>NW_027122722.1:0-1333456 GCF_030686945.1 Centruroides vittatus | reverse complement strand
ATAGAAAATATGAATGTAAATTAGTACATCTAAGTAAACCAAATTATTGTTAACATTCTAAAATACTGAACAGCTATAATAAAACTAATGAAATATGATATTTAACAATCTTAAAGTTTTAAAACTAAAAACTTGATAAATAAACGAAACTGAAGAAAATTTAATGATTGGTTTCACTGATAAAGAGTTACTATTGAATCTGCTTTATCAAGTTCTCTAGTCAAGGTATTAATGACTAATGAGAAATCTAGAATTCAAAATCTTTTACCTGTTATAACTCCCGTTTAAGATATATGATTGTATACTGAGATGATTATGTAAGCATGTGATAAAAGTTTTTCTAAAGATAAATACCATAATTTTTTCTTTTTTTAAAATTTATGCATGAGTGCAAAAATGCAGAAACTATGCCACTTTTAAATCTTAATAGTACACCAGCTGATAGTCTTTATTTTGGAGAATAACATTGAGTTTTATCCTTTAATTCTGAAAATATGTTAGAATAGTAGTAATGCTATTTGCCATTTTCACCCACAAAGCCTATCAACCTCCATAATCAATGGGAAAGGATAAAAGATATTTTATAAATTATGTAAATTCCTTTTATACATAGATAGATATTACATTTCATTTATCCTATTGATATCTTACATATCGAACAATTGTTTTTTTTAGGATACTATAGATTACTATCTATAAAATTTCGGGACTTTGAGTATATATATGAACTGAGGGGACCAAGACGAGTTCAACGATACCCTACTTTTGGACCGGAGACAAAAATAAAAAAGTTATCATACTTTTTTCGGCGATCGCGCGATGATAGGGAGTCGCGTCGCTCTCCGCTAAGTCGGCCTCGCTATCGCGATCGGGAGTCCCGTCGCTTGCCGTTAAAATTGCCTTTAGTAGACGTTTTCCCCCTTTTTTTTACTTTGTTCAAGAACTACCGTGAATCGATCACTAGTTTAGCACATGGCGGCGTGTAATGGCGCCCATATGAGAGGTCAGTCGGGCTGTTATAATTAACATTAACCGAAATGGCGATCGCGCGATGATCGGAAGTCGCGTCGCTCTCTCCGCTCTCGTATCGCGTGTTTAACCCTACTGGAGATGACCGTAGTCCGACGTCACGGTTTGCAGACTTTACCGCAAGATGGCAGTAGTAGCAACTATGGTGCCCTCTTCATGAGAGCATTAAAAAAGTATGGTAAGTGAAAAAGTATGACAACTTTTTTACTTTTCGTCTCCGGTCCAAAAGTAGGACGTCGTTGAACTCGTCTCGGTTCCGTCAGTTCAAATATATACTCAAAGTCTCAAAATTCCATAGATAGTAATCTATAGTACACCCGTTTTTTTAATTTTTTATACCTTATTTAGTTCCAATATCATTACAGTTGTCCAGTTTATTCTATAAATTTGGTTTTGTTTTGCATGTTACATATCAGTTTTTTCTAATGAGAATTTTTACAAATAATAGGCAATTATTTTTCATTTAAAAAGATCTGTTAATCCTTTCTTCAAACCAAGATTGGAAATTACAACTTTTCATATTGAGATCTATTAATTGTATTAACTGTATTTATTTTTTTATACTTTTATATTTTGACTCACCTTTAAGGAATAATCCATGTCTTTCCTCATTTCTTTAGCTATTCTGCATGACATACCTGGATGCGCTTTACATCCACATCTATTATTAAAATTATCTATTAATATCAGAAAATATTATCTGTACTAATTTTAAGTTAAAAAATACTTACAGAGAACAGACGACAACAGAAGGACATAGTGGACAGGTCCATAATGAATTATTTTCAAACTTCGGAATCCTGTAAATCATTTTACAGTCTGGGCCGGTGCAACATCTCACCTTATCACAATTCATAACGTATTCTTTAAGCGAAGAATCCAATAACCTTCTCAATTCTTCTTCGTTGTTTTCTAATATGCTGTGAATGTCGTCTATAACTAATTCCTTTCCACAGTTCTGTAAAAAGTGTTTTGGGTCACTTTTACTTCATGTACTGATACCAGAATTATAAAATTATCTTAATTGAAACTGATTATTATTAAATAATAAATTTTATTGATAATATTAAAAAATACTACTAATGAAAGTATTCAAATCATTAAATATTTCCTATGAGACAATAAAAACAATACAGGAAAACTTCAATTTATGAGCATACCCCAATTCCTGAAAACCTTTCATAAATTGAAGTTTTATTTATAAATGGATGAATTTTGTATTATTTCTTATTAGGATCAAACTCTGTAACTCATTCTCCTACGACTTAGTCAATCTACCAATCTTTCCAAAATAACATTAATGTTAATACATAGACTACATATTTTAAGTTTGAATTGTTGGCTGACAGGTACAGTTGTACTAGAGCTATCTGAAGCACCACTCCAAAACTTTTTTGAATGCTAGAACGTTTTTTATTTATAACTACATCTCTGCAGGTAACTATGTACAGGTACAGTACTATACAGTACATAAAATGTAGATTAGATTATCCAGTGATATAAAAGGAACAAAATAAAAAGAACAAATGCAAAATGAAAGAAGCAAATACCTATCAAATATTTAATGACAAAAAAAAATACTCTAACAGTTAGTTAAGAAAACATGTAAAATAAAATTGTTTTTGGTAGATGTTCACCTAGGTAGCTTCAATGCGGTATCGTGTTTAACAATTTATCCCACCAGCTTCGAGTAGCCCACTTGACTGTTCGTGAAGTACTTGATGTTATATAGTTTTAGAGGGATGTGGAGACTCGACCCCACCCAGGCGCTAAGGTGCGAACGATAGCGAGCACCGAGCGCATGCCGAACAAAAAGGATAGTGGGTTTTTTTTTTAACTCTTTCCACCCTGTGGGCACTAAGAGAACCTCTTTTAGTAGGCCCATTATGGGTTCGGCCAGGCCCACAATGGGGCGACCGGGTGGTGAGGGACGGGGCCCGACATATCCGAACGGACCACCCCCGAAAAATTCCTGGGGATTATTCGACCCGTTCGGATTCGATTCCGGGTCTCCTAGAGCGGTAGGCTGCCACCTTTACCGCTCGGCCATCCGGCCGTCAGAGGATAGTGGGTAGACTGATACATGTTAAAAACTGATCTGCGGAGACGAATATCACGCGAAGGGTCAACAATTGTGCGGGCGGTGTGATTTATGTAAAATATACGAAATTAAATATCGATTTCGCTAAAATAAATAGTGAAAACGACCGTCGCTCCGTTAACGAAGGTGCCGCCATTGAAGCTACCTAGGTAAACATTTATCTTGTTTTTTAATTAATGAAATTACCTTCACCAATAGAAGAATCTATAATACAAAGTTCACAACTAGGACATCGCTCGACTTTGTTCTATCGCGACTTCTTCGTCGCGATAGAATTCAGGCGGAGTCGGATAGAAAAAAGCGATCTCTGCACTTACTAGGTACAGAAGAGGCGATCCGTGTATGTACGTACCTGACGGACGCGGACAGGCGAACTTTGCACTTGCCGCCATAAAAGAGAGGCTATCCTTGTACCTGCAGACCACGGGAGACACGATCCTTGCATTGACAAGGTACGGAGAGACGATCCAAAAACAAAGCAATCGCCATCGATTGCTTTGTTGTGTTGCTGTTTTTATTTTTGACCACTAGGCCTAAATTCCGTTAGGCATGTTCAGTGACATCAGAGCCCGGACATGTCACTTTAATACCTCTGTATATCGAAAACGAAGTCGTGGACTCCTATTATTCAAAATTTAAATGAACCCTCATTACATTTTTGGATTCCTCATCGTAATTAATGAAAAATGGCAAAGTTATAACAAAATCGGCCCATTAAATTTTTAGAGCGAACTCGATTCTATAATCCATAGAGGACGTGCTAACGACTGTGGAACATCGCACGACAAAGTCTCGCGATAGGTGCGATATCGCTTTGTCGCGCGCGCTCGTATCTCGAAAACAAAGTCATGGATCCTATTTATTATTATATTTTTGGATTCATCGTTGCAATTAATTGAAAATGGTAAAGTTTAATCAAAATCGATCGAATGGATTTTGAGAACGAACACATTTCTGTAAGCCACATTAGAAGCTAACGCTCCGCCTCAAAAATGTTCAATCACACGAAAATGGCTAGTAAGGAAATTTGCATACACGAATAAAGTAAAACACAGTACACGGAGGAAAGGCAAGTAAACGGAACCACCCGTTTATATTTTTTACGAAAAACCGAGCTTTAGACCAAAGAGCCTACAAAGAACATCTGTTATTTCGAAACGTTTCCGACACTATTTGATGGGTTAAATTACGTGTCGGCTCGAATTAACGAAATATTCATCCGTTCCCCAAAAAAGTCAGTCAAAAACTCGAAAAACTGCTGGTTGTAAAACAATTTTTGCGTTTTTGGATGTGTAAAATGTCTGTCAATAAGCGCATTGCGCTAAAAGTAGGTTATCTACATGCACTTAGAAGTAGGAAGGGCAACAGATGCCATGTGACTTTGACATCACTGCCTCTCGCTCTCTCTCCTGCAGAAGAACTTAATTGCGTTACTCGTATGTCCGTATACATCCGACAAAACAACTGGCTTACGTGTATTTATTGTGATCACATATGCGGTGATTAATCATTAACAGGACAATTATACTGATGATAAGCATTTACACAAAAATTGAGGAAAAAGTTCTTAAAGAAGACAGACTTTCTTTATTAAGCTACCTGGTAGCTTAATAAAGAAAGTCTTATCATCAGTATAATTATGCTGTTAATGATTAATGTCCACGTTGACAAAATATATAATAAGAAATTAAATAAGGACAGTAAGGCAATAATAATTATTACATGTGCGGTGAGGTTATAGTAGTTCTTCAAAGTTTTTTATTATTATAAAACCGTAATTTTTCACTTTATTCAGGATATTTCTTAATTTATTATATTGCTAGGTAGAGAAACTGCTTACACATAAACATAGAACAATTTATGGGTTTGATATAATACATGATTTCCATCAATTATTCGTTATCAATTGTAATGTAAATTAATAACGAAATAACAATCTTCCACCATGTCCATGACGTAGTTCAACGAACACAACTTTCAATTGTGACGAGTGTTTCCTGTCTGCTGATGAATCTCTTTCTCTTCACTCATTTATAAATTGAGCTTCGTAACGCACTCTTTTTTCCAGCACGTATGATCGTGTCGTCAGAAAAGCTCACTCATTTCTACGTATGAGTCATTTTTGGACAAGCGCGACCGTACAACTCGGTCTCGCAAGAAACAAATTTTAGTCAGACCATAGCCACTTGAAAACTGGACGCACTCGTTATATGTATTGATATATTTCATGCCATTGATTTTGAACGGACTGTTGGTTTGAGACTCGGCATATTGGCCATTCTATGCGGACAACGCGTTAACACCAATACTTAAAACATCATTCCGTAGTGTATGACATCAGGGTGAGAACTTTCTAATTTCACTTTTAAAACACAGGATGCCCCTGCGTCTTGGCAAATAAAATAGAGTAACATTTTGGCTTAAACAAGACTTTACTTCCATTTTACTGTAAGTTCGTGCGACTATTCTTGTAATATTTTTCTACTGCAAATTTCCCTAGGACTGCTTTAATTTTCCCCCAACTTCATTCGCGCGTTCATATATATTCTACATCTCTGGCTCCACAGATTAGTAATTTTCATGCAAACTATATTAATTTTACAATTTCTGGCGTAATTACAATATTCTTAATATAATGTAAATCTCACAATATAATTTTTCAACTTCTAAGTAATTTCACAATTTTTCTAATTTCTCACTTTATCATACCTAGGAGCCCTAGGCTAGGACTACTTCTGTACGGGGTAAAGAAATCATTGAAGTAATGATTTTTGGCTATTCCCTTATCTAGTTCTGATTATTTTGCAGAAAATGATTTTGAAACTTTGTTTTGCCTGTGTGGACTTTTTATAGGTCAGCAATAAAAATTATTTTTTAGCACAAAAAATTTAAGCACTTTTAAGGATTTTTATAAGATTTTGCAATATTGAATGTATAGCCATATAATTGGAATTCATGCCGATTTCATACTCGTGTTTTTATCTCGGAAATACAAAATGTAGGCTACTCATTGTATCCAGTATTTTGTCTTGTAAACGAAGAAGCGATTAAAAGCGAACAGCTCATTATATTGAACTTTTGTACATTGAACTATAACAGGGATTAGCCTGTATATAGTCTGTCGTAAGATTAACAAGTCCACGTGGCACTATGCACTATGATATGGGAAGATTGAAAAATTTTTTGGAAGTTTTTTCATGTACAGTACATATACACCCATCTGTAGGTTGACGATCGGGATAAATTAAAAGAAAACATGGACAACAAATATAACATAAACAAATTTCATATATAATATATATATGAAGTTTCCTCTCTCTCTTTTTATCTAGTGGGTAACAAATTTCAAGACACTTAAAAACCATTATATATGCATATAGAGAGTTATACACTTACGTATAAAATGTCACTTTTACAAAAGACAAAAATACCTAGACAGAACTAAATTCCATACTTTTGCTAGGTCCAGAACACGACGCCGTTAAATTACGTTGAAGATCCTTCTTATGGTGTCCGCTGTCCTTTCTTACATATTTGTACTGAAAATTTCCAATCACGAATCTCTCTTTTATAACTAACCAGGACACGAGGCTAGGCTTCCGTTTCCTACAGGAAATTAGGTCGGTCCCTAGACACTATTACTAAAATATTCTAGTACAGTCAGACCTGTTTTTGTGCGGGGGATAGGGACCGCATAAAAAAAATGCATAAAAAAAATTGCGCGTAACTTCACGAGTAGCTATAAAAAATAGTTTTCGCAACACAATTAAAAAATATTTTTTATGCGGTGAATAGGAACCGCATAAAAAAAGTCTCACGTAGAAAATAACTCGAAACTGTACGAAATAACTAGGAATTGCTTTTTTAACTCCTTGGGCCTTTTTCTGCAACACCTAATGGGGAAAAATCCTCTAGGAATTTTAATTTTTATATTAATTAATTATTTCCACTTAAATACGAATCTAACATTAAAAAGTGAAAAATAATCGTTATATAATGATTTTATTTGATAAATATAGCTGCAGGAAGTGTTATTTCATTTAACAAGGCGTGAAATTTCACACCTGCAGTCTAAAGCTGAAGGGGAGCTAACTTACCGCATCTGTTCAAATATAACATAATATTTATGGTTTTTATGCTATTAAAATAAGAGAAGACCGAAATAAACGTATGAGAAAAAAATTTTACTGAATAAAAAATGAAAAAACCTGCTGATGTCATAAAAAACAACAAATAGAGTTTTTAAAAATTTTACTGGAGTCAATTATGTTCCAACTTGATTGAAATTTTCATATACCGCACAAAAATAATTGCACAAATAAAAATCGCACAGAAAAAGACCGCACAAAAACAGGTTTGACTGTAATCGAGTCCTAGGTATGGGCTATGGACACGTTTACTTTAGTTTACTAAAGCCGTTGAAAGCTGTTTTATTAAAATACAACTAAGCTATTTTCGCTTTAAGTTTGCCTCTGTAGCGCTAGTGCAACGAGGTTCATAGAGCTGAGGACAAAAGTTAAGACGACTACCGCCATCAATTATACGCATGTTACGAATTGTACCTCATACAAAAATCTATTTTAAACTATCGGGTAATCGGGATAATTACAATGGCAATTTTCCATATAATCTTCTATGCTGACATAAACATCTTCAGCTTTGATACTATTGACGAATTGTAGGTTCTATTGTACAGTACGTTCTATTGTAGGTAATTTCATTTTTACGCAGTATCGAATTAACTTGATCGGTTGCCTCCGATATTTTATAGCCTCCGCGCCAATTCTGCATCGTTTCTGACTAAACATTTTTATTCGTACAAAACAAATTTAATGACGATAAGACTGAATTATAAACCTATAAAAAAAACTCGTATAAGGGAATCGAAGTCGAAAACTAACACTTTTCAAACGACGGCTTAACTAATCACACTACGTCATGAACCCGTAAGAGGTTCTTCTGAGTAGGTATGAGCAGTTCCAGAAAAACTTTTATCGTGATTTTCTCGAGAATGGCGAGTCCTGTGGCTTTAGTAGAATATAAGTACAAGTAAATACAACACATCACAAAATTTCATCGAAATCGGTGATTATACATCGTCGGGTTCCCGCTTGTAAGCAAACGTTTCCGTTAAATTTAAACATTAAGAATCCAACCAGATATATAAAAACTTTGTCTTATTCATTCTTTAAATACATCCCAGTTAATAAGTATTGTTAATCGCGTTACTTCCGATTTCTTTCAATACGGATTGTGTTTTTTTTCTTTTTCTTTTTGGTATTCCACTTGGTATTAAAATCTACAGGTATTTTCGTGTTTAATAGAAAAAATCTAATAATAAAATTAAAGTTTGTTCAAATAATATAAATTTACTAAATTTTGCCGATAAGTTAAAATTGTTGTTAACTAAAATTGAAATATTTTCTTTAAATATAGTTACAACGATTTCTCGGGAATGTGCCCATTATGTAAAAACAGAATTGGGTGTATAAAAATGTAAAACTATAATTATAAGCAAGTATTACAAATTAAAATAAAATAAAACAAATAATAAATGTTTATTTTAGTTACATTTAGTGTTGAACAGCGGTGGGCAACATAGCCGATTTGAGACTGCGAGACAATTGGCCCCATAGAGTAGTGATAATTGGTTAGACACAGATTTCAAAGGTTTGTTTGCATAAATGTGTATATATGTGTGTGTTGGCGTCTATTTTGCTTAATATCTCAAGATGGGGTAAAGATTAATTAACAAAATTTGGCACGGTGGTTTATATATGAGAGGCATTAATGCTAATAAATTTTGGCAATTAAAGGTCCGCGGGTGAAGAGATAAAGAGGTCGTGTGTATCTCCAGTAGGGTCAGACTTAATGATAATTTTACAGTAATTAAAACTATAAAAAGTATTTTATAACAAAATCTCATAACAGATAGCGCCACACACAATTTTATTAAGTTATATTGTAATTAAAATTATAAAAGTTATTTTCTAAATAAGATCTCATAATGGCTGGGAAAGTTACGCAACTCGTTGCTGGATTTTTTTTAAATAACGACTTTTTCTATTCTAATAAATTTCTATACTATTTAGTCCATTTTTAATTTATTTTCAGAAGCAGCTTTTTTACGGTAAAATTCTTCAACTTTCTGGTATAACTTATTTCAGTTGGTATTGTTGTAATATATGTAATTAGATATTTTTATTATTTTTGAACTAAATATAATTCTAAGAACAAACAGTTGAAAAAAAGCGATTAGCAATGACTATTGTAGGACAAAAGAAGTAAGAAAAAATTTCTATTCCAAGTAGCTATTCCTTTCTCAGTAAACAGTCGCTAGTCCAAGAAGTCGTATACCGTACTGAGGTTTTACCTTTTGCTGCATAAAACTTCACATTTCTAATAAATAAATATTTATCCAGTTGTAAATGAAAAATGTAAACATTCACTTTTAAATTAAATAATTAAAAACTACATATAAAAGTAACCGGATATATGTTAATTAATAATTAAACGATGTATCCGGGTTCTTATCGGCTCATTTTGTAATAAAATTTAATATTTTTTAAGTAAATTAATACAAGGGTGGATCAATAAATAACCATCCTTTTTGCTTATGGTAGTTACCCTTACATCTAAAACTTTTATTGTCATTTTCATATACATATATCAAAATATATAAATATTGTTAGTTTGTGCAAGTTTAACGTCTACTCTTTTAGCAAAAATTATATGTGAACCCAGACTGGGAGAGATCTCCCTTAAGGGAGAATTGCTGTAAAACAAATGTGGGATAAAATGAGACAATTAATGATTTATTTCAGGTAATTCCGAAAGAAAATATTTTAAGCTAAGATGATATCGTTGTTGCGAGTTACACTTGCAATTTAAGCAACTTAGAAGCCTACACGTTTTGGTATCATTAATGTAAGGTGACCAACTTTTTCATAATGAAAAGGAGGACACATAAATTGAAGGAAAAAATATTGTAAATAAAAGAAACATCTTATTCATTGCAATAATAATACACTATAATAATCTCTATTGCATGCGCAGTGGCGTAGCTAGCATGGGTGACACCCGGGGCGGATATCGTGGTGTCACCCCAAGTCGTACCGTTGATGTCACCCTTCTTAACTGTTTTATAAAACAGTATCGGATTATTGAATTGTAATATGCCCGTACTCGAGCGAACTTGAACGCTATATGGAATAAGCGATGTCATCAACGATGTCATCAAAGAAAAAAAAGCGATCAAAAAAGAAGCGATGTCATCAACGATGTCATCAAAGAAAAAAAAAGGCCTTTTTTTTTATAATGGGTTGTTGAGTCGGTCGAACTTTCCATGACTTAATGTTAAAGCGCGTTGTCAAGGTTTTTACACTATCGGGTGTCGAGGGAGGACAGAACTTACAAAAGAAAGACGGTTGGTCGCCTTAATTAATGCCATACTAAGCATCAAAGACAATAAACAAATAATGCCGATAAAACGAAATACATAGTATCAGTGGCGCATTGAGAGAGGAGCCAAGGGGGCCTGGCACTGTCCAAAGAAAAAGGAAAGAAATAGTAAAAAGTTTTCCAAAAATCTTTTCTTAATAACTTTTTCAATTTATATTGTGTCGAGTCTTTTACTTCTATACTAATGAATAAACCGTCATGTGGGGTTCGGGGCCGTCAAGATGTTTTATTACGTATGTTTTTGATAAAGTCCTGCTACCAGGTGTGTTTTTACGGACACACCACCGATTGGGATGAAGTAAATGACTAAGGCGCGAGGGTAAGAGTCACTCTGAAGTCCAGGAATGAGCCTCTCAGGAGGAAGAATATAGAGTCAGATATAATCAATTAAAAGGAATTTATTAGCAAAAGAAACTGGAAGTTCAGAACAGAGTTATCAAATCCGATTTTTGGAAATTCGCCTATTTTTATCTATACAACGAGGGGGTACCTAACGGGGGGTATTCGAACTACGCGACTCACAACATACCGTTTAAACAAGATGTCTCCTTTCGTCTATTTCGACAGTTGGTCAATCTCTTGATCCTGTTTCCTCTCGCTCTTTCTTGCTCGTACTGCTCTGGTACTGTCTGGACTAAACTGCACCTTCTGGCTGCTTAAGACTTGTATCTGTCTGAATGCCTCTGGTCTATTCTCTCTTGTTTGTTGTCCTGAGTCTGCTCTCACTTACTGCCTGTCTGAAATGTGAGAATTATACTGGTGAGAATCTCTGTCTCTCTGAGTATGAGAATGGTACTCTCTGTGTTGAGTATGGGAATTATACTGATTTTCGTCGGGCTAGAGCTCTCCTTTTAAATACTTCCAGCATGAAAAGGTTCGTCATCTGGTGATCCATTTGGGGTGTCATCATCGGGTCACGATTTATTTGCGGTGTCGTCATCGCAGCTGAGATGATTGTTCTCTGTTGTTTTTATTTGGCAATGACCTCTAGCTTTTGTAGAGTCATCATTGAGTCGATGTAACACTTCTTGTTTTTGGGGCAGTTCTCATAATTACTCATTGACTGCTTTGTCATTTTTTCCTTGGCATGTTGTGAGATTTGCATAATAAACTGTTTTATTTTAATCGTTTTAAGTTAATATTAAAATTTACAAAAAAGATGTCCCTAGATTGGTAAAATAGGCAAATTTCCTCTTACAACTTCGGTTGTTGTTTAAAATACAATTAAAGTTCACGCGAATACATAATTATCAAAAAAATAAAAATAAGTGATTAAGTAAATAGTATTATATTACAAATGTTGTAAACAGTAGTTCACAAAATGTTAACATCGAGGTATTTTTGGAGGAGGGAGAATGGTGGTCCTCACAGTCACATAACGATGAAAATTATATTGAATTCGTATTAAATATTATTTTAATCGTTCAACACGGCTCCCCAAGATTAAATCCCGAGGCATCACCGCTCACGATTACGAAACCAACGAGCCCCCATAGAGCCACTGGCCACTTTACAAACGATAGCAATTCTAAAAGTTTTGTGATTTGCAATTTCAACCTCCATTTTCTCCTTTAATTTTCAGTGTTGCGTCTTACTGCTTGGCACTATAACTAGGGTTGCCATACGTCTTGTATATATGGGACTGTCACCGTATTTCACTACTCACTCCTGTATTACTATTTGTCCCGTTTTCTCAACCAAGTTTCTGAATGGGAAGAAATAGAACGTACTATTGCATATTTACAAGTAAGAAACATCGATATCAACACAGATTCTATTCAGCCAGTTTGTACGGTACATCTAAAAGTTTATTTAGAGAAAAATAATATTAACCTAAACTGCGAGGGAACTATGGAATTGAGTATAGAAAAAAAATAGCTGAAGTTTTTGCAGTTACAAAGCATTGATCAGAAATCATGTCTAATAAAGCTATGCGAATACGTATTTGCCATTTCAGCCCACAATGCAAATGTTGAAAAAATATTTTTTTTAATGTCAACTCAATGGTCAGGCGAAAGAAACAGATTGTCAGTGGAGACATCTGAAGCAATTTTGATTTGTCATTATAATTTTGTGTGCTGCCTCTGAGAGCATACTGTGCAACTGCATTGCCTCTGAGAGGATTCGTAGACAGCATTTCATAAATGCAAGTTTGACAGAGATTCTGGGCCAGAGGCCAAATCTTGATAAATTATTGAACTTTCTGAAAGTCACAAAAATATTTGTAAACAGATTTAATTATTTATTTTTTATTTATATATACATCTTGTTATTATATACATTTGTATTGTTATATATTTTCGTTTTTGGTTTTTTGTTATTTTTTCTTTATTTTACATTATATATTTATTATTTTATTTATTTATTAGATTATACAATTACACCATCTGACATGGCGCAACTTGGCCTATATGGCCCTTGTGTCAATAAACCCCAACCAACCAACCAACCAACCATTATAATTTTAAAATGACTTGCGCCCAATTTTATAATTATGTGAAAGAAGAAAATGATATAATTAAACAACTTAAAAATATGACTGGGCTAAAAAGAATTAGCCTTGCATCTTTTTTATTATTCTAGGTATTCATTTTATTAGATTGCTTAAACTTTATTGATTTTTTATAAGAGATTTTACTCTTATAAAAAATTAAAATAAACCATTACCTTCCCACTTTTTTCATGTTTTATTTATTTAGCACTTAAATAAATGTCCCGTATCCAGTGCCGTCTTTAGGGGAAAGCCTACGGGGCCCGGGCGCAGGGCCCCGAGGTCGTAGGGACCCCTGAATCCGAAAGTAATAAAGTTACAAAGAAAACAAATAGGTTACTTGAAATGAAGAAACCATTAATAATGCGATTGAAATTACTCCTCCAACACGTAGCGTGAAGTGTTGAGTACAGGGTGAAAAATCTCACTGGCTTAGAAAAAAGGTCAACAGATTTTTTGGGATATGTTAAAAGGGTGATAGCACGATATCCGTAAATCTAGTATTGATTGTGTTTTTTCATGGGGTGCCCCCAACATTCTTCTGCCCCAGGGCCCCTCCTACGTTCTAAAGACGGCACTGCCCGTATCAATGCTTGGCAATTATGGCAACCCTACTATAACTTTACCGAATTGATGAGAATCGGTGACTCCAATGTCATGCCATCCCATCGTTAATAAATTTATTCGTAATCATCGCTACTTGTAGCTCGGATCAATTTATCATTAATTTACGATTGTTAATCATCATATATATAATGACTTATCGACTCTACATAATGCAATCACGTGCTTCTTTTAGAGCAAAAAGACCGAGGCTAACGAGAAAGACAGGCCAGGACGCGTTTTAGTCACGTGAGCAACTTAGTGCTATGTAATGTCTCTTGTGTTGTGTTTTTCGCTCCACGTACTTACTGTCCGTTCGAATTTCGAAAAGTTAATTTCAGTTAAAAGAACGGGGATACAATAGATCACCACCTACGGAACTTCGGAACTTTGAGTATATATCTGAACTGAGGGGACCGAGACGAGTTCAACGATACGCTACTTTTGGACTGGAGACGAAAAATAAGAAAGTTATCATACTTTTTAAGTTATTATACAATAGAGAACCGAAAATCGGAATCAATTGGAGACTGGGGTTGTTCAGATTAGTGATTTGTTCCGATTACCGATTATGTACGAATAAATATATTAACCTGTCCAATGTTCAAATTTTTTCCCGTTGCGTGTCGCTTCGTGTTGAATTTTCGTCGATTTTAAGCCTAACGAAAATTTTTATAATAATCATCGAGGCTATCGTATCATTAAAAATTATTTCTGCATTTTGTACAAACAAAATAAATATATTGAAGAATATAAAAACATGAAAATTATACTTTAGAAGTAAATTTAGTATCAAAAACGTTCGATTCAGCACGACACAGTCCGACTGAAAATCGTTCTGATTATCAGCGATTTTGATTACCGGGATTCCGATTAACGAGTCTCTACTGTACTTTTTTAATGTTTCATGCAGACGGCTCCATAGTTGCTAGTGCTGCCATCTCGCGGTAAAGTCTGCAAACAAATTTTAAAAAAGCACTCTGAAATACAAGAAATTGCCCGAACAGTCAAATGCCACTTCCTTTTTTTTCCTTTTATTCAAGAACTACCGTGAATCAATAACTAGTGACGTTAAACAATCGGCGTCCCCCCTTTCGGGGGGAGTTTGTCAACAGCACGAACAGTCGAACGCCACTTCCTTCTTTTCCTTTTGTTCAAGCATCGCGACTCCCGATCTCGATAGCGCGGTCGGCTCGTAGTACTAGCCGACCGCGAACGATAACGAGACTGAGGGGCCGTAGCCCGCGAGGTCGACGAGCGCGAGGGTGTGCTAAAAGGACTTAACTCAAACTATAGACGATCGGTGTGCTCGTGAATCAACATCTGCCTCTGTTGAAGGTATATACGGCCGACTTGCCGGACTGCCTGTTAAACGCAATAAGCTTAGCGGAGAGAGTGACGCGACTCCTGAACATCGCGCGATCGCCGAAAAAAGTATGATAAATTTCTTATTTTTTGCCTCCGGCCAAAAGTAGGGTACCGTTGAACTTGTCTTGGTCCTCTGAGTTCAAACATATACTCAAAGTCCCGAAATTCCATAGGTGGTAATCTATTGTACACCCAAAAGAAGTAACTACGGTTAATGTTACCTATGGTAGCGAACATGGCGCTCGTCTCTGAAACAGTGGGGACGCACGTTCTAACCTAACCTAACCTATTCTAATAAATTACCATAATTATTGCCAACTAAATTATTAGAATAGCGGTAATTTATTACAATAGGTTAGGTTAAGTTAGAACATTCGTCCCCGTCCCCACTGTTTCAGAGAGAAGCCGCCATGTTCGCTACCATAGGTAACATTAACCGTAACAACAAGTCTTTTCAGCAGTTTTGTTTTAGAAAATCCGTTGTTTTACTTCTTATGAGATTATAACAATATAAAATATCTCAATGAGTGAGTATTCTTTTCAAATGTATCATTAGTAATGTTTGTAGTTAGGCATAAATGTTATCCACTTGATTTCACTACTCAGTCCTGTATTACTATTTGTCCCCGTTTTCTCAACCAAGTTCCTGAATGGGAAGAAATAGAACGTACTATTGCATATTTACAAGTAAGAAACATCGATATCAACACAGATTCTATTCAGCCAGTTTGTACGGTACATCTAAAAGTTTATTTAAAGAAAAATAATACCAACCTAAACTGGTTGGTATTATCATTGGTTTTGATCTTTTTTAATCCAAATATCAAGTCAATTTCTATCTCTTTCGAATATTTAATTTTACTACTTTTGTCATTTTTAAATATTTTGTTTAAAATTTATTAAAAGTAAGGTAAAAGTTAATTATTTTAATGTGTATGTGTGCACCATACATTCAAAAGTAAATATTATTGGATATACTGTATACTGTTTTACAGAATGTATAAAATTTTTCAAAATACCAAGATGATGTAGTGTTAGTGGGTTCTTTTCACTTCTATAATATATAAAATTATAGAAGTGAAAAGGACACTTTTCCTACCTTTTCTTTACCAAAAGAGCCACCGAGAAGTGTTTGACTCCAGAATTTGACCTCTTACCGATTTGACTGGATTAAAAAACCTGTAATATGTATAAAATATTTTTATGAGTCAAACTAGAATGGAGAAGGTCTAGTGAATAATCGGCTAAAAGAATTTCCCAGAAAAATTTCAAAATTAAAAGGAGGAGCCATTCTGACCATTTTTTCAAATTTACCTAAATATTTTCGTAGTACCACAAATACATGTAAAAGACTTTTAAACATGTATTAATTTTTGAGAAATCTTCAAGAAGCAATAAAAGAAATTCTTCTCGAATACGGTGGCGTGCCGTCATTGGAAGCGATGGGTGCGCCGATTCCACCTTCCAATGATCTTCCCTTGTATTTTATAAAATATAAATTTTCATATTTTAACGTACTTTGCATTAATTAAAATTAATATTTTATTATAACTGCATTATGTATCTTTTACAAATTTCTATATTACATGTGAAAAAAATGATAAGATTGCTATTGTATATTCGAATAATTCGGTGGCAAAAGGAGTGTCGAAACTGGGTCAATTTCCAATCAGCCAGATTATATAGGCATTGTCACATGCGGTTTACAGAGCACCAACCTTACCCGGTTTAGCTGGTAGAAGCAACACACGCATAAAGCATTTAATTTTATATCCCGGACCAATTCTCAGCTGTTAGCTGCCTGCCTGTCAACTTCCAAGCAGCCAGATTATAGGCATTGGCGCATGCGCTTTACAGAGCACTAACCTCACCCGGTTTAGCTGGTAGAAGCAACACACGCGTAAAGCGTCCAATTATATATCCCGGACCGGTTGTGGGCTGTTAGCCGCCTGCCTGCTAGATATTCGGCCGCCCTCGCCCGATTATGTGAATCGTGAGTAGACTAGATCAACTGCGGGCAACCCCCGGCCTGCGGGCCAGCTATGGCTCGCGAAAAGTTTCTATCCGGCCCGAGAGATCCTTAATAGATTATTAAATTGGAAAAATTTTTCCAATTCTTTGTAATTTTCGAAAACGATAAGAGAAATAAATGTAGTAATTAACTTTTTATTTATTTATTTCATATTTGCAGACTAAAAAAAATTACAAGTCACAAGAAAGCGTCAATTAACTACTACGGCCCGCGGAAAAAATGTAAAATTTATTTTGGCCCACGTTATAAAAAAGGTTTCCCACCCTAGACTAGATTTATAACTTAACACAACCGATAGGAATTTACTGGCATGTTTTTATGATAGTTCTGTATAGTTGACAGGAGTTTTAAAAAAATCCATTAAAATATTTGATACATTTATTCCGCGTTTATTCTGCTCTCCCATCTTATATTACTTACGGATTTCAATGTTAAACCGGTGATATTACGATTTAGTATGTCTCATCTGTAAGGGGATGCAGAAAAAACGTATACAATTCTAGTACAGTGTTAAAAAATTAACTGTTACTTTGGCTGCATCATTTACAACCAAATTTAATGAATGAGACGTACAATGGTACAAAAAAAGCTCTAGAATTTATTTTCCTTAAATTTACGATTTATGTATAGGTTGTAATAAAAATTTCTTTTTGCTTCTTTCCCAAGACTACAGATATCCAAGTACAAAGTAACCGGTTTTGACTTATTTCTACTTAAGAAGTAGTTAAATAATTAAGCGATTAGGGAATTAGAAACATTAAGTAAAACCCTGATGAAAGAGCCGAAATTTTACTTAAACAGAAGCTTAACCGAACCAATCTCTTGCCGAGTACAGTGGGGTCTGTTCTCTTCATAACATTAGATGTAATAAAGACAGAAATTTTTCCAGTTCAATGAGAGTGACCGAAAAATTGTAAATTTTGGAAATTTCCGTGGACACTTGGTCCTAAAACGAATTAGTTAGAAAACGAATGACAGACAATCTGTTAAGTTTAACATATTTAGATTTTTACAGCTATCGTAAGAAACGTTTAAAATCTACAACAACCCTGTCGCGTCCTCTGATATATACTAGTGATGCGACAAAAGAGGCATTTGACATTGACCGGTATCGGCACCCTCGGGATTTGGCACGCACACACCTACCTGGATCGTCTCTGATTCCATTCATTAGCCACTCGTAGGGAGCTATTTCACTAAGTGGATTGTTTTAAGATTTAAAAAGTAATGAATATTTTGTTATTTTTATGTACGCTTCTTCACAAAGTTATATTTAATTATAAGTTTCTATAAAAGTATATTCATACAATTGAAGAATTTTTTGTACTAGGTACATTTTGTTTTACCAAGTAAGTTTTTCTGATAATTTTAATTTTAGCCCTTATATCGTGGCTAGTGATTCAAAAATTTATTTTAAAAAAGTTTTGGCTCGAGACCATATAATGAAAAAGAAAACATTATTAAAAGAGAAAGACCAATGCCTAAATTAAATATAAATACGTCAACAAAAAATTTCGACATTTTGACGATAAAATTTATGACGAATGACGATTCTTTCGTAAAATTGAAGCAATTTGGAAATCAAAGAAGAATAGAATTTAACATTGGTAGACAATATAAAATAAATATTGAAAATTATAACGAGATAATTACGATTAATAGATATATTTAAATTAATAGATGTTATATGTTTTTTCTCAAAGCAAGAATTGGCATTTAGAGGGCATAGGGAATTTATTGAATCTAATAACGGAGGTAATTATATTGAACATTCTTATTTATTAAGTATGTCAGATAATCTATTAAAAATACATTTAAAGAAGTTTACGGTTTTTACTGGCTTATCGAACAAATGAATACGAACAGGCCCTGACGCGCAATTAATTGATTGCCCCTGAAAGTCGGCTTCTTACAGAAACACAGCTTCCCTATCATCAAAGGTCACGGCACGCCACTGAATTAAAGGTTAAGTAATGGTGTTCATTGGTACCGGTAATTAAACTAGAATATATCATTATTAGCTATAGAATAAACGTTTTATCAATTCCTGATCGGCGATCGTACTTACGGTTCAATGACGTCGTTACCACGTAACGTTCACGCTCGACGAGTGAATTTCTCTTAAGTTGCATTTTTAAATATTTTAGCAAATGGAATATTTTAAATTTATTTCATTAAATTTAATATTTAAATCTTGGTTGCTTGTTGTTTTCTTTTATATGTATTTTCTTAGCACATTGTTGCCGTTGAGAACGTATCACCCAGGAAACACTTTCAGAGGAAAAAGGTTGGTTTATTGATGTGAACGGATATGCATCTCGGGCTTAACGCCCCTCTTCAGTCCTATTATTACATATTTATCAGCAAATTGATTACAGGTTTTTAAATTTACAGAATGCATTGAAAAAATTAGGATACGCGTACAATAGGTTTATACAATAAACTTAATTACCTGAGATAGTGACAGTTAAACCAACATGACTTGTAAGAAGATATACACCTAGTTGAAAAAAGGAGGGAAAAATGGAGCTAAAAATTCTTTTTGTTCTACACTTATACACATTAGGACAGTATAACATATGCTAAAATAAAAAAGGGATAAACTTAAATCTAAAATTAAGTAAATATTAAGAAGCAGAATTTTTATAAAATTATTAACGGAATACATGTAGGGTGTAAAATAATTCTGATGAGATGTACAGAGAACTTAATATTTAAACTTTAAAAATGATAGCCTCATCCTGTCACTTCTATAACAAATTTGGCTGTTGTATAGATTACTCCCGGAAGAATTTCGAGACTTTGAGAGAGTGCATTGTGAAAGGTAAGTATTACTTTTTATTGAAATAAATAACTTTACACGTGGACTTCACGAGTAAACGACATGGCTGACTTGCATGCGGTTGTTTACATTAAAAAAAAAAAACGTTAACTCTGCTGCTACGCGACAGAGGGAGCCTTGTCATATTTTTTCTTTTTATTACAACACTTCCTCCAAAAGAAAAAATAAAACTTGCTTAATGATTACATGGTTACAATCTTCGTAAACCAATTTTTTCTCTTAGCAGTTCAAATCGGACACGTTCAAGCGACTTTGTCAACAGATCGGCCAATTGGTTCTTTCTGTCGATGTGCATCCAATTTGAGTTCACCATTTAAAAATCTTTCACGTACATAAAAGTGTCGAACCTCGATATGTTTGGACCGTTGATGAAATTCCGGATTCTTTGCTAGCTTTATAGCACTTGCGTTGTCAATATATAGCGTTGGAGGCTGCTTTGGCATTTCAATCAATTCAGACAATAAACGTTGTAGCCAGATTAATTCTTTTGCTCCTTCACTTGCTGAGATAATCTCTGCTTCAGTTGTGGAAGTTGCCACTACTTTTTGTAATTGGCTAGTCCATGATATAGCTCCATTCGAGAATTTCGCGATAATTCCAGTTGTTGAACGTCTTGTCTTCTTGTCACCAGCGAAATCTGAATCACTGTAGACTTTCAGTTCTTCTTCTTTATTATAAATGATGCCCCAGTTCATAGTACCTTTCAAGTACCGAAATATACGCTTTACCTGATTCCAATTTTGAATAGTTGGTTTCTCTGTAGCTCGAGCAGCTTTATTCACTGCAAAGGCGATATCTGGACGAGACGCAGTTGCAAGATACATGAGACAGCCCACTGCCTCGCGATAGGGTATATCAGATGACACTGCCTCGTCGAGATCACTTTCTTCACAGCCAACAGGGGTTGAGACTGCATTTGATTCAGCCATTTGGAATCTTTCTAATATTCTTTTTGTGTAATTTTCTTGACTTACTGTAATTGATCCATCTTCATATTGTTTTATTTTCATCCCAAGAAAATTGTCGAGAGACCCTGTCGTCATATTAAATTCTTGTTGCAGAGCTCTCAAAAAATCAGCGATCTCTTTCTTGTCACTGCCGACAATAAGACCATCATCTACATAAATTGCGATATACAGTTGCCTTTTATTCTGGTTTCGATAAAAAAGACAAGGATCTGCAGTACTGTTTTGAAAACTTGCTTTCTTCATAAATCCGATAAATCGTTTATTCCAGCAACGTGGTGCCTGCTTCAGCCCATACAGACTTTTTTTCAGGAGACATACTCGACCGGTACCATCATCGAAACCCTCTGGTTGTTCCAAATACACTTTCTCTTCAAGTATGCCATTGAGGAAAGCTGTCTTTACGTCAAACTGTTCCAATTGCATATTCTTTGCAGCTGCTACTGCTAACAAGGTTCGAATGGTGTCATAACGTGCGACAGGACTAAATGTTTCCTCGTAGTCAATTCCTGGTTTTTGGGCATAACCTTTTGCAACCAACCGAGCTTTGAAGCGAGTGCTTCCATCACTTTTAGTTTTCTTGCGCAGAACCCAACGATTTTTCACAACCTGTGCATCCTTCGGACGTTCGACTAACCTCCATGTGTCGTTTTGTTTTAGAGATTCCATTTCTTCATGAATGGCATGCATCCATAGTTCTCTCTCGTTCGATTGCAATACTTCAGAAAATGAGTTTGGGTCTTTGTATTCCCCAGCAACAACTCCTGCCATCATTAAAAATTCATTGCTTTCCATCCAGGATGGTTTACCTCGCTGTCTCTTGCTTCTCCAGTTTTCTTTGTCAGAAGTTTCATTATTTTGCTTCGATAAAAGTTCCGTTGATTCTTCTCTTTTATCACATTCACTTTGATTTTTGCTTCCTCCAGAAGAAGACGCCGTGACGAATTCTTCAGTTTTGATTTGATTTTCTCCGTTTCGGCATGTGACCTCCTCCGGTTCCTTCACCTCAGACAACGGAGTGCACCGACCCGATGTCGGCTGCTGCTCTCGAGGAAAGTCAAATTCCACAGTATCACTTTGCCGATTGCAGACGACTTCTGGTTTGAATTTCACATCGTGACTCATAATCACTTTTCTTTGAGAAGGAATCCAGACTCGAAATCCATCCTTATCGTTAACATACCCAACCAACTGTCCGAAAATAGCTTTATTGTCAAACTTCGATCGAAAATTCTTGTTTACATGTACGTAGCATCCAGTGCCGAAGATTCTCAGATGATCAAGTCTTCCTACTTGTCTACCATACCATAATTCATAAGGAGCTTTGTTCTGAACTGAAGATTTTCCAGTACGATTCAAAAGATATACGGCAGTGTTGCATGCTTCTGCCCACAATCCTTTCGGTAATTTGCTTGGATTCAACATAGAACGTGCTGTTTCCACAATGGTACGATTTTCGCGTTCAGCTGCACCATTTTGCTCAGGTGTATAAGGTGGAGGAATCCATTGTTCTATCCCTCTGTTTGCGAGCAATTCAGCAACTCTTTTGTTGACAAACTCCGTACCTCCATCACATCTGAATTGTTTGACAACATGTCCATTTGTTCTAGCTTCATTTAAAAATTGCTCAAGCACATCACATACTTCGCTTTTCTGTTTCAAAAAGAAAATTCGTCGAAACTTGCTGAAGTCATCCTTGAAACATACGTAGTAACGTGCTCCTCCTAAAGATTCGGTGGACATTGGTCCGTTCACATCTGCATGGATCAATTCGCCAGTAACTGTTGGACGATTCATTCTTTGCTTAAATCGTAGTCTATGCATTTTTCCCAAAGCACATCCATCACAGAATTCTTCTTTGCAACCTTCCACGTTGATGTTCATTTGCTTCAAAACATCTTTTACATGCTGTTTATTTTGATGACCAAACCTTTCATGGTACACCTGTAGAGTATCAGACGCTGTCACAAAATTCACCCGAATGTTTTTATATGGTTTTACAACGCGTATATCGAGCATGTACAGACCATTTTTCATGTAACCAGTCATGACAGTGTTCTTACCAATTTCGTCTCGAATTTTAACACTTCTCTCATCGATTACTATCCTGTAGCCGTTCGATGCTGCTGCTCTGACAGAAAACAAGTGGACACTTGCATCAGGGACGTACAAAACATTTTTCATTTCAGCATTATACCAGATATTGTTTCGTCGAACTTGAATCCTTATTGTTCCTTGGCCATGTGCATACATACTCACATTTTGCTTTCCAAGTGAGATTACTTCAGGAACAACAAATTCTCTATATGAGACGAAGTATTGTTTGTTTGGGGTAATATGCTTGGTTGCGCCACTATCACAATACCATTTATTTGCATCAATGTAGTTTCCAACCGACGCGCCCATGACATGTGAAATGAATACATTGACACTTCGTTGCTTATTACTCCCGACACCTGTCTTTTTCTGCGGACAATCTGCTGCCCAATGACCCAATTGTTTGCACTTGTTACATGGAAATTTTTGTTTTGCCCGTTCCACTGACATTTTTGTTTTTCCAGAATTCTGCTTCTTTTTATACTCGCCAGAAGCGACAAACGCATTTGTTTCGGTTGTGCCTTGATCACGCAGTTCAATCGTGCACAGTTTTTCAATGAGTAAATTCAAACTTTGATTTTTTGACGGAATCGTGTCCCAAAGGTCTTTGAAATTATCATAGTCTTTTCCCAATGTAGATAAAATTCGGCCGTTTAATATTCTTTCAGACAAAGTATTTTCTTCGTGTTTCGTTAATTCGTCGTTTAAATCAACAAATAACTTTTGCAATTTGGCAACATGCGTGCTAATGTCCTCCTTCTCATCCCGTTTAACTCGAAAGAAGGCTTCAATTAACATGTTCAAACGTTGCGTACTGCTGCGCTCAAATCGCGCACGTAATTTATCCCAAATTTCTTTCGCACCGTTGCACGTCAACACGAGCTCAGCAACTGGTTTACTTAGCGTACTTGCTATTAAACTTGCCGCCCTCGCGTCGTCTTTCTGCCACTCAGCGTATGTTGCCTTTTGTTCATTCGTCGGCTCTGTTGGTAACTCAACGCGTACACGTTTTCCGTTAATAATATCTTCTAATCCGTATGAACGCAACACCATAGAAACGTGCCATTTCCATTTTGCCCAGTCTTCAGGCCCTTCGAGCTTATCTACGTTTACCTTGTAATCCCCGCTGGCAGCCATTTTCCTTCTATTCGTTCTCGTTCGCACGTATTCAACCAAGTATAAGTTCAGAGGTGCTCCACAATGATCTCTTTCATTCAAAATTGTACTTTTCTTATTTTCACGTGGACTGGACGTGGACTGGGCCCATAACCTATTACTTTTTATTGAAATAAATAACTTTACACGTGGACTTCACGAGTAAACGACATGGCTGACTTGCATGCGGGTTGTTTACATTAAAAAAAAAAAACGTTAACTCTGCTGCTACGCGACAGAGGGAGCCTTGTCATATTTTTTCTTTTTATTACAACAGTAAGAAATCGTAAATATGATAACATTTTTATTTTTCGTCTCCGGTCCAAAAGTAGAGTACCGTTGAACTCGTCTCGGTCCCTTCAGTTCAGAAATATACTCAAAGTCCCGAAATTCCACCGGGCGTAATCTATACAACATCCACAAATTTTTTAAAAAAATATTTACATAGTGATTACGTGACATTCTATTATCGAATTGGAAGTAACCTTATTTAGAACGTATCGCTAATCTTTCGTACATACAGTAATACAATTCATCTTTGTTTTATCAAGAGAAAAAAAGACTCGCTAGTTTGTCGAAAAAATAATGCCTATGGGAAAACGTAAGAGTAAAATTGGTCAGGTAAATTCTAGATTTAAAAGAATAAGAACGACCGAAACGCCCGAAGGCCGTAAAGTGCGACTTGAGCAACATCGACTAAGAATGGCTTTGATAAGGGCTGTAGAAACAGCATCACTACGTCAAGCTCACCCACCAGTGGCCAAGCGGTTCCGTTTCCGGAACACTGGCATCCGATTACAGAGCCGGAGTTTACGTTGAACGGCGGTTTAAAATGCGTTGCAAAGACGACGATTGTCTATTTCCGAACGCCGTCTAAACGAACCTCGGAAAAACGTTGACTTTTACTTTCTTCGCCGTTATTCCCCTCTTTTACAAGTCGTTCGGCCGATCGGGTTATCACTTGTGACGTCAGAAAAAACTCCGATAAGGTCGTCAGCTATATTCCGAAAGCTTCCGGAATATAAAATCTTAAGGCCGTCGACAACCGTCGTTCGGTAGTTAATGATAATGGAGAGGTTGCGGCTGAAGTTCAAACGTTAAACTTGTACAGCAAGCAGAAGTACACGTTTGACGTTTGAACTCCAAGTAAAACACGTTGCACCACACGTTCACGTCGCGCACTGACTCATGGAATATTGTTGAAAAATGGCGGAACACGTTTAACAACGACGAATGTTACTAGCGATGGTAAATAAACAAATTAAACTATTTTAAAGTATTTATAGAATGTTTAATAACACTAAATAGTTTAATAAAAATTGCCAGAACCAATATGACTTTACAGAAAATATATTTCTATTCGACTATACATACATAGATGAGTCTAGCTGATTTGTCCCTTCACACGCTATACGAGACAATAACAGCTGCACTCGCCTACAAAGCCTACAAAGAAAGGTCGACTTGGCCAGTGGAACTGTTACTGCCTCGTACAGCATGTGAAGGGACAAATCAGCTAGACTCATCTATGTATGTATAGTCGAATAGAAATATATTTTCTATAAAAACACTAAATAATTATTTTTAATTAGCGTCGTTTCTCCTGCCGTACGATAGGTTAATAAGACTACCTCATTCTTTTGTTGAGGGAAATAGTGGCTTATGTAAATCCGAAAGAAGCTCGGAAAATTATTTTTAGAAAATTTACAAACATATTACGCTGTTGATGGTAGAAGACGCTGTGAAAAAACAAACCTACTCCTACAGAATTATGATAAGCTATTATGAACAGAAATATATGTGAATTCTATAGGCACTTCACATCACTTGCAAAAAAATATTGAATAATTAAATAATTTCTGGATTAAAATCGTCTGTTTCTTTATAATATTATTCATAACTGCTCAAAAAATAATTATTTTAATAAAATACGTCATAATTTTAACCCAAAATACAAAAAAACGAAGAAGTTTAAGCCGAACTTCTACTCGCCACGCTAGACGTAGCAAACGCTATTATCAACCTTCTAGAATTGCCAGATGGCGGCGCTCGACGTCCGCGTTCGCGTTTTGGGCTGAAAACGTCGGCCGCAACCTCTCTAATCGTTCTTCATTCCGATGTTTAACTTAGTCGCAGATACGGTTTAAAATACGAACAAATCGAAATTTAGGAAATTTCTACCGAATTCGAAATTCGTATTCGGAATAGATTTTTAAGGAATTATTCTGTTTATTTTAGAGTTGTGTGACGTCATTTTCAAGGAAATTAGTAAGCTCGGAGCGCTATTGAGCATTGCACTATGGGCGAGTGGTCTCCGTTGCCGCTCATAGCGGCGGTGACCAGACCCTAAACACTGGGAAGTTCGGTCGTTGGTTCGCGCCGCGACTCGGACAGGCTGGCTGCTAGGAGTTTTCCGGGTTTTCTCCTAGCCAATAACGACTGAATAGGAGGCCAGTTTCTCATAAAAGTCTTCCCGGAAGGCACGGTTTCCCGCGCGTACGTTTAGGCCGAGAGATAAACGGCTGGCTCTTCGGTCGCGTAGCGATCATAAACACCACTCTTCGGAGGAAAGGCGAATATAAGGCTATAACCTCCATATAAACCAGAGAGGAGGCGAATAGAATAGAATAGAGCATTGCACTAATTCAATATGGCTGCCCCATGAAAACATGACTTTATTGTACAAAGAAATGAAAATGGAATTAATTTTGGAAAAAGAAACGGCAGAAAATATTTTTATTAATAAATTTCAATTATTTGATGTATAAAATGTTTACAATGATCTTTACTTCTTTATTGTAAGGTTCAATAACTGTAGATAACTTTTTTTTTATAAACAGAGGGTTAAAATCTGAAAAAAATAAGTTCGACTCAATGTTTATGATTAAAACTGAGGTTTACCTTTTACACGTTTAGAGTCTTCAGAAGTGTTATGTTCAGAGCATTAAATAAATTGTAAAGAAATGAACAGCATTAATAATAATCCAAAATTACATAGGTTTGTATACTTGAATGAATTTTCACCTACATATAGGAAATGACTTCTCGAAATATTGTATCATTTGAACAAAAATTCTTGTTTCAACTATTTGCATTTTAGGAATTTCTAAAATAAAATACTACTATTAAGTAAATACAGTCAGTACATCATAAAAACACAAACAAAAAGAATATAAATTACACAATAAAATTATACAATTTTATTAAATAGAAATGATATACGATTATTTATAATATACATGTAATAATAATTGAACAAAATCTTACAAAGATTCTTTTATACAAGTACAGTATGAGTATTTCTACTTTTGTTCAAATAAATATATCAATTAAGATATTGAAACAAGTATTTTGAAATGTGTTTCGTCAGTAAGATATTGAGATGAGTATTTACTCATCTCAACTGACGATTTTTAAGATCTAACAAACATTCCATTTACAATGTCATCACGCTTGGTTGTAGCTTTTCTGACAGCAAGATGCATTGTAGTTTCTTCACTTCCTTCCTTGTTCATCAAAATAATAATTACTTCTATTGCATCATAAGTTTGTATACAAATATTGTGCAGAATGCATGCACCAATAATTGTTTTTACAATCAAGTCCATTTGACACGTCTAAAAACGTTAGCAGTCTGAACCTTCCAAACGCAGCATGCTCAATTTCATTTCTACATTTTGATAATTTATTATTGTATAATATTTGCATGCTGTTGAGATTCCCATTATCTCGATATGGCATTAGCAAATGTTCAGATAACGGATAGGTATGTACTATCACCCAAAATATGGCCACAGCTGAAAAATGCACCACCGATGTTTACTCTTTGATGCAATGCTGATCGTCGAAAACACAGGCATCATGTTACTGGGAGCCGGATGGCTTTTAGGACAGACAGAAACGTTGATGGCTGCTAATTTCGTTTTTGCACGAGCAGTAGCGTTTGCAGGCAGCTTGGATACGGGATGGAGACCACACGAGAGATGGTGCGGATTAAGGAAGTGCACCATACACAATTCTAACAATAACAAATATCCATTTATTAAGCTATTTACAAGTTATACAAGAAATTATGGTTATTCGTTACTTATTTTCTTAAGGTTAATATTTTGTATTAAAGCTTTGTCCTCACTGTTAACTAATTCGCGAGTTCTAAGTTGAAGAGAGAGGGTTTACATAGCGTTTATATAGATACCCGGTAAAGGATCTGAGATGCATTGTCGATACGACAGATTGATGGAGGAATGGTGCATCGATGAATGAATCGTTGGAGGGAGGAAAGTCACTTAGGATAGGTAAAGTATCCGAGCGCTTGGGCAACTTCGGCGAGAGCGAACTTTCGGTGATCACGGACTCCTCCGTCAGACAAACTCTCCATCAGACGAA
The DNA here is from genome assembly GCF_030686945.1 of Centruroides vittatus. Classification (NCBI taxonomy): domain Eukaryota; kingdom Metazoa; phylum Arthropoda; class Arachnida; order Scorpiones; family Buthidae; genus Centruroides; species Centruroides vittatus. The sequence continues at coordinate 1,304,926 of NW_027122722.1, read as the reverse complement.
CGAACTGTCGGACGAACGAACACCTGTCGTCATTAGTCATTGCCTTTTATTTGGAGTTCTCCCTCTTTCCTTCAATGCCCTTTTTTGGCAATGTTGCAACGTTTATGTCCAATGCAAATTCTCGTCACCAAGTTTCTGGTGACACATTCGATGGCTCATCCTGAAAGGGAAGTGACTCCACAGAAGAATAAAATCATATCCTTTACAATTTTAAACAATGGTGGGAAAAATTATAGCAAGTTTTAATTTCAAAATTAAATTTTTATCCACAAAATTTTCGTGAAGTCAGGGCTCTCACACAGCGGCGTAGCGTGGGTGTCAGCCGCCCGGGGCGGAGGAAAATTTCGCCGCCCCCTTATTTAGGTATTTTTACAAGATATTATTTATTGTGCAGTGGCGTGCCGTCATTAGAAGCGATGGAAACGCCGATTCCACCTTCCAATGACCTTCCCTTGTGTTTTATAAAATATAAATTTTCATATTTTAACGTACAACATTAATTAAAATTAATTTTTTACTATAACTGCATTATGTATCTTACAAATTCCTATACTACATGTGAAAAAAAAACGATAAGATTGCTATTGTATATTCGAATAACTCAGTGGCGGAAGGAATGTCGAAACCGGGTCAATTTCCAATCAGCCAGATTATATAGGCATTGATTGGCACATGCGGTTTACAGAGCACCAACCTCATCTGGTTTAGCTGGTAGAAGCAACACACGCATAAAGCATCTAATTTTATATCCCGGACCGGTTCTGAGTTGTTAGCCGCCTGCCTGCTAGATATTCGGCCGCCCTCGCCCGATTATGTGAATCGTGAGTAGACTAGATCAACGGCGGGCAACCCCCGGCCCGCGGGCCAGCTACGGCTCGCGAAAAGTTTCTATCCGGCCCGCGAGATCTTTAATAGATTATTAAATTGGAAAAATAACTAATTAATAGTTAGTTTTCCAATTCTTTGTAATTTTCGAAAACGATAAGAGAAATAAATGTAGTAATTAACTTTTTATTTATTTATTTCATATTTGCAGACTAAAAAAATTATGAGTCACAAGAAGGCGTCAATTAACTACTACGGCCCGCGGAAATAACGTAAAATTTATTCTGGCCCATGTTATAAAAAAGGTTTCCCACCCTAGACTAGATTTATAACTTAACCCTCTTGCACTCAACCTGCAGAATTTTCTGCAGTTGTTTTACTACCCGTAACGCTCAAGCTGCAGAATTTTCTGCAGTTGTTTTACTACCCGTAACGCTCAAGCTGCAGAATTTTCTGCAGTTTAGAGTTAACGGTTTAGAAAAAATATTTCTTGAGAACTATACATCTTAGACTTACGCAGTTTTCACGATTGTTTTCTTCTGTGTTTAATTTACATAAAAAAAATTGTTTTGGATTTTTTTATTAAATAGATTTGTTATTTTGGATTTTTTAAAAAACACAACTCAAGGTCATCTATAGACTAGAGGTAAACGTTCCTTTTTCTATCTTTTTCTTTAATTTTTGTGCTAATTTTTGTGTTATTACAAATTTATTTAGTTCATTACATATGTCCATTATACTTTTCATGATTTCTGATGATATATATATATTTTTTTTAACGTAAAAGCAATATATAAAAGTTACTTTTGTTGATTTTTTTATTATTTTGTTAGTTTTTGTACTAATTTAAGCTGTTATATGTTTGTTATTGACAGCTTTCTGTTATTTTTCACATTTTTGTTCACTTTTGTTAATTACTTTATAACATATAATAGTGACAAATATTGTAAACAAAAGCACGTGTTTTAGTGGTGTCGTGAGAGGTCATGTGACCGCAGAAACGCCTGGTGACGCCATTCCACTTCCTGTGACCTACCTATGACGTAATATCTAAAACATCAAAATAATTTAATATATTAAATGTTTTTCATTATTTAAAACTATAATTTCGCTAAATGAATTCATTTATTGTTGAGATATTAATGAGAAATTAAATTTAAATACAGTGGTACCTCGACATACGAGTTTAATTCGTTCCGTAACCTTGCTCGTATCTCAAATTGCTCGTATCTCAAAGCAATTTTCCCTATTGAAATTAATTGAAATGCCATTAATCCGTTCCAGCTCCCAAAACACCACCTCAGTTGTTTTTGTTAAGTGTTTTTGAATAAGAAAAATGTATTTACAAGAAGAAACATTTGTTTATAAATAACAAATACATATTCTATAAAAACATAATAAAAGAAAAAGTGAAGTGCTTACAGAAGCGCTTAATTTTTGTCACTGGTCTTCGCTTTTTTCGTCACGCTTTGCTCATTTTCACTTGCAGATCGTTTAAAAAAACTGTCCAAGGAGGTTTGTTTCTTCCTCCCTTTCAGGATATTGCGGAAATGAGTTAGGCAAGTTTCGTTGAACAACTCCGATGCACGACCAGTTGCAACTTTTTCGGGGTGATTTTTATCCACGAACTCCACAACTTTCTCCCACATTTCCAAGATCTCCTTTATATCTCTTGTAGAGATAACCTCCTCCATCTCTGGCTTCTCTTCAGAACTAATTTTTCGTTGAACCACCGTATGCTGCTGCGAATGTAGATCGTGTAACTCCTCGGTTGTCAGCTCCTGAGACTGTTCCTCGACGAGTTCGTTCACATCTCTCTTATCCACCTCCAGACCCATAGATTTTCCCAGAGAAACAATCTCCTCTACCACTGACACTTCGGGTTCCAATCCTTCGAAGGCTCTTTCAGCTACAGCCTCAGGTCACAGCTTCTTCCATGCAGAGGTTAAGGTCCTCGTTGTAACACCCAGCCAGGCCTGATCAATAATTCTTAGGCATATCACGATGTTAAAGTGGTCCTTCCAGAACTCTCGAAGGGTAAGGTTTGTGTTCTCCGTCACCTCAAAGCAGCGCCGAAAAATGTGCTTGGTGTACAACTTCTTAAAATTAGAAATCACCTGCTGATCCATGGGCTGCAGGATAGGAATGGTGTTGGGTGGTAGGTAGAGAACCTTTATAAACTTGAACTCTTCGAGTAAATCATCTTCGAGATTTGGTGGATGAGCAGGGGCATTGTCGAGGACGAGAAGGGCTTGCATGGGTAGGTTGTTTTCCTGTAGATATTTTTTAACAAAGGCCAAACACCAGGTTTATCCACTCCACAAAGAATTTCCTGGTGACCTACGCCTTCGGATTTGCCCTCCACATAACTTGCAGTTTTTCTTTTAAAATCTTATGTGACTTAAAGGCTCTGGGATTTTCCGAATGGTATACTAGCAGAGGCTTAATTTTGCAGTCGCCACTCGCATTGGCGCAAAGTGCTAGAGTTAATCCATCCTTCATGGGTTTGTGACCTGGCATCGTCTTCTCCTCTGCCGTTATGTAAGTCCTATTTGGCATCCTTTTCCAGAAAAGCCCTGTCTCGTCACAGTTAAAGACTTGCTGGGGGATGTATCCTTTGGCTTCTATCAGTTCGGAAAACGTTTTGATTTAAACCTCAGCTGCCTTCACATCCGAACTTGCTCCCTCACCATGCTTGACGACGGAGTGAATGCCGGTCCTTTTCCTAAAGTTGTCAAACCAGCCCTGACTGGCTTTAAACGAGTCCTCCGATTCCTCGTTTGTGGAAGTGTGTGGGATCTGCTTCAGCAAATCACCGTAAATCGCTCGTGCCTTCTCACGTATGATGCTTTGTGTTAAGGTTCTCCTTGAAGCTGCTTCTCTGTCACCCACACCATCAGTAGTTTCTCCATCTTTTCATGGAGAGACGTCCGGAGCTTAGAAATTATTGTAACGCCCTTAGCTGGCATTATACGCTTTATCAACTCCTTCTGTTTAAGCACATTGATGTGCTACGCCCGTACATCCTCGCCAAGTCAATTACTTGCACACCTTGCTCATGTTTTTCTATGATTTCACGCTTTAATTCAATAGACATCATCATCTTCTTCGGACCCATGGTTATAAAAATAAATGTGATAATGTTTTGTAAATGTACAAAAAGCGTAAAACGCGAACCCAATTTATCAAAAATTCTTCGAAAACGAGGGAAACAAGCACACAGACTGAGGTCTAGTCTGAGGTGGGAGAAACCGTTAGACGCTGCACACGACCCCAACATGCGGGCCGCATGTTGGGGTCGTGTGCAGTGGTGTAGTGTGCGATTCCTCGTATCTCAAATCTTGCTCTCATCTCAAAGCAAAATATCGCTCGCTCGGCGGCTCGTATCTCAAAACACTCGTATATTAGGGCACTCGTATGTCGAGGTACCACTGTATATTAAAAGAATAAATGAATTTTATTATGAAAATAATAATAATAATAAGTTATTAGAATAAAAACTACAGAAAATACATTCTAATAATTATTTTGTAATATATTAATAAGTTAAATATATTTTATAATATATAAAATATATTATTTCAGTATGGAAAAGATAATTTCTGTTTTGATCTCCAGATGGCATTATTGTAAATATATTCCGTTTTTACTTAATATTTAATTTAAAAATTCAAGTAATTCTACTTAATTGAAAATTTGTGAAAATATACAATCCTAAATGTTAATATTTTTATAAACCAAATTAGAAGTAACATTTCTTCTATTTTTTTTAATAAATAGTAACTTTATAAATTGCATATTTTTTGTTTAATGAAAAGAGAGACTGTAAAATATATATTTATATATATTAATATATATTTTGGTTTTTAATGCAATCACATAACATTTACACTAAAATGTATTAACAGGTATACAAATAACTTGGGAAGGTCTAGTTTAAAATTTCGTTACAAGATGGCATACGTGTAGCCTGACAATTAGAGTACCTAGGTATCAGAGTAGCGACAATGGGTTGTCAAATTTTCTATTTGAAATTAGTAAATGCAGTAGAAGTTTTGACAAGCTGAATATCTATTTCATTAACTACTGACTGATTTCTTACGTTCGCTTTAAAATAACGTGTTACATGGAAACTAAACTTTAAAGTGGATATAATAAGAAAATTCTTAAATTAATATATGGCACAACAAATATTGTATATTAAAATACAAAAATACATTAAAAAAATATCAGACATTTATTTTTATTTGCTGTGATTCATAAATTCATTGATGTAACTTACCAACATTTTGTAATAAATGTTTCTATTCATTAAATAAATTTGAATTTAGAACTACTGTATAATGTATTTGGTTTCCCTAATTATTTCTGTTAATTGTTTGCACTTACTTTGTACATATGTAATTTTCAAGAATCACAATTTTGAAATACCTCACTAAATTTTAATTTAAATAATTATAGTTTGTTTTTATATTAAAATAGACTATTTTTTAATTCATAGCAATTTACATCCACAAATATATAATGAAAATACTCCTACTGGATCAGATGTTGATGACGATTTTTTGAAAGTTTCTTTATCTCCTACAAAAAAAAAAAAGAAATTATTCCTAAAAAAGCAATTCTTATACCCAAGCAACTGAAATATTCAATTAAGTATGTAAAAGTATTTATTTTGTATATTTTATTTATCAATATTTAAAAATGTTAGAATTCCTGTAAAAATGTGTTTTGTGTGTTGCATAATAATACATGAAATTATTTGGTTAAATAGTTTGACTTTGAAGAAGTATTTGGTTCAAATATTCATCTAACAATAGGCAAGCGCCAAATCTGACAGAGGGCGCTCAAGATGGCTGCCGAAACAGGTAAGGAACCGACCATGTGTTTGTTCAATGCCTGAGCCGATTCAGTTTCCATCGGTGACGACTACTGCGATGACCAAATGGAGAACAAATCATTGAATTTATAAAGTAAATAATTAATAAAAAGTACATGGCCGGCGTTATTTACATTTAATAAATATATAAAAATATAAATACGACTATACAGAGATAAAACTTGCTTCTGAAAGACAGAAGCAAGTTTTATCTCTGTATAGTCGTATTTATATTTTTATATATTTATTAAATACATTGAATTTATGTCAAATTCTAGACTGTATCGGCGACAGGAAACGTTGTCTTGTAGAAGGTGAAGCCGTTTTGGATGCTGGACACATCGTATTTTGTGGATTAAACTCTAACAACAACACTGAAAGTTCATGTTGCTTTAGTGTTGCAATCTCAGATATTGTCGTTTTAATACGTCTCGATTACGGGGAGAATGCGCGTGCAAAGCGGGGCTGTCTGGTTTTCGTAAACATGTGATAGCCGAGCATAATACTAAAATTAAAACAAAAAACGTAAATTAACTTATATTTTCAATTAAGAATATTTTTAAAAATTTGACTGGAAAGTTATCTCGACATATGTATATGAAGATAGAAAACTTACCTATTTTCTTTCCGATCTGTGTACAAAAACAATTTTTCGACAGGCATGTCCATTTACAAAAAAAAAATTAGACATTTTTTTCTTTTTATGTGGACGGCTTCAGATTTTCAAGAGAATAATTTTCAAACTTGAATAGGAATATTACCGCTACGTCATGACTACATAAGAATTATTATTTAAAAATAAAATAAAAGACCATCGTGTGTAGAATTAAAACACTTCTCACCTGTTAACGTGTAACAGGTGAGAAGTGTTTTAAATATTTTAAGCAGTATACACCATGTTCTAATATAAAAACATAACTATTATGATAAATAAAACTATGTTCAGTGTTGTTGTTAGAGTTTAATCCACAAAATACGATGTGTCCAGCATCCAAAATGGTTTCACCTTCTACAAGACAACGTTTCCTGTCAGCTTCTTACCTGTATCGGCAACCATTTTGAGCGCCCTCTGTCGGATTTGGCGCTTGCCAATAGGACCAAATGTGTTATGTAGCAATCAGTCGATGCCTGTCTGCTTCCATTTTTTACCACTACAGACATGAAAACTATTTTGCAATGTAATGTTTACTAATCACCACATTTTAAGACAGTAGGTGTTTCATTTTGTACCAATGAAGGAATTTACACCATTTTACAACTTAATGTTTATTAATAAGCTAATTTTAAGATAGTTTATGACTGTATTGGTTTCAGTTTGTATTACTAAAGACATTTAGATTTTGTTGCAATTTAATGTTTATCACTAGTTCATTTTGAGAGTGTTTCATCAAATATCTATTCACATATGCAGAGATCAATGAGTTAAAAGTCAAAATTTCAATTTTTTATGTTTATCAATTGTAAAGATACCAGAGCTTTCTGGGAAAAATGAGCTGTCTCCCTTCCAGACACAGTTAAGCCTCTAGTTGTTCTAATCATGTAATTTCTAATTAATATTTGTAGCATAATTTCTGCCCGATTAATTTGACTGAAGGTTGGATGATTATTAATTTTCTAATGTTGATGTCATAGAAATCTCTTGCCTGCTCTTGTAATCACATCACCAGATGATGTCGTCATCATACTACTTTCCACAGAGATGTTCCTTCAACTTCAAAAACAAGTGATGATCGCTTGGTATGGGATCTGGGTTGTGTTATGGATGTTTCAAAACTTCCCACTTGAATGTCTGCAACAACTCTTGTGTGACCTGAGCACTGTGCAGACAGGTGTTATCGTGCAGCAGGCAGACGCCTTGCATTATCATCCTTTGCCATTTGTTTTAGAGTGTCCGTCATAACTTTTTTCTCATCAGGAAAAAATACTACCTTGTTCACCACAAGGTTGAAACAGGGTAACTGCACACTACTGTCCATACTTCTAATTTTACACTTTTTCTTTTCAGCAGTTAAATATTCACAAATTTGTTACCTTGAATATTCTTTTCAATCCTCGTCGCCAATTGTAGTGTATGTAAACCACTTAACATGATTTAATATACACGGTATAACATAGCTAGTCTTTATTCCAGCACAGCTTTATACATCCTTGACCTTTTCTGACTGGTTCACATTCCAATGCTGCCTCGCCCACTGGATTGACTGTTGCCAGTTGGATAACAGCACAGTTTTCTTCAATCTTTTGAATGAGCTCACCAGTGACAATGAATGGGTTTCCACCCTTTCTTCATCATAAACGTCACTTCTCCCCATTTTAAATGTTACAACATAATTTTACCACATTTTACCTGTTCGTAACATCTTCAACATAAATGGAAACAAGTTGCCAATGAATTTCAGTGGCAGTTTCTCCTTCTGTGCAAAGAAATCAAATCACTGAATGAACCTTGCACTTGACTGTATTACAAATTGATTTGGCCATTTCAAACACATAATTCAAGCAAAATGATGCTGAATTAAAGTTAGGTGACTTCCGTCATATGACATAGAACCTAAAAGACACAGCAACACAGCCAATTCTAAACAAATAATTTTTGTCAAATTTTTACTGGCTTCTATCTTTACTTTACAAATATAACTCATTTATAGTTATAATTTTTATGAATATATTTTTAGAAGTTATATCAAAGTATAGATTTCTCACTTGACATTTGGTAAACAATGTATAGTAAAATGGCAATTTTATTCCTAAATAAATATTAAGTATTTTTAAGAAAATTGTAACTTTCATTTTCCTGATAAAAGGCTTTTCATATATTTATTATGTTGTACAAATATAAAGATAATTATAATTAACATTAAAATATTCTTTTAATAAACATTCTTTCTAATTTAACAGTAATCTTAAAATATGTTAAATGTATAATATACAATATAGATTTACTATATTTTACAGTTAAATAAATAATGCATCACAGAAAAAATTAAATCCAAGATATACAATTATAAAACTAAATTATACAAAGAAAATGGAAGAAACAAGCAAAAATTCGATTCCTTCTTCACATCAGTTAAAGAAAATTAATTCCTATTTAAACGAGAAAAATATAAAAAGAATGGAAAACTTAGAGAAACTGATTTCTACATCATCATCTGAAGATGTAAAAAATGTTTTAAAACATCAATATAAACTATTAATGAAGAAGCAGAGAAACTCTTTCATTTCCTCTACTAATATGCAATATAAAGAAACACCCTCAGATCTGAAAAAGTTTGCTATGAATAACCTTGCATTTGGGGACGAATGTTGGATATCCACATACAAAAATGAAATAATTGATTCTTTAAATAAGTATCAAATCATTATTATTAAAGGCGAATCTGGTTATGGAAAAAGTACCAGAATACCACTATACGTTCACGAGATAAACGAATTTTGCCAAGGAAAAATTGCTAGTTGTCAACCTTATAATGTAAATATATTAAGTTTATCATCTTATATGTCAACTTACTACAAAAATAAACTTAACTTGGAAATTGGATATGTCTTAGGAAAGGAAAATACTGTAAATAACGAAACACACATAGTATTTACAAGTTGTCAGAGGCTGTTACAAGAATGTATTCATACTCCATATCTGTCAAAATATTTTTGTATAATAATTGATGAATATTTTCTTCAGAGTGCAGATGCTGACTTGCTACTTTTGCACGTGAAAGAAATAGTTCAACAAAGACCAGATTTCAAACTGATTCTTATTAATCCTGCATTTGATATTACCGATTGTAAATGCTATTTTAAAGATAAGGAAGATGTAATTACAATGATTTTGCTACCATCCTTAACATTCCCAGTGAAAACAGTTTATAACACTATTAGTGATAAAAGTAAATGTGTAGAAAAATGTGCACAATTAATAAAGTTTATTAACAATAATAAACTGGATGGAAACATACTGATTTTTCTCCCTAGTACAAAGGAAATGGAAAGCTGTCGTGAAATGGTAAAAAATGCATTAAAAGATAGAGTTGAATATCATATTTTACATAACATGATGAATCAAGAAGAAATATTTAATTTGTATGCATTTTCAAATATTAGAAGGAAGGTTATTTTTGCAAATCAATGTGCCGAATCCTTATGGTTACCTAATATTTCTTATGTTATAGATTCGGGTAAGTTAAAAGAAAATAAATATCAATCAGAAAAAGAATCATATATTAGTAAGTTGAACTCGGAGAGAAGAAAGAACCTTGTTGGGTGGTCATTAAAAAACTGTTGTTATAGAATTTACACTTCTGATACTTTGGAAGAAATGCTGGAAATGCCAATACCAGATATTTTAAAAATAGAACCAAGCCAATTACTTTTAACTTTATATCGTTATAAAATACCAAATCCTATTTATGCAACATTCATATCTTTGCCAGGTAATGAACATATTAAAGCAGGATTAAATAAATTAATAAAAAATAAAGTAATTAAATCAAATTCTTTAACTACTCTTGGAGAAGATATGATTAATTATATGCCCATGCAAACTTCTCATGCAAAATTAATTGCATTAGGTAGAGAAAGGGGAATTGAATTTGAAGCTGTAATGATTCATATAATATCGTCACTTAAAAATCCAATTTTTATGACTATTGGAGAATCAAAAGATATTGGTAAATTAAAATTTTTTCATCAATATGGTGATTATTTTGCAGTTTTCAATGTTTATTTTAATTGGATAAAACAAGTTAATAAAGAAAGATGGTGTGAAGAAAATGGAATTAATCACACTGCAGTAACTTATTTGCATGGAAAAATAGATGATACATGTAAAGTTTTTGGAATAAAACCTAAAGAGATTTTGTCAAATCTGGATGCAGTCTATGAATTAATATGCGAATGTTTTATTGATAACTTTTGCTCTTACTCGGGTCATTCTACACTTGGTTATCAATCATTGGAAACTGGAAAAATTTTACATATTCATCATTCTTCTGTATTATTTCACAAAACAGCCATCCCAGAAAAGTCTGTCGTATTCAGTAATATAATTGAACACGGGAAGAATAATTATATGATAAATGTTACTCCACTTTCTGACTGTTTATTAGAAAAATTAATACAGAAAGATTTAATTAAAGAAGAAGTAAAGCAAACTAAAAAATTAATTTCATCTGAGATACCATCATTAGGAACTATATTGCTGAAGGAGTTTCTTCTAAAAGATAGAAAGCATCTAGAAAGTTTAGAAAATAAAATAAAAACACATCTCAGATGTGATACAGTAATAATTGATGCATGTGTGGAAAGTGACAGTATTTTAGTATATACGTATCCAGAATATATTAATGAAGCATCATCATTCCTTTCTGATTATTTAAAAGAGTTTTCAATGAAATTAAGATCAAAAGAAGAAATTATGACTATGCAACTTGGACACTTAAGTATGAGTGTGAAAATGGCCAAAGGAGCAGTTATAAAAGATATTAATTTTTTAGCAATTAAAAGTAATGAGGAAGATACTGTATCAGAAGAACCAGAAAATGATTTTAGTTTTCGATATCAATATTCCATTAATCTTTCCTGGCAGAGACGCCATTGTCGAGGTGAAGGATTTGTCACATTTTATTCACCCGAAGATTTTGCTGCTGCGCAAACTTATTTATCATCAAATCCTATAGTGGTAGATGGTGTAAATGTAAAAGTTTCTACAAGTAGAAAAGAAAAAAATCAGTTTTATATAAAAGGTCTGAGTTCAAAAACTACTAATGAATCTCTGAAGGAATCTGTTGAGAAGTCATTATCTGCAAAAATTAAAGTGAAAGAAGCTTCCATTGTTCTGGCTCAAGAATTTACTACTACTTCAGATGAAATAGAATTAATTAGGCAAAATTTATTTTTACAGTTTATTTGCTATATTAAAGGTAATCTTGAAGTCGAAGTGGCTGTGCCTAACAGTTCTGATATTAAAATGAGAGCATATTTAAATTTTGATAATGAAGAAGATCTTTCCCTTGTATTAGATGTAATTAAAACAGATAATATTCAGTTTCAAGATTTAACACTGAATGCTATTCCTGTTTATCGAATGACAGTGATTTGTGCTTCTGATCAATATAAATGTATAAAATCAAATATTAAATATTTAGAAAATAGATTGAAGTTGAAAGAAAGTTGGACATCAGATACAGTATTTCTTATTTTACTTTCAAATGATTTTATGATGATGAAAGAGGCAGAAATATTAATTACCACTGAATTGAAAGGGAAGTTATTGGAAGATTTATCTCTCGGCCATTCAAGAAAATTGTTTTCCCATTCAGGTAGACAGTGGTTAAAACAAGCCAGCAAAGCAACAGAAACATTTATAATTCAAAATTCAAAGCACAAAACAATTAGGATATGTGGAACAACTGAAAATTATGAAAAAATTAAATTGAAAATATATAATTATTTGAAGAACATAGAAAATGAAGTAATATCTGTTATTAATATTAACCACGGAGATATTTTAAACAGATCAGTAATTAAAGGTTTAATACAAGAGTATGGCATCACTTGCAAAGGATTTCTTGAACAATTTCAATTAACATCTATAGAATTAAATATTCAGTTTGGACAGCTGACATTGTGTGGAATGCCAAAATGTATTATAGATGTAAGTTTTTTTTCTTTTTGAGAAAATAGTTGTATTATAATTATTTTAATTTAGGACATAAAAATGATTTTAACAGAAGTTCTAAACATTAATTAATGTAACTTTTTGCCTACAATTCAGAGATTATATGTTATAAACCTTCTGTCTGCTGCATATTATTTGCAGCAGCAGATAATATGCAGTTATATGCAGCAGATTATAATCTGCTGCATATAATTTTCCTACAGCATCAAAAATCTGGCTCTAAAATTATTTTATTTTTATCATACAATGAGTCTGTGATATATCTACAATGAAGTCTTCTTGATTTCATAAAATATCAAGAAGACCTCATCAAACACCCATCGCCTGAAAATGGCACAATATGAAAATATATCAATTACCCAGAGTCAAGGGTCCCTGGCATTATCCAAAGAAAAAGGAAAGAAATAGTAAAACATTTTTCAAAAGTCTTTTTCTAATTAATACTACTTTTTTTTTATTTATATTGTGTCATGTCTTCTATTTCTATATTACTTATGAATTTGCAGTCACATAAAGTGGGAATTTTATTGAATTCATATTAAATAGTTTTTTATCCATTTAACTCGTTTCCCTCAAGGTTAAATCCTGACTGTGCCATTGTCAATTACGGATTGTATATCACAATCTACATGTATCAACAATAAAAAATCCTAAATTATTATACAATTAAACATTTATTAGCAAGTTTTATATGTTGAGGCAAAGAAGATCTTCAAACTTGCTATGTAACTTTGTTATTTTCCTTTGTGTGTGAAAAAGAGCAAATTGTGAAAATGCTCTTTTAATCTTAGATTTTTTAAAATCAATGTATACATACACATCAACTTTAGTTGTCTCCCATTCTTTTATGTTCAAGCCATGCTTTAATTAATATTATTAGACACTCCCGGTCAAATTCTTATCGCACAAGTTGATAAATTTCCAGCAATTATCTCCTTACATAATGACATCATTTCAGACAACTTTGATGAGTTAATTAATCCTCATCTGGTTGCATTTTTAAAAAAAACAACCAGATCAAATTTGTAATTGCAGTTGCATGTGCTGTTTGATTCCTCATATATTTCAGACATTGAATTTTACATGTGTTGTTTTTATATGTATACTATAAGTATGTAGTTAATTTAAAACAATGACTGGAATGAATATTTAAATATTTTAATATACTTAGAATGTAAAGTACAGAAAAATAAAATCAAAGACAATATATTTATCAATGTTATAAATAAAAAATTTAGTAACATTTTTGGCAAATGGTTTGGCTGTAGTAAATGGCATATGTATTTAGTAAATTTTTCACATATATTTCTGGTTTTTCTACTTTTTTTTTGTCACAACATGCCCATCTTTCACGTTGGCTAATTGCTTTCTTAGATAGTATCTCAACAGATACTCCAGTAAAATTTGAACTTTGTCAAAGAGCTGTAGGGAAATTTTTATTTCTGTTTGTTGATGAATTTCTTCTAAAGTAAGAGTGCTTTTCTTCTTATTTTTCTTTTATGTGATTCCTCTATACAGAATAAATTTTGTTTGATCTACTGTATCTACTCAGCCATTCTTCACTTTAGTTACTGAACTATTCCTTAGAAAGTTTTGTTAAATGACAAATATATAGTTATAAAAAAAGTTGCATGGGTTGTATAAAACCCCATGCTCTTTATTCAGCAAAACTGTAATGAAATTTAGTAAAAAATTCTTGTACAGACTCCTAGGTAGGTTTGTAGACAGGGAAGGGGCCAGTGTCGGATTTACCTATAGGTTGACTAGGATTCTAGGGTCTCCAAAATTATCAATCTGCTTTCAACTTTTATAAACTTTCAATAAAAGAAAAAATAAGAGCCATTTCTTTTAAAAATTACAAATTACGTGCTGAGACACGAGTCGTGTCTTAGCACGTGATTTGTAATTTTTAAAAGAATCTCAGTCACACCTATTCAATAAAATAATTTTATTTGATTTTATTTGAACACATGAACACGTCTTTTGTGTAATGCCTGGACAAGACATCCAATTTACCGATTTGTATTTTTTGAGAAATATTACTGAGAATAATTGGTTTTAAATAAAAAACATTATGTCCATAATGTCTCAGTTATTATAACAATATAAAGATCTAAAAGAAGATGCAGTAAATTTGAAAATCCAATTTTGAACATGTAATTTGAAATTTTTAAATGTTTCTCAAACTTGTTTCTTGTTTGTTCATATTCTGGAGAAAAATTAATACTTTTATTTGAAATATTAATTTTTGAAAAGCTCCAAATTTTGTAGCTTTCATGAGGTTGCTGAGATTTTCAGTTATTAACAAAAAAAATTAGTTTAAAACAAAGGTACAGCAAGAATTTTTGTAAACTCATCACGAATTTTAGGTTTGAAAATATTTAAATTCATTTTTAATTGCTTTTATAATTTAAATTATTTATTGAAAGCAGAAATGAAGAGAATCTATGAAAGTGGGACACAACTATGCATTATTTTGAGATATGTAGATGAATTGAGTTTTGAACCACACTCAGGGACATAGCTACATATTCAGTGCCCAGGAGCAAGTAGAATCAGTCTGCCCCCTTGTTCCTCAGAAGAGGTCTCATGAAATTTATTTTGAACATTTAATTTAAATGCATATATTTTGATTTAAAACCTTAGTTGATAACAATTTATTTAAGATTTGAGGCATTTCAACAATAAGATATTCAATTTAATAAATACAAAAATAATAATAAAACAAAATGTAATTCTTTAAGTACAGGTATGTACATTTTGTTTCATTATAACAACATTTACTGCATATTATATAAACTGTATTGAGAAAATATATACAAGTTTAGTTTCATAACAAATACATAATAATACATTAAAAACTTCAAGATTGCTGTTCTCTTGCTTTTTCGTTTGCAAATCGGTCAATAACTTTCTCCAGATGAAGTTGACAAGCTATTACTTTTCAACTGATACAGTAGCCAGAGCTAAGACGGTGTTGTGACATGCTGTTTCTTAAATAAGTTTTGATTAATTTTAGTTTTGAAAAACATTGTTCTGCTATTGCTGTCATATCCGGTAAAGTTAAAAATATGAAACATGATGCAATAATGTCAGAGGAGCTACTTGAGGCTGCGGTGTGAATTAAAAGTAGTTCTGCAACTTGGCATATAGAAGTAATTTCTTTTACCTGAGTACAGAGCCGTAACTAGGGCAGTGCCAGTGGTGCGCCCCACAGGGTCTACACCCAGGCACAGGGCGTAGACCCTGTGGGGTGCAGAAATGACCTGGACCAAGTTTTGGGTCATAGTTTGGGCATAGCAGATGCTCGCACTGGGCGCATAAAAGGCTGGTTACTGCACTGCCTGAGTATAAAAATGCATTAAATCGAAGCAGTTGAAGTCCAAAACTAGGCGAAGTGTTGGAGGGATATGCTGATTGCAACAATTCTGATCCTTCCAGAATATTTTTATCAGATGACGCGACAAAATATGCAGATGGAAAGCACTTAAAAAGTGTACATAATTGTCAAACGGATTCAAATCTAATAGTTAATTGATTAATTATCCAAAAAAATTGTTTACAAATGTTTTTATTTTGCCTTTTCTAACTTGGTGCCTTGTGATTCGTGCGCATGGAGCAATTTGCTCCAACTGCTCCATGGTAGCGATACCTCTGATCACACTGGAGCCAATTTAACAGAAACAACTAAATTTTTTGGAAACTAAAGCTGGTTTGAATTTTGCTGATTGTAGATCTCAGTTATATGTTAATGCAATGAATATGGTAGGAAAATGTAAAGGTATACAAACAAAAATTTTGAAAAAGAAGAGTAATGTGAGCCCGCAGGTTTTGAGGGCATAAATTCGAGAGTTTAAAGGGGTTCATGACCCGCAAGTTCGATCGGAAATCAATCGGATGTTGATTACACATCCGATCCGATCAGAAAGAGAAAACAAAAGTCCAAGTTATCACGAGTCAGCAAATTAGTCATCGAACGTTGAATGATAGGCTGGCCCAGTGCCAACAACGATCGTATAAAAACCCGATCGACTCTGGAAAGGGCGCAATCATCCAGGAAGGTCTGAATCCAGTGTCTCCAGTCCCGGACATAAGACTGATTTCATCTTCCATAGTCCAGGAGGTCGTTGCATACTGTCATCGGACCACATATTAAGGTATATCGACGTAACCTTTGTAAACTCTCTCCCACTAGAAGTTAGGCACGTGACCACTTTATTGGGTAGATCGTGGTTAGCGATAGGGATATTTTATCTGCATTTTAGCAGTGGTTATCTTTATATCTTTATTGTATGTTTGCTTTTGTTATTTAATAAACCTTTATTGTTATTTGTTAAACCTCTCCCCTCAAAGTAAGGACGCCCGTTGACTTACTGACACACCTCCCCACTCACTTTTTGCCTTCCTAGCCATTCAACAACAACGAGGTCGGGTTTTACCAACCCATGCAGCGTAAGTGGTCAGCGAGGTTTTTTCCCCTGACCCTCTGCTTATCTCACAGTAAGGAGAGTTTTTCACCATGCACTAGACACTCACAGAATTTGGTTGGTACTTCTGGTGCCGAATGTTGTATAGAATCAATCAATTATTTTGGAATAGCTCATCAAATTTTCAATTTTATTCATCGTCCACCAAAAGATGGAGTGTAATTGAAAAAAATTCCAACCAATCAGTAAAATCATTATCAAAGACTAGATGGATGCTCAGCAGACTCAATCAAGGTACTATATTGTAATTGTGAAAGTTTATTGGATGCTTTAAGCAGTATTGTAGGGAACGAAAGTTTGATGAAACCTTGAGCAGACGCACAAAATTTACTGTCAAAAATTTGCGTTTGAGTTTGCATTGTAAACAGTTTTTGGAATATAATACTAGAAAGAATTAATGCAGTTTCCAAATTTTTGCACGATTCGAAAATCATGGCTACACACATGTTCTGCTTTGTATTCATCTCTTGATGAGTTCCTAATGAGTTCAGTTGATGATGAGTTCAGAATGATCAGTTTGACACAATTGAAGCAGAAGCTAAATAATTATTGCCTGATACTAATTATACAAAACAGAGACAACAAACTAAAAAAGAATTCCAGGTGAACCTCAATCAAATAAAAAAGTGTTAAGTCTCAAAGAAAACTTTAAAAATAATGTTTTTCTGAAAATTTTGAAAAACATTAATATGAATTTGAAACAATGTGCCGAGTCTTATAAGAAAATTAATCAGAATTTTCGATTTTTAATCATCATTGACATTCCTAATGAAGAACTGAAGATGTGTACAAAATATCGTCATGCAATACAAAATTGATGATTCATTATATAGCGAAGTTTTGCAATTCCATAGTTTCATCAAAATTAATTATTGAGATTGAGAATCCCCTTTGACTTATTTGTTCTTGTATAATGTGATAAGAGAAAAGAATGTGGAAATTGCATTTCCAAACATTGAAACAGTTTTAAGAATTTATTTATGCTTGATGATTACCAACTGTTCTGGTGAGAGAAGTTTTTCGAAATTAAAATTAATGAAAAATGATCTAAGATCAACCATGGCTTAGAATGCTTTAAACAATTTCACTTTTTATCCAGAAATGTCAATAAAGTGAAATCCATTGATTTTGATTTATTAATCAATGAATTGCCAAAAAGAAATGTAGAAAAAATTTTTGTAAAACAAATTGTAATTTTTATACCACATTGAATGTTATAATAATAAAATTTTTAAATATTAGTTTTCATATTTCGTAAAGCCTTACCGACTTCTCTTAACTCCATAATCTAGGATTAACTTTTAAATCAGGTCAGGTATTTTACAATGGAATTTATAAGTCCTTATGTGAATAAGTCAAATGAAATTAATTTCAGAGATAATTATTATTTTTAGGGGCCCCAAAGCTTTACTTGTCGTATGGCCCCCAAAAATGCAAATCTGGTGCGAGATTATATAAAGTACGAACGAGTCAACACGGAGAACTTTAGTGATTTCTATCCTCACCTCCTCAGCGGTTTACATACAATTATAAACAAACACCAGAACACTTGCTGAGCCTACTGTACTTTAATATTCAAATGCTTTCAGCCTATTTTTTATAGGTCATTCTCAGGAAATTACTGCTCTAAAATCAAACACAAAGCTTTTCGAATACTTGTTAAATTTAAAATTTTCAAAGATATTTTAAAAGTTATTACATTAAACAGTTAAATATTAAATAAACAACAAATGTGATTTCTTCCATGGGACAACTTGATAACAAATACAAACGTGCTTGATAGAGCAGACACTTAGAAGGGGAAATCCATTTATCTCAGTAGGGCAGTGTTTTTCAACCAGGATGCCGCGGCACCTTAGGGTGCCACGACGCCATGATTGGGGCATCGCAAAGTTTAAGACCTTTAGGCATTTTCTTGGAAATTTACTTAAGCGTAGTTCAAGATAACTCATTTTCAGTATTTCGACAAAATTCAATGGACTTAAATTTTGATTTTGAACACGTAGAAACACTATTTTTGCATTAATATGCTACTTAAAACTGTCAATTTTTAAAATCTTTCTTCCCGGGGAGGGAGTCCCCTCCTGGACCCCACCTCAGCATTGTGCATAATATTCGTTTTCGCAAAAGATTAATCTGCCCCCATTAAGCCTCTTTTTCAGATTCTAGATCCGCCGCCGATCAAGGGTGCCACGATTTTTTATTTTTCAATCAGGGGTGCCACTCAATGAAAAAGGTTGAAAAACACTGCTGTAGGGACTAGACAAAGACAACTATTCAAATTAACAAGATAACCCTTTAATTTTCCTTGGAACATACAATACATCCAGGGAAACACACAGGAACGTACGGAGCCTGACAATCCAATCTACCGAATAGCTTTAACACACACAATTCTCTCAACAATAATATGCTACAGAAATCCTGTAACCCACAGACATAAAACGTACCGACAATGAGTTTAAAGTGTACCTCTTCTTTTACTTCTTATCGGATAGGAAACAGTTCAAAAACGAAATCTTCCTGTTGACCTGGTTGCACAGTCTTTACTTTCCGGCTTCCGACTATTTTTTTCACGCACTTTCACACACCACACTCTTCCCTACTGATTCTTCCTTCTCTCTCTCCCACTTCCTGTTCTAACTTCTCCTCGAGACACACCCTCCAATAAATCTCCCACCCTCAGTTACACACCCAGATTTACACAACTCTCCACCGAGTCGGACCCATCACATGGCAAAGGGGGGCAGGAAAAGACGTAAGGCACACTCGTTCTGCTCATCATGTTCAGTTTGTTGCTGTTTTATTGATTTTTGAAAATGTTTCTGCTTTTACTTATCCTTTGATAAGTAAAAGCAGAAGGTGAAACATTTTGATGGATGATTTAGTCATTAGAAATGATGATAACTATCTAGCTTTGTAAATATCAATTTTTTAAAGATTTATAAATAGAACAATTTATTTTCAATAATAGATTTGTATAATTTATATATTATTTAATTTATACTGTAAATTAAACATGATTATTTAAATATATTACCATTCATTTCTGTATAATTTCATTTCAGGCAGTAGAACATTTAAAAGGTATCTCCTGCTCTTCCATTTCATTTATAGCTGAAAGCAATAGCTGTCCAGTTTGTTTCATGGTACCAGTTCCCGGATTAAATTACCGATTAGAATATTGTGGTCACCAGTATTGTTCTGATTGTATAAAGAGCTTGATATTACAACGAATTATTCCATTAACGTGTTGCAAGGAAGTAAGTACAATTACTGTACATAGAATGGTAAACAATTAATTTGAAGCAAAACTTTAACTAACTTATGCATAAATAAATCTAATTATAACATGGTAACTTATTTTTATAAGATCATTAGTATTGCAGTACCCATTTTTAATATTTCTAAGATATTGATATTTTAAGATTGTGATGTAACTGTTTTATTTATTAAAATTAGTTTTTATTTAACAATAATTATCTTCAAAATAATGCAGTGAGGGATTGATTTGCTTATAAAATGAATTTGCAAACTTGATAATTTATATTTGATAAACTGTTATTTTTAACATTATACAGTGTAACCCCAATTTAAGAGCCATTTTATTTTATCTTTCTTACTGATTTACAAGAAGAAATGTTCAGTTCAACAAGCACTGACTGAAATTTACAAGAACAAAATATTTGAATCACAAGTATGATTAGAATATTTAAATTTTTACACTCTACAATGATATGACTCATAGATTCCAATCTATTTGCTTAGCTTCCTTCAGTCTGTGTATATTCATTTGGATTTGTGCTAATCATTTCAAAAGAATTATGCAACCTAATTTTAAAAATCTATATTTCTACACATTCTGTAACATAATCAAATACATTGTAAACAGTGGTGATATTCGAAATAGTTAACAAAGGGTTCGCTAGCAGAAAATTTTTCCCTGACAATCACCGACAAACGAAATGGAAGTTTTGGCTAGAAATAAATACAATACCCTTTTCTTGCGATATATCTAATAATCAGTGGCATATTTGGAACGTAACGAGCCCTGGCGAAGACCAGTAAATGTATATTAGTGCTGGACCTGTTTTTTTTTTTTAGGCAGAGAAATTTTTCACCCCAAATGGCACTGCTGATAATAGACAGATGTCATCATCTCTCAAAATACAATATCCTTTTTATTTCGCTGTCCATAGCCCGACACGTCTTCCACAGCCATCTTGTATTATTAATAAAACTCCTCTAAAAACACCAGACTATAAGCATATCTTCCATTCAAAACCTAATAACCGGTGCAAAACAATTATATTTCTGGCTAATGTTTTCGGTCACTCCACTGAGACCTTCCTAAAGCCTATATTTTTTCTTTCACAATCTTTTTCACAACGATTTTCAAACAATCGAACCTTTAAAATTTCCATTATGCACGTGCCACCCGATTAAATCGAAAAAATCGAACAAATCTCCCAGACTTTAAAGCGGCAAAATTGCTGGCCACCACCATTCATACGGAGCATATTAGATGGTTAGAACAGATAGAAATTTGTAAAGCGTTCCAGTCGTCAATGCCAATAAACGCAAAGGATGAAATGAGGTTATCGATGGCTTGGCAGGCCCTACTGCAAAAAGACGGGACGGAATAAGTGAATGAATGGGAAGTTTAACGAAGTAACGGAGGGGCAGTTTGGTGAAATTCATTAAATTTTGGAAAAAGAATGTATATGGCATCGTAATAAAAGGGATGGCAAGATCCTTTTAGAGGAATGATGGAGCGGTCTTAATTAGCATAGGATTAGTTATAAGATTAAAGTGTTAGGATTTGGAAGTTTTACGGAAGTTTTTCAACACTTTGAATCAGAATTGTTCGA
The DNA here is from genome assembly GCF_030686945.1 of Centruroides vittatus. Classification (NCBI taxonomy): domain Eukaryota; kingdom Metazoa; phylum Arthropoda; class Arachnida; order Scorpiones; family Buthidae; genus Centruroides; species Centruroides vittatus. Next base: position 1,283,188 of record NW_027122722.1, on the reverse strand, counting down.
TTTTTTCGATTTAATCGGGTGGCACGTGCATAACGGAAATTTTAAAGGTTCGATTGTTCGAAAATCGTTTTGAAAAAGATCGTGTAAGAAGAAATATAGGCTTGAGGAAGGTCTCAGTGGAGTGACCGAAAACGTTAGCCAGAAATATAATTGTTTTGCACCGGTTATTAGGTTTTGAATGGAAGATATCTTGTATTATCTCGCGCGCGTGAGATTGTGGGATCTCTCTTATGATTGGATCCAGTTTCAAGAACTCTCTTGAATCGATCGCTATTAAACCTCGTTTCGATCGAGAGAGATCGCACCTTCTCACAATCTAGATTGAAATGCTAGGTGCAAATGGGGTATAAGGCTCTAGTTTAGTAGTTTTACAGAGTATAATACGTATATTTTAATATATTTAAAAAAAAAACAAAACCACTGAAAAATGTTGTGTGTGTTTAACAAGGTTCGGAAAATCGAAAATTTTAACAACAGGTTTGGCCGAACCTGTATGAACCCGCTGAATATCACCACTGATTGTAAATAAATAAGTAAAGAAAAATCAAAGTACAGAGGAAAAATTTGAATGTGACAAATGCACTTACACAGGATGTACCACATAAAATTGGACTTCCTTAAATGATAAAGCATCAGTTATGCAAGTTTTCATATTAGTCTTGTGTATAAAACTAAGTTTTTGACTAATTTTATTTTGTCTCATTTGTCTTGTTTTTCTCACTGTGATGATTACAATAACACTGTTCTTCATCAAAATTTTCCTCTGAAAAAATATGGTTTTTTTTTTAATGTATTTTAGTATGCTGAATATGAATCTGAAGTCCAAAATCTTCTATTACCCACAGTTTTTTTAATACATTTTTTACACAAAAATGCCTCTTTTAGACAAGCTTTCTGTTACTGTTGTTTGAATAAAATATAAAACCAGAGAATTATATAATACGCTCAGTGGCGTTGCGAACATAACTGGTGCCCGGGGTACAACACTTTATTGGCACCCCCCTCCCCTTCCAGAAACATACAGTTTGTCTTGGAGACCATTTGGGTACCCCTCTGCAAGTGGTGCCTGGGGCATGATGTAACCCCTTGTACCCCCCTCACTACGCCACTGAGTATGCTAATAGGTCTTCAAAAAAAGATTCATTAGATTCTGATGTTTAGTATGTCAATGGGACAGTTGAGCAAGAACCAGTCACTACTTGGTAAAAAAAGTCTCGTGGAGAAAACTAAAATCCTCTTATCTTTCCTTTATATCAAGCTCAGTTTGATTAAAAACTGAAAAGTATGGACAGAGAAGGAGAAGACTTTGCCTACCCAAAACAAAAGTTTTCTTGTTTGAGTGATGTGAAAGTAAAGGAGGGAATTTTTGTTGATCTCCAAGTAAGACAGCCTTTGAAGGATCCTAGTTTCAATGAAAAACTTAACCCAGCAAAAAGGACAGTTTGGGTTGCATTTGAATATGTCAGCAAGAATTTTTTGGGAATATACAAGCTATGAGAAAATCGTGGAGAAGTTGGTAACATCTTACCAAACACTGGATTGCAATATGTCACTCAAGATGTGTTTCCTGCATTCCAATTTAGATTTCTTTTCTCCTCCAACCTAGGAGCTGTTTCTGATAAATTTGGAGAAAGGTTCTATCAGACACTTTCTTAAATGTAAAAGTGGTATAGCAGAAGATGGAACAAGAATATGTTAGCAAATTACTGCTGGACCTACAGTGAGAGACTTCAGAAGAAGAATATAGAAGGAAAAAACATGTCATTAAGTGTTTCAGTTTTTAAATATATAGAATTATGAAAAAGGAGTAATTAACATAAATTTATTTGTATCTAATTAGCCAATTATCAATGTGTGGGGTCAATAATTATGGTAACTTGGACAGAAAAAGTTTTCCTACAAAAATCTCATTCCTCTCAAAAGTGGTAGGGGGGTTAGGCCAATTCTGTTGCCAGATTTGGATTCAATACCACTGAAACTATAAAAATTGGTGAAAATGTTTGATGGGAGTAGAAATAAAATTTCTTTTTAGAACAGTGTAATTTACTCAATGAGTGAGACTGATTTTACATGAGACACCCTATACAATATCTAAGAGTTTACTCTTCATCCACAGTGGTACAGGAGTGAATGTAGGTTTGCATGTTCTAAATTGGGCCTCCCTAATATCTGTTCTAGTTACTTTACTGTGCACATTATATACCATTCTATCAGTGACTACAATTTTATTAATTAAAAAATAAATTTATTTTACTCTATTTTACTTGTTTTCTATTTAAGTAATTTTCACTTTCTTATCACCAAATAAAGGAATGTCTGATAACTTACATAATTTCCTCTCTCTACCAACTTTTCTCATTTCATATTAATTTCTTTTATATCTGTGGATAACCTAATTAATTAATTAACACATGTGGTCTGAAGACCACGTGTTCTGTTGCCTAACTGGCTCATAACCAACCCCTTGGATGGTTCACGGTGTAAAGTGTACTGTACAAGGATATGCCAAAATATATCTTGTTATAAAGAGAAGGGAATGTAACAAGGACCTTACAATGTACGGAGCAAATCGGACAAACCAATCTTCCTCAAATAGTTTTATTAATTGTACAGAATAAACAACTGATTGCCTGATTCCTACAGACGACAATATTCTTACCAATTATAAGAATGGCAACAGTTCTGCGATCGAACTAGTAATTACAAAAAAAAATTATAAACTAATACGCGATTAAACTAGGAAAATTATACAATTCTTTACACAGAGGTATATACAGTAGCCATATTTCAAGTTATACATTGTTACGAAATACGGTTTTTTTTTGTCAGCCACACGTGGTTATTACTTGTCCTGTCACGTATATATAATTTAAGATTTTACATAAATAACACACTTACTAGTGAATCGGGTGATCTTAGAGTCTTCTTCAACACTTGTATATCCTGAAGAGTAGAACCACGGCCGGATGGAATTGGATTGTTCCCTAAAGATTCCTCTTCCTTTCTATCTCTTCTTCCTGTCCAATGACGCTAGATCCTCTCCGCATAAAAGTGGCTCACACGTGGAAGCATTTTCCTTTATATCCCCCACCATCCAGGGCTTCGTCTACCGACGTTTGCTTTTTCATGGCCAATCCAAAACCGCGATACAGCCATGACATCAAGGGCGGTACAGGTCACGTGACAAAGATGGCTGTGTGTTGCAACTAAAACCCGATACATATCTCGCAGCAATGGAATGAGATTACATTAACATTTCAAAATATCAAATTATAACAATAGTCGCGGAGCACTACAAAAGGAGGGACAGGCTCTCATAGCATAAAAGCTTCCTGTTGTAAAAGTTAATGGGAGGAGGGGAGATATGTGGTCCAAAGATCACGTGTTCTATTGCGTGATCCTTGGGTGGGCTGCAGGGTAAAGAAAGGATGGGCCGTGTTTTCGGAAGAAAAACAGAGAGATGGAGATCGCGCATGCTCAACGGAAGAAAGAGAGAGAGGACGTGTAGACAATAGAGTCGCGAGATTGTTTTTTTTTCATGTGTTGTTTTTTTTGTTTTAGTGTCTGTTATAGCGAAGGGACAGAGTAGTGATTGGAAGGACTAAAATAAACTTTTAGTTCCTTGCATTGGAGTCATAGAGTGTGTGATTTATTTCTTTGGAGTTTCTTTTTGTTTTGTTCCTGCACGGGAAATACTCTAAAGATTGAGTACTTCCCCACAACTTATTTATTTCATTTAGAATTATTAGTTGATAGGTAAATGTGTGTTTAGTACCAATTTAATGTTATTTGGGTTACATTGGTAGGGTGACAGTTATGCCAAAACAAGGTATAAATTTCAACCATAGGAAGTACTGGAAAGCACCTCCTTATGAAAAGTTTACTGGAATGAGATACATTTATAAACTGAGGTTACACTGTATATTAATTTCAAGTATATGAAAGAATCAGTTAAATTTTATTTTCTATTTTTATGATATGTTTTAATATCACTGTACAGTAGAATTGTAGACTATAAAAAATGGAGCACAAGTTATAAAGAAGGGCATCATAAGTTATGTGAGAAGTTTCAAACTCAATGATTCAATGTTGGATCAATGCTTCTGCAAGATAGTGCTGGTTGCACTCATGACTAACTTGGCCTTTGTTGTAACTGATCTGTTGTAACTTGATCTGGGCATCAAGTCAAAGGTGAAAATTCCAACATACTTTTGTTTGTCTGAGAGAGTCTTTGTGTAGTTTTCATTCAGTCAGTCAGTTGTATCCAAGAGTGAATAAAGTTAATTGTTAATTAATTACATGTTTTTATGTGAAACAGTGTCAAAAACAAAATTGATATAAAATTGGCATCAAAGATTAAAATAGAGAGTTACAATTAGAGTACAATTAAGAAATTACAATTCAAGATTAAAAGCCAGAAATGTCGATCCCGGGAACATCAACCAGTTCATTTCGAGCCATTCAAGATGGACAGCCAGTGGAAAACTTATAAGGACCGCTTTATTTTTTGCTTGAAGGCAAACAAGATTGAAAATGACCAAAATAAGTGTGCTCTATTTTTTACTGTGTGCGGTGAAATTCTATATGAACTTGTAGTAACACTCATAGTAACACTTTTGGGGCAAAAGAAATGACACAAGTTAACTTCAATGAAGTACTTAATGCTCTTGATAGCCATTTTAACCCGAAACCTAGTGAAACCGTTTAATCGTTCAAATTTAACCAGAGATTGCAAAAACCGGGAGAGAGTATGAACGACTATGTCGCGGAACTACGGAAAATTGCAATGAATTGCAACTTCGGCACCTCACTAGAGCATATGTTAAGAGATAGGCTAGTGGCTGGTTTAAGGGATAAAGGAATACAACACATGTTATTGGCAAAAATGGACACTACTTATAAGGCCATTTTGGATGCAGCATTGGCAGCAGAGGCAACATCTAAAGATGTTAGCCAGCTCGGGTCAGATGAAAACAACACCCAAGTGTATAACTTAAAGGCAGACTACAAGAGAAATAATGAACCAGCCACCATATTACTATGCTGTTTTCTGTGCACTGGGAATCATAACCCAAATAAATGCTGTTTTGCTCAGGTAATCTGTAAATTCTGCGGAAACAAAGGGCATATAGAAAAAGCATATATCACAAAACAAAAGAGTGGAAGAAGAAAAATTCCAAACCAGGGAAGAAACCAAATTGGGGCACACCAGAAAGAGGTAACCAGCCAGAGAGCCAGATTATACCAAATTGAGGAACATAAAAATTTCACATCAAACCAGGTAGAGGAATCTCTCTCAGAAAGGATACATCTCTACTGAAAATACATGGAAGTAGGATACCACCCTTAAAAATCTTAATCAATATTGAAAATATACCTCTTATGATGGAAATTGATTCAGGGGCTGGGTACACAGTAGTGAGCGAACAGACCTTAAAAGAAATTAAAATCCAGCGAGACAAGTTAGAATCAGAAGAAGTCAAATTATAGACATGGGCGGATCAGAATCTGGAAGTAGTGGGCACTACAATGGTGAGGGTGCAATTTAAAGGAAAAGTTAAGAACCTGCAATTGTTAGTGATTAAAGGAAATGGACCAGGACTCATTGGAAGAAATTGATTTGAACCATTAGGAATCAGAATAGAGGGACTATATCACTAACATAATGCAGACGATCTGATGCAAGAATTCCAGCATTTATTCAATAATTTAGAAATGGGTCTATTTAGAGGCGAGGCAGTCAGTTTAACTATAAATAAAGAAGCAAAGCCTATTTTTATGTGAACAAGACAGGTTCCTTTTGCATTGAGAACAAAGGTAGAACAAGAGTTGAATCAACTTCATCAGTTAGGAGTTATAGAACCAGTTAGAACTTTCAAGTGGGCCACTCTTGTGGTACCCGTTGTAAAACCAGATGAAAGTGTATGTTTATGTGGAGATTACTGTTGCACTGTGAACCGATAGGCAATAAAAGTAGATGTATACCCATTGCCAGCCACTAACGATATATTTGCTTCATTATCTGGTGGAAAGGTATTTGCCAAGCTTGATTTCAAGGAAGCATACTTCCAATTTCCTGTGGACTGGGAGTTGTCTGAGATACTGACTATCAACACATGCAAGGGTTTATATAGAATGAAAAGATTACCATTTGGAGTGAGTAGTTGTCCAGTTATTTGCCAGAGAGAGATGGAAAAGACCAGACAAGATATTCCAGGGACAATTGGGATGATAGATGATATACTTGTCATGGGACTGAATGAAAAAGCCTTACATCAAAAGTTGAGGAAAATTCTTTTCAGAAGCTGGACTAAAATTGAACAAAAGCTAATGCCTATTCAAGATAAATCAACTTAAATTTTTAGGATATTTGATAGATGCTCAAGGAATTCGACCCACACCGGATAAAATTGCAGCAATCCAACAGGTTCAGGACCCAAAAAATAAACAAGAGTTACAGGCATTTTTGGGATTTGTAAACTTCTATGATAGATTTTTGAAAGATAAAGCAACCTAAGCTGAACCATTATATAGACTCCTAGACAAGAACAAACCATGGCTCCGGAAAAAAGAACACAGCAAAGCATTCGTGAAAATAAAAATGATGCTAACACCAGAAACATTATTAATCCATTATGATTTAAATAAACTAGTATTGCTGCCATGTGATACTTCACCATATGGAGTTGGAGCAGTACTTTCACACACATTACCAGATGGATCAGAAGCTCCTATATACTTTGCATTGAGGACACTCCATCCAGCAGAAAGAAATTATCACAATTCAAGAGAGAAGTATTAGCTATAGTCTTTGGCATCACAAAATTTCATAATTACCTAGCTGCCTGAAATTTTACTATATATATGGATTGTAAGCCCTTTGTGGGTCTTTTGAACCCTGCTAAACCAATTCCTGATTTAATCTCACCCAGAATGATTCGTTGGTGTTTGAGATTAGCAGCATACTCATATAGGATTGAACATCGTCAGTCAGCAGAGATGACTAATATTGATGCATTATCTCGTATACCAACTACTGTGGAAGACAAGACTATCCCTGAACCAGGAGAGATATTCCTTATATTTGAACAGCCAGAATTGCCTATCATATCTCAGGAAGTAAGCAGAGAAACAAACAAAGACTCAGTATTAAAAAGAGTTGAACATGCAATCTTACACAGATGGCCACTTAGTAGTCCAGAAGAACTTATGCCTTTCACTAGGCAAAAGCTAGAACTTTCAATTCACCACGATTGCATTTTATGGGGACAAAGAGTAGTTATCCCTAGAACCTTGCAACCATTACATCTGTTATACTCCACACATGAGGGCCTGTCTAAAATGAAAAGAACAGCCAGGAGCTATTTTTGGTGGCCTGAAATGGACTTCCAAATTGAAGAGATGGTATCCATGTGTAGAAAATGTCAAATCCAACCTCAGATAAAGACACTCATTGACCATCACACTTGGACTCTGGGACCGAGTACACATTGATCATGCAGGACCACACTATGGATGTACAGTACATATTTTATTCTAGTGGATGCTTATTCGAAATGGGTGGCAGTAGAAGTACAAATGCAGGAAACCATGAAATTATTGAGAAGAATATTTAGTATACATAGACTACCAAATACAATTCTATCAGACAAATCATCAAAGCTTTAAATCCCAAGAAATAGAAGAATTTATATGAAAAAATGGGATACAGCACATATTTACCCTTCCATATCATTCCTCTTCCAATGGACAAGTAGAGAAACAGGTGCAAACTATAAAGAGGAGAAGCAAAAAATTATATTGAGATATAATAAGTCTCTCCACTGCCAAGAAAAAAGTGAGGTATTGCTCTCCAGACTTTTGTTTAGCTTACACACAATACCTAGTATCACTACAGGAAAAATGGCAGCAGAACTGTTGATAGGAAGAAGAATATGCACCATCTATGATCGACTAGATCCACACCTATATAAGGATAGAAAAGAGGAAACAAGAATACAAGAATACAAGAATTCCAGATAGGAGACAACATCAATTACAGGTGCTATAGAGAGACAAAGAAGTGGAAACCAAGTAAAGTGACAGGGAAGACTGGACCATATACATACACCAGAAGGAACTATAGAAAGGAGACATATCGATCAACTGATAGCTCAAAGAGAACAACCCCTCCAGAACAGACAACATTTGGCTTCCCAGAATAATCAACATCTGAACAAAGAACCACCGGTTAGAAGGAGCTCTAGAACACAGATGCTATCTGGACATCTCCGAGACTTCGTTTTAGAGGGGGTAACTGATCTGTTGTAACTTGATCTGGGCGTCAAGTCAAAGGTGAAAATTCAAACATACTTTTGTTTGTCTGAGAGAGTCTTTGTGTAGTCGTCATTCCAGTCAGTTGTATCCAAGAGTGAGTAAAGTTAATTGTTAATTAACTACGTGTTTTTGTGTGAAACAGTGTTGAAAACGAAATCAATATAAAAGCCTTGAAAACAAGGAACGTAATTCTGATGAACATATAACTATGTGAAAACAGTTGCATGGACAATGAACAAAAATCTTTCATTAGTTTCTATTACATTTCCAGACTAGGCTAGAAGTCATGAATTTTTGTTTTGTTGTTAGAATTTGGGGTTCCTTGGGAACTAGGAAAAGGGCAACCCACATGAGAAAGCAGTATGTGCCTCAATGTATGGGTGCCTCTGTCAGTGTATTATTATGTAGTTTGTTCAAATTATTGTAGGAAATGAAAGTGAGGCTCCAACACAATAATCTGTGATTTGGAGATAATTTTATTTTCAAGCATAATAATAATAAACAAAATACATAATTTAAAACTGGCTGTTTTTTAAGATTAATGCCAAATGCTTGCCAGATTATATTGGACTATATTAATACTACTATTAATAATTAAATGTTAGGTAATTTGGCATAGAGGTAAACATTAGGTGTCATCTCTTGATAAATTTAATAATTATCAATGGATGTTTATAATTATAATTAATTTAATAATTATGGCTATTTTTTAATATTCTGTTTACTAGAATACAGCTAATGCAAGGCCAAATCCATTTGTGCAATTTAGTTTGAAAATTGAAAACAGTTGTGTCTTCAAATTTTCCATTTATATCCAGTTATAAATAACTTTGATTTACATTATTATTATATGTAATATGATTATTTTTTTATGTTATTAGAATATTCATTTCTATTTCTATATTGTTTTTTTTCAGTTATATCATTTATTAGGGACTGTCCATCAATTACATGTTTAGTTTTTGAGCTATGATTCCCTTCCTTCCTGCTATGTACTGTACAATAATGTACAGTACTTTTGGCAAACTCTTTGTTCTTTATGTATACAATAGTTCAAGGACTCCCTTGACATTGAAAAAAATCACTTAAAAAGTTCTGCAAATATTTTCTGATAATTTATCCACGTAACTAATAAGTAAGCTAAGAACAAGTTTATATGTCACTCATATTTCTAAAAAAAGTCCATGTAGACAATATCTCAACCATATTCTCCACCATGTGATGTTATACTTTTTGCAACTCCTACAAATAATTAAAGCCAAACAATTACCGGATTATATTGGGCTATATTAGCTTAATATATTCCAGCAATTGCTTGGATTTTAGATGTTGATATTTCTACACATAATTAATGGACAAGCTCTTACATTCATTATTTGTGAAAAATTATCAATATACATTGAAATTTATAAATTTAATAATAATGAAATTCAATTAAAAATAAATTTATAACTGAAATTAATATATAAACAAAAATATTCCAAACATATTTTTCAGAACTGTGGAAAAGAATTAGTTATAGATGACATTCAGAACATATTGGGTAACAATGAAGACGAAATGAGAAAGTTACTGGATTTTTCACTTAGAGAGTATGTCGAACAGAATAATAATAAAATAAGATTTTGTCCTGGGGCTGATTGTAAAATGATTTACAACATTCCATCTATCAATCAAAATACAACATGGACCTGTCCATTATGTAGTATTACCATATGTTCCTTGTAAGTATTTCTCAACTTAAAAATATTTCATAAAATATTTTCTCATGTTCAAAATTTTAATAACAGATGTGGATGTAAAGTGCATTCAGGTATGTCATGTAAAATGGCTGAAGAAATCCGGAAGGACTGTGATTATTCATTAAAGGTGAGTCAAAATAAATGACTAATACAGTGTAATGAAGATTCAGCTTTTTTCAATTTTTCTGTTTTGTTCTGTTTTTTTTTTTTTTAACTATTTCATTTTAATAAGATTTAAGTAATACAATGAAATTCTGTTACCCCAGCATCTGGTATGCTGGCATGTCAAGCTCATGTTGGGGAGGTTATTGGTGCACTGGGTAGGTCCTGAGTTAAGATTTTCATGTAAAATACTCAAAACATGCAGTTCTTGAAAAGATTTTAGAGATGACAAATGCCTAGATGACATGATGCTTTGTTAGGTAGAGCCAGTTAGCTTGTGCATGATTTTTCTAAAGACTTTTCCAGAGAAATTAGGTGTTGTCTATAAATTATAACTGCATTTTTTTGAAATTTTTATTCTCCTCCCCTTCTTGTCCCAGTTTGTCCAAGGTTCCATAACTCCCTCCCCTCTGGACATCAAACAAACAAACCATAACCCCTTAAAACCATATCACTTTATAAATGATAGATACCATAAGTAGAAACAAAACATACATGAAATTCTGAAATAAATATAATAAAATGCATAAACTGTATAAAATTTAATGAAATAAACAGATGTCCACTGATGCTCAACCCCTTCCCTTCTCTTTGTCTGACTTGTCTTAATCCCCTTCCTCCCTTAGTGGACATCATTTATGAATAACCCCTCGACAGTGGCGTGCCATCCATGGAAGCTGTGCAAGTGCTGCTTCTCTTGTATTTTCTAAAATATAAATACATATTGTTTGATTATTTTCATATTTTAATGTACTGGTACTTTGAATTAATTAAAATTATTATTTTATTGTAATCACATTATGTACCTTATTACAAATTTCTATACTACATGTGAAAAACAATGATAAGATTGCTATTAGCCTATTTGAATGTAAATTTGTGTAAGCATATTCCCAGTGGAAGCACTATATTGTCGAATACAGGACAGCTTCCATGGCAAAAATATTTGAATGGTGTAAAGCAGCCAGATTACAGACATTCGCTCATGCGCTATACAGAGCAGCAGCTAAACTGCCAGAACACCTCTGGCAGTTTAGCTGGTGGATGCTACACACCAAAATGTCATATAACATTTTCAATGATTCCATCCATTAGCCACTGGTAGGGGACTATTTGACTAACTGTAAGTGGATTGTTTTAAGATTTAAAAAGTAAAGAATATTCAATGTTATTTTTATGTATGTTTCTTTACAAAGCTATATTTAATTATAATTATTTTCACGGATTTTCAGACAAAATCTTTAGAACCTTTATCACTTTTAGATGTTTTTATTATTTTTTTATAAACTAACTACATTTGGCAATTTTTAAATGCGAAGTCGTTAATCACTTTATCATAAAAATCATGTGTTGTCGATTCCATCAAAGTATTTAAAAGCTTCTATTGAAAGCCGCATTAAAATGTAATAATTTTAAATATTATAAAAAACAATTTTTCAAAGCAAGTTTTAATTCTATAAATTAAGTAAAATTTATGGAAAATTTTTTGATTTATCTAAATTATGTAGTAAATTGCAATATTTATATTCATGTCCAGACTATATTGGCAAGTCACTCTTAGACATAAAACATATTATAATTAATGATAGTCGGAACAAAAATGTACTAAAAGAATTATATGATTTAATATCATTAATTTTTATGGTATCATCTATGAGTGATCTGTTGAGTGCAGTTTTTCAACCATGAAGAAAATTCATACATTTGCAAGGAACACTCAGTTGGAGGAAAGATTGTCATCACTAGTGTTGCTTTTGATAGAAAAGGAGCTTTTAAATACTTTGATGGAATCAACAACCAGCGATTTTTATGATAAAGCAATTAATGACTTTGCGGAAAAAATTGCCAAATGGAGTTAGCTTATAAAAAATAATAAAAACAAGTTCTTATATCTTTGTTTTATGTCAATTATCTATTTTAAAATTAAAACAAATAAACTGTTTATTTTTGTCATTTCCAGTATTTGTTTAAAATTTTTATGGAAACAGCTTCCCTATCATCAAATCTCACTGCATGCCACTACCCCTCAGTACACAGGTTTGATATGAGAAGCAGAAATATTTATCACATTTGGAATAAATAATTATCACAGAAACAACTGTACATTATTGTTTATGTACTTTAATAATTAGAGTATGTTTGTAATTATATGCAATAAAAGTATACAAAGCACAAAGTAACAATAGACTGTTCTTGTTTCAAGCCAACCAAGGGTAGAAATAGCATGGAGAAATTGAAGTGGCATGTTAAACAATCATAAAAGGTGGATTTGTACAGTTTTACACACAAAGATATGTAAAATTGTATCCAGGAGATTGAAAAAAACCAGAAAAACTTCCACTGTGATAAGGCAGCATGTTTGATAACTTGGCACCAACTTGGTCCCAATGATGCTAGGTTAACAGAATGTCACTGTACTTCATTTTATTTATTTTATTAATTATTTATTACATTCTACATAATAAATTAATATTGTATATTTTCTTATGTAATTAGTACAACATGTTTTTAAAAATCAATTATAATTTTGAATTTAAATGAAATGCTTCTGTTTTTCTATTACAAATGCTTGAAGATTATAATTATAATATTAAAATACACTTCCAAAATATATGTAATTTGTTTTTAACAAGTTTGAAATAAAATTATTAACACAAAGATTTTTAAAATATGGATCTGGTAATAATTTAGTGTATGTTGTTATTCTTTTTATTTTGTTAATATAAAAATATATTATTTTGGCAATCAATGTCAAAACTATTAAATTTTTTTCAAAGTATGGTTGTTTAATTATAAATTGATATTCATATTGAACTAGTGCAATAAATTACAATAGTTGAACATCATGAAATTAAATGGTTAAAATTTTGCTAATCTTAGTTAGTAGGACAAAAATAGCCTATATTGTTACTAATTAATTCTAAATTACTTATACTTACGAAAAGTGTTTGGTTATTTAATCTTTAAAATTATCATAAGATAATAATTCTACTATCCTTAATTATAATCCTTAGATGTCATATTTATTTTTAATTAATTCCTAATTATTTTAAATTGCAGTTGATCAAGTCTAGCAGTTTTAGTGTTATTTAATTTTGGCTTAAAATTGAGCTTATGGTTATATATGGATATTATTATAAATATTTTAACATAAAATACTGTTGTAGCTTATAATTATTATCATGGTCTGTCAACAATTTGTTGTTAAAATATTTTATAATAATATCCATATATAACCATAAGCTCAATTTTAAGCCAAAATTAAATAACACTAAAACTGCTAGACTTGATCAACTGCAATTTAAAATAATGTGTGTCAGGTGATTAGTCATCTGGGTGCCTTCAATTAACTTCTGCTCATGGTCCATGGTCATGGTTTTGTCATTTCTATCAGACAGTGCACTAGGACATGACATGGCAATTTTTCTGTGCATATTATCCACTGCAATTGACTCAAGAAACTGCCCAATTTTGACTGGAAAAAGAAATAATTCTCAGTGTAAGAAGATACCCAGATGGTACTCAAATGAAATTCAGATGTCATCTGGAAACATCATAAGGGTATCACCCTTCCGAGTATTTACCCATCTGGGCAAATACCTGACCAGATGGCAATAGGCTTCTACCAAAATTTGGTGTGGACTTTAGCCCCATGAGCACCCTTCCAGCCTACAAGCCTGGCTACGAGTTTGTACAAGAATTTTTTTCTAAATCTCATTACAGTTTTGCTGAATAAAGAGCATGGGGTTTTATACAACTTTTGCAACTTTTTTTGTAACTATATATTTTCCATTTAACAAAACTTTCTAAGGAATAGTTCAGTAACTAAAGTGAAGAATGGCTGAGTAGATACAGTAGATCAGACAAAATTTATTCTGTATAGAGGAATCACATAAAAGATAAATGAGGAAAGCATTCTTATTTTAGAAGAAATTCATCAACGAACAGAAATAACAATTTTCCTTACAGCTCTTTGTCAAAGTTCAGATTTTACTGGAGTATCTGTTGAGATACTATCTAAGAAAGCCATTAGCCAATGTGAAAGATGGGCATGTTGTGACCAAAAAAAAGTAGAAAAACCAGAAATATATGTGAAAAATTTACTCAATACATATGCCATTTACTACAGCAAACCATTTGCCAAAAATGTTACTAAATTTTTTATAACATTGATAAATATGTTGTCTTTAATTTTATTTTTCAGTACTTTACATTCTAAGTATATTAAAACATTTAAATATTCATTTCAGTCATTGTTTTTAATTAACTACATACATATAGTATACATATAAAAATAATACATGTTAAATTCAATGTTAAAAATATATGGGGAATCAAACACCAACTGAAATTGCAAATTTGGTTTGGTTATTTTTTAAAAAATGCAACCAGCTGAGGATTAACCATCAAGTTGTCTGAAATGATGTCATTATGTAAGGAGATAATTGCTGAAAATTTATCAACTCATGTGATAAAAATTTGAAAAGGCATTTCTAATAATATCAATTAAAGTTTGGCTTGAACAAAAGGAAAAGAATGGGACAATTCATGTATGTACTGTACAGTCATGTATCAGTGGCGTAGCGTGGGTGTCAGCCGCCCAGGCAAAGGAAAATTTTGCCGCCCCCTTATTTAGGTGTAAGTAATGAAAAATACCGTGCTCATTTCAATTGGTCCGAATCGTAGATGCGACAAAAATATGAAATGAAATGGTTCAAATTTTTACAAGATATTATTATTTATTGTGAAATTTTGCCGCCCCCTAAAAGTGCCGCCCCTGCTGCCCCCACTACGCTATGCCACTGACATGTATACATTGATTTAAAAAATCAAGACTAATATACCAAGTGCAATTAAAATTATAATAGAATAGAAGAAATGCTGAAAGAAAAAAAAATTTAAAACATTTTCATAATTTGCTCTTTTTTACACAACAAAGTTACACAGCAAGTTGAGGGTGTTATCTGCCTCAATATATAAAACTGTATGTATGTATGTATATATATATACATACATACATACATACATACATAAATGTTTAAATTGTGTATTAGTTTTGGAGTTTTTATTATTGATATATTTTCATATGATACAGTTGAAAGTTTAACAAGTTTTATATTTAGAGAAGAACCTCAAAATAATGTAAACTGTGCCATGTAACTTTTTTTTCTTTTTAGTGTTTCTTCTATTCTACAAAACTTTTAAGTGTATGTAGGCCTATACATGTTTTTTTTTATTTTGGGTGGGGAAATCACAATGGCAGAATATGTCTGTGGATCATCAAAGGGTTTGTCACACTTTCTAAAGATACTTCAGACAAAAGGAATGTCATTTGATAAGTTTGTAATTTTAGTTTAAAGTCTGTATATAACCTGCCCCAGAGGCGTAGCTACCATGGAGCAGTTGGAGTAAACTGCTCCAGGCGCACAAATCACGAGAGTGCCAAGTTAGAAAGGGCAAAATAAAAACATTTATAAAAAATTTTTTTGGATTTAATAATTAATCAATTAACTATTAGATTTGAATCCGTTTGACAATTATGTACACTTTTTAATGGCTTTCCATCAGCATATTTTGTTGTGTCATCTGATAAAAAATATTCTGGAAGGATCAGAATTGTTATAGTCGGCATATACCTCCAACACTTTGCCTAGTTTTGGACCTCAACTGCTTTGATTTAAAATGCGTTTTTATACTCAGGTAAAAGAAATTACTTCTATACGCCAAGTTGCCGAACTACTTTTAATTCACACCGCAGCCTCAAGTAGCTTCTCTGACATTATTGCAGCATGCCTTGAACTTTACTGGCAACGAAAGTGATAGCAGAACGAAGTGTTTTAAAACTGAAATTAATCAAAACTTATTTAAGAAGCAGCATGTCACAATACCGTCTTAGCTCTGGCTACTATATCAGTTGAAAAAACAAGTTTGTCAATTTTATTGGGAGAAAGTGATTTGCAAACGAAAAAGTGAGAATACAATTTTGAAGTTTTTTAAATCTATTATTATGTATTTGTTATGAAATTAAACAATACACACATTTTGTCAATACAGTTTATATAATATTATAATATATAGTAAAAGTTATTAGTAGTCAGGCCGGATGGCCAAGCAATTAAGGTGGTAACCTACTGCTCTGGGGAGACTCGGGATCAAATTCAGATGGGTCGAAAAATTCCCAGGAATTTCTCGGGGTTGGTCGTCATATAACAAACCCTGAGTAAATTGTCTCTTCTCTGCCGAATGGAACTACAGCATACAAAAAGACTATATCTTAATCATAGGCCTAGTCTGGCACCCATTAATCACTGAGGTGTCTGGACTTACAGGCTTGAACCCAAGTTAGTTAAGTGCTCAAGCTCTGGTAGTACTACCCAATGTGAACCATATCCATCCTCTCCTTCCTCGCTCTCAAGTCCAACCCTCTTACCTGGACATATGTTTTCGTGCAGCCTGTGCTGCACATAGTTTTCTACCAAAGAGAGACCAACTCTTATAAACGGTCAGTGGGGTCCCCTCCCCTAGAAAGGGGGGACCCTGCGCAGTGCGTCCACTGAGCTTATAGGTCGAATAGATCTGTTACTATTCCCATCAATTCCTTTAGTTTCAATAAGTTTCCTTTACTTGCTGCAAGTGTTCATTGTTTGGAAGGCTTAAACCAGTCAACCTGGTCAGCCTTTTGGCAGAAGTTCTCGGTTAGAGGACAGTCAAGTACATAGTGCCTCGAGTCTCCACGAGGGCACCCACAGGAACAGCTATCATCTCCTTGTCCGAACTTGGACTTGAAGTGGGGAAACCTGCCACATCCAGTCAGTATTTGCATTATGTACCAATTTCAACTCACTGGAGTTTGGCCAACTTCAGGCACGAAGACGTAGGTTGACCTACCTACCGTACTTTGAGTCCAGCGATCCTGCTGGAGGGGAAATGGTCCGGATATGTCAGCCCTGTTCCTCTCCACTCGGCCGCCCCATTGTGGGCCTGGCCAAACTCATAATGGGCTTGCTAAAATGATGCCCTCATAGTGTCCATACGGTGAAGAGTTAAAAATAAAGGTACTCCGTACTTAAAAAATTACAATTTATTTTATTGATATTTTTATATTTATTAAATTGAATATCTTATTGTTGAAATGCCTCGAATCTCAAATAAATTGTTATCAACTGAGGTTTTAAATCGAAATAATTAGATATATGTGTTTAAAGTTAAATGTTCAAAATAAATTTTGCGAGACATCTTCCCAGGAACTGGGGGTGCATCAATTCTACTTGCTCCAGGGTGCCGAATATGTAGCTACACCACTGACCTGCCCCATCATATTACCACACCCACTTTATATATATTATATATATACAGGTTGGGCCAGCGAAAACGAAACGGCAGAGTGTTCGTGTCCGTCCAAGAAAATCGCTCGGACAGGTCGATTTTATTCTCGAGGGGACATCTTTTGCAATAAAGTTTTTGCGATTCTGAATACAACAGACAACAAAAAATTTTAAAAACTCGTTTATTTTGTATTAACTAAACAAACATTTATTTCGAAAAAAATGTTTGTTTAGTTAATATTCAGATTCGCAAAAACTTTATTGCATAAGATGTCCCCTCGAGAGTAAAATCGACCTGTCCGAGCGATTTGCTTGGACGAACATGAACACTCTGCCGTTTCGTTTTCGCTGGCCCACCCTGTATGTGTATATATATATATATATAGAGAGAGAGAGAGAGAGAACTGATGCAGTATACAGGATACTGTATAAGTCATTATGTAAATGACTCACCAACATTTTTACATTTCCCAAGAATATAAAAAAGTTTTTGAAGAAAAATCACATATTTACATTTTGATCCACAGATCGAAAAGTTGAGGCACTGTTGAATTAAGACTGGTATTAAAACAATTGAGAAAATAAACTGTGATGCATGCTAAATTGGAGCCATTAAATTACGAGGGTCATTCTAAAAGTAAAGAATGTTTGTCTCTCTAGATATTTTTATTTAAGATAATGAAACAAAACTTATTTTACAACACGCATGATACCTTAGCTATTTTTCTGCATAGTCTCCATACAAATTTAAACATTTGTCATAGCGTATCACCAGCTTTTCTATGTCTTCTGCACACTCAGTTACCGCCAAGTTCTTGAACCAGTCATTGACGGCCTTTTTCAGTTTGTTGTCACTTTTATAGTGATTCTCAATCAAAAAAGTCTTCAATTTGGAAAAAAAGATGGAAATTACTCCGAGCCAAGTCCTGGCTTGAAAGTCCAGCAACATGAAGATGTGCGTTATTGCTGCTGCGTTGACGACGAAGAACTTGCTTATGCAGTTTGTGTGAAGTTTTTGAACATTTTCCTTATAGCCAAGATTTGGCTCGGAGTGATTTCCATCTTTTTTCCAAATTGAAGACTTTTTTGATTGAGAATCACTATGGAAGTGACAACAAACTGAAAAAGGCCGTTAATGACTGGTTCAAGAACTTGGCGGTAACTGAGTGTGCAGAAGGCATAGAAAAGCTGGTGATACGCTATGACAAAAGTTTAAATTTGTATGGAGACTACGCAGAAAAATAGCTAAGGTATCGTGTGTTGTAAAATACGTTTTGTTTCATTATCTTAAATAAAAATATCTAGAGAGACAAACATTCTTTACTTTTAGAATGACCCTCGTATTTTTAGTTGTCTAACAATTAGAAAATTTATTTAAAAAAAAAGATAAATTAATAAAAACAATTGCTTTAATATTTAAAATAACAACTACATTGTGAATTTAATTTACAAGAAACATTTATATTTTGTGATTTTTTTTCCAGGTGTGGATGAAACAAGATTCACGGAACAGAAAAATCTGTACTGCTTGTCACTCTCCGATCCAAAAAAATGGTGGCTGTAATCACATTGTTTGTTTAAAGTGTCACAGTCACATGTGTTGGCTTTGTTTACAGATTTTTCCTGATGGAAATTTAGTTTATAATCATTTACCAATTTGTAGCCGCAATCAAAGGCCATTTGTTTAACTATAATAAATAATTATTGTCAAAGTTGAGTTTTTTGTATCAGTTAAGTCTTGTTTTACAAACTCTATATATCATAAATGTTTTTTAATTATTTATTTTCATGAAGTAAATGTTAATGTAAATAAAACAAAATCTATATATATATAAATGAGAATGTTTGTTCGCTATACATTCCTAGGCCATTCGACCAATTGCTACGAAACTCGGCAGTTACGTTTACATATCCCTAATTTAGACAATGTCGTACATCCTACCCCAAAACATTTATTGGATTTCTATAAATCAATTTCTATCAACACTTGAGTTACTGTAGCGCCATCTATTGACAAAAATTTAACAAAATAATAAACTAAATATAATTCTTATTAAAAAGGAAATAATTTTAAAATACAGTGATACCTCGGTTTTCGTCGATAATCAGTCCTAAAACAATCGGCGAAATCCGAAACCGACGAAAACCGAGGCAATTATTTCCATATGAATCAATGTAAATCCAATTATGTAATTCGTTCATTCCAAAATGCATGCCAAAAACACTATAAAGAATAAATATAGTGTTTAATACTAAAAACAATAAGAAATTAATATAAAATGAACATAAAAGACTAATGCAAAGAATAAATGAAAATTTAACATGGCATTCGAAAGGCTGCTGGCTCTGGAAACGTTATTTGGTCCCATGATGAAGATGAAAGAAAAGCAATGGAATTGTTTGACAGGCTAGATGCACGGTATAATGCTCACAGGACGAGAAACAACGCCACACTGAGCAGGAAACGCGGGGTCACCCTTTGTTTTTGCAAAATTAGCAGCGAGGTCACGTGGGCATGCCGACAAAATCCAAGACATTTTTCGCGGCAAAAATCGAGGATAACCGAAGTCAACAAAAACCTAGGTATTACTGTATCTTATGCTATAATAGAAATGGATTGATGATAATAAACGCAGAGTCCAAACGGTTAGTCATTTCCACCTTTCGGGTAACCCAAAAACAATAAATTCAAAATAAACGAATTTGAATGAATTTTTGAATTTGTTCCAATTTCGAACAAATTCGAAATATAATGTTTCAAACAAATTTATGTATCGGCACACACCAACATTTTTAATGCAGCCTTTTAATTCAAATTTCAAACGTGTTTCGGTCTTTTTGAAAGGCCTTCGTCAGGAATAAAAATCGAACTGATTCTTGCTTTAAGGATTACCCTGAAGAACTCGGCTTCGAATGTACTATTTTTACATGCGGTTTGCAGGAAATCGAACATATTTTTAGACCCATCTAAAAATTCTCTAATTAGTCTCGGAAGAGGGTGAACCTAATTCTTAAGATCTGCTATAATCTAATAATCTTAATTTTCGCTATCGTTTCTTTTTGCCCGTGCAACGCCGGGCTCATCTGCTAGTATATGTTATATTCACTTAATTACTACGACAATGATATAGTGCGTATAATAAATATGTACTGTACTTATAGACTTTTCACAAAGTGTTACTTTGTGAAAACGAAAAGTCTATAAGTATTTAATTTTCCACATCTAATGACTCGGGTTTTTTCATTTCTGAACGGTACTTTCTTAATTCTAATAAACAACCCTCCGGTAGTCGAGTGCATAAAACCACCAAATTCTGGTAGTTAGTTAGTCGTGGGTTCGGGCATGGCAAACGGGCCGGCCACGTGGAGTTTTCCGGCTTTTCTTCACCTAAATAGGGTCCAACTTCTCATAAAAGTTTTCTTGGGATGCATCCCCCCACAGATCGCTTGCGTGTCGCGTTGCCGTAACCAAATAAATCAAACTAATTCTAACCAGCGATTATTGTGACACCTTCACAATGCCGGTCTGCAACTTTTCGTCACAATGTTCTCAATTTTTAGTGGTGGTTTTGCCCCTGTGCATCATACTTTTCCAGATAGCAATAGAGTCGTGCCGGTTATCTATCTAATTTCGTCCAGGGGAAAATTTTGAATCGAAGTAACGCGACATTCATTCGAATTTATTTTAAAAAATTGAATAATAAATCATTATTTTAATTATTTTTATGCCAACATTATGTAGTTTTTAGTTTTATTTGTTTTAAAGAAGGAAATTTCAAAAACATAAATTTTCTGTTATAATTGACGAGAGTACTGACACATCAGTGGCTCAAGTCCTTGCTATTGTTGTTAGATATTTTGACTAAGGCAGATGTGAAGTTTTGGATGCACTGTTAGATGCTATTGAAGTGGAAGATTCTAGTGGAGCAGGCTATACAATTCATTCATTCAAAACGCTCCTATCAGAACGGAACATCCCTGTAACAAATATTATTGGTTTTGCAAGTGACAACTCTTCTATTATGACGGGTGCACAAAGTGGTTCCGAGCTTATTAAAAAAAAAGCTGTTCTATATGTTTTGTATTAGCACGTGTATGCCATTCATTTGCACTGTGTGCAAATAATGCAAACGACTGTTTACTATCTTGGCTAGAAGATTTTTTTAAAAACGTTTGTTGTTATTCCAGGAACAAAGCACATGTTGCTGTTCTGAAACTAAGTGCTTGCAAAAGTTGACAAAATGAATGTCAAATTTCAGTCCGAACTTTTGCGCATTCATAAAATTTTTGCTCCTGCTTTTGACGAATATAGAGTTCTTTCGCCCATGTTTATCCGAGATGTCATTGCCTCTATTGATATAGCAAATATTGATCCACTCAATCTCGCTTTTTCCTTTGAAGTTGGAGGAAGATATGAAAGCTTGCTTAAAATCCAAAATCTTAGAAACGAAGAACAGTTGTTCCGTAAGGACGTTTTGTCGTTTCTGAAAGAACTGCGTCAACAAATCCGCAAACGATTTCGAAATATCAAAAGAAAGTGTTCTTGTCGAACTTCGGGAGGGGGGTTTAGACGTTGAGAAAGCATTATCTGAGAGAAGAATGACATCGATCATTTCTATTGCTTCCAAATTTCTAAATCCAGTTCCTGAAGAAAACGTAGGCGAATTGCAAGACGAATGGAAACTTTTACTCCATTATAAAGAATCTTTGTAACACCTAATTAGCGACGTGCGTATATTAAGGCTTTCTATTTTCTGGAAAAAAATAAGTCTGACTAAGGATGAGAGTGCAAGTCTTTTGTTGTCAGAGTTTGTGTGTACGTTATTGGCTTTACCAAATTCCTCAGCCAGTGTGGAGCGAATTTTCTCGCAGATTAACATTGTGAAAAATGCACGAGCCAATCTCCTATAGCCAAAAACTGTGGCAAATCGCCTGCTTTGTTAAACGAGCAATTGCGAGACGTGGAGGAGCGTGTATTCGTGGGATCCTCCAAAAAGCGTAATTGAAGATGATATTGAAGAAAGATGCCATAACAGCTACTTAGAAAACAAGAAAAAAGTCACAGCAACTCTGTTGTCTCGTCAGAATCCTAATAATGTTGGTAAGTTAGCAATTTAAATTTTTTTTTATTTCTTTTGTTTTTTTCAAAATGAAAAATAATATATAAATTATTTTAAAAGTTTAAAAGAGATTAAACTTAAGTTGTATTCTAATCTCTAAAGATTGAACACGCAATAGAAAAAAATTGAGTTTTATTTTAACAAATAAAATATTACTTTCTAAAACTACTTTGTGGAAGTTATTTTTTTTATGTGGTTTACAGTACAATATATATTTTTTTATTTATAGAAGTTTTATATATGAGATTCTCTCGCTATGAATTACGTATATCCGTATAATATATAAGTAGAACAATTAATAATATTTATCAATAAAACAGTTTTTATAACAATTAAAACGCAAAATTAAATATCTAGGGTTTTCTAGGATGTTTTAGGTGTGGAACTTGGGATTTCCGAAACTTTAGAGTGGAATCATAGGTTGGCAGATTACCATTTGATATTCGGCTGTGAACAGAACAGTTTGTCAGAACCCACATTAGAAATTGCCGTCCACGTGACCAATAAAACTGTGCCATTTCGTGCCATCCAAGTATCGCGATAAACATGACAATGGTAGACTAAAATAACCAAACTATATGGTTTCGTTTTAATGCTTGCTGTATTATAGTATTTGATTTATACAACTACAAAGGTTATCTTACATAAGGATTTATCATGCGGAGTGACCAATCTAACACATTTTTAAAATTCTTTATTCTTCTAATGTACACAATTTTTAAAATGTGTTAGATTGGTCACTCGGTGAGATAAATCCTTAAGTAAGATAACCTTTGTAGTTATATAAACCAAATACAGTATATATAAAAAATAAAAAAATATATTTTATATAATGTTTTAAATTAAAATATATTTTAATGAAAGCATGGTAACCTGAGTAAAAAATCTTACATAGATTGCTACAGATTATGTTTCAAAGCTGCATTATATATTTTAAGTCGATGTAGAGCAGATAAGCAAGTATGTCTCTTCTATTTAAAAATACGATAAAAGTAGCACATTTCCATTAAACGACAAAAATTAATAAACATAAACAAAAATTTAATCCAAAATATCCATAATTAATAGCTGAAAATGTTCAAATTTTTTATAAAAATTCATATTATGGAGGAGGCTGAATTGGAATGATTCACCCTGTACCAGTGTGGATATAGTCAGTAGTGCTGTGGATGAAGAATAAACTCATACACATATATAAATGAGTTTGTTACATTCAAATCTTTTTCTACGCTTATTTTTTTCCTTCATTTATTTATTTCAAAGATAAGAGAGTCCTCTGGTTACGCTACTACAGTATTCTTGTATGGGACCTCCATTAATTATTGTACATGGCTTAAGGGAAGAAAGGAAATAGCATAAGTATCCCTTGCTTAACGTGATTTTGATATAAGCGGTAGCATCGAAGGATCAATTTATCGCGTTAATCGAAGGATACCTCTATATCACTGTACACGTAATTAATGGACAGTTCCTACGTATCATTTAAAATAACGATATTAATTAATGTAACATTTTGAATATTTGGGATAATTTTAATTAATATTTTTGTTACACCTAGATGAAACTACTGTATACATAATATAATAAAACTATTAGGCTAATAAGAAAATAGACACGAATTCTAAATTTATTTAAGCCTATATTATAAATATTAATATTCTATGATTTTTCTAGTAGTACAGAAATATTGGAAGAAATTATTAATAATTAAATAAATATAGTGTTTGCTTGCTTAGTCTTTATTAATATTTTCCAGCGCTGCCCAGAGAAACAAAAATAATAATCCGTTTTAAATGGAGCCCTTTAGAATTGCACTCCATTGTGTAGTTGGAAATACGAAATAGTTCTTAATAATTGATAAACATGAAAACATTGCTTTTATAGACGAAGCAGTGATAAATTTACAACTGCACTAGATTTGTCGTGTTTAGTTTCCATTTACAATTCAAGGTCAAAACCCGTTATTACCCGTACTTCTAAATACAGATGGAATTTCTTGAAATTAAAATTAACAATACTCGTGGATGACTCCTCGTCTTGCAAATTAGTAAATATGTAAATAAATGTAAATACTTTCAACTTTTGTCACTTATTTATAAGTCAGAGTCATTAAGATACTTTTATATCTTAATTAAAAAATGCAATCGTAAGTAGAAACAAAATCGAAAGCAAATTACTTAAAACACATTTCCGTAAAGCCGCAATTCAAAGAAAAGCGGGCGATTTCCTTCCTACAGACGAAGGTCGATGCATTCGTAACCTTCAATCGATGCCCCTCGCATCATATGGAAACACGTGAACTTAGATAAACAAATACAATATAAAAGGATCAATTGACAGCGTTAACGAAACAGTTTGGTTGCCTTATTCTCGTATTGTGTTCCGCAACCGAGTGTATTACTAGCAATAGGAATTTTATAGTTAGATAATTAAATGTCATTATCATAACTTACATCCCGTAATTATTCCTATGTTGTTATAAGTAGTTGATAGCACAGATTAGTGTCGTCGGAGCTGTCTCGTCACGCGATTGCGTATTGTTTAGAAAGTGAAAAATTTCGGTGTTAGATTTATTTTTCAAGGTGAAATATACAGAATTCTCGCTATCGCCTCTCCAGGTTAAACGGTGAGTGAGATATTGATATTATAATGATAACTTTACTGCATTTTAGATTAGTGAATTTAGGAAAAATTAATTGTGACAATTTGTAAAAAACAAATTCTCTTTATAAGCTTTTATAAGCCATCGAGCTTGACTAATTTCATATTAGCATGATTATTAAGCATCACCGGACATTACACGCGGAAGTCGGGTGCGGTTTTGGTTTTGGTTTCGGTCTTGGATTCGGTTTCGGTCTTTCGAAATCATCGGGAACTTGTTTCAGTTTATCAATCCTCTTCGCACAAGAAATATTGTCAAAGAAAGGTGAGCATTAAATGTGTACTTTATAAGTACAGTACTTTGTTCTTTGTTATCTCCCGATTATTATACGTGCATTATCTGTTTTGCGATTAATTTGAATGTCATTTCTGAAATAATATTGTAGATAATATTTTTAAGATAAAAATCGAGAACATAATCAAGTCATTCTTTTAAAATTGACAGTAACATATCTTTATATGCCAGTAGTTTATAGATACACATCAATTGTATCTTGAGAGTTCGGTTGATTAAATTATTTAGAACTTCACATCGATGCTAATTCTGATGTTCATAATGTTTTACATCTATAACTGATACGATTATTTCATTTTATATTAGGGTTTCTCAAACGAGATCCCGGTTATTTTTTTTAACCCGGGAAATCCCGCAAATTTCTTAAAAATTCATTTTTTTCTTATTTTGTGTTAAGATTGAAATTTTGCAAATAGAAAGTATAATTAACTCATAAACTGTCAGAATACATTTGTGTTTATTAATTTTAAACCTACTTATTAGTTTTTTTAATTTTTGCTCGTTATGGCATGTCACAAATGGGCAATAATCAATACATAGCATATTTGTGGCAGGACTTTGAAAATTCTGTACTTGTCAGAACCTGTAATATCTGGAATAATTGTGCTTATGCTGTCTTAATTTTTAACCATGCCCAGTAGCTTCAGTAACTGGGCAAGGATACAAATGAGTATGAAGTCTGCAAGTATGAAGTTTTTCGTCATAAACCTGATTATTAAAGACAAACGAACTGCCAAATTATTGGGCTATGATGTTTCTATTAAAGCAGTTGAGGTAGACAAATCAAGAATAATAGAGAGCAAAAGAAGTACTACAATCTCAAAAACGAACTAGAAATCTTCCGGGCTATGGGTGAAAAAACACATCTGTCCTCTCTTAAATGCATTAAAGACGATTCCACCCACATCAATTGAATCAGAAAGGGCATTCTCGGTAGTGGGACTTTTCATTATTAAAATAAAAACTGGATCAAGTGATTGGAGTATTGACCATCTTTGCTTTTTTAAATCTTATTATAAAAATTTACAATAATAATTTGTATTATGTTTTATTTAAAAAATTAAAATTACCTTCTAAGTTAGAAGTTTGATCTAAGTTTTTTTTTTTTTTTTTTAATTTTTAATTAATTAACTCAATTCAAAGCAATTTCTTTTTGTTGTTGTTGTATGCAATTTCCAGCAAACTTTAATAATTTTTATCCTATTTGTGAAAATTTCTACATAATTCAAAGGTAATTTTTAATAAATATCTTACACAGCATTATTAATATGATTCTGGAGGTTGCAGAACATATTAAATTACTTTAAAAAATGAAAAATAATTATATCATTTGAGTCTAAGATATTTTTTATCTTAAAAATAATCAATTCTATCCCGGGAAACAGTTTACTTTTATCCCGGAATCCTGGGACAAGCAAAGCGCTGGGAAATGAGAAACCCTATTTTATATTATGCATACCTTACACTAATCTTACAATTTAATAAATTTGTAGGTTGATCATAGTATGGGTGACATGTCCAGTAATAGGATCGACTTACAAATTTGTTTACAATACCTCGATTCTAGCTATTATTAATACATTATTTATCATCTGGTTTTAGTTCAAAGTACAAGTTACATCCTTTGACTTATATTTGGTTGCTATGTGATGTGCTGATATATATATATATTTTAATTATTCTTGTTTCACTTTATTTTGTAAGTAGAAAAATGTTTTAAATAAAAGTGACTTAATTACTTTTTTACAATAATTCCTGTCACAATTTTATCTCTGGGCTCTATTGGTGTTCTGTCTGCTAGGATGTGAGATTGGTTCCTCTGAGGAAGTTTCTTGTGTTGGTTGACACATGACTTATTCTGATTGTGAGAAATAAATAAGATTGTAGTACTCAAGAAAATGGAAAACACAACTGTAACCAGTTGCAAATATCAAAAAATAACCTTTTCTTCTTTCCAGCAAAATGTTTATTAATTAATGGAATGAACATTTTCAGTCTAATTTATAGGCTTACCTTAGGTTTACCATCAACCCTAATACAAAATCACTCTATTTTGGAATGTTTTTGTATTATGGTTGATGTAGAAATCAGGCCAAAAATGTTGTTCCATTAATAAACATTTTGTTGGAAAGAAGAAAAGATTATTTTTTTAATATTTAAGACTGTAGTGTTTAGACAAAATGAGGAAGTTATGTTACATTGGACTATGAAAGTAATATGGAATTATGGTGACATATTGATTAAATCAATATTATGACCATACAAATAATTTTGGGTCTTTACAGAATTATCCTTTTTAATTGTCCAATCAGAGACAGATGGTAACAACTAAAACCAACAAATGACATTAAAAAATTCATACAATATATAATAATATGGTGACATATATTTGTCAATTTGATTGTTAAGTATCAATCTGAGATGGTAATTGGACTCCATTTTTCATGTTGAAACAATAAATGTGATCAGAGAGATGGGTAAGATATTTATCTTAGGAAGAGGGATTGATCCCTAGATGATCTCCATAAACTGTTGGTGATAATTTCAATTCCAATTGAAACAAGAGGTGAATCAACTGTCCACTGGCATGGGCTTACATGTGGTATTTAAGAATTGAGTCAAATGGAGAGATAAGAAAGAGAGGTGCCTCCAAATGGGAGTGTTCTCTCTGTCCTTGGTGCTCCCCCATGAACCAGTTGATCACTCAAACTTAAACTCATAGAGTTTAAGTTTGAGTGATCAACTAAGAGGAGTTCCAACCTCATTGATTACAAGCCCTCTCATCATCTACTGAATAATCTTCAACAGAAAAAAAATTGCCTGTTTGAATCACCAAGGGATGTAGATAACAAATTACTTTCTCACCTAACAAATTACTTTTCAGCCTCATGAATCTCTCTCTCTCTCTCAGAAATTTTGAACCTTTGAAATTGATGTGTTGTAAGTGCTTGTGCCAGAGCTGCTTGGCAGTGTGAGGAAAATGTGTTTAAAGATAAATAAAAGGTATTAGAAAGTCATACTTTTATTCACTTACAGACTAAAACCCTCACATAAGTGATTTTTTACAATAATTCCTGTCACAATTTATCTCTGGGCTCTATTGGTGTTCTGTCTGCTAGGATGTGAAATTGGTTCCTGTGAGGAAGTTTCTTGTGTTGGTTGACACATGACTTATGCTGATTGTGAGAAATAAAAATCTGACTGATATTTTATTTGATCATTGAGTGCAGTATATTTGTCTTGCCTGGTATCAGTCATCCTGTACATGATCCAACCACCATATATTGAGAGACCCACCTATCCACATCTGTAAGTAAAAAAAATCAAAGTATCATTTATCAAAGTATCACAGATTCATGAACAACCCTTCATGATCTGCTTTTTAAATATTTTAATTCTGATATTTTAATTTTAGTAACTTAATTTTTAAAATTTTGATTATATTAATCTTCCTTTAGTTTAAGGATTTGTGAAAAACTGCAATTGTAAAATTCCCTTTAGTTTGAGATTTTTCAAACAGATTTTATATCAAAACACTTTCAGTGCCTAAGATGCATATGTGGCATGTAATTGTGAACAGGGTGGCAGCATTCCATCGGGTCAGGTCTGATTTTTCGACTTAAAGGAACCTTCAAACTGCGTGAGCAGCCATGTATGTAGGACTTTTATGAAGTAAAAGATGAAAGAGGGAAATTTTAGTCAGGGAAGCCCAAAATTAGTGCACTCCACTATGCATTCAACCATTAAACAATAAATATTTATGTTTACTAATAATATAATAAATATAATTACAACTTTTAACAAAGGAAAACTTTGCTTCAGTCCTTCTTTCCATTGTTTACACCATAAAAGGAAAGGTTGTCTCAGTGAGTTTTGTGATTTTATGAATTGCGGATAGTGTAAACAACGGAAAGAAGGACTGAAGCAAAGTTTACCTTTGTTAAAAGTTGTAATTATATTTATTATATTATTATTAAACATAAATTACCATTGGCCATGTTAAATTCATTAATAAATATTTATTTTTTCAGTTTATGGAAATTTACAAGGGAATAGAATTAGTGGCAGAGTCTAATCCTAAAAGCAAGCTGAAATGAGAGAGAGAATGTTTACAATTTCATATGCAAGTTGCTAAAATACATGGATGGTTAGTGTTGATGATTGTTGACTTCTCAAGGAGGGAAGCCTTGGTCCAGATGAGTCATGATTCGAGGGTAAAGTTGGCAGTTGCTCCAATCCACAATTTTTTTCATTTCCCTTGATGTGTAGTTTTTTCAAGACAATGTCACCCATGGAGGAAGTGTTATCAGCGGGAAAATCCTATATCACCAATTCTGTAAATTTCTACATCCTAGTTTAGTTCTAAACCACCTCAGCATATTTGTACATATAACAACGTAATGTATACTTTTAATGTGTAGTCATTAACATTGTATTGAGTAACTTTCCATTATATATTTATATGTATGTTTCTATTATATAAGTAATGATATCTATTGTGACTATGCATTATGTTCTGTATTTTAAGTTCCTGTATTTTATATAACATGTATGTATTACCCTCCATGGTGCTCTGTGGAACGGAGGTCCCTTGTACAGTACATAATAAAGTGTTAAATGTGGTAGTGGGAAAATTGTATGAAGTTCCTTTGCTGCATTTGCAAAATGAAATAATTTGAACAAAAAAATAAAGATTGAAATCATCAAATTTACACTAGCCCTGGTTCTCACATAATGTTCAGTCAGTTGTAAGGTCAAGGCCACATATGCATCCAATATCTTACTATATTTATACATACATTATTTTATTTTGTTGTTGAGTGCAGTATCCTTGTCTGTCCTATCATATGTTCTTTGTTTAGCAGAAAATTTTTACCCTTCTGATTTTTTTAATTATCACAGGAATAAACATGCAATAAAAACAAAAAAATAATAACACTTTTAAATGTATAAAATTAAATGGATTGCCAGATTTGAAATCTAATTAATAGGTACAACTTTTTATAATAAAATGTTGATAAAATATCTTTACAGATAATTCAACAATTAGCTCATTGCTCAAAAATATACTGCATATTTATTTCATTTGTTTTCCTTTTAATATGTCAAGGATTTTTTTTTATCAGGATGATAAGGAGCTTGGCATTTGTGGACTATCAAATGGGTTTTCCTTTTGTGGTGGCATAGAATATTAGAAATAAAAGTGGAATCTCTTTCATAAAGTTATTTAGTATTAGTGGTATGGTTGGAGGAATGCTAAT
Source organism: Centruroides vittatus (assembly GCF_030686945.1). Lineage (NCBI taxonomy): Eukaryota > Metazoa > Arthropoda > Arachnida > Scorpiones > Buthidae > Centruroides > Centruroides vittatus. The sequence goes on along the minus strand of NW_027122722.1, from coordinate 1,252,306 downwards.
GTTTTTGACCTAGTTAACAGCCATCTCTGGCTTGGACTGTTCCTGTTAATGAGCCATCCTCAGCCTGAGAATAGCCTGTTAACCAGGTTGACAGCAATAATGTTTCTCTAGATTTTCCCACTCTTAAAAGTTTATTTCTTTCATAATAGAATTAAGTACAGTGGCTAGTTTAACCTCTGAGTTATCCAAACTGGAATAAATGTAACAATAGTTACATTTGTACAATATACACACTTTGCTTATTTTTCCAGCAGATGGTTATATGGGTTACAAACATTTTTGGCTTTTTTTGAGAAGCCTGCTTCAGGTTGTTTTTGTGTTTGAATTTTTTGTAAATATTCTTGTTTCTTGTCTGGATTAATGCTTCTTGATGTAGCCCAGGGTCTAATTGTACAGACTTATAGGCTTGTAGGCTAAGTGATCAAACAGAGTCATAGATCAAGTTAAAAAATATATGCTTTATTAATTAATATTGGAAATGCATAGGAAAATGCATTGGAAATGCTGCTTGGACTGATGAGGGACTGAGTCCCTCATCAGTCCAAACAGCAAGTATAGATTACTAAATTATTAATATTAAAAAATGATTTTACAATTACAATAATGTTCTAAAATATATTTACTAGACATTCAATAGTACCTATAAGTGGATTTTCCAGCATATATATATAACTTGATAATCTTGTTCTGAACAGAATTGTTAACCAATGACCATATCTATTTAATTTTTTATGTAAAATACATAAAATACATAAATACAATAAAATACAACAGTAGTAAAAAGATAGTTGAATAAAGTATTTTTTCTCTTTCTTGAGTTGTTTCTACTTAGGCCTGGAGGGGCAATAAACCTGGCGGGGGAACAGGAGGGTATAAAGGGTCGAAGGGCCAATGGAAGCTCTTTTTTCTGTCTGGAGATCGGGATAGACCAACTAAGTGATTGGCTGCTAAAAGGGGATTGGAGAACGGAACCATCTAAGAATAAGGAACACGAGACGAGCTTCTGAGACACCTGTCCATGTACTTGATTGTATTCGGTAAATATAATGTTTTACATAATTTTTGTGGATTGGGAGAAAAATAATTGTCACGAAAATCGGAGAAGTAACTGTAACAAATATCGAATTTATGTTAACTCAACCTCGGATTGAGAAAATAAATCTAACACTTTCCTCTTTGTAGCATGTCCAGTTTCCTGAACATTGCATTGTCATCACTAGAGGGCTCTCCTCTTTGCCTCATCTACTAGTTCTCACATCCCACATATTCCTGTACATTCATGCATTATCAATCCATAACATCCCAATTCTTTCATGTTGCTTTTTTCTGTCAATTTTACCTATTATGATGTTCTGTAATAATTCATACTTGCGTCCTCCGATTATGTGTCCAAAGTATGGTGTTTTACAAGATTTTATATATGTTAACAATTCCTTCTGTGAGTCTCCTTCCTGACGTACTATCTTATTTGTTATACAGTCCATTTAACTGATCTTTAGCATCCTGTAGTGAATCCATATTTCAAACACCTCTAAATGTTTTATCATTTTAGCCTTCAGGATCCATGCTTCTACCCCATATAATTAAACTGGCCAAACATAATATTTTACTATTTTTTGTCTAATTTTGAAACTAAGGCCATTATTCTAAAGACCTTTCATTTTTATAAATGTCTTCCTTGCCAGTTTTGATGCATGTTTTAATTTTTTTATTTGGATCTAAATCTTCTACTATTATTGTTCCTAGGTATTCATATGTATCCATTTTTTCAAGTTCTTTCCCATTAATTAGTATTTGGGTGTTGTTATTTACTCTCCTGCTGATTATCATGCATCTTGTCTTTTCAATATTAATTAATTTTGATGCCAAACTCCCTACCAGTCTCACAAACTGAATTAAATACTTCCTGTAAGACAAGTGTATGTCATAAGTACCATATCATCCACATATCTTATGTTGTTTATTATAACTCCATTAATTTTAATGCCTTTTGTCATAGTGTATTTCCAATGCTTTCTTTAAAACTTGGTCTGAATATACATTGAAGAGTAGAGATGACAAAATACACCCTTGTGTTCTTTGTTTTATCTCTACTGTGGGAGAGAAAAGAACGAATTCATTATAAATAGTTAAATATAGATCAGAGTGTACTATTATTGGACAGCCTAGGACTAGGAAACGGAAATGATGGAGGGCTAACAGCAGTGCGAGGCATTCCTTCTCAACTATGGAGTAATTAAGCTCTGCCCCACATAGTTTTTTGCTAAAAAAACCGATGGGTAGAAGCCGATTACCACACTCTTGATGTAGTGCAGCCCCACAGCAAGCTCGGATGCATCAGTGAAAAGATGGAACTCTGATGAGAAATCCAGGTGTCTTAGCATCAGGGGTGTGGTTAGGGTCCTTTTTAGCTTAACGAAACTGTCCTCGCATTCCTTCGACCACTTAAAACGACATCCCTTTTCAGTAAGTTCAGTAAGGGGTAAGGAGAGATGCACAAAATTTTCTATGAAAGGCCGATAGAAGCCAAGGGCCCCTAAGAATGATCTTACCTCCTTGACTGTCCTAGGTGGGGGAATTTCCATGAATGCTCTTTATGTTCTCTGGGTCGGGTCTCACCCCCTTGTCGTCTATGATATGCCCCAGGTAACGGACTGAAGTGACGGCAAAATGACACTTTGATGATCTCAAGACCAATTCTGCCTCTTTGATCATCCAAAGTACCTCCCTAAGCAGCTTAATATGTTCATCCATGTTCTGAGAGAACAAAACCAGACAGAATATCATCAATCCTCATAAGGGGAAAGTCCTGCCCTTTGGTAATTTCATTCACTTTTCTTAAATCTAGAGTGACCCTTATCTCACAATTACTCTTAGGGACGATATGCAATGGGGAGTTCCACTCTGACCGCAATTGTTCAATAATGCCAGCCTTCAAATATTGTTGGACTTTCTCCTTCAGTTTTGGTAAGTATGCGTGCGGGATTCAATATTGACATGTGTGGGTCGGCTTGTCAGTATTCACTTCGAACTCATGTGCGAATTTGGTTGTTCCCCTTAACTCTTCGACGGACTCACTAAATATGTCAGAGAACTCCTCAATCACCTCACGTACACATGCAGTCTCTCCAGGTAATAAGTTGGATAGATCTATAGATTTGGGCAAGTCAGGCAATTTATGGAGTTCATGGCATAATATCAGTTCTGTAGTCTGTGAGGGTGCAATTACAGGGTTACTATTACTGATGACCACAGCTATTTTCGTCAAGATCTCCAGGCAATTGCTTAAGAAGTCCATACCAAGAATACCTTGGTTACCAACAAGAATCTCAGAATTCACCCCAATGAACTGTGTGGGGATCACTTTGCTACCAAACTCCACCTTGAACAAAAAACCCCTATTGCACCTCATGACGCCCCCAGACACACCTCTCACCCTTACATTCATGTCATTGCAGACTGGAGACATGCTATCTAAAATCTCTAGTTCCTTTTGGTTTATTAAGGATTTCTGTCCCAGTATCTATCAACAGACTTATCACCCGTCCATTAATCTCACCGGAGATAGATGGGAGCTGGTGGTTGTTAATCCTAGGTCCACTTGCCAGTTTAATAACTAATTCAGAGCCACCAGCCTGGCTGTCACAGCAGCTCGCCTTCAGTTTAAATTCAACGGGCAATTAGCATACAAATAGTCTTTACTCTTGCAGATAAAACATTTCCTTGCCCGATTGGTCCCCACCCTTTTCCCATTTGCATTCTGTTCGTTAGGTCTCAAAGACAATCCCATGACTGCACGAGATAACTTCAACACAGTCTCTTCCAGACTGGCAAATCTGGTTGACAACTCAGCCACGTTGGTTATGCCCCTTTCAGGCGGTTTCGTTTTACCAAGGGTATGGCTACTCCCCCTACTTGAACTTCCTTAAGGCCACATGTTTGCTCAATCTTATGTAGTTTCTCCGCCAACTCAACCTCATCATTAAACGACTGAGGCTCACGTTTCAATAACTTCATCCTCAGACCGGGGATGAGTCCTTGGATGAAATGACTATGGAGCATTTCACTCCTTAAAGTAGCCATATGGGGGTTTGTACAAATCATTTTCTCAAACGCAGTTTCCTCGCATCTCTTCCTTATATTGATGAAGTCCTTCAAAGTATCCCCCTCACTTTGCTTAGGTCTGTGAAAGCTGCTTATGAGAGATCTTATCCGATTATAGTCATTGCCATATGCCACACGTAGATCCATAAATAGGTTGAACGGTTTGCCCTTCAACCTCGATTGTGCCACCACTAATTGAGTCCCATTGTTCCATTCCGCAATAGATGACACTTCCTCCAATAAGTCGAAGAATTGCTTGATTGAAATATTATCAGTCTGTGATCCAGAAAACATCGGGATCATTCCTAAATACCCATGATGACCGGGGTTGTGTTAACCATGTCCTGTTGACCTTGCAGGGCCGCTGTGCTGGACACAAATCTGTCGCAATTGTTCAAGTCCCCTGTGCTCACTGTCTCCATTATCACATGTGGTACTCCTGTCATGGATGCCAATATGTGGGGATCTGCGAAGATCCGTGGTGTTGAAAATCACAGGTAGTGAGTAATTCGGATTACCACAAGGAGAGAGAAGCAAGACAGTCACTTAAAACTAATCTTTATGTACAAAATTATATATATATATACACATTATCCAATATACACTAGGATACGCAGCATGTGGCAGTTCACAAAGAGTCCTTTGGAGAAGAGCAATTGAATAAATCCAACAAACGAAAAAAATGTCCACTCAGTGATATTGCAAAGCAGGCAACTATTTCACTTATACAAATTTAATCCTGTGTTTCACTATTTCTTTTACTGATGGAAACGGATTTCAAAATCACCAATCTCCACCACAATGAACAAAGAGAAAAGTTCACCAGCTACATATACAGCTCCCAAAGGATGGCATACTCCTACCAGCTGAACATCCGGAACCAGAATAATCCCTGCTGCCGCTGCCGGTCCCACACACCTTATATATCAACCCCACCACCAACACAGTGCTGCCATACAAAAAACCACCCAAAAGTAAACAACAAAAATAAATAAAAATTTTCTTTTACAATTATCAATTACAAATAAAACCGTGCGTACATTAATGCAGATGATAATTTGCAATAACAACATTGCCAAAATCAAAAGAAAACAATTTTTTTTTTATAAGACAATAATATAGGCCGACAATATATAAGGACGACACAACAGTGATGTCTATTCCTAGAAAGTTCTTTGGCTCTCCTAATAATTTTGCACTAAATTCTGTTCTTAAGTTGCTTATTAGCTTATCAGCTTCTCCAAATAACAAAATATCATCTACAAAAACAATCAAATGTATACTATTTCCAATATATAAGCAAAAATCATAGTATGACTTACTTCTAATTCAAAACCAAAAACAGTGCTTAATTAGACAAATACGTCTTTCACTAACGTTTTCGAACCAACGGTTCTTCTTCAGGTGAAAAAACGGACAAAATAAAATAAAATTCGATGGAACAATCTTTTTTCGAAAGAATTCTGAAATGGAATTTCAGAGGAAGCCCATGCGATCTTCGTCATCGTATGCGCCTGCGCCATTGAGAGATAACTTTTGCCTTGTCACGTATTGTATATAAGAGTTTGCCATGCTATCGATAAGGATATCTCATCCTTACTGTTGAAACAATTTCCACTTTGGGCTGTTTTATGTATAGAAATGGCTTCCATCAAGCACAAATGGTGTGGCTGCTGCGTGGTGTATATTATCTTGGTCTCATTAAATAATGGTTGTATGTCAGGGTCCGAGGCATACTGCGCTAATGCGGTTGTATACCTGTTGTGGAGGATGTCCGCTTTATGTTCTTCAATCCTCACTCCTAACAATCTTTTTGTGGAGCCAACATATAATAAGTCTTTATCACATCTATGATCTTTCATGGGAACGGTGTATACTCTAGCTAGCATGTCTTGCTGTGGAGTATCTTTCCCATTACTGAGGATTTGAAAAAGAGTAGGACATCTTCTAAAGACTAAGGTGACTTGTCTTTTCTTAGTGATCTCGGTATACAGTTTCTCTAAATACATCAGAGTACCTGTCACTTACAATCCATAACAACTTTTTCTATCATTGTTTGTATCATATAAATTTGTATTATGTATGTATTATTTGTATTTTAGAACTAAAATAAATAAATTGTTTATTTTTATCATTTCCAGTATTTATTTAAAACTTTTATGGAAATGTCATGTACCGGACAGGTCTGACCCGTCACGAAAGATGCGAAAAAATGGTTAATTTAGAGAAAAATTTATTAATTTAAAAAAACATAGGTAAAAGTTGTTTGTAGTCGGACACCCATTGTTTATATCAAACTGCCAGGCAGAAACCATAAATGGCAGAAGGAAGTCATCCTATGATTGGTGGAAGATCGAATTCATCTTCGATTTTGACTTTTCTCCCGCTCCAGGTAAGAGTCTTGTTACGTTTAGTATTGAGGGACCAACCACTCGGGAAGCGTGATTGAGGGAGAACGATCAATCAAAATGGATGAAAGAAAGAACGGGGATTGATATAATCTCCAACAATCGAGGACACCTGGCACTCGGTTAACATTCTGAATAACCAAAACGCAGTGTCAACGCGCGCAAAAAGAAAAAAAAAAAAAAAAATACAATTTCTCGTCTATTGTGCCAACCCGTAACCCGTGCCATTTCGGACTTAGACCGTGTCCCCGACACCAACAGAGGAAGGCTCCCCATGCCCTACAGACTTGTCAACCCACTGTCCCGGGGCCACCTTTGATCGATGCCCAGGATGTCCGAACGGCTGATTGTCCTAAAGCAAACTATTTTGTACATAGTATATGTTTATTTTATGTTTCTTTTTTGTCAGTTTTTGCCAGATACGTCTCTTCCGCCACCACGCACATATGAATGGACCCTAGGCCATCACTGACGCGCAATTAACTGATTGCCCCTGGAAGTCGGCTTCTTACAGAGAGACAGCTTCCCTACCATCAAATGTCACAGCACGCCACTGATACACACATACAGAGTGAAGAATGGAGAAGAAAGAGAGCTTTGGAGAGCCTGCCAATTGTTAATATAGAGCTCATGCGTCCTCTGGTGGCTCGAGCTCTACAATCCTTGACGTGGAATGCTTTGAAACTTCTTATCATGATGTTTTTAAACAGGCAAATATAATGCATGCCTTGACTTGCAAAAACTTAAAGAGGAACTTAAGGTGTTAGTTTTAATAAAGAATTGCCTTAGACTAAGTTGTGTCCTCTTGTTGGGTGTTATTTTTGCTCTTCATTTTTAGAGGGTTGTCATATAAAGAGTGCCAAGCGATAAATAATATAGCACAATCCTTATGATTAATGTATTTGGCTCTCATACTTGTCTTTAAAAATCTTCAAAATCTCTAATGTTCTCAGAGAATGTTCTTTAAATACCAGTTTACAAGAGTTGGGTTTGTCAAACCCCACTGACACCCCTGGCTCACTGGCATATTGTGCTAAGGTGGAACATGTTTTATTAGCATCAGTGTCATGCTGGTGTTCCTTAATCATCTGTGCTAAGGATCTGTTTGTGGATCCTATATACACCATTTTGGAGATAAACTTGTTGCCCATTATAGCCCAGGTCTTATCCATATTATTTTTATCTTAATTGTAACTTAATATTGGCATTTCATTGGTAAGTTATATCAGCATTGTGGAACTTAGCTATTCATTTATAGATGAAAGTAGGTCTGTTGTCATAGTCTAACACTATGCACGATTTATATTGCAACTTGATTGTTGGTTGTGTATGATTATTGAAAGCACCTTTCCATTGTCATAATGTTGTCTATAAGTTATCTATTATACCCGTGTGCTACCATAATGTTTTTAATGTATTATAGTTTCGTTTTACTTGTAAAACTTGAGCAGTGAGAATGGGCCCTTCTAATCAATACTATAAATTTGGTCATCTTATAATGAAACAGCTCTTTGGAGTTCACTGGAATATATAATTGTACCGTATATGTGTATCCTTGTAGACCCATGTTTCCACAAAGCCTTCTATAAATTGTGTATCTATGTCCAGAAAATGTGCTTTGTCACTGCAGTGCTGATTCAATTCAACAGGCAGGCCATAAAAGTATAATTAAATGCACTTACAACTTTGCTTATATCAAGTTTAGAATTCCAGATGATAAGTATATCATCAACACATCAACTGTAGAGGATGATATCTGCAAGAAATTCGCTTTATTTTTTATAGTGATGAAACAAGCAATGAGTTTATAGCTTATTACATTGATAGTGACAGGATCATATGTCTTAACATTTAAAGTTTTATGAAATTGTATTATTATGTGCATAGAAGATAAAAGCTGATAAATATTTAGTAATTAAGATTAAATTTAAATAGATAGAAGTGTCCAATATCAATTAAAGCATGAAATGAATGTAAAGAAAGTGAATGGGAGAGAATTAAAAGAGATATAATTTTCTATTGGCTTTTAATGTTTATGGGAAAAGTTGTAATAGCAGAAGAATATATCTGCAGCACACAAAGGAATTTTTTCAATTTGCTAAAGATGCTCTTAGTGACTTTAGAAAACACAAAAGGTATTCTACGAGTTCTTAATTGCAATTTAAAGACAACATATAATCTATCCAGTTGCATAATTGAAACATACATTCATAGTCTTTTAAATACAGATAATCCATAGGTTCTCCACATAACATTATGTTAATTGCAAAGCTACATGTATAAAAATATTTTAATATACTAATAAAATTTATTTTTCATTTTACAGAAAAGATATCATGAATTCTGCATCAAATAAAAAACTGAATCCAAAACCAAAATATGCAAAGGGAAAACCAAACTATGTAAATGAAGTTGAACAAAAGATATTCAAGACACTGATTCCTTCTTCACATCAGTTAAAGAAAATTAATTCCTATTTAAACGAGAAAAATATAAAAAGAATGGAAAACTTAGAGAAACTGATTTCTACATCATCATCTGAAGATGTAAAAAATGTTTTAAAACATCAATATAAACTATTAATGAAGAAGCAGAGAAACTCTTTCATTTCCTCTACTAATATGCAATATAAAGAAACACCCTCAGATCTGAAAAAGTTTGCTATGAATAACCTTGCATTTGGGGACGAATGTTGGATATCCACATACAAAAATGAAATAATTGATTCTTTAAATAAGTATCAAATCATAATTATTAAAGGCGAGTCTGGTTATGGAAAAAGTACCAGAATACCATTATACGTTCACGAGATAAATGAATTTTGCCAAGGAAAAATTGCTAGTTGTCAACCTTATAATGTAAATATATTAAGCTTATCATCCTATATGTCAACTTACTACAAAAATAAACTTAACTTGGAAATTGGATATGTCTTAGGAAAGGAAAATACTGTAAATAACAAAACACACATAGTATTTACAAGTTGTCAGAGGCTGTTACAAGAATGTATTCATACTCCATATCTGTCAAAATATTTTTGTATAATAATTGATGAATATTTTCTTCAGAGTGCAGATGCTGACTTGCTACTTTTGCACATGAAAGAAATAGTTCAACAAAGACCAGATTTCAAACTGATTCTTATTAATCCTGCATTTGATATTACCGATTGTAAATGCTATTTTAAAGATAAGGAAGATGTAATTACAATGATTTTGCTACCATCCTTAACATTTCCAGTGAAAACAGTTTATAACACTATTAGCGATAAAAGTAAATGTGTAGAAAAATGTGCACAATTAATCAAGTTTATTAACAATAATAAACTGGATGGAAACATACTGATTTTTCTCCCTAGTACAAAGGAAATGGAAAGCTGTCGTGAAATGGTAAAAAATGCATTAAAAGATAGAGTTGAATATCATATTTTACATAACATGATGAATCAAGAAGAAATATTTAATTTGTATGCATTTTCAAATATTAGAAGGAAGGTTATTTTTGCAAATCAATGTGCCGAATCCTTATGGTTACCTAATATTTCTTATGTTATAGATTCGGGTAAGTTAAAAGAAAATAAATATCAATCAGAAAAAGAATCATATATTAGTAAGTTGAACTCGGAGAGAAGAAAGAACCTTGTTGGGTGGTCATTAAAAAACTGTTGTTATAGAATTTACACTTCTGATACTTTGGAAGAAATGCTGGAAATGCCAATACCAGATATTTTAAAAATAGAACCAAGCCAATTACTTTTAACTTTATATCGTTATAAAATACCAAATCCTATTTATGCAACATTCATATCTTTGCCAGGTAATGAACATATTAAAGCAGGATTAAATAAATTAATAAAAAATAAAGTAATTAAATCAAATTCTTTAACTACTCTTGGAGAAGATATGATTAATTATATGCCCATGCAAACTTCTCATGCAAAATTAATTGCATTAGGTAGAGAAAGGGGAATTGAATTTGAAGCTGTAATGATTCATATAATATCGTCACTTAAAAATCCAATTTTTATGACTATTGGAGAATCAAAAGATATTGGTAAATTAAAATTTTTTCATCAATATGGTGATTATTTTGCAGTTTTCAATGTTTATTTTAATTGGATAAAACAAGTTAATAAAGAAAGATGGTGTGAAGAAAATGGAATTAATCACACTGCAGTAACTTATTTGCATGGAAAAATAGATGACACATGTAAAGTTTTTGGAATAAAACCTAAAGAGATTTTGTCAAATCTGGATGCAGTCTATGAACTAATATGCGAATGTTTTATTGATAACTTTTGCTCTTACTCGGGTCATTCTACACTTGGTTATCAATCATTGGAAACTGGAAAAATTTTACATATTCATCATTCTTCTGTATTATTTCACAAAACAGCCATCCCAGAAAAGTCAGTCGTATTCAGTAATATAATTGAACACGGGAAGAATAATTATATGATAAATGTTACTCCACTTTCTGACTGTTTATTAGAAAAATTAATACAGAAAGATTTAATTAAAGAAGAAGTAAAGCAAACTAAAAAATTAATTTCATCTGAGATACCATCATTAGGAACTATATTGCTGAAGGAGTTTCTTCTAAAAGATAGAAAGCATCTAGAAAGTTTAGAAAATAAAATAAAAACACATCTCAGATGTGATACAGTAATAATTGATGCATGTGTGGAAAGTGACAGTATTTTAGTATATACGTATCCAGAATATATTAATGAAGCATCATCATTCCTTTCTGATTATTTAAAAGAGTTTTCAATGAAATTAAGATCAAAAGAAGAAATTATGACTATGCAACTTGGACACTTAAGTATGAGTGTGAAAATGGCCAAAGGAGCAGTTATAAAAGATATTAATTTTTTAGCAATTAAAAGTAATGAGGAAGATACTGTATCAGAAGAACCAGAAAATGATTTTAGTTTTCGATATCAATATTCCATTAATCTTTCCTGGCAGAGACGCCATTGTCGAGGTGAAGGATTTGTCACATTTTATTCACCCGAAGATTTTGCTGCTGCGCAAACTTATTTATCATCAAATCCTATAGTGGTAGATGGTGTAAATGTAAAAGTTTCTACAAGTAGAAAAGAAAAAAATCAGTTTTATATAAAAGGTCTGAGTTCAAAAACTACTAATGAATCTCTGAAGGAATCTGTTGAGAAGTCATTATCTGCAAAAATTAAAGTGAAAGAAGCTTCCATTGTTCTGGCTCAAGAATTTACTACTACTTCAGATGAAATAGAATTAATTAGGCAAAATTTATTTTTACAGTTTATTTGCTATATTAAAGGTAATCTTGAAGTCGAAGTGGCTGTGCCTAACAGTTCTGATATTAAAATGAGAGCATACTTAAATTTTGATAATGATGAAGATATTTCCCTTGTATTAGATGCAATTAAGCGAGATAATATTCAGTTTCAAGATTTAACACTGAATGCTATTCCTGTTTATCGAATGACAGTGATTTGTGCTTCTGATCAATATAAATGTATAAAATCAAATATTAAATATTTAGAAAATAGATTGAAGTTGAAAGAAAGTTGGACATCAGATACAGTATTTCTTATTTTACTTTCAAATGATTTTATGATGATGAAAGAGGCAGAAATATTAATTACCACTGAATTGAAAGGGAAGTTATTGGAAGATTTATCTCTCGGCCATTCAAGAAAATTGTTTTCCCATTCAGGTAGACAGTGGTTAAAACAAGCCAGCAAAGCAACAGAAACATTTATAATTCAAAATTCAAAGCACAAAACAATTAGGATATGTGGAACAACTGAAAATTATGAAAAAATTAAATTGAAAATATATAATTATTTGAAGAACATAGAAAATGAAGTAATATCTGTTATTAATATTAATCATGGAGATATTTTAAACAGATCAGTAATTAAAGGTTTAATACAAAAGTATGGCATTACTTGTGAAGGCTTTCTTGAACAATTTCAGTTAACATCCATAGAAGTAAATGTTCAATATGGTCAACTGACATTGCATGGGATGTCAAAATCTATTATGGAAGTAAGTTTCATGTTTTTTTTCTATTTATTTATTTAAGGAAATGAATAATCTGTAATTATTTAAATTCTAAAATTATGGTAAAAGTAGTTAAAAGAGTCAGTTTAAATGGTAATTGTTAAATTATATTTTACAAATGAATATAGTTAATTTTTTAAGTATTTGAATATATTATCAGTAGAAATGTTTATTTAATATTATTTTTACAAGTATGAATTGCAAGTAATCATTATATTAGTATAGATTGATATTTATGATTTTAAGTAGTGTTGCCACTCATTCGGTTTTCACCTAAACAGTCCAGTTTTTAATTCATTTTCCGGTTTAACAATTAATTTTGTCTGGGATTTCGTAGAAATTGTGAAATTATGATGAAACAAAGTACAGTTAAACCTGTTTTTGTGCGGTCTTTTTCTGTGCGATTTTTATTTGTGCGACTTGTTTTGTGCGATTTTTTTTGTGCGGTATATGAAAATTTCAATCAAATTGGAACATAATTGACTCCTGTAAAATTTTTTAAAACTCTATTGGATGTTTTCTATGACATCAGCAGGATTTTCATTTTTTATTCAGTAAAATTTTTTTCTGGTAAGTTTTTTCTCTCGGTCCCCTCTCATTTTAATAGCATAAAAATCATGTTATATTATGTTATATTTGATAAATATTATGTTATATTTGAACAGATGCGGTAAGTTAGCTCCCCTCCAGCTTTAGACTGCAGGTGTGAAATTTCAGCCTTGTTAAATGAAATAACACTTCCTGCAGCTATATTTATCAAATAAAATCATTTTTTAACGATTATTTTTAACTTATTAATGTTAGATTCGTATATAAGTGGAAATAATTAATTAATATAAAAAATAAAATTCTTAGAGGATTTTTTTTTTTTTACATTAGGGATTGCAGAAAAAGGCCCAAGGAGTTAAAAAAGCAATTCCTAGTTATTTTGTACCGTTTTGAGTTATTTTCTAAGTGAGACTTTTTTTATGCGGTCCTTGGTCCTTATTCCTTATTCACCGCATAAAAAAAATTTTTTTAATTGTGTTGCGAAAATTTTTTTTATAGCCACTGTTGAAGTTTCGTGCGATTTTTTTTAATGAGTTTTCTTTTATGCAGTCCCTATCCACCGCATAAAAACAGGTTTGACTGTACTAATAAATACTTTTTATAAATTTACTTTATTTTAACAGTGAAAGACTGCAGACTCTTACTAATTCGCCATCGTTTTTTGCTTCTCAGTTCTTTAAAGCTAAGTTATTTCATTTCTTAACTTAAGTTTCTCCTACACATATCCCTAACTGGTTTAGAATTAGCGTGCACATTATTCTTTGCATGGTAAAATAACATTGCGCATGTGTCGGGGACTTCTGTTCGAACAAACCTGACCTGCCGTCTGGATCAGCAATTTTGAAAAGGTGGCAACACTAGTTTTAAGGATGTAATAGAATGAATACAAGGAGAAAAATTATGATACTGTATGAGCAAAATATTGTACTTTTGTGCATATGACCTGCTCCATCATTTACAATGCCTGTTGGAGCAGCCTTTGCTCTATACATGTCAGTTTGTGATTGCAATTTAAAATCACTGTATAATTTGCTTTATTGTATAATATTCTTTCCCTGTTAAATTGTCTTTGTTCTAATCAATGGAGAATCTGCACAAAAAGGCAATATTTCTGATCTTTCAGAATAAATGAAGGACATAAGAAGGTTGTAAAATAGATTTACGTCTTAAACTAAGTACAGATAAAGGTTAATGTTACCTATGGTAGCCAACTCGGCGACGGGGAAATTTTAGAGGCCGACGGGGAAATTCTAGACCGCGGTGGGGAAATTTTTTCCCTCTCCGTTCAAGAATGGCGACCGGGATTTCGTCATGATTTCGTCATCAACTAAAGATATCCGTAGAGGGCGCTTTGATTCTTAGAATTGCGTATTATCGGAATTATGCAAATTTTTCCGCCGAGAGTGGAGTAGGCGTGTTGTCGTGCCAAGAGATTTCGTTGAGTTTTTCTTACTTTTCGAATTTTTCTATTACGAGGTAATTTATAATGTTGTTAATTTCATTTGCGAATTTAAGCTATTGGAAGTTATTTATTGAACAGTTGGCTAAGCGTTTTCTGTGATTTTTGGAATAGATATTTCGCAACCAAGTCATGGCGAATTGTGATTTAGAATCGGACGAATTTTGGAAACAGTGTACTGGACGACGTTTTTATCAGTTAATCGAAGCAGAGTCTTCCGAATTGGGATTAGACGAAAGAATTGATGGCGGACTGAAATTTGCCATAAAATTAGGCCTCCAACACACCGAGGAAGTTTGCGAGAAATGTGGCCAAACATGCAAATTGATTTATCGCAGTGACCGGAATTCTTGCGTGATGCGTTGCCGAAAATGCAGGCGGAATAGTTCGGCTTTCGATGGAACGTTCAAAGGGAAATGTGGCAATATTTCATGGGCTAATCTGCTGACATTCATATGGCACTATATTGGTTTAGAGTGCACGACGAGTAATTCGGCAATTTCCTCAGGTGTTTCTAAAAAGGCAGGAATAGACTGGGCTAACCACGTACGTTTCGTTATGTTAGTGTCCTTACACAATCTGACATCGTTTAAAATAGGAGGCGTCGGCAAAACAGTGGAAATAGACGAAACAGTGATATGTAAACGAAAATACGAGAAATGAAGAAAGATGAAAAGCACTAAATGGGTCGTTGGAGGTTTATGCCGGAGACTATTCCGGCTGCTCCCGCACCTATTGCCAACAAGAAAAAGGTGGAAAAAAACAGGAAAACAGTGGATAAAAACGAGACAATTGTTAAAACAAAAGCGCAAAAGAGATCCTCTTCTCATGCCGGAGAATCAAGTTCAGTCGACAGGAAACGAAGAAAAAGAGGAAAAGCTCAGTAACAAAGTAAGTGCTCATTTTTTTTTTTTGTCATGTTTTTTAGTATTCTTAATATAGACCGTCGGGTAGAAATAATCTTCCCGTCGCCGTCTAAATGTACGGTAGAAAGAAAAAAATTCACGGTCTCCGCGTGCAATGTATGGGCGGGGAAAAAATCCCTGTCGCCGTCTAGATTGTAGGGTAGAAAAATTTCCCCATCGCCGAGTCGGCTACCATAGGTAACATTAACCCAGATAAATAGCTTCAACAGTTTGATATTTGCACAAATCTTTTTTCTGATTACAGTGGTACCTCGATATACGAGTGCCCTAATATACGAGTGTTTTGAGATACGAGCCGCCGAGCGAGCGATATTTTGCTTTGAGATGAGAGCAAGATTTGAGATACGAGGAATCGCACACTACACCGCTGCACACGACCCCAACATGCGGGGCGCATGTTGGGGTCGTGTGCAGCATCTAACAGTTTCTCCCACCTCAGACTAGACCTCAGTCTGTGTGCTTGTTTCCCTCGTTTTCGAAGCATTTTTGATAAGTTGGGTTCGCGTTTTTTGCTTTTTGTACATTTACAAAACATTATCACATTTATTTTTATAACCATGGGTCCGAAGAAGATGATGATGTCTATTGAATTAAAGCGTGAAATCATAGAAAAACATGAGCAAGGTGTGCGAGTAATTGACTTGGCGAGGATGTACGGGCGTAGCACATCAATGATATGTACTGTGCTTAAACAGAAGGAGTTGATAAAGGGTATAACGCCAGCTAAGGGCGTTACAATAATTTCTAAGCTCCGGACCTCTCTCCATGAAAAGATGGAGAAAACTACTGATGGTGTGGGTGACAGAAAAGCAGTTTCAAGGAGGAACCTTAACACAAAGCATCATATGTGAGAAGGCACGAGCGATTTACGGTGATTTGCTGAAGCAGATCCCACACACTTCCACAAATGAGGAATCGGAAGACTCGTTTAAAGCCAGTCGGTGCTGGTTTGACAACTTTAGGAAAAGGACCGGCATTCACTCTGTCGTCAGGCATGGTGAGGCAGCAAGTTCAGATGTGAAGGCAGCTGAGGTTTACATCAAAACGTTTTCTGAACTGATAGAAGCCAAAGGATACATCCCCCAGCAAATCTTCAACTGTGACGAGACAGGGCTTTTCTGGAAAAGGATGCCGAATAGGACTTACATAATGGCAGAGGAGAAGACGATGCCAGGTCACAAACCCATGAAGGATAGATTAACTCTAACACTTTGCGCCAATGCGAGTGGCGACTGCAAAATCAAGCCTCTGCTAGTATACCATTCGGAAAATCCCAGAGCCTTTAAGTCACATAAGATTTTAAAAGAAAAACTGCAAGTTATGTGGAGGGCAAATCCGAAGGCATGGGTCACCAGGAAATTCTTTGTGGAGTGGATAAACCTGGTGTTTGGCCCTTCTGTTAAGAAATATCTACAGGAAAACAACCTACCCATGCAAGCCCTTCTTGTCCTCGACAATGCCCCTGCTCACCCACCAAATCTCGAAGATGATTTACTTGAAGAATTCAAGTTTATAAAGGCTCTCTACCTACCACCCAACACCACTCCTATCCTGCAGCCCATGGATCAGCAGGTGATTTCTAATTTTAAGAAGTTGTACACCAAGCACATTTTTCGGCGCTGCTTTGAGGTGACGGAGAACACAAACCTTACCCTTCGAGAGTTCTGGAAGGACCACTTTAACATCGTGATATGCCTAAAAATTATTGATCAGGCCTGGCTGGGTGTTACAACGAGGACCTTAACCTCTGCATGGAAGAAGCTGTGGCCTGAGGCTGTAGCTGAAAGGGCCTTCGAAGGATTGGAACCCGAAGTGTCAGTGGTAGAGGAGATTGTTTCTCTGGGAAAATCCATGGGTCTGGAGGTGGATGAGAGAGATGTGAACAAACTCGTCGAGGAACAGTCTCAGGAGCTGACAACCGAGGAGTTACACGATCTACATTCGCAGCAGCATACGGTGGTTCAACGAAAAATTAGTTTTGAAGAGGAGCCAGAGATGGAGGAGGTTATCTCTACAAGAGATATAAAGGAGATCTTGGGAATGTGGGAGAAAGTTGTAGAGTTCATGGATAAAAATCACCCCGAAAAAGTTGCAACTGGTCGTGCATCGGAGTTGTTCAACGAAACTTGCCTAACTCATTTCCGCAATATCCTGAAAGGGAGGAAGAAACAAACCTCCTTGGACAGTTTTTTAAAACGATCTGCAGGTGAAAATGAGCAAAGCGTGACGAAAAAAGCGAAGACCAGTGACGAAAATTAAGCGCTTCCGTAAGCACTTCACTTTTTCTTTTATTATGTTTTTATAGAATATGTATTTGTTATTTATAAATAAATGTTTCTTCTTGTAAATACATTTTTCTTATTCAAAAACACTTAACAAAAACAACTGAGGTGGTGTTTTGGGAGCTGGAACGGATTAATGGCATTTCAATTAATTTCAATGGGGAAAATTGCTTTGAGATACGAGCAATTTGACATACGAGCAAGGTTACGGAACGAATTAAACTTGTATGTCGAGGTACCACTGTATTACCCTTATTAACTGAATGTCTTCTTCAATATACTCAAAAAAACCAAAAATCCAACAATTTAAGACTCTAAACTTTAATGTCTAAATAAAACGAACATTTTCAGTCACTTTTAAAAAACCATCTGTAGGTTTGTACAAAGTTTTAATAAGATGCACAATCAAATGCAAAGTTTAAATTCTGAAAATTGTTTTAAAATGCCATCTGATTGAATCTTGTGTAATTGACGTATCCAAAGTTCCTGTAATTTATTAGATTTCATATAGGGCTGTCTGGACCATAGACAAGGTATAATTTTTCCTGTAGTTAATGGCCAATTTATTTTCGTTGGCCTTGAAAATCTCCAACTTTTCCAAATATCTAAGAATAGAAGGTTGTCTTAAGTAATGTAATAGTTTGTCTGGTCTGTGTTGAGCCTTTATCTTGGTACTGTCTATGTAGACAGCTAACAACGTGTAGCCGAAGGCAAATAACAGAGTCCGAAGAATCGCTCGGCGTTGATAAAATTAAAAGTTTATTATTTACAGTTAATACCAATAGTTTCCAAAGAAATAATTGTACACACTTACTAACTAGGAAAGTACAAATATACTTGGGACGACCCGTAACAATATCACCAATTGCTCCCCACATGCTGACAAAACAAAGGACTTATTTTAACTTATGTCTAGCTTAACTATAACTTAACTAAATTTACAAAATAAAGGCCCCTAGATCAAGATGGGGTTGATAAGAATTAGAAGATTTGTTATAACTCAGGCAGCATCGTTCTGGCAGTTCAGGGGGGATGGCACTTAGTTCAGAACCCGAAGAAGGCCTTGGTGGAGGCTGAAAACATTAGTAGGTTTTTGTGTCGAGTACAACACTGGCAAAAAAGGTTTTTGTTTGTGGCTGTTTAGATTTCTGTAATTTATAAATTAAGAATTCTACTTTAAACATATTTTTGTTTATTTTGTATAATTTTATTTCAGGCAATAGAGTATTTAAAAAATATGTCCTGCTCTTCCACATCAGTTTCGTCTGATGAAGATAGATGTCCAGTTTGTTTCACAGTACCAGTTCCTGGATTAAGTTATCGATTAGAGTTTTGTGGTCATCAGTACTGTTCTGATTGTGTAAAGCTTCTGGTAGCAGAACAGATTATCCCACTGAAATGTTGTGAACAAGTAAGTATTAATACTGTCAGCTTTCAATTTGAAACAAGAATTAATTGATTCACCTTTAACAATGGGTGAAGTTAAAGGAACTTGGTTAATGGACCATCTTCAAATATGGATGGAAAGTGAAATCATCCCACTTTCATCTTGTCTATGCCTGAAGATACCTCAGTAACCATTAGGGATATTCATGATGGGACTTTTCTTGCTTTTAGAAAAGCTGAATTGTACAAAATCTGTGAATTGTGAACTCATATGTGGACTGGATGATTTCAGGAAAGTAACAAACCTAAAGGTTTTTAGTATTGCCAACTACAAATATAGTAATTCTCATTTCATTGTTATTGTACATTTTATTGGTTGAGACTATTGTCTTTTAAGAGAATTATCTTGTAAGTTTCTGTAAGTTTAAAAATATCACAGCTAGTCCCTCCATTGGTGGATTTTGATAATTGGTGAATGCTGCTCCAAGGCAGCTTTCATTTAAGCCAATGGCTTTTGCTATAGAACCTGTGCTAGCAAAATCAAAGTCAAGAGAAGCAGTGCTTTTGTGAGCTGCAAAAGCTAATATAACAAGAAAAGTTATGGATTGTGAATACTCCTATTAACATTCCTTCAACTTCATCCACTTTCAAAGGTTCGCTTACGTACCTTAAACCTGTTACTGGTGTGTACATCCAAAAAACAGTACAGTTTTCGTTTTTTGGATGTACACACTGGTAACAGGTTTAAGGTACAGGGATGATTTCACCCCAGTGTTGTTTTGATGTAGATATTCAAAGATTCACTTATTAATCCAACAGATTAACTACAGTGCTAGTTCATCTTTGTTTGAAAAAAGAATATTTTAATTAACATTGCATAAGAAATGTGATTATAAAAGGATAATTTGTTTTCATAAATTTATTCGTTTTTATTTGTGTATGAATTACATTAATTTTAGTAAAGATAACTTTAATCTGCAGCAATTATACAGCAGATAATTCTGGTCTAAAATGGGGATTAAAGACTACATTGCTTAGAAAATAAGTTTAGGAATTTGATAATTTACATATAATGAACATTAATATTACATTAAATAAATAAAATTGTTTTTTGGAGTTAAAATTCTTTAATGATGATGAAATTAGCACTTTGATTATGATAGAATTATCACTTTAGCAATACATTAATATTACCAGGGCTGCGGAGTCAGTAAAAAGACACTCAACTCTGACTCCTGATAATTTTAGTAGGCCGACTCCAACTCCGGCAAAATTAAATACCAAGTCATTTTATGGGAGGCAGAGGCTTTCATAGAGGGTTACCCTACTCTGAACTCTAAAAGGAGCCCTGGGCATTTACCCAAATACTTTTATAGTTAGTATTTTTAATATTTAACTTACATTAATATTTATTTGTATAAAAAAATTAATTTTTAACAAATATTTAATAAGAGGAAAAAGGGGAGCAATAAAATTCTATATCTACATATCTTTATTCTACAGCTTTTGCATTTCAATTTCACCTTTCCAGAAAAGTTAATCCAACTAAAATGTGCGCGATCTAGCTACTTCAGCCCCTTGTTCAGAAAAGAAAAATATATACTTTAATCAATTAGTCTGGCTCCTTCAGAGAAATAGAGTACCATATTTTGACGAGTATAAGTCGCTGTCAAGTATAAGACGCACCCCTATTTTGAGACAAAAAATTTAGAAAAAAACTTTTTTAATGGGATTGTCTAAAGGTGCATTTTATTAATCATAGTGGCCAAGAAAGTCTTCATATTTTATTATCTCCAATTTGAACCCAGCTGAATAGGACATTCTTTTCTTTTTTTCCAGATATTTTTCAAGGATTTAACACGTTGACTGCCATCTATGAGATGACTCGTAGTTACCGTTTCTGCCTAGGACGCCACCTACGAGTTATATCATAGTTTGTTTCCCTTGCCATATTTGTGCAGCTACAATGTAATTCGTAGTATATCAGTGTAAATATGAATAGATAGCTTCAGGGGCAAGAACAAAAAATCAAGTTTGGCTTACATGAACAGAACATTTATTAATAAATGAACAGAAAATATAATCATAAAAAGTTTATTCAAAATCGAAAGCAAAACAATATTTTTATTGTTTGTGATAATTTATAAAACAGAAATATAAATTTAAATGAACAGAAAATATCATAAAAAGTTTATTCAAAATCAAAAGCAAAACGATATTTTTATTGTTTGTGATAATTTTTAAAACAATCTTCTACGCAAAGGGCTGGCTTCTCTGGACAGATTGGACAGAAATAACGCGTTTCTCGGCGTTTTTTATCTTTGGTACAAATTTGACATGGCTTTGTCGGATGTTGTTTTTTCTGAGTAGGTGGGATACTCTGTAAATAGTGAAGCTCTTGCAATTTAATTTTTTTTGAAACTGGTTGAATCTCTTCTCCAATCAACACTTTGACGAATGCTTCTCTAAACTTTATAAGTTTTATTTTAGAAGAAGTTGCTTTTTGAAAGAGTTTGTGCGCATTATGTATATATATCTCTATAATATGTAATGCAACCTTTTTGCACCATCTAATAGTCTTTCTTAGAGCTGTGTAGTACGATAGTGTGGACTCCGCAAGCACGTGGTTTGCGGGTATGAAAGGAAGTGGAAATGAATAGTCGGTAGAAGCGTATAGATAAACAAACAAAGGTTTATTAATTACACACACAAAAAGGGGGAATTGATCGCCTGATTTAAACAGGCAAACAGCGTTCTTAACAAAATTAAGGATGACAATAACACTAAGATTACAACAGTAATTAATCGCGAGACTAAAACTAATACGCGATTAAACCTTAAAAAACTATACAAACATTTACAAGATGGTAGATACCGTCGCCGTATTTCGTGGGACACGTAGTTACGAAATGAGATTCTTCTCGCTGGTTCTTGTCTTTTTTTTCTTCTTCCTGATCGGCTGCTCTGCTTCGAATCCTTTCTCTCGTCTCTTCACCGCTCCAGATCCCCGATCCACGAAAGAGAAGAATGAAAAAAAATATCTCGACACGTGGAAGTCACCCGTTTATATCTCCCACCATCCGGGAGCTTTTTCTTTTCCTCCCACGTGATCCTCCAAATAGCGAATCACAAACCACGGCACAGCAATGACGACAACAGACGGTACGGTACACAACAAAATGGCTGTGCGTCACATCTAAAACCCGATACAACAACATATACGCGACGCGACATAAACGAAAAAACAAACATATAAATAGAACAATCGAACAAAAAAAAAATACATAAATATATAACATATAGTTAATAGCGACGAAGCGCTACAATAGCATTTGATCTGATCGGTCAATGCCAGACATTCCATGATTATAATCTCGAATTATATTTGGTTTCATCGAACATTTTCCATTGCGATTGAACACCTCTACCATTTCAACAACGTGCATGTTTGAAATGGTAAGGACTTCTCGTTTGTCTTTCCATTTACATACAGTAACAGGACCATTTCGCTGCCAAATATACTCCCCCTTTTTCAGTTTTCGATTTACCAAATCTCTGGGATTCCCCTTTCTGTTATTTCGCAGAGTTCCCCACACATAAGTTTTTCATGTAGTCAGTAATTTCGTAAGAGCAACAGAATTATAAAAATTATCCATGTATACGGTATATCCCTTATCAAGATAGTCTTCAAGTAAGTGTAAGACAACATCAGTAGTGTGGCCTAAATTACTGTCAATTCCTTCAGATTTTCCACTGTAAATTGATATTTTCATAACAATACCATCGGATTCACATAGTTCATACAGTTTGACACCGTATTTGTGTTTTTTATTTTTTATGTACTGGCAGAAATGCAATCTTCCACGCCACAACATCATTGATTCATCGATACACATATTTTTATCAGGCACATAGTTTTGGTGCATAATATTATTGAAATGGTTTAGTATAGGTCTTACCTTATATAATCTGTCAGAAGATGGTATTGAGCTATCAACTAAATGAAAATAACGCAGTAACAATTGGAATTTATTTCGACTCATATGTGATCGCCAAAACATTATATTATACAATTCGTTTGTGCTCCAGTAATGTTCTATTGAAGGAAAAGAACCAGGACCCATTTGTAATACAAGTCCAATAAAAACTTTCATTTCTGCAGTGCTGACGTCTTTCCACTGTGATACCCTTTTAGATTTTTTTATTTCTTTATGTTTTGCAATTTCTTGTGCAGCATACAAATTGGTTTGTTCGACCAGTAATGCAAGAAATTCTTCCGAAAAAAATAGGTCTACCAGCATTTGCACTGTAAGGTTTGTCGTATCCAATTTCAAACCAACATTTTCTTGGAAAATAAATAGTTCAGGATTTTGTTGAGTTTCTGTCCACAAATTATCGTTTGGATTTGATGTGGTTGCTTGAGACGCATCGTCATTGCCTTCAGGTTCGAGAATAGTCTCATTTTCAGGTTCGGAGACGATGTCATAATCACTGTCCTCACTTGAATCCTCAAATGGTACGAAATCGCTACTGTCGTTACCATCCTTACCAAAAATTTTGTCAGATTCTGAATCACTTAGATTAGTGTAGTAATCAAGTTGTTTTTTAGTCAGTGGTCTTTTCTTATCCATATTGGGATATTTATAATTCGATTATAAAAATAAATAAAAAATAACTCTCTCAAAAAAGATGTAAATGTGATGTGCTCGCCTCTATATCTGATTTATTACAAATGAATTTAGACGCACATCTCCGATTGGCTGTAGCAAAGTGACAGGACGAATCGTGTCTGTGCACGAATTAACTCGTAGTTTGGCTTTAGCGAAGAGCTTTCTGTTACATAAGCCAACTACGAGATAATTCGTAATACCTTTATTTTAAGAAAAACACATTCTATATGCTTTTTGATTATTACTATGTACTCTGATTAGAGTATTTAATAATATAATATAATTAAATTAAGTTGGCGTTTTACAACAGAATCCTGAAAAGTCACGTGGCAGTCAACGTGTTAAAAGACTAGAAAATTGAAAAACTTGTAATGTTGTTGATCATTAAAAATTCTTGAAAGACAACAAAAACTGGTTAAAGCTACATTCACAGTAGCGGTCCAGTTAAGGGGCCAGTTTGCTTAAGGAACCAATTCAGATTTCGCACAAAATACCGGTAAGTCGCTCTCAGCGCCACAAGTAGCTTTCTGAAAAAATACCTAAAGGGGAAGACACGAAATGAGAGGGAACTTGAATTTTGGGTAGTTATTGATATTATTGATATATAAACATACCTTTATTATTTTCTAGAAACAATAACAGCCTATCAATTTGTTTTTGATTTGCCGTTGTTGCTCGTTTTTGCCAACATAACCTCAACTGTCATTGGGCGGCAACCATGTTTAAACATATGAACCAAGAAAAGACAAATGGTTTTGTTTGAAAAATAATCCTCTAGTTGTTAGATGGCACTGATAGCAGGACATTTGGTTGAGGGACCATCTGCTTAACGGACCACTGCACAGGTTGGTCCCTAGAGTGGACCACTACTGTAGATAATTTCACTGTAAAAATAGTTACTTGTTGAGTATAGAGCTAGTGGAAGGAACGGCGAAACTAGATTGAGGTGCCTCTAGCGGCGATGCCGGGTAACAGAATCGGGGCTACAAAGGTAGCACCAGTGTTGTTTCACCTAGTACTTTTGTACTAATCTAATATCTTTTTACTTGTTCCAGTACCAAGATACCCAACACCATTTTCCTAGTACTATTTATGAAATCCTAATATCTTTCCTTTCAATTTAGTACCTTTCAAAACATTCATTTTAATTCTATATTTCTATATTTTTTTACTTTACTTTGGCAATAAATAGATGTTTTTATTGCTTCCTCATTCAAGTGCAGCAGTTGAACGTATTTTTTTGCAATTAAATTTAATAAAAATTAAACTACAAAATCGAGTTCTTAAAAGCAACAATGATAAAATGTTACACTTGGAAACCATCATCTGCTTCAACCATACAAAAACATTCTAGTGAGGAAGATTCTGATGATGACGATCTTACCAGTGATTTTTCAATGTGATAATTTTAAAGTTCAGTACTTCATGTTCATTACTTTTGTTTCATCATTTTGTTCATTTGATTGTTGTTGAGGAATAATAGCATTCTCGCAACATATGAATTTATCCTGTATGAATTTTGTATGTTACATGTAAAACTATTTATATATTTAATAATATATAATATATACATACATTCTGCAGTTTAAGGTCAAAGTAATGCCTGCATTAGTCAATACAGTCGCTTCTCGACTTACGACGGGGTTCGGTTCCGCAACTTCGGACGTAAGTCGAAATGGTCGTAAGTCAAGAAGTGACTGTACTTCAACAAAACAGTTAGCCATCTTACACAAGCACACGCGAAGGGTAACTAACTACACAACAAAACTAAAGATGACGCAATCAATCGCCAAAAGCGTGCAAGATATATATGTATATGATATATATTCCACGAAACCTATAAAAAAATTGATACATTTAAAAAATTTTTTAATGAAATTTTTCGTCATAAGTGCAAATAGTCGTAACTTGAGAAGTGACTGTAGATCATTGGGACTGAGCAGTATTAATATTCTTATATTTATTATACTCTTAATTTTGTACAATTTAAAGGGTGGTGTGGAAGAAGTAAACTATATATCTATTTCATGGTAAATAATGAAATTTGTAACTAAACCATATATATAAAGGAACTTCAATAAGGACCATAGCAATAGCTAATAGTATTGTATTAATAGGGAAATTCTTATCCTCATTTCCTCAAAATACTAATTTTGCTTCTTACTCCTTTCTTCCACAGGTCTCGTAAATTCAAATATCACATCATATGCCAATTAATATCTGTCAGATTAACAAAATAACATAAAAAAAGAAAATTACTAAACTTTACATTAGAGAACTAAATTTAAAATAGAGCCAACTAAGGTTAACAAGAGATTGGAGATTGGTTAGAATGCAACACATCATTATGTAATTAACCTCAGGAATTAAATTGCAGTCAGCCATTTCTCTTTCGTCCCAGGGTAGGCCTATTATTCATGCAGGAACGAATAAAACTTTGTACTTGGTGGCTCAGTAATATAGGTTACACTACAACCGACCACACAACAGTTATTTTTTGAAGTTTTGTTGGCAGAAAGCTGTTTTTCATTATCACAGGCAGAAAACAAGCACCGCGTCTCAGTACGTATCTAAACCAAAGATGCTCGTGTTTTCCCGAAAAAGTTTCCTTTGCCTACGTACAGGTGGCACTCAACGCAGTTCCACTAGCTCTATAAGATGCACCATGATTTTGAGCCCCAAAAAGTAGTAAAAAAAGTGCAATTTATACTCGTCAAAATACGGTACTTATTTAGAGCGGGGATAATAAAGGAATGAATCAAAAATATTCAAATTCAAATGCGTCAAAACAATTTAACTACTAAACACAAATACTAGAAAGAAAACTATTGATACATATTTAATAAATTAAATTGTTGCATTTTATATTTAAAATAAATGAATTATAACAAAATACAAAAACATTTTAAAAAATTATTAAATATAAAATAAATTTTCATTCATTTAAATAAAAAAAACTAAATTAAATTTAAAATGCCAGAGTTGGAGTTGACACATTTTTCCAACTCCAACTCCACAGCCCTGAATATTACACATTGTGAGAGTATAGAAAGTGAGAACGAGTTGACACGTAGAACTTTAGTGATTTCTTCAAAGGGACAAATTTAGAACAAGCGTGCTTGATAGAGCAGACGTTTAGCAGGGGGAATCCACTGATCTCAGTAGGGACTAGACAAAGACAACTATCCAAATTAACAAGATAACCCTTTAATTTTCCTGAGAACATACAGTACTTCTAAGAAAAAAATCACAGGAACGTATGGAGCCCAACAATCCAATATACCAAATATTGTTAACATCAATTCTCCCGACAATATACTGCTCAAAATTCCCATAAAGTGTGGACATAAAACATACCGACAAATATATTTGAAGTGCACCTTTTCCTTTTCTTCACACTGGGCAGAAAACAGTTCAAAATTCAAAATCTTCACACTGACTTGGTTGCAGTCTTTACTTTTCCACTTCCTGACTATTTTTTCACGCACTTTCACACACCACCACTACTTTGTTTTTTCCCCGTCCTCTCTCCACTTCTGTTCTAACTTCTCCCCGAGACACACCCTCCAATAAATCTCCTACCCTCAGTTACACACCCAGAATTACACAACTCCACCAAGTCAGACCCACCACGTGGCGAAAGGGGGACAGGAAAAGACGTAAGGCACACACATAATGAAATGTGCAATTGTTGAATGTCATATAAAATGAAATAATAAATGAAAAACATCAGTTAATCTGAATGTACTATACTGTATAACTAATATTACCATGTTATTATATAGTTTGCATTTTCATTTTGGAAGTTTTGGATTATTTATGTATATTAGTTAATTATGTTAATTTCAAGGATTCTGTCAGCAATCAACAGCAACAGTATGTGACTAACTATGCAGAACCATGAGATTTACCTACGTAAGAATAAGATTGTAGCAGTACATTCTAGTTGTTGGTAGAAAACTGATTGTTTACATCTAATTCTAATTAAATTACAAGTAATTTAAAAACTTAATATGGTACATATTTCCATATTATCATGTGTCTAGCCTACATATTGTGGACAAAAAGTTTTACACACTTATAGAATGAAAGAAATCACAACTACAAATTTAAATAGGATAGATTACTAAGTTTCTCCAGATATCAGTTCTGTTTTTACTTAATAAAAATTTTTTGTGTTGCTACTTTCAATTTTAAATTAGTAATGCATCTTACAGCTGATGTGCCTTAGAAATTGAAGAAATGTAGTATTATAAATTTTATATGATTATTAAGACAATGCTTATTATCCCCTTTTTTTTTTATTTTTGAATTTTTTCAGAATTTCAGCAGAAAAAAACACTCAAAATATTTTTATGACTTCTTTGGTTTAGTGTTTATATTCTGACTACTTTGATCACATCTGCTTCCACTCAGCTCTGTAGAAACATGTTTCTATAGCCTTGAAGGAAGTTATTTACATTTCATTTACAGTTTACATACAATTTCTTAATATGCTTTGAAGTACCCAACTTTGTGATCCCATGATCAGATTTCATGTTAGATCTAAGTCCCTGATTCAAGTTATTCACTGTTCTCCTATTCTTGGAGATGATTTATGTGAATGACAGGTGAGTTGCTAACTCAACTTGTCTTCTAGACAAACAAGATACACCATTTTTGCACATGATTACACCATTTTTTTCATCTCTCCCTTTTATTTGAATTCCTGATGACCAGACAAACCAATTTAATTATCGGACTGATGATGTCTGATCAAAGGGTTACTGTCCCAGGATCAAAGGTGCTGGCTACCATTGCTGCTTTCTGCTTTGTTACCATAGACATTTTCAGAAGCCATAAAACCAGGTCCAATAAAATATTGGTTTGCCTTTTGTTTCACTAAGCATAACAATTAATAAAGTTAGGCCTAACCAACCATAACAAACAAATCAAGAGGCCAGATCAAGATAAGACTCCTGATCTTGACACAAATATATTTTAAATGTTGCAGATTTGAAATTTAATGGAAATTATAGTAGCTTATAAACCATCCATCTTATATGGTAATTTGGTATACTGATGGCCAGATGGCCAAGCAGTTCAGATGTCAGCCTACACTCTGAAAGACCCTGGGACAATTCCAGATAGGTCAAAAATCTCCAGGAATTTTTCAGGGGGTGATCTATCCAAGATATGTCCAGCCCCGTCTTCATCACCCAGCCACTTCAGTGTGGTTCTGGCCAAACCCTTGATGGGTTTGATTAAAAGGCCTTTTTACTTATTAGTGCCCACAGTAAAGATCATATATTTTAAATTTTCAACAGTTAAATTACATATTGGCATTATGCTATCATCATCTTTAAATACAATGGTAGATATCATAAATACCTGTGCTGTTTTTTGCAAGTTTTGATGGTTCATTTTCACTACATCCAATTATAGTATCACCTTTAAAATTTAATTGCTGCTCAATGTATATTTCATCAAATAATAAATTTACAATATACTCATGACTTTTTACATATTTCATTTTATCCTTTAAATATTTGGTTAATGTTACCTATGGTAGTGAACATGGCGGCTCGTCTATGAAACAGTGAAGATGCACGTTCTAACCTAACCTATTCTAATAAATTACCATAATTATTGCCAACCAAATTATTAGAATAGGGGTAATTTATTAGAATAGGTTAGGTTAGGTTAGAATGTGCATCCCCACTGTTTCAGAGATGAGCCGCCATGTTTGCTACCATAGGTAACATTAACCAAATATTCTAAGCTACTTTCAATCTTATTATCTGTAACACTAAACTTACACATCAATTTTCTTCTATTCCTGGGTGGGGAAGATATAAACATTTATTTTGATACAAAGCATTATAGGCAAATGAATGTAACTTATGACTATGCAGAAGATGAATGAATGTAACTTATAGCAGCAAATGTCAGTCTGTTTCTATAATATCTCCTATTATACATGTCTTTTTAACTAATTCTAACTGTTTACAAATAAATGATATTCTGGAATCTGTGTTATCAAAAGAAATTAAGGTTAATATTAACATAAATATAAAAATTTAAACTGTTATCAATAGTAAGAGTGGCTAAAATACACAGAAATGTTAATATAACACAACACTCATTTTTGTTCATTTCGTAATAATGTCCAATTAATTTTTTCCCAGATCCTTATTTTTTTAAAATGCTACAATGTCTTGGAGATTTGTAATTGTCCTATCTTCTTTGTGTTTTTTATATTCCAGAAGAATTTCTTTTATTGCTTCTTGAAGATTTCTCAAGAATTAATACATGTTTAAAAGTCTTTTACATGTATTTGTGGTACTACTAAAATATTTCGGTAAATTTGGAAAAATGGTCGGAATGGCTCCTCCTTTTAATTTTGGAATTTTTCTGGGAAATTCTTTCAGCCGATCATTCACTAGACCTTCTCCATTCTAGTTTGACTCATAAAAATATTTTATACATATTACAGGTTTTTTAATCCAGTCAAATCGGTAAGAGGTCAAATTCTGGAGTCAAACACTTCTCGGTGGCTCTTTTGGTAAAGAAAAGGTAGGAAAAGTGTCCTTTTCACTTCTATAATTTTATATATTATAGAAGTGAAAAGAACCCACTAACACTACATCATCATGGCATTTTGAAAAATTTTATACATTCTGTAAAACAGTATACAGTATATCCAATAATATTTACTTTTGAATGTATGGTGCACACATACACATTAAAATAATTAACTTTTACCTTACTTTTAATAAATTTTAAACAAAATATTTAAAAATGACAAAAGTAGTAAAATTAAATATTCGAAAGAGATAGAAATTGACTTGATATTTGGATTAAAAAAGATCAAAACCAAAAATAATACCAACCAGTTTAGGTTGGTATTATTTTTCTCTAAATAAACTTTTAGATGTACCGTACAAACTGGCTGAATAGAATCTGTGTTGATATCGATGTTTCTTACTTGTAAATATGCAATAGTTCGTTCTATTTCTTCCCATTCAGGAACTTGGTTGAGCAAACGGGGACAAATAGTAATACAGGACTGAGTAGTGAAATACGGTGACAGTCCCGTATATACGGGACGTATGGCAACCTTAGTTATAATGCCAAGCAGTAAGACGCCACACTGAAAATTAAAGGAGAAAATGGAGGTTGAAATTGCAAATCACAAAACTTTTAGAATTGCTATCGTTTGTGGAGTGGCCGGTGGCTCGATGGGGGCTCGTTGGTTTCGTAATCGTGAGCGGTGATGCCTCGGGATTTAATCTTGGGGGAGCTGTGTTGAACGATTAAAATAATATTTATTACGAATTCAATAAAATTTTCATCGTTATGTGACCGTTAATTCATTAGTATAGAAGTAGAAGACTCGACACAATATAAATTGAAAAAGTTATTAATTAAGAAAAGATTTTTGAAAAACTTTTTACTATTTCTTTCCTTTTTCTTTGGACGGTGCCAGGCCCCCTTCGCTCCTCTCTCAATGCGCCACTGATACTATGTATTTCGTTTTATCGGCATTATTTGTTTATTGTCTTTGATAGCTACGCCACTGCGCATGCAATAGAGATTATTATAGTGTATTATTATTGCAATCAATAAAATGTTTCTTTTATTTACAATATTCTTTCCTTCAATTTATGTGCCCTCCTTTTCATTATAAAAAAGTTGGTCACCTTATGATACCAAAACGTGTAGGCTTCTAAGTTGCTTAAATTGCAGGTGTAACTCGCAACAACGATATCATCTTAGCTTAAAATATTTTCTTTCGGAATTGCCTGAAATAAATCATTAATTGTCTCATTTTATCCCACATTTGTTTTACAGCAATTCTCCCTTAAGGGAGATCTCTCCCAGTCTGGGTTCACATATAATTTTTGCTAAAAGAGTAGACGTTAAACTTGCACAAAGTAACAATATTTATATATTTTGATATTATGATATATGTATATGAAAATGACAATAAAAGTTTTAGATGTAAGGATAACTACCAAAAGCAAAAAGGCTGGTTATTTATTGATCCACCCTTGTATTAATTTACTTAAAAAAAAAAAATTAAATTTTATTATAAAATGAGCCGATAAGAACCCGGATACATCGTTTAATTATTAATTAACATATATCCGGTTACTTTTATATGTAGTTTTTAATTATTTAATTTAAAAGTGAATGTTTACATTTTTCATTTACAACTGGATAAATATTTATTTATTAGAAATGTGAAGTTTTATGCAGCAAAAGGTAAAAACTCAGTACGGTATACGACTTCTTGGACTAGCGACTGTTTACTAAGAAAGGAATAGCTACTTGGAATAGAAATCCTTTCTTAGTTCTTTTGTCCTACAATAGTCATTGCTAATCGCTCTCTTTCAACTGTTTGTTCTTAGAATTATATTTAGTTCAAAAATAATAAAAATATCTAATTACATATATTACAACAATACCAACTGAAATAAGTTATACCAGAAAGTTGAAGAATTTTACCGTAAAAAAGCTGCTTCTGAAAATAAATTAAAAATGGACTAAATAGTATAGAAATTTATTAGAATAGAAAAAGTCGTTATTTAAAAAAAATCCAGCAACGAGTTGCGTAACTTTCCCAGCCATTATGAGATCTTATTTAGAAAATAACTTTTATAATTTTAATTACAATATAACTTAATAAAATTGTGTGTGGCGCTATCTGTTATGAGATTTTGTTATAAAATACTTTTTATAGTTTTAATTACTGTAAAATTATCATTAAGTCTGACCCTACTGGAGATACACACGACCTCTTTATCTCTCCACCCGCGGACCTTTAATTGCCAAAATTTATTAGCATTAATGCCTCTCATATATAAACCACCGTGCCAAATTTTGTTAATTAATCTTTACCCCATTTTGAGATATTAAGCAAAATAGACGCCAACACACACATATATACACATTTATGCAAACAAACCTTTGAAATCTGTGTCTAACCAATTATCACTACTCTATGGGGCCAATTGTCTCGCAGTCTCAAATCGGCTATGTTGCCCACCGCTGTTCAACACTAAATGTAACTAAAATAAACATTTATTATTTGTTTTATTTTATTTTAATTTGTAATACTTGCTTATAATTATAGTTTTACATTTTTATACACCCAATTCTGTTTTTACATAATGGGCACATTCCCGAGAAATCGTTGTAACTATATTTAAAAAAAAATATTTCAATTTTAGTTAACAACAATTTTAACTCATCGTCAAAATTTAGTAAATTTATATCATTTGAACAAACTTTAATTTTATTATTCGATTTTTTCTATTAAACACGAAAATACCTGTAGATTTTAATACCAAGTGGAATACCAAAAAGAAAAAGAAAAAAAACACAATCCGTATTGAAAGAAATCGGGAGTAACGCGATTAACAATACTTATTAACTGGGATGTATTTAAAGAATGAATAAGACAAAGTTTTTATATATCTGGTTGGATTCTTAATGTTTAAATTTAACGGAAACGTTTGCTTACAAGCGGGAACCCGACGATGTATAATCACCGATTTCGATGAAATTTTGTGATGTGTTGTATTTACTTGTACTTATATTCTACTAAAGCCACAGGACTCGCCATTCTCGAGAAAATCACGATAAAAGTTTTTCTGGAACTGCTCATACCTACTCAGAAGAACCTCTTACGGGTTCATGACGTAGTGTGATTAGTTAAGCCGTCGTTTGAAAAGTGTTAGTTTTCGACTTCGATTCCCTTATACGAGTTTTTTTATAGGTTTATAATTCAGTCTTATCGTCATTAAATTTGTTTTGTACGAATAAAAATGTTTAGTCAGAAACGATGCAGAATTGGCGCGGAGACTATAAAATATCGGAGGCAACCGATCAAGTTAATTCGATACTGCGTAAAAATGAAATTACCTACAATAGAACGTACTGTACAATAGAACCTACAATTCGTCAATACTATCAAAGCTGAAGATGTTTATGTCAGCATAGAAGATTATATGGAAAATTGCCATTGTAATTATCCCGATTACCCGATAGTTTAAAATAGATTTTTGTATGAGGTACAATTCGTAACATGCGTATAATTGATGGCGGTAGTCGTCTTAACTTTTGTCCTCAGCTCTATGAACCTCGTTGCACTAGCGCTACAGAGGCAAACTTAAAGCGAAAATAGCTTAGTTGTATTTTAATAAAACAGCTTTCAACGGCTTTAGTAAACTAAAGTAAACGTGTCCATAGCCCATACCTAGGACACGATTACTAGAATATTTTAGTAATAGTGTCTAGGGACCGACCTAATTTCCTGTAGGAAACGGAAGCCTAGCCTCGTCTCCTGGTTAGTTATAAAAGAGATTCGTGATTTGAAATTTTCGGTACAAATATGTAAGAAAGGACAGCGGACACCATAAGAAGGATCTTCAACGTAATTTAACGGCATCGTGTTCTGGACCTAGCAAAAGTATGGAATTTAGTTCTGTCTAGGTATTTTTGTTTTTTGTATAAGTGACATTTTATACGTAAGTGTATAATTCTCTCTATATGTATATATAATGGTTTTTAAGTGTCCTGAAATTTGTTACCCACTAGATAAAAAGAGAAAGATGATATAGACAGAGGAAACTTCATATATATACTATACTCAGTGGCGTAGCGTGGGTGTCAGCCGCCCGGGGCGGAAAAGAATTTCGCCGCCCCCTTAAAATTTCGCCCCCTTAAATAAAATACGGGGAATCCCTACAAGTCAGTACAGACGGTGTTGTCAGTTGCTACAATGAACAAGATGTCATTATTATACCTGTACATTCATTTAAAGAAAGGGGCTTCCCCAGTTTCGTCACAGAATAAGTAATGAAAAATTCCGTGCTCATTTCGATCGGTCCGAATCGTAGGTGCGATAAAAATATGAAATGAAATGGTTCAAATTTTTACAAAATATTATTATTATTTATTGTGAAAAAATGCCGCCCCCTAAAAGTGCCGCCCGGGGCGGGCCGCCCCTGCCGCCCCCACTACGCTACGCCACTGACTATACTGTATATGAAATTTGTTTATGTTATATTTGTTGTCTATGTTTTGTTTTAATTTATCCCGATCGTCAACCTACAGATGGGTGTATAGTACTGTACATGAAAAAACTTCCAAAAAAATTTTTCAATCTTCCCATATCATAGTGCATAGTGCACGTGGACTTGTTAATCTTACGACAGACTATATACAGGCTAATCCCTGTTATAGTTCAATGTACAAAAGTTCAATAAAATGAGCTGTTCGCTTTTAATCGCTTCTTCGTTTACAAGACAAAATACTGGATACAATGAATAGCGTACATTTTGTATTTCCGAGATAAAAACACGAGTGTGAAATCTGCATGAATTCCAATTATATGGCTATACATTCAATATTGCAAGATCTTATAAAAATCCTTAAAAGTGCTTAAATTTTTTGTGCTAAAAAATAATTTTTATTGCTGACCTATAAAAAGACCACACAGGCAAAACAAAGTTTCAAAATCATTTTCTGCAAAATCATCGGAACTAGATAAGGGAATAGTCAAAGGTCATTACTTCAATGATTTCTTTACCCCGTACAGAAGTAGTCCTAGCCTAGGACTCCTAGGTATGATAAAGTGAGAAATTAGAAAAATTGTGAAATTACTTAGAAGTTGAAAAATATATTGTGAGATTTACATATATTAAGAATATTGTAATTACGCCAGAAATTGTAAAATTAATATAGTTTGCATGAAAATTACTAATCTGTGGAGCCAGAGATGCAGAATATATATGAACGCGCGAATGAAGTTGGGGGAAAATTAAAGCAGTCCTAGGGAAATTTGCAGTAGAAAAATATTACGAGCAATAGTCGCAAAAACTTACAGTAAAATGGAAGTAAAGTCTTGTCTAAGCCAAAATGTTACTCCATTTTATTTGCCAAGACGCAGGGGCATCCTGTGTTTTAAAAGTGAAATTAGAAAGTTCTCACCCTGATGCCATACACTACGGAATGATGTTTTAAGTATTGGTGTTAACGCGTTGTCCGCATAGAATGGCCAATATGCCGAGTCTCAAACCAACAGTCCGTTCAAAATCAATGGCATGAAATATATCAATACATATAACGAGTGCGTCCAGTTTTCAAGTGGCTATGGTCTGACTAAAATTTGTTTCTTGCGAGACCGAGTTGTACGGTCGCGCTTGTCCAAAAATGACTCATACGTAGAAATGAGTGAGCTTTTCTGACGACACGATCATACGTGCTGGAAAAAAGAGTGCGTTACGAAGCTCAATTTATAAATGAGTGAAGAGAAAGAGATTCATCAGCAGACAGGAAACACTCGTCACAATTGAAAGTTGTGTTCGTTGAACTACGTCATGGACATGGTGGAAGATTGTTATTTCGTTATTAATTTACATTACAATTGA
Organism: Centruroides vittatus; assembly: GCF_030686945.1. Classification (NCBI taxonomy): domain Eukaryota; kingdom Metazoa; phylum Arthropoda; class Arachnida; order Scorpiones; family Buthidae; genus Centruroides; species Centruroides vittatus. Next base: position 1,216,050 of record NW_027122722.1, on the reverse strand, counting down.
TAACGAATAATTGATGGAAATCATGTATTATATCAAACCCATAAATTGTTCTATGTTTATGTGTAAGCAGTTTCTCTACCTAGCAATATAATAAATTAAAAAATATCCTGAATAAAGTAAAAAATTACGGTTTTATAATAATAAAAAACTTTGAAGAACTACTATAACCTCACCGCACATGTAATAATTATTATTGCCTTACTGTCCTTATTTAATTTCTTATTATATATTTTGTCAACGTGGACATTAATCATTAACAGCATAATTATACTGATGATAAGACTTTCTTTATTAAGCTACCAGGTAGCTTAATAAAGAAAGTCTGTCTTCTTTAAGAACTTTTTCCTCAATTTTTGTGTAAATGCTTATCATCAGTATAATTGTCCTGTTAATGATTAATCACCGCATATGTGATCACAATAAATACACGTAAGCCAGTTGTTTTGTCGGATGTATACGGACATACGAGTAACGCAATTAAGTTCTTCTGCAGGAGAGAGAGCGAGAGGCAGTGATGTCAAAGTCACATGGCATCTGTTGCCCTTCCTACTTCTAAGTGCATGTAGATAACCTACTTTTAGCGCAATGCGCTTATTGACAGACATTTTACACATCCAAAAACGCAAAAATTGTTTTACAACCAGCAGTTTTTCGAGTTTTTGACTGACTTTTTTGGGGAACGGATGAATATTTCGTTAATTCGAGCCGACACGTAATTTAACCCATCAAATAGTGTCGGAAACGTTTCGAAATAACAGATGTTCTTTGTAGGCTCTTTGGTCTAAAGCTCGGTTTTTCGTAAAAAATATAAACGGGTGGTTCCGTTTACTTGCCTTTCCTCCGTGTACTGTGTTTTACTTTATTCGTGTATGCAAATTTCCTTACTAGCCATTTTCGTGTGATTGAACATTTTTGAGGCGGAGCGTTAGCTTCTAATGTGGCTTACAGAAATGTGTTCGTTCTCAAAATCCATTCGATCGATTTTGATTAAACTTTACCATTTTCAATTAATTGCAACGATGAATCCAAAAATATAATAATAAATAGGATCCATGACTTTGTTTTCGAGATACGAGCGCGCGCGACAAAGCGATATCGCACCTATCGCGAGACTTTGTCGTGCGATGTTCCACAGTCGTTAGCACGTCCTCTATGGATTATAGAATCGAGTTCGCTCTAAAAATTTAATGGGCCGATTTTGTTATAACTTTGCCATTTTTCATTAATTACGATGAGGAATCCAAAAATGTAATGAGGGTTCATTTAAATTTTGAATAATAGGAGTCCACGACTTCGTTTTCGATATACAGAGGTATTAAAGTGACATGTCCGGGCTCTGATGTCACTGAACATGCCTAACGGAATTTAGGCCTAGTGGTCAAAAATAAAAACAGCAACACAACAAAGCAATCGATGGCGATTGCTTTGTTTTTGGATCGTCTCTCCGTACCTTGTCAATGCAAGGATCGTGTCTCCCGTGGTCTGCAGGTACAAGGATAGCCTCTCTTTTATGGCGGCAAGTGCAAAGTTCGCCTGTCCGCGTCCGTCAGGTACGTACATACACGGATCGCCTCTTCTGTACCTAGTAAGTGCAGAGATCGCTTTTTTCTATCCGACTCCGCCTGAATTCTATCGCGACGAAGAAGTCGCGATAGAACAAAGTCGAGCGATGTCCTAGTTGTGAACTTTGTATTATAGATTCTTCTATTGGTGAAGGTAATTTCATTAATTAAAAAACAAGATAAATGTTCACCTAGGTAGCCCCAATGGCGGCACCTTCGTTAACGGAGCGACGGTCGTTTTCACTATTTATTTTAGCGAAATCGATGTTTAATTTCGTATATTTTACATAAATCACACCGCCCGCACAATTGTTGACCCTTCGCGTGATATTCGTCTCCGCAGATCAGTTTTTAACATGTATCAGTCTACCCACTATCCTCTGACGGCCGGATGGCCGAGCGGTAAAGGTGGCAGCCTACCGCTCTAGGAGACCCTGGGGTCGAGTCCCCACATTCCTCCAAAACTATATAACATCAAGTACTACACGAACAGTCAAGTGGGCTACTCGAAGCTGGTGGGATAAATTGTTAAACACGATACCGCATTGAGGCTACCTAGGTGAACATCTACCAAAAACAATTTTATTTTACTTGTTTTCTTAACTAACTGTTAGAGTATTTTTTTGTCATTAAATATTTGATAGGTATTTGCTTCTTTCATTTTGCATTTGTTCTTTTTATTTTGTTCCTTTTATATCACTGGATAATCTAATCTACATTTTATGTACTGTATAGTACTGTACCTGTACATAGTTACCTGCAGAGATGTAGTTATAAATAAAAAACGTTCTAGCATTCAAAAAAGTTTTGGAGTGGTGCTTCAGATAGCTCTAGTACAACTGTACCTGTCAGCCAACAATTCAAACTTAAAATATGTAGGCTATGTATTAACATTAATGTTATTTTGGAAAGATTGGTAGATTGACTAAGTCGTAGGAGAATGAGTTACAGAGTTTGATCCTAATAAGAAATAATGCAAAATTCATCCATTTATAAATAAAACTTCAATTTATGAAAGGTTTTCAGGAATTGGGGTATGCTCATAAATTGAAGTTTTACTGTATTGTTTTTATTGTCTCATAGGAAATATTTAATGATTTAAATACTTTCATTAGTAGTATTTTCAAATATTATCAATAAAATTTATTATTTAATAATAATCAGTTTCAATTAAAATAATTTTATAATTCTGGTATCAGTACATGAAGTAAAAGTGACCCAAAACACTTTTTACAGAACTGTGGAAAGGAATTAGTTATAGATGACATTCAGAGCATATTAGATAACAACGAAGAAGAATTGAGAAGGTTATTGGATTCTTCGCTTAAAGAATACATTATGAATTGTGATAAGGTGAGATATTGTCCCGGCCCAGACTGTAAAATGATTTACAGAATTCCGGACTCTGAAAAAGATTCATTATGGACCTGTCCACTATGTGCTGTTGTCATCTGTTCTCTGTAAGTATTTTCCAATTTAAAATCAGTACAGAAAATATTTTCTGATATTAATAGATAATTTTGATAATAGATGTGGATATAAAGTGCATCCAGGTATGTCATGCAAAATGGCTAAAGAAATAAAGAAAGACATAGATTATTCCTTAAAGGTGAGTCAAAATATAAAAGTATAGAAAAATACAGTTAATACAATTAATAGATCTCAATATGAAAAGTTGTAATTTCCAATCTTGGTTTGAAGAAAGGATTAACAGATCTTTTTAAATGAGAATTAATTGTCTATTATCTGTAAAAATTCTTATTAGAAAAAACTGATACGTAACATGCAAAACAAAACCAAATTTATAGAATAAACTGGACAACTGTAATGATATTGGAACTAAATAAGGTATAAAAAATAAAAAAATAAAACAATTGTTTGATATGTAAGATATGAATAGGATAAATGAAATGTAATATCTATCTATGTATAAAAGGAAATTTACATAATTTATAAAATATCTTTTATCCTTTCCCATTGATTATCGAAGTTGATAGGCTTTGTGGATGAAAATTGCAAATATCATTACTACTATTCTAACAAATTTTCAGAATTAAAGGATACAACTAAATATTATTCTCCAAAATAAAGACTATCAGCAGGTGTACTATTAAGATTTAAAAGTGGTATAGTTTCTGCATTTTTGCACTCATGCATAAATTTTAAAAAAAGAAAAAATTATGGTATTTATCTTTAGAAAAACTTTTATCACATGCTTACATAATCATCTCAGTATATAATCATATATTTTAAACAGGAGTTATAACAGGTAAAAGATTTTGAATTCTAGATTTCTCATTAGTCATTAATACCTTGACTAGAAAACTTGATAAAGCAGATTCAATAGTAACTCTTTATCAGTGAAACAAATCACTAAATTTTCTTCAGTTTCGTTTATTTATCAAGTTTTTAGTTTTAACACTTTAAGATTGTTAAATATCATATTTCATTAGTTTTATTATAGCTGTTCAGTATTTTAGAATGTTAACAATAATTTGGTTTACTTAGATGTACTAATTTACATTCATATTTTCTATTCGTTTCAGGTATGGTTGGCACAAGATACTAAAAACAGAAAAGTTTGTCCCAATCATTCTTGTCACTCTCCAATCCAAAAAGATGGTGGCTGCAATCATATGGTTTGTTGGAAGTGTCGAAGTCACTTGTGTTGGCTTTGTTTACAGATTTTTCCAGATGGAAATTCAGTTTATAATCATTTGCCTTATTGTGCTCATAACCAAAGTCGATACGCTTAACTGCCTTAGAAGACTTTTATTGTGACAAATGTGTAATTTCTTTTAATTATGAAACTTGTATTCTTTTAAGTGAAGTTATTTGTTTTTATAAATTTTTTTTGAAATTTTTATAATTGGATAATTTTATATATTATAAATGCTTTTTAATTATCTCTTTTTGTTAAGAAAATGTTTATGCAAATAAAAAGTAAAATAGTTGCAATAACAATGTTTTATTTGAATTTATATTCAACTCTCTATCAGAGAAACATTCAAAATAATCATCACAAATTCAATTATCCCGTTCCGTTAATTTTTCTTTTTCTTAATTGGATTCTCTCAATCAGGACTTCAGAAAGTCAAAACTTGCTAAAGGGCATGGCAAATTTTACAACTTGGACTTCTTTTGTTATAGAAAAGTTATTATTTTTCGAGTTATAAATAAAGATTAAAAATAAATTATGCAAAAATAATTTGAAGCTAGCTGAAACAGATATATAGCCTAATAAATTTAAATTGACTTTTTTTAAAAGTATTATTATATAGATATCTAAACAAAGTGATTTATATTAAGAAAAATATGTTTTACTCGTTGGCTTTAATATGTTATAGATAATAAATATCAGTTTCGTGCTGATAAGCCTCACCTTCAGAGCTATGATTAGAAGTGTAATGCTTACTGGTATGCAATGAGTCACAAAAATTTTTTATGTATCTAATATTATATTAAACGAAATAGCAACATAAATTCAAAGTACACATTTAATTTTATAGTTTGAAGAGAACACAGGTGACATTCGCCTTAATTCAGCGTTATTACAAAACGGGTTTAATAGAGACAATTTGGAAAATAAAGTTATTAATATTGAAGGAGAATCAAAAACGTTTTAGATTTGTCCTACAATAGACTGTTGTAAGACAGATTTTATAATTAGATATTTTATAAACTACGAACTCGTAAATTTTAATATAAATGTCAGAATTCGTTAAATCTCAATAATCTCTTTCAAACGAATTATTAAACTATTATTAACTCTGCTTTTTTCCCTTACATTAATATTACTTATCACATTCATTTTTACGTAAACAAAACAATATATTAGGGCTTATCATACACAAGCAACCAAATATTTAAGCCATCATTAACTAAATTAGTTTATTATATAGTAATTTTCAATGATAGAATTTTACTGTAATCAAATTTTTAAAAATGGTTGCTCGTGTATAAGCTCTAATATATTGTTTACAACTTTTATTTGTGTAAAAATGAATGTGATTAATAATTTTAAAAATTGTTTCAACTGTTGAGAACTGAAGAAATGTAGTTTTGTAACTTATTACGGGATGTAAAAACATACAAATATAGTATACAATCTGTCTGAACTTTGGTTAGTTTCTTAAATATAGCACTAATAATCAGTTGATAACGAGAACAAACATTTCTAAAACTCCACATTTATATTATTTACAATGTGTGTCTTTATCTGCGTTTGTTATATCGAGACAATAATCTTTCACAAATTAACAGTGAAATTTATTTTAAAATTAGACATTATTTAACCTCAATATCTTGTTTTCTCAATTTGCATCCCGTATCCCAACTTCGAAAAACATGACCAATGAAAAGGTTTTTTTTAAATACATTAAAATTGTTTTTTGTAGAATAGAACAAATTTAAACATATGCCTAAATGTCTTAAGTAAATAGAGGAAGGTGGGGCAGCGTGAGGACGTTAAGGTTTGAAAAGTCATAAAATGGCAACCACTTTAATGAAAACAATAATTTTTTTTATCAGCAACTACATTTGGTAATATATAATACAAAATTTAATTTTTGTGAAACGTTTTTAAAAACAAGAAAATTTAATATTTTAAAATTATATGTAAATGCACCATCTTGCCCCACCCACGGGGTAAGATGGGGATATTATTTTTATACACAACAAGGACAAATTAAAATGGTTAAACTGTCGTTTTCTTCAATATGGGCACAAGAAAAGTGTGCCCGTTTATCACAACGGCTACATTTATTATTATTTTCCGAATAAATAAATATAAAAGTTTGAACTTACTCGTATTTACTTTACCAGACGATACTGTCACTTCGCGCATGCTCAGTTTCGCTATTTTGTAAGCAGACGATATTTTTTTTCGTGGAAAAAATTTTTATTTCGATTGTTATCTCACATTTTATTTCTTGTTAAGATAGTATTTAAATTTAAAAAATGTTTTCATAAATAAAATAAAACGTAAAAACATAAATAATAAAGTAATACCGTATATACTGTATAAATTTATTACAGTTAGATATGATTTAAAAGTGGAATATTTCATTTCCTATAAAAAGATCATTTTTAAAATTATTATTTTATATATTCGAAAAGGTGATATAGAGTTATTAATGACAACGAATTTAAAACTAGTTCACTGCACTATATTGCAGTGCCTCTAGCCAGCAGCAGAATTCATGGCCAACCAAGATGGTGGGGGCAAGATGAGGTACCTCATTTTGTCCCAACGTGCACTTTTCATACTGACTGCAAACACGGGTCAACTTTATTTCAAAACTAAACAATTTCAGTCTTAAAGGTTACTTCGAATACCATAACATCTTCATCTAAAAAGTAATTAATGTAAAAGTTTACAATAATACTTATTTTGTAGAAACTTTGTAACGGGCGTAAAATTAGATGAAGTATTGCTGAAACATGGAAAACAGTCTTACTTCCAAACAAAGAGAGCGATTCGGACGTTCTCTCGTCCCGTGAACCCTTTTGAAGTTGACATCTAGTTCCCCATATAACAGCTAGATGAAAGCGCGTTAACCACGAATAAACGGACGTCCCCCTCTTACTCCATGGCCCCATCTTGTACCACCTTCCCCTACTAAAGTGTTTATTTTAATTCTGTTTCGAATAAATTTAATTTTAACTTTGAAAGCTGTTTTACGACCCGTACAAACTGATCTCTTATCAAAAGAATTCTATCGAAATGTTTTATTTAGCGAATTATTGTTGGTTAGTCGAATTATTCATTTTACCGGATCAACAAAATAATAATAATAATAATAATACGCCTCTGCCCCTTTTATTATACTCATTTCGTGTCTCTAAAACGCTATGGATGAAATATCCCTTGTAAAAATGCAAAGAAAAATAAAAACTAAATATTGGGATCAATTTGCATCTTGTTAAAACTACATATTCTCGAAAAAACTGAAAAAAAAATTTAAGCAATTAAACACCATATATGTTCAAGTTTAATGTACTGTACAAGAACATTTTCACGAGTGATTTTCTACTTAAAATGTATTCAGCACATTCGCAAAACGTGTGCGTCATATACAATGCCATCCGGTTTACTAATCGTCTAGTTTGAAATCGGAAAAATTTCGAGGGTAGTCTCCTAATTTTGCCTCAATTAAAGGAGTTGTCGGACCCGTCAGTTGCCAGATAATCAGTGATGTACTCTATGGAACTATAAATCTACAATAACGAATCGAATTAGCAAATGATTCCATTCTTGTACAGTATATTGTAAGAAAATCGAATCTCTTTTTCTGTTATATAAAGTATTTTTATTTGGAATTCACTGTACTGTACATTTATAAGTTGTATACAAATAATTGTTTTCAAATTTGTCTGGCTTTTTCCCCATCTGGTATTAATAAGTATATTAATCACACAATATGCACATTATAAATGACGATTCTTATGAATTTACATTCGATGATAGTCACAAAGGCATACAAAGGATTCCGAGAATCGACTGAACTCTGAAGAAATTTAGGAGTAAGATTAACATTTCCAGTGCTTACAAATAATAATAATAATAATAAAAATCACAAGTCTGAGGATAATTATAAAGTTTAAAATCAGGACAGTTATAAAACTATGACATAAAAAGCAAGAAACTCCTGCAAACACGATAAGTCGCGAGAAACTGTAAAACAGAATATATTCTTTACGATGGAGGAACTCGTTAGAATGGAAGAATCGTATCTAAGTTGCAAATCTTCGATTCTGAACGCCTCCATTGCAAATAATATATTGTACAAAGAAACTACAAGTTCAAAACGAAAAATATCTTACAAGAATGCGTTTGCAGCAGCGTAAAAGCCGTAACAAGAATATTGACGTTATATTTCGGTGTCGACGCCATTCTTACTGTTACGTAAATACTAGCAAAAGTCGAGGACTAATCGTAATTCAAGGCTAAATCACAAATCAAGCATTTGTCTCGATAATAAATGCATATTTTTGGATCGGGCAAATCCGCAAATAGAAATGTAGAACAACGACAAGAAAGACAAGTTTGAACCGAACGAGTTTATTCGGTTTACGAAAAAAGCTGTTACGCATCTACGGGGAGCACTGAGGACGGTAAAACTAGTAATTCAAATCTTTACCGTTAATGAATAAAAATAGAGCGAAACTACTTTTTTTATTCAAATATTCGAATTAATCGAGGTCGATAACGGATATCGGTCTGTGGGAAAGAAGGGTGCTCCACCCAAACCTATCGAACAAGACGACCTTCGTCATCTGTCGATCACCAAGGTCGACTACACCGGTATCCGACTTCGGTTATTGCATCACAAAAGTATAAAAGGTGAAACAACGATCCCTTGATCCATCACAAAGCAGAAACATGTTCCGAGTAAGTATCCAGGTGTCAAGATTACAGACGAAATCATTCGGGTGCTTAAAATTGATTTCATTTTGGTTTTAGGTCGCTTGCTTCGTCGTTCTCGTAGCCGTTGCCTCCGCCGGCATCATCGCCGGTGGTCCCCACATCGGAGGACACAGCGTCAGCTCCCGAAGACAAGACGTAAGTAGGCTACTGTAAATTCTAACCCTCCCGTCAGCATTCAATGGGAAACGTCAACTTAATCTGTTGTTTATCGACAGGATTTCGGTAACTACGCCTTCAACTACCAAATCGTCAATGGAGTCGGTGCCACCAATGGACGTAGCGAAGTAGGCGACGGCTGGGGCAACAAGAGAGGATCTTACGTCATCGGTGACATCGATGGACGTGCCAGAAGAGTCGAATACGTCGCCGACGGATTGGGCTTCCGCGCAGTGGTCAAGACTAACGAACCTGGCACCGCCTTGAGCGCTCCAGCAGCCGCCGCCGTCGCCTCCCCCTACACCGGACCCATCTCCGGAAGTCCCGCCGTCGTGGCTCACGCACCCGTTGCAGTTGCCGCTGCCCCCGTTGCAGTTGCCGCCGCCCCCTTCCACGCAGGAGTAGTAGGAGCTCACGCTGGTTTGGGCTACAAAGGACTCATCCACGGTTAAATGAAATTCGCAGCTATCTTTCTTTCTAAGTCTTTCCACGCCTCTGCTTTTGGATTCGTCGGTGTTGCGACTGGCTCTTCCCTTTCTTCAGCTCTTTCTTCTATGTTAATGTATTTATGTATTATAGAAACACGAAGCATTATGTACAGCGGACGCGAAAATACAAATATATAATAAAATTTGTTTTTGCTATTTATTTGGTTTCTCGAACATTTTCCTGGATGTATTCCTACGCGAATCATTTCCAACTTGACGATTTGTAAAATCAATATTAATAATAGTAATTGTTTATTTTATTTAACAGAGGAAAATTTTTTATCCTAAAACTCCGAAATGATAAATGAATCGACTGACTAAAGATCCGCCATAAATCACAGTTTTATATTGACATTCCTAAATGCTACCGGGTTTTCGGAAAATATTGAAAGAATATCGATACTAAAAACAGTAAAGGAAGACTACTAATTAGCATTACGTTGACATTTTAATTTTATGAACATTGTTGAAAAGAGAAATGAATAGTCATTAAAAATCATTCTTTAAATCAATTTTTTAATTGGTGCCGAATCTATTTTTCTTTAAAATCTTAGAACAGCCCGAACTTTACAGTTTAAATTGCATTAGTCATTTCTAATATAGCATAAACTGAACTGAACTGTGAACAAAATGCCTTTGTTCAAAGAGGAAGTCGTGATTTTACTTCCATTAATGGTTTCTAATGGAATAATTTTTCCATTCATCAAAATTAGGAACTGCGATGAACTGTATGAATCTTAATTTATTAGAAAGAAATTAACCAATGATTAAATTACGATAATTAACTAGACAATTTCATCAAAAATTAATTATTGCATCTAATTTACAATTATTGCATTCTCGATTTTCGATGGAATCGCCATCTGAAATCCGATTTACTTCTGTTCATAAGGTTAATGAAAATAATTTATGTATTGCCGATCAGTTTTATACAATAAAATATGTCTACCATTCAGATATAGATTTTCTACTAAAAATAAAAAAGTACTGGACATTTTCCGTTACGCGCACAATCGAGATCAACAGTCTCTGTTTAATCATCTTCATTGTATAAAATGAGCATCTTGAAGTTATAAAAGATACGTATAACCATAGAATCTGTAGGGAGGAAACTAAACGACATAATTATTCCTCCTAATATTTGCTTTATTGTTTCATGTTTATTCGCTGTTATTATTGAAGAAGAATTTTATAAAGATGTTTTGTAAGAATAAATTTATTTTAATAGGCGTGACACGTCGAAAGGGCCCGTTATAAATTCGTGAGGCTCAGGCAAATTTGAATAGGGAACCCCATGTACTGTACAGTGTTGACTTCAAACATTTTTGTTCGGTGAATTTTGGGTGAGTTCCCCCGGTATACTCGTTCGTTTTTTAACGCGACCTCAGAGCTGTGCCAATGCACCCTGCGCCTGCACCACACCGGCATTCTAGGGATCCCAGATATGGACCAAATTTAAATTTCGATATTCTAAGTTCAGTAATGAGTTTATAAAAGATTGATTTGGGGCCCCAGGCAATTTCCCTTTTTGCTCATAGGCTAACACACTACTGCGTAAGGAGAGCATCAGGAGCATGCCCTTCGCCTACTCCGAATACACTTATATACCGAAGTAACGTGCAACAAAATGGCGTCCTCTAGTTCTTTAAGCCGTAAGTAGGCTCTGTACTATCCGGAAGATCACGTTTTATATAATAATTGAAGTTTTCTCTTGCTTTTTACACGTTTCTGTTATTCATCAGCACGAAGTGGAAGAAAATCTATTTAATATCTTTCATTGTTCTTTAAGCATTATACAAAAGCAATTTATCCACTTTCCGGCACTGGAAAAAAATTAATAATTGTAGATTAAAATGCTTTATTCAACGAAACTGGGGTAAGATGGCGATAATTTGAAGCAATAGTAGTACAAACTGTTCTGGATCTTAAGTCATACGTTTTTAAATAATTTATAAAGAAAAAAGTAAAAATTTAATCCGATAAGATTAAAAGTCGATTACCGGCAAGAACAATCGAAACTGTTAAAAGGGTCGATTATCCGAACGAGATTAAACATAGTAGTACAGTTAGAAGGAGAAGGACGATCGGATGACGTAAGATACTAGCACATGACATAACGATAATAGGAAGAGCTAGTGAAGTAGGAGCGAATAACTGGAACAAACTTACAAGAGAATAAACTATGCAAAAAAAATGTGAAGAGTCACGCGACATTTAGTTATAATAGTAAGAAAATTAACAAAATATATTTTTAATTAAATAACGAATTAACTTGACTGTCTCCCATAGAATTGAATACTACCGAAGATAAATAATATTCACCTAAAAAGGTGAATATTATTTATCTTCGGTAGTATTCAATTCTATGGGAGACAGTCAAGTTAATTATAAAAAAGTCACTTGTAATTATAATTTGTCTAGCATTTAATGTTAAAAAATATCAATAAAATATTAAAAGCTGCAACGAAAATTATTAATTGAATTGGGTTACTTAACCCGTCGTCGTGCGAATAGATAGATTTTTAAAATTATATTTTTTGCTTCAATTTCCAATTTTAACGTAATTTCTGAATTTCTCAATTCCTTGCTGTACGAAAAGCCAATGTTTTTAGTTGTCTATCAGTAAAAATAACCGAGAACAACTTTTTAACCGGAAATTTTGGAATTAATCGAGGTCGATTCAGATTATCAGACGATTCGGAGTCTGTGGGAAAGAAGGACGCGCCCCGCCCAAAATAGGTATCGAACAAGACGACCTTCGTGGAGCGTAAATCACCAAGGTCATCAACATCGACAGCCCAGCGACCGCTACCGGTTGACGGTGTCCCACTATCGATATCTACGTCAGATCGGCCGATTAGGGTATAAAAGGGCAGCGCTACTCGGCTGAGGTATCAGAAAGTAGAAACATGTTCCGAGTAAGTAATTGAAAAATCAGCCAAGCAGCCGACACTTCTCCGGTGTCTAATTTTAATCTCTTCTTGATTTCAGGTCGCTTGCTTAGCCGTTCTTTTGGCCGTTGCCTCCGCCGGCATCATCGCCGGTGGTCCCCACCTCGGAGGACACAGCGTCAGCTCCCGAAGACAAGACGTAAGTACTTTCTATCCTCTTTCTATAGCCATTTCCACGGAAAACCGCATTAACACTGACTGTGTTTATTGACAGGACTTTGGTAACTACGCCTTCAACTACCAAATCGTCAATGGAGTCGGTGCCACCAACGGACGCGCCGAAGTAGGCGACGGCTGGGGCAACAAGAGAGGATCATACAACATCGGTGACATCGACGGACGTGCCAGAAGAGTCGAATACGTCGCCGACGGATTGGGCTTCCGCGCAGTGGTCAAGACTAACGAACCTGGCACCGCCTTGAGCGCCCCAGCAGCCGCCGCCGTCGCCTCCCCCTACACCGGACCCATCTCCGGAAGTCCCGCCGTCGTGGCTCACGCACCCGTTGCAGTTGCCGCTGCCCCCGTTGCAGTTGCCGCCGCCGCCCCCTTCCACGCAGGAGTAGTAGGAGCTCACGCTGGTTTGGGCTACAAAGGATTCCTCCACGGTTAAACGAAATTCGCAGCCATCTTTCTTTCTAAGTCTTTCCACGCCTCTGCTTTTGGATTCGTCGGTGTTGCGACTGGCTCTTGCCTTTCTTCACCCCTTTCTTCTATGTTAATGTATTTATGTATTATACGAACACGAAGCACTATGTACAGCGGACGCGAGAATACAAATTTATAATAAATGTTTTTTGTTATTACTCTTACTTGTCTTTTGCTTTGGCATTTTTGGTATTTAAATACAATTTATTTTAACCAGAAAGGGTTTTCTTAAGCATTCGCGTTTTAAAAGTCTTCGTTAAATGTGTTCTAAATATTCCTTCGAGGATGACATTGAATCATCCTCTAATACTTTAGATGATGTTGAACAATCGTAATTTATTGTTCTAAATAGGTGTATAACACAGACAACCCTCGATGCCTACGTGCAGCAAAAATTTCTATTTATTTTACTTACGCTTGAAGTTCGCAATAATTATTGTCAATGTTAAAAGTTTAGCAAAAAGTAAAGATGAAAATGTAAAATCTGATAAGTAATGTTACAATATAAAATTGACGCCAATAGTTGCATTTCAAATTTAAAAATTTCAAAAAAAAATTAAGTTATACTTTTATTTTTATAAAGAATTTATTGAGAAGTTTTATTTCAACAATATTTTAATAGTGAAAATTTATTCTTCTGACGAAATTCCTAGTGTATAAAAGTCTCCATTTGAAATTGTGTCAAGTTCGATGAATTGAGTCACTGAGATGGGGAATATTTCTGTAATTTATTTATAATTTAAAATGTTTAATGTAATCTTTGCTCAGTTTAATTTCGTTGATTTAGAGGTCGAATTGTAAATATAATAACAAAATTTCTATAGAAATTCTGTGATTTTATCTTCAATGACATCGATTCATTCTCTTCATTAAGCGTATTGTTCCTTACGGAAGAAAAAAAATTAATGAAACTTTTGTTAATTTTATTTACTTTTGTTATAAACTGACATTAATATCTTTAAAAATAAAGTCTTAAAGACAGTATTTATCGTGAATATTCCACTACTTTATAAAATACTTACTTTATATAAAATACTTATAAATTTAGGATTTATATACAAATGTGTATTAATGTATACAATTGCAAGTTTACTAAAAAAATAGCTACAATTGTCTTATTTTTTGAGTTATAATGACGTATTTTGCATATTTGTGTATATTTTCATATTATCTGCATTTTGCTGACGAGGAAAATTTTGAAAATTAATAACAGTTTCCTGTTTGTCTCGGTAGGAAATTGCTCGGTGAGACACAGAACATTTTCGTACCGCGTGACATTCTCAATACGCTCATTTTATTATACGAATAATCCAAAACTAAACAACCAGAAACGAAATTTATTGTTCAAAAATATTCAAAAGAGCAGTTATACAAATTTTAATTTTTTGGCCTAAAATCATGAAATGTTCTAACAGTGATGCAAATAACAATGAGTCTACAAGATAACTTAGTGGCCAGAAAAGCAATATACTTTTATGATTTGAGGAAGTTCTATTCGCGGCTATGAAACGTCCACAATCGGTCTTTCCCGCATTGCATCCTTGTTACGCAGCGATGCGTAACAAGAATGCAATGGTCACCATTATTTTATATGCCGTTCCGTGGTCCCATTTGGTATTTAAAAATGGTAGAAAAGCTAAAATTAAACATTTCTTCATTCTGTACAATTTTTAAAATTAATATTGACTCTATTTTCAGTAAGAGCGGATATAGCCTTCGTGTCCTACGACCTACAGCATTCTCTTAGTCTAGATTAGTCTAGAATAATTCTATCTTCACCTACAGCATGTAGGTATGGATAGGTCCTAAATCAAAATTTTTTGAACTATTTTTGTTCAGAGTAACTTTTTACAATCTACGTATTGCGAAGTTATTTTTAAAGAAGAGCTACGTACTTAACAACATCTTAATTTACAAAAGTTGTGTTCGTCGTTTAAATTTATTAAGTGTTTCGAGTATAATTTTCAAATAAAAATTGTACAAATTCGAGTTTAGAAATTCTAGAAATGTTGAAAATCGAAGTGATAAAGGTAGCCTTTTATAAAATTGTTTCAACAAATTCGATTGTTAAATAGTGCTAGTGTACAAAAATCTATCATATTTTTGGAGTAAAAGTATTCTTGCCACGATTTATCAAATGACCCCATATTTATTTAGAAAGTAACTGTGGAAGCTTCTCGAAGGTCACTATGTAATTATCACCTTCTATACACTCGTTAAACAAGTAGTTTTACTCGTAGTATAACTTCTCCGCAAAGGTTATAATTTTATTTTAAAAGTGACGATATTTGTAGTTAATATAATATTAACATAGCTGATCTACCACATTTAACATTTCTGTGATAAAATTTACTTGAGCAATTGATGAAAAGTAATTAGTGATGGGCTCGTTCGAACGAAAATTAATCGATTATTCGATTATATAAATCGTTCATATTATATAATCGTTATATAAAATTATATAAATATTGGAATATTGTGAATATGGTAAAGCAAATTATATATTTAGCCCTATAACAAATAGGGTTGGTGTCAGGAAGGGCATCCGGCAGTAAAACTTATGCCAAAACTGCATAGAATGTCTGCTAGGCTACAAGTAAGTTACAACTGTGTTAGGGCGTCCGTGATGCGCAGTCATGTCGCCCGAAAACTGTGTCAAATGAACTTGGGCTACCAAACCAAGGACGGGTTCGACTAAAGAAGTTAGATAAATATCCAACTCAGCTTTAAACATTTAATAAACCATCAATACACCTTTTTTTGCTGAGATATGTTTATTCAAAACACTAACGTTTTCGACCTAACAGAATAGGCCATCTTCAGGTGTAACTGAATTCGAATGTATTTAAAAATTTTGCATTTTAACGACGGAACGTTCGAAAATTTTACATTTAAATTTAACACGAAAATATTAGATAAATTAACAAATAAACAACAAAATAAAATATATCAAATAAATTAAAACAATAACGATATAAATAATACAATAAAATAAGTAAAATAAAACAAAAATGAAATAAACAAAAAACATAAAAATGCATCTAGGTATAAGGGTTTTTGACTAACTTGTAAGAGTTTTTATATTTTAATTTTTCTCTTATGTCGAATTTCCATGCGGACACTAGTCCATCCGCATCCCTTGCATTAATACTTTATAATAATTTACTTTTAATAATTTAATAATAATTTACTTTTATAAATTTCAATTTTTTCTTCGTGCAATGCTAATGATCGGGAACGCATGGTCCTGAGGATAGTCCCCTCATTCCATTTAACTACAGAGTCCTTTGCTTGTGCCATACTTGACAAAACTGTATTGCAGTGCCCTTTATTAATGTCATATTTGTACTCCTTAAGTCTAATAGCTAAATTCTTTCTTGTGACTCCAATATGGTTTCTTAATTCCTAATTGCTAATTTTCAAATGCAATTTTATATATGCCCGCTTTTTCTTCTTTCTTAAGGATGTCTTTATAATTTCTGAGAATACTATATAAATTAGGAGCTCTTTTCAAAACTATTTTGGAGTGTTCTTTTGTCCGATACTTGTTTCATGATGTTCTTGATGTTTTTCATCATCTAAGATCAAAGAAAAAGCGAACATATATCATCTAATTAACATAATATCTAATTATAATTAATATAATCTGCAGACGTGAAAATATTTTCGTGAGCAAATATCTGTAGATATCATGTTTAACGGTAATAATTATTCCGAAGGTGTGCGTGTGCGATACGAATTTTGTGCTATTCTTAGCGATAAGGAAGGTAGACGCGACCCCACCCTGTCGGGCTACAAGACGACCTTCTTCAATCTCGTCGATCACTCAAGGACCCATCCGATTCAAGAAGGCCAACAACACGTGTCTTACGCAGGTTTATTACATCAGATGCACCAGACGAGTATAAAAGGAGAGAGAAATCGTCGCTTGCTATCACTTTCATCAAGCATCATGTTCAAAGTAAGTGACTAGCAAACAAAACCAGCTGGATAGACGAAATTGGCAGAATATTCAATCTTTGCTACTTTCTCCTTTCAGATCGCTTGCTTCGCCGTTCTTTTAGCAGTTGCATCAGCGGGACTTATCGGTCCTGCTCTCGGAGGCACCAGCGTCAGTTCCAGAAGACAAGATGTGAGTTAAATTCATATTTTTAACACCACAAGCCAGTTCTTGAATTTACTTGAGTTTTCAATTTAGGATTTCGGAAACTACGCCTTCAACTACCAAATTACGAATGGAGCGGGTGCCACCAACGGACGTGCCGAAGTAGGCGATGCCTGGGGCAACAAGAGAGGTTCTTACAACTTGGCAGACATCGACGGACGTGCCAGAAGAGTCGAGTACGTCGCCGACGGTGCCGGATTCCGCGCCGTGGTGAAGACTAACGAACCTGGCACCGCCTTGAGCGCCCCAGCAGCCGCTGCAGTGGCATCCCCCTACACCGGACCGATTTCTGGAAGTCCCGCCGTCGTGGCTCACGCACCCGTTGCGGCAGTCGCAGCAGCTCCAGTTGCAGCAGTCGCACCCGCTATCGCCGCAGCTCCTGCCCTCGCCGCAGCTGCCGTCCCAGCTGTTGCCGCAGCTCCCGCTCTCGCAGTAGCACCCGCCTTTGCTGCTGGTCCAGCTTTTGCAGCAGCTCACGGTTTCGCTGCTGGTCCAGCTTTGGCCGCAGCTCACGGTTTCGCTGCTGGTCCAGCTTTTGCCGCAGCTCACGGATTAGCTGCTGGTCCAGCCTTTGGCCGCAGCTCACGGTTTCGCTGCTGGTCCAGCTTTTGCCGCAGCTCACGGATTAGCTGCTGGTCCAGCCTTTGCCGCAGCTCATGGTCTGGCTGCTGGTGCTCACGGTCTTGGTAAAATCTGGTAATAGCTGAAAACGATATTTCAATTGTTACAATACGCTTTTCTTGTAAATGTTTTGTCTGCTTTAAGTTTTGTTGTTATTTTTACAATGTAATACAAAAATTTTATGTAACGAATTATGGATCTCACGTTGGTTATTTATGCGTAAATAAAGGTTATTTGTTATCCTGTACCTTATTTTGTACTCTTTTTAAACTATTTCGATCTTTCAAATCAAATAATTTCAATTTTTCGATAAAGCTCAAGACGCTAATCTAGAAATTAGTAAAAGTGAAAAAAATTGTGCAAAAACCTAAATATATACTGTACAAACTTTTTGAATCAATTTTTTCACTTACACGGAGAATAAATATAAAATCATTATATGCAAGCACAGATTCGATAACTCCTTTAGTAATTTATCAGAATTACTAACTTCAAATATAAAAATTATTGCAGCTCCCGCCGTTGCTGTAGCTTATGGTATCGCTGCTGATGCTGACTGGAGGGGATTTTTCGATAGAACCTTCAATGTACTCTACTGTACATATAGCTCTTACAGCTGTATTTAGATTCAAAATATGAAGATTTTTTAGCATATGTCACTTTTTAAAGACGCAAAGAAAATTCTTATTATGTATAATATGTCTGAGCTCTTAACAAAGATAAAATCACTTAATTCAATACGAAAACAAAAGTTTATTTTAGCTACTTTCCCAATGAATTTTGTAAATATCATATCAATGTTGTGGCAGATCATCAGAAAGGGACCTACGGAAGTTATTAGTTGTTGTGATCGATAATTCAGGTCTGTTAATTGCCGTTTATCTTCCATTTTGTTTTATGTTCCTGTTTACTTATATCAAGCATTTTAAAAGCTTTTCGTCCATTTTATTTGCCAAATGGCAAGTTTCTTTATCTTCAGGTCTTTTTATCAAATCTCACTGTGTTTTGCCTCTTTCTTTTGTTTAACTGCGGATTGTACCTCAGCATTCCACCGTCAAAGTTCCATTCCTTCTGGTGACTTCTTCCCTGAAGTTTTTCCCAAAACTTCCCCAACTTTCAAAATGCAATTACTATTCAGCAGCACCCATGTTTGCATATCTTCCGGAAACTGAATTTATTTTAACATTTTTGCCTTAAACTCTTTCCTTAATTTTTCTTCTTATAATCTCTATCATTTAATCCTTTGTTCAATCTGGCTAGCAAAGTTCTTACAATGGCCCATAAGAAAGTCACAATCCACCAGAAGAACTCTATATTGTACAGCAACACTTTCTCCATTTAACACCTTACTGTTTCTCACTTCACTCAGATGCCTCCTGCGGCACAAGAAAAATCACTCTGAATGGATCTACCGCCACTCATACATGTACCAGTTGATTTACTTTCTTCTCGAAGTAGGTGTTGACTAGCGCAAGGTCAAAAGCCACAGCATGATCGACTAGTCTTTCTCCCTCTCCATTCCTTTCTTCCACACTCTACCCCCCAAGAACTCTTCTTTCCGCATTCTTCTTCTTCCCAACATGACCATTTAAATCACTCTCACAGATTAATCTCTCGTTCATAGGAACACACATTACAACTTGGTCAAGATCTGTCCAAAAGTTTGTCTTCTCTTCTTCTGCACTTCCTGGCTGAGAAGCATACACACACACAATCGTAATGAAAATTCCACCAACGTCCAACTTAACGCTCATAATTCTATCACACTTTCGTTTAACCTCACAGACTCTGTCTTTTCGAACTTTACCAACTACGATACCAACTCCATTCCTTCCTCCCTCATTCGCTCCACTCACAAAAAGTTTGTACCCTTCACCAAGTTCTTTAGCATTATTTCCTTGTCTCGTGCAGGCACAAAATGTTTACTTTCCTTCTTTGCATGAGATTGACCAACTCTCTACTCTTCCCATTCAATGTTCCGATATTTAAAGTACCTAATCTTATACTTGTCTACTTTTTTCTCCTCTCTTTCTGGACTATCTTCTTTAATACACCATCAATACACCTTTTTTGCTGAGATATGTTTATTCAAAACACTAACGTTTTCGACCAAACAAAATAGGTCATCTTCAGGTGTAACTGAATTCGAACGTATTTAAAAATTTAATATTTTAACGACGGAACGTTCGAATATTTTACATTTAAATTTAACACGAAAATATTAGAAAAATTAACAAATAAACAACAAAATAAAATATATCAAATAAATTAAAACTGTGAGGATGGTTATATAGGAGTATCCCTGCCCGGTGGAGACTGGAGACTTAAATCCCAACTTCTCGACACCAGTGTGAGATCACCAATGTGGGTTTTGCTCGTCCGACCCTACTCGCTTAGGGGTCGACCTTAGGTGAAAAGGTTACGCTTTGTCCCTCGCTTTGCCCGCGATCTGTCAGGATAACACGAGAAAGCCTTTTTAACGTATGGGGGTAGTGGTTTGCTGGACGCAGAGTCACTCACACAGAGACCGTTTTTCCAAATTAACGCGTTTATTTATATAAAAACATGCTTACAATAGAAACAATGATGGAGAGTTCTTCCCAGGGGCACGTGAGTCACAAACCGGAAAGAAGATTCTCCTGCGTAGGTTGTTGAGGGTTTTCCTTTAATCGTTTGGAGGAGGAAGTGGTAGCAAGGTCCACGTAGAACAAGACCACGATGTTCCCAGCGTTCACTATGTTCCGTTGGGAAGTTAATTCCCTAATTCGTCTCGTGGAGAAGTCTGCGGCGGGAAGTTCGGTCCCGGAAGTCTGCCGTACTTGGTTCGTTCGCCTTTTTCCCTACAATCCCGAGCTGAGTCGACTGGACTGTTTTCTCCCAACCTCCTCGTGTCCTTGGGATCTCGGGCTTTTATATCATTTTTACCCGAAATCCCGAGGTTTCGGTTGGAGCGAATGATGGTTCCCTTTAATTCTATTGGTTCCTGGTCTGTTGCCAGGGGCGCGATTCGGTCCGCGGGTCGCCAAACAACCACGAACTCCCCCGTCCGGGCCAGTCCGGGCCGTTCACCCTCCGGAGTCGGGTCAAGCCCTTTCCCGGATGGCGGTCACGTAAATTTTACTGTAATGTGTATTTTACTTTCCCGGAGAAGATGCAGCTGTCCAGGTCGCCGCCCCTCCACAGGAGTGTCATCAGAAGGTCTCTTTCTGATGATCTGCCACAACATTGATATGATATTTACAAAATTTATTGGGAAAGTAGCTAAAATAAACTTTTGTTTTCGTATTGAATTAAGTGATTTTATCTTTGTTAAGAGCTCAGACATATTATACATAATAAGAATTTTCTTTGCGTCTTTAAAAAGTGACATATGCTTAAAAATCTTCATATTTTGAATCTAAATACAGCTGTAAGAGCTATATGTACAGTAGAGTACATTGAAGGTTCTATCGAAAAATCCCCTCCAGTCAGCATCAGCAGCGATACCATAAGCTACAGCAACGGCGGGAGCTGCAATAATTTTTATATTTGAAGTTAGTAATTCTGATAAATTACTAAAGGAGTTATCGAATCTGTGTTTGCATATAATGATTTTATATTTATTCTCCGTGTAAGTGAAAAAATTGATTCAAAAAGTTTGTACAGTATATATTTAGGTTTTTGCACAATTTTTTTCACTTTTACTAATTTCTAGATTAGCGTCTTGAGCTTTATCGAAAAATTGAAATTATTTGATTTGAAAGATCGAAATAGTTTAAAAAGAGTACAAAATAAGGTACAGGATAACAAATAACCTTTATTTACGCATAAATAACCAACGTGAGATCCATAATTCGTTACATAAAATTTTTGTATTACATTGTAAAAATAACAACAAAACTTAAAGCAGACAAAACATTTACAAGAAAAGCGTATTGTAACAATTGAAATATCGTTTTCAGCGATTACCAGATTTTACCAAGACCGTGAGCACCAGCAGCCAGACCATGAGCTGCGGCAAAGGCTGGACCAGCAGCTAATCCGTGAGCTGCGGCAAAAGCTGGACCAGCAGCGAAACCGTGAGCTGCGGCCAAAGCTGGACCAGCAGCGAAACCGTGAGCTGCTGCAAAAGCTGGACCAGCAGCAAAGGCGGGTGCTACTGCGAGAGCGGGAGCTGCGGCAACAGCTGGGACGGCAGCTGCGGCGAGGGCAGGAGCTGCGGCGATAGCGGGTGCGACTGCTGCAACTGGAGCTGCTGCGACTGCCGCAACGGGTGCGTGAGCCACGACGGCGGGACTTCCAGAAATCGGTCCGGTGTAGGGGGATGCCACTGCAGCGGCTGCTGGGGCGCTCAAGGCGGTGCCAGGTTCGTTAGTCTTCACCACGGCGCGGAATCCGGCACCGTCGGCGACGTACTCGACTCTTCTGGCACGTCCGTCGATGTCTGCCAAGTTGTAAGAACCTCTCTTGTTGCCCCAGGCATCGCCTACTTCGGCACGTCCGTTGGTGGCACCCGCTCCATTCGTAATTTGGTAGTTGAAGGCGTAGTTTCCGAAATCCTAAATTGAAAACTCAAGTAAATTCAAGAACTGGCTTGTGGTGTTAAAAATATGAATTTAACTCACATCTTGTCTTCTGGAACTGACGCTGGTGCCTCCGAGAGCAGGACCGATAAGTCCCGCTGATGCAACTGCTAAAAGAACGGCGAAGCAAGCGATCTGAAAGGAGAAAGTAGCAAAGATTGAATATTCTGCCAATTTCGTCTATCCAGCTGGTTTTGTTTGCTAGTCACTTACTTTGAACATGATGCTTGATGAAAGTGATAGCAAGCGACGATTTCTCTCTCCTTTTATACTCGTCTGTTGCATTTGATGTAATAAACATGCGTAAGACACGTGTTGTTGGCCTTCTTGAATCGGATGGGTCCTTGAGTGATCGACGAGATTGAAGAAGGTCGTCTTGTAGCCCGACAGGGTGGGGTCGCGTCTACCTTTCTTATCGCTAAGAATAGCACAAAATTCGTATCGCACACGCACACCTTCGGAATAATTATTACCGTTAAACATGATATCTACAGATATTTGCTCACGAAAATATTTTCACGTCTTCAGATTCATGTTAATCATATAGAAAAATAAAAATTGACACACTTAACATTTTAGAATGAATTACTATAATGGTTGCTTTGTTTTAAGTATAATTATGCTTACAATTCTGGTTTTTATAATAAATAAACTCGTTAGACATTTAAAAATGGAATTCTCGGCTATTGAATATTTTAGATCTAAGTGTTCTAATTAACCAAATACAAATAATTAATTCATTGATTCTTAAACTGTGATGTATTGTACAGTACTTATACACACTCCAGGGAGTGCTGTCTACTTGTTCTGTATGTATAAGATTTCTGCAAGACATTTCTGAGAGATTAATTATTATCATTATTTCATTGAAAACTGTATTTTTTGTTGTAAATCTATAATCTAGTCCTAAATATATTTATATTAATGAATAGGTACAGGTAAATTTTCTTTTTTAATCGTTGAAGCTATACGTGAACCTAGTCTAAAATACGCGAGAAAAAATGAGATGACCCTATCTCCTTAAATAAAATTTCAAGAGTTTGAAAATTACTGCATAAATTTATAATTTTGGATTGAGTTTTTTTCTCATTCTACAATTTTGTGAGGAGATTCATATCCAAGAACTTTTTCAACAAATCCAATTATTCGAGGATGCGGTTTATGAAATTATAAACCCAAGCTTTGAAGGTCACTTAGTACAATAAACGAACATTAATTTTACTTAAGAATTATTGTCAGGAACGACTTTATCCATTTAATAAGGAGAGCACCAGAGCACCACGCACATGCTGAAAACCCCACATTCGAAATTTAAATTTGTTAGTCGGGTGCACTTTAGTAGAACTACTTTAACATAACGTTTAATTAACATTCTATTCAAAATATTAAATTTCGTTTATGTAATTGCAGATTTAATTTAACTGGAGAGTTGATTACGAGTTTTTTAGTTAGTCAGTCATACGAGATTATCATCAGCATTTAAATTGTTGTTAAGTAGCCATTCCAGAGAATAAATGTGTGGTTCGCGAACTCCGTATCCGAGACGGAATTAGTGATCCAAACAATTTAATTTTTAGAGAAACCACAATATTATCAACTGTTTTCTAACCATAAATTCGAATTAGGAGGTTGTTTAAGCTTCTTTTAATTTTATTAAACGTAGCTTAATTAAAAATATGATGGTAGAGAGTGTACTTTGCAGATACAGAGATAAGTTTTATTCAGAATTTAGCTCCCAAATTAAAAGAAAAAGTAGAAAATTTTTTATCCAGAGATAATTAAAAATATCGAATAATTTTATAAATCCATGAATCAACTATTGTGAAGCTTTTTTTCAATATCAAATGATGTTTTAACGCGAAATGAATCAAGATAATAAAAACAAATGAGAAAAGGTCAAACTATTGTGAACTATGCGGAATAAATTGCTAATTTATTTAAAGCAACCTTGATATGTGACAGGAATAGATAAATCTAGTCAACAAGTTTTTATGGATGTAGGTGGTCCACGTCCAAATATGGAAGATAAATGGTAGAAAGATTTTAATCATTCAAAGCCGAAAAATTGATTGTTTGAATGATTAAAAATAGTTAGCTCCTCCTACTCTTATAACCATCAGATGACTGATTGGCTATAATATAAGACTACGAGTCGTTATACAATAATAACAAAGCATCTTTGCAAAATTGTTTCTTCCAAATCTGTTAGAGGACCACTTAAATTTTAAAGCAAAAAATAGCCTAAAATTTTTTCGTTATCGGTAGTGTTGTAATGCTTCCAACTTTACAAGTAATTATATCAATAGATTTAATAGTGTTAATTATATGTTTTGCTTGTTTTCAGTCATGATGTTAATCAGGACCGGTTGATAGACTAATGAAAACAATAGGATATATTAAAACATAAGTAATTTAAAGAATATAGAATGTGCTGCTGAAAATAACAATAGATTTAATTTCAAATGTAACGGAAAGATCTTGAAAGTTGTAGATAAATTCCATTATCTGGGAAGTTGGGTAACAAAAAATTAGGACTCGACCTTGAAGGTAAAGTACAGAATTGGTAAGGCAACTTTTACACTGGTCTGAAAAGTAATTACAAATAACGGTGTAGCCAGAAGACCGGAAGAGAAACTTGATTTGGATGTGAATTCTAGACGCTGAACAAAAGCGAAATGTAAATGATTAACTCATTTAGAATTTGGTGTTATAGAAGGGTGGAGGAAAAAGTTATGTAGACGAAGTAATAAACAATTTGAAAAAAGTGGAAAATCTTACAGCAGGTAATGAAAAGGAAAATTAGCTTCACAAAACATATTAAGAGAATCGAGAAACGACATGACCTCTAATTTCCCCATTAATAGCTTCTTTCATTGGAGGAAACAAGGATAACAGATTGTCCAAGAATGAGTTATTCAACAGCATAAAACGATAGACAGATGAAGTTTACACCAGATAAAGAGACATGGGTAAGAAAGCCTCAACATTTGCAACAAGTATACGGGAAGAGAGAGAGAGAGAAATACGTGCAACTTATACAGTTAATGATACAACGTAATGTACTGTATGTTCATTCTAATTTTTGTAATTTCAGTTTATATTTAGATTGTTCTTGTTTAAAAAAATTATTTGCGTATATTTTAATTGATTTTATTAATAAAGTTTATTAATAATCGTCAAATCGTTCATTACTTTACCTATCTGTAGTACAGATTTGCTTAATATCTGATTAATTAATTAGCCTCATAATAGCTCGATAAGAATTGCAGTCGTAACCTCTAATTAGTAATATTTATTGGGTTTTTTGTATATCTAATTATACGTTCTTTTATCTTTTGTTAACACGAACACGTGTCACCTATTGACGAATACTGTTACTTGTTTATAGACCTAACATATCTTTATACCGAATAATTCGCGAACAGTTCACATCACTATTCAAGATACTCACGAAACAATAATTTTTTTATTCCAATTTTACTTTTTTAAAAATTTAGGAAGGTTTCAGTTTTCGAATAGTGTTTTTCAATCTTGCTTTTTTCAATTACACAGATAATAGAACAAGAACGTAAAAAGTGTGACCTTTAAATTACTTTCTAGCTTTTCCTCTTGTAAAAAGTTTAATGAGCTTTAATCCTTAATTACATATTTCAATATGAATAGAATTTGTGTTCTTACCAATTTTATAACGTGATATAATTTTAGTTTAAAATACTTTAATAACTTTAAATTTTTTTATTAAAACACAAGTGAAAATTTAATTTCACGTAAAGATTAAAACAATTGAAGATTTAATTTCTAAAATTATGAAGAGGAAGCGCAAAGGAAAGCATTCAAAAATATTTTTTTAGGATGTAAGAAAAGGATTTTTATTATTTCCAACAAATAGAATCCCCTAAAAACCACTTACATTGTTTCTGTATTAAATTTCATAAATAAGAAAGTTAATTACTTATTGTCAGAGCCGTATTTAAATTTATGTGGCCCTAATATATAAGAAGCTGTACCAATAATAAATTTAAAAGCGCGAGACTTCAAGCTGTAGTAGTCTGGTAGTGTGGGTAGCTTGGTTATCTTGTGTTAATCCTAATTTATTGTAAGTTAGTAAAAAAGCAAATTATAAAGATGGGGTAGAAAGGGAGCGATGACAGGAACGACACGACACGAAGAACTGTCATCGATAACGAAGGAAAAAGTAGAATGATAGGGATGCTTATTAAGATTAAATGATCGTCACTTAATAGAGGGATCTATACTAAATTAATTTTAAATATTTTGAAACAAAAGACACGAAAAATATTATAATGAGACACTTTTTATTTTTCTTCACATTTCTCATCCGTGCTGTACATAATGCGGTCTAGTTATTTACACAAATGGAAATCCAAACCGTAGAGATCAGTCACGCATAACATAAATATAAATGACAAGAAAGAAGCCAAGTTAAAGCTAAGCGATACACAATCGGCCAGATGAGTTTAAGGCTTTGGTCCGTTTAATGGAAGAGTCCTTTGTATCCCAATCCGAAGTGTCCGGCCACTGCGGGTGCGCCCAAAACTCCGTAATGGGCCGCCGCACCGTAGGGAGCTCCGAGGTATCCTGCGGCGAAAGGTGCACCCACCACACCCTTGGCCACCACGCCGGCTGCAAAGGCTGGGGCCACCCCTAAAGCGGCTGGGGCGACGGCTGCAACTGGAGCGGCTGCGACGGCTGCAACTGGAGCTGCTGCGATTGCCGCAACGGGTGCGTGAGCCACGACGGCGGGACTTCCGGAGATGGGTCCGGTATGGGTGGATGCCACTGCAGCGGCTGCTGGGGCGCTCAAGGCGGTGCCAGGTTCGTTAGTCTTGACTACGGCGCGGAATCCGGCACCGTCGGCGACGTACTCGACTCTTCTGGCACGTCCGTCGATGTCTGCCAAGTTGTAAGAACCTCTCTTGTTGCCCCAGGCATCTCCTACTTCGGCGCGTCCGTTAGTGGCACCTAATCCATCCACAATTTGGTAGTTGAAGGCATAGTTTCCGAAATCCTAAAAAGAAATTGAACGAATTTTAAACATTTCGCTGCTTAGGACGTGGCTAACAGCGAAGATTTTCGGTTCAACTTACGTCTTGTCTCCTGGAGCTAACGCTGTGTCCTCCGACGCCCGCTCCTACGTATCCTGCGGATGCGACGGCCAAAAGAAAAGCGAAACAAGCGATCTGAAACGAACAAATGAAAAATTAACCGTGGTCCCGTATTCCCGAGTGGTGTTTGCTTATGGAACTCTACCTACTTGGATCATGTTGAGATCTGATGGAAAGGGAAGGCGTCGCTGGCCTTTATATACCGGGCAGACAGAACTATGATGCAATAATCATCAGTCGGCCATCCGAAGGTGCAGCATGTTGTTGGCCTTCTTGCGGAGGCGAGCCCGAAGTGATCGACGGGTCTCGGAAGGTCGACTTGTTTCCGTTCGAAGGGTGGGGCCATACTTCACCGTGGCGCGGCCGCTTAACGGGAATCGCCCGAAAACAAAGACTTAACGGAACGCACATCGCACATTTTCCTCCTATGTCGTGATTAATTGCGAAAAGAGTCTTTTTTAAAATGATTCCATTATTCGGCACGCGAATAAAAATTAACACAAGTTTTTATAGAGTAGTCTATTCGAAATACAGGTTTTACGGCCATTTCCAAAATATTTCAATAAATTTACGTTTATATTTATTAGCGTTAGATTGTTTTTAGATTGTTTTTATACAGTTGAGTTTCGTATCTAAAAATTAACATATGAATTTACTACACTTTTTGTTAGTAAAGGGGCTGATAATAAGAAGGAGTAAAGAGGTTAACCCATAATTTCGTATCGGTTATCAGTTATCCGGGTAGAATGATGAGCGTTTTTGAAAGTGAATTTTTGTTTTACGTTGAGTAAAAGAATGCAAAGAAAAAGAAGCAATACGAAACAAGGTAAAAAAATTCTTTGCTCTACTTTACTTTGTTGAAGAGTGCAGTTTCAGTTTTAGAGGTCAACTGTTTTTGCAAGAATTCCTCACGGATATAGCCAATTAACTCGTTTTATTCGTTAAAATTTTAAAAGCGAATAGAATTAAAATTACAATAAAATCTTTTATCTTTTATTCCACATTTTATGGGCTTTTAAATTAAAAGCATTGACTTGAAAACCATTAAGATTCTCGCAGGTTAGGTTCGAAATATTGTTTAATTCCTATAATAAAAATCTAGAAAACCGATTAAATTTGGAGCGGTACACTACAATATTTAAAATTTAAATAAGTCTGTTTAATTTTAAACGTGAATTAACGGTGCCTAATAATCTAACAGTGACGCTTTTAGTCATTTTTTTCGAATGACTAAAAGCGGGACCTTGACAACTTCCTAAAACCTATTTCCTGATGAAAACTTTATTAATATTCCGTGTACAACTTCTAATTTTCAAACAATATCATTTTAAAGATTTCTAACACTCGGAGCGAAATTTAACAGTAAACAATTCTTTATTATAAAACCACAGCATTGTATTCGTGAGATAGAACAGGGATATTTTCACGCATTGTTTTATCTTATTTGACATGATCTAGAAACCTTTGCCGTTTAACTGGATTAAAACGGAATTTTAAAGACGGTAATCCCGATCTATAATTAGAATTAATGTAGTTCATTATCAAAGATATTCGAGGAATTAGTATTGTTCGTTATAGTTTGGAAAAAAATAAAATAAGCCGAATGCCACCCGACAAATCAAGTATTGCAAGGACGCCCTGTCGAAGGTGTGGTTTACTCTACCTTCAGCTTTGGTATAAAGTTAATGGTCATCTGTCCTTGTTCCTTAACCCACATCGTCGATCGTTGATAATGACAATAAATGCTCTAATTTTTATAGAATATACTTTTGACATTCAAAGTATACGGTAAATATACCTTTTTGTTGTTGCCGTTGTGCATCATAAGTACGCCTCGAGGTTCCGTTTCAGAAACATTTTCATATTTTTCTTATTTACTTTTAAAAACTTCAAGGTTCCCTTCTCTGTTTGCTTCGTTATTTTTACGCAAATTAAGGTAAATTTTGATTTATGGGCCTATTGTTTTCTGACGTGTCGAACTTGGCAATTTTTAGAATTCACCCAACTGCACGCAATTGAACCTCTGTGTTTTTTCAAAATTTAAACGGAACAATTAAACGACTTTAATTGCATTTATCTGTCACTTTACATTACGAGAAACGTCGATTCAGAGCAATGTCATAAAAGTGTATCACTGATTTAGGGCGTTTTGGGGTGGTGGCACCATTGAAAGTATGAAAGTGACGTGTCCAGCTCGGATTTTTAAGGAAAATCCGAGGAATTCCCAAAGTTTTAAGCAAAAAAATAAAATAGCCGTTGTGTGTAGGTTAAAATTTTGTATGCATTTTTGTTGAGGGAAAAAGTCTCGAAAAAATAGATGTCCGTTAAAGATTCGACCGTATTAATTTAACTTCCGAATAATTAAATGCAGAAACATAATGTGTTCTTCTTCTAAAAAAAATTTGAAAAATCAAAACCGAGGTTATAGTAATTTAGAAATTAAATTTAGAAAACAAAAACTAGCCGTCACGAAAGACTGAACACGTTATAAAGTAATCAAAATTGCGTAATGTCTAGCAAATTACTTTGCGATTTCTATACGAAGAAAAAACACAAAGTGTATAAGCATAAAGAACACAATACTAAAAATTGTATAACGTAAATAATAAATATATTAATTATTTTATTCGCTCGAATTTTAACTTTTATCCACGAGATAAAGCATACTTATGCATATAACTGTCGACAATTACGACTAAAAACATAAATCAATTTTACTTTTCTTAAGAAACAGCAAGCTTGATAATTGTTAGACACGACAGTGTATAAAATACAATAAATATACCTTTAATCAAAGTAAAAGCGTTACGTAATAAGACAAGTTCTCGTTTCCTTTGTTTTTATTGGAAATTTTATTGAATACTCTTTATTGTTTTTCGAATTTTTATTTATTCAATATTAATATTTATAGTTATAAAGATAAAAAACCAGTACCAAATCTAATAATAATGCTAAACAAGTTACAATTTAGTGCTTTATGTTACAAGGGCGTCTTAACTCGTGGTAAAAAGGGAGCAAGATTGAGAAAGTGAATTAAGTTAAACAAAAGGAATTTAATATTGTTTCATTATATTATAATGGTTTCCGCTTTCGATAAAGTTTACAGCTTCAGTATATCTTAATCCGAAATTTCCAAGATCAGAAACAATTCCTATAGAAACCAAAAATTCGGAGCTGTATTGTTTCTAAGGCGCAATTATTAACTAGAGAAACTAGCACAACATAACTATAATGGTATTGTCATATAGACTTTTTTCTTTAACTCTTTCTTCCCTGTGAGCATTAAGAGGGCCTTTCATTTAGAAAGCCCGTTCGGCCGGGACCGAGTGTGGAGGGAGGGACCCGACATATTCGAACGGACCAATTCCGAAAAATTACTAGGGTTTTTTCGACAGGTTCAGGTTCGATCCCAGGTTACCGAAAGTGGTAATCATTCAGTTGTTTGGACGTTTTTCATAAAGGCTATTGTTTATTAGTATAACGATTTTATTCCGAATTATCTGAAATTTTTGAAAATAGTATTTAATTAATATTTATCAATCAAAATTTTATTTGAAAAAAATTGAACTAATCTGAAACTTCGTTTCTGATAAGTCTACTAACTAGCAGACTAATTATAGTGTATTAATTGCCTTCATAGTAGTTAGGTAGTTATTCTTTATGTATTATAATCAAATTCAAATTATTTTTCAGTGGATATTATATATATTTATATTAATATATCACCGCTTAAGTTATATATTTCTTTCAAAGTACTTTAACTAATTTACAAGGAAAATAAAATATTCTTAGCTAAGTTTCCTTCAAGTATCTAACTCGAACAGTTAAGTTCGAGTGATTTAAAAATACATTTATGTAGATTATTAGAGGCAGAAGTGATTACGTGTTTTTCTCGGAATCCAATAGAAAGAGGAATCGATTGTGATGTCTTCCATTAATCGGCGTGTGAAAAATTATAGTATATTTATAAAAACGCCAGTAGATATGCCAGGCAAAAGTAAAAAAAAGCAAACATTAAAATTAAAACCATATTAAAAATTTGGTTATTTTAACCAACTCCACGCATCGGTGTTATTTCGGCGGAGACTCTTTGTATAGTATAGGAGTCTTCTGGATATGGAATGGTAGTTTAAGAGTGTAGAGAAGATTAAACTCTTTGAAGTCATCACTTAAAAATATAATTCGTAAACCGTGTAGCGTCTTCATTATCACACAGTGCTTACTTACGTAATAATAGATTAAACTTAAACTGTCAAAAAGTATCAATGGGACGAAATCAGAAGGATGTCCAGGTTTCGTGATAGCCTATATTTTTCGCACGGTCTTACAGAGTACCACTGAAACGGCCCGGATCGATCAAAGGGTTTAGAAGAGTATAGGGTACATACTCTTGTTTAGAAAAGTTACATACATATGTTACATTCGATCTTATATGTAGATATTTAATTACCTACATATAAGATCGATATATATGTTATCCTTTAACTAGAATAAAGAAAAAATAAAAGTTTTTCAGTCCTGCTAACAAAAAAAAACTACTCAGAATTATTATTATTAATATAAATATATATATATTATATTATATAATATATATAATATATACTCATTATTATTGAATTTCGTTATCTGATATATATTGTGTTACAGAGCGAAAATAGTAAAGTTACGCAATCTAACAAATTCGATTTAAAATTTTATATTGAAATTAAATTTTTCTTTTAATCTTAAATAACAATTTCGCATAAATGAAATAAATAAATAAATAAATAAATATATATATATATATATATATATATATATATATATATATATATATATATATATAGAGTCCTATATAGAAAAACCATCTAAAATCACGACATCGTTATCCTGCAAAAGAATAGACTAATAATTGATTTTCGATGATCAGTTTAGTA
This sequence comes from Centruroides vittatus, assembly GCF_030686945.1. Lineage (NCBI taxonomy): Eukaryota > Metazoa > Arthropoda > Arachnida > Scorpiones > Buthidae > Centruroides > Centruroides vittatus. The sequence continues at coordinate 1,183,429 of NW_027122722.1, read as the reverse complement.
GCCATCTTTCATATGTTTCTTTCTACTAAAAATAATAATGAATATAAAATAAAAGGTTATATTGAAATTCACGATTCAGCGAATCTAACGAGACGGTGATTCCTGGTGTTTCATGTTTTTCTACTTTTTTCTGGTACATCATTAGTCAAGTTGATAAAATGCTCGAAGCAACGAACGAAATGTCATTATTCACAGACTTCACTTTTTAAAAAAAATTTTAAATGTAACAGTTACGTATTTTAGAAACTTAAAAATGCAATGTTAATGAACGTCGAAGTTACAATCGAAAAAGAAGATAAACGTGTGATAAATATATTAAATTTTATTTCGATTATCTCTCATAGTAACATATTCAAGCAGCCTAAGATTCCTTCGATCCACGTAATTTATAAAAAATAATTTATGTGATTTACAGATTTAGCCTTTGTAGCCGAAAGCAGCTACTGGGGCACCGTATGCACCGTAAGCGCCGTAGGCACCAAAGGGTGCTCCAACGACACCCTTGTATCCGAAAGCGGCTACGGGGGCTGCCACTGCTGCCACGGGGGCGGCGGCAACTGCTACTGGAGCGTGAGCTACGACGGCTGGACTTCCAGAGATGGGTCCGGTGTAGGGGGAAGCAATGGCGGCGGCTGCTGGTGCGCTCAAGGCGGTGCCAGGTTCGTTAGTCTTGACTACGGCGCGGAATCCGGCACCGTCGGCGACGTATTCGACTCTTCTGGCACGTCCGTCGATGTCACCGATGACGTAAGATCCTCTCTTGTTGCCCCAGCCGTCACCTACTTCGCTACGTCCGTTGGTGGCACCGACTCCGTTCACAATTTGGTAGTTGAAGGCGTAGTTGCCGAAATCCTAGAATGAAGAAAACTCGGAGGTGAGATTAATTGCGATAACTCCAGAAAAATTTCGGAACGATTCGTTTCGATTGGATCTTCTACTTACATCTTGCCTGCGAGAACTGACACTGTGGCCTCCTACAGCTGCTCCAGGAACGATTCCTGCAGAGACAGCGGCGAAAACAGCGCAAAGAACAGCTACCTGCAACAAAAAATTTGTAAAGATTAACTATTGAAGGTACTTCGCGGGATGGTTAATCCACGTATTCAAAGACAACAATGTATGGAATACTTGCCTTGGAAAACATTTTGCTTTGATTTATTGACGAATTGTACTTTTCTCCTAAAACATTTCTTCTTTTATACCGATTTTTCGAACGAAAAAAAACCCGAAATATATCTGAAGACCTTGAATGTTAATCCAGCTCCAGAAGGAAAACTGGTTAATTGGCATGTGATAGATATTTGCCGATTTTCTAGGTCGTTACCGCTTTATACTTTATTGTAGCTATTCGAAGCCATACGGGCTTCTAAATTTATATTTATTTCGTTTATTTATAAAATCTTTTATTGTAAAAAAAATGAAAACTTGATTAGAATGAAGGATAAAGGGATTCGGGTTCACCACTCAAAATAGAGTAGGCTAATGAATAGTTGTAACATGTTATAGGAAGGATACATTGTTTGGGTTTTTCTACGTCAAATCAGTATAAGATTACATTAATTTAAACTTAATTAATTATTTAATTTAATTTAATTTTAATGAAAATATTCATAAAAAAGCATTAATTATATTTTAATTAAATTTTTTAATAAAACGATAAATCATAATTAATTAAATTAGAATTTAATGGAGAAATTAATAAACGAATTCGAATGTGGATAATGCATTTTTGTAATTATTCTTCTATCATTTAACTTTATTTTTATTGAATGAATTTTTTACTAAAAATTTCAAGAAATTAAATAAATCTACTCTTCCAATATTATAAAAAAATGTGTGTTTATTTTTTCATTTCGTGGTATAAACGTAAAAATTGTACTATTAAAAAATCTTAATCAGTAAGATGAAGCGTGTCGCGTTACGCTTGAAGGCCGTAGAATTAATAGTAACTACGCGGCACGACGACTTGCCTCGTTACTCTTGCAATTGCTATATGAATCGATGCGACGCGACGACGCGCCGTCGCATCGCTTACTACACGTCCTGATAGGTAATGAAAATTACTTATTTAAATGCACAATTTTTGTAATACAATTTTTTTTACAGATACAACGAATTTTTAAATTTATTTTGTATGCAGTTTATAATAGAAAAACACGATGTTTTACCCGAAAACTAAAAAAGTAGCTTTTCCAAGTGCTAATTTAAACGCGCTTTGCATAATTTATCTTCACGAACTTACGAAAATTCTTGACGAGTTTCGAATATTTTAAGTGAGAAAAAGGAATATATCAAATAAAAACAAAAAATCGATCACAAAAGAAAGCAATTAAAAAATAGTTTCGTATAGAAAAATGCTATTAATACGGAGCAACATTACCGGTATTTCGACTCGCGAAATAGGTGAAGGATATCCTACGATATTCGCCATTTTCAAAGGGATAAATGACAATGACGTCACACTATTGGAGTGTATAAATTCGGATGTATATCAGAAATTTTTATAGTACAACATCTCGAAACAATCATGGTTGCAAAAGTAAGTACTTTTCCATGTATTGTACTGTACACAACTCGAGTAACTGCAAACGGTTCTCGGAGTGATACAGTCCGAAAAATTCGGAACCATCGTCGAATACTTTACAAGAGAAATGGCTTAGAGAATTAATTTTCGTATTGTTTTTCGACAGATCGCCATCTTTCTTGCTTTGGTAGCTGTCGCTTCCGCCGGTCTGATCGGTGCAGGACACGGAGGAGCCAGCATCAGCTCCAGAAGACAAGATGTGAGTACGGCCTACTTTCCTCGGCTTGTAGTCGGTATCGCGACTTATCTGTACTTTAACTAACTTCCGTTTCGTCCACAGGACTTCGGTAACTACGCCTTCAACTATCAGGTGACCAACGGAGTCGGTGCCACCAACGGACGTAGCGAAGTAGGTGACGGCTGGGGTAACAAGAGAGGATCTTACGTCATCGGTGACATCGACGGACGTGCCAGAAGAGTCGAATACGTAGCCGATGCCGCCGGATTCCGCGCCGTGGTCAAGACTAACGAACCAGGAACCGCTTTGAGCGCCCCTGCAGCCGCCGCCATTGCCTCCCCCTATACCGGACCCATCTCAGGAAGCCCAGCCGTCGTGGCTCACGCACCAGTGGCAGTTGCCGCCGCCCCCGTGGCAGCAGTGGCAGCCCCCGTAGCCGCTTTCGGATACAAGGGTGTCGTTGGAGCACCCTTTGGTGCCTACGGCGCTTACGGTTTGGGTTACAAAGGTTAATTTGGAAAATCCGTTTTAAGATATTAAATAAAAAAATTAGAAATTTATGTAGACTTGTCCAGTGTTTTTTTCATTTATAATACTCCATGATTATAATTTTCTGCTTAAAACAGATTGCGATTTAATACGAATATAGGGGAAGGTCGGGTAATATCGGACACCTAAGCTTCTCCTATATTAAAAAATATTTTTACAGCTCAATTGGTCCAGATTACATTCCATACAAAACTTCATTGTCTTATAAAACCACCTGTTAAAACTCATTTTTCTAAGATAAAAATATTAATCACTTTTTACACTTTTTACAGTCATTGTATTTTTACCAAGTTCAATTGTGGAGGGTTGTATCGGTCATGAGAAAAATCTGCGAGAAGAGAATTACTTTTGGTTTCACAAACAACTTTTTATTATTAGGCAGAGTTATTTTTGAAAAATTTATAAAAGTACAAATTACAGATCGTAAAACTAAGTTAATACTGTACATGATAAGAAAGTGGTATAAATGAGAAAAATTTTAAAAATTATCAGTCTGAAAATTTAACAATTCGTTTTAATGGCAAGTGCATTTTGTGTTTACTTTTTTTGGTAATACAAACATCGCATTCATAAAATAGATTGTTTCCTTCAAGATTGGCGCAATTTTCGCCCAACCTTCACAAAACCTACACTGAATCCAGTCTTAATTCGCCTAAATAAAGAGAGACAAAGAAAGAAAACATAGTAAAGAACACATGTAGGCCTACATAAAAAAAACTCAATTTTTTCGCGTAATATTCTCACTTTTCGCTAATCAGTATACTTTTATATTGGATTATTACTACAACACTTACACTTTACTAGAGGTGTTGTACAATTTTAAGTAAATATTTTGTGTTTCTACACCGCTATTGTTTCTAAGAGCCTAACCGTTTGGTCATTAGGCACTCAAAATGCAAGTAATTTTTCTAGTTGTCCTATATCCAAATATTGTTAAATGAAAATTTTAAATGATCACGTTAAAAAGCACCCTGTAAAGAAAGTAAATCTGTAAGTGATCTAACGAAGTTATTCCTAAACAATAGTTTCGAATGAGTGCAAGGCGAAACCTCAATGTAAAAGAGAAATAAATGGGCATCTTTGTTCTTTCAATTAATAAAGAATAACGATGCCCATTTATTCCTTTTTTCATAGGGATTTCGTCTCTCAGTCATCATTATAAAATTCTAGTTGATTTCGTTTCGTATCCTGTTATTCAAAACATGTACAGTACAATATAATTTACTTAGAATATAATAAACACGAACATAAATATCTATCAAGATGCCCATAAATTATTTTATTCCTAACATTCTCTGAGCGGAAAGTCTTATCTTGAGTGATAGAAACTTGAATCCTAAGAAGCCTAATACAGTACTACTACTATAACAAAATATAAGTTTTATTTCAGTTTAAAAAATGTAAACCAAATTCCTTATTTTTCGTACTTTATTTGATTGAATCAAGAATGAAAAAATGGTCATTCCTTGTGTTTGAGTGTATTTTGGTGAAGTAAGATTTTTCATTTTTGTCGATAAGATGATGAAATATCTTTTTTCGATCTTCTATTTCTAAATTAATAGAATTGTTAGGAACAAATATTTATATATAACGTTGAGGATAGATATTAAACCTCGAAACATAGGATAAAACTGTTTTGAGCTCCTTAATAAAGATCCGTGTTGGTGTCAATAACGTTGATATAGAACTATTCTCTCCTTGCGTCAAAGTCTACTTAAAATAGCTCAAATGTTAAAAATCTCCCCCAAAGAATATATTCTTCGTAGGAAAAAGCATTCTTAATATTAATACAAAAAACTGAAAATAAAATCTATACTATAAAATTGTGAAAAAAAACTGCAATGAAGATCATACTTCCTTGGAAATATGTATTAGGGAAAAAAGAGATTACTTAGAAAAAGACCCCTGAAAGGTCGAAGCCCCAGAAAATTTAAAAAATATAATATGTAAATAATAATAAATTTGGCAAAATATAAAGTGTTTTTTCTTTAATAAACAAGAAATGCGAGGAATGAAATAAATCATAATAAGAATGTTTTTAAAACCAGTAAATATGAAGCCCGGCAAAGTAGGTCCCGTTAATTAGTTACGAAATATTTATATTTAAACTAACATCTTTAAAACTAATAATAGAATATAATGGAGTTTTTTAGAACGCATAATAACAATAAACGTACGAGGATAATAAATCTAAAGTAAAGTAATATACAGTACATACAAAGCGAATTTTGCAGGAAAAAAATTTTAAAAATCTTCCAACCATGGCCGCTCTCTCCCATATTAATTACTTTGTGATAATTGTCTTACATAAGCTCATTATTGACGAAGGAGAAGAGGTAATGCTTTTCGATCGAACGATCAAGGTCGAACGATCGATATCCGAAGCAGATAGATCATCGTAGGAATCGAGATGGGCTGCATTAATAATTGCGCTCCTAAGCAGTCAAAAAAATGCTTCAGATGTAGTTTTGTCGCCATTTATACTCTTCTAGCCGCGGTTTTTCAAGTTCCCATACCTTCTAGTTACAAATTATTTGGAGGTCTCGATATCGTTATCAGAAAAGCGCATTTACTCATCTGTCTTTGCAATATACTTTTGAATTGGATTTTCTTTATTTTGGACGTTATTTCTTTCATCATAGTAATTCCGATGTTGTTCGAGGCCATGAAAATTGTGCCTTTGATTGAAGTATTAGCTGACGACATCCTACATTTGCAAAAGGAAATACTCGGCGAAAATCCATACTTCAAATTGATTATCGTAACTTGTTTCACCGTCCGTTTCGCCGCTGGAAAATCCGTATTTTTTATAAAAAGTTTCAGTAAGAAAATGTGGAAAGACATCGATCAAAGTTGGATGAAAATGCTGAATTTGCTATCGGATGCCGAGAGAGAAGAACTACACGTTTACATTCGTAAATTATTTTGGAAATTATACGTAACTATGATCTTTTCTATATTCCTCACTCTGTACATTTTCTTGAAGCTGACCGATCTCAACCACCAAATTGCAATTTTGTTTCCCGAGAATGATATGTTGGTAACTTTTGGAGTTATCACTTTGTTCTTCTTCGTATCGATTACCTGGATCTGTTCGATCCTCTATCTATACTGCGTAAGTCGAGTGATTTCACGCTTATTCGACAAGATTAATGCCAGTATAGAGTCCATGATGAATAACGAAATTACCATGGATGCACTCTATCTAATCCACGACAAGCATCAGATCTTAAGCGAACTGGTCTTAAACGTAGATCGAATCTTTAACATCTTCATTTTCGTAGTATACTTCACGAGCATACCGGAATGCTGTATAGCATTATATTGCTACTTGTTCCCGTCAGAAGATACTTCTCCAGATCTGCTACTTCTCTGCATAACATTCGCCCTGTTAGCCTTCTTGTCTGTGGCCCTGAGTGCTGCGGAAGTGGCCAATTCTGTAAGTGATCATTTCAACGTCTTGAAATTCGTAAATCTAAGTAAATTCATGCTTATTTTTTAACACAGGCACACTCTACGTATGATTATCTGTGCGATCTTTTCATTACCGAAACTACTTCTGAGCAACAATCAAAGGTAAAAGGAGCCTTTTATAGATTAATAATTTCAATTTTTTTAAAATTATAATAGTACATTTTAAAAATTATTGTCTTCTCTACCTTTATTTAGATTCTTTTATTATTAGAACGTCTTTCCGGCCCAAAAATTGGCTTATCTTGTCTGGAATTATTTGTTGTAACCAGATCTAGCATCGTAAATGTAAGTTGACAGTTTAATTCGTAAAAATTCTAGTTGCATAAATGAATTTTACGCGAATGGTCGCGTGATAGGGTGAAAGTTTAAGCGCTCGTTCACGTGACCTTTACTTTCATCGATGGAAAAAATGAATTCGAATTTTGTTTCAGGTTATCGGAATGACGGCGACTTATTTTCTGACGATTATTCAGTTCAGGGGTGTCAGCCAGAGCGTTACGGGACACCATTAAGCGCCATCTGTCGAGTGAAATGATCATTAAATATTATTATTATCGATTTATAATAATGCACTTTTGTGTATTTGAGCATTGGCACGATTGAAAATATTTATTCACAAATTATACTTTGGGTTTTTAAAGGAAAAAAAATTACAAATTTTGTCTGATATTTCTGAATTTCTGTGCTATTAAAGTGACTAAAAGTTTTTACGAGATAAAATAATTGCAATCATCTACAATATAAATAACAGCATAATTATTGCTTTAGGATTTAAAATTATGGATAAAAATTCACGAAATTGACATAATTCGATATGAAAGTCGCAAATAAATTTATAAATTACAGAGAAAATCTCATTAAAAATTTTTTAGATATATCCTCATTTTATAGATTACAACGATAAATCCTGTGAATTAGTTTCTTTAGTTGATAATTGTTTCTAAATCTATCTCCACCAGTTATTAAACAAGCTTAAAACCTGTTTAAATAGCTTAAAATAGACTATTTTTTCATGCTATTTTTCTTCCTCTGCAGCCTGTACTGAAAGATTTTAAAGCAAAATATGTTTCACCCGATCATTTTAACTTTAATGTTAACTATTAATTTTATCAGTTCTAAACTTTCCAAATTACACGCATTTATTAATTTAAAAGTTATGTATATGCAACCTTCGAATTCCACGGAAAGAATTTTCTTAGGCTCATTTGAATTTAATTAATTTCAATTGATCCTGCCCGTCTGTTTATACACAGTGATGTGTTAACTCGCTTCTACACGCATAAAGAACGTAGAATCGAGTTTACACAGTACAATCGAGTGTGCAACCGAATATAGAATCGAGTTAATAAATCATAAAAGATGGAAATTTTTGAAAGAATTAATAAACTGCAATTCAAAGCTTTAAATACTTTAAAAAATTAATGAAAGGTGATAACATTCTTTTAATAATTTCGGTGATAATTCTATCAGTAATAACGGAAACAAAGGAATCGAGACTATAAAATGTTATATACTATACTTTTATGATGCATTACATCCTGGAAGTTATTGCTCTAAAACAATAGAAATGTTTTTTAAAGAATAGAGAACCACTTAGACTAAGTTCACTCAACGAAATTAGATGATGCAATATTCGATCACCTTGAAAAAACATAAACACATTTTTTATCGTAAACTAAAACAGAGTTTTAACTAATAAAAAACACTAATTTAGAAAACTTTCTGAAATACTTTTAATTTAATATTTTTCGTTCTATTATTTACAAGGAAATAATAGAACGAAAAATTCTCATCACATCGAGGAGTTTGAATTTTCAACTTTTACGCAATTAAATTAATTTATTATATTTAAAAAATAATTTAAATGCTATGCAATCGATTTTTTAACATCATTCTTGAATAGTTTATTCATTTTTTATTAACATAAAAGGAAAAAATATTAAAAATCGAATTTATTTTATGTAGTCTGTTTGCTTCCTTCTATAAATATTTACATAATTATGAATAAAAACTAATTTTTTTCATTTCAATATATATTTTTTTTTACATAAAATTAAAATTTTGATACAAAATATAAATAAAATTTGCTAGAAATGAGCATTTTTGTGTGTAGAAACATTAACATTCGCGAAGAGTAATTTCGTTACTTTACACTTGTTTTACTATGACTAATGGGTCTGGGGTATAGAAGAAAAACAAAAACGAGATAATCACGATCTACAAAAGCTATATGTTATATTGTTTGCATCTTTGTCCGAAAATTATTCGCAATTATTTAAATTCTGCGGACAGACTAGGTCATTCCCATATCAGATTCAAAGCGATAAACGGAAGAAAATAGTTCAACCTCCATAAAGGAACCAGACGACCTTCTACGGACTCGACGATCACCAACAATTTACAAGGACAATTACACCAAATATTGCATCAGATTTTTTAGATTTTGGTATATAAGGAGCCTCAGATTCTCAGTTTATCAAATATCAAACAACAACAGAGCAACATGTTCCAAGTAAGTTTCTTTAGCAAGTAGCACAACTTAATTGAAAACTTCAATTCTGGAGTGTTAATGATTTTTTACCTCTTAGGTTATCGTCTTCGGTATTCTTCTAGCCACGGTTTCTGCGGGAATTATCCCTGGTGCGGGCATAGCCGGCATCGGCATCAATCCGGCTCTGGTGGCACCCGCCATTGCAGCACGAGCAATCGCGGCACCGGCCATTGCAGCGCCCGTCATTGCGGCACGAGCACTCGCAGCACCAGCCATTGCAGCACGAGCAATCGCGACACCGGCCATTGCAGCACCAGCAATTGCGGCACCCGTCATTGCAGCACGAGCACTCGCGGCACCTCTGGCAACTCGAGTGGTCGCAACTAGAACCTTCGTGGCACCCCTCGGCGCTGGTATCGTCGCCACTAACGGCCTACTGGGTGCACCATTGGCGGGTGGTATCATCGCCTCCAAGTCCATCATCGGAGCACCCGCCATCGCCGCTGCGCCTCTGGCCGCGGGTGTCATCGGTGGTCCCGGCATAATTGCGGCTAACGGTCTTCTCGGAGCACCTCTGGCAGCCCCACTAGCTTCGGGTATCATCGGCGCACCAGGTCTAGCCTTCAAAGGTCTTAAAACGATTATTTAAACGATTTACACAAGGTGTCAATAATGTTAAAATCTACATTAATTCGAAATGATCTCAGAAATGATCTCTTGTATCGTAGTTATATAAATATTTGTTATCCCACAAAAAATTAAAAAGTATATTTTGTTATTTATTTTCTCCTGGCTTATTTGGTGTTCTTGTCATTTTCTTACAGAATTAAAATAAAATACATTTGATTTATATCCATACGCAAACTATATTATTGACTTACATAATATCTGTCTAAGAACACAGTAGAAGAGGAAATACAATTTAAAAGAACACGAACATTTTTATATTTTAGTGCACTTGGCACCTTTAAACACTCAAATTTTTAATAAAACGATACTCTTTCGTATCACAAACTACTTTAATTATAAAATTCGTACACTATTCCCTTTATTCAATTCTAATAATTTAAAAATAAAGAATAAATTATTTCTTATTCAGTATTTAAATCGAAATTTTAATGTACTATGATCACAATTTGCATTCTCTTACGAGGATTCTGATTGGCTCACAATACTTTATTGTATTCTTCTTCATTACTTTTCAAATATTATATTTTATTCGCACTTTTCATACTTTAACAATATACTGTATTTATATGCTAAAGGCAATTAATGAAGATGAGGATCGTCTCTAAAAAACAGCATTTATGCAAGTAGAAAAGTCTGATTACTAAGATATTTCATAGATTTTTAGAAAATTAAGAATATAGCAGTTATGACTTCTTATTTTTACAATAGATTTTTCTAAAATAGGTATACCTTGAATGGAAAAGTGCTAAACATTATGAGAGAAATTCCTTAAAGTGCATAAAATACAATAAAAAAAATTAGAGCTTAAGATATAATTGAATATATTAAACACAAGCGGAAGTTACGCGCTGCAATAGAACATAATTTACCATTTGTTATTTAGCAACGACATTTCGCTTCCTAAGTGTCATGAGTTATGATTTCTTATGACATATATCTTTTTCTGTTTCCTAATTAAAGACTTATTTTTTACCAATTATGTCTACCAAACATTTATTTATGTGCCGTAGACACAATTTATTGATAATTTACCTTTGTAGATAAGTTTGGTGCTTCCATCAAAGCAAAAACTCGACTCTTAAACTCAAGATACAGAATGAAAAAATTGTTTTTAGTCTCTTAATTTTCTTTATTTATCTACGGTGTAATAAAATAAATATCTGATCTAACCACGCCATTTTTTCTTAGGGATTATGGTGACTTAAAAAAAATCCCTTATCATCCGTCACCTGTCTCAATTAGAAAAACGAATAAGCTTATCCTAATGTCATTGTCTTCTCGAACGTCCAAAACTCTAATGTTTTAATTATTTTTAAAATAATTTAATTAATTCAGACTTACCTTCCATAAGAGTGATGCAAACTTACCTTTTATTTTATATTTTGCTGTCACATTTTTACATTCTATTCTTGACTTTTTATCAATTCGAGTGTAAACCCAATTACTTTTACTTAAATTATAGAAAAAGAAACTAGAAATAAGTGGAAAAGGCAGTTAAAATAAGTTTCTACAACGTTTCTCTACCATTAAAATCACAAGAAACGGAACGCTTCCTTTTAAGTTTATTTCTTTCATTTGTCAGAAAATTCTCAATTGTAATTAATTTTTATCAGATTTTTAAATAAATTTAATGAATAATTTTGAATACATTTTCTTCTTTATTTACTTATGACAGTATGTAAGAATATTTACGAATATAAAGACGCAGAGAACCTACCTACAGATTGATCTCGCATCTTTATTAACGACGTCGAAAGAAAGTTAATAAAAAAATTAATTTGTTTTAAAAAATATTTAATAATTAACCCGTTTCGAATTTTATTCTTATTTTCTTCGCATTAAAAATGTTTAAGAATAAATTCGAGAAAATGTTTTTGTCACGTGTTCAAATTTATCATCATTTCATTTCTAAAATGGAAAACTTAACCGAAACATTTTGATAAATTTTAATCATATTTCTTCGAGAATACACAGTTTAGTATCCGAGAATACGTGACTTTTCATCTCATTTAGTTAGAAAAGACGTGCCCACCTTCAATTAATAAATAAGATTTTTAAAGTAGTTGCGAGAGGTTGCAAAATAAACGAAGCAACTTTCGTTTGATCAGGTAGGAAAAAGTAAATTAAAAGTATATATTGCCTTGTGGACCTACATTTTCCTTGGTGTTTCCTACTCCAATCAAAAAATCTAATTTTAAAGTTTAGTCACGTTCGTCTAATAAAGTGCAAATTACACGTAAAAAATTGGAATTGGTCACCTACAACTCGCATTCCACGTTATATTTAGGCTGGTTTGTAAATAAATATTGCACTGAACGTGTCAGAAACTACTAGCGATCCCACTCAACACGAAGAAAAAACAAAAACGGTAATTATTTCCGCTTCCGGTATCGAATCGCTCCAAAAATATGTATCGTGACGTTAACTTTCTAATAAAAAGCATTACGAAGAATGAATCAGAAATCTCCATACGTAACAAAGAATTTAGTTTATTACGCAGTCATAAATCACAGACTATGATCTTTGGGGGTAATATTTAACTGAATACACCTAAAGATGTATGTTAACACGTACCAAGTTATGTCCCCACATAAGCATCACAAGTACAGTACAACTCTTCAAGTGGTCTGTGTTTGTATGGAGATTTCATCCTGTGCAACTATTGAACATTGAATATGCTTATTGAATATGCTATTTAATTTCGCTCATTTTTATACGTAATTCTGATACATTATTTTAAAATAATACAGTGAAACCTCCGAACAACGGCCACTGACAGGAACATAAAAATTGGTCGTTGTTTGGAGGTTATTTTGTATACCTTTCGGAAAGAAACGTTAGTGAAAAAATGGCCTGTACGTGTTTTAGTTATTAGAGATTGAACCGTATATTTTTTACATTTTATTAATCTAATCCTTTAACAACATAACAACTTTATTGTTAAATACAAAGGTCTCACAAGCTCAACATCGATGGCAAGCACACTTCGTGCTCCAGTGCCACAAAAACGCCCTCTTACCAGAGATTATCCGCCGCCCTCCCATAGCCGAATTATAGCCACGACAACTTTATTCGAATATTTTTACTAGGAAGTTTCGATGTAGAATTTTAAATTAATAAATTATACAACTAAGTTTCTCCTAATTATCACATTAAATATTCTAAAATTCATTTACAATATTTGCCTTTCTACTTTACAAATTACAATACTTAATTTAATAAGTACAGAAATTCGCATCTCTTAAGAATTCTTCCAGCAAAATTTTATGTCTTAACGAAGTCTAAATGAAAATTTATCAAATTGAGCGTATTTATTAAACTTTACTAATTTGATACATTTGTGAACTCTGTTCCAAATTAATTGTATAGAACTTTTAGTATATTTCCTACAAGTTTAGATGCACACCTCCAGATGGCGCTATGTTAATGGTATCTTCGTCTGAACTTCACAATAAAAACATGGTGCCATTTAAAATAATTTTTTAAATTCATAATTAAATTTCTCTGTCAAATTTTGATATTTTATATAAAAGAATTGATTTTATTCTTTAATTCTTCGAAACATTTAAATTTAAATACAGTCGAACCGCTTGTAATAACAGACATTTCTTCACAAGCTTTTTTAAAACAAAAATGCTCACAAAATAACCACACTTATTTGTTTTTGTTTGTTTTTTCCTTTCAGTGGCCATTGTTTAGAGGTTTGACTATACATGATTTTATAAGAATTAGTTAAGAACAGTTAAGTATTCTTAACTGCAAAATCTCTTCGCCAAGTACTAAATTACTTAAGAAATCACTCATAAAGTCTTTAATAAATACAACACCCTGTATATAGAATGAAGAAGAATGAAGTCAATTGTAAAGAAAAGGAGGGGGAAATATTATTTTTATACATATTTATATTCACAGAAGAATATTTTGTAAACATAAACACAGAGATTATTTTTAAATATTTTTAGTTTTTTTATATATATAAGTTACATAAAAACACTGGAAAACACGTCCGAAAGTAAAATCTTCACATAATGCGCACGTCAAAAGTGATAAATATATTTGTTAACCTTTGTGAAATTTTTAAATTTTACGTAATTTTTAAAAATACGTAGTCAAAAATAAAATTTAGAAAAAATTTCGAACAAAAAATCAGGATTAGTTGTTCCTTTATGACAAAATAAAAGAAATCAGGGATTAGTTTCTAAAAAATTTAATTTCTTTTTTTAATTTAATGTTTTCAAAAATGAATTTTGATTTAAAAAATTTAATATAAAATATTCATTATTTTACTCGGTTTATAAATAGTTTGATTGAGAAAAAAAAAATCCGGATTTTGTCTCGTCAAAGAAATCACTGGATGTTGGATTTTTTTTGAAGTTTCCAGCATGATTTTTCCTATCATCTCGATATACTTTTCGATTTATTATATTTTTTAAAATAGATTTTCCAGCCAATATATTTATCTTTATCTTATTTTTCAACTGTAATCTATATTTCAACGTTTTTCTATATCTTGAACAACTTTATGGTGCTGCTTATATTCAATTTACCATCTCCGTCCTTCGTCTTACCGATAGTTATAATTCGTTGCGATAGTTAAATCCTTTATTATTTTTGTTTATACGTGGTTTGTTTCATCCTGGTCGCTTAGGAAATAAAGTCACGTCCAATTCATTAATATTGCATGATACCATCATGTGATGTCTTGAAGAATCTGATAGACTCGGTGCTGTCGAAAGCACAAATATATGGTTTTTAAATTCAAACACTGCTGAAATCTAATTATATTTAAGAGTACATAAAAATTTTATTTTTTTTAAAAAAAAATATCCATTCTGGAGTGTCATCTTTGAACAATTCTGCAAGCATCAGTAAAGGGTCGAATTTCTGTATTAATCTACTTGGTTAGTAAGTAAATATTTATTTGAATTTTTATAAATTTATATTCTCTGAATTAATATGGCAGAATTTAACTAAAAAAAACAAAAACCCTCTTTTCCTTAATGGATCCATTGACAAAAAGAGTCTCTCTTTTCGTCAATGGATCCATTAAGGAAAAGAGGGGGGTTGACTTAGATGACTAAAAACTTCTACATTTTATATTTGATCATCGCATTTTGAGAAAAAAATTAACATTTAGAAGGATATGAGATGTGTGTACTTTACCGAGAACACCATTCATCAATCCATTTCTATTTTGTATAAGTAGAAATAAAGGTATTTCTGTACTTGTAAAAAATTGATTCCACCAGCTTTCCATAGCTCCAAACTAAAATTTTATCTCAAGTATATACCTTTAGGAATTCTCCAGTCTCTTTGTTAATTCTGATAAAATAAGATGTGGTAAACTTTT
Organism: Centruroides vittatus; assembly: GCF_030686945.1. Classification (NCBI taxonomy): domain Eukaryota; kingdom Metazoa; phylum Arthropoda; class Arachnida; order Scorpiones; family Buthidae; genus Centruroides; species Centruroides vittatus. The sequence continues at coordinate 1,168,113 of NW_027122722.1, read as the reverse complement.
ATACTTTCTATCCCTGAGGATGAGCTTGAAAGATAAAACCGGATCTTTACTGTCAAAACGCATTTTCATTTCTGTAAAAATTCTCTTCGTAAAAACTTGTTTACTCCATTTTTCTAGCTTAAAGATAAAATAATTTAAGCTAAAATCGAGTAGATCCTTCGAAAGAAACATCTTAGAACCTTCAAAAATTATAAAATCTCTATATATTGATACTCGAGTTTTTCAACGATGCTGCAATATAAAATAAATTTGCAGCATCGTTGGAATTTGCATTTTATTGGAGAAAGTAATAATTAATAAGTTATTTATTATTATGGGGATGTAGAGAGATTAGACCTTGTTTATAGGGAGAAGTTTGGCGACACGAACAGGATATAGTCTGAGTCTACTACCGGAAAACGCCTATGATAGACTTAATGAAACGTTTCCAACTCGCAAATTACTTGATTTAGCGATAACAAGAAAATTAAGTGTTTAAATAAGTCTAATTTCAGTAAATTGTTAGAAAAATTACAGAAAAAATTTAGCGGAATCTTTACTGTTATAATCTAGACCAATTTGAAAATGTAACATAAAAAATCGTAAAAAATTAAGTGGGCCAAGCGACGAATAAGATTGACTTTATCCTGAATCGTTATGAAAAATTGCAGGAAGAAGAAATCTAATTCAGGAATTTTTTCGTTGGCCATCCTCCATATGAAATATATATATCCATCTCCAGCCAACACAACATTAATTTATCCACGTCTAAATATAATAATACTAGTGTTTTTCATCTGTTCTATTCGTTCTGTAATGGCTAATTCGACTTTACACCACATTTATTGTAATAAAATCAATACTGGTGCTTCATTTTAATACATGGTTTTTAATTAGAACAATGGAGAAATTGGGAAAGTAAAAGTGATCGATTATTATGGGCTCAAAATATCAGATGATACATTAAAAGGTTGTACAGTACAGTAGTATATTATAGTGCAGGGATCTAATCCGAAAGCGTGAAGAGCCCCAGAATTATTCACGAGGGATCTCTCGCGGATATGTCGGGCCCTCCCTCATAACGGGTCCGGCTGTTGTGGGTTCTTACTATAAGCTTCACTAAAGTCTCTCGGTAATCACAAGGCAGAAAAAGCCTAAAATAAAAAAATGCTGTAATAGTTACTATTTATTAATTATTATAGATCTGATATCGCGTATATTTTATTCATGCTGTATACAGTACTTATTTATTGACATCAAGTAAAATATATAAGTCATTTTTACTTTAAATGTAAATTAGAACTAACAAAATGGTTTAATAAAATTTATATGTATTATTCTTCTTACTAATACAGTGCTGGACATAAATATAGACACCCCTTGGAGTTTCCTACTACATTTGCATTATTCAGTGATATAAATTTTATATTTGTTTACAGTAGCAGTTACGCTGAATTTCATGTAATTCTAAGAAAGTACCGTCTCAAAAGCAGATCCCCATAACATCTAAAAGAAATTTTGGTTTTCTGTCGAATTTGTTGGTGATATTAATAAAACTGTTGCATCCAGAAATGCCACGTGGAAATCAACTAACAGAGCAGGAAAAGGATGAAATTGACACTTCGCGTGATGAAAACAAAGATTATTGATATACTGCCAAACTGCTGGAATAGATCACAAGTGTAATCCGCAATTACTTAAAAATTCCGAGCAAAAATCCAGAAATGAACGAAGAATTGTCGGAATGGCTTCAAATTCTACACCAAGCTGGACGTTCGGAAGGATTGAGATCTTTAAGTCTCCGCACAAACTGTACATCGAGTTCTACATCGGTGTATCAGCCAAAATGAAGACCTGTCCGAAACTTAAAGACGTAAGTACACAAACAGTGTATGGAATTTGGTCGAACGATCACGTACAGGAGTGATCGTTCGACCAAAAACCGTAAGTTGGTAATGATTTATAATTTATATCTAAATTTGCAGAGCATTGTGTTATTAATTTCTGTCTGTCATTGAAGATTATTTTCAGCGATGATTAAAAAAAGAATTCAACATTGACGATCAGAATGGATTGAACGGATATTGGCACGATTTATTTTGTGTTTTGTGGAGATAGTGTGATGGTTTGCGAGTGTTTAGCGCTGCAGTAAAATTACCTTTAGCCTTTGTTTCGTCGACAATGAACGTCTCAATGGATGCTTGTCAGTCATCTCCTACCATTTCTTCAACAATAACACCCTTTGCATTTCGGCAAGATTATGCGAGCGTCCATTCTAGCGGCAGTGTCCGCCAGTGGTTTCGGAATAACGATATTGATATTGTGGATCGGCCAGATGTTCCCGAATTCCAATCCTATGGAAAATTTGTGGGGAATTCTCGTGAGAAAAGTAAGCGCGGGTAACCATTCCTTTACATCAGTCGAACGTTTAAATTCTGCAGGTTGAGAAAGCGTTGGGTGTGAGGACCTTACAAATCATGTTCGGAGGATGTCCAACGAAATAAAAACCGACGCCTAACTAATTATTAACACTAATATTTCGTGTTAATAATTGTTCCGTGTGTTCTGTAATAGCTAGTTCGACTTTACATCACATTTATTGTAATAAATTTAATATATGTGCTTCATTTTAATATGTGCTTTTTAATTAGAACAGTAGGAAAATTGAAAAAATTATCAATTATTATGGGCTCAAAATATCAGGAAAAATAAATTTGATATTTTTTATGATACTTAACTTGTTTGCCATTTTAGTTGTGTTATTGACAATTAGTTATAGGTGTTTTAACATTCCTAGTCTGCTTAACGATATTTTGCAAAGGTGTATATATTTAGGCCGAGCACTTTAGTTTTTAAACGTCTTGCTTAAATTTTATTAATATTTACTTATGTTCTAATTTGCATTTTATATGCATTGTTATAGAATTTAATATCAGACTATAAATGGTGTCTTTTTTTATTTAAATACATTAAAATATCAAATATTTGTTTTAAAAACTTCCCTTTCGTAAACACGATGCAGAAAGAGAAACAAAAGAAGTGTTTTGTTTCTTTTTGAATGCGTTTTCTGTTAATGAAGTGCCCTTAGTAAACACAATTACATGACATTCGACTGTTGATCAAAAGAAATTCGGAATATCAACAATTAGATTCTTTGCATTGCATATAAAATGTGTCTTATTCTTGAATTTTCTGATATTTTCTCGAAGAGAGATAAAACTTTTTCGTGTGGCCTTATTTTTGTTTTATTCCAAATCAGAACTGTTTTAACTTTATACACAGAAATGATTCCATGCAGTTTATTGCAAAAATCTTTGAAGATTTAACAGATTTATCTACAAAATAAGATCGTATCTAGTATTATGCTCTACATGTGATGTAATATTTTATATAGAAACTTCCATAATTTCAAATAAATTTATCTGGAATGGAAGTGTATGTCATAAAAAGTTTCGGATAAGTTCTTCCGTTAGATTGATTACTATAAAAGAACTAGTGACGACACGAGGGTTTCTTTATACAGTTACGCACGTGTGGAACTTGTAATTTTTAGTTCTTCACGTGGAATAGATGTTAAAAGTTTTATTAGTTAACTATATAAAGAACTACTCTCGATTCTTCAATTTAATTTCCTACGGAAGAACTGCATAAAAGAGAAATATCGAATAATATAAATGAAATTTCATTGTACAAGTGAAAAAATAGAAAATAATCTCTTTCATTTATTATCGAATTACAAAATCAGATCAGTTTAAAAGATTATTTCGAATACTTCAATTGCAGAAGTTTCTTCTTCTTGTTTCCTTATTTTTCACAATGTCCTGTCACATAAACCTGCGTGACTTGCCACCTTGATAATACTGCTACCTTGATATTTTCGTTACACACCCTCCGGCTAAATTTCTACGAAAAGTTTCCCGTATTGATTCCGATTGCCATTTTGATAAAATGACAATGTCTTTTCGAATTTATATTGGAAAAATTTACGATAAAATCGCCCTTTTACATATTCTTCTACAAAGACAATTTCTTCCACGAGACAAGACTAATTTATTCGTTGGCAGTTGTCACTTTTATAGATATCCTGTCCAATTTTGAGTTATTAATAAAGACCATTGCTAATATAAATGTCTCGAGAGAGAATTAAATACGAATTATTCTGTAAAGCATTGCAAACTCTAGAATTAATTTATCAGGAACAGGGGAATAATTCCTTCAGCTTTCTATAAAAGCTTTAATCCCTGAATGACCCGTCTTGCATCATTATTATTTACGTAAATTATTTTAAAAATAATCCGAATTTCAAATCATAAGAACATAAAAATTTTAATAAATTAATCTGAAATCTTATAAACAATGGCTAAATTTTATTAAAAAGCCTACTTTAGTCACGGTTTGAATTTGTTAGAAGCCGCGTTAAATTAATTGTAGTAAAGAAAATCACCTCTTACAACAAATGTAATATTTCCTTTCTACCGATTTTTTTCCACTACCTATACAACTTATTCCTATTTTCTTTTCGGTAACTTCGTTTAGTGTTGTTGTTCCTCTAGACAAATGGAGTCTATCAGTTTGCGCTATGGCAAAACAAATTTTTGTTTACAAATCTCTGATTGCTGCATCCCAGTTGTACACAAAAGTTAATTTCTAAAGTCAAAATTAAGCGTGTTTTTCTCTATTTTAGCTATTCATCGACGATTCTGATGCTGTGTTATTTCAATTCCTAATATAAAGTTTCATCTGAGTTCGGAAGTTTTCTCGAGATTACTTTAATATCTCATCGAAATCCTGAGAAATTATCGGATCAACAGTGGAAAATCTCCTCTAGACTACATCACAGTATCATTCTCTAGATTAAAAATCCTCTAAACGTTTCGATTTTCTTGTAGAAAATTAAGAATTTCCCACTTTTATAGAATTATAAATGTTTTTCTTAAAATAACTGATATAAATATTGCATTTTCCGTAAGCTCGACATGTTTTTGTTGACGTTTCAAATAAATATTGATAATGACGTCGGATGTGTGTTGTTCCTTTAACCAAACGTTTCTTACAATGTGCAAACAGCAATTTGATGTTTGTAGTTCGATTCGGACATTCGATATTCTGTTAATGTTAAATCGAAACTCGAAAATCAATCGGAAAAACAGTATATAATTGCATTTACTTCTAGTAAATTCGCAAAACGATACGTGACGTCAACGATGTCGACCCCATTATAACTTCGTAAAGATATTCGTTTTATATTCATTTAATTGAGAAATTTTATATAAACTTTTTAATTAATTTTTTATACTGAGCAATTTAATGATTTTTCGACTTCTAAACCCGATTTTTACGCCGAATTTCACAAAAACCCAAATTATTCAAAGAATAATTTTTAAAGGGATTATTTTAATGTAATAGAAAAGGGAAGCGGATAAAGACATTTGAATACAGTTAAGCTAAACTTGTATAAGTTTAACCCACATAAAATTTAATTATAATTAATTTAAAAATATAACTAAATTTCGTGAAAGATAGGCTATACTTGATCAATATTAAAATTAGACTGAATTATTTTTTAATGAAATCGAGATGAGTGGATTCATCCGATACACTAGTAAGAAAATGTGAGAGTCATCGTATTACTGCTAATCTGTACATAAATTTGATCTTTTTCCCAGTGGCGTAGCTAGGGTTCTCCGGGCCCGGTGCGGAACCAGATTTGTGGGCCCCCGAAAAAAATTTTAGTGTCTTTTTTCCTGATTTTGGGGCCCCTATAAGCCTGTCGCTTTCCAGGGGCCCGATGCGGACCGCACCTACCGCACCCCCCCTAGCTACGCCACTGCTTTCTCCGACATTATTGACGAAATATATTCCGTAACAGAAGAATAAATTTAATAATAATACTGTCGGAAATAATGAAACGGTGCGACCAGTCCTAAAATCTTACAAAAATGGCTTAAAACAAAGAACTAGTGAGAAAGACAAGAGCTGCAAAAATCGATTGATGTCGAAGAGCATCAAACGTTTCCCAGATAGTAATAAAATTAATAATGTTTCTGTTTATAATCTTTATTTATTTTATTCTTATAAAATTTCAATATAATTAGAAATTAATTTAGAAATGGTCATATTTTTCAATTGCATCAAATAATATAAGAATGTATGCAACATACAGGCCTACATTTATTAATGCGATGGAAGGATGTGGAAAATTTCTACATTAATTTCTAATTGTGTTAATACAAAATACTTGTATGACGTCAACGAAAAGATATCTTATTGTGTGAACAAGCGGAAAGATGTTAAGAGAGTAACGTGCGGCCTACCAACCCCTGGGTTGAAAAGGAGAGATTAATCCAGAAATTCTAACATTTTTTAAATGTATTTTGACAGTTTATTTTATTATAAATTATAATTTTTTATATTGTAAATTAAATTTTAATAATTATTTTGAGTATTATAAATACTCGAGCAGTTTTTAATTATTAATATTAAATTACTAGTAAATTTGATCAGGAAGAAAAAAAACTAATGGATTAAATATACGCAGAATAATTTTATCAATTATAAATAAAGATCATTTAAGTTAAACTGTTTATAAATGTCGTTAAAATAGTCTTTTTTTTAGATTTTATATTAAGATTTTTGAAAGATTACAAACGAGTTTTTCTATTAATCCTAAGATCCATTAGATTACATTTGTCATCCATCTTAATTGATTCTTCGTTCCTTAGAGAATTAATGTTCTTTCTTATTTTTATTCTTTTGCAAGAAAATATTTTTGCATTTTACCTCACCGATGAATCGATAAACGACGTCTTTCCAGATGTAACTACCGTTTTCGTCCAGATTTTTTTATGAATTCTCACTTGGAATGTTGTCTCCAAACTACCAAACACAGAAATATTTAAGTTAATGAAAGAATATGCCATTGTTTTAGCAACAAAGCATCTAACAGATTTTATTTAAATTTACTGTCTTCGACGCTTAAACGCAGCTAAGATTTACTTACCGATTATCAATTTTGCGTAATCCTTTTTGATCTTTTAATATTTTTTAATTTTATTCACGTTTTATTGTTATAAAATACTAAAATTGAATATTTTAGGAATGTAAAATTAGCAAAAACATAATACGTTCTTTGTGATATATATGAGACATCACGTAATAGAGATTTAAACGAAGTAGGTTTCTCAATCGCTATTGGTTAAAGAAGTAAAAACAACTAATCAATTTTTAAATAACATTTTTACTTTATATCTCACGTATTTCGCAGAGCACGACATATCTTTTTATTGATATCCTTGTGTTCTTTATATTGTATTTAAACTATTTTAGTTTTTTTCTAAATAATTTTACATTATTTTAAAAGGTTCAGCAATTATTTATATGCCATATATTATTTATGCAATATTTTTATAACCCGAGAAAGTCCGTAAAGTGGCTATAAGTGTCAATAGATATATAAACCAGTTACTACTTTATAAAATTGAATTTATACTTTAAAAAAGAAGAAAAGAATATAAGAACACTAGAAGTATATAAAACTATAAAATTGCTGCAAAGTGTATAATATTAAAAAAAAAGTTTTGTTAACATTTTTTCCTCATACACTTTATCGACTGTAAGTTTTTCAATACAGTTTCTATAGGTGCAAATATAGAAAAATGTTATCTTGTAAGAAAAATTTCGCGAATTTTAAAACATTATTTATTATATTTGTTAATAAAAAAACTCGAGATAATTTCTTAAATTTTTTTATTTACATGAAACAACTTTGTATATACCGTATACATTAATGCATTCTAATTAACATCAAATTAAACAAACATCCTTAACTTCGACTGAGGATGCTCCTCCATAAACTCTTTCGATAAAATAATCTAACATATCACTGATATGTATCTTTTATTATCTTTACTGATACACTCACAAAATCACGAAAAGATTTTTTTATATGATCACATATTATACTTCACAGAAAAATATATTAATGCAACACAATATTTAAACTCGAAGATCACAAAGTTTTATATGCTTATCAAGAAAAATAAATATATTATAATGAATGACGCCTTCATTCCTTCTTTGCTTTGTATCCCCCATGACCCAAAAACGTAACTTTTTCAAATATATTATTAACTTTAGCGTTTTTAACGGTTCTAAACACCATCAAATTTGAATATTATTTTGAGTATTTAACAATTTTTTAGAGGTTTAAGTATTATAAAAATTATTTTTATAAAATCCGAGAATATATTATATATATATATTTTTTCTTAAATGTGTTTTCTTTTTCTAATTGTCTTCGCTCGTTTTTGGCACGTTTTAAAATACTTTAAATGCTATTATTTTGATAATATTGGATTTTTTTAAATGTAATTAAGAACCCAATAAATAGATTAAGTTGGAATGAATATTGCAACCGTGGAAAGCCCTAGAGGACGTGTTGCATCTGCTCAATTTTGCAAGAGGTAATTCTTGTTGTATTCGTTACGATGCTTCGGGTGTTTCTTGTAGAACTGCTAAAGGGCCCCTCGGACGTTCCCTTCTTGGAACAGGAAAGCATTCTCTTGAATGCCCTTCTGAATTTGATGGACATGGCATTGTAAAGGATTGGATTAATAGCACTGTTGATAAACACCATGGTTTTGCTAAACATTAGATACCATAGCTCCATATAACGCTCCTTGGCCAGGGAGTTGTAAACTAACAGCACTCTATAGGGCAGCCACAACGTTGCGAACACGGCCACCACCACAACCAACATCTTTACAACCTGGAACAAAGAAAAATATATGAGTTTGGCACTAAAATATTTATACAGATTTATTTTAAACGTCTGCACACACAAAATTGCTTGCATAATTTATATTGAATTTGAAAGAGTCAAATTTATCCAAAAATTATATAATAATATTTATCGCTAATTAATGTTTTCATAATCACTCATGTATTAATATATATATATATAATTCCGAATTTATATACATTAATTCTCAACGGAGAATTATAATGATTATGAATCTATAAGTCTATAGAATTAAAGACGAATAAATTTTAAATTTCTTGAACTTATTCTCTAATTCTAAACGTTATAATTAACAGAACGGATAGGAAATTTTGAACTTATTTAAATATGATTAACAAACCATTCAAACTAGTTATAAGTTATTCAAATATTTAACTAGAAATTAGCAGTAAACTAATTGTAATCAGCGAAATTAGATTTACTTTAGCCAAAGATAAAAATGTTTACACAAATAGAAGTAATACAATGCAATTTATTTTAATTTTTATCGTTGATTGCATCACTTAATTAAGCGATATTAATTTTAAATATTTGATATTTATTTAATTCTAATTAAATTAGGAATAATTCTTTTGGATTATCATTAACTTTTCTTCCATTTATTTAAAGAAAATATTCTTAAATATGATTAATTAATATTGAAGTTATTATTAATAAATAGAGAAATTGTCAGGATAAACCTGGATATGAAATTTTATATTGTTTTATAATAAATAAATTAAAATAAAATATAAAAGAAATGTTCTCGGAAAAAAAAATTCGAGTGCGTTAAAAGTCGATAATGCGGAGAAAACAATATAAAACGAATATAATCGAATTTGATTGATAAAAACGTCTATGACGTAATAACGACAGGCGGTATGAGGTAACAATAGCGTGATTGTGATGTGTTTGTATGGCGTAATAATATTCTGTCTGAAACGAAGACAAACAAGCAGAAAAATGACTTAGGCTAATATCTGTATAGCGTATAATATTGGGCATATTCTACCGGTTTCCTTTATTAGTACTTCACTCGATAGAAACGTTATTGGATAAATTAGAATGTAAATGAAAGACTAGGAGTGACGTTAGCTGTTGTTTTTTATTTATATATTTTCTGTTTTTTCTTATTTTGTAGTCCAAACGCGTATGACATTTTCGAACATCTAATATAGCTCTAAAAATATAGAGGAAAAAATGTAAACACATCTAAGAAAATCCGCAACGTTTATTAAACTTCTTATACAAACAGACGTATTTTTTAAATAAATTAATTTGTAGAAAATTATTAAGTAAAATGTAAATATTTACAAATTTTTTTGGATTGTGCCAGGGTCAAATGACTTTTCTTACACGCCTATTAGAAGTAGCTAAGAGTTAAAAGTAAATTAAAAGTCTGTCTTTCCTATACTTAATGACTACACTCGGAAATAACAGGAAGTCTTCTAATCTTGCCAATTTTCTGACCTTCAGTCTTTCAGTATCTTTCAGCTTTACAGTCGAAACCGAAGGATGATGATAATTAATTGGGGAGGTATGTACTGACCACTTTAATTACATTCTTCCTTCTGACGTTTCCTGGCACGATCAAGAATTTTAATAATTTTCTTCTCCTATAATGAATAAGTTACAACATATTTCCCTTCTTAGAACTTTCTTCTGTTCCACGTAAAAAAAGAAACTAATTCCTAATGTTTTGTACTGCTACATTAGAAAATAATGATACTTTGCTGATAAATTTGTTACGAGAATGTTAAGGGGAAAATTTCTAAAGAAAAATGACATACAAAAAAAAAAATAATAATATGTTGAATGAAAGAAAATGTAGTTCGTTATTATAAATTTCTAGCGGAGGATTTTACAAATTATAAAATGGTTTTATAGTATTACCATTTATCTTACATTTCCTCCTACTTTCATTGTTATATAGAGTAGCCCAAACTCGGTTAACCGTGTTGTATGCGCGAAAATCAGCAATTTGTGTATCTTTATAACTTCTGTACCGAATAAAGAATATCATTTCTGAACGATTTTTGCAGTTTGTAAGTAATAAAATATTTAAATAAGACCTCAATTTAATTTTTACAATGGTTAGCTAATTTTTCAACCTCCCTGTGTATCATATGATTATAAAAATGTTATTGAGCTCTGTTATTTCGCCGAAATTTTTACACAATAGTTATTATGCATTATATAAATTAATATGGCTTAATTCGTGTTACGTTTTCGACTTTTTTACTCAAGTTACACATCAGTTATACCGGATGATTGTAATTAAAATACCACTGTTCGACGCTGTGTAGAGAGATATCTAGTTATCAAAATGTAACCAAATTCGGTATGGTAACATTTCGGGACACGAGGAAGAATTTCCTAACAAATTAGTACCGAAACTCGCCACTATGGCATTTTTTGGCGCTGCAAGCAACAAACATTTCATTCGTACAAGACACACGCATTATATAGAGATCTTAGCAATGCAGGTGATAGTGCTCAATATAGTCCCTAGAGTTCCTAGATATAGTGGTGCCCATTCTGAAGGTGTAAAATCTGAAGGCAATGGCAGTAATTGATTCTCCGTGATTCCTCTCACATACAGTGTGATTGTGTCTTTCGAGACTGCCGAATTTGTAACGCATCCTCGATAAACCACACAGTTTTTAAGTGTCCCCACAAATAAAACTACATTTTTATTATTTGCAGCGCCAAAAGTGCCCACACCACAATTTTGGTACTAGATATTTTACGGAAATGTCTTCTCGTGTCCCGAAATGTTACCATATCGAATTTGATTACATTTGGACTGCTAAATATCTCTCCAGACTGCGTTGAATAGGGGTACAATATAACTGAGAGACATACATTAACTATATTGCTTTCGCTTTCCTTTGTGTTACATTGTGTCTATCATATATTCCTGTTATATTTACAATATTCTTTCATACGTGTTACATTATTACTTTCCCAACTGTTATAACATAACACGGGAAAGTATTGTAAGCGTGTCAAATTTCACCCTCCGGGTTTCTTGCAAGTCTCGACGCTTTGAGACTTCCTGAACTCAGAAACGTCCGAACACACGGGGAAAACATTCCGCGATATGTACTGTATGTATTTGTATTGTTGTCTATTTCATATAATATCTTAGAATAGGGTAAAGATTAAGAAGCGAAATCTGGCACGGTAACTCGCATATAAGGGACATCGATGCTTTTAAATTTTGGGGTACGGAACTCGAGGGTGGTGGGAGATAGAGAGAGTCGCATGTCGTATTTCGAGTGGAGTCGGACTTAATACAAATTTTACACGTTATTGGCATTTAAAATATTTTTAAAAACTCATCTATACCGTCAAAATTAAGTCTGTTTGCCTTTTTATAATAATTTATATATAAAAATTATTTCTTAATAACATCTCGTAACAAGATGGCTCCACATATAATTGAGATTGTCATAGTGAATTAACTTAAATATTATTTTAAATGGAGATTTTTATTATAATTTGACAAAATTACTCTTTGTAAGCTTTTGTTATTACTTAAATTTTATATCGTAATATTAACGAAAATTATCGAAACTCCTCATGGGCGTCTGCAGAAAAATTTCCAGGGAAGGAGCAAAGCTTGGAAACAAATAATTGCATCAATAAATTTTTATTAATTTTTTAGACTTTTTTTTTACAAGTACATTATAGAATACAGTATTGCATCAAAGCGCCCCATGGTCGGGGGTGTAAGGTTACCTATCTCAATCATTTTTAAGATTATAATTTGTGGAATATTTTACTCGATTCCAGGAGAAGGCAAATGCTCCCTTTGTCCTCTCCTCTGCAGCCGCCCTAATGGTCTCATTTACCTCCACTTCGAGTTCTGGGAAATTCCAGTAAGAGCCTTTGCTAGCTTTTACTTTACCGGCTGTTATGTATGCATAACAAGGGAAAGTATGGGAATTTTGTCAAATGTACTCTCCGAGTTTTTTGCAAATGTTCATGTTTGGAGATCTCTTGAACCCAAAAGTCAATACAAAGGCAAAAATTTCTACGGATATGTGTGTGTTGATATTGATGTCTATTTTGTAATATCTCAGGATGGAGTAAAGATTCAAAAAATTAAATTTGGTATGGTAGCTTGTGTATAAGGGACATTGATGATATTAAATTTTGGTGGTGAAAGGTCGATAGGGTGGGGAGATAGAAGGGAGTCATATAACTAGAGTGAGGTAGGACTTAATAACGAATAAAATCTTCGTTAACATTTACATTTTTTAAAATAAAATTCATCCTTACCCTCAAAATTAAGCCATTTGCCATTTATAGTAATTAAAAATATAAAAAATTTTTATAGTAAAATCTCATAACAGATGGCGCCATACACAATTTTATTTCTTTTGCTTAATAATATAAAAGTTATTTTTAAAAAATAATAAAAACTGATAACAGCCGGGAATATTACGCAATTCGTTTCTGGATTTTTTGTTTGTACACTTATACAAAGATTGCTACATACATTTTGGAGTCTTTTGCCTTTTTTGTGTAGTCTTTTATTCGGAATAAGCAAAAAATATTTTGATAATTATAAAGCCATAAGAAAACGTGATTTCCGATAGATTTCAATTAATAACACCTTTCTTAAGCAGAATGTTTAAACAAAAGCGAAGATTAATAAATTTATAAAAGTTAGTGATAAATTTTGTTAAAGTGTAGAGAAATTATCGATTATATTTCCCATGATTTATCTTTCTACTTACATCTTCAATCATTTTCTCTCAATAATTTTCGTAACTCAAACACACTGTACTTATTAAGCGATCATTTACTAGAAATTTCGTGATGTTCTTTCTTACCAGCCATTTTCTGATAACAAATTGGGAAAACGTCTTTCTTTAAATATTTTTAAGATGTTTTGATCTACAGAGACTTATGCTCTTCATCTAAATAAATTGAATTTGGTGACAACAATTCCACTAATTGCGTTTCTAATTTATTGTCGTCTAATCACTAACAACTGCATTCACGACAATCTCATTTCTATTCGAAACTTTACAAGATTCCACAGATCTTATTTACATCCAGTCAAACAAATTTAATTATAAATTAGATTTAGAAGCTTTCTCTACGCAATTCTGTCAACTTAACATAATTATAATGTCAGATTTTATTGGATGAATACGATCTTTTTACACCCCTTTCTATCGTAAACTTTCGCGTGATTCATTAACAAGCAAATCTTAAATTGTTTTAACTTTATTTATTCATTTACACAAATAAATTAATTAAATAAAATTTTTAAAAAGCGTTGGAAATTTTACTTTCCTAAATATAACAATGCCGAAGTAATTGCTTTTAACCACGTGGCATGTTTGTTAACGTATTGCGAATTGTTAAAATTTAAACTGTATTTTTCATTTGATTGGTTAACAAATTGACGATCGGCCAATCAACACGCTTATAACGTAGGAGTGGCTCTATTTGACTAATCAGCGAATTTGGAAAGAAAAAGTCTATAACTTTTGCTTAATTACCGAACCAAAAAAGTCTTTAATAAAGCAGAAAATTTACGTTTTCTGTTAGTTTTATTTTCTATTAATCGATAAATTGAGGTCTAAGCTAGTAACTGAGTCTTAATAAAATGATAATTTATAATAAGAAAACACACACACACACGTAACTCAGTTAATTAAAGACAATTTTATAAAGTTTTAGCAGAAAAGGCATTACTTTAAAATATTATTTAGGATTTCAAAAATGATCGAAAAAATATTTTTAAAAATTTCAAATAATAACAGTTTTTTAATAAAAATAATTTGCTATAAAACTAAACCAAAATTAGATAATAAAATTACAAAATATTATTAAGAAAAATAAAAAGATACGGTGAAAAAAATAAAACTAGACATCGGTTAATTCGGTTTAACAAAAAGTGTATACAGTACTTTGTACTTTGAAGTAGAAGAAGATACAAAACATCAAACAGACTTTTGCAAACAGTCGTATCGGATATTAAAGCAAAAAATTCCTATCAGAAAGAACGATTGTAGTCAGTGGTAACATCTGAACCAGAAAAACAGGAAGATGCTTTTTCAGGAGTCAAGTGAATGGAGTTATCAAGAATTCCAGATAAAATATTTTCAACCTGTTCCACGACAGTCTCCGAGCGTAAGATTCGATTAATGAAACTGTATAATCAAATTTTGATAAATTATATTAAAAATATTTTTTCAACTTCGATATTAATCAATGAAGGAAACGTCTTGCACCAAAATTGATTGAAATGTTGAATTCTTCGATACAAGAATCTATTTTTGAATATATTATTGAGAAATTTTGAAATTTTTTATTAAAAATGTTTTCTATCTAAATTTTAAGCTTGATTTTTAGATGAATTGATCGACATTTTATGAAATTTTTTTTTTCTTCTTCATTTTTGGATGGAGGTTGAAGCTGGCAAACATTCTTTTGTTGATTCTTCGCGAAGAAATTATGCTCGAAACTAATATTATTGATTGATGTTGAGGTTTTACTTTTTATGAAGAAGTTAATCGATCGAAAATATTTTCACTTTGTAAATATATAAAAACGTTTTATTCAGTTTAACCGTTTCCATCATTTAAATCACACTCTACGCTTTACATTTACAATAATAAACCATTCTAAAAAAACGAATAAATGAGTTTATTTTCGAAAAATTCTGGAAGAAATTTAATTAATTCGAATATTTTTAACGTTTAAGAGATAAATATGATTAAATTTAACTTGGCATTCCGAGATAACCTTTAATTATTTTTAATGATTGAAATCGTTACTATTCGATCGACCATACGTCAAAGGGAAGTAAATGGAATATATATATATATATATATTTTCATTACTTCAATTTTCTGACAAATATAAAAGTTATTATATTTACTTCAAAGAGAAAGTTAGGTACTGTGCTGTACAGTACATGCGCTGCACTTCTTGTAGGTATCATAGATACGTGACAAATACAAAGATTCGTGATTTAATCGCTTATATAAGAATTATATCGAGTTTATTTCTCGATATTATTGTTTAAGCTTCGCACATTAAAAATAAAAATTAAAAAATAATGCTATCGAGGTGAAAATTACTAATATAAAGTAAAACAAAATGGACCACAAACGTAAATAATCTTCGATAATTTTTTTTTTTAATTTTAAGGAATTGTTCGGAAAAATATTTTTTATATCTTAAATACTTTGATTCACTTCCTATAAATGCAAGTTTCATTCGAGAATACGAAAAAATAATAATTTTATTTCCGGATCAACTGATGTTCTTTACAAATTATTATCGTTTTTTACTTCTAAAACACGAAACAAAAGTAAAATACAGATAGAAAATTAAATTTGTAATTGTCAAATTATTAATATATATTAAAATTTAATTGCATTATAAAATTCTAAAACGTTTGTGAAAGAATATGTTGTAATTTATTTAAAATGGTGAAAAATATTAAGAAATTAACTTATTTTATGTTGAGTAAACGGTATTCCTCTAATGGTTTCATTCCTTTTATTGTTTTGTAGAAAAATAACGGCTAGCGGTAAGTTAGGAGGGCCAGAAAGGAAAAAGATAATTCTACCTTTCTTTTATAAAGTGAGAATTTTTTATTTATATTTTTATAAAAAAAGTAACTCCACTTTTCTTCTCTTCTTTTTCACCATACACAACTGCATAACGGAAGATAAATTGGATAATAATGACACAAACATAAACAATTACATAAGCAAGATTTTTAAAACTTTAGAAATATTATAAATAAAAATCATAATTTACTATATCCTAATAAGAAATATAAATAAATAAATGGTTTATATTTAAGTAACAATTCTGCAACTCTCAGCAAATTCATTCTTATGGATCCTTAACCACTTTCAGCACTTTGCTATGATTTAGACATCGATGCAGAGGGGGAATTATAATTAAAATTCTCAAAAGACACAAAATTCCAGACATAAATTTTGCTCAATGTTTACGACCATAAATGTCGCGATTCGTCTCGCTATTGTTGAGTGCTGCATGAAAGTAAATATTTGCTTCGTAGTTTACTTCAATCCACTCGACCACAAACAAATTCTTGTAGATAATTTACAATAAAAAGATACGAAACGACTTCCTGTAGTTAATTTATAAAATATCCGATTGTTATCTTATTAAACATTTACAGTCTGGAGTACTTTCCGTTGCAATTGTTTGCTGGAAGATGGTGTTACGGGTTCGGATGATTAATAGTTAATTGTGTGATTGCTGTATCAAATATAGCTCAGAAATATGGGCCATTATCCGAAAATAAATACATGTTACGAACTTCAAATACTGTTACCGCTCCAGTAAGCCATTTAACAAGATTCTAGATTTCTTCCAGCATCAATAAATATTAGATAGAAGATTTGATGAATGATCGGAGCGAAATACTTTCATTTGTACATTTTTAAGATAAAATAATAGAAAAAACCAGAATGTTTCTTTTAAAAATTCAGTCTATGATGCAATTTTGAAGAATGATCTGGCCTATAAATGGTACTTAAAGAAGATTTTATTCAGTAAATTTGAACAAAAGTAATGTGTTTAATGATAATTTATAATCTTGGGCATGAATAAATATCTCGTATCAATTTAATATCTAATTTTTAAAAACTTTTACTCGGACCGCGACATTATATTACTGTAATAAAAATCTTTAATGTTTTATATTTAAAACTTTTCATATTTCAAAAATTAAATAAATTTAATAAATAATCCTTATTATATTATTAAAATAAATCACGATTTCGAGAATATTTGTTGTGTTTTCTATTGCGAGGGGAATCGAGATGACGTTCTCCTTGCAATTCACAACAGAAATTAACTATTTATATTCAAAACCTCATCACAAACACTGTTTATTGCTTACAATCTCTCTTCCACTTTTCTTCTTACAATTCGGGAGATAAACCTCATTCGGTTAGTTGTATCGACAGAGTATTTGAAAAGATGCTAAGAGATTTCCCTTTTCATCGCGCTTGATCGAACTTAAATTCATATCGCCCCTTTAAAATTAGTAACAATTTTAATATTTTTCTAACATAAAACCGCTTTTTTACGAGTAATTTTTCTGTCTAATTTTAATTAAGTCAAACTCGTACAACTATTACGATCAGAAGCAATTACTCCGAATCCGATGATGTTTAAAAGAGGAACTTCAAAAGCATCGAATTAATGGGAATAAAATGATTTTTACAGACGAATTCGAGTGAAAAATTCACATTTTTCCAATCATTCTTTGTGTTCCGGGATTAATTTTCTATAGTTTAAAAGGTATTAACGGAATTCTCTTCCATTCTTTGCCTGATGTTTTTGTCATTTTCGATTTAGGCTATCGATATCACGTTTTTCAACTTTTAATCTTCCCTTTAATAACGTGACAAAATTAAATTCTTTTTTTCACCTATTGGAGAAAATTCCGAAATCCAAAATTGCTCTTTTAATTGCGTCAATAATTAAAAGGGCCGCATTAAAATAGTTCCTCCCCCATTTTCATTCGATAATACTTTTTTAGAAATCTTCATCCGGTTATTAAGGGGAAGAAAAACATTCGAAACCACTTATAGTTAATCTGACGAATTTGATTATATTGATGATAATACTCGAAAAGTTATCGATGCATTTAATTATATTAAGTAAATGTGGACAAATAATAGTTTTTGTTATACGAAAGAAAATCGAATTAATTCCCCCTCTAAAATAATAGAATTAAATTAATTATGTCGTACGGAAAATAATAATATTATATAAAAACGTTTACGATCGATCATTGATGATAAATTACTCGAAAGAAATGAGTGATCGCGTTGTACGCCGTACAGGTTCTGTTAGTTTTTTGTGCAGATATATTTTATGATAAAATTATATTAATTAGGATGCAAATATTCTTTATAATATACATAGTACAGGCATCCTTTATATAATAGGATGTATTGTGCATTCGTATCGTATGACTAGAGGTAAGATACCGAGGCACTAAAATCATATAAATAATTATAACTTATATAGTTTATAATACCGTCATTCTGATTATTTATAATAATACTTATATTTACAGATATTCCTTAAGAGAGTTTGTAGTTATCTGTAAGCAGTAAGAAGAGCTCGATTGAAAAGAGTATAGTTTAGGATTATCTATGTTTTTTTTTTAAATAAAAGGCCCTATTATTAAGCAACGAGAAAAGCCTCCAATATCTTAAATCCGTCACTATTCGTTGTAAGTAGGCCTATCAACGTTTCATATTCAGATTTTTCTTTAGCTGTAATGCACAGTACAGTACTGCACAGTACGTATGCATAATGCATATATTCTTAAGCATTATATGTATTTATATATCAGATATTTTACCAGCTACCATTACTGTTCATTTATACAAAACTTTATTGTTTTGTCGTCATATTCCTAGTAACATTGAAATATTTTTGTTCATACGAATCTGAAGAGGGAGGCGCGAATATTGAAGTAGCTCTAGAGGGGAAGAAGACATCTTACAATATGTCTTTTATGATCGGGGCGTTATTTATTTATTTCCTTATCATATTAATTAGTTTCGATTATCGGTCTGTCTAATATTTGCAGGGGAATTACTTACTTTTCAAAGCTTATGTAACCTTCTGCAAGAATTCTTTCTTCTTTACACATTATACAACTTTATGTGACGATGACAGTTCTTAAAATAACTAAATTGAACCTTTAAAACTGTTTAAAGTGTTAGTTTTAATGCTTTTAAATGAAACTAATTATTGAACATTTACATTATATAAGATCTTAAAGGTTTCCTAATGTATTGATAGTTCATCATAAAGGTTTCGATTTATTTAAGTTAAATGAATAAAATATCGTTTATTATGAAGTTTAAACGTGTATAAGATATATAATTTAAGTATAAATATTATAGTCTTTGAAGTGATAACGAAATGTTTATCTTATCCGAGATAAACAAACTTAATTTAATGGATAACTGATTTATTAATTACAATAAGCGTCTTACTCTATTTTATTTCATAAAATAGCAGTGTGAGATTTAAAAAAATACAATGTTTTAAAAATAAAATACAGAAAAAATTGTCAGTATTTATCATAACCAATTTATAACTCTCATCTATCATAATTTTGCATCGTAATTTTGAATAATTTCTACTTATTTAATATGTAAAACTTCTATTTTTTTTTTTTTTTTTTTTTAACTTATCAAGTTGTGGCCGAGAACAAACCGAGGTGCAGTTACGGTCACGTGGTCAATCGTAGGCAATTAATGATAATTAGGTTACTTCAAGGATAAAGTTATTAGTAGACCAGAGCTTGACCTTTTTCAATGTTTATTATAATATCCTTTTATTTATTTTCAAAAAGATTCTCGTAAAAAAGTTATAAAATTAAATCATTTTCTCGATTTAATGTTGAAGTAACCATTTTAAAGTGGCTCGAATATTTAAATTTTAAATTTCTGTAGATTAAAATTTTGCATATTTACAAAGTGAAACTTTTTTTTTTTTTTTTTTTTTTTTAATCTTCAAAAATCGGTTTAAATTTATCTAAAAACAAAATATTGCTATGGCCAGACCATTGAGAAAACTTGAAATTGGTTTTTGTTAAGTAATTTAAATTATTGATGGGTTTAATTTAATATTATACCAACGAAAATTGTTAAAATTTGAATAATTTCATTCAAAATCACTTTCGAATTCAGTAATTTCGGTAATAAATTTTACAAAAGCGAAGCAAAATGACAATTTTTATTACGAGTTATTCCCTGATTGATTACATTTTCATCTTATTTTTCTTATAATGTTAATAAATAACTACAATTTAGGCGATTATTAAGCAATATATACGATAAAACCCCAATTATCTGGAATTAATTAGGACCTCCGGCCATTCGGAATATCCAGATAATTGATTTTTGTTTAAAATAGTCATTTGTTTCTATCTAAACACTCCGTTATGTACTGTATGTACTGTACTACACGAGGTGGGAAACCGGATAATCAGTGCCCAGATAATTGAGGTTTTACTATATTTATATCATTCGTTATAATATATACATATATTTACGATTAAAGTCCATAATAATTTGTAACAATATCACGCAAGATCCTTGCCGCTTACACGCTTAGTGAGCATTTCTAAAATATTTCTACCATTTTTTTTTTCATTTTTTAAAGAGAAATAAACTGTAAGAAGAAATTAAAATATAAAAAATTTTACTGATATTTTCTAAAAATTAATTTGCATAAACGATTTCACGTTCTAGTTTTATCGATACGCCCGCCGATTCCCTACTTTAATAGCCATTTGGGATGTTTTTTTATCGAATCTATTTGCACTTTACAAAATCGGATGAAGCTATCATCATTTAGAAAAGTGAATATTAGCATTTAAAATTGTTTATTCTATTCTTAAACATGGTTTTGTGAAAATATCGAGTCGAGATTCAGTACTTTTATGATGACTGATTATTTCATATTTGACATACAAATGCTCGCTTCTTATAAGGAAAAAATTAAGCTGAAGACTAGATAAACTTTATAAACATTAGAGGGAGATACCTAGAGGGAAAGATGGCTATTTTGTGCCGTTATGATTTAATTTTTATGTACAGTACAGTACCAGAACTCTAACTATACAAGGCAGAACCAAAATTGATTCTTGTTGTGAGGTCCGAAGCTCGATGTTGAAGTTCAAAGTTGATGGAGGAATCAACGTGAAAAAATCCAAAGATAATAAAAAAATTGCCACCAAAAGTTGACAATTTTTTTATATAGCCGATGACACGGGATTTGTGGCAGACAGCAGACAATATGGAAGCTCTTTGAAATAAAAACATTAAGAACGTCACAGAACAGTTCACACACAATAGCCAATTGGAGTGCTTACGGAAACATAAAATCGAATTTTTCTTTAATTTAATACTAGTTTCATGCAACTCGGGCATATATAATAGGAGAACAAAACTTTCAAAAGTTGGAGGTGACTTTCAAACATCATGCAGAATTTGTTTACCTTACAATATTGGCTTTAATGATTGAAAGCATTTCAATTCACGATGACAATTTAGCTAACAATCTTTGCATTTTTTTCCAGCACAAAGTCTATAATAATTATGATTATATTGTTGAATAAAACAACGAAATTTCATTACGTCAGTCTCTTTGTACAATATTTAAATCGCTTTGACAATAATTGATTGTCTCCTGAGTAAGTTTAAGTCAATTTAACAATGATTAAATCCTTAAATAGCTGGAAGATAATCTTGTTACACTCTAACCTATCACCACGGATAATGGCCATTATTAATTACTGATTACTTAAATAATTTAATTAAAATCTTCGTCACAGATATTCTTATATCAAATAATGTCTACTCTAAGGAAACCATTGACGGAATAGAGTAAAAAATTTTAATTTTCCTGTAGGAAATTTCATTCTTGTAAAGGCATTTTAACTCGTGATTTGTTATTTCTTTCGTTAATTAATTTAAAGTTGAAATTTTTTAATTATAAGGCTCTTAAATTGTTTATTAAAGCTTCTCTTTATGTTACTCGTGTAGATAAACAAGCGAAGTTAATTATATTAGATAAAATTTTAAGTTTATAACGAATACAAAATATAAATTTATATAAAATATATGCAATTTAATGGATTAAAAGCATAAATTTAAAAAAATCGTAAAAATATTACAATTTCATTAAACTTTATACAACAAAATACAATTTAATATATTGTTAGAGAAATTAATTAAAAATCATATTGTGATCGCTGGGTTATTGACAGCAGCTAATTAAAAAATTAATTATAAATTTTTTAAAACGTATATAAAAGTTATCCGAAAATTGTAAAATAACGAAAATTTAATCTACATTTCCTCACTTACATTATTATATTTAAGTTTAATTATGATTATATAAATTAATTATAATTTCATCGAAGATCAATGTTATCGATATATAGCATTACGATTAAACAATTATAAATATTTATTTTTAATATTTTTAGTTAGAAATAAATATAAATTTATTATATTTTAAGGCAATAAATTTCTTATAGGTATATTTTTCTTAAATGCCAATAAATTATGCATATTTCTTGTGAAATTTATGTCTTCTAATTAGAGTATATTCACATGACTTATGTATTTTATAAAATTAGAGAAGAAAATATATAAATTTATGAAATGTTAATTAATTAAAAATAATAAAATAATTTTTATTTCAAATTTTTAAGCTCAAATCCCCCTGAAATTAAGTAAATTTCTCCCATTTCACGTTACAAAAAGGAAGAAAATGAAAAGAAATACAGAAAACCCAGTGTAACTAGGAGTCTTTTTACATTAATTTTTCAACTAATAAATTTTTTATCAGCAATAAAACATAAATTTTCTCGTTATTAGCTATAAAATAAACGTGACTACTTCAATTTTTTTTTTTTTTTTTGTTAACCGCTAATATTTAAACTTTTATCACAAAATTTATTTTTGAAGAAGGAAAAGGTTTTTTTTTATATAAATAGATGCAAACATCAGGAATTTTTCATACATCAAAATCGATTATTTGCTGTTGGATTGAGAAGAGAATTCGTCTGAGAAATAATGAAAAAAGAAATTTATATCGTGAAGATTTCATGAAACTTTAATCGATAAAAATGATATTAAACGATGCTTTTTAACTTTAAAATGCAAGTTGAAAATTTCTTTATCAAGAATTGTCTATAAGCAATTACTTTTTTTACATTTTGTATACATAAAGTGTCTGTAAAACTGTACATTTTGGTTGAATTCGTGTGCGTTAACAGCCACTTTAAAAATTTTTGACAACAGAAATGACAATTAAAACTTTCCAGACACGAATTCTGCCGTTTAAACGTTAAAACTAAATTAAAATCGTAAATTTAATCAGACATTATCATCCTGTTATTAGTTGTATACGGTTGCAGATGTAGTTATAAATTTGTTTTACATACCGAATTATCTATTTACGAATTTATTGAGTTGAATTAGAAAACTGTGACGCGCTACTACAAACAGAAGAGGGTGTTTTTTAAATACGTAACGATAAAAAATGTTAGAAGCTGCGTCACTCTATGAGGTGATTAATTGATAATTAGATAAAAGTAAAGTGTAATTATCTAAAATTTATTGAAAAATTTTTCAAAGAAATTATCTTTTCACGCCTCTAACTTCGATTTTTATCAATTATAATGCTCAAAATCGATACAGATTTCTAGTGTTTTTTTTTTACACGTTTCCTTTATAAAAGTGCAAATTTCGAATAATTATAGATAAGGAGGAAGGTAAAAAGTGTTTGGAAACTCACCTGAACTCTAGCATTTCCCACTGTGCTAGATTTTTTCGAATCGGAAACATTAAGGACTCCATTGGTTTTTCCCGAAGATTTGGGTATGTCGTTGGAAAAAAGTATCTTGGCAATGAAGCCGTAGAGTACACAGGATATGACCAAGGGTATTATATAAAAGATGACGAGATCTGCGAAGAAGTAGGTCAAGTAATCTTTACGCCTTATTGCGAAGTCGCACGTTTCCTTATTCGTGTGCCCCTTGTAATACAGCGGCTTGGTTTTGGTCAAGAAGAGCCAAGGCGAACAGTACATAAAGGCAAAACACCAAACAATAATAATGATCTTTTTGGCACGTTTTACGGTACAAACCGTTTGGGCCTTCATGGGATGACAGATAGCTATGTATCTTTCTATAGTAAATGCGGTGATGGATAGAGAAGAGACGTTGATACCAAGGTATTGAGAAAATATGAATATGGCGCATCCGGCCCTACCCCATATCCATTCGTCACCCAGCAAGTAATATGCCAAGATCTCGTTAGGCACGGAAGAGATCAGTACCAGAAAATCCGCAATGGATAGACTCACCAGGTAACAATTAGTGGGCGTACGCATAGTTCGAGTTCGCATCACCACTATCACCACCATGATGTTGCCCAGCACGCCCACCACGAAAATGATGCTCTGAAAGATGGTACCCACTACCCTATAGTTCATAGAGTAGTAATGGGGGTCTAAGTATGCGATTTCCGAGCCGGTATCGTTGATAGCGCCCGAGTAATTGGCATTGGCGCAATCGGTTTGGTTGACGTAGGTGTCGTTATAGTCCTCGCAGACGATGCCTCGAGTGTGAGAATTCATCCTACTCTTCGCCGATATCCAACATGTGTGACGTTTTGTTGTCGAAGGAAAACGAAGCGAGTGACAAGTTGGGCGTCAAGTCGGCGAGTGGAGAGTTGACTGGCTCGTTGCCCAGAATGACGGTTTCGTTGCCATGGAAACAAGGACGACGTCCGACGTACAATATACACTTAGATAAGACAGACCTAAAGAAAAGAGAAAGCGTCAATTAATGCTTTTTTGTACTAGAAAGGCGCTAACAAGACGTTAACAAACTGATAAACTCACGATTAAGTCGACGGAAATGCATTTATATACGTAATTAATTAATCTACGCGCATCTTACTTCTACAACGGCAATGAGCAAGTATTAAAAACACTATAAAATGATGCAGAACTATTCCAAAAATTCTACTTCTTCTCCCATTAAAGATTAAAAGCTTGTTAAACGAGGTAGAAAATCTGCTGAATCGTTACTTTCTACACTTTATTTGTATGAATCGCATAATTTCTTTCGCTTCGTTTCCAGAAATTCTTTAAGTTTCTGTACTGATGGCTACGCATGTTCGGTTTGTAACACGGGAAGTAGGCTTAATTAATAATGTGGAGTCAGCATCAGTAGCTTCGTAACCTTTCCTTTTGATCGGAACTTTTCTTGCGTATTGTTAAAGCGAATTGTTACGTCATAACACGAATCCATTTTCTAAACTGGCTGCTTTTCGTAGCTATAATTTTCGTAATGGCACTCTCACAGAATCTACTTGTTTTCTAATTTCTGCATTTATCGACATTGACTAAACTTTCACTCTGACGTCATTTCACTTTCGCCTTCAATCTTTCAAATTACAGTGTTTAACGTGTAACAAGAAACTAAAACCTTTTTCTAGTTTCTTCGGTTCTTTCCTACAAAAATATACAATGAAATTTTTATAATTTCTTTGGCATTTTAGCTCTTAAAACTGCTCGTTTGATTATAATTAAAATGAAAATCTGCCATCTTTGATAGGAACTTTTATCGTTTTTAAACTTAAATCGCGTGTGTGGGGAAGTAAAATTAAACATTTTGCCCATTTTAAGTGAATCTTTTATCACGAGAAAGATTATAAACTGGATTTGTCTTCGATAAAAGGTTTAATTGATGTTGTTTTAGACATAGACTAATGCTTGTTGTGTATAGAAAATCCTAAGAATATTGATGCAGCAACAACTTTCCTCCTACCAGAGGGATTGACAAATTATTATTCCAGTCACGAATTTGTTCGACGAAGCATTTGATGTAAGTCCGGTGACAAATTCTTATTTTGGCTAATTCCTAATGGATTGTTGATCCGTAGGCGAGAAACTCACTCAGTATTTTCACTTTAAATTACTATAAAAATCTTTCTCAATTCCAAGAACATATAAAATTCGATTTACAGAATTGTAAAATGCGAAATTAGACGGAAGCCATATTGCTTTAAAACATACTTAAAGTTTTAAACGTATAATAGTTTAATACTTGAATATTAATGTGCCACATAACCATTTGCAATTTGTTTCTAACACGACTTTAAGTCTCGAATATAAATAACTTATCGGCTTCAATATATTAAAGTGCAATCAGCACTTGGACGGTGCCATCGTCTTCATTATTTATCCATTTAAACAGATGGGAAATGCTCTAAACTGCTACCTGGTCGAAACGGTTTTAAAGGTTTACGAGCCGCCATAATTTTAATTAAAATTACATATCGATTATCAAGAAGTCGAGCCGACTTGTACCTATATTGATTTACGCAGTTTCGGAGTGTTCATTTAGTTTTATTTTAATAAAAATCCGCTTTTTTCGTAATTTTCAATCCTACGCATCAATATGCTGCTCTGTTAATGCTGACCGCAGCGATAACTCAAAATTTACAAACTGTAAACTTCAACTGACCACAGAATTAATCTGTTTTAACTCCGGATAACGGGATAATATTGTAATTTAACTAATGATTTGTTATCATTCCGGATAAACGGAAGTGTCGTGAATAAATCTTCTTGGTTATTGTTCGAAGTAATAAATTATAGCCTGTTCGGAGTATTTAAATAGGTGTAAAATTAAATTATTTTAATTTATTATTAGCTAATTTACGGTAATATAATGTGCCTATTTTAAATTACTCGTAATATTT
The DNA here is from genome assembly GCF_030686945.1 of Centruroides vittatus. Classification (NCBI taxonomy): domain Eukaryota; kingdom Metazoa; phylum Arthropoda; class Arachnida; order Scorpiones; family Buthidae; genus Centruroides; species Centruroides vittatus. Next base: position 1,141,020 of record NW_027122722.1, on the reverse strand, counting down.
TGAATATTAAATTTAAGTTCTATATTGAAATATTCTTGGAATAATCGAAATACCAGGATGATCGTAATTAAAGCTCCCCTGTTCAAAGCTGTGTACAGCGATATCTAGCAGTCCAAATGCAACCGAATTCGGCATGGTGACATTCCGTGACGCGGGGAAGACATATCTGTAAAAGTTTAGTACCAAAACTCGCCGGTATGGCAGTTTTGGCGCTGCGATCAACAAACATTTTATTCGAACAAGGCACGTACTAGAGACCTTAGCAATGCAGGTGGTACTGCTCAATGTTGTCTCTAGAGCCCCCAGATATACTGGTAAAATCTAAAGGCAATGGCAGTAATTGATCCACTGTGATGCTTCTTACATGCAGTGTGCTACTGTCGTTCGAGGAGTCCGAATTTGCAACACGTTCTCGATAAATCACAATTTTTATGTGTCTCCACAAATAAAACTGTTTTATATGTTGCTTTCGGCGCCAAAAATGCCACACTGGCAAGTTTTGGTACTAGATCTTTTTACGGAGATGTCTTCCACATGTTTCGAAAGGTCACCATACTAAATTCTGTTGCATTTTGACTGCTAAATATCTTTTCAGAAGGCGTTGAATAGGGGTAATTTACTTGAAATGTTAAATTTAGGTTCTTAGAATATTTTGGTTATAATCTAAATAAATAATTTAGAGCTCCTACACGTTTAATTCGGGAATATTTTGTAAAGAAACCAATTTAAGAATTTCCACAAAATTTTAAATTATGGTAACTTGTAATGTCAGGAAGTTTAAGGTGGGTGTTTTTTATTCACTTCCTTCTTTTTCATCTGAATTTAATTTATTAGTGACACGTGTTGGTCGTAATGACATAAGAACGATAAAATATAATGGCGATGATTGATGATATCTCCCCTCTTTATTGCGTTTTTTTACTATTATTATTATTATTATTATTTTAATTATAATTGTTGGAGAAAATATTATCGATCGCTTTCTAAATTCCAAATCCACTCATTAAAGGGGATTGCCGAGATGTAAATCAGTTTTACAAGTTGAATTATTCAGATTAAACACGCTAAATGAACAATTAGAATAGTTTTAATGCCAAGAAAATAAATAAAATATACTAAATAATTGCATATAAATTTTAATTTTATTGTTAGAGTCATTTGCAATTAAATACAAATATCATAATTTTAGTGTTTCCAAAGTTATACCTGGTTTTTTAATTTTTGACTCTTGCCGTACTGTGGGCACTAAAAGGGTCTATTTTCCAGGCCCATTGTGGGTTTGGACAGGCCCACGATGGTGATAGATGGGGCCCGAAATATTCGGGATAGACCGTCATGAAAAATTCCTGGGATTCAATCCCGGGTTACCAAGAGAAATAGGCTGGCGCCATTATCGCCTCCACCATCTTTCCTACTATACAAATATCGTCAGAAATTCCTAACTTTAAATTAATTTCAATATAAAATTCATTTATCAAATTGTTTAGCATTATATTACAACAACGAACACAAATTGCTCTTTTTTAAAGTTTAATAAGTCAAACATAAATAACCTTGAATGACCTTGACGCGTCGCTGGTGATGAGCGACGCGTCAAGATCATCGAGTCGGAAATTTAGACTGGATATTTTACAAGGTACAGTACGTCATTTAGAAATTGTAACGTTATATTCGAATAAAATAAATTTTAAAATATTTATCGTGTAATAAATCATAAGTAGACATTTGTTAATATAATACTTAATGAAATGTTTTGGAAAAATATTCGAATAAATTGTAACTGGGACGTCACTGATTTTTCCGGTTTATTTTCCTCCCTCTTTCTATCGAATTTTCTTGTTTAATGATCTGTATCTGGTATAAAATCACAAAACTTTCCTCTCTTTACCATTATTATTATTATTTTTATCATTTTAGGCATTCAATTTTTCTTGACTTAGTTTAAACACGCCAAATGCTTCTTGTTGACCTTTTTCTTGGATTTTTTTTATTCTATTGAAATTCTAAAAATATCAATCTAAAAATCTCTATAGAAAAGTTATCAAATGTAATTTTGTTATTTCACAATTGGATAAAATAGAAAATTTTCAAATGGGATTTATTTTTTGGAGGTTTTACCAGTATTCGAGTGGATAAAAGCGATAAACTCTGGAAGTTGGTCGCGGGTTCGCGCCTCACCAACTTACTGGCTACGTGGAATTTTCCGAGTTTTTTCTACGCGTGTCAATAGGAGTCATTTTCTCATAGAAAGTCCTTTGCCCACGTGTTGCGTTGTCTTATTTCATCAATCCTATCCCATTTTTTGGAAAAAATTAGTAATAAAATAACTCAAGAATTAACGAGATTAGAATTTTAACTAAACATTTTAGTTATTTTATAATAAACAAGATAGGAAACAAACCAATATATATATATATACTTATTATAATAGCGATTCGACGGAAAGTTCCTTCCGTATTGTTACTTTCTGCCTGTTTGTTAGATGCTTGTTATATATTGCAAAGTATCCCCGAATAACAAACTATCAGTGCATATACCTGCTCTTATCGACAATATTTATTTTGTAAAAAGTGTATAAAACTGTGTCTTATGTAGCTTTGTACGGTTAGAATATTGAAAATAATAATTTTATATCAAATTTTTTACATAATAGCATATTTTATACACACGCATTCATGCATTATAATATGTAAAGAATAAAAAATATATTTAGAAAATATTTTTTATTGAATTCTGTGTATAAGGAATTCACGTCTCGTAATCCATTTTGATTACTTTGTGAATTGTTAGACAATTAATTGTCCATGGTAAATGCGACTAACATTAATGATTACAAGTCCTCTTCCGAAAGCAAATCCTCATTAAAAACAATGAGTACATACAATCTGTTTTAATGAGAATTTTTTCTTAAAAGTAAATTTGACACGTCTACGCATTACTTCACTTAAGAAGAGTTTTATCTCTTTATAAATTGAGAAATCTTCCGTAAATAGAGAGAATTCGAGAGATGTATTCCTTTATTGAATAAATATATCACAATATAAAAATACATTTTTAGAGAATTTTTTAAGAATTTGCTCAAATTTGCAATATGGAATTCCGATTGGATTTATGCAACACGTGGGAGATCTGCCAATAGGGAATTCAATTCGGAAGAACTTCTGTGGGAAACTGGCACCTATTTAGGTGTTAGACAGGCAAAGAAGATCTGAAAAACTACGTTGTCACCCCAACGAACGAACGCGAGCCCATCACTAGTGTTTAGTGGTGTCGTTCATTGGTTACTTGTGGAGGAATTCCTTTACATTGAATAGATTAATTTTTAAGGAACTTCGAAGTATCCTTCTTAAGAATTTTCTCTACGTTGTAAACTTTGATAAAGTTTCTGTGAAGTTCTTAAAATGTACAATTTACTCGACATTTCTCTGCACGTATAAGTAGGGAGAATGTTTTATTCTAGTAAATTTATTGAAATATAAAGTGATTGATATGATAAAAATACCAGGCTACCGTTCAGAATACTTCGAACATGCTATTAATTTTAAAGGAACATACATTTAAAGGATTATACTCTATATAAAACAGAGAGGACTTATCATTCCCAATATTTTTGAACGGACAAATTGTTCCCCTCCCAACGTATTTTTGTTTATATCATATTTAGGAATAGAAAGGAAAACTGTACACAACAAATACCCTTTATTTTTTTTTATATCCACTCAAAACCCGACAACGAGAAATTTGATTTTCATTGTCCCGTCTCCCCCAATAGCCATACAGTCAATGTAATTTTAATCCATAATCAAGAAATTTAACTCAATAATTATGGCTGTGTTCACCAACAAAATTGAAGTTAACCAATCAGAACTCTTGTATTTAAAGTAAAATGAAAGCTGATTTATTGACTTTGACTTTCAACTCTTTATTGGCGAATACAATCATTAACCATTAGCCATACCTAGCTCAACTGTGGAATATCGCACGGCACTAGTTTTCCAGCCATCCCCTTCATGTAATAAAACTTTATAAATTATGCATAATTGTTAATATAATAATTGTGAATGTAATTTTAATAAAGTTTCTATTAATTATGCGAGTTTGTATCGTTAATGTATTATAGCTCCTATAGGTAATTATTGGTTTGGTAACATATGAGTTACGGTTATAACAAGCTGTTATTTGATTATATAAGAGCAGAAGAGTGTATAAATAACTGGAAATGTCATTTTACGACATTCTCATATCTCTTTATTTCTATGTCATCATACAATAAATATCTGGAACTGCAATATCCCAAGAGCATCATCACTTGTAGTAATTCAGATTTACAACTGGACGCGAAAGAATCTTCTATTTTTAACACTCCCGGGCTATTATTAATAAATACAATACGGTTTTGGCCTTGTATCATTGTCATAAAACGTAGTAAAAGGATCGTAATAATAATAACAGGTAGAAATTCGTTGTGTTGGAAGTTTCGCAAACCCTTGCCTTGATCTCATTATTGTAGACTTTGCCAGGCAACCGTTGCTCTTCAGCTATTTGAAGCGATTATAAGCACGTTGAACACACTTCTGTTCCATGATTGGATTTCAAAATATTGATCAAAGATTAGATTTCTCGTCGAGTGTTGCAGCCAATCCCCGGAGATTACATTCCATAAACAGCTTGCAGAAAGGGGTGGGGTTTTTTTATATTAAGTTTTAATAAAAATTTAAAGCCGACCTCTAAAGGTAAGCAAACAATCTTTATTGGTAAATATTTCGACCGCATCACAAATTACTTTTTAAACCTGTATCGATTTTCACAGGTTAAAAGGGAATTTTGTATTAAAGTCAGTTTCAGAGTGTTACAGCCACTGCGTTACTTTATAACACGTAAACAACGTCGTATAACGCGCAGAGCAAAGTTGAGTAATTCAATTTTCGCATATTTATCGAATTTTTTTCCAACCTCTGGTGAAGAAAAGTGAAATTTTGAAATTATTTTATAATCTCATTCTAAGAATTACTTAACTAATGAATATTTGTTTAAAGCGAAAAATTGTGAAGAGGTATGGTAAAGTGGTTGCCATGTGTCGTAACATCAAGGTCAATTAGCGAGCTTACCAACAACTGATAATGCATAATTCAATCAAATTTACTATCCGTTCAATATTTCTAAAAATATTTAAACCGGAAAACTTGAAGAAAAAAGTTTAAAAACTAGTTAAAAACGAGAAAATTGCGAGATTCTTCTTAAATTATTCCTCTGTTTCTATATTTAATTATCATCATCGGTTTAAGAAGGAATAATCGAATTTAATTATATCTGTCGAATTTTTTCAACAAAATAATCGCATTTTCTTATCCTCTAAGATATCATAAAAATTTGGAGATAAGAGAATAATAAAAATAAATTTTGTTTCTATAGAAATTTATTATTTAATTTTCGTTTTTTTCCCGAGGCTGTAATCTGTAAAACAGTACAAAGAGATTACATCTCTGTTTTCTGGCTCGACTGTAATTTACTTTTGTCGTTTTATAGAAGCCATAAATCTAAGATTTTAAACGATGAAAGCTCATTCGACAGAAACCAAAGTTTATGCTAACTTTCGTCACATTAATGCTATCAAAGGAGAACATTTATTAAAACAATTACTTTCCTCCTTCCCTCATCTAACGCTTCCAATGTTAAAGCAAACAGATACGACTAATTCAATTATATTTTTATATAAATTATAAACAAGAATTTCGTCAATGGGATCGGGTGTAATTCGTTTCTTGCATGAATATTTAAAAATTATTGTATTCATGCAAGAAACGTGGTCAAAACTATAATTTAAAAGCTTTTAAACATCTTTAATACTTTATTTAATATACCTAAAAAGTAAAACGAAAGTTTTATAAAAGTATTTGTATAATCCAATAACTTATATCTTGATGTATCAAGATCCAACTTCTTTCCATCTTTGATCTGCTCTTTACTTATAAAATTCTATATCTTTTATTTAAATATTTAGAAATTTTTCTTTTCAAAATTGTTATATATATATATATATATATTTTAACCAAAGTACAATTTATGTCGTACAGTACATAATATAGACCTTATTTTAGAGAATGTTAAAAGTTTACTTTAAAAGATTTAATAAAAACAGTGCTTTGATCTCTAGTCACGCTTTAATAGTGTATTTAAAAATGCATTTAAGTTAATTAAAAAAATAATTAGTTTAACTAAACTCGATTAAAACTTATTCAAGACAGTCAAAAATTACACTTTAGAACTTTATTTACTGTTTAAAAAGGAAGTTTCTTATTCAGTTTTATTTCACTTTCTTCTTCATATTTTGTGAGTATTTTTTCTAAGGATCGAAGGAACAAAAAGGAAATTTCAAAGTTAAATCTTTCATCAGACTATAAACATCATCATTAAATATAGAGCATAACTTATAGCCTGGCAGTCACGTTTGGAAGACTACGTTTAATCTCCGTACAACGATGATGAATTGAAGTGTTTAATGTCTTCCAGATGCTAGTTTTAATGCCAGAAAGTAGAAATATTACGTATCATAATTGTTTTTAACACATTCCTTTTCTAAAAAAGAACATTTAGAACTTGATCTGGAATAAATCGTACGGAAGAAAAATTCTAACTGCTAAAGTCATACTCGAGTTCTGTATATGAAAATGAAAAAGTAATTTCACTTTTTCCTGAAAGCTTTTCCTTTTTCTTTTTAATTTACAAATGTCATAAGGCTTTTATGGAGTTTCTAATTTTGACTTTTTTGAATATTAATGTATGTATTAGTATTTACAATTCGGGAAAGTTTGCCCATTGGGAATGATGCTCGATACGCGCGAATTGACCTCAAAATATTATTAAAATTGGGCTACAAATAATAATTTTTTAATTTTTTAGTATGAAATATTTAAATTCTTAATAACGAATCTTTATTCCAAATTCCAATATAGGGATATAACTTTCTGTTTATACCATACCACTGTTTATGTGTCGTGTAAACCTTGTTTGCATTGCTACAAAACGACTTAAATATTTAAATAGTCTCATATTAGTCTCTATAAGATTAGCATGAAAAGCTTAAGTTCTTCAATAAATTCTTCTTCCATAAAAGAATACGTCGTTACACACAATGGAGAGAAGCCGGTCTTATATGTTTAAAGTATTTACTATAAACAAAATATAAAGAAATTTGATCAAATCTCATCATCCATCCAAGATGATAGCTTAGCAACGAGCATTTCTTTCCGAACAGAAATAATGCACGCAGCAATACAACAATAGGCACTAAAACTCGTTATTTGTATACCACTCGAGAAACTTCCCTTCCAAATTCGCTTCTACGAGCAATCGCTCCCCTCTTCTGGAATGACTTTAACAGGCTATCGAGTAAATTATTTATGAATAAAAAAAGAAAATCATTCATTAAATAATAAGTAAAATTGCAGGCTATCACCTATGTTTGTGTACCAAACAATCGTATTCACTTTGGCATAAATAAATCACTTATAACCAGATTTGTTGTGATTTTGTGAAAGGTGCAATCATCATTTTTCGTATCATTAACTTCTGTAAATGAAAGCAATCAACAGACGAATGAACTCTTAACGATCGTGACATTTTCCTAGTGTCTGTAGTTAGAGATACTGCACTTAAGATAGACAAAACGGGTCCAATCACTGCAACGAATACCTTAATATAACACTAAAGAAAGATGAAACAATTTACGACTTATATAGACACGTACTTATTCCCTTTCATCAATTTTTTATGTTGATATTTCTTGTAACGAGTTTATTTTTCTTGTCCATCAACCAAGTGACTATGGATATTTTTTTCTTTTTCTTTTTATATTTACACTCGTTATGTACCGGATGAAGTCAATTTTCGAATTATCGAAAATTTCCTCCAGATGTTTACGTTAACAATCGAAATTTTTATGTTTTTTTTTATTAAGAAATTTCCTTCTTAATAAAACAAGAGAAACAAAAAAAACAATTCTTTAAATAAATATTAATTTTTATGTAAAAAGTTATTTAAGAAAGGTTAAATTTTTCATTATAAAATTTAAATTTATTGAGATTAAAAATTAAGAAACTTTCAAAGGATTTTTTGGTATTTTTATATCTATAAATATGTAAACAGGTGCATTTTTGTTATATTTTTATGTTAAAAATACAAAAAATATATAACTTAAAAATATTTATAATATTTCGAAGTTTTTCTCTTAATTTAAACCATAAATTTCGAGTCAAAATATTTATTCGGTAAAAAAATAGAAATAAAAATCTTCAAATATTCTTTGTATTTACTGAAGAAACATTGGAAAAATATTTTCTTCAATCTGGCAAAGATCAAAAAAGCTCTCTTTGTTTGTAGAGAGAAAAAATTGATAACGTTATTTGTCAGAAAAAATTTGAAAAAATTGCACCGAAAATTAAGAAGAAACGAAAGAACAGCATCAAGAAAAGAAGTGAAAGAGAGAATAAATTCCAAATCCAATGACAATTTCATCGTCAGATCGGAGCGAAGAAGAAATTTATGTCAGAGGATTATGGACGTTTTTTTTTTTAGATTAAAAAAATCAAAAGTAATTTTTAGCAAGTGAAGAATTTAATTGCATCTAGAAAAGAAATTAACTTTTATCAATTCTATGAAAAGTTAAGGTTACTTCTCTTTACGTAATCTCATTCTGCTCACTCTGTACCCTGAAAGCACATAATGCAAAAGGTTTCTACAGAAGTACAACAAATTCTATTCACTCGAACAACATCCCGGAATTCTTTTTGTGTGTGTTTACAAAAAATCTCTTCTTTTTATTCCCTCCGCTATTATCTTTTCAATGTATTTTTCTACAAGAGAATTTCTCTAAGTGTCAATAATTATTCTTTATTTGTGTATAAACGAATAGAACACAATTATTTTTTGAGAATTCTTTAGTTTACTCCAGCACCAATCCGAATGAAACTATTTAACCAGTATCTTAACTCCGTTTGAAGTTTCCAAATAAAGAGATTAGATCAAAATTTATTTCCAGGAGTTAAATTAAGCTCTGGTAAAGGAAACAGAAGCTATTAATATCATCTGCCACTTCTTAATCAATCTTCGTTTTGGTAATTAATTTCGACTTATGTCCTTCCTCGATTTTTCATCCTTTCTCGTAGATACATAAATATGTAGAAGTGCGTGACCTTGTGTAAGGACGTGTTGGATTAAATTAAAGCGATATTTGGGGTAGGGATTAAAAATAAATATTAATTAAAGGACCACTCGAGGTGGAGACGATGACAGAGACTGATGATGACTTTCTGTCGCGAAGGCATTGCCTTTTATTGATCTGTACTTCCACAACACCTCCGAATCGAATGCCATTCTGTTCCTAGACTAAATATAAATAAAAGTCATATCATTTTTTATAATTAAACATTGTTTTCGTCGCAGTTTAATTGATAAAATTCAAACTTTTATATTGTTGTCAAAGTATATAAGCTGAAATCCCCCGTGCGCATCACCGGATACAAAAACAATCCTTAGAAAACAAACTAAAAATTAGTCACTTTTTTGAAATTTATCAAACGTCACGCTTATCTAATAAAAAAAAATTAAATTTGCGTTTCATCATATTAATATTTTTCGGTGCGGGGTTACGGCTCAGTTACTTTTATAATTATTTTTCTAGGAGAAGTAATGGAAATATCGAAGGAAGGAAGTGGAGGCAGTGAAGCGCGAAAGCGGTGACACTTTCAATTAAGTATTTCCCAGACGACTTTTTTGGAGCCTGCAGGTGACTGAAGAAGTCATTGGAACAGGAACACAATCGGATTACTTCCAACATTACAGGTGTAACGACAATACTTTGATTTCCACTCTAGATAAATGTCCATCACACTATTAAATCTCTTTTTTTAATCTCTCTCTCTCTACCCCAGCTTTCATGTCGCGAATTTTTCGTACGCTTTTGGAGGCCCACTCTCATCCACTTCTTGTAAATTTGCTTTAATTTCTTTTTTAATTTTTATATCTTATCTCGTAAATATTAGAAAAACCAAGTTTCTGCCTCGATAAAATTTAGGAAATCATATAAGATTTTAAGGAAAATTCTTATTTTTGCAGATTTGAACAAGTTCTTAATTATGCCGAAAAATTTATAAATTTTTAAATAAATATCTTTCAATTTTTCGGGTAATTTTTTGGATGAAGGAGTACATATAATAGGTTTTTTTACGTGAAAATCTCGCTTATTTTACAATTTTTCTATTATATAAAAGATGTATCTGAAGCGTGCAATTCAAAACTTGGCTCTTCGCCGTTTAAGTAAATTCATTTTTTTTCTTTTTTTTGGATAGCATCTCTAAAAATTCTTTATACAGACAAAAGTAACGTTTAAATTTACCGAAAAAATCGAAAATAATACCTTAACGTTAAGTGATGAATTATCTTTTAAGTAAAATGTAACAGATTCGTCGTAAAGAAGACGGGGAAAAAAACTGAACGAGTCAAATTTCTCGAAATAGTCTTCCTTATTAAATGTTTTCTCGTAAATTTAACTACATAAAAAATCGAAAATTTCACTTCAATTAGAAATGAACTTTCGGAAATTTGAAAACAATAAGAATTTTACAATCAAAGTTCGGGCGGGTTTTAAAGTCGAAACATCAAGAATCTCATTAAAATGACAATCGAAAGCCATGTTTTATAACCCGAAAACGACAAATGAACGTATACACATAAAGAAGTCAGTTCTCATTAAGAAGATAGTTTCAAGATTTTTTCAAAAAAAAAAATAATAATAAAATAAAATCGAAGAACTTAATGAAAAACTAAAAATTTCGATTTAATTAAATCAGTTAAATTGGAGCTTTTCGCAAATTAGAAATTCTTAAACTCTTCTTTACTTAAATCTTCCTGTCCATTTCTCAATCTAAGCTCGAAATATTGTTTAAATTTTGTGTCATTTAAGTTAAAATCAATTTATTCAATTAAAAAATAATAAATAATAAAGTAAAAATTAAGAAAATTCTTCAACTTTGTGTCTGTCGGAGGTGTTAAAAACTTCCTGCTGTGATAATAACTTAAGTTAATGGTTATTAGTTATGGCATTATCCTTATAAATTATCGAAAAATATGCAAATATCGATTTAGTTATCAGTTAATCGATTTAATCGCTTGATTTATTAGAAAGAATAAAGCAAAGACTAGCGATTAGATATGCTCATTATTTTGATAATAAAGGATAATTGGATGGAAGTTGTGACTTTAGTCTCTGTTTAACTTTCGATTTTTTTCAACTTGAAGAGTTAAACTCTGTTTTACATCTTTAATTATTAAAACTAAACGAGAAGTAATTTTTAAAAGGTTTCGAATACCTGATAGAATATGAGAGTTAAGCCTGCACAGTTCCCATTATTTAATTATTCTCGAGCAATATATCAAGTATCAAGAATGAGATATACAGAGAGTGTTAACTTCTGTAAGGACTAAATTATATCTTATCTAAGTACAAAACTAAAGGCTATAGAAATTATGTAAAATGAGAGATCCTTCTTGTTCAATAGACAATTTACGACTCTGGCATCTTTCACAAATTAGTGGTTTAGTAGCAAAAGTGGTTAAATTTCTCGCAAATAACAGAATTTTGGACCATCCTGTATATAACAAATGTGAGATAAGCAAAGAGTGAATATTAATGTATGAAATAGAAAACAGCTATTAATTAAAGTTATATTTAAGGAAAGAAATCGTCACGCGTTTATAACGTTCTCCAAGCATAATTTGTCCAAATTCATATGTTTGACAATCGATTGAGTTCTGATGCTAAGAATTAGTTTAATTTGTACATCCGAAACATGACAATTAGTAAAATTCAAACTTGGAACATTACAATTAGCATAAATTGCGAAAATTCTATCATTTATTTAAGCGGAGAAATCAATTCTGGTTATTTCTCGACTATCTTCATTTTCGCATTTCCTATAAACTAGAAGCTTAGATTTTAAAATTATATATCAACGAAAGCCACGTTAAATTCTACAATTTTTTGTGAAAAATCGTGAGTTTATAATTTCTTTTTTTCTGTTTTGATACCGACATTCAGAGCAATAACATCAGAAAAAGCGTGTCGAGTATTTCAAGAACTCTCATCTCTGCAAACATTGCTCTTCTTTATGTTAAGTTACACGACAACTTTACACATAATAACTTTTTACCTTATTTGGCATCTTAAAATAAACGAAGTAAAATTCCAAAATAAAGTTTAAACACTGAAAATGACGTTTTATAAGAAGTGGTGCAAACCTCCGTAAAGGAGGATGCAAACCTTAATATTAGGAGGAATTTACTTCAACGTAAACAACGAAATTGGGTGATTTCAAAAATCTTGACCACTTTAGTCGAGTTTTATCAGATTTACAAAGCTACCTTTAGCCAAAAAAAGGGGTGGAAGACGTGGAGGAACAGTTCCGATAGAGTTGTCTATTTTGGTATAACCTCTGGGGAAGAGAAGAAGGTTTAGAAGTGACAGCGCAGGAGATGTCCTGTCGTAAGAAACAAAACGGATGAAGAAGGATGATGAAAACTAATATCCCTTGACATCTGACATTAAAGAAAGACGGGGCATTTCAACTCCGATCGACAACGTCAAATAAAAAGTTCAGTTTGGATTAGTGCAGTCTTCTTCCTCTTAAAGAGACGCTCGTCACATTCTTATTGTGTTTAATATTAGTAAATTTAAATAATCTTTGTTAATTAGATTACACAATAGCCTATTTAGCGTGCTTAAGTAAATACGATATATAAATTAATTTGCTTAATCAATTATTCTCTTCAATTAAACGGTGACACGTTGCCGGGGATTAAATTTGGAAATCGGTTAAAATAAGTGCATAATTTAAGAAATTATTGTTTATATACAGTATATGTTCTTTTACAGTTAAAAATGTTTTAATATTGATGCAGTTGCAAAATGTTTGATGCGATTGTTGCAACTTGTGTAAACAGGAATGAAGAAACTTTTGTAGCAATTTAGAAAAGTATTCTATAAAATTATTAGATAATTATATCATTCAATGCATTAAACTTAAACAAGTTGTAGCATTATTAAAATCAAAGTTTATTGATCAAAGAATAAATTCTGTAGGTTAGAGAAAAGTCAAAACATATGCTACTGACTTTCTCTTTGCATTTATTTGCATAAAACTGTAATTAAATTATGGATGAAATTTTCCGAAGTATCTAAAAATGTGAAAAATTTGATAACAGTAAGGATATAATTAAAGTCTACATTGTTTATAGATGTGACACACGTGTGTATTACATGTGTTACATAAACACAATAACGTTGAGAGAATATCGAACAGGAAACGATATGAGAGCTACTACGAGAAATATCAGCAAACGTGTAATCTGTATCAGAATTGAATCCTTCTAAACAATAACCTTTGAAAAAAATAAATTTTCTCCGCCTACATTTAGTTATCCAATCATTTATCGTTAAAAAACATCAATTTCAAGTAATTTCTGAGGCTCGATATCGTACGTATAAAACTAGCGACGATTTATGTTTAAAGGAATTTTCCTTAACTTTATTTTGCTTACACTAGCTTGATAACAATTAAAATATAGAATTTCTTTATTTAATATTATTCTACAATAATTTTGAAACTAAAATTTAAAAAAATTATGTGTAAAATATAGATTCTAAACCACAATAAAACACATCAAAAAAGATGAAAAAATACAATAAGTCTCGAGACATTTATACCTTATACAGTATATTATGGCTTATATTTGATTATTATTTAATCATTAACTTCGTAATAATGAATATAAACTGTAACTGCATTAATTTTTTCTTTAATTCTATAAGTTCTAATATTTTCATTTCCTTTCATTTTCCTGAAAAACTGAAACTGAACTTTAATCCCCAAGTTTGTAGGTATTTTTGGTGTTCATAAAATATAATTTTTTTTTTTCGTTTTTTACTGATATGTCTAAATTTTGCCAGGATAATGGCCGCCCTACATAAATATTTCAAATATAAATTTTATACGGCATTTTAAGAGCGATTGTAAATATTTCATATTAAAATGAGTAGGGTATTACCAGAAGCTTTCTTCGAAATATTCTAATTTCTATTTTTATAAAATTTTTATCATGCTTTTATGTAGACTAGTAGATGTAGAGACTAGTTTTAAATCTACTTTTAGCTCGGCCTAAAGAAGAAAATATTTTACTAGACTCGTGTCAACTATCAATAGATTATCCTCGCCTTGTTATCCCGAAAACCAGCAAAAGTGACATACCAGAAAGTGACAAATCCTGCTGCTTTCCAAAGTCATTTTACCTCTTACACGCTGCAAAAAAATAGGATTTTTTGTAGAAAAGATAAGAAAATCTTCTTCATGCTTATCTGATAAGATATTTTATTGAATTTTCTTTCTTAATTCCTATTAATTAAAAAGAAAAACACTTTTTATCCTTGCTTGGAGCGTTTAATTTTGTCAACTTTTTACCATTTTACGTTAGGTAATTAATATTGAATGAGCTACTTTTATTATTGTTTTTTTAAATAAAATCTTTTGCCAGAATGAAACATAATTATAATATTAAAAAAATTAAGTAAAATAAAGAATGTGGACAAGTTAGGATGGAAAATTGTCGCAAATTTATTGCTTAATAAAAGTATATTCTCGCTGTTATTAATTTTATTCGGTAAAATATTTTTGTCACATAAATTAAGCAAGTTAATTGTAATTCTAATTTTAAAACGTGAAAATAATTTTGCAATTAAATAAAGAAAATCGTGTATTCTCTAGTAAAAAATCTCACAAAAATAATATTTAAAAAAAAAACATTTTTAGTCGTGCAATTAGAAAGACATTCGAATCAGTAAAAGTCGAAGGTCTTTCGCTTCGCTTATTGGCTAGGGCGGATATACACGTAACAATACTAACAAACTTCGTTTTACGTAACAGCAAAAAGTAATTTGATCGATCGACTTTTTTTATTATTATGATATGTGATAAGGATTTTAGAAAAAATATGCATAAAAATTGACAAAAAATTATTTCTTTCGTCGTTTGAAAAATGTGGATCTTTTCAAAAAACGTACATACTCGAAAACAAATTGTATGAAATATTTAATTAGCCGAATACTTTTCATTTAATTTATATACTTGAAAACCCATTTTCCAGCTTCATACTTTACAAGTATTTCTACAAACGATTTTTGATGCAATAAAATAAGAAATAAAGTCATTCGAAACAGCATTGATTAATCAATATCTAAATTGTAGAAATAATATATAAAGATATAAATTAATAATATTAGTTAATGAATACACAAAGATAAGCAAATATCGTAATTTATCGGTTACATAATTCTAAATTATCTTCGTTTCTGATATAAGTTTGCTAATGTATCGATTAATAAAGCGGATCATCATCGGATAGATATCATTATTGTCATATTTATCAATTATAAATGATATCTATTGAGAAAATGTATTCGATTGCTATACATATAACAACAAAACCATCGATTTTCATAGAAATTCTGTTATGTGGGAAATTCGATCCCTTCTATTAACGTGTTTAAATTAAAATTTTTGTTAGGACAAAATTTCAAATTCTTCAAATATTCATGGAAACCGGTCTATTTTTTTTTGTATAGATAATATATTATAAAAAAAATAAAGTAGTCTATATTCTATACCGAAAAGTTCTCATAAAATTTCTATGAGAAAAATTTCAAAAAAATAATTTATAGCGCTACTTCGTGATATTATTTGTATATATTTTATTTTAAACAGTGTAGATTTGCAACGTCACTTTGTGTTTACGCGTAGATAAGTTGGTTGTGACTCGTTGACGTGCCACTAGAAAGGTTGAAAATTACAATTTTACAAAGGTCAGGGGTTAAATTTGTTATATTCAATTTTATCCGTATAGAAAACCATTTATATGCCCGAAAGAAGTTAAAATAGTTTACGTGTTTTAAAAACAGATGTTTATTTTCAGATAGTGTTTTCGCCAGTGTTTCGCTCGTGTCAGAAGTATTATGATTTCTTGAAACGTTAACGCGAATATGAGGCGATATTTTGCATAAGACTCCCCGAAGGATATTTCCGAATCAATATAAACAGCGAGTTTTTCATGTTATCTGCTTGTACTGTACTTAACAAGATTCAATCGAATTTCGACTCTTCCGATATAAATGATATTGAAAGGAGACGATTTTAATTCTGTTTGGGAAGAAAGATAAGAGAAACATTAACATTTTTATTAATAAAATATACAAGAATAACGAAAATAAAACTGAAAACAAGCTGAAAATTAAATTATCTCTATCGTAGATTTAATACTGTTGTTTGCACCTTGCAATTAACACCTCGCAACGCTTCGATTTTAATTCGGTTATTTATTCTGTTTTATTTTATTCTGAAAATTATTTACAAAGGAAACTAAATATAATTTAATATTCTCAACTCGTTTAATAATTGTATAAATACTAGACTAAATACTATCGAATAAATTGAAATTATCAAAGTACCGGAAGCTGTTTATGTCTTCAGTGACAATTTTAAATTGTGCCAGGCCCAAGAAAAGAGTAGATTATCGATGCCCGTTTTTAAAATATGTAAATACGTAATATAAAATTCATTCTACAAGATTCTTGATGTTGTATAAGATCTAAAATTTCAGTTATCAAGAAACTAAAATTCGTGATTTCTCTAGCTGAGTAGGGTACACATCTGGGCTCCTTTGAGGCCTCTAAAAGCGTGAGGCCCTAGGAAAAATTTAGATTTTCTATACTTAAAATCCTCTTAGCAGAGGAACGTTTTAAGAATTCCAAGCTTTAGAAAACATCAAAATATAGCTTCACTACTTTTAATTCATGGAGATTTTCCCAATATGAAATTTTTAAAACATCTTATAAAGATTATAACAATATTTAAATCGTTATAAGTATGAAAGTTATGCGAAACTATATTTTAGTATATTCTCCCTTAACTATTTATTCATAAAATTGTATCTTCTCTTATTTTTCTGAAATATAATCGTGGAAAATATGATTTTGTGAACAACAAAAACTCTACAGTAAAAAGGTATCAGTCGATATCTAACGTGTTATTAGTGTGTTTGCTAGTTGTCTCCCTTTTCCCCTCCTGATACGTAGGTTAAGCGCTTCCTGACTCCAATTAAATTTAATCTTGGATAAATCTACCAAAGTTTGTACTTGATTTTCTAAAAATTCGGACACGGCTCTAGAAACTTTTACATCGCTCGACAAATTGAAAACGTTAAGGAGAAAGTATTTCCAATATGTCAATAGAAGTTGGAGACTTTTTTCTTCTTTTTTTCCTGTTTTCTAACGTCACTGATTATTCAATAATGTCAGAAATTAGAAAGTAATATCTCCAAATTTTATCGATACTTTGTTATTTTTATCTGTAAACACGAAAGTAAAAATTAATTGATCACATTGTCTTAGCCTCCGTCATAATTGATGTTTATAGACGTTTTTCTGTCATCGGTAATTGCTGGAAAATAGAAAAAAATGTCAACAATTTATATTGATGTATTGCAAATACTTTCTTTTCAAATTCCCAATCTGACAAGGGATGCAGAAAATTCGTTCCGGCATTGTATTTAAATACGTAGAAAGACGTTGAGGCCATTTACTATGACGTTGCTGCGGAGATTACGCAGTATTTGCAGTAATTAAAAGTGCAATTTACCATAATTTATATCAAAAATTGTGATTTAAATACTATTTTTGCTTAACTTAATTCAATTATTTAGCGATCTGTCAACAATTTAAATAAAATAGTAAAACTGGAAAGCCGATAAATCCATTTTCTTGGATTATAGTAAACAAAATGAAGCTAATTACCTTCTTTTATTAGATTTGAAATGAAACGGAAAATATTTTGTTCAATTAATTTCGAATTGTTTGCTCTTATCAAAATAAATAGATTTAGAAAATAGCCTATTTATTCGAAAGATTGCTTGGAATAATTTCCACATTCTCTATCGATGTATCTGCGTGGAAGATGCAAGATTTACTTCCTTCGACGTCATAAGTTATCATTACCGAGATGTTTTTCCATTGTGACAGATTATTATATCCCATCGTCAGACAATAAATTATTCAGAACGGCATCGCTCTATCTAGTAATCAATGTCTTCCTTAAACTAATGGTTAAATAACGGGGTAAAACTTGATCTTCTCTACTTTCACAGAGTAAAGTAGTCATTAATTGCGTTCGATACGTTTAAATATGTCTAGAAATTAGTCTCGTTCGTGTCTGTTTACGTTTTTATACTCCTTTTTTCATACCTAAAATGGTATTATCAAACGAACAATTGCATTTTCTGGAGTTAAAATAAAAATTGTATTAATAATTACGCATTTATAAAATGCATTATTATTATTTTTTTATAATAGAAATCGTTTAATCTTATTCTTAAGGATAAATTTTTACAATTATGCTTCATTTTTAAGCGGAATAACAAAGTAAAAATACTGATAATTTCTTTAAGTAAACGTATTCAAATCCCAAATTTTTCTTCCGGTTTTCTATTTTTCTTTGACTTAAAAGAACGTAACAAAACAATATAGTTTTATGATCGCGACAGAATTTCTGCATCCGACGAAATATTGTCGCCAAACGCGTGACGTATTTGTTTATTGCACGAGATAAACAATTTATGACATTTTTTTGTTACGTATAAACATCGTCTTTTGTTTCTTCACAAAGGAAGAAAGGAGACACGTGTCAAACACAGCCGAGACGTACGAGTGAAAAATTTGAGAAGTAAACACTCTAAAAGTCTAAATCATGAAATTAGACTCGAATAAAAATTGAATATCGCAGACGAATTTTGGAATCCTCGCAAATATTAACTTATCGAATGACGCTGAAGAAATATGACGTAACATAAATTATAGAAGTTGTCTTCTATATAAGAAAAAAATCCTGATTAATGATCTAAAATGTTCGAAAATGATAATGAATAATGATAAATATCGTATACGAAAGCTCAAATTTTTATAAAATCTTGGATTTATTTGTATGACTGTAGAATCAGAAAAAAAATATATACTGATATTGGAATATAAATTATTGTGACATCGTCACATTGACGGGCTGCAATTTCTCATCATATTTTAATGTTTTTAAAAATCACATAACTTCCGGTTCAAACCGGAATTTTGTATATAGTTAATCGGGGTCTCCAGTCCGTAAACTTTCCATATCTGGTCTCGATTTTCATCTAATTTTCGAGATTAAAGAAAGACGGACGGACAACGGACGGACAGTAGAACAAACGACAGTGGGAATCGATAGGTCTGCAATTTGAAAACTACAGTCCAATAAGATATATTTATAAATATAATTTATATATTTGTTATTATGAAGCATGGAAATATATTTTTCCGTCACTATGAACAATTGTATTTATTGAATTTTCACGTGCAACTAAAGTTTTAAATCGTTTTATTTTCGTGTTGGCAACAAATTACGTTTGTAAAATAATATATCATTTGATATTTAGTCTGTAGAAAAGTGCTAAGACACCCTATTATAATCCTCATACAAATACATACAACATACTGTATAAGATAGACTAGACTTCTGCATTAGAAATAATAGGAAGTTATAAACTTTTTGTATTTTCTATCAAGAAAAATGACATTTTCAGTCACGAAAGACATTAGACAATGAAATTTAACGATTTATTAAATTATTTGTATAATTTATGCAAAATATAAGGTTTAGTAAAACTTCTCAAGTTCCTAAAGTTCTCAAGCGTAGAAATCAAAAAGGTCAATGGGCGGGCCTGTTTAATAGTTATCCAATTTTGAGGAGTTTATATTTACAGTTATTTTCAGTAGTTTTCAGTAGATTTTAGCAGTAAATTATAGTTGATGTTTGTTTTAACTCAAAGTAGTATGAAATTTCGATTATAGGTTTTTCAAAAATTATTTAATATCATTATTTATATTTTAATTGTGAATAGTTTTATTTTCTGGAATAACTTCTCATAACTATTTAGAACTGGAACGCTATGTCAACTTTATCGAACTGTTATCGTCCAGCTAACTAAATACGTGAGTAAACGTCACTACTCGGAGCAACACATTCATATTGCGGGGGTGTTTAACAGTTGGTATGGAAATGTCATGGAAAATGCAACTGTCGCGAAAGAGAGTCGTCATAGCAACTGCTAGTCTTGTTTTCTTAAGTTTCTTCCGGTAAAAATCGAGTCTGATAATAATGCCCCTTTGCAAGATTGAACTTTTCCGATTTATAAACAAAGATAAACAAGACGGATGAATATTTTTAGTAAATTGTTCAGAAAAAAGCTGATCCTGTGTGAATTTAATACATATGTAAAGTGACATAAGGCGATAATGTCTGTAATCTCCTAAAGAAAGAGCGAGTTCCAAGTGAAAAAAATTGTGTGCTACAAAGATAAAAAGTTCTTTTTAGTGATAGAAAAATATAAAATTCTAAGCTTTATAGTAAGAAATATACAAGAATTACATTATATATTATTACGAATGCATTCGTTAATTAAATGCAATTTGTCACGATTGGATATTTTAGCTTGACTAGAAACGATTAAAAATATTAATTTAATTGAATTGAAAAGAAAATATTTTCTATCCCTTCTCGTATTAAATACTAAGAAGAAAGAATTAAGTGTCTCATTTTCTTCTCGATACATATGCGAGACAGACGAAACTAGAGAAGATTTACACTCGTCCATCGATACAGATAGCAAAGATTTAAGCATAGGAATAATGAGGAGCAGGTGCAGGAAATCACCTGTCAGCACACAAAGTATTGCTAGTGATAAAACCAACGCCAACATAGAAATCGATATTTTATCTCATTGCTCATTTATTGCTTCTGTAGCAAATTGTACCGGTTCATTTTTAAATATTTCTTTGTTTAAATAAAGTAAAAGATGTAATAAAAATAATAAAATAACAACTAAAGTTTCGAATAAAATCTCTCGAAGCTTTCAATAATAAAAACAAATCAAAGACAGCTAACACTGTCTTTGATTTGTTTTTTATTATTGGAAGCTATTTATTATTTTGGTTGGGTGTTAGCTAAGGACAAGAGAGTTTTCTCTTGTCTTTAGCTAACATTCAACCAAATTTCAGTTGAGAGTAAGTTAATAAATTATTATTACACTTTTAGTGCAAAAATGCAATTTTTAATGTTATAAAATTTAGTAACTCTTTAAAACAAAATTAAAAAAAAAACAAAAAATCGGAATTGTATGTAGTAGTGTTCGATAATGCGCTTGTCATATTTGTTGTAGGACATGAGAAATATGGCACAGGTTTCAACTGTGATAATAAAAGTCGTGAGTGGCAACAGAAGAGAAGAGATTGCGAGAAACGTGACAAAACTTCTCTCGAAAAAAGAAAAAAAAATGGAATTATTAAATACGGGATGGAGGAATTTATATCGAAGGAATTATAGACGAAGAGGAAAAGCTAGCTCCGAAGAAAAGTAAAACTTTAATACTTTAGGTAATACTTTAATATTAGTAAAAATTGATTTTGTGTGAGACATAGATAAGAAAATTAATATAACTTTTACTTTTTCCATAAGTTTATATGTTTTTACTTACTCCAATAATCGATGACACTTTTCAATATAAGCGATTGAGCACAACCAATTTACTTTGAGCTTATACTTTAATCTGATAAGTACTTAGAAAAGTTTGTTTGTCTATCCAGCGCCTGATCAGTTTTGTCACCAAATTTTCTGAGTTAAACACCGCGTAACACGAATGTTTTCGAATTAATAATAAGATACGAGTCTCGATCGACCGCTGCTAATGTGTACTGCTAATTTACAATCGTTTAATTGGTAATTTATTGTATGTTTAATTAAATAATAAATACTCGAAATATATAAATCGTGTACACATTACATACTCCACTGAAGGAAAGAACAATGTGTACAGCATCGAATGGCATTCGAATCAACACCTTTTTACTATAATTATTGTATTAGAAGGACGTTGGATAGTCACGCTAGATACATTTTTCTAAGTCCTAGTTCCAAATATATAATTTAAATAATTTCTTATAAGGCTTATATAGGTTATTGTATACTTATTTGTTAACAGAATGATTTAAAACATTTATTTGCATAAATACAAAGTTCTTACTTTATAAAAAAGAAAAACTTTAATGTATAAGTACGTTAAGTACTAAATTTTTATAAAATTTTCGAGGAAAACTTACATATTTTTATTTTTCTATTATTTTTAGAAACCGTTGTAGTAAATAATAGAAAAAGTGAGATTTATGTGAATCTCGATGGCCCCAAAATAATCTAATACAGCAAACTACTTGAAACAGAAATTGTAGTAAATCGAAAACTTCCATTAAAATGGAAAGTTTTGCCAACAATACGTTCTTTTCGAATAATAATCGATATAACGCATTTAAAGACAGAAAAGTTTGCCAATTATTATTACTTTAAAGGGGGAAGAAATGAACGGGAAAGTTTCGTACGTTAATTCAAGATTACCAGACTTTATCAAAGTTTTGACGATGGAATAATGTACTTTTACTCTTTTGGAACCTCCGTAAACTTCCGGAATTAAAACAAATTTCACTAATTTAAGCAAATTAATTTAGTTTTGATGTTAATTGGTTCCGCTAAATAATTGGAAAACAAGAAATTAATCAAAACAGGTTTCTTTGGTGCTGTTGAATGTAACTCGACTCCAACTATCGATTCGATTTATTCCGTACTTTTTTCATTTAATTTCCGTTTTTTGATGGAGTAATTATTCCAGATTTTTATATTTTAATCATTTCTGTTGTAGAAAAGGTAAAATTGTAACCAGAAACCACTGGGTTAATAAAATTTATTTTCAGATGGTATAGAATTAAACGTGTTTTTCTTTTCCTTCGAAGCTAAATATAATTTGAATGAGAAGTAATTATGTTTTAGCCTAAATACAGACTGAATATAAAACTTTATATGTTTATCTGCTAAAATTACTTTTATCTTAAGTAATCACGAGTTTTCTGAAGCGTGCGAAGTTTCTCGAGCAAGTGACAGGGTTGTACATAAACTGTATACTGATGTGTGAATATGTGACAAGCAATAAATGAAACTGGAACGTGGAACTTGGCAGAAAAATGACGTATCGTTGGTCCATTAGTAGAATAGGAAAGAATAGAGAAAATTGAATTAACGACCATATCTAATTGTATCACTCCGATGTGACGTATCTACCCATTCGTATAGAACTTACCGTAACTGATGCTCTAGTTATTAATGAATCTTCTTTCTGTTTTCATCTCAATAAAGATATGTGAAGACTTATGTAGGCAGAATTTTATGCTAATTTAGATTTTAAAAAGTTTTGTACGTTTCATCTTCAACTCTGCAACTTTAAACGGTTATAAAGTTATGAACTAAACGTATTGTACTACTGCTTCGCTGTGTCAGATATCAAAATTTATAACTTTCTATCTTTAAAATTAAAGTATAAATTTTTGTAATAATTTTTTAAATTTTCTATTCTACTACATTTGTAAGGTTATAACGAAACAGTGTTGACAAATAAGGAAAATTGTGGCTAGTTGTTACAGGGGTTTTTAACTTCGCCTGCTAAATGCAGCACTTTCCAATCCA
The DNA here is from genome assembly GCF_030686945.1 of Centruroides vittatus. Lineage (NCBI taxonomy): Eukaryota > Metazoa > Arthropoda > Arachnida > Scorpiones > Buthidae > Centruroides > Centruroides vittatus. Next base: position 1,117,333 of record NW_027122722.1, on the reverse strand, counting down.
CAGACAGCCTGTTCATAAGCGTATTCTACTAAGTTTGGAATTTGTAATGGCAAGTGAGCCAATGTTGTAAGGGTTTTTGCCGTTTTATATTTTAAAACTAATTGTTTTAGTTGTGTTTCACTTGTGAATTGGCTTGGATGTCTGAAAGTATGTTGCAGTTATTCTACAATACAATACATGTTTATGTTACTATCAGCTTTAATTTCAGGCTGTTACCGATCGGTTGTTTGCTTAGTTTACGAGCAGGAATAGGTTAAAGGCAAAAGAACTCTCGGGGGCAGGTTGTTGTATTGTAACTCACTCCACACTTTTGACACGTCATTGTTTTTAGGTTTCAGTTTAGAGAATGGTACGAACATAAGTGAAAAACTCATAAAAGTTTAACAGATGAAGCAGCAGAGAAAACAGCAAAGGATGTTAAGGAAAGAAAGATCTGCAAATGATCTCTCAGAACATCTGCAGATATGCATAAAGTCAATTTCATGGCATTCCAACAATACAGTGTTTTTCCTCCCTTATTATTTTCTCTAGGTCTAAATTTTTATAAACAATTTGGTGTAAAAGTAGTCTTCAGTCTGTAACGATTTACCCCACTGTGGAGCAAATTGTTACGTTTGAAAGCGTTCCAAATATTCAAATTTTTAGGTTAATAATATAAAGACATTTCATCGGAAAAAATATGATATATGTCCGAAGATATACAGATTCATTGCTGAAAATTCCAATATTTTAGATACAGTGAGGAAATTGAAAAAAAAAAAAAAAATACTAAGCCGAAATCAGTCCCGGTCTTCCATACATCATATTGTCAAGGGAATACCTATGGTAAACATAAATAAAGAAATTTTACTTTATAAACATGATAATTTAAATATTTTTTAGTATAAAATTTGCTGCTTTTAACACATAACTGCGGGAGTTTAAAAATTCTTTAATATCCAACACAAATGGATTGATATCGTTAGAAAACTTTACCCAAATTATCGGATTTTCTGGCGTATTTCTAATATTTTCCAAAAACTTTTTGGATTCTGCTGTAAATATCGATTATAAAATTTGAATTTTACATTTTTTCACGTAAATTTTAATATCGCAATTCTATAAATTTTAATTTTACCTTTCTATAAGTCGATAAATATTCGATAATTGCCGACAGTAAAGTACGAATTACTTCAGTTTTCTCCACTTAAGCGTGAATGAAGTTCTCAGAATTTATTTTATTCGAATTCTTCAAATTACACGCTCCAGTAGAGATTAAAAGAAGTCTTCGGACAATTTTATAACCTGACTTTCTGCTCTTTAAAATGATTTCGGTTGTCCTAAAAGAAGCTAGAATTGATCGATAAAATCTCAAATTGTGACGTCTAATTTTATAAATTCGCATCATTTATCATATTTTACTATTTATCATTAAAATTTTGAAGGTTTTTTTTTACATCCGGGGTCGTTTATTTATACTTCCAGTCGTTGTTTTACGCAAAAGAAAACTAGAAACGTTCGTTTTTCTTTTTTTTTTTTGCGTTTTTCTGTTCTATTTCAGTCTGCAGAATCTATGTTAACCAATGAGAAAACGATTGATCTTAGCTCATTTTTTAGGATTTTTTTCTTTAATGCCTTTCAAAAATGGGTTTGTACTTGCCAAACTCTGAAGGTCACGTTAAGTATTGGACGTGCTCTCACGCCCCACGACGAAGGAAATAAGACAGTTGACAGCGACCGAGTATCATGGAAGAAGATATAGGAGTTGCTAAGAATGAAGAGCATCAACAGCATTTTCTTCTTTCAGACAGGCCGTCATCTCGTGAAAACTCTCCTTTGGAAAACCATCATCAAGTTTATTGTTCGGCTTTGTATGGGTGTAATTTTAAGCTCTTCACTCGCCCTCCTGCTTGTACATGACGACGAGCGAGTGTTAAAATACACCGTTCTACACGTTATTAATTAGGCGAAAAAATACTGTAAAAAATACCCGCATGAAGGATTTTTATGTAAAGAATTCTCTTCACCTCTTGGTATAATCGAATTAATTTATTACGGAGAGAGTCGTGACTTTTAAAATTGTATTACTTCTATTTATGTAAATTATGTATCCACCGGTCTTCGTAACGAGAAAATCGTATTTATTTCCATCTCTTTCGACCGTAAATAATTAGAAGAAATAAATAGAATTCGAAATGATTGTTTTTAACGGATTTATCATTAAATTTTTTATTTATTTTTTAAATATTAAACGAAGACAAATTCAAATTTTCCATAAGTATACACAGGAAATTGGAAAGATCAGGAATTTAATAATTTCAAACGAATGCCGTGTCGTTTCTTATTAATCATTTCTCCATCTGTTTCTAAATCGATAACAATCTACTCAAGGATTCTTATAAGAGAAATGTAATAATATTTTATAAAACTTTGCTCTATACACTACACTACACTACACTCACACATACAGACCATTCAAAATGTTTAAATGAAATAAGAAAGGAGGAAATAACACGTTTCTTTTTGTTAAAAATGACAGAGACAGACATACGGACGTACTGAATATGCTATTAATTAATTTAACGTGCGTGCCTTTGCCTACGTAAGAGATGGCACTTTTTCCATTGGCTTGTTGGTTAATTCATTCGGTCGTGTTCATCATCATCTTCGTTCTCACTTATGTCGGTATCCTCTTATAATGACTTTTGTGTAATTATTTAAACCTAAATAGTTAAAATATTATTATATTTAGGAATTTTTTTTTAAAAAAAAGATATATTATATGTTTTACCGATTTAATAGATGTTTGTATATAAAATAGAAAAGTAAGATATTTTCGCATGTTTCTAATGAAAATTGCTATCAGAACCGAAGCAGAAAATAAAATTCATTTGTAATTTTCTACAAGAAGCAGCAAAAAATGTGAAAATCCAGAAGACATCACAGAAGGAAAAGAACTTTAATGAAGTCCGTTAGGAATTCCAACTATCCTTACTTAATACCTTCATTATTCTTTGCACGACCTCGGGCTATTTTACAAAACTTCTTAATACTATAATTATAATACATAGAAGTAGTAATTTTTTTAATTTATTATTTTAAAGCGAATTTATAGCCCGGGGTATTAGATAGAAGGGGGAAATAACCGATACGACCGACGTTACTGTTAGGAAGCGCACTTCGTTAAAACTTAATAAATGACCGGTGGTTCGCTTCCTTCCGAGAAAATTTAACGAATCTGTCACCCTTCTAGAGATTTATTTTCAGTCTTTAAAGCGGAATTAAGTGTAAAATTCATTATTTTGCCTCTTTCCAATTTCATATCAGATTAGAAAATTGATATACCTTACTTACTTAGCCCTTAGGAAATCTTCTAATCCTACTTAATTAATTCGAGTATCGCTGATATAGTTAATACTTATAATACTTTGATAAAGTTTTCACTTCTTGAAAGGAAATTGGTTTTAAATGTAATTGTTTTAATGATTTATAAGATCTACGAAATGATGTTGGCGATAATTTATATTTATGTATTTCCTGGAGGAAAATTGAAATTACTTTAAAGCCGATCTTTATAATTCAAACGATTGACTTAATAATTATTAATAAACTTTGAGCGGATTAAGCATCCTTTGTCGATGTTAAATCCCTAGACGATTTGCCTCGTGTTTCATAATAAATAAAGATCTCATACTTTAGTTATGAAACCAGAATGCTGAATATTACGATTTATTAAAAATGTATAAATCTGACTATTAACTAATGTAATTTTGGATAATAATATAAGAAATGTTAATGGTTTGCTGAGTATGATTTAAAAATTGTCAAAAGAAATTGTCACACCGTTGCACTTTCGTATCGACACAAGACAATGCATCTGGATTAACACACGCACTTTATCAAATAAAATTTAGTTATAAGAAAAAACTGTACCGAGTTAAATTTTATATTGGGCAATTCAAAAGTCTCCATACAAAACAGACATCAGAATGAGTATACTTCTTATGCATGGGCACACATGAGACGTGTTAACATGCATTTGCCACGTGTGGGAATGGAATACATTTATATTCGCATTCAATTGATAGTCGCATACAATAGTACTGTATATATTTTTCTTCACACTTAATACCAAATTTTTATTCTATAACTTTATGTAAAGAATTTATAAAGCTATTACCAGTCTATTGAACGTGGAAACATCCCTTTAACTACTTGTATTTCCAGTGTCATAATTTCCTCTCATAAAATTATAGAATTTTATACTTAAATTAATTACATAAATTCATATTTAATCGATAATTTAAGTTAATATATTTGAACTTAAATTTTTCGTATTAAAAAACCTGAAATAAAATAATACACTTAAATAAATAAATAAATAATTGTCTTTTTATTTCCAACAAACAGGCAAAATATTCAGAGAATAATTTTTCATTCAATCAGAAATTTGTTTCAATTTTCAATTGAATTAAAATCTCGTAACATTGTTGATAAAAAACTGAAATAAATTATTTCTAATAGGAAAATTTCTCGAGTTTATTAAAAAGGCAGAAGCAAAAAGAAATTGTAACAAGTTTAATTGATATTTTTAGTGATTCGAAGTAAACTTGTCAACATAAATTGAATAAAATGACAAAATATAATTATGGTTTCAATTGTTTTCAGAGAAATATGATTGCTGTTATGATTTGGACACAAGCGACGTTTCTATCAATACGTGTCAAGATAGAGAGCATCGTGAAGTGTTGACTAAATAAAGTTGCCTAAATGTCAGTTAAAAGAGTGAAAATGCTAAGTTTCGCTTTAATTTTATTGATCTTTGCAGACTTTATTAATTTGCAGATATACTTTCGATCTAAATTTAATTTCCTCCTTCTTTCAAAGACTATTGTTGTAATTCAATATTCAGTTTATTTTTAGAATTTTTCTATTCAATTTACAGAATTTTCTATTGTATTTTATAATACAATTATATATATTTATTTTTTTAAGTTTGTGATACTAAATATTTAATATGACTGTTTCAATTTTCGATATTTTTATAATTTGATTTTCTACTATTAACTAAAAACTTTTTTGAATAAATTTAATTGTTCTTTTTACGCGTTAAATTTTTTGAATAAATTTAATTGTTCTTTTATGGCCGTTTGAAAACTACATTTTTGCCAATATTCATTAATAATACCGTATTTTGCAGCCAACAGTCATTAAGATAATTACATTTTCGACCAATAGTCGTTAAGAAAAGTACATCTTATCCAATAATCGTTAAGATTAAATATTATTAGTTAAAAATATGATTAACTATTACTAGTATTTTGTTAAATAGAGTAGGTTATAGAGTTTACATTCATCTGGAATTTTTATTCTACGAAAACATATTCTAAAAAGTTAGTATATATAAGATGCTATTGTTTCAATTGTTTTTATTTTTCCAACAAAAATATAATAAGTGTGTAGACGAGAGATTATTCATTACTTTAGTATAGTAACTATCGATTTGATATATTAAACGACTGATAAATAAATTACATAAATCGACACTAAAAATATTTGAGTACTTTTTTTAATCGCGTAATAATATTTACGTACAATTATGTAAATAATTTATGTAAAAATATGACTCATCAACATAAAAATGGAAAGTGTAAACCGTTATAGATGACTACAGCGATAAAATATTAACAAACGTGTGTACTTAGACTATAATAAGGGAATAGGAGTATGATTGTTGTCAATGATAATGTTTCTCGCATTTCCAAAATGATGGATACGAAGTCGTCATCAAGAGTGAATATCCTAGAGAAATTCTGTTTCGGATCCAGAAATCATTGGAAGAAGATGATGTTATTTGCCTCCCAAAGGCATTACGTATATGTTGGATTAGATTCACTTCTATCATCTCTAAGGATTTCTTCTTCGTCGAATAACTTCAATTTTCTAAGTACCTTTGCGTCAAGCAGAAATATCTTTTTAGAAAAATATTCATGAACTTTATTTTAAGCGTTGCATTGCTATTTGGATAAAGTGTGTTATTTATTATTATTTAATATAAATAGACTATCGAGATGGAAAGTTTGTTTATCGTTAACATTCATTTCGATTGCAGAATCGAAAAGAATTTTTTTCCATTTATCGTCTTCGATTTAATTAGAAAATATATAATTGATATGTCGACATACTCGATGAAACTTTGATCATCTAATTATGAAGCCTTTCGATTGACTGAAAATGGTTAAAATCATGCGTGTTTAACATTTTGTAAAAGAACTGCAAACAAGAAGTGCATTTTTTTTCTCTGTCATTATAAAAGTAAAAAAAATGTCAGAATATTTGTTCTCCTGCAAAAGTAATTCTCTGTTTTTAAGTTTAAAAATTAAATAAATAAATTTAGTTATGCCATTTCAATATTGCCATAAACAGCATAATCTATAAGACAACAACAAATCTCAGAAATCATATGATAGCCATTAAAATGTAGGAGATTACACGAAACTTCATCACATTAAAGCATCATGAAATCATACATTTTATGCACTTATTATAGTTATTTTTTATTTACTTGCGTATTAAATGAATGTGATTTTTTCTATTTTTTTCTGCATGAACAAGAACGATCTCCTCGAGATCTTCTAATTTCTTCCTTACATCTTATCTCATTTAATGGTACGGTTAAATGTGACTTTTACAGCTGAGTTATTTAAAAAAAATTAAACTAGAAGGCCAACATCTAGTCGACAGAAAATTTATATATTCTAATTAACTAACAAATTAAATCCCGATCGACAGAATCGCGACTGAAAATGAATGTCACGTAGGTTACTTTTTCTGTAAGTAATATAATAAAGGCAATACACTTGCCCTCTCTATAAATTATGTACAAGGTGACTCGAATAAAGAAGTTGCTGTTTAAATTTGATTTTATATTTTAAAAAAAAAAGAAATAGGCCTATGTTTGTTTAACAAGTAAATACATAAAATAGAGATAAAATCAGCTCTGTGTTAAATTGTGGTAAACACCAACCAGCAACATTTTACTATGAATTCCTTTTATTAAAATGAACCAAATAATGAAACTTCATCAAAAATTCATTTATTTACACATATTCGAAAATTAAAATAACCTCTCAACGCATACATTCGTACGTAGAGAACTTGGAAAAGACTCACATATAAATTTATAGATCCTGTTAAATCTAATAATGCTATCACATATTAGGAATTTTAATCGTCAACAGAATGATAAAAGTATTTTCTGACATGTCTAGAGTTACGATCGAGTTCTGTTTAGTGCGACTAGTAATACTTTCAGATCCGTTTACTCTACTAAAACTTTGATAACCCCGAAAGCAAGGAATTTAATACAGAAGTGAAAATTGAAGTTTGGGTTAACTAACTTTTATAGAAATCATACGGTTACTCTAGCACAATAAAGATCTTATTATGGGCAGATTAAATTGGAACAATAAAAGAAAATTCATCTTTGACTTCCTTTTTCAACATTGGTTTATTACGTTTTTTCTACAATGTTAGCAAAAAAATAATGCATTCAGCGTTAAGGGATACAGCCACACTTCGATATAACGCCGCTCCGTAAAGAGCCGAAGAATAAACGTGAATGAATATTAAAGAGAGAACCTTCAGTGTTGATAACTAACTAAAATGTACGATTTTACATTACAAATGACATCGTTATTTCAAATTACGTGAGTTTTAAACCCTCAAACTGAAACTCGCGAATAAACCCCGTTATTATACATAATGCTTATTGTTTAAGGTATTTCAATTTAGCGCTACATCCGATTTATTTCCAATTTCAGGGAAAATAAATAGTGACGTAAAATGGAAGTTTGGTGGTTTATTCAACGCCAAAGTTTCTTTATACAAAGAAGTATCTGGCATTAGTCCATAAATAAATTACTGTAATTTTTTAAATGATTGATAAGAATATTATCTAGTGATAGGAATAAAAATATTTTAAAAATTTATTATTCTTTTGGCAAACTTTAAGAGAAAACAAACGTTATATCTAGTACTTTTGTCTTTTCTGCAATAACAAAGTTGAAATTCGTTTATAAACTTAAAATTGCATTTAAACCTACAGAAAATTACAAACGTCAAAAAGACTTTTTTGTTGTTGTTATCGACGAATTCCCCAGAAGTTCGAATTTCCAAATAATATTATTTGGAATGCATTTGAGAAAAATGACTAAAGTTACATAGAGTTTTTATTAAATATTTCAAAATTCAAAACTTGGAAAATTGCTGTTGAATATAATTCGATTGATTTTCTCAACATCAGATTCGATCTACACCACGCATAAATGCAATAAACGTAAGATTGTAAAAGAGCAAAATTAAGTGTAAACTTCTTACCGACATAGCAATTTGTCTTTGCACGAAAATCTGTTGTGTGCATAAAAAGCGAATATGTTGAATACTTGTCACATAAGCCACATTAAAACAGTTTGTAACATAATAAAATCATGGCCTGAGAAAGTTCGAGGAAAACTCGAGCCAATTATCGTTTTGTAGCTTCTAGTATATTAAAAACAAAAAATAATGTTAAAAAAATTGTATTACAATTTTTAAATAAAATTTTGCAAAAAACCAATAAAGAAATACAATGGAATACATAATTTTTAACAATTTTTGAGACCTCGTAAATGTGATGCTCTTGCCAAATGTTTCTGATGTTTCTCGTTGAGAGATTTTAAATGAAACAGTTTAGAAAAGCAGGTGGAAACGAAAATACACCTATTTCCATTTGTTAAATCACATAAACAAAACTTTAAAATTGCAGTGGACCACTTATGGAACAGATGGCAAACTTAAAGCACAGGTCCCCAAAAGGGGGTAAATTCTTTGGTATGCAACACATCATACAATTGCGTTTATTTTTATTTTAAAAATTTCAATTTATCCTAATTTCAGGTTTTAATTATGGTTTCATGTTCAATTCAATGTACCATCTCCCATTCGATAAAACCACTGAACATTAGTAGTTTGGTGGTAAGTTCGAGCGTGACCAACAGGCTGCCCGCGTGAAGTTTTTCATGTTTTCTTCGCGTGTATAACACTTAAATAACGACCGATTCCCGTGGAAAGTTCTCCCAAAAGGCACCCCTCCTTGACAGATCGCCCATGTGTTGCGTTTCCTTACTCATCAAGCCAATCCAATCAGTGTAACATCATGGTTTCTTCAATCAGTTTTTTAAAATTTAATGTAACTAAAGAATATCCGTGTCACTTTTTAAAAAATAGTCGTTCAAAGTCTGAAACTTTGAAACAAATTCTAAATAAATTCTTTTAAAGTGATCTATTACACGACAAGTGGACTCAAAAAAGTTCCCTTCGTTTTCGGATATTTTCCCATAATTTTTCCTAATTATCTTCATTTAAGTTTTGTGGTTTAAATACACATTTTAAATAAATTTATCTAAATTATTGATTAATATTCTGAAAAGATAAAATAAAAATTTTTCAAGAAATTTTCGCTATTTATTTAAATGTAGGCTATAGGCCTACGTATTAAAATAATTTTAATTTATTTTAAAATCGAGTCTGTAGAAAAAGCTGCAATAAGAGCTGAAATATCAAGTAATATTTCTTCTTCAATCTGAAGAAGAAAAGAATGTTGAGAAAATGTAAAAAGTTCATACAAAGTTTTGCTGTTTCCTATGGAAACCCGAGATGCTACAAAGATCAGATAAATCACCATAAACAAATATATGACTTGAACTAAAAATAAATCTAAAATAATAAATAAATTTACATTTTTTTACCAAAATTTTTCAGATACTTCACTTCTTCCTACGAAGAAATAAATACCTAAATAATGAAAACACGAATTTTCCAGTGTAATTTTAATTTTAAAAATTTTATAAGTTGAAAAAAAAAATGCAAATTTGTAATTTGTATTTTTCCTACATAAAATATTCGAATGGAAAACTTTTCAATAAATTTAGAGTTTATATAAATATATACCAAGAATTTAAAATTCTAATCTTTGTATTTTATGTGAGTTCCGTATGTGAACCTATTGAATTTTCATTAACGGAAACTAAAGCGAAGAGAAGGTGAATAACTTTTACTTTTCTTTAAAAATTGAATATTTTAATAATATTTTAAAATATTTTTTAAAGTATGTAAATAGGTAATTAATTGTTTGATACTGTTATAAACAAAGAGAATGGTTAAAGGATAGCGATAAAAATTAATATATGGTTTAACACCAAAGTAAAAATGCAAAATGTAAAAATACGTTCTTCTATAGTGATAATTGCCAAGAATTGAAAACGTGTGGGTGTGTTTGCGTGCTTTTTTGTGTGTTTGCAATGTTTTTGATTGTCCGATTTGTTATCTGAATTCTAAGAAACAAAATCAGGTCAATGTTAACTTGAAAAAGATAAAGTTATTTCAGTGAAAAATACAATAAATTTATTCTTAAAAAATATGAAATATCACCTATTATATGCAATGAAAATCGACTTTCTATTCAACACGAGAAAATCAAGATTTGCCAGTATGAGTAATGAATAAAATTCTTTTTCAATAATACAAATTTCTATTCGTCTTTTAAACATATCAGACATAAAATCATTCTAACTACTAAAGTATTCTAAACGTATATTTCTATTTTTAACATTTTATTCTATTATATACAATTTCTTAAATATATTCAATAGAAATAAAATAATATTTTTACAAAAAATGACAATAGCTCTCACGCTTGTAAAATGATATATTTTAGAGTAAAAGACACGAAATAATCCATAAACTCCTCAAAAAACTATATTTGATTTAATGTTTCTTTATCTGACAAGCGAGTAAACACGTCGCAAATTTATAAACTCTACACAGAATTGAGAAATGAATAAAAGAACATATTATTTTGTACTTCATATATGGTGAATTCTTATGCAAATTACTGTTTATAATATCGTTTTTCTAAGCTTAAATTGCTATGGACAATTTAAATACGGTCGAACCTCCAATAACGGACACCTCCCAACAGCGAAAACCTGTAAACAGTGGCCATGATTTTGAGAAGTTTTACGAACAAACAAAATACCGTACAGTACATACGAACGGCCATTTTTCATGTCTCGTCATTGGCCGTTGTTCGGAGGTTCGACTGTATACGTAATATATTTTTGATAATGCGTTAATTATAGTATTTATCTGTAGATTAGAAAATCTGCTAATAAAATACCTTATAAAAATTACAAATAATTTTATATTTTCATATAAAAAATATTAAAACATTGTAGATATTATAGTAATTATATGTGTACTTTTCACACTTTCTCGACAATTAATTGCAGGTAAAGGGAAGTGAAAAAGAAAACTAGAAGTGAAAATAATGGACAGATATTTGTTTAACTTTATAATAAAAAAGTTACATCGATCCATTTCTCGGATGATGATTTTAAAGACGTGATACGGTAGAGATGTCGAGAAGGATTGAAATAATATTTTTATCTCATCTCTGGAGAATCGTCTTTATCAAAGAAAAAAAAAAAGAAAAAAAGGATGAACCCATCGATACTGATCTGGGGATAAACGTAGCCATTTTCTAAACTCGATATAATTTAGCTTCAAAAACAGATTGAACCACAACTTATCATAATCGAACCATTATCCAAAATACATTTACTTGGATGATGCTGATATAGGAAATTGCTTGGATATTTTAAAATGGTTATCACTTCAGAAAATAAACTGAAGTCGTTTATTTTATGCAATTTCAGTAACTCATAATAGAACTAAACTTTCTGAAAGATTTACGGAGTTATTTCGCTTTCGATTTCACTTCTAAAGAAAGTTTTTTCGGAGGATATTTTAGAGAAGTAAAGTTTGTTGAAGAACGAAATTAATCGACCTTCTATCTCAATTATTGAATTAATCAAACGTTCGAAGTTATGATACTGTCTAAACAGGTTCTTAATCAGGGTGCGTAGAAAATTTTCGAGGTCAATAGGCTTGGAAAAGTAAAAAATCAACTTATTATCTTAATTTTCACTATCCTCTACTCCTAACTAGGCATCATTTCACTTACGAAATTATGATATTATGCTATAAATTACTGTAGTGTTAGCTAGATCTGCTTCAATAACAGAAGCCATAGACGTTTTCATATTACATTACAGTTGTTGCACTTGTGGAAAAATCGCTTACGCTCGTTAGTACTTCGAAATTTTGTGTAATTGTTAATTGGTTATTTTTGTAATTTTATTTTATGCATTTAAAAACATTATTCCGAGGAGTTCGTGACCTTCACCTGACTGGAAAAGGAGTACATGGAACAAAAAATGGTTAAGAATCCCTGTTCTGAACAATAGTAGAATAGACCTATTTCGAGTTTGGGCAGGTTCATATATCAATCAGTTCAGAAACTGAAAGCGTGTTGAGAGCTCGGTATATTCAAACATATTCGAGTCTCGAATATAATTCACTGTTGTGTATTCCGACAGCAGTTCGGGGACAGTACGTGAGTGATGCAGTATATTCCTGTAGCCGCTTCCACTGCCTGGACTTTGATATATTATTCGTCTACGAAGATTAAAATGCACTCTCGATATTTATTACATACATAAAAATGATATCAAATGCATTCGAAGCAATTTCTAAACGTCATTTTCTTCCATTCTTTATTACTTTTGTCTTGGTTAACCTTGACGGAAATTCCTACATTAATTTTTCATCGAAGATCATTTATAAAATTAAAAAATACTTTTCTTCCGTCTATATATTATGTGGTTTCTATATATTTTTATATTCTATTTTATTTTTCTTTCAAAATTCTTACGTGTTTACAAGTTAATTGTTGTAGAAAATGTAAATCGGTTCGAAAGATCAAGTAGCACACTATCAAAATTGAAAGTTATTTTACGTAATTAGACATTAACTGTGACAATTATACAGTAACGATGATTACAAAGCATATTGTTTTTAAAGATTTTATCAAATTTGAACTAAAATATGCCCCAAGAGCTGAGAAATTACATTAACGATTGACTGTCTACAGAGATGTAATAAAGTCGGTAGGCTCTTTGTATAAGAATCTAAACCACCCCCCTGTAAATGGGTGGTCTAAAATACCCACCTCTAAACACGGTTACGATCTCTATTAATGGATAACTGGCTATTTTAAATAACATTAATTAAAATTCAACCGACTGGTCTTTAACAATCTCCATATATTTGTTTACCAAAAATATTAAAGATTAAACGAAAAGTATCAATTAAAGTGTCACGAATTGTTCTTTCTGCTTACCAGAACAGTTTCTTCTTTCTTTTCGTTAAAATAGGAGATATTGTTAATGAAACGAATGGAGCAATAAAAAGCTTAATTCGATTAACAAACACTCGTTTATGTAATATGGTGGGTAATTTCTAGACTCTTTGATGTAACGGCCTAATCGAATAAAAATAAAGTGGTCAATTTTCTGTAATATTCTGGAAAAGTATGAAGTTGTAATTAAGAATAATGGGCGTATTTGCCCTATAGAGCCTTTCCCATTCTTAGCGTCGAAGGCGTGTCTACTAGTGGCAATAACGTGACGAGAATATCCAAAGGTAGATCACTTCGGAAACCGAGAAAATTGGATTCTCTTCTTCTTTAATTGAATTGAAGTTTAGAAATGATTGTAAAAGAAGACTGCGAATGGGAATTTCTGTTATTTCCTTTTTAAAATATTGACAGTTTAAAAGAGATCTTGCACGATGTGTTTACTTCGTTATCGACGCGTGACAGTTGTTTCTTTTTTATTATTGCATTAATTCCGAGTCAATGAAATTTAAGATAATGGTGTCATTTTATGTAAATTAACTCGCTTAAAAGTATAGAGAACCGACGTAAATTAACAATTATACCATGCAACAGCTCCATAAAATTCACACATAAACTTGATTGTATGCTTTTAAACTTTAAAAATATTAATTAACAGTACTCACGTTTTCGTCTCTCTTTTCTTACTTAGTAAAGGATAATATATCTTATAATTAAATAAATAAATGTGTATTTGATTAATTAAAATTAAAATTGAATTTTTAGGCTAAAAGTTTCCTTTATTTACATTTAAAAAGTTGAAAATAAACATACTGTCAGATTGACATCGACACACTAAAAAACAAATATATGTTATTGAATTCTACTAAACTCTTAAATTTTCTAAATATATTTTTTATGAACTTTTATTATTAAAAGTATAAGAAAATTAATAAATTAAACAAGGATTTAACTGTTACGTAAAGGGATTCATTACTCTATAAAACTTTCCAAATCATTAAAAATCTAAGTACTTTATTTGTGAACTTAGGTAAATCGAACGAGATATAATCATTTGGTACACAAGCTTCACTTTGAGAGAAATGCTAGCAACTCAATTCGCAGCTCGCACCTACTTCACCCCAGGCAGCCCAATTTTGAAGTGCGCTTTCGGAATCTTAATTGAAGTCCATGGAGATGAGTAGAATGCAGAAGCATGGCAAAGCGTAACTACTTGAATTTTAATCAAATTTACATGACGGTTATTAAGAATTAAATTGATTTGAACAATCTCAACAACCGAGATGATTATGTTGAATTTGGAACGTACTGTACGACATTTGTCAATGAAGTTTGCCAATTTATAAAAATATAAAATTTATAAATTGAATTATTTACAAAAATACAACTTCTATCACAAGCAGCCGATGACGGAACAAAAAATTAAAAATTAAAATATCCACAGGAGGAATTATTTCCATTTATTTTGGCATCTGTGATTAATATATTGATATTATCGATAATTCTATTGTGGATCCTCTGCGTGATTATTATCTGCAATTAATGAAGGATATAGCACTGATAGAGTTTGTAACTACTATCGGTTATGTATAACATTTACTACACAGTCACTATTATTAATTATAATTTTATAGCAGTTATAATTACCTATATCAAATTTTGTTTATTGTTATTATTATGTGGGATCATAAAATTATAGGATTTTTAAATTAGGTAGAAATTAATAATTACCATGGTAGAATATTTATAATTACCATTATTTGCAGGTTTCTGCTGTATATTATTAATAAGTTTGATTCCATAAATGCTAATAAACAATGATTCTTAACTGGGAGTGTGCGATTTTCAGTACTTTGCAAAATGGACAAAACTTCTTTTATTGAACTTTTTATATATTTTTTCATGTTTTCGTTAAAACTAAGTTTTGCACTAAAATGCAACTTAAATGATGACGAATAGGTTCAGATAAATTTTCTTTCTTAATTGCATTAGACTATATCTAAAGTAAAAGTAAAACAACCTGAGAGAATGGGACGACTCTACTTTGTTAAATAATTTAAAAAAAGAAAAAAAAAACGAAATTTCAAGGGGAGTTCGAGAGTTCATTTTAAAAATTTAGGAGATGCAAACAGCGGAAAATATTAAGAACCACTGCTATAAATGTTCACAAATCTTTACAACTATATTTGAAAAATATCTTGAATTATTGTTTATGATTAACATTGATAATTATTAAAAGTTATAAGTACTTTAAAAATATATAAAAATACATTTAGACATTAAAAAAACAACGAAAGCCGCTTTGCAAAACCAATTTCGACCTAAACAATCGTATTTTGCACCATTAGTAGTGCAGAGTTTAGACGTTCTTTCTTCTTCCCATCTTGATAACAATTCGAAGCTTCGATAAGTAAAAGCAAAGAAATAAATCTGAAAGCCAATTTGACTTGATGGATGTCAAATACAACTTCTATCTCTTATCACCCGTTTGACAGCTTTCACTTTTACTATCCATTGATAAAATTTTATCTCGAGTCGGCCAGCCTTATTTATATGTTGACATGATAAAAAAAAATCTTAAAAAGTAAAATATTAATAATGGCTCGTTTTTGGCATAAATAACGTGTAAACGAATGAAAGTTCTAACTTTATAATTTAGCTGTTATGTAGATTGGCGTGCAGGCTGATTATTTTACTGATCTCTTTCTATCTGTCTTTCTCTATATCCCAAATTAACGAGGTGTCCAATTAAAGTATAAAATTCCTGCATAACAATTTTAATCACGAATATTTGCTATTTGATATCGACTTTCACCGGCGGTTGTTTAATTCCGACACACTACATTATTAAAAGTTTCGAAAAAGTGCC
Organism: Centruroides vittatus; assembly: GCF_030686945.1. NCBI lineage: Eukaryota > Metazoa > Arthropoda > Arachnida > Scorpiones > Buthidae > Centruroides > Centruroides vittatus. Next base: position 1,101,188 of record NW_027122722.1, on the reverse strand, counting down.
CGAAATTTTATTAAATTTTTCCCTCTTGGATGAAGTAAAATGTCTATAAAGCCAATTCCTATATATATTTTTTCCATGAATTTTAATTGGCATTTCTATTATACTTTCTAAAAAACTTCATATGAACTTCATACCGATCGAATATAGATCCATTATCAATGATTTTTCGATTTTCGAATTGGCATTTTCGACATCTCTCAGCTACTTATGATTACTAGAAGTGTTCCGAACACGAAAACATCGAATCCATCCTCGGTTGCGTGGCAACATAAGGCCTTTATTACTCGGCTGTCATATATTCAACAGAGTAAAGGAAGAAGTTATATTGGCGCATTTTACTAAAATTCTACGCATTTTCTTCGATTCTATAAGCTTTTCTTCTGTTTAAACTTTGAGATTATTCCACGATATAAGACTTTCGACTTACTTAACTATTATTTCAAATTAAAATTCTGCAGTTTCTACAAATTAGAATTGAATTATGTGTAAAAGAATTTTATAAACTTTAAAAAAAATTTTCATTATTCGGCGCATCATTGCAGGAAAATCGAGTCAAATTTTAGGAGTGATAATTTGATTTTTTTTTTACAAAACAAGAATATACCTAACACGAAAGAAAACTGCTGCTGATTTTACAATAACAATGAAACATTTCGTCTGTAAAATTTTTAATTCCGAAGCAATTCGTGCATGTAAAAGTATGATTAAAACGAATATTACTTCATTTGCAATTTAATCTGCACAGCTGTGATACCTGCAATAAACACTCGAACTCTTCTAAGGGTTTCAAAGTTTATTCCGAGAATTTGCCAAAGCAAGAATGTCGAAAACTTTTAATAGTTTTCTTAAGAGGAAAGAATATTGAGTGTTTAAATCTTACATAATAGATTCTCTTAGCTTACATTGTAGATAATTAATTTCTTAAGTATCTAATTACAGCGATTTATATGTACTGTACAATTATATTTCTATCTGAATTTTCAATACCTTACAGCATATTAATATTTTCTAAATTACAATTTATTCAAAATAACTCGAGAATTTATTGATAATACAAATTTAAATTATTATAATGTTTTTTGTTATTATTTTAAAAAATGTAAAAAATATTAAGGAGGCGCTGCGCGTAATTAATGACATCTTGACGACGACTGTAACTTACCGACGGTTCGATATTGGGATATAAAAAATGGCGGTTATTCCGAATTGTATGTGAACCATATCGTGAAGACACGTGAGTACATAAAATTCATGCAGTTTTTGATAGTTTTAGTCTTACGCAGTTTAAATTTCATGGCGCTTTATAATTATTTAAAAAAAAATAGAAAATAATAATGATCGAAATTTGTAATAATTCATGTAATGAATTATTACAAATTTCCACAGTAATCGTCGATTCTATACAATTTCCACCTAGAAATCCTCATGGAATATAGTAATACAGACAAGTACTCCATTAATTACTAAAATACGGTTAAATGGAAAACAGTCCTTTTTTAACTGTATTGTCCTCCCGTCTTTTCGAGTACAGTTTTAATTATTTGTTTTTGTTTAATTATGTGGAATTAACGGCAGATTACAATAAAAAATAAATTGTCGAAACGTCATCTTTATCTCTCACTACAGTAACAGAAAGGAAAGACACTGCTATTAATCAGATTAGGGTGGCGTGAAACAGTTAATAATAATTCTAACATTGAATTTTAAACCCTATTTATTGTTTTATAATTTATAATTAATCAACAAGTATTTATAACTTGTTATATATGTCCTTCTTTTTTCTATAAGAAAGTTAGCAATTCTAGTACTGAAAAGCAACAACATAACCAGGATTATAAACTGTAATATATGCCAAAGAAGTCATCGTTATCAGAATAAATTTATAATTACTAAAAGTTTTCATACATAGTGAGTATATTATAAGCACTATGTATGATAAATTCATACGTTCATTATATGGATACTTATATAATGGAAAAGAAGAATATTATATAATATACTTTTATCAAGAAGAAGGCTTTCAGTCATTTTTTAGAAATCTTTGCCAAAAAGAAGTCACCAAATGGTTTGGATCAATATTTTCAAAATATGAACCTCATACTCAGTAAAATTTTCAAACAATGTCTCAAAAGAATTTTTTTTAAATTTTTAAATGATTAGGATTTTTAAATTTCGAATAAAAATAAATATATCAATAATATTTCTTCCTTCCTACGCAATGTTTGAAATTCAAAATTAAACTTAAGTTGTTATTCAATTTAGGAGATAGCAATATAGTACATGTTTGCATCTATATAATTTGCATAATTATGTTTTTCGGTTATTTAATACAAAATTAATTAATTTATTGAACTTCACGAATTTTTGTAACCATAAACTAGCTTATAATTTTTTAAAATTTAATTTTAAATTTAAATATAAATATACTCTAGTTCAGAGGACTCTTAAGAGTTGTAAAGGATTTATTGTACTTATCATTACGTAATTCATATAGATAAGTACAAATGTGGTAAATTACAATGGTAAATTATTTTAGAAATAAATTAAACCTGAACAAATTATTGTAAACACAGTATAGTAAATTAAATACAAATTACAGTAAATTATAGTAAATTAAAAGTAAGTACAGTAAATTATACAGAAGTTTCCATTTTAAATTTTTAAATGATCAGTAAAATATAAATTTATCTTTATTAACAATTTTAATTTACACAACTGAAATTTTTATGTTTATTTTCTGAATATATTTAGCAACATTTACTGATTAACTGTGCAATTAATATTATTTTTATTCATGAAAAATTATAAATATATTTTTTAAATATTTATTGTAAAAATATGATACATAAGTTATATTTTTCCATGAATTTTAAGTTTAACAACCTTGACCTTTAAGTTTTACATTTAATGAAAACTTTTTATATATATTTTTTGTAATTATTAATTGTAATTTATAATTATTTTGTAATTTTTTGTAATTATTTTTTGTAATTAATTTTCAACAGTAAAAATTACTCTAAACTTCGATTAATTTTTTACGAGATTTACGGTTTCGTATTTCGCAGAATTTTAATTGATTTTTTCATATATTGTAACAGCGTTTTCCTAAGATATCGCCAACACAAAACTCCTTTGAATTCTTACGCATTAAGAAATTATGAAAGGTTTTCTAGAACCTAAATCGTAGATATCATAAAATTTCTCTTTCGTTCTACGTACCCATCTTCACGTAATTGTGGATCGATGAAATTCGATATTTAACTACTGTTATTAAATTTACAATATCGTAGTAAAGTTGTCATAGTCAACATAATAATTATCAAATTTATCAAACTTCCACCTTCCAGTCATGCTTGGCCAAATTTAAATTGGCTTATGCTTATCGTCATCGAGATTCCAATAATTGTCACGTGATTAAAGTGAATTCTTATTCACGGGACGGCGATAAGGAATCGAGTTCTTTAAGTGGCACGCACCATGTAATAAGTATTCGCGCTTCACGAATGAATGATTTATTAATGCCCATTAACACGTGGTGTGACCGTACTAACATGTAGATTAGAACAATATTTGAAGGACAAAATGGAATAATTTCGGCGTTTTTAAAGCAATTTAAGATGGTGATGTACTGGTTCCATACATCAGGTTATCAATGAATAGTAAATTTAATTGTAGATTGTATTAAAAATAAAAGTAAAAAATACATTTTGGCGTATTTTTCTCAAATGTACTAAAGTCGAATATTTAAAATGTATTCAGTCAGGGATATCTTTCGTAAAAGTATGACGCGAAAGCAAATAAAATAGAAAATTATTTAATTTTCAGAATTCCGGTGCTAAAATGAAATATTCCACATAACTTTTCTATCTTATCTCTAGTTTCTTTTAAATAAACATTGTATTCTGTCAGAATAAAATGTTTGTTTAGATGAAACACTTAACTAAAGAAAGAATGTATTTTTGTCTAAGCTTATTTTCTTTGCTGGATCGACTTGGAACGTAATACTTTCTTTTCTCACATCTCGTTTTTTTTTCTTCTGCATTATATATATATATATACACTCTTTATTTTCCTTTTCCCTCGATTCTTTCGAAGAGCATTAAACAATTTTTACTTATCTTACTTATAACATACAAAACTTCATTTATATAGTCTCGTTTTTTAAATCTTTTTATATGGCTATATTTCTGTATAAAATGAGAATAAAAGTCTTCTTTAATCTGAAAGTTTTTACAGTAACTTAGAAAATCAGAAAGATATCTTGCTGTATTTTTAATTAGCCTATAAAAATTTTACACCATGCATTTATAATACGGCATTGGCATATTTTTCACGAAATTTGAATAGATATTTGTCTATTAAGTAATATTAAACTCAGATTTAAGTGTTTAAGTGTTATTAAGTATTTTATTCTTTATATATATGTATGCAGAAGTATCGTCTAGCAGTATTCTTGCCATTCTTAAAAGACAAATGAAAATTGTTAGACTAAAGTGAATATTGTGATGTGCACACGCAACGGCCTTCGACAAGACATGAAAACTGAACTGCATTGACATTCGAAACTATTAAAGGTCAACACTCGGATTTTGCATTATTTTCTTTAAAAATTTTTAAATTATATTAAAATAAGTTATTTTGTTTCTTACTTTCAAAATTTCTCTTTATTCTTCTAATGTATTGTATAAAATAAAATCAAGTTCGTATTATCTAAGTCTCTGTAATTAATGATAAAATATGTAAACGTCCAAATTCGAATATTCCTTATTCTGATCGGAATCATCAATAAACTTGTTCTGCTTAATAATTAGGTGATAACTAATTAAATCAATTTAGAAATCTCTTATGGCATCTCAATCCCTACTCTTGCAGCCAATCAGATTAATTAATAGGGTCCACTTATACTAGAATTTGGCTGATTGAATTGTACCGTATTGTGCTATCTGGAAAGGAATGGAAAAAAATATGACATATCAACAAATTTATTTTCTGTATAATTAATAAATAATCAGTAACTTTTTACAATAATTTCTTAGCATATCGAATCTACAGACTGAAAAATCTACACTAATTTTTTGGGATTTGAGTCGATTTAAACTATAAACCAGTAAAATATTATGGTATACTTTTCTATTTTCGCTTCACATTTTCGTGATTGATAGATCTATGTTTAATGTAACAATTAAATGTGAGAAATGTAACTTGGAAAACAATCAAAATTCCTCTTGGTTTCTACGACTTTGGAATTTTAATAATTTATCTAAATTCAGAAGACACTAAGCATTTATATAAATTTTGATTAATATTTATGTTACGTTACCGTTAACGACACTATCTCCGAGGAGTGAGAGTAAACAAATTTCCAGTCTAACACTTATTTTTATGATAAGTCTATTACACACAAATTTAAGTGTAAATAATTAAAAGTTTTGATTTAAACATAAATATTATATGATTTGCAGGGAATATAATTATTTGGAAGAGTCATTTCCATATCTGTATTTTAATTTTACTGTTAAAATTACTTAATTTTGTTTATAATACAATTTCTAATTGCTTATTTTAAATAATGTGCAGTATATATAACAAGCTTTGATTGTGCAGATAATTGTTATAATGTATAGATAAATATTGTACTGTGTTGTTCATTAAAATTAATTTTAACTTATTTTCTTGGAAAGTATATAAATCTCGGAGCATTTTCTGATTAATTTATTAGTATTATTTTTTCTTACCAAGCCTCATTCTGTTATTAACTGATAAATGCCTACACGGTGGTGATCTCGATCGCTGCGGTAACAATTATACGTATTTATCTGTCTTTGTCAAGAATAATGCCTACCTATACGAAGGTATTCTGTGATACTTGCAATGGTGATTTATACGGCTGTATAAATATCTATACTTGTAATGTATAAAAATACCAGTACAATACCCAACTCGATCGGAATAGTGCTTTGAAAAAAGCAATTATTATGAAAATATCTTGAAATTTTCGAATCGAAGTTATATCGAAAAGTCAAATCGAAGTTTCGCCAACGTGGATATTTCGATAACGAAAAACTTTCATTTAAATATTTTTATTTTCAATTTTATGTGATATATACTGGAAGACATCTCTCGAGATGTAAACTTATTGGTTATATATTTTTTCAAAACAACCAATAGTAGCTCGATTTCGATTTTAAACACTGTTCGGTTTAGCGAATTTTCAAAATAATCACTGGAAAACTTTTAGACTTTACATATTCTCCGGACAGTCGACTAGTCAATCGATGCTTTAAAATTTAGAACGGTAAAGAATAAAACGCGATTAAAGGCCAAATTTTAAATAAAGCAGTTCTAATCAATGATTAATCCGTTAGCAGTCATTTACCCGAAAGGGAATGTTATGATCTTGCAAACCCTTGTGAATGGGAGACAGCTAATGTTGTCAGCTTGAGGCATTCTCACGTCACTCGAATATTTCTCTAGATAAACATTCAACAATCGCACCGGCTCTAATCAGTTGTATAATTAATGGAATCGCCGACAACGTTAAAACAGAAGGTATTGACGCAGACCTTGACAAGGATCCTTCCAGAAAATTAGCAATTGAGAATTTCATTTTTGGGAAAATATCAAAATAAATGATTTTATTTTCATAAAGTATCCAGATGATTGAAAAAGAGCTCCAACTTGCAAAGCTGCAAATATGAAATACTTTAAAATAAATAAATAAATGAAGATTTTTTTAAATACTTGTGTTGAAATATGCGCATTCATATTACTATGTATTGTATATACTGTACAGTACATAGTAATATGAATGTGCAGTATGTACTGTACTGTAGTTGTACGATAGTTTGTTTGGTTTACACGAACTACTGAATGTTTTCGACACATTATATGGATGATTCCGATAAACTCAAGAAAAACCTGCCGAATAATGAATTATGAAATAGATATCGGGAAAAAGATAACAAGATACTACATGCCGCAAGAATTACTCAAGGAGAAAAACAATATTAGAAGTAATATCTATAAATGTCATTACATTGCTTTATTTTTTATATTTAGTATATTATGGTTATTGATTCATTGGTTTCATTGCAATTATATTTACCTGCCTTTTATTGAAACTATGTAGCCTGAGAAACTATGCAAAATCAAGTGTTAAACTCTCTTCAAGTAATAAGTTACATAAATGCACTTAGTGTCGAACTTACTGGATATTAACATTTTGTTTATACGTAGTTTTAAATAGCAATTATCTCGAAATCTATAAATATTTATAGTCGTAATTTATGCACAGGCAGCAAAAAACTATGCTAAGCGGAAAAATTCATTAATACAGTAATACTTGCGATATAGAACCGTACAAAATTCGTATAATTCCTATTAAACATATTCCGCAAGATGATCATTTTTACGTGAAGTTAATACGTTTATTTTCCTGTTTTATTATAGAGGCATGACCACTGGTTATGATGAAACAGTAAATTAATTCTGATAATTTCGTTTTGTATCGACCGTGCATTTTTACTTTCCCGGCTGTTCTATATAACAGAGGGAAAGTATGGCCATTGGTCAAAAAATGGTCCCCCAGATTTTTACATTTTTGGGCTTAGAATACCTTGAAACGTCGAGAAATACAAACAAATTCGGGGGAAATTTTAGTATGTATGGATGTTATTACGTGTGAGGGGGGCACGATTTTGTTCACCCTCTATCTATCTATATTCTGTTTATGGCGTCTGACGATCTGCACGAACCCTCTCCATCTCTCTATCCATACACAAATCCTCTCTAATCCCGTTTACACTACTTCACCTCTTTGAAGCTTAATAACTCCTGTGCCTTTTGTCGAAATTTTCTGAAATTTTGCAGGGAGGTTTGTGTATTATCGAATCGATGCAATTAAATTTTGGTGTGTATCTCCAGTAGGGTCGGACTTAATGACGATTATACTTGTTATTAGCATTTACAATTTTATATAAAGCCCATCTGCCGTGAAAATTAAGCCTTTTGCCATTTTATAATAGTTAAAAATATAAAAAGTTTTGAAAATAAAATATGATAATAGATGGCGCTATCAAAATTTTAAATGTTGCCGGGAAAGTTGCTGGTTTATTTTGTATTGTAATACAGTGCTTTCTCGTGGTTACGAATTTCTCGAGAGTTGGTAGTATATTCTGACTTTCTTCATTCCTCTTAAAACCATGGTTTTGTTTTCGGTATCAAAAGAGGTCCAGTATACCGGTGACGTATAACCACGTGGAGTTCTTCAAGTGTATAACACTTAATAGGGGCCAGTTTCCCATAGAAAGTCCTCCAAAAAAGGCACTTCGCTTTGCAGATTACCCACGTGTTGCCTTCTCTTACTCATCAGTTTAATCCTTTACACTATTAGCGAGGTTGAGGCCGAAGTTTTAAACGTGAAAACGTGTACGCTGAACGTGGACGTTCAGCGCCGCTTTCCTATAAGTCTAGAAGTTTGACAATGGCGTTCGGAATGTCGAGCACGATTCCACTGACTTTTCAAACACCAATGTCAAACTTCTAGGCTTACAGGAAAGCGACGCTGAACGTCCGACGTACACGTTTCCGCGTTTAAAACTTCGGCCTCAACCTCGCTATTAATTCATAATCTGTAGAAGTAAAGGTAACTTTACTTGGGTAAATAAATAAAAAAATTATTATAAATAAACTTTCAAATATGTTAACAATGCATCGAGAATTCACGAATATATTCACTTTTGGTATAAAAATAAATAAATGGTCTTCAAAAAAGTGAAAAAGAATATATTTATTGAAAAAATTATAATTAAAATACAAGAAAAGCTTAATTCTTGAAGAAGAAGAGAAATCTAATTAGACAGTTAAATGCACTTTATTCTATTTAATTACGCTTTCACTAATGATGAGAAAGAATGTTTTAAGTGTATTACTTTAAATATAATTGTGTATAGAATAATGAAACAAAATAAATATTTTTAGATTCAAATTTGTGTAAGGAAATTTATAAATATAAGTTATTGTAAAATTAACTTTTATATTATTTATGCACAATCTGTATTGGGTAAATATGAGAGTTGTTGGGTAAACTGTGAGCTGTTCTAGTGATTCCTAGCTAGTTACAACTGAAATAAATAATAAAAATTAGAAAAAAAATTCTGAAGCATTTAATAAATTATCAGATTGCAAATCTCTAATTAACTATATGCAGGAGAAGAAAAAATGTAATTTTTATGCAGAAAACAAGTTTTAATTTTGGATATTTATTTTTATCTTACAATGAGTATAATACTCGATACGATTCTCGAATATGGTTATTAACTATTCAACTGCCAACAATAAATCTAATTGCGGGTGATGAAATAATTATACTGTTATATATAATTACGTTTAAAAAATTCAAAATTTTCGAACAAATGATATTTTTTTCAGATCTGTAAATGGTAAATCGGGTTTTATGATTATAAACCGAACATTAATTTGAAAATTTATGAAAAAAAAACCAAAAAAAACAAAGTAGAATTTAAATAGAGTGCAGTGTGCATCGTTATTACTACAGATACAGTTGAAGATTCGGAGGATGAAAAATGTTCGAGTAATTGTAATTTAAATTATTTCTTCCTTTGATGATATTCGTAATCCTTTTCTTTTTCCAAATTTTTTTCGTTGTAGTGCTTACGTTCTCTGTGGGAAATATTCCCTAATTGGAGGATAAACTCAATCTTTCACTAATGATATTATCGAACCTAGCCACTTACATTCAGTTTTTTTTCTCGCGTGACTTATATGAAAGAAAAATAGTAGAGTACACGTATTATTAACTTTGATTTTCATTTGACTTGAATAGTTGACAGATTTCGATGTCTGTATCTACTTTTATCATTTTCACAAATCTTACGCTTTATAGAGAGGTAGACGAAAACATTGCACCAGGCTGAATTAGCCTGGTGAATTTTTTTTGTTTACATCCTGTATTTCAGCACGTATTGCCTGATTTGTTTAAACTAATTTCCAAAATTATTAATTGCAAATATGATTTCTTTGGTAAACTCAACTAAATATACAAAAGTTGATGGCTGATTTTCATTGGAAGGAATAGTATTTGCATATATATAGTGGAAATTGTGAAAAAATTCTTTAAAAATATAATAATTAGAGCGAGAATAAACAAAAACATTACATGAATAAAGTGTCTTCACATTTTGTCCATGTTGTACTGTACATCTCAGGAATTGAATAGATCTACGGGGGAGTCGACTTTTTTATGAAGTCCACTCATCCGCCTGAATATGTAAAATTTTAAAAAATTTACCCTCGACGACGGCCACTTTTAAAAACATTCTCTTTGTGATTGTGCCGTCGCCTAGGGTAATTTTTAAAAAAATTTTTACGTATTCAGGCGGATGACTGGACTTCATAAAAAGCGACTCTGCCGTAGAACTATTCAATTCCTGGGATGTACAGTACAGTACAACGTGGACGAAATGTGAAGACTTTATCTAGTGTTTGTTTCTTAAATTTTTAAACTATTTTTACACATTTTAAACTATTAAATTATAACTATTTATCGAAATTTTAAAATATATTCGAAATTAGATTATAAAAGATAATCGTAATTCATTCTTGTTTTGACGTTCGGAATAACTATAAACAACTCTCGATATAGCATGTATCATACATACGAACAGACATCGCCCATAAGTATTAAATAGAGAACTCTATCTGTGAATTACTGCGAAGTACATTATAAGAATCTAAGACTCAAACTTATGTGTAAACCTCGTTCTGGGTAGTCTAGAGTCACGCAAATAGCAAAACCAATGTGTCGGGAGTGTCACTTACTAGGCACCTTGTTTGAGATAGGCCTACTTCAATTTGCTGGATTTAGCGCCAATAGATACTGTACTTTAGCTAATCTCTTTTAGGTATCAAGAGACATTATTATCTATTAATGATTTACTACTAGAGCATTTCCACGTTGTATTTTTCCCCTTTGTTTAAATGCTACACGGGTTAACATTTGCTATTTAGATAAAGTATGCACGTAATCTATCAGAAACGCTTCGGTAACCCTCCAAGAGGAAACCAACAAAGAAAAACAAGAAATTTATTCAAATTAAGTTTTGCTATAAAAGCAAATGTATGCATATTTCATAAAACGCCCAGAAGGGGAAAAACATTTATTCAGTTTACCGAGAATAATTAGCAACTTTGCCGGTGTCACTCATAATATTTACCGTACTGATTAAATTCCTCGCGATAACTTATGTACTTTCGCATTCTTTTTTCAAAATCTTTGAAAAATTTAATATAAAGTTCGATAAGAAAGTTAATAACAATACGGAATTTTTTCCCGTCGTATTAAAGAAATATTAAATTTACATAAAAGAAAATAAAAAATCACACAATCTTAAATCGCAATATCCTTTATTTTTTACGAGAAATGTAACGGGTTATTGTGAAGAAGGCGCAACGTTTTCATTTTTATAAAATCCTATTTCGTAACAGAAAACTGTCATAAAGACACAAAAAGAACGTTTCCTGATGTTTTCATATTAACCAACAAATAATGCATTTCTCTTTTCGGATCCACTTGACATTCCAAATTTATCCCCCAGGCTATCGAGAGAACATACGAGTAATTTTATTTCATATTACCGTATTTTACGGACTATAAGACGCACTTTTTTCTTCGAAAAATTGCCTCCAAAATTCAGGGTGCGTCTTATAGGTATTTTTTTAAAAAAAGTTGCTTAAAAATTAAAATGCGTCTTATAGTCCGTAAAATACGGTATTCTATTTCTCTATATTTTAATTACAATAGAAACTGCTACTTATTTTGTATTGTTACGCTTAAATTAACTTTCATTTCCCAAACTTGTGATCGTATTTAAACACGGCGTATTAAAAAATTTCACGTCCAATAATTGGATGCTAGTGAATTGACATTGATTAATTGATTAACCAATAGAACGTGAACTCTATACTTAATTTATCATAAAGGTCGCATTTTATTTAGCTCTATAATTCTAAATTATGTGTTTTTTTAGTGTGATTATATTTTGATATCGTTCGTGAATAATCTACAGTGTTGTTTATTTTATAGTTAGTGTGATATTTGCTCCACGTGGTATCTTTCTGTATCGTGTAGGACAATTGTTGCATTATTTATCAAGTTTTCACAATATAATGAATATAAAGTGCTATGTTCTATGCATTACGATTTTTTAAAATATTTTATGTCCGAAAGTAATCACGTCCAATATATAGTTATATTAAAAAAGTAGATTTTATACAGAGGTATGAAAACCGATTATATCTTTGTATAGATCGATACGAATTATAATAACAAGAAATTTTCGAGATGTATTATTATAAAAGGATTTTTACAATGTATTATTGTTAAAGAATTTTTCAAAGGCTAGGCCTACACGTTGAGTCGATGATATTATATAAAAGAATTTTCAATTTAATCTACCAGGAACTAACGTAGTTAATGTAAGTTTAGAACAATTTTTTAACGTTTATTTTCGAATTATTTTATGACACATACGTGCAGATTTTTATCTTTTTCTCGGATATTTATAGTCATAACAGCCCTATGTTTTTAATAAAATTTATAGAAATTCTTAAGATTGATTTACCTTTTTCACATAAGAATTTGAATAAATTTTATACTCGTTTTTAAGGTGTTGCAGTTACAGATTCGAAAAAAGAATTACCCGAAAATTACGTCGTAAGACGGAATTTACAATGAGAAAATGATGTAAGCGCGTTGAGAAAATAATTTAAAATTATATCACTGTACGAAATTCTATCATTACCGAGTAGTAATGCCGATAAACCCCGTAATTGCATCAGCCGTAGAAAGCGCTAACCGTGCAAAATTTTTTGATAAAGACGACCGGACGGAAATCACCCGAAATTGTATTAGGAAAAAGTCATTTCTGTTTTCAAAAATAAATTACGCGACTACAAAGTGGAGCATTCAACTAAATACTTCTGTAGTTATTTATTACTCGTGATAAAAAATACATTAAGAGAAACAATGACGTCGTCTCACGGTTACGCGACTTTTAATACCAGAGTAGTGTGAAATTCATACGTTTGTTTGAATGAAAAATTATGTAAAACCGATAAAAAAAAAATTGTAACGCTTTTCCTTTATGTCAGCTTTTACGCTCGTTTTAATTGGATATAATTATAAATATTCTTTTTCTAATTATTGTTTTCCCGACTGTAAAAGGAATTTGATAGTAACTGACCCTTTACTTTTTTTGGAATTTGTTTCTGTAATTAAAATAATATTTAGAGATTTTATGATTTTATCGACGTTTTAAATGAAGGGATTTAATAAATCAAAGAATTTCTTGGTAACTTTCATTTAAATTTTTATGCATTAGTAATTGAAACTAAGATTTATCGAATTTCAGTCTTTTCCGTTTTTCTCGTCTTGTGGGATGTTTTTTCGAATAAATTTCCTTATAAAAATTTTAACTTCGAAAAATTTAATGTATTCGATGGCTTAATGAATAATTTGAGGTTGGCCTTTAAAATATTCGTTAAGTACATTAAGAAAGGATTAAGTACCAGAAAGGTGCACAAAAATTTTGCTTGGATATTTCTATATTCGATACTTCTTTTGCATAATTTTATTATCGAAATTAAACCAACGAGTGAGCTTTTTACCTCAGTTAATTATAATTTTTTTCCTTTTACTTTCAAAGCTTACCGAATGATGTTTTGTTTCTGAAGAGCTGTCTTTAAATTCTTTTTTATTTTTTTCGGAACGAAAAACTTAATTTATTTTTCTGTTTTTGGATTTTTTTTTGTACAAAATCGATGTCGGCGAAGATGTTTCTGTTAGCGCTTCCGTTTGTACGACTTCATTCCAAGTATTTCAAACTGTTTTAAGTGTAAAGACTCATTTTTTTCTGTAGCTTAATTCTGTTTGTAGATGACAAATCTTCCGCGAGTAATAATACTTAACTTTGATCTTGGATGATTCGTTCCACTCAAATACTTTAATCTGACCCATCTGAATTACGCCAACATTTATCAACCCCGGGAAGGAAAAGAAAAAGGCATTACCTTGAATGAATTACCTCGTCGACAAACAGAAATTTTTAAAGGAGCGATGGCAGAATCGTATAGTGTAAATAAATGCATCCACTTAATTCGGCTGGAAGTTAAAGAAGTGGAATTATTTTGAGTAATCGCTGCAGAAACATCTCTGCTTACATCGACTTTCGATCTGCTCTGCGGAGCAAATTGCTTTTTGCTAATGATAACATAACGGACGTGACGATATCGAAGAAACTGTGCTGACTATCGCACCTACTGACAGATATAAATGATGCGTATCTTCGTACTTTGTTCCTATATCGCCTATACCAGTCGCTATGCTCTAAAAAAAAGAGTGCTTTAGCATTGGATACATAAACTCGACTCCATCTGCATAAAATCATTTTTCCAATAATACATTGCGTTATTATTTTTATTTCTTTTTTCGGGGTTTTCTGTGCGCTTAAACTCCTTAAAAATTTTTCGCAGTTTGTGTTTTGTATCGAAAGTTTCGTATCTTAAAAATGCCTGCGCCCTATCGAATAAAATATTTGCAAAAATTATCATGAATTTCGTATAAGAATCACTGTAGAAATACTGCTAGGCAATTGTTTTATATTGCGAAATAATATCCTACAATTTATGTACGGTACGTGTAATATAGGAAAATTTGCTTTCCCGAAACAAAAAAGTACTGCAAACGTTTGATATTTTTTAATAAAGCGAAAAGATTATTTCAAAAATGTTTTGGGACGTGTTGGAGTATTTACGAGTTACCGTGCATATAGAAGTAAATATACCAACAGTAATTTTAAATATATTTAATGTTATCATGAATAATATATCCATATTTTACTTTTAATAAGGCTATTTATTCGAATTTCTTATATTAATGTCCGACATTGTAAAAGTTTTTGGATAATTTGATAAAATAAAATGAAATACATTCGAACCGCGATATAGCGTTCTTGTAAATGTTTATCCGTGTGAAGCAGTGTGTACTCGTCAACGGATCTACTCGTAAACGTTAAATAGAGAATTTTTCGATAGATAAAAATTATTAAACGCACGATTTTGCGTTAAAAAGGGAGTCGAACCACGTGACTTCCAAACGCTAAAAGTCAAATTTGTGTGTAGACCGCATTACCAGATGTAGTGCAGTATAGTTATTTTTTAAGACACATCATTTCATCTCTATACTTTATTCAGTGCCAGTTTCAGAGACAGACAAATGTTGGCTTTAAACGGAAGTTTGAATATTTAAGAAAGTCTGGAACAATTCAAATGTATACAAAATGGATTTGTTAGAACTCATTATCGCATTAACTCCTAAAGAGGTAGGCTGATGGGTCTGGGAGGGTCCGGGTTCGAATCCTGGATGGACCCCTTCCCACGCCATTAGGATGTCTCTATTGTGGGCCTAGCGGAACCCACGACAGGTATGGTATGATTAAAAGGCTCTTTTAGTGTCCGCAGGACGGAAAGAGTGAAAAGTTAAAAAGTCATATTTATAAATGATTTGTAAAAATATAAATCAGGATTTAAGTAAAAATAAGGCAACAAGTTCCGTAATTAGGATAATTCAGATAATTTTTAATAGGATCGACGTAAATGAAAAGTCATGACTTGGCATTGGAATTAGATAATTTCGAAAATGTATGAATTTTCACTTAAAACAACTGTTATAATAAAAGAGAATGCACAGATTGAGGAGACGGAATGTGTAGATAACTTGTCTGATCAATATTCGATTATCTCCATACTGTTACGAAGATAATCGAATATTGATCAGACAACAACAATTTTTCTTTGTGATTTTCGTAATGAAGGAAAATCCTAATAAACATTTTTTGTGTGCATTAAATTACTGAAATAGTCGTAAGAAGGATTTAAGATATACGAAAAGAGGGTAATTCGATATCTTAACACCTGTTTAAGTAGTCTAAATTATTAATAAGGAAATGGAATCATAATATAATATTCGATCGGATTTAAAGAAAAGTATTAAAAGAAGAGAGCGAGAGAAAACATTTCGAAAATACATGCAAACCTCGATTTAGCTCCTTTGAAATCAGCGCCAAATCGAGTGTGGTGCTAAATCCAAATATTGTACCTCAGAATGAGAACTAAGGAGGTCTACCAAACTACGTAGCTTTCAATGTCATTTGTAATGAAAATCCTGTATTTAGTGATTCGGACGTACTGTACCGAACGATTCTCTAATATTTATTTGGCTTTTTACGAGGGTGGCGTTAAATGGGAGGGCGTTATATCGAGATAGTAACGGTTGAAAAACGAAAGCTAAAAAAATAAAGTAGGAAG
Organism: Centruroides vittatus; assembly: GCF_030686945.1. NCBI lineage: Eukaryota > Metazoa > Arthropoda > Arachnida > Scorpiones > Buthidae > Centruroides > Centruroides vittatus. The sequence continues at coordinate 1,084,805 of NW_027122722.1, read as the reverse complement.
AAACGAAATTTGAAATAATTACTTTAATTGTGCCCGAATTCTATGGTATTTAAATGTACAGGTACTGTACACTGTTATATTTCGGCATTAAAAACTGTGGTTTCATTTTCGATTTTCCGTATAAAAATTATGTATCAAAAGTTTAAATAATAGAAACAACAATGATATGATGTTATATTAATTAGAGGAGGTTTCGCCCACTTTTTGAAAAATTTCTTGATTGTTTTCATCCGAAAATAGTCATCAATTGGATGCAATCGGTGGATTGAAATTTCAGAATCTGTCGAGATACTTTTTAATTTTTACGTTTATATTTAAGTAAATTTCATAACAGATTCTAAACTTTCTTACAAAGAAACCCACGAACGATAACGTACTGGAAATTCTGAAAATCAACATTTCATCAAAATATGACAAAATTAAAATGAGGGGAAAAAATAGACAATTCACTAATCATATTTTTTGCCGATGCTGAAAAAAACTAAATATATTGCGATTATGAGAAAATAAGGAGAAAAATCTATCCGTTAGATTTATATATTGTTTTAATGAAGCATTCACTTCACTGATCACTTATTGTTGATCCTCGTGTTCACCGATACATAAAAAAGAAAGAAGGAATTATTCTTTAACTTATTATTATTACGTTTTTTTCTCACATTATTGTAATGTGGAAAAAACATTTATGCCTCTGTCTAAAGCAACACAAACTCTGATCATTTTTTATATTATGGATGAATTTTCAACTTTATCAAAAGTCTAAGTTCTCTCGAAACGAAATTTTGAGGAAAAGTAAAACCGTTTGTTTGTCAATTGTTGGTTCGTCATCCGGAAGAAACGATACAGAAACAGATAACTTTAATCAAAGGATGCTCGACGAAGGATATTGGATTGGTTTCATTTGGAATTCACTGTATTGGAAACGATAACAATTTTAATAATAATCATAATACGCCTCAGGCCGTGTTCTTGCATCATTTTGCACACAGAATTTATTCAATTATCTAGAGAGAGAATTCTTTTGTATAATTTTTGTCACTTCGATTACGACCCTCAGCGTAAGATTTTCCACGATTTCATTCTAAGTTTTTCTTAATATTTCCTCTCTTTTTGTTGCTTTTCTCTACCATCGATTTATTCTTTCTTATATATATATATATATATATAAAGAAGTAATAATCGTCAGCGAAAAATCCCCAAATTCAACTTTGTTTTGACTAATAGGCATAGTGATTTAACTTAATTAAATGACGTCAATAGGAGCTTTGCGGTAAGCGTATAAATAGGTTCTAATTGTAATTAGTGTCCTATTTATGTGTTTGACTGTGAAGCGCAGATGAATAACGTCGAGAGACTGAACGAAGAGACTTGCTCGACTGAGAATTTTAGAAACTTTCTCGAAATGTTATCAAATATTATTGAATACAATGGTCTGTTTTGTAATCAATCGGTGATTAAATACCGTATTTACACGCATATAAAAAGATCTCGCATATAGTACGAGGTGTGAGTTCAAAGATCAAAATAAAGAAAATTAGATTTATTAATACAATTCTATTTTTCTTTCGTTTAATCACAAGTAAAATATCAAATGTACGTAAATGCACACATTGTCCCGCAAAAATTACTGTCATTTTAAACTTTAAGGAAAAATCTTGTAAAATCGACAATATAATTTGTTCATGTAAAGTTGGACGGACAATCGGAAACCTTTTTTTGCCAATTCTTAACAGTCCAGTCCACTCTCCGTCGATTACACTTATGAGTTTCTCCGAATTTTGATTTCCGAATAATCATCTGTTTTCACGTGGGATTGGATTAAAACATATCGGGCTCCCGTGTGATTTTGGTATTTCAAATCGGAATTGAATTCCAAAGCTTTCCTATTCCTGTTGCTATTCGTCTTCACTCCTGACAATATATAAGAACGATTCAAACGACCCAGATAAAATACTTACGTTTTTAAATACAAGAGGGTAAAAAATGCGGTTACACGGTTAAAAAATTATCTGCAAAAAGGCAAAGAATCTTTCGCTCGCGACCTAGGAATTTGAAACTGTGATAAATGAATAAAATCTTGTCTTATATGCGAGTGAATACGGTATACAAACATTGATTTTTCGACTATATCCTTAACATATAACGGAAAATTTGACAAGATTTGCATACGTTACTTTGCTCCTAATTATTTTTATACGGCAATTTGAATCAAATCTATAAGTTTTAAGTATAGTTTATCACATTGTCAAATATTAAAAAATATTAAATAATAAAAATGTTATCTATATCTTACTACTGTTTTTCATTTATTTTATATTTAAGTTTTAAATAATTTTTTTTAATCAATAAAATGGTGCAAAGCAATAAATCTATCCTTATGTATCAAAATTACGATTTAATTTCTGTTATATTCTTTATTACGCTTTAAATACTGAAATATTTTTATATTTCGGATGTCATTATAATTATTAATCAACCGTACTTGTGGTTAGTGGTTAAATTAAATTTGTGATGGAAAAGTTCGACTCGTCATAGGCGGACGAGTTGATCGATATAATGAACATAAATTCAAAATACGTGAGTAGTTCTTATATGGGGGTCTCAAATAATGTGTGCATACTTCGTTAAGTACAAATTGAAACACTATTTTAGTTTGAAACCATCTACTTTTACTTTCTTGGCTCTTACAGTATATATATAGAACACGGGAAAGTATTGGAACCGTGTCAGATTTGACCCTCCGGGTTTTTGAAAATCTTCACGTTTTCAAACCCCTTGAACCCAAAAAAAGTGAAAAATAGGAAAAATTTTTCGTGTGCGTGAGATAAATCTATTTCGTTTCATATCTTAGGGTGAGGAAAACACTAGAAAACGAAATTTGGCACGGTAACTCGTATATAAGGGGGCATCGATGCTACTCAGTTAAGGTGGTTAAAGGTCGAGGAGGGTTACGTATCGTATCTCCAGTGAGTCGGACTTGATGAAAATTTTGCTGGTTATTGGCATTTACAATACTTTTAAAAACTCGCCTCTACCCTCATAATTAAGTCTTTCTTACTTTTTTATAATAATTAACAATATAAGTTATTTTTAATAACGTCTGTTAACAGATGGTGCCGTACAAAATTTTAACATTAAGATAGTAAAAGCGTTTTTTTTTAATTAAAAAAAAACATTGTTACAAAGATTTAAAGGCAGGCAACCGAAGAGATAAATACAACAATCTCAAAAGACTTCTTAATAAACATTTTTGTAACATTTACTCGAAAATGTGAGTCATGCACAATTAAATTATAAACAATTTTAAATGTTGAAATGGTGTCAGTATATTGTATTTCCTTACATTATAATTGGGGACAGTTGCATAATACGTGCTGATCACTGATTGTTTTGTTATCACCGAATGTAAGTAATATCTAGTGGTGAATATATGAACTAATTGATGAGTGAAAAATAAAGACATTGTGTTTCGAGTAAGACATTTAAATAAATCTTAAGCGGTATCATTTTGGAAACTTCTCCATATTTTTTCATAATATATAAACCCAGTAAGTAAAATCATGGATTTAAAATCAACAAAGAAGAAAGTTCATAAACAATATTCTGGCACACTGTATTTTTAACTAAATATTTTCCAATAAATTGTTCCATTCAGAGCATTTACACGTACGTTTACATATTGAAATATTCTTATGGTAAATGTAAAACATATAATTACTTTCTTATTTTGTTGTTGTTTAATCAGAATGAAAATTGTAAATGAGTGTTTATTTTTTGTACATTTTGGTTGATTTAATTTTTCTTTCCATTTATATATAGATCCATCCTTTGCTTCTCTGCGTGTGTTGACAATTGAGAAATGAAAATATAAAATTAAGCTACTTTAGAAACATATAATTAGTGAACACTACGAGAAATTTCATAAAATTATCTGATAAAAACGAATGAAGGCGTTTATCTCCTATCTTAACGCGAAAATATTATTTTTCCTTTACATTCTTATGTAAAAAGACTGGGTTACAAACTTTCACAGATTAATCTTCGTTAATAATTAACTATAAAATGTAATTTTATAGTTAATTATTTAAGAAGATTTAATCTAGAAGATTGTCGAATAAAAACTTTTTTAGGGGAAATTAACTGATAAGTAAGATATCAAAAAACAAAAAACCGTGTTTATATAAGGAAAGAAATTGGTTAAGAAAGATAAATTAATACAGAAAAGTTGTAGTAAATAAATATTTTTCAAAGTCCAGCAAAATTTTAGGCTTTGTCAATATTTGTAAAATGTCTTATTTTTTTGTTAGGTTTGACATTTGCCTTAAGACGGCTCGGAAACGACACATTAATACATATTAATCGTGTTAAACGTGTTTAAATGAGAATGATGGAGGTCGAGAATCGTTTACACGCAATTTTCTTCCACTTCTACTTTGCCATATTTCGCCTAATTTAACCGCAATCTAAGAACATTAACGCGAATTCTCTAACATGACTATTCTCTTAGAATTGTTACAACAACATTAACGCATTCGAAGTCATTTAAACTTTTAATGTCGAACTTCGTCTTCAATTTGTCACTTCGACGATTCCACAAAATGTAATCGCGAGTCTCTGTCGGCTTGTCTGATTCTCTACCTTATAACATATCACACTGAAAATTTCCTACAGGTTAGTAGGACACGGGCAAAAATCGCGTAGACAAAATATTTATGGATATTTAAGTGATAAATAGTAATAGTAACTTGTATAATAGTCTTTAATACACCTTTAAAAATCCAGAAAGTTGAGAAATATTCAATATAAATTGTGAGAAATATTGTAAAAATTCAACTGAAATTCGTTTTACTATCAGAATTTTATTATTATTATTAAAACAAGAAAAGGTCGAGAATTGGTTTCACAATAGTAAAATAGTCGAAATTCCGACTAGGAGAAAACTAATTGTAACCAGTCAGTTGACTGACACTTAACTAATGGGTCATGTGATTGATTACGAAACCGTTTCTTTAGCTGGCGAATGATAAATCGAATACGAAATTCAACGTTCAGTTTAAAATGCAAAAATGTAAAAGATACGTTATCTTTAAAAAAAATAAAAAATAAAAAAAAATTGTAAAAGAGCGAACTGTATGATATTTGGATTATTAAAGAGAGAAGAGAGCCTTTTAAGATATTCCAAAAACATTTATAAAAGTCGAAGTGCGGACGTGTTGCAATTTTTCTAACGCAGATTTATTGAGTCGATGATGATAAATCACGGCTGATGTGTGGATGATAAATCACTGTTGTCAGATGGACAGACTTTATCTGGAAAAACAGATGCCTGACAAAAATTTCCTTTGCTAAAAAGAATGCAAAATAGGAGAAAAAAATTTGTGGTAATGTCGAAAGCGTGACTTTATTCCTACACTCGATACACTTTTAAAAAAATTTTTTAAATTTTCTTCCTCCCACTCGAAACCCGATTAAGTATGTCCAAGAACTTCTTGGGTTTATTTAATATTTAATGAAGTACATAGCGATTAAAACCCTAATTTAAAAACGCTAAATGATATTATATAAGCTTAATTTACTCAATCTTTATTCTTTTAAAAATTAAAAATGATGGATTACATTTTGGTCCCGATTCGAATTCCGTAACTTTAATAATCAACTGACAAGAATTCTGATAAATCTATCCTGTCACTTGAGTGACAGGATTAATATAAAGTAAATAAGTTACGTGATCCCTATCATTATTGATAGTAATCAGTTTAATGCGTCTGAAACATTCATAACATGCTCCATGAATTATGGAACGTAAGAAGAGTTCTTAGTAAGGCATTTCTGCAAAAACGATAGATTAAAACTCGGTCTACGTCAAAACTATAATCCGGATTTTGTATGGATTTATACTATTAAGTCTGAACAGCAAATTACTTTCCCGGCAGTATGGCGATCGGTCAAAAAATGAACCCGGAGATTTTTTGCATTTTTGGACTCGGTATCTCGAAACGTAAAGAAATGCAAAACTATTTGGGGTTTTTTTCTGTGGCCTATGTGTGGGTGTGTGTATGTGGGGGGCACGAGTTTGATTACCCATTTTGAAGCTTAATAACTCGTGCGCCTTTTGTCGAAATTTTCTCAAATTTTGCCAGGAGGTTTGTCTATTAGGGAAACCGATGTTATTAAATTTTGGTGGTTAAAGGTCGAGGGGCTAGGGAGATATAAGGAGTCGTATCGTAACTCGAGTGGGGTCGGATTTAATGAAAATTTTGCTCGTTATTAGCATTTACAATTTTTTATAAAAACTGATCTACACTCTCAAAATTAAGCCTTTTTCCATTTTATAATAATTAATAATACAAGATTTTTACTTAAAAACATTTTATAACAGATGGCGCCACACACAATTTTAAATATTTTTGCCTGGAAACATATGCAACTCGTTGCTGGCTTTTACTCTGTTACGAGGTAAAAAAAAAAAAAAAGAAAAAACATAGTAATAGAGCAACAGAATTTAGGATCTAGCTAAAAGTCTGTTAAATTTTCAAGGTTTTATGGTATTCTTAGCCATTTTTATTGTTTTTAGTGAAGTAAAATGATTAATAGTCTTTCAACTGTCTGTCTCAAACTTCAGCAAGTCTATGAGTCACTGCTACTATTTATCTTGCTTGGTTATTTATTTTGACCAGTTCTGTTTGTTTCCATTCTTTAATTGAGTTTTTTCTTCTCTTGTCTGAATCGTAACAATATTTATAGGTTTCTCTTAGTGGAAAAATATTTAAATATCGTCTTTTTCTTGCAGTAGCGTATTTCGAACAGTGGTTTGTTGGGTAATAAATATTTTCCAGGTGGATAAACTTCTCAAATCTATATGGGTCAAGCCATGCCACACAGACTGGAAAGATCTGTGGAGAAAGTCAGCTTACAACTACAATAGTACCGACGATTGTGGCAAGGTTTATTGCAAAAAAGATAGATTTTCTTACTTAAATGGCTCGATTCAACAGCAATGATTTTATAACTATAAAAAGTGGAATGAGGTCACGTTTATAGTCTTTCTTTGAGGGAGTCGCATGAGAAGAGAATCAGATAATGAGGAAATTTGTATTTGTCACTGGATTCGTCAGTTTAGAGCCGTACAAGATTGATTTTTATTATTACAAAACTATTTTTGAGGGCAAAGCGTGAGAAGTAAACCACGCAAAAAAGTTGCAGAAAGCAATAAAAAGCCTATAAATTTAAGACGTTGGTCGTGGAATTTGAACTGAAAGATAATAAAAATAAGAAAGAACTATAGAGAAATTAAAATTTCAGGACATTCAAAGGCAAACTTTTAGATTGCCTTTGAATGATTGGAATGAAAGGTGAAGATTTGCTTATCCTCACTCTTCCATTATTTAGATGATTTTTGATGAATAATCTAAGCTCAAAATAATTTTGTATTTATATTTTAAAAATAAAACTAGTTTAGAATAAAAGTTTATTAAATTAAAATTAATTAAAAATTAAATAAAGTATCATTTTTTATTTCTGTTTGAAAGGAGAAACACGTCAACGACCATATCGTTAGGCAGTACTTCCCAAAAGTAATATCGACAGTAGCCCTATAGCGTTTTTATTCGAAAGTAACTTTCTTCAGAATAGTAGAATAGATGTTGACAAAGTGGATTTTGGATTAGATTTAGAATTTTATAAATTAAGTTTCGACCTACAGCACGATTTCTGGAGTGGCTCGGTTATCGAGAGCCAAGGAAAGTGCTGCCAGAGAAATGAAGATTGACAATAATGACAACTTAAATCACATTTACTATAATATACGAAATTCCTCGGCTGTTTGTGGTCATAATTTATTAATTACCCGAGATTTATTTATAAGAAATTATTGTAAAAACAAAGACAAAATAAATTAGAATAAGCAACGTCACGAATTCCCGAAAGAATAATTGTATATGCTTTATTAATTACGTGTTTACTCGATAATACGTTATTAGCGAAAAATTAATTATAATTGGTTCTTTGTTATTAAAGTAGTTTAATTAATTAATTTGTCGCGTTGGATGAAAGGTTTTGGGCGATGTTTTAATTATATTCTGTCATTCTAAAGTTAAAATATATTAATATTTCAGCAAAAAATTCACCCGAAATTAATCAAAGTTTACATAACACGTATTATTATTGGCAATTTATTTTCTCAAAGACGGTTATTTCCTCCAGATCCATCAGGTTGGAGCGTGGGAGTATGATATGAAACTATTAAAAATTATTTCCGCTAATGAGTTTTTGATTTTTATTTAATAAATTATTTAAAAATATAAGAGCGAACGTATTTGTCGAAGAAATAATAATTATTTTACTATTTTATAGAATAAAATAAATAATAGTTTTTAAAGTTTACAGTTAGAATGTAAACTTTAAGTGAATATCGCCACGTGTGCTTTAAAACTGAAATATTAATTTCCAGTTTTGCCACCAGAGGCGGTTTTATGATATTTATCATCGAGCGCATCAGCATATAAATTAATTTCGTATCCGAAATTTATCACAAAATTATTTAATTTTAAACAAAAATTATATGCACAGAAATAAATAAAGACTCTAATGGCTGAAAAACATAATTTGGTTTGGTAAAAAATAAAAGAGAGGTGAAAGGATTTGACAGAAGGAAAAAAATATTGGATAAATAAAAGAGAAAGCAATTCGCACTCAGAATCAGATTTCACGATTTTGGTTGCACTTTTCCAATATATTTTTGGATTCTTTCCAATATTTATAGAATATGCTTCTTTGTTTTTTAATATTTTTTTTTTTATTCTCGAACTTCTTTCTTCGTTTATACGATATTGTGTGTTTACTCTCCGCGAAATCTGAATCTCTTCGAGTGGTTTTTGTCACTCTTCTGTATTCCCCGTTCTACCATTCAAGAGCATTTCGGAGAATGAAAGCTTTAGAACAAATAGCGTTATAAATCTATATGTAAAAGCTATGTAAAGTCGAAGTAATCTTTCGGAGATAACCTCGAATAATCCTGTAAGAAATTTTTTTTTTTTTTTTTTTTTTTCAGTGGGAAAATTATTAACTCCTCCTTGTACTTCTAGAATAGCTAATGCTCAATTTAATTAAATTTGTATTTTCCATCAAAATAATTAGGACAGTACACGCTTGTAGTTTTTAATAAACTAGAGTATTTATTTACTCCAACGGCTACGCGCTCGGCTAATTATAAAAGTAAAAGTGGAGTACACTAAATTTGGATTAACTTAATTAACGCAGTGATTCCACATTTATCATATATAAATGTTATACAATGGTTTACTATAAACAAACATTTTTTATTTGTAAATTGAGATCTGTAATGAAAGTTGGTTAGAAATAGGTACGAAATCCTTAATGTAACCGCGAATATTGACCCGGTACACATTCGATCGATGCCAAAAAAAAAAAAAAAAAAAAAAAAAAATGGTGCCACTTCCGTAGCTGCATATCCAAATAAACACGTCCAGATCTCATAACACCGTTCTCCACCGAGTCTTCTAACCTTCTATTAAACTCCCGAGCAATTTTTATATCGACATTATCTCGAGACGACGACACGTAAAAAGGGGAGATGTAAATCGAATTATGGAGAAAAGAATAAAATAATGTTCAAATTCTTTTCATCTCATCTTAAATCAGCGAAAGAAACTCTCTCCACCTCTTTCCATTTTCTTCAAGAATTAACAACTATGCTACATAACAAAGATCCAATTTCTTATTTATAGCTTTGTTTATTATGCGTGTCGTTTGTACTACTTGATTCAAATTATTTTATTATTCGAATAAAAAATTTTTTATCTTATTTTTTTGTTTTTTGGACGATAAATTTTATTAGAAATCAAGATTATTTCTAATGCTCCGTACGAAAATTCAAAAGAAAAATCGAATGTTTATTAAATAAAAATCAAATTCGGAAGAGGTTGGAAAAATTATTCTACCTTATTAATTTATCGATTAATGAGGAGAATTTTAAAAATAATTAAATTCGTCGAACACTAAAAAAATTTAAAGCGATAAATTTACTAAAATTAATTTAAAAGTGGCAAAAAAATTGCGACTAATTAATTTTTGATGGAGGGCATAAATTAGGTAATTTATATAGAGGTATGATTTATAAATTATATATGAGTAATACGTTATCGGGGATGAGAAACTTTTGTACTTTATACTATTTATTGTATCTTCCCTTATTGGATTAAGAAGTGTTCCTCTTCAAATTTCCTTTAGAGGTTTTGTCTGAAAGTTGCTGTTACCTGATTGTTTTCGTCAGAATAGCGGAAGAATGCGGTCGATCTCTCTATACATTCTGCTTCCATTGTCGTTTCAATTCGGATTTTAAATGCGAGGAGGAATCGATATCCGAAGCAACCGCTCTATTTTGATAGTACTTTTCCATTTTTTATTAGTAAAAGATGCTTGTTATATCGTCTCGTTTGTCTATGGGATACTCTCATTGTTAACTTTTTTCTTCTTCTTCTTTTTTTTTACTCGCTCGAAAAAAGTTCAATCACAGAAGGAAATCTCCATCAATTCTAATTTGTGAATTTTCAAAAGATTTGTTTAGTTTGGTTGTTTAAAATTTGCATTACTACTTGCCGATTGTTTGTTCGCATCCTAAGTACACGCCATCTGTTTTGAAGTTATAATAAAAATACAATTTATTATGTCGTAATGTAGATCATTGTGTTTTGTTTTTTTTCTTTTTCTTTACTTATTTTATCATTCTATCATTTATCTTCTACTCGAATTTTTATATATGCATATTTGTTGTCATTTCTCTATATTTTTACGACTCTGTAAGCTCATCGTTTGGTTTTCTTCTATTCAGTTTATATGCGATTTATTTTTTTATATTCTGTATTTATTTTCACTCCATTTGCCATTTTTTAAATTTTATTCGTGTTTTTTTTTCTTTCAAAACGATTCTCTTCCGCAGAAAATTATATTTATATCCATATTAAAATTACGATTATGCTAATATTTTGGTATAGCACTTTTTTATTTTGATCTGTGTGACGTGCTCCGAATAACGGAAGATAAAACTTTATATCCGATTGGTTGGAAGAAGTTTTCGGTTAATAAAGTCGAAGTCCTTCTGTTATTTTCTCTGGTGAAGCAACATTACTGGACATCTGTCGAATATTGACAAACAATAAAAGAAATCGGGATCGATACATCCGTTACATCGTCTCGATGATATAAGCTACATCCACGTGGAGCAGAGAGGAAATTTGCGATTTGACTTAAGAGCAAAAATCCCTTTTGTGTATTTTTTGCGCCTACACCAAATATACATGCTGGGTTTAGCCACACATCTGTCTTATAACGGATTTAGAAGGTGGATTATATTACTGTCACTACCACAAACTCAATTTCGCTTTTGATTACACGCTCTTCCTCTTCAACTTGAAAATTGCTTACTATCAATTCATTCGCCTGATATCGAATGTTTTTTTCATTATCGTCAAGAATAAGTAGAATTTAATGTTAGAACAAACTTTTACTTTTTAAGTTTCAACTCTTTCCAGACGTTTTATACCAAGCAGAAATATTAAAGTAACGAACAGAATTCTATACAGTCTGGGTAAAGAGGTGTAAAGACACAGACAACAGGCCTATCCATCAACTTATCTTTTATCTTAACGCATTCTTTCCGGATTTTCATTTTAAAAACTTTTAAAATAAGAAAATTACTCGATCAATCTCTACTTCTTGACACTTTTTTCACACGATAATAACCTCTTAACCTTTATTTTTTTAAATTATTATTTATTTTTTCTGAGGGTTAATCTGAAACAATCTGAATACGTCGCAGGAAATAGAACGAAATACGATGCCGTTAACCTTTTAAAGGACGATTTTTATCTGTTTCTTTTTTATCAACTTCCAAATGAAGTGTATTTAATTCGATTGCTTTGAAAGAGAAAATCAATTTAATTTTTATTTTTTATTTTGTAAACAATAATTTGTTTCTCGACATCTGTTGCTGATTGTCAAAGAATAGCCCATTTACTGTAGCTCATGAATTTCATTTCTGTACTGAAAAAAAAAACCTCTGGATTGTTAATGATAAATTATCTCATATTTTTAAAAAAATGAAGGTTTTTTTTTAAAATAAAAATCTATTTAATATAAAGTCTTCAAACTGAGTGCGAGGACAATTTAACCTTTAACGTTATTTTTGTGGCTTTCAGATGGAAAATTAAAAATTTTACGCGTTATTTTTAACTAATATTTATTAATTTAAACTTAAACTAATTAAAATAGAAAATAATCAAACTGGGAGAATAATGTCTTGAATAGTAAAAATTTCATTATATATTTTATTAACGAAGGCTTTAGATAGAAGATCTGTATGAGATTCAGTGCCCTTAATCTTCAGAAGTAAAGATATTGGAAGCGACACAAGAAGATAATCTTCTGGAAGAATAAGAGCTTCTACCAGACTCAAAGCCCTAATCGGAATCGATACGTAAAATCCCTCGACACAAACCACAGGAAAATAAAGTCTCTTGGTAGGAGAACGTTACCAAGAGACGTAATTAACTGCAACACATTACACGCTTCGTGTCCGGCATTGATATAATAAAGACAGACAACCAACGTAGTTAAAATCTTAATAATCCATCAAGACTATTTTGCATAATGTAATTTGCCCCCATTTCCGAGCGAATATGTCTAGTTACGTGCAATTCTTGACTTTTAGCACATCTTAAAAGAGCAGTTTGTAAGCTCCACTAGTAAAATGGCAAAAAGAAAAAAAACTTCTCGACGGTCCTTAACTCACAGCGATGAAAGCCGAAACTTTATAATGGATTGTTTAAAGCTATTATATATCAAAACCTTTTGTTATATATGAGACGTAACGCGATGCACATAATGTTTTCGAGTGGAAGATTCGTCTCACTCAATCTTTTAAGAGTTCAATAACAATCGTAACAGTTAATTTTACATTAAAAGAAAATATTTTCGATTTACAAGAATAAGTTAGGAGTAATTCGAGAAGTTTTCTCGTTTAGGAATAAGATGCGACGAGCGAATTTCTTCCGAAAAATCTAAAGAATGTTATTCGTAGAAAATCAAATTTGGGCCTGTAATTTATAAAGTGGTGCGAACATATTTGTTGCTTTTACACGGTTTACGAGCTTTGCAACATTTTAATTAATTTGTAGTAAAGTTAATTGTGGCATGCAAAATTAATCCATAAAGTTTCGTTCTGTAACGTCTATAAGATCAAAATAAACAACGATTCGCTGGTAGAATAATGAATGTGATATTTGATAGGCGAGGGATCCTAACGAAATTTGCTGTATTCAGTTTAAATTTTGGCATAAAATCATTATTACAAATCGATTGGATCATAATTTTTTGAGAATTTTATAAATCGCTGGAAAGTTCTGCAGGTGTTAATCTACTTAAACTCTTAATCCCCGCCGATGCCGCCATTTTAAATTCGAAACTGTACACGTAGGACCACTTCCTTTACAAATTTAATCGAGTACAATTAACGTTATTCATCTCGGATAATTGGCTAAATTTAATTATGTATGGCGATATTCGAGCATAGGATTACTCCCGCGCCATGTTTGTAAAAATATAATAAATTCATTAAGAACTAATCCCAGAGGACAACATGATTGATATTCGACATCTTAATTCATTTCGTTACTACAGAATATTACTTTTAATCCCTAAAATAATGCATTGTGTTGTAGTCTCTATACATCGTCCCGCTTCGTAATTTAAGAATAAAATGTTGACCATAGACAACTTTTGACTTCGGTCTGCAAAAATATATGTCGAAGTCTTTGCTTATCTAACAATAAAGTTTTAATGGACGAATTAATTAAAGATTTAAAGTTAAGGCGTAATTACCATAACGAATAACCATTAAAACATGACGACGACGACGACGTTGTTGGAGAAAAATAACCTTTATTACCTATAAAATATATCTAAAACAACTTTCCTTTGATACTCTAGAAATTTGTCTAAGCTGTTAATTATGCAATAAAATTAATATAAGATGCTTTGCAGGAAGCTCCAAACCCAATTTGAGGGATTCTTATTTAACTAATAACATTATCGTGTTGATGCTACTATAATAATAATAATGGCGAGCGATTATTGTTATTGTGGAGTCAATTATATTAAATTTAAATAGGAATTATTAAATAAAATTACGTAAGAACATTTTACTTAAATTAGAAATGTTGCCATAGTTAAAATCTGTTTTTTTTTTACGAATTAAAAAAAAATATCGAGTATAAAAATTCCATTTTCATATTTTTTCTGGAAGAAATTCTTAGGCAATGATGATTTTTATCCTTCAATTTTACAACTGGATAAAGAATCGGGTAATTTTCAGTTTCGACAAATTTAGTCAAGACTGAAAATTATTTTCCTAACTGGCAACACTTGTGTATTTTTTAAAAAATATTTTCATCATTTTCTACCTCTCCTGTAGGATTAAGAAGCCTTGATAGTAGCATGATTCCCACTTCAATTCGTTTTTGCGACATGCAAAACAGAATCTCTGACCGAGTGTAGTAGCTGCGGAACCTATTAAAGGAACTGGTGAATTCGATCCCTTTTCTATCAACAACTTGAGAATTCGATCCCTGTTCTATAACTAGATATCAGCTACTGGGAATTTGCAATTCCCTAAAGTTAATATCCTGTTATATAACGTAGCTTTTACTGAATGCTATTTTCCATTCTTCCTACGCTTCGTCCTGTCGTGAGTATCAATTATCGATGCGATGTAGGAAAACAATAACCGTGACGTAAAAGATTAACTCGTTTTCCTTGCCGAAATAAGTTTATATACTTTGATATCTGTTTATGATAGTCCAGTAGGAAATTCTGCGCTTAAGTTAAATTCATCAAACGTAATGATGCAAATCAGAAAATTCAATTTCAATCCAATTTTTCTTTTTCTGAAACTCGTTATCGCTATTAATTCGCGGAAGAACTTAGTTCAAATTAATAACATTTCCAGCTGTGGAAGTAAACAAGGAGATATCATGTTTAACATTTTAAATGTTTTGAACGTTATAAATACGTTTAAGTCGAATTCGGTGGATATACCAGAGACTTTGGCGAAGAAACTTTAGTAAAACGCTCTTTAAAGTGTTTCGCGAAAAGAAAAAAATGCATTACTTTTCCCGTATATTAGAGAATGTTGCTAAAAGTGAAAAGTACTTACAGTAGAGAGAGAATTTGAGAAGCAGTCTCCTCGTTCGCTCGGGCCCAGCTTCTATGTAATGGCCGGACTGATGTTCATGACTGCACGGCTCCGATAAAACCTCTGGCTGATTGGTTAACGCCTGATGACGTCACAGAAGTATAAACTGTTTTCTTTTATAGAAACATTACGTTTACAACTAAAATACTTTCTAACATTCGTGACGTCGGAAGTTCTTTCTTTAAAGATCCATATGCCCCCTTCTATACTTTCCGACATATACCAACTGGAACGAGATTAGAGTCGATGCTAATTCTTGACAATCTCGTTAAATTTGATTACATTCGTTCGAATTCGAAGGTGGAAAGTGTAATTTTTGAACGTTTTGAGGATGGTAGAGAGCGAGTCAATCCCTGTTAGATTACAATCGATTTTGTTGGAGTTCGCTTTCTCTGTTAAGATAGTAGGAAAGGAGAAGAAGAGTGAAATTCTTTGATGTCTGGTCGAATGCTTTGAATTGTAGATGAAAGGTTCTTGGCGATTTGCAAGCATCCGCTAATGATTCATTACTTCGTTTACCGATTGTTAGTTAAGTGCAAATGCTAATTTCTCGGTATTGCTCCTCTCTCATTTTTAACGCTTTACTGCTAATTATGCCACAAAGTTTAGCGTAAATTCACGTAACCGTTGCAGGGGGACGACGATATACAGTAGTTTATTATTGTCAATATAAAGCGGGACTATAGCATTGGTTAACGTGTCCCATTAAGCGCATTAGTTATAATGAGTTATTTATATATTTTGTTTGATATCTTGTTTGCAATATATTTAATCATTTTAAAATGGACTATTTGTCTTCTAGACTTATCGACGGTGAGAAATAATTTTAAATGTAAGCTGTAGATTTTCTGTTACATTATATTCTTTAAACGATTTCCTTCTGACTTTTGGTTTATGGTGCTCTTTAAGCTTCTTAGTTACTTTATTTATGTTTATTAATGTTTTTCATAATGATTTATCGAATATTTATATCGTTAAGAAGTCATTTATAAAATTGAAGGCGATACAATGAACTCTCGAAAGACTGAGACAAATCATAAATCGAGTTCGTTGTATATGTAAAAAATATTAAAAGACCAATTGAATTATTCATTATACCAAGAAATCACTGTATATATCGGGGTTCCCAATTTTCTTCTTTCATTTGACCCCCATATAGAAAATATTCGTTTCAATCGACCCCTTAAAATGTTTATAATTTCCCAAGATTTTGCGTAATATATCAAGTAAATTATTAAATCAGTTAATGAATTTCCTACGTGATTATTATTATTCTTACTGTATTTGAAAATTATGTGAAATTCTCGGAAAAGTACTAGTACTGGATTTGATTTTTCCATCGACCTTCAGTGGACTCAGTGGCATGTTATCTTATGGGCAAAAAGGGGAATTGTCTGGGGCCCCACCAAAAGGCAGAAGTCAACAACTGTACACGGGGCCCCTAATTCAAATTTGCCTGGCTCCATGAGGCTATAGCGTGCTACTGAATTGGCCCTTCGAGTTACATTGACCCCGAGGGGCTCTACATCGACCCGTTGGGGATCCTTTGTATATATCAATAAAATCTCACAGATTCTTACCATTAATTGCTGAAACGAACGAAACAGCCTCTTTTATATTGTGTAGAGAATAAAGAATAACGAAGATGTATTATTTCTGTAGGTTATTCAGCTCATTTTATTGCTTAACCGTCTGTTTTATTTTTTACAAAATAAAAAACTACGAACTTTTTCGTCTCGGTTATTTAAAAGGTCATTTCGAATACGGTGACGGGTAGACCAAATATCATTTTTCGGTTACATCAATGGCTGGGCAAATAGGTAAAAACTCTTTTATCCGACAAGTAGGACAATTGCTGGTCTAGCTGGCAACGGCGGTACCAATTCGGATATTGAGTCCCAATAGGATTAAAGGATAAAACGAAGAGAAGTATTCGGTTAGTAAATATCGTTATTGTTAATTTACGATGATGTCTACGAAATTAAATCCTTTGAATGCAGTTAAACTGGCATAATTAAGCACACGGATGCAGCTATAACATACGATTTGTTCGTACGTTTCCCGGAATTTTCTGAGAATTTCGGATCGATAAAGCCATCCTTATACGGTGTAAGTGAGTTATTGATGCGCATTATTGCAATAATTTGCATCTTATATACGAGTAAGGGACTGAAATATTGGTATGACCTACTTTTCGAGATTAACTTTAAATGCCGGTTCGTACTTTTTAACGGGTTTCGAATAACTCGATCGAATGTTCCGTACAATTTGGTCGAAGTAATTTAATGTTCTACCTCATAAAACGCTTCTTTGCCATAATTAAGTGTTTAACGATGAACATAAACTTTGTCATTAGAGGAAGTCACCCGAAATAAACAAACTTTCGTAAAAAGTTCGCTAGTGATAATTCTCGATCTACAGATGGAGCATTATCACTAACGAGTGATTGGGTGTTCGGCTAATTTGCATAATATCCAGCGAATAGCGAATGAGGTAATAAGCTACGTCATTCGGTTTAGAATGAATATTGATACGCTCGGTTGGTTTCTGGAAACGTGTAGAATTTTATAAAGTGCAAAACTTTAAATCCGGCGCGTACGGGATTAGTTTAAGTTATGAGGGATAACTGCCAGCTGTTCTCTGGTAACAAATAGATTCGTGTACTCACATAACGTTTCCAGTAAAAACACAAAGTTGGAAAACATCTGTTTTATTTCACCGCTACGAAATTATACGATGTAACGGTGTAATGAAGGAATCTACTTTAACTATAACTGTCAAAAACAGAAAAAATAAATAAATAAAATATTGACTTATACGCTTGGCTTCTCGACTCTCCAGATTTTTCTTTTGTCTTCTATTTGATTAAATCTAACATTTGTTATAAAGTATTACGCGCGTAATAAATAAATTGCTTCGTCTTTATTCGCTGCCATAATTTTGAACTTTTTAAAAATTTCCTGTTGATAAAAAAAACTAAAATTATGAAATTTTTAATTAAAAGTTTAAAGAAATTCGAGAATTTAATTTTCTTTTGCTGTATGAATCCTGCTCTGTAGATCTACTTTATTCGTGTTTAAATATGGGAAGTAGGAATTATTCCACTGTTTTCTTACTTTAGCTCAAATTAATTTGTTAATAATTATCGATATAAAGATGAAGATTGATTTAACCTTTACGAACCCCGCATTACCGATCTGATAAATTTCGGCATTTGGCCTGCTTCCGGGTTAATAATTATAATTCATTTTTCTCTGATTCGGTTATTAATTTCGTACTTAGTTATATCCATTAATTGCCAATTAATAACGAATAATTCGGTCATTTAAAGCAGTTTTAATCAAGGATAAAGAAAGCATTTTTTGTTGTAAAAAAATTATTACTGGAAAAAAATTGTAAAAAGGTTCAAAAAGGTCTGCAAAGTAGTGTTTGTAGTCTCGAACACTCGATCATAGGAAATAATTCGATTAAAAGTTGGAAAAACAAACATCGTTTTCTTTCGTTAAGTTCATAATTGTTCCATAAACTAATTGAGGATGGGAAACGTTCCAGGATCTGCGTGAAAAGTGTGCATTGTATCATTCTTACGATAAACAATATAGAAACGACAGAGCCAAATAAACAGAAAAATCAGATATAAAGTATATTACCTCTCAATAGGTGTAATTCGCATCTTTGATTTCACGTTTGTAGCACGATTGAGATCTTAGTTATAATTTTCGAAATATAATTGAATAGAATAGAAAAATGAAAGATAATATAAATAACGAGTCTTTAGGAATGCATAAGCAACCCAATAAAATTATTGAAGTCATAAATAAATGACCTTTCTGTCGTCTATACAAAAAGCTCATTTATCTTCTCTACCATAATATAATGCTTTTCCGGTATTAAGTCTCTTTTTTTCCTATGCGGCTATATAATTTTATATAAACTTTTGCTTTTATCCTTTAAAAAATATAATTTATCATATATTTTTAGATTTATGGCACAGAATTTTCTAGTATTAGATTTCGGTTTTATTTACTTTTATCAATTTTTATAGTTATTTCTGTTATATATATAAAATTGCTTTTAAAGTATATCTGGATTCTTTAAGAAATGATAGAAAGGAAACTTTTTGCTGATTTTAATCTTCTTTGTGTTTACACGGAAACTTTTATTTTAAACTTTAATCTATTTTATTTACCTCTTTTTAGTGCTAAAGTTTTTCTCCTCGTTCTTAAGTTACCTGTGGCAATTTTAGTGACGACAAAATGGCGAAAATTTAATAGTAATTAAAATATTGCAGTTTCCGTTATACTAGTTCTAATGCTATCTTAGTTTACCGCTCGTTTTAGACTAGCCTGGTTCATTGATTGTAATAAAATTTTGACTTTATACCTTCTAGTTTTCTGCCATTTATCGCTCACTGTATTCTGGCAGCATCCATTAAACCAATACATGTATATGCAGCTCGTTCATCCATAATTCCAATATTCGGAGTAACCATTCTCTTTCATAATTCCCAATACGCTACCGTAGATTTTTCTTAGCTGCACTAAATCGAAAATATTGGAAATTTTAAAAACTTTGGCGAATTTTTATCAAATTAATGCACAGAAAACTCTTAGAAGACTTAAATTAAGCAAAAGTTTTCGATGAAATTTTTATAAGAATTTCCAATTTTTTTACCATCTGTCCGCCCAAACACTTCATTAGTAACTTAAGTGGAACGACTGGGCGGTGATAAATAAGTAATAGTTTAGTGGCAAAATGAAGATAACCGATACTGGCGGAAATAAATAAAAAAATTACCTTTTAGTAGGGTTTTAAAATATTTATTCCGTTATTTAGAGTGAAGTTGATAGATAGCATAAATTCCAATTTATGATATGAATCATGATATAGTCGTTCGGTCCTCCGAGCTATCAATTCTTCTGGTATCCATTTCACTTTGCTTGTGTTTCCTCTTCCGAAAGATAGCATTATCGTTCATTTCTAGATATTCTGTTCCTCAGCCAACCGGTGAAATTAGAGATGACAAAAACATAAATCCAATCTGCGCGATGCATCTTCTCTCCCAACAACCTTTGCATATGTTTATATTACGTTCGTCTTAGATTACCTTTTTTCGATTTCTTCCATTGTTGACAAAATATAAATATAATTTAGAAAGAAGCGAAAAAACACTTAAATATATGTAGATTGATACGCGATACTTGTTTTCTGTGATTTAGATAAATTTCTTGTAAGAAAAAAAAATCGAAAGTATTCTTTAAAGCGTGTTTTATTTGAAAAATTCAACAGATTATTTTACTGATTCTCATATTTATCCCATCAAATCGTTCTAATTAATTAATGCCCGGAGATTTTTATTTAATGATCGTTCTATTTAAAGTTTGGTCGAAGAAACAATTAAATATTGATATCGTTAATTAATAAATTAAGCATTTGAGTAAATACTAGGTTTGGTTTATTTCTTAACGCGGCGGCATTTGAAGGTTTCCTGTTTGTGCTCGGGTAGAACAAAATAAAGTCTGGTTTTATTCGACTGCAATGGCAATATACTCCTGTTTCTTTACCACAAATGATGATACTTTATTTTTATTTTCCGTCTACTACACAGCACGTGCGTGTGTAGAGCCCGAAAACAACGCTCTATCCATTTAGCCATACACTATCTAAATATGAAGATTGAAATATTTCTTGAAATATTTTATTGTTTCAAAAATGAAAGGAGCCTGGAAAATAAATTTGTATGCTTGTGCAATGTGGGGAATTAACTACTTGGAATGAATTCGGAAATTAACAGGAAATCCGGGATTATTCTGTATTAAGACACTTCCTCGAAACTCAGCTTATTCTTTTAATCCTTTTATCTCAGATATTGTTAAACAGTATTAGCTAAGATATTACTAGAAAGCCTTAAGACCGATTCTTTATTTTCCTTGTCAGTCTCTTCAATTTTTTCCCCTC
Organism: Centruroides vittatus; assembly: GCF_030686945.1. Classification (NCBI taxonomy): domain Eukaryota; kingdom Metazoa; phylum Arthropoda; class Arachnida; order Scorpiones; family Buthidae; genus Centruroides; species Centruroides vittatus. The sequence goes on along the minus strand of NW_027122722.1, from coordinate 1,063,579 downwards.
TTTGATTTTTGAAGAATTCTTAAACATAAAACTTTTAATTTAACTTTTCAAACTTTAAGTAATTTTATCATATATAAATATAATTTTATATTATGTTAATTTTTTATTAAAAGATAGTGTACAAGTAAACTACATTTAAAATTAATTGATTAATTTCTCAGTATTAAAGTTTTAAAACGTAAATAATTTTGATTATTTCATAGTTTTTGGTCTGGAAGCATTCGTGTTTGAAAATTCGCAGATGCGCCTATTAGAGATTATTGCTTACGGCTACAAACTCGGAATGCTAATTGGCATAAACAGAGCTTTTATACCTTTTAAGACGGCCCCTTTCGGTTATTCTAATAAATTGAATACATTAATTACTAACTTTCTTCCTCCGCTAAGAAATTATGACTTAATTTTAACGCATTAAACTTTATCTAAACCAGTTTATGTCTTCTTTTTTACACGTAACTCGAAAAATTTATATAAAAAAATAATTTTCCCGGTTTCTTCTTACCGTAAACAAGTTCCTTCCGCTTTTAATTCAGGAAAAAAAAACCCTCGAGTTTCCTGTTCGGCGAATGAATATGAAGTTTCTGCGCGCGTAATAATAATAATTTATTAGTCAGTAAACCGAATGTAATCTCCAGAAAAATGCGAGCTGAAGCGACGAAATGTAATTATTTTTTTAATTCTTGCCGGGATTTTTTAACGATCGATGCTTTGAATATTTCAACATCCGTTTCCAGCCGAATATTATTTTTCTTTCATTTTTTCAAAACAAAAAAAATTGTAAAATGGCAAAAGTAAAGTAAATTTTCCTCGCATCTTCTCATTTAACTTGTTGCTTAGAATTCTTCTTTTCAAGCTGTTGCTTGCCAACGTTAAAATGATAGCGCTGTGACGTCAATGAAAAAATTTCTCTATCTGAGGGATGTAATCGATATCTACATTATCTCTCATTCCCTCTCCTATGCTTTTTCCATCATTTCGTTTTTTCCTTCGGATTTCCTGCTGATTAATTTTTCCTGATATAATTAAAAGTTTGGCAATTGCTCAATAAAAAAATTTTTATCTCACGAATTTCGATCTCGATTACTTGTTCTGGTGCCTTTACATCCGTCTATGGTGCCTTTACATCCGTGCAATCGTTTCGATGCCGTAATTAAGCAGACTTTCGGGAATATTTTAATCGTTTTCCTTAATTTATCTTATCATTTTAGTAAATCTTTTAGTCGAATGCTAAAGAACTTGAAAAATATGCTATCCTCCGAAGAGATTTATTCGTTCGTTATGCTTTTAAAAAGTTCAATTGGGCTTAACTTTATTTTCTTGGCTGTTATGCATAACAGGGTATAAGTATGGAAAAAATGATCACCTAAGATTTTTAAATTTTTGGATACGGGCACCTTGAAACTTCGAGAAATGCAAAAAAGTTGGAATTTTTTTTTTCTCTATGTAGGGATGTTAGTGTGTGGAGGGCACGATTTTGTTCACCCACTTTGAAGCCTAATAACTCCCGTGCTCTCGTGGAAAATTTCTGAAAATTTACAGAAAGGTTTGTATATTAGGGGCATTGATGATATTAAATTTTGGTGGTTAACGGTCGAGAGGTGGAGATGAAAGGGATCACTTGTCATATTTTCCGAGTGGGATCGGATTTAAGGAAAATTTTACTGGTTATTAACATTTGCAGTTTTGTTATAAAACTCGTCTCTATCCTCAAAATTAAGCTTTATGCCATTTTATAAAATTTATAATATAAAAGTTTTTAAAGTAAAATCGATAACAGATGGCACCACAGTTGTAATTTTCTTGCCGGGAAAGCTATGCAACTCGTTGCTGGATTTTTTGGATTTTCTGCCTTTTTCCTATTAGAATCCATCGTATATTTTTGAATAGAACTGAATTTGCTTTCGGTTTAGTGTGAATAATTCACTTATTCGTTAAGCATGCATTTTGGAACGTTTTCATTTCGTTTTATTACGATGAAAATAAAGTGTTCCTTTGACATAAATCAGAAAATTTCGAATCCTTTCGAGTGAAATGTGAAGTTACTGTGTCAAAACGTATTTGATGCATTAAAATTTGTTTTATTCTATTATAATAAAGCGAAATAGCCATCGTGCGTAATTTAAATTTGTGTATAGATCTAGAGTAGAATTAACGTATCTATTAATTAATATTATACGTAACAAATAGAATAAAAGTTAATAATCTTCGTAGACGTAAAGGAATTGATATTAAGTGACGAACTTCTCTTTTGCCTAATACACAATTCATAAATTTCGGTCGTTTGTGTCTTAACGTCAGTTGGAGATTTAATTGCCATAATTAAAGTCGAGTGGAAACAAATAAGAATGGACTAAGTTCATCGGATATTCAGCTTACTCTATATTTTCGACCAATCATCGTTAAGATAACTATTTCCACACTATTTACCATAAAATTCATTCTGGTTAATATGTTATATCGCGGCTGATTACCCATTATCGTTAGAAATTCTCTGCTTAATTTGCTTCCTTCCGCTATTCAATATTAAATTTCTGCATATTATAATTATTTAAACAAGCCAGAAAAACCAAAAAATAAACTGAGAAAAATCGATTCGTTACGTCACTTTGTCAATCGTGTTATTTGCGGGTTTTTCATAAATCCTTATGTTGTAATCACTTTGGGACTCTCCTAATTATGCGAAGTAATCCTACAATTACAATGCAAATGCTGGTTTCATTGACTATAACATTTAAAAGAATTAAAATGATTTATAACTTGAAGATATTAATTATAATTTCTCTAGTATTGTTTGTCTGGTAGCTCATGTCGGCAATTTAAACTATTTTTCCAGCAAATAATTCTCTAAGAGATGGTTAAGACCGACAGCTTATAGCAATTTCATGTTATCGGCCACATGTTGAGGGTGCCAGAGCCAAAAGAAAGCATAAAAAGGCCTATTTAATCATAGATAATGTTAAATTACAAAAAGTTTGCTTATTGTTATGTTTACTTGTATAATTGTGCACCCGTTAATTCAAGAATTTCCACTAAACTGATTCATTTTTTATCAATGCTTCTCAATTAGAAAAATTTCTAATGGGATGCAACCATTCAAACTTTATTTTTTTTAAATTATGTTTAGAATTAAGTGTTAAGTTTAAACACAGATTTATAATTAAGTGTTTCTATAGAGCTAAAATTAAAACAAAAATGTATTTAAGTAAATGGGAAATTTAGTCTAATAGACTCGGATGATGATCAACTTAATAATGATGTAATGCGGAATGTTTACTTGAATGTTGCTAATTTCAACTTTATAATTTGAGCTGTTCTATGTTACCGGTAATTAAGCAACAGCAAAATTAGAATTTGAAAGTAGCTGTTATTAATTCCGAATAGGCGTAAATTAATTAAGCTTAATTAATAATATACATATATATCCTCCGTGTATATTAAAATTATAAGTGAAGTAATAGAGTGATATGTGCTAAGAAGAGAAAAGTGTACGCCGTTGCCTTTATTTATTTATTATCTATACATTTTAAGTTAGATAAAGCTAAATATCAATCGACTATAGTACCGTATCGATTTGAAGGTAAACAATTACAAAAAGTTCATATATTAATGGGGGTATATATATTAATGGGGGTATATATAATATTTTGGTAATATGGCAATTAACTTGACTTATAAGTCTTTTTTAAAAAATTAATAAATAATACGTGAAACATATAAAACAGCATTCTCGTAACAATACTCATGTAAATTCTTGATACGTCTCTCCAAATCCATAACTTTGATCGTAGAGCTTTTAATGAATAAAATATGCATTTAAAACTATACAATATCTCCTTATAAAATGCGAATTAAGTAGCCTTCTCGTTGTATAAAATAAACATTACAGTCAATTCCAAATATAGTTTATACACTGTATGTATTTTAATGCAAAACAAGATTTAATCATAATGATATAAGACTGGTTTTATTTTTTGAATTGTTTTATTCTTCCTTTCTTTTGTATTGTTAATGTGAAACATAACCTAGTTTATATATTACCGAGACCGAGTATATTTATTTTATATTTACTATATTAAAATAAGCATCGCCGAATGTAGAATATTGGAAAAATATTCAAAGAATAAATTATTTATATCAAAAGTCATTTATGGAATATGATTAAACACGTAGTAAGCAACAAAACGTAAGTAGGTATATATGTCTTGATTTTTATGAAATTAAATAAATCAATTTTATAAAATTATTAGTCAATGTTGTTAATTATTGTTACTAAATAAAATGGATTCTCGATATAGTGAACTGTCAAACGACCGAGTTCTAAATTATTCACTATATCGAGTTTACCTACCGTATACTGTACATAAAGAATAACAAGGGTCAACAAAGTTCGCTCTATCGGGAGTCGACTGTATTATCAATAGCAAGGGATTAAAATTATATAAGTTAATGCCTATAATAAATGTGGGTATGTATTTAATTTTTTTATAATTATCAGACATTGCTCTTACGGGATTCTTAAATTTCTAATTTGTTAAACTTCGAATTGAAATAGGAACATTAATTTCTATGATTATAATTACAAAATTTTTTTCACATGTATTAATTGAGATATTGCGGATAATTAATGAAAATTTCTGCAACATTTCGGCTATTTATCAATGTAGTTTTTGAGTAGACTAACACGTACTTTGGAATCGACTAATTTGTTTTCGGTTCAAAGGACCAGAGATACGATCGAATCATTTATTTAAATTACATCGTGAATTCTCGTGCATATTCTTTGGAAGGAATTAGTAAATAAAACAGTATTGCTTCTCACTTCTTAATATTCTCGGTTAACATCTAAACATTTTCTTGACAAATGACCATTTCTTATATATTATAATTAACTGACGTGTCATCTTTTTGTCTGTATTTTTCTTTTTCCTTTAAATTACTTCTGATTTCTAAATGTAACATTTTAGATATTTTTTCTAGAAGAATTATAAAATTTTCAATATATTTTACTTGTTCTTTTTATAGATTTTCCCTTCAAATTTTTACAGTTTGAAGAAAATTGATTTAGTTTGTCTCGTACATATTACGTCTTGTCTGCTTCTTTTATATAAAGATTTCAATTTTTATTTTTATTGCTCTGTGGAACATAGTTTTTTTTTATTTTACACGAATTTCAAATATTTTTAAATAGGATAGAATGTTATTGCTATGAGTATATACTTTTTGCAAGTTTAATTGATGATACGTCATCAATCGATTTACAGTGCAATGAAAATATCTCGTATAATATAATAAACAAAAAAATGCAAATAAAAACATAAAACGAGCATCGATGAAAACTTTGAAAAACAACAAACAAAGCAAGATTAATAAACGAATATTAGATAAGCTAAATCACGAATTCGTAGAAATATGTATTTTAGCTTACATTGATTTGAAGACAAAACAGTGTTCGTATCAATAATTCTATTGATAACACAACAAATTTCTTAATTTAATATATTGTTATATAAGACAAGATGTTTCTCTTAACATATTCGTGCCGTATTTCCGCGCATATAAGAGCATTCTCTTGTAGATGTAGATGGAGCAAAATCGGAACTATATTCGGCAAAGTACGTAAAAAAACTCACTATTTAAAAAAAATTACAGTATCGGAAGAACTTCTCATTTTGGTTTTTTATTTCTAATAATGGTTATTATAGAAGTGTCACCGAATACTTACGTTGACATAGCAATGCAGTGCCAAAACAAGTTGGCACACACGAAGCAGGACATGTGTTTCAAGATTGAGAAAGCAAGAAATTTTTACATTTCAGCATGCTCTTATATTAAGCTTATATAAGAGCATGCTAAAATGTGAAAATTATTATAAGCTTTATGAAGACCGACTCCAACACGTGGAGTCGATCTTCACGAGTCCTTCAGAGCGCATAATTTTATACACGACGAAATGTACGTACATACCTAACAACATTTTTCATAATTATTTCATAACACATACGTTTGGAATATCCCTAATAAGTAGATATTTTCTTTTTATTATTATTTTTCTAAATCTATTAAGCCTCAAATGCGTGGTTAAAGATTTTACGGGAAAATACGACTGGGATTATAAATAACTCCGAGTAAACCGAAGAAACCATTGACTATATATTATTCTGTTACAGCTTGTAATATATATTATAACCATCTTCCAAAATTGTTCCGAATAGCTTTGAAGGATGTTCACATTGATCATAGCGCTGAAATTTATATAACTTTATCTAATAGAAGTTACATAAACTTATTTTAAAATAAAATAGGAAAACCTATTGTATTTTAAAAAATGAACGTACGGTACCTTGTGTAGTTGTAAGAATCTCTCCATAAACCGTTTTGTTCCATTAAATAAAGTTTATTGTAAAGTTAATCTTCTTAAGTCATCGTCTGATCACTCCAAAACACAACACTAAAATTTTAAAATCAGCTTAGATAAATCAATTGCTAACGGGGGACAATCGGGTTCGTAACGAATGAGAGATTCGCGAATCGATTGATCGAGCTTAAGTCTTCTCAAGTATCAAAATTGAACATCCTCGATTCTACCCAAATAGCCGATTTCTCAAATAGAAAATAAAGAACTCACTCTTCACACAATCGAGAAGTCAAAATGCTTGAATAATCTTCCAAGATTTCTTAATTTCATTTTATATTGCAAAAAAATTAAATTTAATATCTGCTTAGATTTAAAAATGTTCTTAATGTTTACTAAAACAGCCAGAGGAAGAGTAGGTACTACTGTACCTACTCTTCCTCTGACTGTATTTTGTCATTAAATAATTGTAGATACAATTTCCACTTTGTTATAATCAATAAAAAAATTATTGTTTTTCGCGGGTCGATTTCCTTTACGGAAAATTATTACCTTTGACTTATCCTTATTAATTATTAATTGATTTTCCAAACAGTATTGAGCGAATAAATTCTGTTTGTTTTGTAAAAATATTCTTACAACTGCTAAAATCAATACGTCATCTGCATACAGTAAGCAGTTAACCTGTAAAAGGTGACAAAGAAAATTTACTTATTATATACGTGTAGTTAAAAATTTCAGAAATGTCGTTAATATATAAAATAAACAAATATATATATTAAGAGGGTCACCCTGAGACAGATTTCTATCTGACAAAACTGTAATTTGATAGGGTAGACTTTCAAAAATTGTCAAAAGCTTTTCTCCAATCAGTAAAGGCTGAAAAAATATTGTTTTGTTTCGTAGCCACAGCGTAATGTACAAGTCCTAATAAAATAAATACCTTGAGCATCTGTTCGTTACAAAAACTCTTTGAAATTTTAAAATTCTTTTAGAATTTTTGAATTTCAAGTTATCAAACTGTCAGCAGCAGTTGAGAAAATAGTTTCTTTACATTGTCCAAAATAGTAACATTCCTATAATTGTTAGTCTCGCGTATTATTCTTTTTACTTTCCCGACTCTATTATATATAACAGAGTGAAAGCATAGCAATCGATCAAAAAATGACCCCCGAGATTTTTACATTTTTGGACTCGGAGACCTCGAAACGTCGAGAAATGCAGAAAAAAAAATCCGAATTTTTTTTCTTTCATTTTCTGCACGTATAGATGTTAGTGTGTGAGGGACACAATTTTCTTCACCCTGTTTGAGGCTTAATAATTTCTGTACTTTTCGTCAAAAATTTCTGAAATTTTGCAGGATGGTTTGTGTATCAGGAGTATCGACGATATTAAATTTTGGTAGATGAAGATCGAGGAGTGGGAAGATAATGGGGGTGGTGTATATCTCAGTAGGGTCGGACTTAATGACGATTTCCCTCGTTATTAACATTTACAATTTTTTTTTAAATAAAAGATATCCCTACTCTCAAAATTAAGCTTTTTGCTGTTTTATAATAATTGAAAATATAAAAAGTTTTTAATAATAAAATACCGTAACAGATGGCGCCACACACGCAGTTTGAAATGTTGCCGGGAAACTTACGCAACTCTTTGCTGGATTTTTAAAAATGATTTTAATCCAAATCTGTTTCCAGGATGCTGGAAAGATATTTGTCATCTTAAATTTGCTAAAAAGAGCTAATAATTCGTGTGTAACATTTTTGGCAACCATTTTGTCATTTGTTTTTTAATCTTGTCTAAACCAACATTCTGGTGATTTTTAAATAGAAATAAAACGAGTTCTGATATTTAACTTAAAAGAGTCATCCAAAACCGGGCAACTGTTAAGATTACTTAAGTGGAAATCAGAATTTAGTGATATGTATTTAAAGTTAGATGTAAATGACTGTTTGCCATTCTAATAGTGAAATATCATTTCGAGAAAAGGCTAATTTTGTTAACTAGAGTTCGAGAATCTCTGTGCTTAATATCTAAAGGCCCTAAGCTAAACTTATACTGTACTAAAGTTTACATGTTCTAAGTTCTACGTATCAATCTAAAGCATTTCTTCGAGTGACCAAATTCTTTTAGAAATATTTCATTTCTATTTTTCATAAATTTCCTTGAGGCCTTTACTTACTTCTTTTACAGATAGAATCAAACGAAGATTTCTCCAAACGAACATTAGTTATTCTTAATTTCGACGTGACACAATTAATTAATTTCAAAAAGTGTATTTTATATGGTATTTTTCTAATTGAATTCCTTTATATGAAAGATGAATTTTTTTTCTGTATGAAAAATCCCAAAACATCCTCTTTTGAGACACATACCTATTCACATATTTAGCGTTTTTTTTACAGATAGCAAAAACTGTAAAACTCTGAGAAGATGGCCTGAACTGATTATTAGTCATTGACTAACTCTAAATCAAAACGACGTAATCAATAACAGACATATAAAAGTAAAACCGGCTGGAATGTTATGAGAAAAACAAAAATTTTCATTACTTTTAAATATTTCTTCCCTTGTTAATTAACAGCTTTATCAGAGGAAGATCTCAAATTAAACGTCTTCGGGTTTATCCTTCAAAAAAAAAAAAAAATTTAATCCATCTCTTGTCCAGTCCTTATACAGTATTGGACCCTAGCTAATATTACACATTAACTGATGTTGTGACGCGTTATAGCTTCGTGAGCCTAGGTAAATTTGAATTAGAGAGCCCATTGTACAGTGTTGACTTCAAACATTTTTCTTCGGGGAAATTTTTGGGGTTTCCCCGGTATCCTCGTTCGTTTTTTAAACGCGATCTCTAGAGGGAGTTTTGCTCTGCGCCTGCGTCACATCGGCAATCGATATGACGCCAAATTTTAATTTCGATATTCTTACTACAGATTGGTTTAGGGCCCTTTTTCCCACAGGATAACGCGACACTGAACTGACATAACCATATCTGTTACATATATTTTCATCTCTCTTTGTAACATATGAATTGTTGGAATATGCAAATAATAAACAGTAAATAAAATATCCGTTATATTAAACGAATTATGATTTAAAGCAATTTTAGCCACAATGAAATTTTCGGAAAGTATTGAAGTTGAATGACCAAACACTGGAAATCATAAGGAAGAGATAGCCAACTCCAGATGGCCTAGCAGGACCAACCGATTTAATTGCTAAAAGACTCGAAGCAAAAATAATCAAAAAAATTGTACAGAATTTATATTCAATAGAATCGGGTAAATATGTCTTAGTGAATGCAATAAGTACTCGTATAAGGAATCAAATCTTGACAGTTCCTTGAAAGTAACTAATTCAAAACATTTAGCATATGACACACTAAAGACCAACCTATCTTTAAATACCTCTTGAGATTTAAGATTTAAGAGAAATAATATATAAATCCAAAAGCATGCAGTACGGTCTCTTAATACATCCACATTAAAAATGCTTTATCGTGTTTAGAGCGTGCCTCACAAAAAAATCAACCTTTTCCTTCGTAATTTTGACCACTAATATAAATTGTTAAACATTCTGATATTTTTATATTTGGTTAAATATTAAAAAGATTGAATTTTGCTAAGATTTTTGTATATAAGCATTTTATCATTTACAGAGCTTAACGCTAAACAAATCAATGAATATGATTTATTTACCTGGGGAAGAAACATTTAGAGGAGTAATGAATGAGTGTACCTTTTTCCTAAAACAATTAAAAGGAACTGTAACCTTTTTCGAATATTATACTTTTTATAAATCATTGATAATTACATATTTATTTATCAGTTCATTTTCCAGGCAGTCCAAATCAAACAGTGTGTGTGAAGGCTCATCAGTTGCTTTACCTAACTTTTCCTCTTTCATTTCTACCCGAATAAAACGATTTTCAGTCTGTGGATTTCAGATATGTTCTCATAAATTTCGTTCATCTTGCTAAAATCCTAGCAAAGTATTCTGTAGATACGACAAAAACTCTGGAGAAATAATATCCTCGACTCTTCCCTGACAGAAGAGGGTATTGCGGCACCTTTGGTAATATTGCCACTCTCGGTAAGTAGTTTGTTATGTGCGTCAGAGATCTGGCAACATTCCCAGTAGGTAGCGGTTACAATTGCAAACGTATGCAGTTGAAACCATAACTCTGCTCCTCTGTCTGCTGTCAGAATGTTTGTTTATCAGTGTTGATACTGATACGATGTAATTTTTGCACATCCGAAAAATTCATATAAATGGACTTAAGAATTTTTTTTGTTTTTATGGTTACTTTCTTACGAAACTAAATTTATTACTTACTAAGTTGGCATGCTTACATAACAGTCTTTTTCACATGTTCTGTTTTCAAATCTTAAAATTCTTTGAGATATAATTGCGTCATAATAAACGGGATTACCGTATGCGCGTTCATTGTGATTTCTATTATGTGTAAGCATTAAAGATTCTTTCCAGATGTCACCTGCAGAAGCTCGCGCTGGAAAGTTTAACTTTATTGTGTCTGTGACTGGTATTTCTTCCTTTGCCAGTAGTCATTTCAAATAATGATAATTGCGATAAGCGAGAGTTCACTGTTTTGACTAGAACCGAGATAAATATAGAAAAACTTGAATTACTTTTCAAAAATTTACTGAGACTGTTAGGTAATTCCGTGCTATAGATTATGACGACATTGTCTAAAGTGTGTGGCGGAATTACCGCGATTGATAGGGTAATACAGTCATCATGCAAATTTTTTTCTTTGTGGTAAAAAAAGTGTTAGGACAAATCGTTATGCTTTTTCACGGATTCTAAATGAAAGAACAGGCCGTATAAATTATACTTATGTAGAATTTTTCGTGCCTGAACTATTAGTATTTGGTAAGGGCCACGTTTTCTTTAGGAATGGCGCCAATTTCCCACTTTTCCTATTCTTTCGATCTCGACATCTTAAACATCGAGATTGGAAGAGTAGTTCTCTACAGTTAGGGAATTGCCGACGGATATTACTCGGATCTCTAGAGAAGGACGTCGTTTCTTCATTAACATTGCAGAAAGTACCGAAGGAGTGGAAGGCAGAGAGCGGGACAAAGGTTCCTGATTAACCCGTCCATAACAATAGTAACTCTATCACAATTTTTAGTAAAATTCTGTTATAGAAAACAAACACGATACTTTGCATTTACAGAACTTGAACTTCAAAACAGTGAAATTCAATTTAGAATACACCTCTAGTTAAGAATACCAGAATTTGACTCGAAACGCCCCTGCACAATACGTGAATATACTCTTGTTCTTGTTGCGCGATGGTTGAGATTTTGGCGAGTATGCCTTACTCTCTAACTAAGAATTTGTCGAATTAATAGAAATCGCTGTATATAACCTACTTCTGACAATATCGCAATGACTCTTATAAACCCCCAAACTATGCTGCGCTGATTTAGAATAAAGCTCTGAGTTATACGTAAATATTAAAATTCCTAAATATTTTTTATTTTTAACTTGTTTTGACAATTATTACGTCCTGAAACGTTCTTTTACGCGTAAATCGCGTACAAAATAATTTTTAACCAAGGCCTATCCGTAATGTAAATCCGATATTCTGCATGAGAATAAAATTTGCTATTTCAAAAATGTAATTTTTGGACGAAAAAAACAGACAAACGAGGAGCATCTTTTTCAAAATCAATTCTGTTGACGTAAATAAAAAATCAGTATATTGAAATTCGTCTGCAAACATAGGTTTATTTATGTTTACGTATATTTATGTGTCTACATGCGTATTGTATAAATTATTCAAGACTAGAGATGTACAGTGTTATTCGAGCTACAACGATAACATTTTTATTCGTAAATCTATAAATAAAATAACTTTTGTGAAAACTTTTTTAGCCACTTATTTAAGCTTTCTTTTCCACCTCTATCTAAATAAGAATTGAAAAAACAGTGAATTTTCTAGATTTTATTGCAATCTGATAAAGTAGAAAATGGTGTAAATTCATGAATTTTGAGTTACCAAAGTGTGTTTTTTTTTTTCATTAAAAACATCTGTCTAAATAGAATATATGTATATTTATTTGTGCGTGTATAGGCTTACACTTATACAATCTGAAATACAACGCGTGACCTTATGGTAGCCTTCTGAAATGAGATATGTTCTTCCAATTAGAAGAGAGAATCCTTTGGTCTTGACTGTTGCCTGTTTATCATTCTCTTCTTTCGTCCATTATAATATAAAAACTTTTATATCCAAATTTATTATAATCAAAAATTTCAAATTTTGTACATCAGTTTTGATTATAAAATACGTTATAACATAACGTCGTCCATATAATTTTTTTAAATTGGCTTAGATTAAATTCTATTCTTTTGAGTAAACTTGAATGATAGTTTGCTTTGGCAGGCAATATTGTATGATAAAAAAATTCCCATTTGGCAAAAATTAAAAGTAAGTTCTACAGAATTTTATTTTTTAAAATGGAAATTTTGTCCGTTAGGATTTTATCGAAATATTTTTGTTGCAAACTGAAATTTCTTAGTAGTATAATCCTATGTATAATGCTTTACTCTACTTTCTCTATCGATCTTATGAAAGCTGTAACTCAAGAGGGAAGAAGTGATTTACAAAATCAACAATTAATAATTACGGTAATTAGCTATTCCGTCAACATATTAGGAAATCTCATTCTCAGCTAAAGTTTGTAACAATAGTTTTTGTACAAAATTCTTAGGTTAATTGCTTATCCCTTTAACCAGGCCGAAATATATTATAGATCGTTGTAGATGATTTATTTCTTATATTATTTAATCGTATAAATTTTGCAAAAAATTATGAAATTGTAATAAGGATACGGAACATTTTTTAATTATCCTTCTTTGTTCTTTTTACTAAGTAAACATTTTATTATGAAATAATGATGAAGATAAAATAGATATGAAACTCGGAAGTCGACTTTAATCTAGTCTTGTTTGTTCTTAAGTTCAAATATTTTATGTTTCAAGTTATCATGTTAAAATTTCGAAGCATTAGGCTACTTAAACTTCAATCTATTTAGTTTTCTCAACTTAATAATAATAGAAGTTAAAATATTTATAGAGAGAAAAACATGCAATTATTTTACCAATTATTGTTCGAGTAATTATACTTTTTGCTTTGTAATTATCCGTGGCGTGCCGTGACATTTGATGATAGGGAAGCTGTGTTTCTGTAAGAAGCCGACTTCCAGGGGCAATCAGTTAATTGTGCGTCAGTGATGGTCTAGGGCAGGGGTGGCCAACAAGTCGATCGCGATCGACCGGTCGATCGCCAAGCCAATTTTGGTCGATCGCTCGCGATGTCTTGACTTAATGTATTATATTTGTAACCGAACACGACAGTATGCATGCAGTTATGACTCGACTCATAAGCAGTGCACCACGTACTGAAACACAGTGTATAAACATTGTATGTATTTCACACCTCCCCCTCCCCACTTACACTATGCCTATGACAACAAGTCGATCGCGACGCATTTTTAAGATAAAAAGTAGATCTTATGTATACAAAAGTTGGCCACCCCTGGTCTAGGGTCCATTCGTATTCGTTTGTTCGATAAGTCAGTGAAAACTGTAGACTTCTCTAAACGTATTTTAATAGATTATCTGACGTACTCAATAAAATAAACAATTCAATATAAATTCAATTCAATAAAGTTCAATATAATTACTTCTGTTATTAGATTAAATAGATTCCCTATACCCTGTAATGCCAATTCTTGCTTTGATAAAAAAACATATAACATCTATTAGCTGTAACTATCTTGTTATAATTTTCAATAGTTATTTTATATTGTTTACTAATGTTAAATTCTATTCTGCTTTGATTTCCAAATTGCTTCAAATTTACGAAAGAATCGATGTGACATTTACGATTTTCGTGTCTTTTGCCAGCTTTACTCAAACTGTTTAAATCATTAAAGCCGTTCTTATTCCACACTTATTTCATTTGAAAATAGTAGGCAAGGCCAACAAAACAATTTTTGCATTTTTATGCATCCACAAAGCCAATTTATGTCTTCATAAATTTTATCGTAAAAATGTCGAACAAATTTTTTTTGTTGAAGTATATATATTTAATTTAGGCATTGGTCTTTCTCTTTTAATAATGTTTTTTTTTTCCATTATATGGTCTTGAGCCTAAACTTTTTAAAAATAAATTTTCAATGTCGCAATTACATTTTGAATCGCTAGCCGTGATATAAGAGATAAAATTAAAAATAAAATTATAAAATCTTACTTGGTAAAATAAAATGTGTGGTGGATTATACATACCTGGTACAAAATATTCTTCAATTGTATGAATATACTTTTAAAGAAAATTATAATTAATATAGCTTTGTAAAGAAACGTACATAAGAATAACATAAAATATTTTTTACTTTTTAAATCTTAAAACAATCCACGTAGACAAATAGCTCCCTATCAGTGGGCTAATGGATGGAATCAGAAGCGGTCCTGGTAGGTGTGCAGTGCGTGCATGCCAAATCCCGAGGGTGCCGATACTGGTCAATGTCAAATGCCTTTTTTGTTGCATCACTAATATACCTCAAAGGAGCGACAGGGTTGTTGTAAATTTTAAACGTTTCTCACCATAGCTGTAAAAATCTAAATATTACGTTAAAATTAATCATTTGTTTTCTAACTAATTCGTTTTAGGACCAGGTGTTCACGAAAATTTCCAAAATTTACAACTTTTCATCACTCTCATTGAACTGGAAAAATTTGTCTTTATTACATCTTATATTACGTATAAATCAGTCTTCACTGTACTGGCTAGATATTGGTTCAGTTAAGCCTTTAAGTAAAATTTCGGCTCTTTTAGCAGGGTTTTATTTATGTCCCTAATTCCCTAATCTCTTAATAAGTCGAAACCGGTTACTTTGTACTTGAATATCTGTAGTCTTGGGAAAGAAGTGGAAAGAAATTTTTATGGCAACCGATACATAAATCGTAAATTTAAGGAATATAAATTCTAGAGCATTTTTTTTACCTTGTGCGTCTCATTCATTAAATTTAGTTGTAAATGATGCTGCCAAACTAATAGTTAATGTTTTAACATTGTACAAGAATTGTACGCGTTTTTTTCTGCATCCCCTTATAGATGGGACATACTAAATCGTAATATCACTAGTTTAACATTGAAATCTATAAGTAATACAAGATGAGAAAGCAGAATAAAAGCAGAATATTATATCAAATATTTTAATGGATTTTTTAAAACTCCTGTCAACTTTACAGAACTATCATAAAAACATACTAGTAAATTCCTATCGGTTGGGTTAAGTTATAAATCTACTCAACATTCACATAATGGAGCGAGGGCTGTCAAATATCTAGCAGACAGGCTGCTAACAGCCCAGAGCCGGTCCTGGATAGAATCATTGGAAGCGTTATAGGATATTTTGGTGTGTAGCTTCCACTAGCTAAACCGCCTGAGGTTGGTGCTCTGTAAAGCGCATGCGCAAATGCCTATAACCTGGCTGCTTTACACCATTCAAATATTTTGCCGTGGAAGTTGTCCCGTATTCGATAACACAGCTTTTCCATTGGGAATATCCTATACGAATTTATATTCAA
The DNA here is from genome assembly GCF_030686945.1 of Centruroides vittatus. Lineage (NCBI taxonomy): Eukaryota > Metazoa > Arthropoda > Arachnida > Scorpiones > Buthidae > Centruroides > Centruroides vittatus. The sequence continues at coordinate 1,047,597 of NW_027122722.1, read as the reverse complement.
GTATACAATAGCAATCTTATCGTTTTTTTTCACATGTATTATAGAAATTTGTAATGAGATACATAATGCGGTTATAATAAAATATAAATTTTAATTAATTCAAAGTACGTTCAAATATGAAAATAATCGCGCAATATGTATTTATATTTTAGAAAATACAAGGAAAGCGGCGCTTCCACCGCTTCCAAGGATGGCAACGCCACACAATACTTATTAACGATGAATATTGCATATAATATTACAAGCGTTTTAAGTCTACATTATCAATTTTCCTAATGATATAAAAGCGGCCAGATTTATACGTTCCATTAGAAAATATTTTTAATGGAAAATAAGAATCTGATTATTTAAGTGTAATTTAAAACTAAAAACTCAATAAACCATTGAGTTAACTAAGAAATTAATAAGTTGATGGGGGTCTTATTGATTTCTTAACTAACTTTAAAATCAATCTAATTATTATTATTATTTCCCTGGCTCTGTTATATATAATACAGGGAATGTATGGCGATCGGTCATAAATTGACCCTCCCAAGGTTTTTACATTTTTGTATTCGGGACCTCGAAACATCGAGAAATGCAAAAATTTCGGGTTTTTTTTTCCCCTGTATGTATGGATGTTAGTGTGTGGGTATTTTGTTCAACCTTTTGAAGCTTACTAACTCCTGTGTTTTCTGTCGAAAATTTCAGAAATTTTGCAGGGAGGTTTGTGTATTTAGGGGGATCGATGCTATTAAATTTTGGTTGTTAAAGGACTATGGGGTGGAAGATAAAGAGGGTCGTGTGCCGTATCTCGAATTAAGTCCTTTATTAGCATTTACAATTTTTCTATAAAACCCGTCCTTAACCTCAAAATAAAACTTTTTTGCCATTTTATAATTCTATAATTAAAAATATAAAAAGGTTTTTAATAAAATATCGTAACAAATGGCGCCACACACGCAGTTTTAAATGTTTCCGGGAAAGTTAAGCAACTCATTGCTAGACGTTTTTTTCTATGAGAATCGTATTTTTCATTTATCATTTTAAAAGGGTACTTTACATCGTTCAAGTTTGGAGATTTCTTGTTCTTACCTTCACCTACTCGTTCCAAAGAGTATTGTCTTTCGCGTTTCCGATAACTTCTTTAATTCGAAAGTTTACTTAGAAATTTAAGCTATTTTTAAAATTAATTGTAATCGCAAGTTACGTTAAGTGTTCTTAGTAGAAAGAGGCTCAAATTTCCTAAAAATTAGTTACTTGTTTTTGAAAAATTTTAAGTTTACATAAACTCAAGTGACTGGCTTTTAATTTTAGTAATCGGTACTCACCCTTAATTTTCGTCCAAAAAATCTCATTGGCGTACGAAATTGTCTTTTCTTACCATCTGCGCAAATAGAATCGAGCGTAAAAAAGTTTATAAATAAAATAAAACGTAAAAAGTCGGATCCGTCGGCATTTTTCGGAAATTTGATGCCATACAATCTGCTAATGACACTTCTAAACGAACCGAGAATTTAATTTGCATCATTAGTAGAATAAAAACATTTTACTTCATCACTAATCGATTTTCTAATGAGTTTTTATTGTTACTAATTTTATTAATTTGAAAACGTTCTCTTCGTTTTTATTAATTAAAGCACGTTCTTTTCCTTTCGTCCCCTTCGCTTCTTTCATAATTTGACATTTAAATATTTGCTCGTCTCGAAAGAAATTATTTTTATAAACTTTGCTTTCTTTCGGAAACGTTACCTTGTTGAATCCCCTTTGACAATTTGATGAATCGAAACCTTTCCACTTGTCTTCTCAATCCGCTTTGTATTCTCTCTCGTTATTACTTAATTAATTTCGGTTAATAGCCGAGAAAGTTATCCCCATTAAATCTCATTTTTATTCCAAATGATTTGTCCACGTTTTCAAATTCTCTCTCCTAAAATCGATCGATTTATTCGTTCGTCTCTTTCCGTTTCTAATTTTAATATCGATCAAACGGACGATTTTCTATTAAGCGAATTACTTTTCCCGCTTATTTATGTTCGTTGTTCCAACTTCTAATGTTGTTGTAGCTCGGAATGTAACCAGGCCAACCGAATTTCCAACCGTCTTATATCGACTGCCGCCATCTAAATCTAATAAATAAAGAGATTAGAGAAAGTAGCCGGTAAATAAATAATTCCTTCTTGAAAACTTTGTTGTGCCATTCGTTAAAGCAATCACTAAAAGCGTATTGCAAGCATTTGTTATTTCATATGAGCGCCAATGTATTAACCGCTTAATAAGAAACTAATTAAACTACAAATATGAACTTTACGAGACGATATCCGAATAGGAAAAGTATAGTTTAATACAGTAAATTCATATTAAAACATATTTATTTTATAATGGCGATTATTTAATGAGTTTCTGGATTTCTGATTAATTAATTTAGATAAATTTCGATTTTTATTTGAATTAATTAATTAATCGAACGAAACGAACACGAAAGCCTTATCGTTATTTTCTTAAATAGTGAAAATATTTCAATATAAAATTTAATAATTAGAAAATGTAAAATGTCCAAAGTTTAATGAATTATTAATTTAATTATTTCAATATTTAAACTGTTAAAATGATTTCGCTCAATAGAATACGTGGGCGATTTGCCAAGGGGGATGATTCTCTTCGGAGGTTTTTCTACAGGAAACCGGGCCCTATTTTGGTGTTAGGCACGTGGAGAAAACCTGGAAAACTCCATGTGGCCCCTCCTTAGAGAGGAGAGAACCCGCCACTTACTACAGTGTTTAGCGGTTTTATCCACCGGGTCACCGGTAGGCCTCTTAAACTGTTAAAATAAAGCGTACTTTATAAATTATTAAAAATTTTCTGAACATCGATTGTTTGCTTTCGCTTAATTTTATAGATTTAAAAATAGAGAATTTCGAATTCAGAATAAGTATTTTTTAAATATTTTTTTAAATGTGCATTCGGTTCTTTGTTGACAGATTTCAGATTCCGCACTCTTTTTAAATGCGAAAAAAAAATAAATTACCAACAAATAAACGAAAATAAATTACTTTTATTGAACAAATATTTAAAATTGATTTAATTTTCCGCTAATTTTCGTTTGAATTCTTCGCCACTATACTACATCGATTGCAATATTTTTAATAGATAATTCGAATTATTTCCAGACAGTGCACTCTGTTTTATGTTGATAAAAATAAAAGTGTAAATATATTTTTAAATACAAAATGAAATATCTAAGATAATAATGTTAATAATTATTTACATATAAACTTGAAGAGTTAGTATCTATAATTGTTTTGAAAATTTATTTTATAAATTGTATAGACTTATCAGTAACTTCGTAAAAGGTAGAAGTAGGCTATCTATTTTCATCGAATGGTATAAAATTGGCAGATTTAAAATTTACGAGTGAAGAAACATTTAATAATTGTTGCCGCGTAACGTCGGTTGTTTGCGCTGTTCCCGGAATAACTGAATGTAATCATTGAAATGCAGAATCTGCCCTTATATATCCAACGCTTAGTTTATTCAATAGCGTATATCTCAGATTAATTGTTACAAGAGTAGCTCTTTATTATCGTGTCATACGCTCTCCCTGTCCCATATAGGCTCGTTTGTATTGTTGATATAGCGAATCGACTTAATTATAGTCGAATTCCAAGTTATCAAACGTCGTTATTAATATGTTAAAATCAATAGGAAGGACATTTTGCAAACGTAAACACTCGAAAGTTTTGCCTAAATATTTCTCGATTGAATGGGACGTTAGATAAATGACTAACTTAAAACTTTATATAAACTTATGTGAAAAATATAAACTGATAATGGTTTAGTTATGTTATCCGGTTATTCGTACGCTTCTCCATTGTGGAAACGACCACAATATATTAGTCTAAGGCTACGAATTAGTTAATGGAATTCTCTGTCATTAATTAAGTGGAGATGTTTAAATATTTGAAGATGTTCTATATTTAGAAACCCTTAGATGCGAACTTATATTTAAAGTGCTATAATGTGTATACGTAAAGGTATAAGCACGCAATCTTTTCGTCTTTGGTACTTTCTTGTAAAACCGATTTTATCATTTATACTAAGAACGTTTGACGGTTTCTTCAGGTATGTTTATCTTACACCTGTTTTTATCGTTTGTAAAAACGATTTTCTTTTGAAACTTTAAGACAATCTTCTTTGAAAGATCTGCACTCGAATATATTTTTTAGTAGTCGAACAATATTCTTATCATACTTTACTCCAGATGCAGGCCACACATATATATAAATATACGAGTTTTGCGCTTCCGCAATAACAACCTTTCAATCTTCAGGGTGTACTTTCAATTTACTCTCCTTTAAAATCCATTAAATTGTGAAACTTCACTTTTTCCTTATCTTTTATCCGTGTCGAGGAATAGAGTAAGAGCTTCTAGTGGAATATTTTTTTGTGCATTTTCCTAAACTGTCCGCAAACATCTCGTCGCCCGAGGAAAGTCAAATGATGAAATGCAATTTATTTGTCATGAAAATATTGCTGGGGATCATTCTATTAATTGTCTAACATCAGATTTATTTCCAGATAACATTCATTACTCTAACACTATTTCCACTCTCTCGCGGACTCCAAAATTAATTTTCAAGGATACAAACACAATTGAAAATATTATTCAAATAAAATTCGTTAAATGACTATTTATATTCTTTTTTTTTCGTTCTCGGGAATTATTATTAATTCATGGCCCAATAAGAAAAAGGAATTCGAAGTCTTAATTATTTAAAAATAAAACTCGATAAAGGTTTTTAAATAATTAATTAATTTGATTTATAATTAATTACTGCAATTTTCTTCTTTCTTCGAATTACTTTTCTTCGCGTAGAGCAATTAACAGAGCTCTTTGGAAATTATCTTTTTCGTGATAATTACAGTCCTGACAGAATGCGAAGAAAAAAGTTAGGAATTCGTTTTTCCTCTCCGACACTTTCTTCGGGGAATATCGCTAATTATAAAATTTTACTGCATCTTAATTTAATAATTACATTCTGGATTCGCATTGTCATTTTCTTGGTAATTGTCTAATTTACAGCATCTCTTTTTCTCCGCTTTTTTACACCGGAAATGTGTTTACAACTTAGTAGAACTTTAAAATTATTCAAAGAATTTATTTATTTTTTGGCTGTTTCTTAAATTTACAGGTTTTTAACATTTTTCAAAAAATATATATAGGCTAATTTTATTAAACTACATTAAATAATTTAATTAGATTAGGTAATAATGTACTGAAAAGCCTATTGTTATGTTAGTATCCGTTTTAATGTGTGCAATGTTTATTGGGCTGTAATTTGAAAAAATTGTGGACCTATAAATTCCCACTGTCGGCTGTCTGGCTGTCTCTCCCCCTTTAATTTCAAGAACGGTGTTGGATAAAAGAAAGTCGAGACCACAAATGGAAAGTTTAGGGTAGGAGGCCCCGATTAATTATGTACGAACTTCCGGCATGCACCGAAAGTCACGTTATTTCGATTCAAAAATGTTCAATTCAAAGATGTTAATCTTAAAAATTTCAAATAACCATAATATTGGGAATGGGAATGGGAATGAGAATGGGAGTTACATAAATGACCAGCACGACTCTATTGTTAACATGAGAAGTATGATGTACAGGGGCAAGCCACTACTAAAATCAAGATCTATATTTTAAATCAAATAAATTAAAAATATGATTAAGCATTGCATCCTGGCATTGTGACGATGTCACAATAAATAATTGCTCGTTTATTTATTTATTTTATGTAGAAAGTAAATAAATAGAAAAAAAGATGCTGTCGAAGTAATGTTAACATTAATTGACAATTTCGAAAAGTAAGACTAATTTCTATAATAATTATATTTGTTTTTTTCCTCTTCTCACTGCTTTTATCAATTGCTAATCCGTGATTTGTGACAGTAATTATATAATTCGTTTAATAAAATGAATAATTTGTATATTTTTTCCCTATGAAAAATGGCTAATACAATATTTCTTAAATGAGTCTCCAAATTTTCGAGATCAAACACTAGATAAGTTATATGAAATATAATTTATAAACACGTTTAGATTAGTAAATAAATAGTGATATTAATTGCCATAGAAAACTAGAACTGATAAAAATAAATTTTAGAAACTGATAAAAATAAATTTTATTTAATTAATTTATAAATATATTCTTATTAATTACAATTGTGTCATCGCTGGATTCGATTGTGTTAGAAGCTGGATTTTAAATGTAGACAACCCGCTCGATTTTTATTTATTTTTTTTTTATTTTTGTTATTGCTGTATTTAACTTATGCTGTTGCGAACTTATCAGTGTTTTCTTCAACACAGTCTGCATTATAAATTATATCTAGATGCGTAATTCGATAATATAATAACAAAATTCCTATTAGGAATTTGTCGTGTTCATCTCTTATAAGCTTTTTTTAAATTTGATTTATGGAGTTTCGTTCAATTTATATTTATTTATAGATTTAAAAAATAATTCTGGAATTTGATTTATTTAATCTGGTCATTCCAGTGTTGAGAAAGTAAAGTTTCAAGAACTGTCATTTTGTTTCATTGTCACGAACAAGTAGCGCATCGCAATTCATTAATTTCAATATTTATGAAAAATAACAGTAATTACTGTTCTTTTCATTTTACACGTAATTCGTGAATCGTCGCATTGGTATACACGGGATACAATTAATAATCAAACAGTAATCGGGTTTTTCTAGATAATAAAGTAATGTTTTTCACTGGGAAGTAATTACAAAACAGTTTAATGCGCTACGTAGATTTAAATGAAATAAACCTGTCAATGGCTGTCGCTCCACTTTCCCAACACACAAACAGGAGGTTAAGGGGACCATCAGGAGGTCCGATAATCTTCGATTATAATTAGATATAAAATTTAAGTAATAGCAAAAGCTTAAAAGGAGTAATTTTTTCGAGTTATAAAAATCTCCATTTAAAAAAATAAAATACATAAGTCTAAAAAAACATTATGACACTAGCAGAAAGTTAAAATTGTGTATGGCGCCATCTGTTACGAGACGTTAATTTTAAAAATTCCAAATAACCTTAATATTGGGAATGGGAAAACTTTTGAAACGAATACATTTATTTTTCGACATAACTCGTAAATTTTTTGAGATAAGACTCCATCTCCTTTATATCTGTCGAACCTATCGATTCTATCTATTCGATTTTCCTAAAAATTTCTTAATTTCTCCCTAATATACAAACTATCCTGCAGAATTTCAAAAATTTTCGACGAAACGTACAATAGTTATTAAGTTTCAAATTGAGCGAAAAAGACAAAAAAATAAATAAATAAATATGTTGCTTACACATGAAACTACTTTATTTGATATCTTAGAATTTCCATTTCTTAATATTCACGAATACAGTCCGATATTGTCTTGACGATGTTTTTAATTCCAATAGTGTTTACGCTTTTAATGCATTATTTTAAAGTATTTTCATCCAACAAGCACGATTTGTGAAAGATTTATGAAGTATTTTCTATATTGGTTGAAGATTTCCATTTGGAATAATGGGTTAAATGACTAACTAATACGGGCTAAGACGTTATCTTTAGTAAATTGCCATAAATCATTCTTTAGTTCTTTCCAGAAGTTAATGAATAGTTATTGAGCAATTATTGATTTTATGATGCAGTTAAACGATCTTAAAGATGTATAGCGATGTTATTATTCACTCGCAATCTCGTAGCATTTCTGCTCGCTGTTCTTACTTAGGTACTGTACAGTACATGTATTCGTCGTTTCCGATAAGAATATCAAGCATCTGGATTTTGCAAATTACAATTTACTTCATTCCAAAACAACTTTATTTTCTATCATTTCTTTGCGGTACTTTTTCAGTATATTGAAAGCATTTAGTTTTCTTCTCTAGCTTACGCTTTTGACAATTCATTGAAAGATTTGAAACTTCGAATATTTGATAAACAATAACAGTACATGTATGTATTATTCAAACCATACTAAAAATTTTTAAAACTTTATTACGGATAAAATATAAGAAAAATTAAGGATGGTTTTGTCATTAAAACATAAATCTGAAGTAATAATTTATATTATTCCACGGAGAATAATTTTGGTAATGTGCGTGTAATTCAAAACTTTGGTTATATCCATTAAAATTTTTGATTTATGTTAATAATAAAACTGAATTTGTTCGTGATATCTTAATTAATTCAAAGTTTCGAGCGTAATTTTTATATAATTCACTAATAGTTAACGGCGATCATTTGGAAGCGAAAGTTAACAATTTATTTTCTCTAACAGGACTTTTTTCCCATTTTCGGCTCTTCTCGCCTTGTGGGCACTAAGAGGGCTTTTTTTTACCACATCCATTGTGGTAAAAAAAAGGGCCAGGCTCAATGGGGCAGAAGGTGATGAGGGACGGGGCTCCACATATCAGACAAACAGCTCAGAAGGATTTTTGTGGAGTTGCTTGTTTGGATTCGATCCCGAGTTCCCAGAGCTGTAAACTGACGTACTAGGACTCAGGCGGAGTCATTTAAGACTTAAATGATTCTTCGTATTCATTACAGAAACTATATTAATTAGTAAGCAAACATTTTTCACTAGGAAAATTCTCGCTAAAGTAAATAACAAACGTACAGTTTATATTAAAATAAATGTTTTACTTGGAATTAGTAGATTTTGTGTCGCAACGACGACTAGAAGGTTCTTAATTTTCTTTCTTTTAAGATATTACTTTTAAGTTTGACATATTATTCTCATTTGCATCCGTACTGCTTCGTACGTTAATTAAAATCTATAATTTCAATCCTTTGATCTTTTCTTACTCTCATAAATTACTTTTGAAATTTTCAATGTTCTGTTCTCGAAGATAAAACCATTTAATATATGCTATTAGATTTTCACGAGGAGAAAAGCTTGGTGAAAATTTGGTTTCAATGACAGCGAATGAAATTTAATAATTGAATTGTATATGGATATTATTTTGTAAATGTTACGAGACGTAAACGGAAATTTTCTACTTTTCGGATAATTTATTACTATTACGGCGATTGTAGACGATGTTTGCAATATCTCCAAGAAGGAAACAAGATTACAGACAGAAGTATTATCGCTCGGAATCGTAAACTATACTATTGTTTGCATAGAAATTGTTCATTTTTATAATAAGTCGAAAAATCCGGATCTGTATGCGATTTTGAATAAAATATGTAAGAGTTTCTGTTAGAGATCCGTCGATTATTTATATTTTCTATAGTTTACGCTTTGTTTTCCTTCGTGTTTCCCCCAAAACACGCGCCCTTATCGGGTTTCTCTTGTCAAATACTCTTTATTACACCAAATAAAAATAGGAATTACAAAGCGAGAAGTTTTAATAGGATTTTTTCGAGTGCATTAACTATGCCAAGTGATTCCGAAAAGATTTGGAGTAGTAAAAATTTATTGTTCAAAAATTAAATTTCGCAGTAAAAGCATAAAGGGAGTCAAAATATCTTTCTTCAGTCAGTGAAATAAAAGAATGCAATAATTCTATTTTTTATCTTCTCGGAAGAAAAATAAAATATTTTCAAACTTCAAACGATAAATCAAAAACATAAAATCGGTCTGTATTGATTCGATCGCTTTTATTCAATATCCCGGATAATTGACTATTGGACTGAAAACAGATAAAGTAAACATTATTGGTTTTTATGAAAAGAACAAACATAGATCTATATTTTTAACCTTTTTTGTGAAAAAATATGGAGTCGATATTGATTAATGTCATTCCTTTTACTTCTCGATATGACTTAAAAGCATTTATACACGTATTTTTGAGATTGTATTAAGAATATATCAGTCGAAAATATTTCTGGAATGACGTCGACATTCCGGAAATCTTATCAGCAAAGAATGAGATTTTCAAATGTTTGTTTATAAGTTTTATGTTCTAGATTGGATTACGTTTCCGTGTGGCCCAATCGTCGATGGATTCGGTCCATTAAATTTAATAATTTTTAGAATTGTAAAAGAAGTGCGGGTGAGTCATAACTACAACAAACTTGTAATTAAATCTGGATATGAATGATTGAATATAAACGTTTCTTATGAATATTGAGTGTTTTTTAGATAAAAGTTTAATATTTCTTGACTTAAAACGATTAATTGAATAAATAGCTATAACTGAACGAGCAATTATTTATTGCGACGTCATCGTAATGCCGGGCTGCAATTTTTAATCATAGTTTTAATTTTTTTTTAACTTAAAATATGAACTGTATTTTCCCCTCAAATTAGTAGCGGCTTGCTCCTTTCATATACAGTTAATCAGGGCCTCATGCCCCTAAGGTTTCCATATCTGGTCTCGGCTTTCATCTATGCAATTCTATTCTCGAGATTAAGGAATGACAAACGGACGACAGTGGGAATTTATAGGTCTACTGTTTTTTTTTTTTTTTTTTAAATTGCAGCCCAATAAAGAAATGGTATAATATTACTTTCCCGGCTGTTATATATATTAGAGGGAATGCATGGCGATCGGTCAGAAAACGGACTCCGAGTATTTTTACATTTTTGGACTCGTTGGACCTAGAAGAGAAATACAAAAAAGTTCGGGGATTTTTCTATGGATGTTTGTGTAAGGGGCACGAATTTTTGTATCCACTTTGAAGTTTCATAACTCTTGCGCCTTTCATCGGAATTTTCTGAAACTTTGCAGGAAAGTTTGTGCATTAGGTGCATTAATGCTACTAAATTTTGGTGGCAAATATCGAGAGGATGGAGAAGTAAAGCGAGTCGTGTGTCGTATTTCGAGTGGGGTCGGACGTAATGAAGATTTTACTTGTTATTAGCATTTACAATTTTTTATAAAACATCTCTCTGCCCTCAAAATTAAGCTTTAAAATGTTTTTAAAAGCTTAAATAAAAGTATTTCAATAAAATATCGTAACAGATGGCGTCACCACAAATTGAAACGTTTTTGCCGGGAAAGTTACGGAACTCGTTGCTGGATTTTTTTTAAATTGATCTTTTATGAGACTCAGAAAGAAAGAATTTTTATTTCTACGTGCTTCACAATATTTATTATAAAATGTGATAAATCTTAATTTAATTTTTCTATAATTGCACGTAGAAAACGTCGTTATATACTGTAGCTAAGGCTATGTCTACACGACTATGTTTTTGAAGAATGTTGGCTTCGAGAAAGACCAATTTAAAGCATTCGAGATTCTAGTTGAGTTCTCAAAAGCTTTAGATGCTCTTCGGTGTCCTGTGTAGATTTTGGAATGATTTCAAAAAAACGGAAACGTAAGTCGACGATCAATGAGGGTAGTCCAAGAGTCACAACTACTGGCAATGACCGTTATCTGGCATTTATTGTATCTGACTGCGATAAAGTTCTGTTTCGAATCTGCGCAATGATTTCGATAGAAATTGTATACGGGATGTTTAAGTATAGTGCCTCAGACTAGCGTCGTATCGTAATAAAGAAGAAGTCATCCGACTTGGAGTTAAATATCACGATAGGACATTAGACGGGAGAAAATTTCTCTTATTAATGAGTTTTATTTTTGTTTAAACAACGATTCTCCTCGAATTACTACTACTCGGAGAGCACGGGACTCACTATAAACATCACTATAAATATATCAAATTGATTATGCGATATCTTCTGTTAAGTAGTCTCATACTCGAATCTTTTAGTAAAAATAACTTGTCAGCGAGATAACTTTTTAATCTTGTTTTTCCTGCATTCGACCGAGGTTATTAAAATTATCGTTTACCTCGCACTGCATTAAAAATAGAATTATTTAAGCCCGAAAGTTTATGCAAATTTGTAATACGGTAACATCACTTCAGGTCTAACTCTACGGTATCAACTCGAAACAAATTGTCATACAAGTAAATTTCTGTTATTTTTCAGCAGAAAAGATGCATTTTATTTTTTAAAATTAATACAGTGGTGACGGGGGTGACAGCTTGATATAAATTAGCAAGCCGGTATCAAAATTCACAATTTAAATCGCTTAAAGTATATTAATGTTGCTCGTGACACCTAACGAGGCGACTTGGAATGGTCGAGGATTTAATCAAAATGAATTTGTTTTCAAAAATAAAAAAAGAATAAAATTCTCCTTTGCTATTAAACGAAGACAAGCTGCCAGAAAAGCTGTCAATTTGCCTGGCTTAAATGATATTGTTCGCAGCGAAATTTCCTCCTTCGTTTATCTCAGAATTTTAAAAATTTCATTTGTAAATTTTACTATTGTTACGACTCGATATCACGAAAACATTTTTTTCTTCTCTTTGGATAATAAAAAGAGCGCACGTTTAAATTATAAGATTTGAAGGAATGATAATTAGTTCCCTCTTCTTTATTTTTTTTCCTCGCTTTAATTTATTTTGTGTATTTTTTCCGCTAAAAATGTCCTTTTTATCTTTAATTTCTTCATATTTTATTTATCGATGCATTAAATTAGATAAGTAAGACGAACTTCTTAAGCATCGTGTTTTCTTGACAAAATTTACAGATTTCTACCGAAGATATGAAATTAATTTCGTAAAACTTGCGAAGATTAGACTCGAAAGCGAACCAAAAATGAATGTTTTTGATAATTTTAAATTAAATTATATAAAGGGAAAAGATTTCTATTTTTAACTTATCAAATTGGATAAAATGAATTTTCCTGTCGACTAATTGGAAAGAAAATATATCGTATCGAATTACGATGACTTCTAATAATATAAAATGAGCTTTGTTAACAAACTTAGATTTCGTTTCGTGGAGATAATGTTTCTGAGACTTCCAGCTTCGCCTCTGTTTTATTGAATTTACTGTATTTCTTTGATTTCAAATTTGGTAGGCGAAAACAAGAATGCAAAGCATTTATCTAACAAGAAAATAATTTTAAATTCTATCGATTCTTGCGTAATTAGTAAGCTGTAAAATTAAGAAACGAGGAAAGAGTTGGTTTACAGAATGATTTCTTAAAATAAAATTTAAATTTTATTTCACGAAACTTCCCTACTCCTTTTTATTTTAATAAAACATAAAATAAAGACAAACATTAAATGAACACTGATTATAAACATGTCTTTTATACAGTCAAACGGAATATTTTTATAGTTTTATTTGAAGCTTTTCTCCCGACTTAAGCAAAAACAATTTAAAAGGAAGGTTGACGAATAAAGGAAGCTTTAAGAAGACGCTTTGATTGTTACCGTCTTCGTTTTTCTAGTTTCGTGAAGATAAAGGTGTGAGGTTTGTCTTCATCTTTCTCGTTTTTTAGAAAATAATTAGGATACATTGCAGAATTGATCGCGTTTAATTAAAAAAAGTCTAATGAATATAAACGAATTTCTTGGAAACAATTAATAATATTTTAACGTTAATTAACTGTTGATAAATTCGTCTGAAAGACGAATGAGTATTAAAGCGTAGAGTCTTTCTTTTTTTTTCTAATTTGCAAAGAATGATTTGTTAGTTGTTTGCAGTAAATTTATATAAAATTTTCACGCGATTTATATCTTTTAAGGTTTATTCATTTTATATTTACAGAGTTTAAAATTACATCAGAATAGAGTCCGAGCATCGAGTTCTTTGTTGACCGGCAGAAAATGTTTAAATTAAACTTATATCGAATAAATTTGGCATTAGTAATAATGAGAAATAAATTGTTTGGTGGATTTTAAATGTATCTAATCAAAAACTTTGTAATACTTCGGTAATGATGTTACGAATGGTGCGGTACGTGGATAATTGCGGATGACATTTCGAATGTTTCAATAGCAAAACTTAATTTGTAAATGTTACGTTCGATAGTCTCGATTAAGTGAATTTGTAATTTCATTGGAAATATTCAAAGGGGAATTTCTAATATAAATAATGTCGAGATTTACGTATTAATATTTTAATAACGAAGAGAATAATTGATATTTCTATCCACTGGTTATTTTGTTTATGCATTCATCTTTCCAAATAACGTAAGCGTTTATTCTCTAAATGTTAAAATAAATTTTCTTATTTTTCACGAACGGTTAACGCTTTAGATTTATTCTTTCTTCTATTTAGTGTTTGAAATAAGTGAAACAATTTTGTAGAATATTTGAAAATGAGTTTATTATCCGCCGATTGTACAAGACAATGAAATATTTATAACTTTAATTGGTAGTTAAATTCAGGATATGTAGAAACTAGTTAACATTAGAAATTGCCGATTTAATTCAAAACAATGACAGTCTTTATATTAATAGCATGTGTATTGGACGTTTCAAAACTCAATAACCAAATGGGAATAAAGTTTAAAATTTATTCTATATAATTTAAAACTACTTGTTTTCGAATTTGATGTAAAATTTCTGATATTTATAAATTAAATAATATAATTTACTAAAATATAACATTACAGAAAATACCGACAGTCGGGAAGAAATCTGAAATATAATCATTGATTTTAATTTTCTCCCTCCTTCATCAATGCACCTATTTGCTAAATAAGTAAGTAAATGATAATGCAGGACATTTTCTAAATGCTAACTTCCATCAGAAAACTTTCGCTGAAATAACGTTTAGAACATTTTCGGTTAGAATTAAAGAAAATAAACAGTTTAAAATCGAACCAAATATAAATGATGTAGACAAAGAACGAAAAATAAAAATATTGAAAAGTAAATGACCAGAGGAAAGAAAAAGCATTTCTTCGAAAGGCACGTAGAAAAAGTAAAATATATCTTTACCATTTCCTGATTTTTTAAAGTATTTTCTTACTCCAAGGAAATACAAAACAATAAACAGTTTTTGGTAATTGAAATTATGAAATAAAAATATTGCATTTTATTTACATCAATGATTCTATTAACTCTTTGAATATTTTGTTATCTAGCTTATATATTAATTAATATTAAACAGATTCTAGCTTTTCTTAAGTAAATCTGGACTGATAGTTATTAGTAACGTTTCTAAGATCTCGGTCAATAAATTATAATTTGTTTACGACTATAAAGAAAAATATATACAGTATACGAATTCTGCCTTAAATCATTTTAAAATATTCAAACACGAAAGAGAAGTTCCAGAAAAGTAATTCCACAAAAATACATTTCAAACTGTGGTGAAGCCAAAAACTATTTAGATCTTAGTGTAATCCGTTTTATCTAAAAATACCTTTATTTAACTATTTGAATTTATTTCTTGTAGGTTACTTGTTAAAGGTTGTAAAACGGAAATTTTTTTGCCGCTGGATTATTTTTTTGATCTCAACTTTTCGTGTTATATGGATTAAAATAATTTCTATTTTTAAGAGTGTATACGGCTAAGAAACCGCGTACTGTTTTATATATTGCACTTTCGACGAGTGCCGAATAACCGATGGAGGGTGTCGTTCCATTCCAATCCCAATACTATATTGTCGAGTTTATTAGTAAATAAAATCTTATAGTGTGGAAAACCAAACATTTTCTTACCCGTCTCCGATATTCCATGTTTGTTAAGAATCATTCCTGTTACAGTCGAAGCTACTCTCTATTTTCCAAATATTTTCCCTATTGCCGATGTTGACAAGAAAAGCGCGTGACATTTGGCTTCTGATATTCGGCGTACGTCGTCACTTTGGTGTGTTACATTCGAATGACATGCGTGTCGTGCCAATTTGACATTTTCTACTCGACCAACTTCTTATCGGGTTCGGTAGTCCGACAGATTGGACAGAAACTTTCAAATACGTTTAGTACATTTTCCAAAAAAACCCCACGTAATAAAATGCCACTTTGAATATTTATAAGACGAGGGAGGGTTTAGATGTTATTACGGCATTAAAATTTTCGCGTGATTGAAATATTAGAGCGCAATAGACCAACCTATTTATTATTGTCTTCTCTAGATATGGAGCAGAACCCGTCGAATTGGTTTTCGATTGATGTTGTAAGACCGAGACAATATAAACGAAGCGAAACGAATCGAGATAGGACCCTTAAGACCACCAGCGTATTGAACGAGAATGCCTGTCTATAAAATGAATCGAGACATTCTGCTTTCTCCAAGACGGTCGCAGTTTTGACTTGGGTTACCGAATGGAAATGTGGCTGTCTTGGGAAAACGGCTAGATGCAATACGAAACTTACTTCGGCAGCATTAGATAATTAGCTATTTACGAGGTCGTATAAAGTCAAATACTAATATTAAATACTGGAGAATATTTTATACACGAAAACTTTTACCTTAGTCTAATTAAACTTTACGCTAAAGTATATTGTAAGTATTTCGAAACGATTAGACTGTTCGACATGTTTTCTAAATCGATTGCGGCTTTATACTTCAAAGCAAATTCTACGATAATGTAAATACCAAAACATCTGGCATCTTTGAAGCTAAGAGCGCTTATGTCCGTCGAATCGAATTTTTGTTATCCGAGTTATGAATTAAACAGCTATTTTCTCGAATAGAAGTTTATATAAAGATTTAGATAGGATGGAATGAAATGAGGATTACATTTATGGAATTTAGGTTTAATACATAATTAAAACAAACGCGTACTGGTCATAAAATAAAACGGTTTTTTTATAAAACACACTGAAAAACAAAGGAAACAATACTTTCGAAAATAATATGTTTATATACGAAGGAACTCTCGGTCTTGGTAAGAAAGAATTGTATAAAAGACGAAACAGTAGTATTGTTATCATAATTTTAGATGTGTCAAGTTGTAAATTGTAAATGATTTTACTAAACTAAATTAAACTAGCAAAATTGTCGATTAAAAAGCCGATTTAATGAGGATTGCGAGGCCTTGGAGCGTGCAGTAATCGAAAAAGTCAGCAAGAATATTTTTAATAACAATATACAGAATTATCTATTATCGTAACTCCAAAGATTCGAAATAATTTCTCTATATACAATTTTGCAGTAAATGGAATTTGTCTTTTATTATTAAGTCTTCGTATTTTATTTGTCTTAATTTAGTACGTGCAATCGACCCAATTTAGTCCTGTAAAACGCGGCAATTAAATGGAAATGTAATTACATTACTAGAAACACATCAGAATCTTTTCTACCTTGGAAGTTTCTTATTCTTAAAATGATTAATGTGAAAGTTACATAAACGGAGTTAAGTCCGAACAAATATGTTTTTATTTCTTCTTAACCGAATAACTGATTGAGTAAAAATCAAAAGATTAAAATCGAATAATCCTTGTCTATTTGCTTATTATTATTTCAATTTCGTAAAGTTTCTATATGTATTATTTTTCAAGACTTAAAAACTCGTTTTTTGATATAACTTATAATGTGATTAATGATTATCGGTGGCTTTTAATAAATTCTTGGTTAAGGAACTTTTGACAATTATTTTTGTTCAGTTAATTAATTAAATTTAATTTTCTTTATAAGAAGTCTTTTGACGCCCTCATCATTAATAAATAAAATGGAATATTTTAACCTCGTTCTATTGGCATCGAATTTGCAAAGAGGAATGCCAACGGAGCCATTTGGATAGGTAATCATTAATATTATATACTGTATTTATACAACTAACTTACATTTTCCAAAAATTGCGTTTGCTGTCTTACTGGAAAAAGATTTACCAGTAATTTTTGTTCAATTGCTTTCTTTACTACCAAGAAAAATATTTTCAACTTTGTTTTTTAAAATATATTTTAAGAGATTAAGATTATAGATTGTTTTTTCTATATTTTTATAAATACAGGAATGTTGGATAGAGTCAAAATTGGCAATGACTTCAAGGTCC
The DNA here is from genome assembly GCF_030686945.1 of Centruroides vittatus. Taxonomy (NCBI): domain Eukaryota; kingdom Metazoa; phylum Arthropoda; class Arachnida; order Scorpiones; family Buthidae; genus Centruroides; species Centruroides vittatus. Next base: position 1,029,868 of record NW_027122722.1, on the reverse strand, counting down.
TTTTATATAGTGTATGTAATTGGAAATAATATATTCACAATTGAGAAGTGTTAATAAAATTATATAAATAAAATCAATAGGTTGATAAATGTCAGTAGAAATTATATGCGATTACTCCTATTTATTGAAAATAATTCTCTTCTTTGTGTTTTTACTTACACTGTTTGTATAATTTGCATTCGAGTTAAAGGACACCGAATTGAAGGGGGCCATGATCGAGAACGATACTTTGATGGTAATTGAAGTTTCGGGTGATAAAAATAAACGATAGAAATTACGACAAAGTTTGATCATACCGTCGTCGAATGAAAATAAAATCTCTCAGGAAAGAACGGAATTGCATGGAAATCCTTATTGTGACAAATGACGACAATAATAAAGATGAAAAATGGGAATCTTCCGTATATCTAAAATCCAGATGGAAACAATCATTTGGCAAATAATGCAGCTTACTATGAAAATATCTAAATTTTAGAAAAATGATGATGGGAGATTTGAGGAAACTTGGAAAATTAAGAAGAATATTAATCTAATTACCACGTTATAACAAGAGAATCATTAAAACGGTCGTTTAATGACGTTCTTATTAAAAATCGGAATTCCTAATTCATATAATTTATAAAATATTGCATTTTTTTATTTTCGTGAAAAATGATTTTATTTTTATGTTTATTTTCCGTAAAACTTTTCTAATTTCCGATTGATCGGGTGGTGACATCGCTCGACTTTTGAGATCGAATTGATGATAAATATGGGTGTAAATATTACGGTTAAGCCAAATACTCTAAATTGTATATTTTCTGATGGAGAGTACGTAATTAGAAAAAAATTGGAAACAGGGAAGAATTTTTTGGACCGTGTCAACAAATGGCGAATTGGAAAAATGCAATTGTACTAGACAAATAGGAGATTTTCTCAAACAGAAATTAAACAAAAAACCGGAACAATACAAAGTACTTTCCACCGATTAAATCGCACGGTGAAAAATAATCTTGCAGTTTGTCTTCGGCGATGCACACAAAGAACAAAAAGCAATCTGTTCTTTTGTCTTTGGAGGTCGTCCAGAAAGTCACCGAAGGAAATATGAAGTGGAGAAAACACTAATACACACATATGTATTGGGAATAAAACCGAAGTGAATCGACGTGTTAAATCGTATTAAAGGCAGAATTGGATAGACAAAGTAAAGGAAATTAAATGCGAAATAATGTCTCAAAAAATAAATCGATAAGGTGGAGTTACGAAACTTCCTTGAAAATGATAAATACTGAAGAATTAAGCTTGCGGGGACGAAACTGAATTTCGCGAGGAAATACGAAGCGAACCACGGAATATAAGTGAAACTTTATTTTTCAGACATTAATATGGTCTAGCGACATTATAACTTTCGACCATTTTCGATCCATTGCAGAACGAAAGTCTTTCCGACTTTTTTCTATTCTTTCCTTTATATGACGTTTCTTTCCATATACATCATCCACCATTTTCTCCATCTTCTTGTCTATCATTGCGATGTTTTATAGCTCTTTTACTGTATATTTTTTTAATGTAAAATTCAACTTTCGCCTGTCGCTACGCGATTTATTTCTTTTTGTTTAAATTTTTCGTTTTAACAGAAATAAATTAAAACGTAATTATCCTTTACTAAAGAAAGAATAAACCCCTACAATTAAACTAAAGTTGGGAATAATTGAAGTAGATTTTAGTTTCATTCGATTTCGGATCTTCCGAAAATCAGTAGAGATTATCGTCAGTCTTACTTCCAGCCATCGTTATATGTGTTTAATTGATTTAATCACGTATATAAAGGCAAATTTACATTGCCCAAAGGTATCAAATTGCAATTTTCAAATGCACGTGTCGGTATCTCATCAATTTTTCCAATTTCGAGTAACCCGATAAGGGAAACATTCCTTCCTATCAGACTGTCCTGAGACAATAATACGAGGTTGCTTCCTACATAATTTGTATAGAAAACAGCAATCGCAACCTCATTTCTCACTACTTTCGGTTTTAATATTCGGCATCTTATCATAAATTTGCCGGTAGATTAGGAAGACGAAGCGGTTTCGACTGTTTCGTTTGATCGATTTTGTCTCCCGATGGAAAAAAAAATCGCGGAAAACGGAGAAGTAAAACGATTTTTACTTCTGACGACGGTGTCGGTCAATATTTACGCTTAAAATTGAAGAGGAAATTCAAAACCGTTTTATCCTTCTTCGAGTATCTTCCGTGTTTAGAGCCAAGAGAAACGTTTTAAGAAGATCGCAGCTTCGGAAAACAAGAAATATGACTGCAGCATTAGCTGTTTCGATTTATGGACTGTAAAACTGCATCTACCCAAATTCTTCTTTAAACGGATATTTATCAAATTGATGCTCTTTACATCTCTAGACGGTTGCACGGAAAATATTTAATGGGCCAAAACTGCGGGAGGAACGGTTTTCTTCTCAATTCGAAGATCCCTATTCTAATAAAACATTCATTCTGTGAATTTAACTAAACACGAAATATAAAGATGAGAAGAATTGATTCTTTCTTTCTCGAATATTTTGAAATTTTGTGGCGTGTGAAAAATTGCTTATAAGACGAATTTTATATCCTTTTTGACTGCAAAAGATTTCTGGTTTGATAAAACGAGACTCGAATAAAAGTGAATATTTTTCCTTTATACGGCGAGATTTTTCGATTCTTTCTTTCGAAATAAAATGCAAAGTTTTCAAAAAAGAACGAATTTGAATCGTTGACGGAAATTACGTAAGCCAAGACGATTTAAATCTATAGAAATATTTCTCTAGTCGGATACGATAATGGATAAACACTTTTGCGATATTTTATTTTCTCGAATAAAATTCATTTCCGGATTTAATTAAAGTTTACCTTCGTTACATTAAAATGAATTTCGTATATTTTGATGGAATAAACACTTGTAGAGCTCACAGGCCGTCTGTCAACCATTGTTAAATCGGCATTTCTCGATTCGTTGCAGAAAAGCCATCTGTTTTTGCATCTTATGGAAAAATCCTATCAAATTTGCACCTTCTCGAGTGCTCTATAAACGCTCCTTTACTGATATTTTTCATCGAATCGTAACGACGGTCTAAACTTCATTTTAAAAATAAAGAAAGAAAATGATAATTTTCTCTAGAATACAAAGAGAAATATTTGGCGCAATTTTAAAAAATTGTAGAACTATAAATTTCCACTGCCTCTCCTTCCTTAATCTCGAGAAAAGAGTCAGATAGATGAAATTCGAGACCAGGTAAGGAAAGCTTAGGGACAAGAGCCCCCAATTAACTGTATATTAACTTCTGATGCAAACCGGAAGTCAGGTTATTTTAATTCAAAAAATTTTATCCGATAAATAACCGACACGACTCTGTTGTTAAAGGAAAGTATGATGTACAGGGGCAAGACACTGCTAACTTGAGATGGAGAGCATATATTTTAAATTAAATAAATTAAAAATATGATTAAAAATTGCAACCGGCATTGTGACGATGTCACAATAAATCTTTGCTCGTTTTTTAAATATTTATTTTAAAAACTTCCAGCATAGTTTCTATTTTATCGATCTTCGATTTCGATAATTATTTTTTCCGAATTTTGTAAAGGAAAAAGCGACATCTGTCACCCTTCTTTCCTTCGTCCTTTGGTGTAATTTATTATTATACCAATTGTGGCCATTTAATTAAAATTTATCAAATTAATTTTAAAAATATTTAATTAAGAACGAGTGCAGTTCCTTCTGCCTTTAATTATTCTTAACTCCGTTTGGTGTGTCTCGTTGTTGTCCACTCGAAAATTAATTAAACGAAGCGCGAGTGGGAAACAATCATCCCGCTGTTTCTTTCCTCTCCCGGGAAAAAAGTCAACACTAAAGTGTGAGTGAAATCAGAATAAATTTTAGAATTTAAACTCGAGAAGGTGTGCGGTGAAGAAACTCGACTCGAGTGTGCTACAAGTTACTCCCCGCAGCTTCATCAAATTTTATTATTCTCGCCGCTCAAGTATGATCTTAAATACGAATCTAAGCAATTCTCTCGCATACAGATAACATTATAATTTCTTTCTTTTATAAAATTAAATATTTTATATTGATTATTTTTTAAATTTAAAACTAGGAAAATGCATTATTTTTGAGGTTGGATGTAGAATTACGCTGAAAAATTATTCGTTCCCTGTTGCATCTTTAGAAAATTATTTCGTAGGGATGCTGGTGTATTCTACTTGGGAATTATATAAATGAAATCTTTACAAAATCTTTATTGTTTTACGGTTCTTCCTTTCAATTGTTTCGGGATTTCTAAATTCAAGTATATCAACAGAAAGTATCAAATTTCCTGTTAGTTAGAACTTTCATGCATTTATCAATCTCTTTGCGGCTATTACTTTACTAATTTTACATGTACTGTGTGATCCGAAATTCAATTAAACCAAAGTATATTCTGGGAGCGGTTAAAGATATTTTGGAACAGCTGCACGCTATTCTTCTTCCAATGAAACCACTAAATCACCGAAGCGCAGCTGTTCCGAACCAGTTTTAACTCCGTTCTTAATATATATATATAGCCAGGATAACTGACTTTCGGGTCGCTATATATAATTACAAAGTTTTTTATTTACAAACAGTGGAATTTTTTAAAATCGCTTAAGCTTGTAAAGGCGCTGTTTGTCTATTGGATTTTGTAAGTAAGAAATACAAAGGAGAGGGGCGTGTGTGTTTCTTTCGAAGCTTTTAAAGATTCCGACCACCTTCGATTTCATTTATTTATTTTTCGCAGAAAGGAGAAGCCGCGCACTTAAAGCCTTGACTCCCATAAACAACGATATCGATATCGATTTATTGATTTCGGTCGAAACGAAAGTGTCGCTATTTCGAGGTGAGTGTGACTAACACAGACGTCGATTTACATTATTTTCTTCTTCGCTGTATTTGCTTTTTTAATTCGATATCCAGCTAAATGGAAAATGAGAAAATTCTCTCCAGAAATTTGATTGGAGGATAATTTCTTTTTTAACTTATTGACAGTTGGCTGTCGATCGAATTCTCTCTTTGGAAGGTGATTGGGGAAGTATCGAAGACGTAGAGTGACCGATTAAAAGGATATTGCGTCACGTGAGATTTGACACTGTCCCGTGTTAAAGAAATGAAGGCGTTTTCATTTTCTACACCAATATTTTATCAATCGAGTAAATTCTCTTACGAAATTAGTTTCTGTTTTAGGGGCAATTTCAAAAAACTTAAAATAATTTTACTAATAAACTTTTGAAACATAAAACAATAACAAGGATGTTTTATTTGCGTTTATTTATATAATAATTTAATAAAATATCAATATATTTAATTATTTAGTACGTTAGTCAAAGCAGAAAATTTTCCACGAGGGCAAAGTTCAGAGACAAATAATTACGTCAATAAATTTTTATTTAATTTTTTGGGGTTTTTTTTACAAGTAGACTATATTGCATCAAAGCGTCCCATGTTCGAGGATGTAAGGTTACGTATCACAGTTAGTTTTAGATTGTAATCTGTGAAAATTTTTACTCGATTCCAGGGGGCAATTGCCTCGTTTGCCTTCCTCTGCGAATGTTAGTCAATATAACAAATGGGAAAACTACAAGTTTAACATTTCTACATTTCAAATCACAAAGTAATTAATATAATTATTGATTAAGATTGAGGGGAAACGTTATAGACTTTTTGCTGTTTCTAATGAAAAATTCTTTGTATTGATTTAGACTAATGTGTAATTTAATTCGAACTTAGACTCTGTATTTGGAATGAGAAAACTCGAAGTATGCATTTCTTTGAATTATTGTAGGCTAACAATACGGAAATTTATTCGAAGGATTATATTTGTGCCTTGAAAATTTAGTTCGAATATTGCGTTTAGAATAATTTTATGTACCCTCACGACTTTTATCGAAGATCGAGACTTTTTTGTAAATTTAATAATTTATTTTTTCTTTGTAAGTTTGCATTTAAAATTGAGTTCGGGTAAAAAATATGATAAAATGTACCACACGTCAATTTTCGTCAAAGTGTAGCTTTTATGCGTTGCAACTTTTTTTCTTATCTGAGAATATTTTATTCGAAATTCTCGCTCTCCTCCAATTATTTTGGAAAATCGCTACTTCTGGCTTTGTGCAAATATATGTATTTTGTTATGGTTTCGTACGATAAAAATCGAAAAGATATTCATCTTAACTTGCGCGGATACAAAGGAAAGAATAAAGTATTTCAATGAATAAATTAGGAAATTCTTTAAAAACATTTTGAAACGGTCTCTCCGAGGAGAGAGAGGTCGATAAATTACTAGGGATCGTTTGGGTGTCGGTGGACAAATGTAATTTCATTATAAGTTTAGATATCTCTAGTGGTATTTTTTAACACTTGGCAAATGGAAAGTCAAACAATCTTCCTTCGTAAAAACTAGAAAATTATTTCTTATTCTTAGAAAAAATTAAGATGATATAGCGGAAGAATCAAAGAAAATAGCGTATAACACCGGCAGTTGACCGGTGATGCAGATAATCACGTGTTTCCAGGAGGGAATGGGGGAAATATTACGGTTCACCAGGCAAGTTTCTCGATCTTACGCTTGTTTTAATGTAATTAAAAGTATTAAGTGTTAAACTGTAATATCGATGGAGTTCCGAAGGCAAAATTTCCATAAATTAAAGAAATTAATCACAACTGCGCGAATGATAAGTTAACAGAAAGGAAACAAGTATACGTTATCGATTATGCAGAAAATATCGGATAACTTTTTCTCGGTCGATTTTCGATAGTATTTATTTTCTTTTGTCGAAATAAATAATTGCTCTGTTAGGAATCTGCTGTATTCGTAGCGAATGAAAGGCAAGAAGGGGTTATCAGTTTATCGATCGAATAATTATGGAGCGCTTAATAATAGTTCGCAGGAGTTGAATATGGTGCAGAGTTTTACATTATCATTACACTTTGATAAAGTCAAAAGTTTGTAAAAGCTGCAGACAACTAACAAGTAAGTAGAATACAAGTTGATTCGGAAAGGAACTTTGATATAAACATTGTCCTCGTTTCTATAGAGTATTCCCCTATAAACCTATATTTATTGATAATTTCTTTCCTCTTCTTCCATATCTTTACCGTCAGAAGAATAAAAAAATCATAATTACAGTTTAAAATCCTCGAATTAATAATTTTATTGCAAACGATAGTTATAGTTATTTCGTAATCGTACATTGCAGACTCTTAGGTTAATTATAGTTTTTATATGAAGCATTCTTTCTTAAACTAGATTATATATCTTAATTTTTCGTGAAATTTTCGTATCATTTTATGACTGTAATTTCTATTTTACAGAAAATAATTTGAAGAAAATTATGGCCTTTAAAGAGGAGAGTATTTTTACCCTTCTATCTGAAACTTTAATAATAAAGAATGCGAGGGACGATTGAAACGATAGAGAATTAACCTATCTGTAGGGAATACGAAATTAATCGTAATTTAATGCAAACAAAATTAATCCTTTCAAATAAAGTAATTAAATATGCAGAAGAAGAAATTTCCTGCAAATCAATAACGGAATGGAATAATTGAGTAATTATATAAGAAAACATTCTCTGCTCTTTTCTTAAGCGAATATTTTCTTAAGTTAAATTGAATATCTTAATTTCATTTCTTAAGATTTTTTTTTACAATTTAAGTTTTATAAATTCGCAGCTTTCTTTGTTTAACTGAGGCATTTCCCCTCTCTCTAAGCCACAGTTTAAACGTAAAAATACACTTAAAGATTCGATCTATGGACTTTTTGTTTCTTTATTTCTAAAAGTGTTTATATGTGAGTGTAAAGATTAAGGCAAATTCTCTCGAGGAAGGTCTGAATCACGCGATCAAACTCGAATGGTGGAAAGAGAATAAAGCGGAACCGAACTATTAAGGAAAGACACGATTTTGAAAATATCCGATAGTGAAGGACACGAAATTTATCTTTCCATATAATGTGATCTTAGCAGAGATTAAATTGCTGAGGGATTTAAAGAAGATAAATGCGAAAAGGATGTTCTCCAGTTAGAAGGGCGGAAAACCGAAATCCGGTGGTTAAAGTTGTAAAAAAATAGCCATTTACTCCGAGAAACAAATCGAAAAATATGATTTTAAAGAAAGATAAATTTTACGTTGGTTAGAATATATTTTTCCTGTTAAATGGACGCTCGTTAATCCGGCACCCGCTGAAAAGTAGCCGGTAATCTGGAATTGTCCGATAATGTTGGCACTGTAGTATTCCACCAATGGGAATTTGATGTATGTACTGTACTGTATTCAGTTCGGGGTGTTTAGCGAATCACGTGTCTGCGCTAAACACCCCGAGCGGAATACAGTACATATCTGAAGAAGATATGCACACGAAACATTGCGAAATCTGATTTTTGTGCTATGACGTTTTCGTTAAATGTTTCTACAGGTTTTAAATAAATCTTAACACAGTAGAGTTATGCACTGTATCATCATCGGAGTGATTAAAGGGCGTGCATAAACAAATCGGAAGCATACAAAATGCGCATCAATATCAACAACGTTCGGATCGCATATAAATTACGAAAGTTTGGAAAAGTACAAGACCATCCGGTAATCTGGCACCACGCTGCTCTCGTGGGTGCCGAATTAACAGACTTCTAACGTATTAGAAATTAGTAAACGTGTCTAAAATTCTGATCAAAGTAACAGGGAAAAAAGGATAGACACGAATAAATTGAATGTCAGATTTTCTAGCAAAAATTAAAATTTCCTCCGACGTTTATGATGTCAGAAAAAGTGATAGGACGCAATTAATTTAGTATCTGTTTTTAAAAATCGTTATCGCAGGCATCCCTAGGTTACCTGTTTTTACTTCATAAAGTAATTGATTAAAAAGAAATTGTTTTTCATCAAGTTTCCTTTGAAACGTATGAAAACTTGTAAAAATATGTCAAGAAACAATTAAGTAAGCGAATAGAGGAAGGTATTTTTCGTGTTTTGATCTAGGTGTATTTATATCCTAATTTTGTAAAGCCGCTCGTACCCGTTTTATACGCAACAGATACTATTCAGCACGATTTCGAAACGGGGGAAAAGCCCCAAAATAACGCATTATATCGAAAACTATGTGTTTTTGACAGTGCAGGTTCATCTATTGGGCTGTCTTTTTTTTTCGCCGATCCCGAAAGGTCAAATATTTGTAGGCGTTTGCGTGACTGAATGGGCTAGAGAAATCGGGAGAGTAGAGGTTCCTAATAGATATCGATTCCTGTCTACACGAAAAAATCTTATCGAACGGGGGAAAAATTTCGGAATTTTGATATCTTGTTACTAGAGAAAAGTCGACAGCCGCTATACCGAAGCAGAGTTGTTTGTTACGGAACATCGATTCTTATCCCTTATCGTGTCTTCGTAGGAATAATCATTTAAATTGGATTGAACAAGCCCACGTCGCGAGATGTTTACGATAATAGTAGAATTGGTAATAAATTATTGGGCTGCGAGGCACGTCAATCATTCCACTTTTAACAAAACAACCTTTTTAATAAGATATGTTATTACGCTTTACCCACCAATTTCTTGTTTATTAGATAAAAAGTGAGTCGTTGGTTAAATAATAATTCGATGGAGAAAATATTGTGGACAGGTCCGGTTTCTAGATATTATCGGTTTTCTTTGTTCTTCTCTGCTTTCCCTGCTGTTATTCTGCTATTGTTTTACTTTCCTGGATATTGCTGTACAGTACGGAGGTTCCGCTTTTCCGGTCATAGCACTCTCTGTTTTTTCTTCTTCCAGCTTCTATACTTACTGTTTTCTTTTTTTCTCTTGTTTTCTACTTCTCTTTTCCTATACTTTTCTACTATTTTCACATCTTGATTAATCTTTTATAACACTTTTTTTTATAGCTGAATTAATTGTCTTTCCGTTTTTCTGAGTAATTATTTTGTATTTTAATAAATACAGTATTGAAGAAAATATTGCTTTCCTGCTTTGTATTTACTACTATAACATTTTCTTTCGAAAACTGAAGCTTGTACAGCTGAAAATTGCCTAATTTATGGATGAAATATTCATGTAAAAAGCAGAGACGAGGAAGATAATTGAAGAATGGTCAAGCAATTAAAAGTTGTGTGCAGAAAAAATTTAAGGGCGATGTTAGGAAAATACGTTAAGTTTAATATTAAAATGGATTATATTTTAAATAGTTCGCATTTAATTCTTTAAATTTATATCTGAGAGAAAAAGTATAGGAACAAAGTAGAAGTGACATTTAATAGAAACGTCAGCTACGATAAACTATCCTTCTCAGACTGTAGAACAGATAAAGATCAGGAAATGTCACCTGTGGTTTTGAAAAAAAGAAAACAAAGAAAAACGGCATTGGGCGATTTTATCCGTTTAAGAATGAAAAGGGGAAACTAGCCATTGGTAAATTACACTTTTTATTTCGGTAACCTAGCTTTAATATTAATTATAGTAACAGAAACGTAATACTGACTTCACTTGTATATAGTTTTCAATTTGTTTGTTGTATTTTTAGAATTAATCCGATATTAATAAAAATGATCTTTCTCCATATGTACGTGTGTGGGTCGAAGTTATTTTCAGATCTTTAATTTCTCATTGTTTAAGGTAGACAAGTTTTGTTTTGCTATTATCAGAAAGTGATAAAGAGATTAGCGATGTCGTCTTTCGTTCAGCGAGAGATTACTTGTCTTCTTCCAAACAAAAGGTTTTCTCCGAGACATCAATTACTCAAGACGTCTGCGGTGGTTCCTGTCACTTAATAAGTCGATAAATTGAAGGGCAAACAGTTCTCCGAAGCGATCGGATTTCGTTGTAAAAACTTCTAATCCCGAAGATAATGTAGAGCTAATTGTTTGTGCTATTTTTACGAGTATAGAGATTATCCACTTCGTCTATAGTTGGCGTAGTTCGAGAAACATAAGGATTGATTACGGCCTTGATAAATTATTTGAATAATCTTTCATGACAACGAGAAACTCCCGCTTCCTCCTACGTCGATTTGTCAAACGTTCTTATTTGTATTTTTGTAACTTTTGCGTCACAAATTTTGGTAAGTTTAATGAGAATTTATGTTAAAATTTGAAAAAAAAAGCCATATTTACAGTGGAAGAAATAATAGATAAATAAATCTTACACGAACGTATGAAAATGTTTGTTAACAATAAGTCGTATGCAAATCAACATCCTGGAACAATATCAGCATCGGAATAACTTGCCATTAATAACTGTGCCCGCCTGTTGGTCGAAACGTTTCATTCAACAGAATTTTAACCTCGTTTGGTAATAGGTGCACAAGATCTTTTTAGCCGACATAAATCAAAATTAGGAGGAGGAATGAGAGTGAAAGTGTTATATTCACTTCCATTCAAGTAGCGGATGATTGATGGCCTTTTTGCGGTGGCGGCGGCATCCAGGGAATGGCTGTCGGGTTTAATTCGAATTGTGAGAATTCTACTCCTTTCAATTTTCGGAAAGTAACCGTGATTAATGTATAAAAGTCCTTCACTTAATCATGAAGATGAATATTGAAATACGGCACTATCCGCTCGCTAATTACACATTAAAATATTCTTCGGAATAGCCTAGACTAGCGACTTTATTAAGATGTTTCCTTACTCGAACTCGCTTAAAAATTAGACAATTGTCCTGTATTTTATAATGTTTTTTTGGTATTATTACTTGTCTTGTTACATCGAGAATTTCAGTTTCCTAACTTATGTATACGGGTACTACGTATGCAGTGGAATTGAGAGTACTCTGTGATGCGTGTAAGAACACAAACAAAGTATTTTAATGTGGAACTGTTTTAATGGAGATTGGTCTTGAGGAAAAAATAAGAATCAATTCCCATCTTAAAAAATTTAGCCTGAAATAAGCTCTAAAATAGTTTTGCGATGTTTAAAAACAATTATATGTTATATATAGCCTAAAATTAAACCTGTTAAACTCGCTTAAACTCAAACTCGCAGGAGGATCGCTTAAACTCATCAGAACTTTCTGACGTAGTCTGGTGTATGATTTTATTGTGTGCAACTGGACTAAAATCGGTTTTTTTTCGGTGACTTAAGAGGAATAAAATATACGAATAAAGCAACACTTTTAATTGACAAACACACACTTTACTTCAAGCAGGTTTCAGCAACCTACAAACCCAACATAGGGTTGACAAATGCTTCAAATATCCATCTTTCTCATCTATTTCCATAGATAACACGTAAGTACATTAGAGTATATATTACATGGTACTAGACAACAGACTAGGAATGGCATCGACAGGACTAGGAAAAGAAACTTAAAAAAACAACGTTGGTATGTAGCAAATGCATTCGCTTCTTTTTTTAATTTTAGGAGGCGGTGGGATTTGTTTTCTTAATTTTTGTTTGTGAATATCGATATTTTGTTCGAAGTAGTGTTACCTCCTGTCTGACGGAAGACGTTCTCTCACTGTACCTGTGCGGGTTCTTGATTTCCGACATCGTCCGTTCTCGGTGTGCAATAGAACTTCTTGTGCGCTAAGAAGTTGGACAAATAATTGAAAGATATGTCACAAGTTTTGCAATATTTTGGTCCTGCCACTTTCGTGTTTTGGTCTGTAGCACTCTGTTTTTCTTGAGAAGATCCCACGCTTGTGTTACTGCATTCTGTATTGCAAGAAGCTTCTGTAACTTCTTCGTTAATACTTAGCCCGTTTTCCACTGTAACTTCATTTTCTACTTTGGTAGAAGAGACCGGGGATTCGGCTTTTTTGAAGTCGGTCGCCTCACTAGGTCGGCTGTTAACTGCTGATTGGACTTGTTGAGTTGTTATTCTCTCCCTGTGTACTAATTTTACGTGTCTGACTACGTTGCCCTTGTAAGAGGAAGAATAACCGCACAGTTGACACCAGTGGGTAATTTCGCTAGTCTGTTCCGGACTCTTTTCCTGATTCGAACACTTCTTCCCGTTGGTGTCCTGATATTCGGGAAGTCCCGAACTTGCAGATGCCGACAGGTTAGAAGATGCTGAATCGCAACAAGGCACATCTACAACTGCAGCACTCTCCTGTACGTGTCTGTCGGTACTATTCCTGCGAGATGATGGAGATCCGATGGTCGTGCCTTCTTCGTCTACACATACGATGAAAGTTTCTTCGGGTGTACTTCGCCCTTTGTCTAGGTGGATCCTAATGTGGGTTCTCATTCCTCGCAAAGTGTGACCTTTATATCCGCAAATGGTGCATCGGAACGCTTTTACGCCCGTGTGTGTGGCTAAATGACGCTGTGCCGCACTTAGAGTCGGACAGAACACGTCACAATACGGACATTTCTTTTGCACGATGCAGGGATGCCCTTTCAGAGCTTCTTCGGTGGGGTAGGAATTTTTACATTTACTGCACTTGAATTCGTGCTGCCTCTGCATCGTCACTGGCAATCCCGACTGTGCTCCTCTGAGCGCCTCTCGTTTAGGGCAATAATAGGTCTGATGCGCCTGCAAATTATCCAGAGACGTAAACTTGATTCCGCACGCCATGCAGTAGAATTGATACACGGGTTGCGAAAGAGGTGGAGAGTGAGTTATGGAATCGCATGTTTCTCCGGGTGTGGACGATCTGGGCCGTTTCATCCTACTACTCAAAGCGCCATTTTCATCATCCTTCCGTTCGGAATCAGAGACGGATGAAATGGTTTCGTCTTTAATTTTCTGTTCCGGAGAAGCGCTGCTTCTAGTTACTGGCTTTTGTTGCCTGGCTGCACAATAGTGTTTTTTATGCACCAAATAGTTTTCATATTTGTAGAATACGATATTGCACTCTTTACATTTGCTGTTACCTTGTTTGACTAGCACTTGTGATGTGATCTGAGGCACTGTGTCACCTGTAGGTGCAGCTAGAGGTAATGTCCCTGTGGACAAGGCTGGGGAAACGATTATAGGCGTGGTAGAGAGAGCCGACTGCAAGGGCGACAGTTGAAAGTTTCTGGCACCGATTTTACTCTCTTGCTGTTCAGGAACACTGGAAATAGAAGACTTAGTACACTCGCCGTCATCAATGTCCGTAACCGCCGGCGAAGTATCATGTTTGCGAAGACTAAGATCGAGAGGTTTTTCTGTTGCATCTACGTCTTGGGGTACTCCTAGAGAAGAATCTTCTTGAGGACATAACTTTTCGTCGGAAGTATCGTGTCTCGAATTCGAATGTTTAGTTTCTGTAGAATCTCTACATCGTTTGGTATCCGCACCTCCCGGCATGACCGTAAATGCCGGTATAATGTTAGCACTGTCGTTATTGAGTCCGGGAGAACCGGATGGAATAATTATATTTCCAGCAGGAATGATTCCACTCGGAGAAGTGACACCATTTCCCGCCACGTACGAGCAGGGAATCAGTATCAAAGGGTTGGTGGAAATAGCTGCATAGACCGGTTGATTTAGCACTAAGTTGTAAGGATTGGAAAGTTGAGAAGGACTCCTGCTTTTATCCTGCGACTGGATGGAGTATTGGTTGATGGGAGTCTGAGAGCTTTGTTCCGTCTGACTAGCGTTCCCCTGGCTAGATATAGACGGGGTAGACTTTTGCACGTGCCTGGTATTGCAGTAAAACTGTTTGTGCACGTGGTAAGTTTTATAGGAAGAAAATTGAATATCGCAGTTAGAACAGTATCGAGCAATGGGGGGAGTCCTGATTGGTATTTCGTTGATATGGCAATCGGATGTGGGAGAAGGTGAGCCGTGGATTCTCATGTGACGAGTTAAGTTTGCTTTTTTGTCTGCGGTGTAATTGCAGTATCGACACAAGTATTGTCTTCCGGATTTTTGATGTTTAACGTCCACTTTATCGTTTCTGGAAACTTCTCGATCCACTACCCGTTTCGAAGTCGATCCCGTTTCTTTTTCTTCTTTCTTCGACGCTTCGCCCGATTCTGTCGATGCCTCTTGACTTTCCAGCTCTGAAAAATAACAATAATCATCACTATGATAATAATAACGTTTTCGAAACATTCAGATATATTTGGGATCGGTAAAGAATTTATTACAGATAAGCATTTATCGTGCCAACGATATCGTTCTTCAGGCATATAATAATTAAAAATACTGACTTTGTACTTTCGTGTATGGAATATTACGAAGCAGACACCGCTCTTGCGCAACGTAAGAGACGATCTGAAACAACAGCACGTCTATACTTTGTATAAATGGGCGTAACTATAATATAAATTAATATTACACCTCATCCGACAATGCTCTGCCAATAAATTCCAAGCAGTTGTAATTTAATCTAAAATTATCGCCTATTTATCCTAGAAGTACATATTATCCTTAAAATTATATCCTAGAAGAATATTCCGAGCAATACACAACAATAAACTTAAACCAATTCACCAATAAAATAAACAGAAAAAAATTTTAAGGAGGCATGATAATTGTCAAAAACTAATCGTGTTACTAAGGGGAACACGCCAGACGTAACCAATATTTTAATATTGTGCATCGTATTGTATCGTAAGTATACAATCTTCGTATATTTTGGTAACCACTAAAAGGGGGTTTATAGACTAATAAACAAAATTTGTTATGTCCTTCTAATTCAACATTCACCAGAGGTCAAGAACCATCCAAGATAATTTTTAATTCACAGATCTTTTGCATAAAAGCACACGTAATAACATAACATGAACAACCCAAGGATATCTTCAATTAGAAACTGAATTATGACTATTTACAAAAATATAAAATTTTCGAGTCCATCTTACATCCTTTTTCACTCCACCACAGAAGTAACAGTGTATTGGCTTGAATAAACTTCATTAGAACAACAGGTAAATTATAAGTAAATTTTCACACAAAGTTAAAATTGATCGAAACGCTGACCTTTTATTAGAGGATCCGGCGTCCTTTAAACTAAAACAATGGTTACAACTTTTAATCACAACTACCTTGTCCTTTAGCACAATATATTACTGGTTCAGGCCCTCTGGTGGTGGTTTCGGGTAATCATAAAGTTCATTTGCATAAAAGCACACGTAATAACATAACATGAACACCCAAGGATATCTTCTGTGGTGGAGTGAAAAAGGATGTAAGATGGACTCGAAAATTTTATATTTTTGTAAATAGTCATAATTCAGTTTCTAACACAGATCTTTTATTTATATGCATTTCGTATCGGTGTTTTACCATCCCTCGTCACTATAACCTGTGACAGAGTTGATTTTTTTCAAAACATTCACTTTGCATCGATTATAGTAACAACCATAGTTTTAGTGGTTAACAAAATAACTAATTATATCCGGCAAGAATTGTTAACTTTAGCCGTATATTTAATCTTTGTATATCTCTACATAACTCTACATCTTAATAAGTAAATGCTTTTGTCTTTTGCTTCAATAAATTCCTTCGGAATTCGCTTCCCGAAGCGAATACTCGAACATCGTTTCCGCTTTCATTTCAACTGCGAAACTAAAGGGAATTCTGTGATTTAACACTTCACCACGTATCCTAACTTACTATTAATATAATATTTACGCCTCCTCTTTCGAATCCGTGCACTTTACTCATTAAGAAATGGAGATTCTCTGCAAAACTTTTGATCCGTCACGTTCGTCAAATTCTCTTGTTGCATGTTCAAATAGGAAAGCACATAAATGTCATGAAAGGTAATTTAGGCATGTAAATGTTCATCGACTTTTAAACAGCTTTGTAATTAAAACTGTTTATATTGGGACGAATAATGCACGTCGAACTGTCTGTATGTTTTTAGACAGCGAAGTTTAATACATTTTTTCCATTGGAAGGCATTATGCATAAAACAAAATCTATGTATAAGTTATAAAGAGTTAATCCAATATGGATGTTCTCATTCGACGTATTCGATTTATTGATCAAGTAGATGAAAATGTTATCAATGTTAGGCACATCTTACAATAATTCGTTTTTCCCCCCTTGTAAAAATATTTAAAAAAGAGTTTGGTTTTAAAATAAATATTTCAAAAATAATAACCTGCAAATCCGTTTAACTTTCCTCGGAAAATCAACGACAAAGATGATCGATTTGGCACTCTTCTCTTATTGTATTTAAAAGATAATTGCAAATTCAATTGATTCTCTATGTCGATATTAATGCTTTCTATTATTAATTACAATAAAAATGATCAATTAGCATTACAATTTATGATCCTATTTTTCTTGGAATAATATTCGATATTATGATATATAAACTCTCGCGCTACGAACAGGCCAACACAAGCGAAAGCCAAAAATTCCAAATAAATATTAAATATTCGAAATAAATTGTACACTAGCTTATCCATAGTCTACAGCAAATAAATAAGTAAATAGTTAGACATACTCTGTAGCAAATCCTTCACTAGTTATGTAAATTTATTATAAAAGAAAAATAATTTTAAGTAAAGACGTATGTTTAACTATAGTGCTTTTATAGGAAAATACGTTGTTAATTCACAGAATAAAGCGTTTGCTGTTATATAAGAAAATACTATATTTTTTAAAAGAATTGAAAGTATTATACGCAAGTGTATTAGAACAAAGTTTCGTTATCTACTCTTTTTTGGCTAGGATTTACATAGCGCGGCCTATTTTGGGTGATATTTTCTCACCAATTTTAGAAATACGCGAAAGGAAATATGGAATTTTGTGTTGATGTGATCCTGGATAAAAATCCATTGAAGAGATGTGCTCAATTAAACAGAAAGACAAATAAGAATTCTTAGGAGTTGTTTGATTAACTCTGATTGGATATCTCTTATGGGTTACTTAAGAATTTCCTGGATTTAATCGACCAATATAAGTAAATATTTTTCGAAATGTCTAGTCATTACTGTAAATAAAGCAAATTTTCGACTGAACAAATTTAAAATTCTCTCGATTTTATACGCTATTTACTTTTCGCCTAATTACCGCTTTTATTATCCACGTTTTCCTTCCTAATTTTTCGATTTTAAATTTTTTAAAAATGAGAACAAGTTAAGAGCAAAATAGACTGGAAAAATAATTAGTTTTTTGTATAATAATATATTTAACCCTTTAACACGGTGCGGGCATGTTTCATATATTTAATAGATATTTTTTCGAAAGTAGATAGCATCTAAGTGATGGCAAAAAATACTTCTTCCTCGGGCAACTATCATCTATCTCTCTTTTCATAAGCGTGGTATTCACAATTTTTTGTCCGAAGATGCGAGGTAAAGTTCTTAAGGATGCGCAAAATAGATACTTACATCGCATACATTAAACGATAATTAATTATCAAAGCGAAATCCTGGCTCATTTAAATTTATGAAATTTTTTTCTTGAGTTAATCTACTAAATTTATAAATTTCCTTCACATTTTCCAGCGTGTTTTAAGCATTTAATATAGGAAATTTTTATTTACGTAGCGTGAAAAACTTTCACTTTGTCAATACTTTTTATACCACTAAGCGTGATAAATTACGTTTTTTATTCACGTTAAGATGTGTTAATCCTATTTACCGTTTTATTCTTTTGTATAAGTATTAGTTGCTTAATTAAAGATTTACTAGTTGCTCGAATGGTATCCATTGTACTAAACCTGTTTCGTTTCCTACCGTTATGTTGATTAAAGCCAGAGTAGAAATGATAAATAAGCCTTAATCCTATTAATGGATCCACTCGAACAACCACGAAAGAGAGGATGAAACTAGCTTCATCCTATAACAAAGTTGTAAAAATTCCATCGTGTTTATTAATCGTATGCTTATATTTAGATAAATATTTCTTTTCCTGCTTTATTTAGAAGTTCCAAATTCTAATAGCGTAGAGGAGTTTCATTTTAGGCTAGGGTCAAGATCTAAGTTTAAATTTTTAATGTTTAGTCGAATCAGGAAATAGCCAAATAACGTGATATATCAAAGTTCTCTACAATGATCTCACTTCGAAGATTTGATCAGGTTAAGCGAAGGACTTTGCTACGGGAGCACGTGGCACGAGGTTTAGAAATTTTCTGTTGGGGCTTATCGTGCCAGCTTTTCCGGTAGATACATCGATGGAAAATGTAGTAATGTATAAAAAAAAAAAAAAAAAAAAATCATCCACGAATGCCGGCATTTTAACCGAAAACTGCTTAGCCAGAAGGTTAAAGCGCAGAGTACTTCCAAGTGACGGCCGCATATTGATCACAGTGTAGCTACCGACGGCGAGTAATAAAAATTCATTCGAATTTGCCATATCGAATATTCTTCATTTTATTGCCTCTCCGATAAAATTTGCACGGTTCGATTAAAGTTTAAAATATGCAAAAGATTCTCGTATTAACCGAGCGAACGATATCGTTAATAAACAAATAACAAGTAAATAAATAATAAATATAACAAGTAAATAAATAAAAATAACAAGTTAATAAACAAATTAAAGTATAAAACCCGGTTTATAATTCGTTCTTACATTCGAGGAAGCAAACAAAAACCCGGATAGAAAATTTAGCAACGAATTGCTTAACTTTCCCGGCAACATTTAAAACTGCGTGTGTGGCGCCATCTGTTACGATATTTTATTATTAACAGCTTTTTATATTTTCAATTATTATAAAATGGCAGAAAACTTAATTTTGAGGGTAGAGACGCATTTTATTTAAAAAAAAAAAAAAAATGTAAATGCCAATAACCGGTAAAATCGTCGTTAAGTCCGACCTGACCCTACGGGAGATATACACCAGGGGTGGCCAACAAGTCGATCGCGATCGACCGGTCGATCGCCAAGCCAATTTTAGTCGATCGCTAGCGATGTCTTGACTTAATGTATTATATTTGTAACCGAACGCAACTGTATGCATGCAGTTATGACTCGACTCATAAGCAGTGAGTGCACTTCGTACTGAAACAGTGTATAAACATAGTATGTATTTCACACTTCCCCTTCCCCACTTAGACTATGCCTATGACAACAAGTCGATCGCGACACATTTTTACGATAAAAAGTAGATCTTATGTGAACGAAAGTTGGCCACCCCTGATATACACGACCCCCATTATATCCCCACCCCTCGACCTTTAACCACCAAAATTTAAGATCATCGATCCCCTAATAAACAAACCTCTCTGCAAAATTTCTAAAATTTTCGACGCTAAGCACGGGAATTATTAAGCTTCAAAGAGAGTGAACAAAATCACCCCTCTCCCCACACACACACTAACATCCATACATACAGAAAAAACTCCCCGAATTATTTTGCATTTCTCGACGTTTCGAGGTTCCCCGAGTCCAGAAATGTAAAAATCTTGGGGGTCATTTTTTGACCGATAGCCATACTTTCTGTCTATTATATATAACAGAGCCGAAAAAGTGAAAAAATGTGTTTTGCTCCTGTTACGATACCGTGCTGCCTGACGACCGGAGTAACCAACGTCTTGATTCGTTCGGTTATAAAAAAAAAAATATCTTTTGGTGTGACGTAAGATTGCGCCACGGCTACCAAATATCTGGACATAACTCGTTTTCTTCAGGGAATACATTTCTATAATATAGTATACGTCCGTAAAAGAAAGAAGACGTAAGAATCGATAGGCTCTCTCTTACTCTCGATCGCTGTCATTAATTGGATAAAGCAGAAAGTAGCTCGTATCTCTGGAGAGATTTAGCCTTCGGGAGGGGGGAGCCTTTCGTATTTAGGCAACTGCTCTGACCCAATTAGTCGAGAGAAGTCGGAAACGGACGTCTGGTGACGCAATTATGTTAGAGGAGAGCGTGCCGATGCCTCCTTCCAATAACCGAGAGCACAATGGTCCAACGAATCTGGAAGGAAATCTAATAGTGGAGGGTGAGTGGCAATAGTTTTTCGCTCGGCTGATACGAGATCCTATTGCAGAGAGAGACCGTCTGCTACGGCTTTCTACCTTTTTTTTTTTTTTTTTATGTTACTTCCAACTTCCAGATTGCCTCTCCTCCGGTGACACTTCATTAATATAGTCGTATTTTCTTCTCGGAATCGAAATTCGCGCAGAATTTATCCAGAAATTCTCTCGATTAGTTAAATATTTACAGTGTGCTTGGTCTTTCCACGTTTTATCCTGTCATTTTTTCGTGTTTACGTTTAATTTTGAATAAAGGCGAAATGAGGTTGAGGGAGAAAATCTCTGATCGATTTTGTTAAGTTTGAGGATCCTAGGAGAGGTTTAAATAAATAAATAAAGTCGCTATAAACATTCGCATTGGACGTGTAAGATGAGGAGACAATAGTTGTATTTTTTCAGCATTTCCTCACATATTTTGCGGAAGAAAATTAATATAGGCCTACTACATTTTGCTTTCTACCGTTTTTGTTTATTTATTTACGATTACTCTGTTATAAAGCGCTAAAATTACAACAAAATTTTCGTTTACATGCATTAATGCTGCACTGTCGAATTAAACGAATTTATAAAATCGGAAAGAACACAACAAACGGAAGAATTTTCGAGAGTTAAAATTTATGACATGTTTGTGGGATTTGGAAAAAAAATAAAAAGAAAAAGAAATTTCTCGGTTCGACCTGAAGCGTCTTCAGACAAATATGAGAAAATTTGATGGATAGTTAAGAGAAAGGACAGATTTTCAATGAATTATTTCTCAAACTACATAAATGTTATACACCGGTTTATTCTTCGAATGATAAATGTACCGGCAAAAATATAGAATAGTTAGGAAACACGAGATTTGTTTTAAAAGAAGCATTTGAGTCGAAACAAATTGCATGCGAAGAGCACTTTTTTGAGTCTTACGTAAGAGAAATTTCCCAAGATAAATTGCCACAGTTGAAGGAATTCGCATATCTGTATCTAAATTACATGTGTCTGTAAAGAAATTCACGTCGATGTTCCTATGTGGCCAACTACAAACTGTGAATTTATATATAAATACGGGAAAATTACATTATTAAAATTTTTACGAAATCTCTAAATAATAAATCTTTACTATAATAATTTTGTATAACGGGATAATAGGTATTATAGTAATTTTTACTGTTAAATTGAACTTAGACGATACGGTTATTATAAGACACTATATGTTAGAACGTACAATAAAATATAGTAAACTTATATACAAATTTAAAAAGTTTTTAAGTGGTAAATAATAATTGCGTTACGGACAGACGTACGAAGTCATTGTGGTAGTGTTACCAGCGTCAGAAGCAAATTTAAAATTTTAAAAATTACTCCGAACTTCGATCCAATTCGTTTTGCAAGTTTTCGTTTAAAATTGAAGCGAATTTGGGAATTGGCCACCCCTAACTAGATTTTACGTGCGAATAAAATCAGAGTAAAGATCGCGGCCGCAAAGGACAATCGATAATTCGGGAAGGGGGACATAGCGATATTTGTAGGAGATTGTCAACAGACTGGGACCAGAATGTAAAAGTCTCCTAAAATAAAATTTAGAGCCTTTAATCTATTCAGAATTTCCCGGTAACGAGTTCTACCGTCTTCTATCCGCTCGCCGGCGCATTACAAAGGTGGTGAGGTGGTCTTCCCCGCATTTATTCGATTGTAACCCGCCCCCGAAAACTTTCATTACTCTAAAGCTGCTGCATTTTAACACCCTCGGGCTAAGATCTCTTCGAAATTGATAGATTATACAAACATTCTTTGTGGATACTTTCCATCTACAATTTTTGAAAAGCCAGACTATCCAATACTTTTCGCAGATAGTTTTAAACTCCACTGGCACAAGAAAGAATATTCTCCATTCTTCTCATTTTTATTCTAAAAAACCGATTTTTTGAATATTTTTTTTTCCAGTCGAATCTTCTTTTCGACTTAAAAGATTTTCTACAATTCTAGAGACAATCAATCTACAATTTTACAAACAAATGATTTTTTTTTTTTACTCGACATATTTACATTAAAGCTTTAATTAGGAATTAAATTTGAATTCTTTTTATTATCGCAAACTATCGTTAAGCGTGCGATTTTCTCTGAAGTATCGATTAAAAATGTCTGATTTTTGACAGAATATTCAAGAATATTGGAATTATTTTTGTGGAAAATTCTCACAACTCTATTGCCTGTTAATTCGAGTGGCTATAAATATTTGTCCGTTCTGCGAATATTATTGCTGCGCGCTTAACCTCGACACAGAAAAACAATGGCCACACCACCTCTAAAATTAGGAGTTATATATATATATATATATATATATATATATATATTAATATATTAATCTGAAAGGGTGCAGATTGATGAGAGGAGGTCGGAGCATAAGTGGAGTGGAGAAAGCGCATTTTATTGCAGTGCCAACATCCCCCGAGAAAGGTTCCATAAAAGAAGCAGTTCATGCAGATGTAAGGAAATGATGGATCGAGCACGACTAACCTCGTGTTTTCGGTTAAGATGCGGAATGATACGCTTGGAGAATTTTAATCTTGTTTTCTCCAATCCAATCATCGGATGCGGACCGAATGAGACGAAAATCGATACGACCCTTACCTACAATTGTCGACCGCAAGCTTCCCCACTTTGTTACTGACCCGGGTGATTATAATTACCAAACCACGTGTTTCCGATATTGTTCTCACCCCTCCACGGTACAACCGAAATTTGTTTCTCGTACGGGATGGAAAGCGGCGATTCTAGAAGCAAAATTGGCAATATTAAACATTCGTTAGTAATTTCTTTATCCCCAAGTAATTTTGATAATGGGAAGGGAATAATTCTTTCTAGAAAATTTAGTTTTTCGGGAAATTCTGGCTTTCTACGTTAGACATATCGTAGTAAATGGTATTTGCTAGTTAATCTTTGTTCTTTGTGAATAGAAATTTATTGTTTAAATTTGTATGTAAGAGCTTTGTAAATTACTGCAAAGAATTTTTGAGCTAGGAGACATTTTTGTAGCAAGAAATACAATTGCACCCCGTATCGACATCTTCGCCGTGTGTTAGTTCAAAATTATGAAACGAGCGCCTTCTCGTGGCCGTCTAGTGAATTAATATGGCATATTAAAGGTTCTTTCTTCCAAATGTCATTCGATCTAATTAAATAAAAATCAAATGTAAAAACTGCTAATTAAATGCTTTCCATTCAGTTTTTAATAAATATTATCCATGTAACAGGCGATACTAATTTAAATGTAGGATTGACCGACGAATTTTCCAGCATCACTGAACAGGGAGGACTACTCGAACTGGTGGCACCATCTGCATTCGAAATTCGTAACTAAATTTACTGTTTATTCTATTGTTTTTATTTTTAGTTTGTTTTCTAAACTGACAAAGCTCGAAATTTCAAAACTTTATTTAAAATATCGACGGATCAGTACGAATTTTTACACTTTTCCAGCTTTTGCTGTCACGTGAAATATGGAAATTTATAGATTAATTTCAAAATTACTTTTTTCAATGTCTGTTTTTAGGGAAGAAAGCAAAAGATGAAAATATTAGAATTTATAAACCATTCGACATTGAAACGTTGCCAAAATTAATTATAAAATGACTAATTGGTACAAATAATAAGTCTTGGCTCCATTTAACATAGAAAAAAAACGTAACGTAACATTAACTCGGTTACGGTCCATAACTTATCGTCCTTGTTTCAACACATTATTTCATAAATTTTAATAAAAATTTGACAAAATAGACAAAATGCCATCCGTCTAATAGAGACGAATGGCAACTGCACTGTTTAACACTCGCCGGTTTAACGGTTAAACTCTATAAATATAATTGAAAGACGTCATTTCTCTAAAGTAACTTTCTGTTCTAAACGATCCCAGTTCAGAACCTTATTTACTTCGAAGGTCTCGTAGGGGACGAGAAATTGAAAACAATCTATTCTACGACAGTAATTTACCCAATCTCTGCTTATTTTTTTCCCTTGTGTCGTCGAACTTTTTAGTGAATTTATACACTAACTCGCCGGTGACAAAACGCATTTTTGTCTTGAGAATTTACTTCCGTAACCATTTGTATTAAATCGTATATAAGTAGTGTCTCGCGCAGTCATAAATTTACAGCGATTCTCAAATTATTTAATGCAGAAACCCTAAAAAAATCCCCCAGAAACCGCCTCGTTTCCACTAAAGTCGAACCGTTAATTTCTGGTACAGTACCTTAACATAAAGGAGTGTATTTCATTAGTAGATAAGAAAATTAAATCAAAGAATATAATTAAAGAATATTGTAAGCAATTATTTGCATTTTAAGAATATTTTGGAGTGTTTTCCCATCATTTATCACGGTTGATTCACTCTTGGTAGCCTACGTATCTGACAGGGAGTCTATAAATGTTTTTTAGTATAAAGGCAAGATGCGAAAACTACTTTAAACTTTTAAAAACAGAAACTAAATAAATAAAGATGAAGTTTAAAACTAGTTCTTCACTTCATTTTTGCCGCTTTCGATTTATTTTCACGTCATTCGGTTCGTATTCGATAAATCGATTTCGGTTTTAGTTCGTCCACCGGCAACCAGATGGAGGGACGTTGCGAGTGTATTTTTGGCAATTTGGCGCTGGTAAACGGTATTTTTAATGCATTCGATATATCAGAGGCCGAGTGTAAAAATTCTTCTTCTTTTTCTCAAAAACTTTGCCCGGTCACTTTACAGTTAATGCGGGTTGTCTTCCGTTACGTCATGGCGTTTCTTTCTCCAGAAAGCGCAATACCTGACACAGGTGAGATAAAATGACATTTTACGAGTCTGTTCGGCGCCACCTGAACGGCAAGAAACGAGTAAGAAGAACTAATAAAGAGCGGAGAATAGGGAATGTTGCGCCCGAAGCAACAAACAGAAGCGGAAGAGAATCCCGAGCCTATCACGTGACATCTGGCAATCCGCCGGCCGATTCCAAAACAAGATTAGAAAATCCGAACGGAAGACGTAGAAACTTTAGCCCGACATCGCCATTAATAGCTTAATGAGGTTGGACTGTAAGTGAATATGAGGCTTATCTGCAGATAGGCGCAAAAGTCAGTCTGTCGGGCCAGGTGACTTAACTACCTTCCGACCTAATCGTGCCGCAGATAGAGTGGTGCCATTTCCTCACAAAACCCAAACTCTTATCAGCTATCGCGGTTTTTAATTAAAATGTTTAATTGTGTGTGCGACGGGCCATCAGATAAGCCGCACATTAATTAGCTGTTGACAAAAGTAGCTCAAATCGTCACATCGAACCGCAACTCCCGCATTAATTAGCTTTTTCATCCCGATCACGTGACCAGAAGCGCAGGGGGGGACGTCAGAGAGAGAGTTTTGCCGGCTATCTGTCGCTGTGCCGGCGAAAGGAAGATGAGGATAGCGTTTTCGTCTTTTGTTCCAACTAAATGTGCATATTTATGATTTGCTTGCCGTTTGTTTATCTCCAGATAATAATTATTAATTTTCGTCCCGTATGCCGTTTTGTGTTCGTCATGGCGCCCAAAAGAAAGTCTCGAAACGTCACAATCGTTCTCGTTTCTCTTTTAACTATTCTGTCGGCAATATCAGAAATAGTCGTAAAAATTTCCCTTTTGTCCCACTTTTTTTTTTAGAAAAGAAAAAAAGTTCATTAAAACTAATCATTAAACTGGGGTGGAGCCAATTATTTATATTTAAATCGAGAAGCGGGCTCGACCTCCCCCCAAAAAGTCACTTAAAAATGTGCTGGGTAAGATTAATTTTCTTATTCGTAACCGAAATACACTCGAGTAACGTAACAATATGTTTACGTTTTTTGACGTTTGTTACGTCGTGAAAGTTCTATTAATAAACACTGCGCGATTCCGTTGCTAAACATGAATGAAAACAGACTTCTAGGCACACACTGGAATTTTCAATCGAATATTTCTGAATGAATGCATCCAAACTTATGCACAAACCTAGTCATATCGCTCGATCGATAAGATGATTCAAATTTTAAGCTTGGAAACAGAAGCATTTCTGGTTTTTGAATCGGTGTTTATAGCAATCTATTACCAGAAATACAATTCTAACCGGAAACCGTAGATGTGATATATTGGTACCAGTATATTTCTTGTTACCACGTATTCCGAACGACGCCGTGAATAATATTTCTGTAAGTTACGATGTTGTAAATGCTACGAAATTCGAGTAGAACTCGTAAAATGGCACAATATCGCCGAAACGACACGTAGACAGACAAACGGACACTATTTACGATGGCAGGTCGATGATCGGATCGACCATACCGTTAATCGTTAGAGATTCTACAAAATCTACCGCGAGAAAGAATAATATCAATTAAAATCATATCGGACGACAGCATTCGAGGTGTCGCAGGCTTTACGAAAACGTGCAAAGTGATAAACGAAACTTAATAAAATTAGTAGAAAATGTCGATTTTCCATAAGTTTCATTGATACGGTAATAAAATACCATCAAAAATTAATGACTTTTAAGATTTTCTATCATCCGTAACATCTGATTTCATGGCATTATCTACGTAGATAAAGAGTGTTGTTCAATTGCTATCGCGATGATATCCCTTAAACCAACGCACGCAACTAAAAGGTGGGTCGAAAACTTTATTTTAAGTAAAGTTCCAGACCTTTCTTTTGATTCTATCAATCGGTTTGTGGGATATTTTCATTTTTAATCGCAATGGTATCCTATTTTTATTAATTTAATTGATTTTTCTTCCATGCCGCTTTATTCTGATGTGTTTTCGAATTAATTTGATATTGTTCTGGCGAGAAGATCACTTGGATTCGTTGTTGGTCTCTAATTCGGTCTCTTTTATAGCGCGACATCTTTAAATAACGTCACCGGCAGCCATATTTAAAACTTGCTTCGCAAATCGACCAATGAGATTAAAGAGATGTCAACGTAAACTAATATAGGTAAATATAATCATGTTTTTGCACTTATCGGTTTGAATTTCTCCAGCATTTCGACGTCTTTAAATTGGGAAAATTCAAATTAGGGCGAAGTTTATTGTCCGAGAACTGGCAATATTTATAACGGTGTCATCCGCGATTGGTCGTTTCCAGCCGGAAACCGTTCGGTTAGTAGAGTGACACTCAAAATATTTGTTAGTCGGAGTTCGTGGGAATTAATTTTCGTTTTATTCGCTGCCGAATGGCACCGGGGGGTCCCGTCCTCCCTTCCAGAAACATTGACTTAGTCACTCGGATCGTCCGTTCTGATTGGTAGAAACACGCTGGGAATGACGTTTACGCTCTCTGACTTCTAAGTTTCTCTTTAATTAAGAGGAAGAAATTTATCGTTGACGTAGAAAGAAGAAAGTGACGTATTTCCGATTGTTATTCACTTTCGTGCCAATCACCGGATGGAATTGGAAACAAATTTCACCTCTTTATCGAAACATTGGAGGGGAAAAGAAATCTCGGCAACCCAAAGTTTGGTAGTGATTACGAGTGGACCAATCCCCAGATATGTCCAACCACGAATTTCGAGCCTGTATTTCTTAAGATATGCTAGCGCACTACGTGACAAAAACAGTGAAAAAATATATTTGTCTACTTTGGAAAAGAAAATGAAATAAGAAGTAAAAACGAGACAAGTTTGAGTTAATAAACGCAAATACTTAGATTTAAATAAAAAAATACTGCCCTGATTAAGAATATAATTATAATCTAAATTATAGGTGATTTTATAAATTATCTTAGAGCATCGAAGATTCTTTTACTACGAATTACCTGTAATATATTTCGTTTGACCGTGGCTAAAATTTATCAGCATAATTTAATATTACATATAGAAATTATCTATACCGATATAGCATCCGTTAATAGATTGAATTTCAAGATTTCATAAAGATACTTTGATGGTAAGATGTTAGGTGTTCCGTGCCCACTTAGCCCACGTTTTCCGTGTGCCTCGAAATATAACTATGTACAGTACCTCGTTAATTTAATACTTTCGAATTAATTCAAACTATATTTCTTCATGGAAAGACAGAAAATTATATCTTTCATAGTTATATCTTTTATATTTGCTTATGTAACGGTGGTAATACGGTGTAGATGGAAACATCCGTAGTAATCTTTAGTTTTAGAGCTTATTTAGGTTCTTTAATGAGAGTAGGCGATAATTAGGCCTGTAGCATATGGAGTTAAAGAGAAAGATTGCGGACGTAGGCATTCTTATTGTTTTCATAACCCATGAAAATTTTTGAACTTGGAGTATTTAGAGATCGGGCTTGTAGTTCTTCAACCATAATGTCAGTTTGTAAGAAACATCTCTTATACAAAATGTCTGATTCTGTATAAATAAGCAAGTAATATAAACCCTAAAAAGGCCTTCTATATTTTAGATATATAAAACGTATGAGAGAAGTCCACCGACATCTTTAAAGAGAAAGTAAAACTAAAGGTGCCGCTATCGTGCCCAAAACACCATCGTCTGATGGAATCTTTACGCCGATAGAATAGGCGGATTGCCGCAATCTCTGGTAAAGAAAAGACATCAGAAGAATAGTCACCTACCAGTTTTGCCGTCTTCCCCAGTTGCTCCGTTGTAGCCACATTGCGAATGTCTACCCAACCGCAGGGAACAATAGCGAACCTGATGAACTTGGAGGTTCCTTTCGTTGCTGAATGCGATGCCACAATGTACGCATTGAAACTTGGCACCTGCAACCGGATGGGGCATGGCTATCAGATACCGAACCTACACATGGTTTTTTGTACATATATTAAGACCTACACACCAAATATTGCTCTGTCATTAACGCCGATCGTACGGTGTTGTGCGGAACGAGTTCCAATTAACTCTGAAAGATTTACCTGTAGAACCTATCGAATTTGCGCATTTCTTTAATTGCAATTTGGTGTGTAAGCGGAGTTATGAAATTAATTGCAACACTACTTAAAACTGGAAGTACAAAAATCTTTTTTTTAACAAAAAAAAACATGCATAGACAAACACTAACCAGAGAATAAAATTTGATTGACATCATCACACTCTTTATCTCATTGGTAACTTAATTAAATAAATTATAATTAAACCCGCTAATGAAATAACTTAATGATCCGTAGTGATTTTAGCACATTTACTAACTAGCCTAAAATTCAATTTTCACAAAAACCTTTAAATTCGCAAAAAAAATAAAATAAAATAAAATAAAAATAATAAATCTGTAGGTTTTTTAGTAACGCAGGGCGCGATTTTATCTCATTAAATTTATCTTTGTAAAATTTCGATTTAAAACAAAACTTGAAAATAGTTTATTAATTTTCTATACGTAACATTTTCCCCGACAGATGGCAGTAGCGTCTTAACACCCCGGTGGTGTAAAATTTCCGAATTGTTTCTAGATCTTCCATTATTCAATATAAATATAATCGCATGCGTTTTGAAATTTTGTAGAAAGTAGCAATCAAAGAAAAAAATATAACTTATATCGAAATCGGAGTATTAATTAATATTTACATAAATAAAATTAATATAAAGTTAGTTTCGCTCTGGCAAATAACCACTTTAAATCGTTGGTAACTGGCAGACCGAACACAGTACCGCGACCAATCGGAATTTAGTTTACGTTCGAATCGTTTCGGTTACCAATCAAACGATTTTCCGTTAATCACGTGATTATTTTCGAATTTCAAATAGATGGAAATTCGTTGTTAATTACGTTTGCGTTAGTGCGTATTTTTACAAATCGTAAAAGGCGGCTTAGATTGGTAGATATTTACAATTGAGAAGGTTATACTGGACGGAGTTAAGTGAGATCCTCCTGATAAAGAGCATTTTGCGACCGATTACAAGATTGTGACGTAGGTTCCAGATTAATTTCAGATTTCGGGAAAACTTAGTTGTACAATTTGAGGGAAGTTTACAGAAAATTTAAATCTAAATAAATGCAAGAAGTTACCTACTTAGTTTTTCTCCATTGCTTTCCGTTGCCGGAGTCCGATTTCCGCCGACTTGAGGAACAAATGGCACATAAATGAAATGGCCACCTAATGGAAAATAATTATAAATATTACTTGTTAATTAAGTTCGAATTGCGAATTATCTATTCAGTAATTGTCTATAGCATATAGAGTAACTGAATTAATTGGGGGTAGTAAAACGCGTTTAACACTCGGTGGTGCCATCTAGCGTTAAAAAAGTCACTAAAAATGCGAATCTCTCACCCGAAGGAAGATTCGAAGTCAATCGGAAAGGAAAGGCCGAGAAATTATTCGATGTACTTCCGGGATATTGATTATTGTTCTCGGAATATTGTTCTGTTTGAGACATTTCCAGACTGGAACCGGGAGAAGTGGAAGATGTGGGACTAAAAGGTTCGTGTTTTAGCAAATCTCCATTGAGAACCGCCGGCTCTTGACCAGATTCTTTGTTCCCCGCAGAGTGGACACTTCTGCTAGGACTTAACGATTTTTGCGACGTTTCTATTCCTTCCTCCGACGTCTTGGGTAAAGCTAATTTATGGTCCTCGAACTCGTGGTTAGTCGCGTAGCATGTGGTGTGCGATGGAAGACAGAAGGCTGGACCGTTGCACGTGCCACTCTTGGAATATCTGAGAGCATCGTTACGAATCGTGTACCATGCCTTTAGTTCTATGTTTGGCGGTATATCACAGGAAACTGTACACCATATCTCTTCTCCTAATTAAAAAAAAGAAGAAAAGATTATTTGAATGCGAAATTAAGAAATCCATTCTTAAGAAATTTAATCAATCATAACACGCTTGTGCCTGTTGTTTACTTAAATAAAAGAGAAATAATGTTGCAATATTCTTACACACACACAACACACAGCATACACAACTTACATAACACATAGCATATACGACACAGTTTTTAATAGATTTAATAATTGAAGTATTTTCTATTAGCAATACTTCATATCTCTGGAATCTCGATTTGTAGTTTATTTTTCTTTGTGTAGTATTTGGGGATTCAATGTCAATGTTTTTTCGATATCTGATGGTTTCAGTCTGGAAAGTATTTTTTGGCTTTATACGTCTCTCGAGGATTTCGTGTCAGTATTTTTCTTCTTTTTTCGGACACACTTAATCGTGATTTCCTACCTTTCGTTAGAAACGATACGTTAACAGTTTTTCTTCGTCTGTCAGGTTAGATATTATCAGTATTTTCTCTTCATTAGATCATACCCCAAGAACCAATGTTTGATTTTATTTCTCAGAACTTAGCAGTCGATAACTGCTTTTAATCGAAGGCAAACTGACGAATTTGCTAAATATACATTTATTTGCCCTGGATAATAATTTGTTTTTAAGGACTTTTATTTCTCTGAACACTTTTAATACTGCCAGGAAGCTGCAAAAAGATGCAGCAATCTGTACAAGTTTTTCTTTTTGTTTATGGAATTTCTGAAAATCTAACAAATTTAGTTTCGATCGAAGTAAAATTCGCAACTCAGAACTGAAGAACCAAGTGTAGAAATCACTCAAACTAAACAAGATAAATGTTTTTAGCCCCGGATATAATTGATTTACCTTTTATAGGATTAAAAATAGCAAAAAACGTATTCAAATTTTGCGTAAAATGTGGGAAAATAGGTTATATTTAGCTCTGCAGGGATGATTTAGTGGCAACTCGTGCATATACTCTACGAATCATCAAGTAAAATGCGGTCCGAACACATCTCGGAAGGTCGATGAGCTTGAAAAGTTTTTTTCCTAATAGAACTTATTTAGTTGACCGATATTTATACGAAATTTCGGTTTAAAACGGAATTTTATTTTTACTTTTTAAACAGGCGGAACGAATGCCGAAATCCGAAAAAACTGGGTTGGAAAAAGTTTTCAAGAATCAAATAAAGAGTTATCGGGGCTTCCTCATCCGTTCATTTCCTATCGTGTTGCTATTCATAACCAGAGCAGCAAATAATAATGACAAATGACCGGATCCAACCTAGCGCACTATCTACGCTTAATGAAACACTATCTTCTGCCATTTTCACCCGTCCGCTCTGTGGCGCCATCTGACGAAGCCCGCTCTAACTAAAGCCAGACTTCGAGCCTTAATTGAGCCTCTCAACGGGGTAGTATTGTAGACAGGGATCAGACTTTATAAATACATATTTCACTGTATAAAGAAGGGCGGAAGACATTTTTTCGGGCTGTTCTGACGATTTATTCGCGTGTTAAAGTAAGAAATTGAGATAGTTCGCGCTATTTGTTACGGCCCAATGATTCATTTGGATTAGATGAAAACACGGTACAAAGTTTACCAAATATTCACTTTATTTACTAAAAATAACCTATCGAAACTGGCCCTTAGTAAAGATAATAGCATATATTAATCTGAGCATCTCTTACTCTAATCGATAACCGAAAAATGACGTGTTAACTGGTGCTGATAATCCGGTATATGGAGGAATATCTGTTACTTTTCCATATACTATCGACGGTATATCGAGGAATAACGGATCCGATGTAATAAATATTCTTTCTCCAGCGTTAAATTCGAGTATTTCCCTAGGGATCTAACACAATATAGGGGAGTTATTTTTGTGAAAATCCGAGCAATTCGTAATATAAATTATGGTATTTAGATATTCGTGAATATAATTAGTTACTTACCGTCCATAAGAACGTTGAGATTAGCTTCTAAAGCGGATGATGCCGTTCGTACTATTTTGAGCCAGGCGCAAGAATCATTCCTTGGCAAAATATGTACTTTTCGTCCCTCTTTGTCACGCGCCTGTGTGTGGAAAGGGGTGAAAAATTCGTCAGTCACATACAATTATAATCTAATTATGCCGAAATGTAAAGATTTCATCTCCAGATAATATATGAAAAGATATTTAAATTTATCCGTTTCTTTATTAATATTTTGGGGTCGATATTAGGAAATTCTATTGTATTTTTCAGTTTTGTTAGCCTTCTGTCCCATGATTTATTAAATTTATTTGAAAATTAATAGGATAATTAATTTTTTTTATTCGATCTCTAAATTATTTAATTCTCTGCCTACAGGCTCCTTTGTTTAAGTATCCCTAACCTAAAGATAAAATAATTTATGTGTTAACTTATTGTATTGTTCAAATATATTTTTCCTTACAAGAAATTTAGCCTAAAGATATAGGATTAAAATTATTCGGGCATAAATAAAAATAACTACTCCAAAAAACTTACGCTCGTGTATTTTAATGGGTTCGTAAGCACGTCCATTTTAAAATAACAAGAATATAAGATTTCCTAAGGGGGAATATAGCTTATGTAGGGCTAATTATTAGCGCGAGAAACCAGTTCGGTTTTATTACTTAACTTTTCTGTTGTCCTCACCCCTTCGACGTTTTCAACACGCTCTAGCAACTAGTAAAAATTCGTTCATTTATTTCTTTAATGGGGCGAGATTGTCTCGTTTTCTTGCCTCTATTTTAGCCTAACTTTAGTTACAGCGTGAAAACTCATTCGTGTCCATACATAAAAACATTTAGATCCAGCTTAGGAATTTAACGGTTTAGGAAAAAATTCACAATTTTATTTTTAGTGAAGAGGGGTATGGGGCTTGTTTGGGGCCCCGATAGAGCGAGCCTCTTACTCCACTTTTTTATTATTTATTAATAAAAAGCAATCTTAAAGATTTTAATTTTTGTTAGTAAAGATAGCATTAATTTATAGAGATAAGAACCACTGCGGGCTCTCGAGTTTTCTGGGTCCATAACGTTCCTCCCTCGACGGCCCCACTAGCACTCCTCAGAAAAGACGTGGATCTTATCGGGTCGTTAATAAGGTCCAAAATTTTAAAAAGTTTGTCCTGTATTAAAGAAATTTTTAAAAGAAACTTTCGCTTAGACTCGTCAAAACCGAATTATTCGGCAACTTTTCATAAAAAGAGAACCGATTTCCAAAAATATCCACTTTCACCTTCACTTTTGACTGTATTTTGCGTCTACCAAAAAGAAAAGAGTCGATATTTTAAATTTATTATCACTCCGATTCTATTTATTGTGGACTTTTTTCCCCGGAGTTTAGAAAATTTAAAATGAAAATTTATTTTAAGATATTTCTAGAAAATCGCATTGACAATTAAACGTGGCGAATGGCAATTTCCAATTAACCGAAAGTCGTTCTAAAATCACTTTTAAGCGTTAAACGAGCTTCCAGCGTCGAATAAAGAAAGATTTTTATCGTCCTTTGCAATGATTTAACGTTTCTTTTTTGAATAAATATACGAAATTTATCTCTTCATCCAGAGATAAGTTTGGAGCAATTGTCACAAAGACAACGACCGAATTTCCATCCGCTTTTTTGGCAAGTTTAGCGCATTTTTTTGACGAAAGATCCACGTAAAACCCGTGCCGCTTAAGTAAATGTAAAGTAAAAAATAGAAAAGTTTCCATCTTTCTTGCAGTATCCTTTCCGTTTCTACCGTGGAAAAGATGAAATTTTCAATTGCGCCCTGGCTAATTCTTGTAAAAGGGTGAGGTATTTTGTTTGTGGCAATTAACTTTAATAAGTTGCACACGTAGACCGTCCTTCAATATTAATTAAAATCTTTTCCGTGTATTTTTAATGCCAATAATTGTCTAAATTTCTTCTGTTTTGTGACTAATATACACAACTTGTACGGAAACACGTTAGGTGGATTTAACGGTCTTACCTCTAGAACGTTATTTTTGTGATTGTTATCTACGTCAGCTACGATATGTCCACCGTATGGTCCGAAAAGCGTTCCTTCCCTGATAGTCACGTGGCTACAAACAATATAATCGACGTCCGCTTGTTGGGATTCCCGGATTTCCAGTACATCCGTCGGCAATTTCAATACTTCTGCGAGTTCTTCCAATTCGTCTTCTGCTTTCCCTGAGGAGATCGGTTAGAAAATCGTTAGAAATCCGTTTAATTTGCTCGTCCGTACAAAAAAGTATCCTAATTTAAAATGAAACCGCCTTTTCCGCGCATAATCCGCCCCGACGAATTAACCGAGAGCGCATTCGGGTGTAAATTCGACTTGTTTTTGAGGTAAACGAGTGCGGGACCCAACCTTTCTTTTACGACTTCTCGCGTGTCTTCTTTGGGCTCTCTCCTGGTCTCTTTAAGAGAATTTCGGTTCAAAGGGTCCCTTATCGAAGAATGACACATAAAATCTTACTTATTTTTCTATCTTAAGGAGACTCGGGTGTATTTTTAAAGCCTTAATGACTACCGACGTCCCTTCGAAAAATGCTAATTTGGTGCCACCCGCTCGTCCTACTTCATTCTTTCTCCATTAAAGGGTATTTTAGAACATTTTACGAGGGAAATTCTTTTCTCTCCCCGAACTTCCGGTTCAAGCGTTGCAAAATTTTCGCGCCGGGCCTACGCAAATCGTTCGATACCTTAAAATAATCGATTAATTTCTCGGGCTTTACATCTACGTGACTAACCGCGAGCGAAAAGATAATGCGTGATGACACCGTGTCGTCCGCGATGAAGAATAATTTCGTGTTTTGTCATTGATTAATCTTCAGTTAAAGAAGTACTCCAACTCGATGTCCACTTTGTGCTATCCGCAAATATAATCGCTTTTTTTAAAATAGTTTCTAGAAAATCCGTTCGTGATCTCGTCAGGGTGATGAAACGTTATTCTTTGTCTGTCGGCGATACGACTCCTTTTTATCTGATACGATGACGAATGCAATGGATCGCGACTAATACGTCCGAGAGTACAATTAAAAGTATTGTGACGTGCAGGTAAAGCGTGTTTATCGTTTCAAAATAATAATTATTGACCAGTTATTAATAAAAGTCTGCTTTGGAAAGAATCGAAGAACGCTACTACCAAAATTCTGATAAAGAACACCTGGTAAAGTCGTTGACGTACCGAGAAAATAGAAATTTTCCTATTTAAATTTCATTCGTTTCCTTGTTTAAACAGATTTTGTCACGTTATTCAAAAGATATACAAAGACATATTTCAAAAATGCATATATTTAAGGATCCGGTTGGCCGTGTTTATAGTAGACTCGGAATTTGCATTTGTCATTTGGCAACGTCATAAATAACATCTCGGGAGATTGTTTTTTCTCGTCATCGCAGTGTTCCCGTGGAGACATCTCCGATATTTCGCAAAGTGACGATTTCGAAAGAACATTTGGATTTACAAAAAATTTTTATATCTTAAACAGCCAACAGAATCTATGAATAAACCAGTTTTCTATCTCCTTCTGCCTACGAAAGGGTTATTTTTCTGGTGCTTTATTAGTAAAATCTTCAATAAATTTTGTAATTACGTCCTAAAGTAAATCGAACGAGAATTTGCTTCCATTACCATACGCGAATTTGTATGCCATTAGAATTTCTGTGGTGTAAATGCTCTTGTTTCTATTGTACCTCTATACATCTATATCTATGTACTTATACTTTAATCCATAGTATTTTGACTGTATTTTAATTCATCGAAAACTCGGTTTTTGGCATCATTTTCACGTTTCAAACTATACTAAAGCCTCATCGATTTAGTCGTCGGTGGGAGGAGAGAGCATTTTCGAGGCAATCTTTTACGTTTTCAAATGTTTTATAAATCTGTCATTTAGTCATAAACTTCCAACGATAATACGCGGCTATTTTGACATTTATTTTCACGAAATTATCGTCTTTATATAGGTTTAGTCCAAGTGGCAGTTTTGCCTAATTCGTCCATTTATACGGGGTACTTTTTAGAGGATAGTAATTAATTGTTCTATAATACCTTCGACTAAATATTACATGCGGCGTCGACTTGTTTGTTGGTATTTTTAAATCGTATTCTTAAAAAAAGAAAAGACGGAGAAATTCATTTTTTAGGAGCCATTTTAACCGCTCCATTTTGCAATTACATTTTCCAAAAAACCTCGGCCTCTTCTTATTTAAAAAATAGCCGGGTTGCAGCATTCGAAGCGCATTACAGGGGAGAGAAAGTTCTTCTTCCCCCCGGGGTGGGGATTTTTATCCTCGACCGCAGCCGCACAAAACTTTCGACGGAGAAGACGCCAAACTTTCTCGTAACTCTGCGCCAATCGGAAAGACACCTCACTCGGAATCTTCTACTACCGCAAACACGATTCGGCTCCCCCTTTCACACCCCCTACGTTGTCAACGCCGCCGATTTATCTCGGCATGGCCAGCCGTCCGGCGCGTCAGCCGGACTTAGATAGGAGCGTGCCATTTCTTTGGGCATTCGTGCATGTGTTATCTCCTCTGACCGTCCCTCTAGTCAACGACTAGCCGGCGAGACATCAATCTTGGACATTCGTTCCCCCCTCTATGTTTTACAGAACCTTCCCCCTCCCCAAACCCACCGTCGTGTGATATACCGGGCGAAACTGTTTACCGAAACAAGCTTCTAACTCAAACAACGTGTGCAGCGATTAGTCGATGCTTCCTTTGCCTTTTTTTAATCTTCCTTTAATAGTTCTCTTACTCTTCAATCTGTTCAGATTAAAGTCGGATACAGCACGCTCTGAAGGATAAGCAACCACTCGAATAACTACGCTCCAATTTTTCCACTTTTCCCTTTTAAATTTATTTATTTTTTCCCCTTTATGTATTACGGCTATTTCTGGTCGGGAGGCGAATAAATAAACCTCCAAACGCCATTCGACCTCCAAGCTTCCAAATTCTCTTTATAGAATTTTTTAAATAACTTTAATTGCGATTTCGATCGATAGATGGCAATATAAGCGGGGTGGATGATTAAACTGGCGCATTTATCGTCGTCCTTCCATTTTGCATCCAGAAAGATTCGATTTTTTTTTTTTTTTTTTAATTCTCGTTACTTTAATTTTAATGAAAATCGAATCAATTTTAATTCCTAGGTCGACCAAATTTAAGATTATAAACCAGTCCTGTAAATCTTCCTCCCGTTTTTACCGACGAGGATGATTCGAATTTTTTATGTTTGTACGTTTTTTATCGATTAATAATTAGAAAATCATCTTTTCGCTTTAACTTTATGTATATTGATATAAATATGGCGGCCGGTTGTGACGTCCGACGTGGTGGAGCAACGATGGCAGTTCTTTTCCGACCGGGCTCCAGACAGTATTTTATACAAATTTCAAATTCTTAGTCCCTATTTTACACGTAAATATTATCTTTCTATCGTATTCCAGTTATTTACACAAAATAATTTTAAAATAAGCGGCAGAATTGGGTACAGAGCCGCAATTACGTTCAATACACTTATTAACGTTTTTATCATCTGGAGCATCCACAACTAATTGTGGAATTGACTAGAATCGTTTTTATAGTTAATTGCGGTTTATATAAAATTGAAATATTGGAAAGAAGTTAAAAAAATTAATCCGAATCGTTGAGAAAAGGAGAGTTTTCCGAAGGAGAACTGCTCATTAAGGAAAGCGTATTGGCGATATTTTCGAATGGTTTTAATGGATTGAAAAATAGTCAGCCTTAGGTCAACCTGGAGGCCGTCGACGTACTCGAAGACGATGAAGTGTTATCTGTCTTCACGGCATTACTTAACCTCGCAGAGTGTAGGAGACGGTTCTTCTTCCTTCAAAAAACTTCGTCGTTTCGAGACGTAGCCATCACTTCAACGTGTCAAGTCGTTCAATTAGATGCTTCAGCGATAATTGTCGCGCCAGAGCCAGATCGAATGACATTGTTTAAAGTCTCTCCTATCACCCTAACTCTTAGATAAATTTAACTCCTCAATCTTAACGGAGAATTTAAAACTTCTTTATAACTAGCCGAGACCGGCAATCGTCTTCTTTCGTCGGGATAAACAAGGAGACGGCGCAACCTGCCCAATAATTATCCGCCATTTAATGCCTTCCTCCAATATTCCGAGGGGGGAAAAAACGAAATTTTTCACTATTTAAGAATTATTTTCGTTCGAATTAATATTTTTCAAAAATTTCGTCGCCGATACGACATTATAACGTTATAAATTATCGCGGAAATATTTCGTCCGGGAGAAATTATGAGCTTAAAGTCGACTGCTTAAAATAGATAAATATCGACTCGGTTTTAAGTTTATACATTTTACAAAGAGGTCGAAAGGTGAAGGATTTTGCATATTTTATAAAGGAGGGAAGCATTTTTATAGTTTAGCCGAACTTAGCAAAGTAAGAAGATTCTAAGGTACATTCTCCAAAACGGAAATAAAGCGGAGAAGTAAAGGAGACCGAAATGAGATGTGAGACACGTTCACCCCATCTATTTAAATACACATCAATGGCTAAGACGGTCTCAGATTTCCTTCCATTATCTCACTCTTCCATCTTTAATACTTTCCTCTCCCATCACTCGCAGTTCGTCGGTTACGAGTTCCATCCAGCCCCTCCTCTTCTCCATCCATCCATCCTCTTAAAGTCGGTGATATATATACCTGTAACCCACATACGGACCCTTCGGGACGGGTCCGATTGAAAGAAGTGGAAATGAAGAGAAGTGTCGGCAGTTTGGTCCCTCCGGGATCGATGTGGCCCTGCACTGTCGGCCTTCTTTATTGCTCACCGAGGAATTTACTCTTCTCTTCTGCTGATTGAGTCGGTTCGAAAGGATGAATAAAAAGCAGCAAATGCCTCTCTCTTTCTCTCTGCCCTCCTCTCTTTAATTAACTTTCCCGCTCCCGCTTTAATTTTTTCCCTCGCTCTTTATTTTATCCCCCCTCGCGATTCGACGATCGGGATAACCTTGTTTTAACCTGTTGGCAAATTATGACTCGTTTCATTATCTGTAAAATATGCGAACCGATGTCTTCGATGGCTCTTCACGCTTCGCGGCGCTCACGTTTTTTTAAATATAGGATTTCACAACAGATGTGTTTATTTTTCTTTACTAAGCACTCGGAATACGCCGAGCAAGCTCTATAACAGAAGGCGAATAGTATAACGCTGTATAAATACTTGTAAACCGTAAAAATCCAATCTAGTTCCTCGCGAGACTCCTTAATCTAGCCAAAAATACGAGGAAGGTAGATGGAAATTTGGCTTGTATGGAGGCTAAACTATCGTTTTTGTATTTATGAAACACTACGGCAATATTTAATCACGGCACAAAGCTCTTACCAAAGATATTTCGGTCATTATTCACAAATCTATCCTTTGGCGACGACTTCATAAGCTTATCGGAATATTATTAATTATATAAATTAAGAATGTCGATTTCGATATCAGATAATTCGGTGCGAAGATAAATCGATTCGAATTCGAAAGGGAGGAGCAGATTCGAGACGTCATAAATTTAAAACGGCAAGACGATATGTTATTGGTTAGATTAGATCGGGGTACGAAATAAAACTTATCCAATTATAGTCGACCAAATTACCATACGATACCCGAGAGAATTTTTTGATAAATCCAGGCGCAGGATTTTTAAAAACAAGGAAATGACACCCGTCTAAACGAAAATGAAAGTTGGGTTTCAATTGGACCGAAGCAAAAATTGAAAAACCGAGATAACATATCATCGTTAACTTTTCCTGGATGAAGAAAGAGAAGCTTATGACAAACACTCTGTGAAAGAAATGATACAGAGGGAAAAGCGGGGGACGAGGAAACAGAAGGGAAGAAAAACTGACGAACTAACACAACAGGTGATGACGGGAGGCGGGAGCCATCTTTTTTTTATGCCAAGTGTTGAAGCAACAAAGCTGAAATATTAATTACGCTCGCGTCATCCCGGATTTTTTCGAAAAAAGAAAAAAAAAAGCAAAACGTCAGAAATAAGAAAAATTCGGAAAACAGATAACAGTTTTGTATGCACCCAGATAAACCCCCTCCTCCCCTCCTTCTTTAATTGTACGATCCGCCCCATCCGCAACGTCTTCAATTGCCACCGGAGTGATTTATTTATCCGCGTGGCCAGACGAAGGGGTCGAAAAATAATTTCTCCGGGGTAACGGTCGTTAAGACGACGACTTTGGGGGTGACGAACTCGACCCTTAGAGTCCAATCTTCTTATTGTTCTAGGCGGGCGACGTAAATCGCGGGCGACGACATTACTCAACGTCACGACTTACGTGAGTGTCGCGTGAGCGGTGTAGCAACTCGCGTTCGGTAGTCGACTGGCTGGCGGGCGAGCCCTCTTCTCTCGATCGAACAGTTCATCTCACAATAAATCTCCTGATGTTAGTGGCTGCTTATCTGAGCTTCCAGCGACAGTACTGCCTCTCCGTGAAGAAGGCGAGAAGGGGAAAGTTGCGGGGGGCGCGCGGGGGGCGAAGAGGGAAAAAAGCTCCACAGCCGAGCGATATATAATAAATGTACTGCCTTATCTGAGCACGTTGCAAATGTGCTGAGTTATGACACGTTTGGGCACCGAATTAATTTCCTGTTTTTGCGGACTGTGTGATTACTGGTGATAAGCCATGCATTTCTCATCAAAGCGCCTCACGTACACATACATACACACTGGGTCTCGCTTTCTCTTCGTCGGGGTATCGCCAGATATACATCAGTACTCTGTGGGAACTAAGGAGCGAATCCGAGATTCTAAAGCATTATCTCGGACGCTAGATAGCCCATCCATTTAAGATGGTGCACACGTGCCCGATCGATTTATTGCGCGACAAACCTCGACACCCTTCGCGCGCCCGGACAGGTGTAAACTTTTAATTAAATTAAACACAATGTTAATAACGGCGACCACCGAAATAACCGGCTTTTTTCCGACTATCTACGCTGCGACGTTAACCGGAATCAAAGCGTTTTTCTCTAAAATCTATCTTCAGTTTCACCTCACTTTATTATTATATTTTTTTCTGGAGCATCACTCACACTAGGAAATTCTCGTTTTAATCTCCCGGATCACGCTATCTCTCCTTTCTTCGGTTTGTCATTTCGATAATAATTCGCCTCGGGGCCGAAAGTCGTAACGTAGATGAAGTGGCTAAAAAATGACTAAGTCGGTGGCCGAAAAAAAGATTCAATCTCTACGAAGGAAAATCCAAAAGAACGCATTTACGAGAGTTTGCGGCCCAGGTACTCGCCCTGCGCGGATGTTAAGGTGAAAAGGTGTCCACCTTCGAAAAATGCCACCGTCGGCTGGCAACGGGAGAGAGGAAAAGCGGTGGCGCCTTCCCGATAGTGACGTCGATAGTCTCCATCCGTCGGTGGCAACACTGTCGAGCGTGGCCGAACGACATCACACCCGGGTTCATTTACATTATCTGGACCGTCCCGTCCCTCCCGAACCGTCAGAAGCCCCCACCTTCCTCGGGCGACGCGATGCGACTTGGTACGGTCCGATAAGAATGCTATCTGGTACCAAATCCTAGTCGGGGTGCAGAGAATCAAGCAAGGTAAAGTATCAGTGCGATGCATGCTACGGGAAGATAGTGTTCTTATCTCTCGGACAGATAGAATGCTTATTGTTATCGTCCAATGGCTGGACCGAGTCTTTTCTAAACACAGCCGGCGGGACGAATGGATGGCACAGGACCGATATGATAACCAGCGGGTAAATGGCTGACTCCATACACACACACACCAAATTTTATCACATAAACACAGCCCACACCATTGCAGTGAACCTTAAGCCTTCTTCCTTTCTTCTCCCTTATCGCATCCAGCCATGTAGACTTGCATTTAGTGTTCGCGGCAAGAGCTGAAGACACAAACCGACTCCGCTCTACCGATTCCTTTTTCGTGCACTCAAATAAACAAATTGCGTCTCTCTGCCTCTTCCTATTTCGACTGCCTCCTCCCCCCGCTAACTCTTTCCGCCGCTCCTTCCTCCTCCTATTGCTCTTGACGTTAACGTCAAATGGAAGGCGGAAACCCGAAGAGATATCGCGAATTTATAAAAGTCGTCGCTCCCCATGGGTGCATTGCGGGGTGCGCTTTACCTTTTTCTTCCCTCCGCAGCTGCCAAACGCCAGACTCTTCGGTCTTGGCCAATTTCCTACCCCCCTTCGCCACGGTTACGTTTCGGGGTGGTTACG
The DNA here is from genome assembly GCF_030686945.1 of Centruroides vittatus. Lineage (NCBI taxonomy): Eukaryota > Metazoa > Arthropoda > Arachnida > Scorpiones > Buthidae > Centruroides > Centruroides vittatus. Next base: position 986,106 of record NW_027122722.1, on the reverse strand, counting down.
GGATTGGCGGGTTAGCACCGTAACCGCTCTTACGTGGCAGAAGAGCGAAAACGGCATCTTAAACGCTTTAAATGTTCTATGCTTTTCCCTATTCAAGTTACTACCACACATCCTATAGGAAATTCCAAATATATATATATACATACACGAATCCTGTGAAAGTCGGTGTTACGATAACAGAAATTGTTAAGGGCTATCCATTTTCAATTAATCCAAATTTGTGATAATAAATTAAACTGAGATATTTCTGCTGTTATTTACTATTTAGCCAGTGAAGAAATCGGCCATCCTCCATTATATCATTGATCTGTAAAAGAACCCCCTTTTTGTTGTGTGTGGGATATAAGAAATCGCATCCAATTATTCGCATCGACCGCCATTAACGTTTTGTTATTGACGTTGGCCTTTCCGTCCGAACGTTGTCCGGAGCCGGGCCAAAACCGGAGAGATCGAATATCCCTCTAATGGTCTAAGGTCATTTTGATTACCGTCCACCACATCTTTCGCCGTGTAGCAATTAGCCTATTGCCACTTTTATAGGTTAGCCACTGCCTGTATCGATTTATAGATTTTCCTTCCTTGCGCAGGTAAATCGGCATTTGTATGCTTACAGTAAATACCATAGATAAAGCATAAATATTAAGTAGAAAATTGGTGCTAAAATTGAAAATTTTAAGCAAGTTTTACAGCATTCACATAAATTACGAAAATAATTTTAAAGAAAACTTTCGGCCGACGGAAATGTGAACGAAAAAATTCGTGACGAATTATGTCCAATATGCTGCGAGAATTTAAATCCTTCATGCGGTAATTTATATTGTTTAGCTTTCATTTACGCGGAGAGGATTTTTGAAATGATATCGGAATATTTTTCTATCGTCGATATCTTAGGTAGGCCTGTATAGAGTCGAAAAGTTTGTCGGGTAGACATATATGTATATATATGTATATATATATATATAGGGACCAAACTATAAAGGGCCATTAAGAGATCGAAACGAACGATATCAACTCCGATTAGTGACATTGGTCAGCAAATCAGTGCTTGGATTCTCATATAGTTGCGAACACGATACTAAATGATAGATGCAGTTTGCAATGTTGTGACACGTGTCCCGTTTAAATTGTCGCCACCATTACTCAAGTTTATAACGAGTGAAAGCAACTAAATATCCTCGGCACACGTTCCGCAATTGCAATTAACACTTCTGGACACTAACTGCCATGCTTTGCACTAATGGTCGATGGTTAACGACGTATATGGACGGAAGCACTAAACAGATAGCGCGTAGCCACGCACTCATTGGTCGTCAAATCTCGGCATTTACCGGATTTCCATATATGGAAATCGTCGGCTAATTTAACCAACTTGTTCGATCCTTCTTCTGGGACGTTGTGCCAAAGAGGAAAGTGCCTCGATTTCTCTTTAGTGCTCTTCCTGGAGAGCCTGCGCCACGGCACTACTTTGCAGTTCAAGGAGCGTGGGAAGTCGACAGACCGACGGACTGACTAGGAATTCCCATAAACGTGGGCCAAGTGTGATAGACAATAGTTTCTTGGGGTGTTAAAAAGAAAATAAGTACCACATCTCTGAAGCATGCTTCGAATTATTATTGGAGGATTTTTTTTTTTTTTTTGTAATTAAAATGTTCAATAAATCTTTAAACACGCCTTTCTATGGTAATTATATTTTAAAATAATTATATGAACTACCTAGAAATGTCGTTAAACTAACTTATTTAACGTAATTAAAATTACGGAATTAATTCTGTAAAGATAAATTTATAAAATCGAAAATTATAAAAAGTAAACAAGATATATTTATAAATATAAAACAAATAAAAATATTTTTCAAGTGAGATTATTTGGGAGATTATTTGAGAGAGAAGAGAGATAAATAAAGATAGGAGTACAAATTCGTGAAGCTTACGTACGAAATAGTTAAGTAGAAAATAAAGTTTAAAAATACTTTGGAGTAAAACACTCGAGAAGTAAAATTATCAATTAAAACTCCCATCTAGAACCTAAGAGCCAGATAAGAGACTTTCTAATTCCAGAAACTTTATCTCATCGCAGATAAGATAAAAATCCACAATAACTCTGGAAATCCTTCGTATCCCACAGTTCCAAATTGGTGGAAAATAAAATCAAATGCGAACTGTTGATATAAGTGCAAAATCTATAGTGGCATTCGAGTCGAGAAGAAGGAGAAGGAGGAAAGAAAGGAAAAAAAAAACATAAAAGCAAAAAATACAAAACTTTAAAACTGGCTTATCTTCTACCAGATCCTGTTGTTTATGAGTCAGCTGGTATAGGGCTCTGTATAATCACAGAACGCTATCTCTGGCTGCAAGTGTCGTCGAAGCATTAGCAGACTAGGCCTTTCTCCGAAAAACTTAATGTTTCTTATCTTAGAATTAAAGTACACACACACAGCAAGATGTAGCTTATCTTCCGTTGTATATCTGGCTGCAACTTCTCTCCTCTCACCAGAGATGAAGCAGATTGCCCAGAATATCTTTACTCTTAGATTGTTAAGTTTTTCTTCCGAATATGTCGATCTTTTGTTTGTCTCGAATATTTAAGGAGAGGGCTTTCTCTTTGATTACATTCGCTTGCCGGTTCCTCCCTAATTCGATTAATGAATCGGTTCCTCATATTTATATAAGTGTCCTCCTTCGGCATAATTTGGACCGATTTCCTAGCAGATATCTCCCTTTCTCTCTCGTTTTTAAGTCGTAATTGAAACCGGGCCCGATGGAAAGATAAGTTCTCCAAAGGGCTAAAGTTGGCAACCTCTCCCCCTCTAATCAACAGGCTGTACACAAAATTCGTAAGTTCTCCGCTCGTTATCCTCCTATATTTACCTAACAGAAGATTCGTTGCCTCATTCAATTATAAATTCGATTCAATTCGGTTCGACCTTCCACCCGATAAATATTTTAACACTTCTCTTCGTTCGATCTTGTGCCACGTACAGTAAGACGGAGTAAAAAAATAAATAAATAAATAAATGTAAGTCGATGAAACGTAACATTATCAATGAACATTGCAGGGAAAATGGAAGGATGCTTTCCACTTCCGGTTGTTTTTGCTCGGACGGGTCAACCGAGCGACGGTAATCCATCTACAGCAACCTATAGTTAAATCTGGGAACACAATCTTCAGGTTATTATTGCGGCAGCGCATTGCTGCACCTCCTCGTTTATCTCAGCCGCGTGGAGGGCTCCTCGTAAAACCTTGGGGCCGACCTTAATTCCCCCACCTGACAAGATACAATGTCTCGGGGTATTAGCCGACCTGTTAATAGACGATGTGCCTCTTGACAATCCGATCTTCTTTCCAATCACCACGTCAACAAGTTGGCACGCATGCACCACAGACACGATCCGTCACATAACTGTCACGCTAGACACTTTTTTCTCCTCTTTTGTCGTCAAATGTTGTTAATGGTTTCTTCTTGTCTCCGCTTGCAACGTCACGTTTCTAGTTTCCGCTCCGACTATTGACCTCGTAACGGTTTATAAGTCCTTTTGTGATTTACGGGCCGTTTGCCGGGATTAATTTTTTTTATGTTCGACGCTTCTCTTCTCTAATTGTTAAACTCCAATGATTTTGGTAAGGAGAAGAAAAAATTTAATGAAAAATTTGCCATCTTAAACAGATTTGTACGATTATATTTACGGATTTATCTCGATTATTAAGTAAATCGTTTCAACCGTGCGGGGCGCTCCTCCGCATTTATTTTATTAGCCCCTCGAATTTGTTTGATAAAGAAGAGCCCATTCGCCACCCAGTGTTAACATCAGAAAATTGAAAATTCCAACTGCGCCGAAGATAAATCGCAACAAATTCAGGATTTTCGGCTTACTTTTCAATTGTTTACGCCCGACCCAAGCCGGCGCCATTCCTTTTTTCGCAGTCTCGATACAGTTTAACGGTTGCCGAAGTGGCAAACCGTTAGCGCTTTTTTGAATGGACGAAAACTCCATTTATAATTTAATTATTATAAATATTCAATCGAGCAAAGTCGATTATCCCGGAAAAAGAGCAGTTAAAAAGAGGGACCGAGTGGCCAAGCAAAGAAATGCTATTTTCTACTGTTTCTAATGTAAATAGACTCTAAAAACTTAGACAATAACTTAGAATGAAACTCTTCTCGCTACGAAAAGAAATATCGCCTCTTTTAAGAGCTAATTTAGAAGATGCTATCTCGATTTCAACGCCCAAGCATCGACGCTGGCGCAACAACAAAAATAATCAAAAACTTAAAATAACCTTTATAGAATTATCCTTTTCATTAGAAGGTGAGAAGTAAAAGAGGAATTCGTCTTTATTTTAAACGTTAATAATCGCCTCCTTTTTATTCCTTCTGTCTATTCAGCTCCTCGATAATTATTTTTCTTGTTTATAAATAAAGTCTTACACACCTTCCAAATAATTTCAATAAAATAAAATGTCCTAGTTTGATTCCATTGCCTTTTATTATTTCTTTCTCTCCATTTTTATGGGTCCACAGAACGGTTTCTAACATTTCAAATTTTTATTTTTATTTTTGTTTTTTATTTTGCATTTGTTAGATTAGACGACGTGTTTATAAAATGATTTATATTTCGTTCCTTTCCTTTTTAAATCATAAAAATAAAAAATTGGGCTTCGTCTCTTCGATGTTTTTGCGCCGTCGACGAGGGAAAAAACTCGTTTTGAATAAGCAAAACTTTCCCCGGTGGTTATAAAAAAACAGAGAAGGGTGTAATTTACAAACGTGCAACCCCGCTAATCCTCACAAATTGTAACACAATCCCGGGAAATCCCCCCGCATCAACTACCAGATCCCACGTCGACCTCTCTCTTCTGGAAACGTAGCATAATCGTCAGCGTGGCCCGCCCCGACATTACGTGGCCACACCAGTTCCACCCCGTCCTAGGACGAGAGATAACCATCACTCGTTCCCACACCAACTATGGGTCATCTGCAACCCCATAATTATCCCCTTCTCCTCTCTTCGACCCCTTAATTGATTAGGGATGTCCGGAAGGTAAGGAATTTGTCCCCGGTTCACGCTCTTTAGCACCAGTTTGAAGTCACGTAAAGAAAAGAAAAAAAAAATTTTTAAACAAACACAATAACTTAGTAGAAAGAAGTCTATTGTTTCTCGATCGCGACGTTTTAAATTGCAGAAAAATGGGAGGAAGAAACTCTAAACTCGGTTCGTGCCCTGCCGGAATGGCTCGTCTTCTATCTCTAATCTTTAAATAGTTTTTAAAATTTTCACAAAGAAGTTCAATAGTAATGATAATGTCATCAGACCATCTGGTGGTAGGCTATTGCAAAGAGGGCAAGGACGAGCCCTTATCTCAACCCTTTGCTTCGTCACCCACGCAGAAGGAGGTGGTGCACTCTCTACGTCTTTAAGAAAGCTGACATTAAACAGGTGGAGGGGTTAACATCACTTCTAAGATAAAAACTTAAATAGAAACACTCAGCCGAGAGGAAGGGAAAGGAGGGGAAAAAAGTTAAAAAGCAAAGCCCTTATCTCATCTCTACTCGACTATCTTGTGGGGTGGCTCCCTCTAACGGTACCGTATGTTATTAGTCGGAGACACTGGTAATTTCGCGATTATAACGCAAATTCTACCCCCTTCGGCGTTTCATTTTATTTATTTATTTATTTTTGATTAGGTTTAACTTCTTAAATAGTAAGAAAGAGCTTACAATTTTTCTCCCTAATAAAAATCTCTACTTCGTTTACAGAGGGTAACGGTTAAGAGTCGTTATCTAAACGTCTTTTCGACGTTAGAATTTGGCTTCGAAATAAATTGCGTAACAAAGTAACAATGCACCCATTATGGCATTTGAAAGTTACGCTTTCTATTGTCGAAAAAATTATATCAGAAATATAAAAATGCGGAACAATGTTCGGTCGACAATTTTTCAATTGGACAAAAAAAGGGGGGATATATTTTAGGCACAAAAGGGCGAATTAATAAGAACGAGATATATATTCGGAGAGAAGACGAGCCCGAGGAGAAAGGAGGAATGCAATGCTTTAATGTGGATTGGCCGAGTACAAATTTAATCTGTGTGTGGTTTGGAGGTATTAACATCCCTCTAGCCAGACGGCGGCAATATTGGTAAGGTATTGGCGTGTCAAAAACCGTAACAAATATCCCGGCACAGGAACCTCCAGCCCGGGGCTAAAGGTACGGGCGGTTAGCATTTTGACAAAACGCGATTCCCTCTAAAGGTTTATAAAAGAGCGGCATTTCAGACACATTATTGTGATGTGCCTCGCGTAAATCTTTTTATTCTTTCCCTTTCTTTTCACTTTTTCTTACGTCTCTTCCCCCCCGCTCATATCTCATTGATATTCCTCGTTTTCTATTTTTGCCCCCTTTACTCGTCTGGCTTTGTCTCTCATTGTTAATCCGCATTTGCATCTTCCCAACCGCATAACGTATTTTTTGAAAAAATCCGATTAGGAAATTAATCGAAAACTTTTCTCCCCTGTTTTCTTTTCGCATTTTGTTGTTAAAATAAGAAAATGTTAAAAGAAAAAAAAGAAGCGAAGCCAACGAATTTCAGAAATTATTAAATGTCGACTGTACTTAAAATCCGTCAGAATATTATAAAATGTCGTGATTTAAGCGCTATGAAATTAAAGAACTTTTAAGGTGCAAAATAAATCGCGAGCACGATCCTAGAAATCCGGGAAAGATTTGCACGCGCTTTGAATACAGTGTCTCGTGCCGGAACGGGATTTGCTGGGGGTCTGGCGATTTTAGGAGAAAGCGCGGAGGTGGCGGTGGGCCCTTCCCGCCACTTAATGGAAGCGGCCTCCGTAGATAAGGTCGAAGGTCGCGAGTCCGGCCGGGCCCGACCTTGACATTAAAGAGGGATCGATTTAAATGCAGAAGTAAGCCGTGGGATGATCCGAGGCCGGCGAATTATCGCCGAACGGAATCCGACCGATCTGTTTGCAGCCGAGCCCGCTGCAAACATTATCAGCTTGGCAAGCGACGAGAGAAGCGAGCATGCAGAAAGTCTTCTCCTTCGCCTCCCCCTCGCCCACCCCCTTCTTTAATACTTCCCGTATCAGCAGTGGGCCGTCAGTGCTCGGCTTCATATTTCATCGCCCGCCCCCGTCAAAGGCGTGAAATTTAGGTGCATAAGCCCCAACGCCAATCCATTTCTCTTATCTTATCATTCTTGCTATCATTCTAGCCCCGTCTTCTTTCTTTTTACCCTCTTTCCCCTCTTGCTCCCCTTCCCCCCGCGCTATTGCAGCGGGGGATATCCGAGCTTCGCGCGAATATGTGCGATGTGTGTGTGAGTGCACTCACAATGTGACCCAGATATGATTAATGTTAATCTTGCCACTGAAGAAGGACTGGTTGAGTTAAGGAGAGGTTTCTTAGAAAAGAGGTCGAATACTTTTTTGATAGGGTAATGGTGGTCGGGGAGTTGTTACGATTACGGAGCTAAAGGCGTCGGGGGGAGGAAGAAGGAAAAAAAATAACGTCGACGAAGCGATATACTTTCCCTTCTGCCGATATCGCTAAAGACATTCGACGAAGTAGAAATAAACATGTCTCCGGCTTGTTTATTTGAATGGGAGGGGCACTCGCCGTCCTCGTCACCACCCTCTCCTCCTTCCAATATTTCCTTTACTGCTCCTTTAATATGTATGCGTCCACCTAGCCAGCACGCGCTGCCTACCGGTGACGTATTTTTTACCGTTTCCATTCGGGTTACGGGTAAATTTATTTTATTTTAAGAAAATTAAATCCTCCCTCCGCGCGTTATCTAACAATTGGCTGCAACTGTAATTAATCACTTTAATTAACACTACCATTCGCGTATAAATCTAACGGAGTATCGGAGTACTTTTACGTAGAGGAGACGGTGTAACGGTTATTTTACGTCACCGAGATCGACTAATTCCCTCCAAGAGTGTGAAGTATTAGTAACTGTCCGGAAGTTAAATGCAAGAATTCCCCAGGAAACGTCGTCTCGGGTCGACGTAGGAAGCGTAAACATTATGGACGTCCCCGATGGCGTTAAATATTGGCCACGCTTCAATTCCTACAGGATCAAAATCCGAACGTCTGCACTATTCGCGGGGGGACGGCTCCTTTAGCCCGGAGGACCGAAATGTCTACTTTTCTCCGTAACGAGATAACCGTTCGACTTTGCATTTAACATCTTGGCTCGTTAATTACCACGTGATAGATGAAGCCGGAGAAGATTGGATTGGCCGGATTTTTTTTGGAGAATTTACTACTTCATTTACCCGACTGTGTTTCTATTAATCTCTAAGGAACGAGCTTAACAAACTTATGCCATCAGGCATAGATAGTCGCCGATAGGAGAGATGCAAAGCGTGATAAAAAGAGTCGAAACGGGAAGGGGGTGTGCGGCATCCTCCTAGTATATCGTTACGAGGGAAGGATGTTTTATATCTCTACATCTCCACTAACAGCAGTTTTTCTTTCCCCGCCACCCCCCGAAGTTACGATGTGTTACGAGGGATGATGATAATAAAACCAGCGTTGCCCCGATTAACCGGCAGACGGCCCACCCTTCGGAACTGTCTACTCATTATCTTTCAGATTCGACGACGATAAAAATTTGCGATAAGGAGAGCAAAGCAAAGCGAGTTGAATATTACAAATTGTGTCAATCTATTCCTTTCATCGTCCTTTGAAATAATGCTAATCGTAACTTAGATTCACGTCCACCCACCGGGACCTCTTCGAAAATCGATCGTGGGATTTTCCGAATATCTTCGGATTAATAAGAAATTCCACATTCTGTCCAGAAATCGAACTACTCGGATAATTAATAACATCACCTCCCTCGGAATCTTTTCATTTTGCCTAATTTCGGAAGAAATTAGGATGGGGGAAGGAGCAGAAATTCAAAAATTCAATCCTTTGCCTGCTTTGTGACGGGTTTACGGATCGATACCTCATTAAACACTAAAATAATTGTAAAATTGCCCCGTAATATTTTAATCGGAATGTTGTACCGTGAAAATATTACAAATAATTAATTACCCGTTGATAAAATTTTTGAATTTGTTTCATTGTTTTACATGTTTTGGGAACATGATACGGGCCTGTTTCGAATAGATAAATTTTTCTTGCAAGTACAAAGCAATAGGACGAATTTTAAAGCCGCATTTATACAATTATTCTAAATCTAGATATACATTAAAAGCGTGTTTATTGGATTTTAAACGGATTGAAACACCGTTTATTTAAATTTCTCGTAAATAAATGCCCAGTTTTTTGGAACTGAGCTCTAAAATACGAATTGAATCGATTTTCATATTTTAAATATTGATATTTCGGTAAGCTGTTACAAATTTAATACAAAATTTATTTCTTTATCTTTATTTTTAAAAAAATTCAAAATATTTTTGGTGATTTTGACTGTTTTCTGGGCCATGTTTTCATTGAAACCGATTTATATTAATCATTTGTCGCGTGAAAATCTGTCCGAAAATTTCCGTTACTTGGGAGAAAAAATAAGAATAAATAGAATTAGAAAAACAAATTTTTTTACACTTTTTCATGAGAGTCAAATATACAAAAAAAGGCAAATATTGTATCTGCTATAATATTGTATTTTCGAAAAAATTGTCTTAAAAAATACGTGAGAAAATCAAAGATCCGTAAGATTAACTAACATAAAATGAGAAGGGAATTTCTAATCATTACAAAACACTTTCAGCAAATAAATACGAGGACAAAAATAAATAAAACTTACCAAATAGGCCTTATATATACATTTATATGTAAAGTAAGTTAGAAAGTCGGTATCGTTCTTCCAAAAATAAAAAAAATTCGGATCATTAAATCAAACTGAAAATATCCGATTAGAATCGAATTAAATTGGCTATCTACTTCACTCCACACTCGAATAAACATTGTAATTAATTTTAAAAAATATCTCGCCCAAACAAAAAAAAAAGAAAAAAGTTAAATAAAAGTGATGAAGATAGAAAGGATAATTATTGAAAGTTTTAAAGGCAAAGGGAGGAGAGAATGAGTACGGAGAGAGGGGAAAAAGAGCTTTGTAAAAAAGCGAAGGGAAGGGTGTTAAGACGAGAGAAGAAATTAAGTCATTTCTTACTCGGTTCTATTAACTGTATCCACTGGCAATCCCTAATAAGGTCGACGCATTGTCCCTATCATTCCATCTGCTTCATTACGGACTCGAGACTCCTCACTAATAAATCCGATCCGAAGCCAGAGTCGGGAAGGAAGAAGCGCGCGAGATAAACAGCCAAGTAGGAAAAAAAATGTAGAAATTAATCAAGTAGGTCTATGTTTCTTCTTGTTCACCCATTGGGAATCCTTTTTTTCCGGACATGCGCAATTAAAGCCGGTTTTGCATTACGTCCGGAAAAGTAAACGTTAAATTTTAACGAATTCCATAAAGCCCCGGACTTTATATAAAGCTTAAACCCAGACGAAAATCGATTGGAGGAATGTTTTGCTTATCATTTAAATTTTATCGGCGCGATAATGCGCTTCTATTTTTTAAAGGTGAATTAGTTGGGCGCAAAATGCTTCTATTCAATGGGTGAATTGATGTAAGATGTAAGACTTCTCTATTCAAAGGGAGAACTGTGTTGTAATACGCCTCCGCACAATAGACGAATTGGTAGAGAGAAGTGAGACAGTCCCTTTCAATGGGCGGATTGTTAAATAAGGTGTACGTAATAGGCACGTATTTGTCAATAACGTCTGAATTATAACGAGTGCCGTCGACTGGGTTAATTTTACAGTCGAGAATTACCCAAACAGACAATAGTTTGTCTCTCCGCTTTGCTCCCGGCATTCATTTATCCGGATCCTTTTCAATTTTACGAAAACTCTAGCCGCTTGCTCATCACCACGCGGTAAGGTGTCGTTTTTTTCGAATTGCACCCCCATAAAAAATTCCCTTTCTCACGAATAACACGCCTTGACGAAAAAAATAGATAAATAATCGACTAGTGAATTTCTTCCTTGAGAAAATACGAAGACGTAATTTAAAAAAAATCAGCCGTTTTGGTTTTTTCGACGGTAAACATTATGTTACGAAACTAGGCAGATAACACTGCAACTTTTACTGCGAATTAATTTATATTAATGTCTATACTTAGCGTGCATTAGTATACAAAGTATAGACGTTTAATGCCGATTATTTATGTCGATACAGAACTGATATACTAATAACAAGTATTGTAGTCATAATTAAGTGATTATAATAGATCTACTTAATACATATGCTGATAAAGTTATGTTACAAAAAATAATAATAATAATTAACACGTAAGAACGGACATCGAGTAAAATAGCATAATTAACGAGTAACTCGAGTTAAAAAAAAAGCGAAATGTTAATTTAATTGCGAAGATTAACGCGTGCGAAACTATTCTTAATAATGCGTACAGTCCCTTTTACTAGTAAATAATTATAAAATTATTTTTAAACGTAATTAAAAGAGTAAAATATCATTTAAAAAATCTTACGCAAGCCGAGCAGATTTCGCTTCCTCTCAACTTTTGCTCATCTGGAAGAATGCAAATAGTAAAGAACGCATCGAAACTTATCAACAGATAATGTTTAACCCATTATAAGATATATTTTTAAAACTCTACATTATTTTTAGCTTATCTTATCTTCTTCAAGGCCTTCTAACTACTACTTTAATAAATATTGTGATATCAATTCGATTTTTTACCTGTTTTCGCCTACAAATATGGCGTAGAATTGTTTGAAATTTTCGCTAAACTAGGAGAGAATTTTCTAAATTTGAGTATATATTTTTTAAAAGAAGAAGAAGAAAAAGTTCAGAAAAATGCAATTTAGTAGGATTAATGAAAGACCGTTCGAGAAATATCTACCAGAAAGCTGCGAAAATGAATTAAAGTCGACAATACAACAAGAAGCATGGAGAAATTGAAGAGGAAGTTGTGAAGGAGGAAACCCAAACAAGGCTAGAAAATTAATTAAGACGGAAAGGGGAGGGAAAAACGTATAAGAAAACCCAGTAAATTATAAAACAGAAAAGGAGAAGAGGCATTCGGAGAAATTCTAAACTTTAAATTAGAAAAAAAAAAGTTTTGAAAAATGGCGAAAATAAACAGAAAATTGTTAAGTGTATACAAGTTATCTTTAAAGTTTAATTAATCGAATTATGATCTTCTAATCTGCTTCGCTTATTAAAAGAGATTAAGATATCTAACATCAAACCAGTTTACTTTTACTTCGCAAGCAAGCTAGCCGTTGGCAAGCTTTAAACAAACTGCATTCATTATCTGCGAGGAAAATCATCTCTAAATGACAGATTAATGGTTTTTAGATGTAACGATACTTGGCATTGTCTCCGTTTGTATTGACAATATCTGACAAACACCCGAACTGGTAGCGACGATAAATACGCATCGGAATAAGGTGTCGATACAGGTCAGTTAGATTGCCAACCGTCTCACGGCGCATGAGCAGTGGCGGGTTAAAGTTTTCGAGCGACCAATTGATTATCTGCAAGTCCATTACCAACGGAAAGATAACAAGAGGTCCGATTTCTGATGATAAAATGTCTATCGACCGTTCGGGTGTATTGCAAAAATGACACTCGCCCCTATCTCTCGAAAGTTCAGACTTAGCTGATGACGTTAGGTGACGTATGATAATTAGGCCTCTTAGGGCCTCTGGGGAATTCCCGCATTCGTCTTTGGGTGGTCTGAAACGATCGGTGGCCTCCCCGTTCGATGTTCGAACGCGTGAATTACGTAAAGCGATAGGGAAATGTTTGAGATATCGAATACAGGACACCGAAATAGGTGGATATTTAGGGACTAGAATAGCCGCCACGTGACGCCGCCAGATAAGTTTCCAATGGCGACTCCCATCTAACAAAATCGTGTCGTTTGATACACGAGAATCTCGGCGTCGAAAAAACAAAAGTGCCGAAATTTCCGAATGCGCCAAAGATTCTTAACAGAAATTTCAAATATAACAAATAAGAGGATTGAGGCAGGGGAAATCTGTAAAACTGGTCACGAAACCATAATTAATGAAGAAGAGCTCACGATATAGATGATAGACGCCTAATTACTAGGGTATCTTTATTCATGATCTAAAATGTGTAATAGAGTTGTATAATGCCAGTTCGTAAGCACGTGATTAAAAGGTAGAGAAGAGAGATGGCGACAATCTTCTTTTATCTTAGATTTTCCTACACGCAGACACACACAAACATATATATATATATATATTGGTGATGAATAGCTGTAAAGAAAGTCTATAAAAAGGAGAATTTAAATGAAAATATAAAAATGTCGAATCAATTAAGCCAAGTGTAAAGATAGCGATGGTTTTACGGGTTGCTTCTAATAAAGGCGCCAGTTTTGTAAAGGTTTACCACTTCAGTGGAGAAGATGCGGCTAACAATCCTTATTCCTTCGACCTAAAAAATCCAAATAGCAAATTTATCAATTTGAATAAAACAAAAGCCGATTGCAGAATGGACTAGTCAGATTTGAGAAGATAGTTGATGGTACCCGGTAATGAGGGAAAGGTGCCTATCTCATTCATCTCTTTCCTCATTTACTAGAAACGGAACAGCGCCTGCATCCATTACTGATGCTAGTGGCACTCGGCAAAGTCAGTCAGATGCTGCGATACTGTTGTGCTTCCTCTCGAAACGTTATCAGCTCGACGTTTCAAAAGTTTTTGAAAATCACTTCTCCTTGTTCGTTCAGTTTCATTCCCTGTTAAAGCTGCTCTTTCTTCTACGGCTCTCTTCATTCTATTGGACTTTCATTGTTTACTTTGCATCTCCTCGCTTTTTTTCCCTTTCATTACTGGCAGCACCGCTTGGGAGAAGAGTTCCAGCCATAAGCTATTTTAATTTACTTTTTTTTTATCACTCCTTTCGATTCTCTTCTATATCTGTGAAGGCCTTCAACCCGGGAGAAGGCCCGTACAAGAATAAATTTTCATTTCTATCGTGACTTGTTCTTTCTCCTTTATTTCTGGATCCGAATTCCGCGGCGAAATTCGTCTTTTTGCCTCATGTAACCGTCTCGTTTAAACGAAATATAAATTTCCACCAAGTATCGGATTTTCCATTTTTCCAGGAAAGTTCAAGTCTCGTTTCTAACAAACTGGACTTCAATTGATCACCTTCGCACTTCCTAAGTTAACAGAAGTTGAGTAACTTAAGTCGCTATGCAAAAATTTTTCTCGGTTCTGCGGTATGACAAGATCAAAACTTGGTAAAGTAATAAAATTTAAACTAGAAAGTTAATAACCGGAGGTAAAAAGGGGGATATCCAACAAATAAACAACAATTCCTATCGTCGACATGGCAAAAGCGAAATTGCCACTGCATTTCTAACATTAGAATTTCAAACGACAGCCATATAAAAGGTAAAGTCATAAATTAAGAAGGTCGATAGTCATCTCTTAAATCTCTAATCTCCCGAAAAATAAGATAGCATTTAGATAAAGATTAATTCGTTTATAAGTCGGCGATAATGAATATGTGGATAAGCCTGAATTATATCGGTACAACGACATTGACTAAAAGCATAAATCAAGCCTACTAAGTAACCAATTGAAATTCTGCAAGCGGTAAAGGACTAAAATGTCAAGTAGGTTGCAAGAAAAGAAAAAAACCAGCGAGGAAAAAAGCTGGATGTCCTTGGTGACTGGAAAGAAGATGCAATCTGAAGTAGATAAAGATCTGCAACAAGACTAGACCCTGCTTACTGTATCTAACTACCGGTTCTTCGTCCTTCTTCAATTCTTTAGTGATTTATATTTAGTCTGTTTTAAGGGCGCGGCGAGTCTTTTAGTTAAGGTTTTAAACCTATTCGTTATGCACTTTGCTCATGAATTGCCCGGTAATGAAGGTTAAGTGAGGCAAATTGAAATATCTCGTATTCAATTTGGCTCCTTTCGTCCTGGAATTGTTTCGAATTCAATCCGCCGGCTTGCAAGTAGAAAAGGTATCGACGCCGGATAAGAATCTCCTATTTTATCGTGGCATCGTTAGACGAAACGTCCACCCTACCGAAAGACTCGAGAGTGCCCTATCTTAGAACCAGCGTGGCTCTACCGGGCTTTAACTTCTCGACCTCGTCTCCAAATCTCGTTTAATGCGGCGAGACATTTTATTTAAAAAAAAATAAAATTATTCTCTGACTTTTAGAACAGTTTTTCCCCTTTATTTCCGGGCCGAGTATCGGGAGAAAATGCCAGAAAGTTTCTTAGCCTTGCCGATTGTCTGGTAACATTATACATAAATGCATATCCAATGCGGATGAATGTTGGCTTTCAGCGAAAGAGGTTAAAACTGGATAAAGGAGATGGTTGGCGATAAGTGATGGTGTCAAAATGTCGCCCGGGTCCCTAAGTTGAGTGGAATTCCCGCAACTGATCGTTGGCTATCGCGTTACAAGAGAGTGATGTGCTCTTAATGGGGATGCTGTTTGCTGTCGATGCGTTTAAAAGAGCTTCGTCAACCTTTTTAACCCCATTCATAATCAGTTTCTTAACATTTTCGGAAAAGCAAAGTTCAAGAATAAAGTTTGCAGATATCTTAAAAGGTCGACAAAGAGGGATAGGTTAATGTGGAGATTTTATCTATTTTTAATTGAATATTTTAAAAGCGTTTCCACGTGAAATACCTTATTTTAGCTTTTACGCATATTTTATTTGGTTATTTTTTCCCTACTTTCAAGTGTTTTAAGTTCATCTTTATTTATTTTTCTTTTGTTTAAAGCGTTGGACCAATAAGATCGTTTCTTCCTCTTATAATTAAAAAAAAATAACGTTTAAAATTTTTTTCAAACAAGTTAACAGTCTCATTTCTATAATTAGGTGCATAAAAATACAAATTAAAATAAAATTTTTCGTCGTTTACGTATTACAAATGTGTTTTAAAATCATAATTTTTGACATTTTGAAAATTTTACAGAGTTTCCAGCTCAGATTTCTGAATTTAGTGTAAGTTATCAGTCAATTATCGGGAGGATCCCGTATAAATTTTAAAAGCTAACAACAAAAGTGACCGTTTTGACCCGGAGTGATAGAAAAGAGGATCAAATCAATCGCTTTTTCTTCCCTTACAACTACCTCTAGATAGAAAGAAAGACGATAAGACTGGATGGTTCGAAATTATTAATCCTAGGACGAACGATAAGGAAGAGATAAGGAATACCAGACCGGCATTTACATGTAAAATCCATTTGGTTGTCCAGATGAGATATTCTAAGGGTCCTCTTTCCGATAACATCTGCAGTAGGTCAGATAAAACAGGAATAGGTCAATGAGAGTATCACTCCCTACTTTCCATAAAAAAAAAGAAAATCCACTCGGGAGATAAAACACCTCGCAAATTTAAGAAAGGAAAAATCATTAAGTTATGATATATCGACGGGATTCGCACTTCTTAAAGGTTCCTATACTGATTTATGAATGCTAGACTCGATACTTCTCGCTTTTTAAAGTTTATCTGGTCACGGCCCTTCAATTAGTCTATTAATAGGGCCCACGCCTACGGTCCAATTATAAAAGTAAACTCGAACTAATTTGGTCTATCGTTAAATGATAACTGTCACGGATTACTCCAATCTTCATCCGGGATGCATCCTACAACAGAATACTTGATTTTCTATAGTTAACCGCTACTCCACTACTGTACTTAATGGCTAATTCTTATGGTGTAAAAATCTCCTCTTATTCGTATGGTAAGAATATATGCCAAGTAAGACAGCATAGAACAAGTCTTGCAACTCAAAAGATATTTAAAATTAGTGAGCCCCCAGCGGATCGAATGGTGCGACTGATCGATCGATTCTCACTTACTCGATACTTTAATATTAAAACTTAGAATAGGATCATCTTCACATTTAAAGCCTTATAGGTATTTATAGGTAAAATTAATGGTTATCGACCATTTATTTTACTCGCGTGTTTCAGCGCTATTAAGTTTTGTCTGCATTAAAATGAAAGTTGGAATAGATGAGTAATAGTGTAGACTAACTGCTACGAGCATCATCTGCTGGAGGAAGATGGAAAATAACTCGGAAAATCTTCGACTCCTCTTCAATATTTTAAAAATCATTTTTTTAAATTTTAATTTTTCACTTTTAAACATGTTTAAACCGAAATTTCGAGCGTTACGTGTATCTTGATACAGGAATTGGCGGAGCAATTCTTCTAATCCCGCCAAGGTACGCAGCTCCTCTAATGATAAAAACAGTTAATAATACTTAAAGAAATTGTTATAGTAATAAAAATCGTTTTTAAATCAGTAAATTTCTGGAAAAGAATCAAGATTGATGCCGGAGTAACAGGAATATTTTCCATTTTTACAAATCACGTGCATAAAAAACGATAGAACAATCAATTTTTGTAGCTTTAAAAAATGGGAGAATAAAGAGAGGATCAAAAGTATTTTCTATGCAAAGAGGACAATCAATTTTTCAACCTGTTTCGAGATCTGTTAAAGAATTGAAACGGTTATAGCCGCGGATCCAAAAACACTTGGCGGACCTTAATCCTTATAATCTGGGAGTATAAAGTAAGAGAAAGATTTTCTCCATAGAAAGAATAAAGTTTATTGACGGACTATAATCCCCAATCGACTGAGTTTCTTCAACAGGATTGCCATATCTTGTTTCTTTTCTTCGTTTCAATGCCGGTCGCAGAATTTCAAAGAGATTGGCTCTTAGCATGCGGGGGAGGAACGTGAGGGACATACTTCCCCGACTCGCCGAAACTGAAACAACCTTTTATCAATAAAACCCAGGCGTGATTCAAGGCCTTCTAGTGGACAGAGAGGTGAAAGAAAGAAAGAAAAAATATCTTCCATTCGCCTTTAAAACCAGAGAATGTGATTCATTGCAAAGCTAATCAACCATGATTATCTTCCAACAGCAGATGTTGCAAAAGCAATGCAAACAGAAAGACCAAGTCTGGGCGTAGGTATAGATAAAGTGAAAGAGATGCTGAATGCGAATTAGTTGGTGGAAGGGATAGAAATGTAGGGGGTATAACCATTAACGAACAGCATCCAACATCTGATAAGGGTCGTCGGCAGCGAGAGAGAAGGATATCGCCACGCTTTATCAAACCTTATCGTCCCGTGCTATCTGCTGAATGGTAAGTGTCTAAACAGCCATCAATCACCTCGTACCGTGTGGGATTAAATGAAGCAGGAATCGCATCATCCCATCTCTCCATCTGTGTTTGAAGAGAAATGGGTTCCGAGTTAAAAAAGAATTTCTTCTCCCCATTCTAAATATTGTCATCGAATAGAATTTAAATTGATACTACCTGTGTGATCGTTTATCGATTTATCACCTCCCTTTTTTTTAATGTTGGCCGGCGCAATTCTCTCTAACAAGAAATTCTCTCCGCTTTCTACTTAATTTACCAGCAACTAACACCTTTACCAACGCCAAAGTCGGGTAGACGTATGCGTGATACTTATATCTTAATGACTGTTTTGTTATGTTTAAACGAAACCTTAATTGATATTCGAGCAAAACAGGTTTCCGCCTAATTTTTTACCACTCTGGACGAGAAATTTTTCATTTTGGCCCTTTTTTCTCTGGCAATTCTATCGACGAGTGGCATTGTTTTCCAATCAACCGATATAATTAATAATAGTGGCGAAGTTAAGCGGAAGAGACGAAAAAAACGTGACAATTTTAAAGAATTTTATATCTGAAAAATCGCTTTTTTTTCTAGAGAAACGTCTAGAGGAAGAGATGATGCGTATAGATTTAAAAGGCTAAATTACCGAAGGGCTTAGCACTTAAATTATATATTAAAAAATTCTAATAAGAGACAGGAATAAGAAGAAATAAAGCGTCTTTAGGAGCAAAGTAGCCATGCATGACAAGTGACCGTTTCTTCCCACGATTCTACAAGATAAAAGAAAGGCGGGGTTCATCTACTTGCCGTAGCACGAAGCAATTATTTAGAGTATAGGAGAAGACTAAATCCCGATCCCTCCGCGGGTTTAAACAATTTAAAACCCGTACGACGATAATTATAAGAAGAATATTACCACTTTCGATTGATTCCGATTCGGTTTTTCTAAATTATTCATTTTTCTGTTATCTGTTTCAATAGATAAAACGTGTAGAAGTGAAGATAAAGAGCGCGAGAGAGTTCCCCCATCCCCAGAGTAGGAATATTATTGTAACCTATTGGAAGTTTTATCTGACTTTAGCTTTTGCAGATATTGTGAATCATCAACTTCAAGATAATTTTTAGCTTCATTCGCAAATCGCTATTATCTTGAATAGAGTACGAATGTGGTAAGATAAAAATAATATGAAATAAAATTAGAAAAAAAAATGCGTGTGTATGTAGGAAATCGATAGAGATAAGGCATTTTTGGAAACAATAATATTCCATTATCGTTTTGCTGTGTATGTTAAGATTATAAGAGGCCTTTTAAACACTAAGAAAGGTGTTTTCCCCGTTAACAAACTTTTTTAAGTCATCGAAAAGTGAAATTTCTCACCTGGAGTCAATCTTTACTAAAAATTTCAATAATTGTAAACACAAATCGGCAGTTGTTAATGTGAGGGTGCACTTCTGCCAGACCCTTTCTGGAATTTTTCCACCTTTTGTCATTCACAATCCAGTTCTTTCTTGAAGTAAAATGCACTGATATTAAATTTTGGATTTTTTTTTCTGTTGTAAATTCTTACCTAGACCTAAATTAATGAATTTTCTTCCTTAATCGCTGCACCTAAAATGGAAAAACGAGACCACTCTACTCCATTAAAGCCTCGACAGATTCTTCTCGGATGTGCGAGGATGCATTTTAAAAATTCGAGGGGGTGCGAGAAGTGGGAAAGGTTAAGAACCACTGAGGCGAATGAATTTATTTTACTGTTTTTTAGGTTGTAAATTTTTATCTAATACTTTAAATCTCTAATTCTCAAGATATTAAATATATTATACACTTGTGTCTTCGTCTCTAAATGGTAAAAATTGTCAACAAATTGGACCCAATTTCCATTTTATTTCTGTATTTAAATCGGTGTTAGGAGTTTTCTATGTATTTATTTATTTTCCATCGTATCCAGTACATTTTTAAAGAGTTTCGTCGCTCATTTTTAATAGCTTACGGCATTCTGTTTCGACGATTACTCTTGAAAATATTCGAAACATATTAATAAAAGCCCGAGATAAGAATTAAAAGCATTCTAATTAATAAAAATGTATTTTTTGAGGTTAATCAGATTAACTTATCTTTTATTTCTTATCGAAATCGAAGCCTTTTCTTTATTTAAAGTGAAAAATCCTCTTTAAATTGTTAGAGAAAGGGGAGGAAAGACGAAATTTTAATTATACCGAGATTTATCACGTGATACCTCCCACTCGGGTAAAAAGGATAAAATAATTTTAATTAAAAGAAATAAAAAGTCGGCTCTCGAGAATGTCGAGCCAGAATGACAGCTGACGTGATTGGAACTCCAATTTACACTTTTGGTCTAGCCAATTAAATACGGTTTAATGACACCGAGTAACAGCAGTTTGTGTTGTACGTGGATGGAATTTTGTTCTGGATTCTTTCAAAATTGATATTCTCGACCGCGTCACCGCAACAAGTGGCAAATTAAGAGACATTTGCTACCAATGGATAAAATATGGTGCAAAACTGGATTAGGCTTCTTTTCCCAATTTACTGGGGGAAAGCTTCTCTGCCACGAATTTTAAGTTTCGTTATCTTTAATATTTCCACCTCTTACCGATCTAAATTGTCTCGGGCGTTGAAAACATTCGAATAAAACTTACTTTTACCCCATCTAAATGACGACAAACTGCTGGAAAGTTTTCTAAAATAGATACGGATTGGCTGCCTCTCATCCTAAACTTCATTTTTATCCGTAAAATCTTTTTTAATTTCTATTTGTTTATGCGTAATGCAAAGCAGTGTTCTTTTTATGGATAACGGCAATGTTTTCGAAGGAATCGATGAAAACATTGACATTTTGCACCGGAAACCTATCGAAAAATGTAGCATAATTTAAATATTATAACTTAAGATGTAAAAATTCGAATTTTTAACATCTTAGATCATATTTTAGTGAAGATTTTTCTCTACAACTACGCTTCCAAATTAGCAGCTTAGCCCTACGCTCTATAAACTGAAGATTTCCATTTTTAAGGAATTTTTCAGTCTTCGACCATCAAATTTACTATTCCCCAACATCTATCTCCGTAGATCAAAGAAAAAAGAAAATCTTTTGGCAAGCCGTTAGCCTTGTAAATAACTTTCTAAACACGCCTCGAACCTTTTAGAAAATTTGAATTTTTCAAAAAATATTTGTAAATATAGATCTGTAATATTTTGGCAGTTAATATAAGAGTTTTCTAATTAATCGAATCTTCCATTCACACCTAATTAGTTCTCTCGAAATTAATTTTTTAAGAGAAAATCTAAAAGATAAATTAGTCTATAGGTTTTTAAATTTGACTTGATTACAATATTACAAAAATTAATTACCGTAATTAAATATCAATACGAAAAGAAAAAAGCGTGTTTTTTATGTAAAACATATTTAATTAATGCAGTCCTTATCAATTTTTAAATCTTTGCTTATTTATAACTATAGAGTTACATCTTCCCTTCTTTGTGATTTTTAACTTTAATAATGTACGGCGTGGATATCTGCGATGATATCGTGGAAAATCATTAAAATCATATCTTAAATTAAGTTCCTTCTCTCTATTTACGCCCATAAACATTTATATATTTTCAATATAAGTATATAAATTTTTTTAAATTGCAGCTAAATATTGTTATCATTAGCTTTGTAAACCATTAAAGTTCTTAGTTACATAATGTACTTTTCCTCCATTTTATTCAAATTGAATTAGCGTCAACTAAAAATTAGTTAATTTTAATTGAATTTTAAAATGTTTTAATTATAACTTTTTAAATTATTTTCTCACGATCCTGAAACTTTTCCCTCCTCCTCGACACTAATCTTCAAAATTAAACTTTAAAATAATATTAAAACAATTAAGATTTTATAAATTAATGAATATTTTAGCGTGTTTAAAATATTTTAATTAGTATTTAGTGTTTTAATAACGTACGAAATAGTTATTAAAACTATTGAAATGAATGTTAATAAAACATTAGAATATCGTAAATTGATATAAAATGTACTGTGCGCCTGTAAAACACACTTCCCTTCGCGGCTCCATAGAAAAGACGTTAGCTAACTATTTCCTGCTTAACTTAAACATAAGGAACTGTTTTTCCAATAATTTTAGAAACTTTATTAAGCAAGACTTAAGCTTCTATTTTTAGCAAATTTAATTAAAAATTGTTTTATTACACGACTTTACGACGGTTTTTTAGGCACGTAACTTTTTTTAAAGATTTACATAATAGCCTTTAAAAGCCATATATATTTTGTATAATGAATTGAATTTTTACGCTAAAATATAGTTATTAAAATAAAAATGTTGAAAATTTTACAGCGGATAAGCGACTTGAAATCGCCATTTTCTAAGAACAGATTATTGTAGAAGGCGGCAAAGACGGAGAAAATTTGCTTAACGACAAATGCCAATGCAATTAATCAAATCCTCAAATTAAGTTATTAAGTTGTAGGCGAGGACTGGTTACAGACACTCGTAGACGAGTCGAAAATTAAATTATAAAAATAATAAACGTTAAAAGCGAGGTGATGCAAAGTTAATTTTATAAATAACAACACGAATGGGTGATAAATTAATTGAAAAGAAGAGAGTGGCATATCCACAAACATAGCAGGTAGGGAGGAAGAAAAGAGAAGAGGGGGAGATCTAACACGAGACCTCATTAAAGACGAATCGATATATTACTGATAAATTACAACCCCGATTTGCCTTCGTTATCGAGAAAGTGCTAGTGAATCAAGCGTCTTACCTGAACGGACCCTCAAACTTAATGAAAAGATAGCGTTGTTCTCTTTTCATGCTCCCCAGCACATGATACACCTTGAGGACAATTTTCTTCTCTAAGAAGGTTGATGGGAGCTTTACCGAATCGGTAAGTAGTCGTCTCCAAAGATACAGAAATTGTAGAGAAAAGAATGGAGGAGAATAAAAGGAAATTTGTTGTGTAAGAAAGCCGATAAACAGAATTGCCATTTTTCAACCAAAAATCTCTCATTAGTGTTTGATGTTTATTGTTGTCTAATAGTTAGCCTTTCCCTGTTTTTTTCCTTTGCAGTTTTGTATAATTAATTATCGTTAATTGACAATGGTTTTATTATCTGGTTTCTATGGTAGGAGGGGATAATGGATGAACGATCCGATGAAGTTGTGAATTCGGTTCTCTCAATTTACGTTATATTAACGAAGAAAATATGCCCTTTATGATGATTGGATGCGAAAAAATACCAAATAATGCTCCTAATGTTTCAATATAAGTTACAAGGCAACACTTACAAAATGCTTCTGTTTACTTACGTCTTTACTTTGTTCTCTGCATAATTGTAAAAATGGAGCTTTAACAACTTATTTTGGTTTTATTTTAAATTATTTAATCTGGAAAATTACCCTCTTCTTGAAATTAGCAAAGACGAAAACCCATAGATCTTAGATTCTTTAGTGTTATTACATTTGATTGCAGTTTAACCAAACATACTTTACGCAAGCTTATCTGAAAGTATAAGAAGTGATATCGAATAATAAAAGCCAAAATAATCTATCATTTTTAGTCTTCGATGCGAATATTTGATAAAGTTGCAGCAGGTTTCGCGTATAACTTAAACATAATTTCTCAATAATACACTAAATCTTTAAGATCTACCTCACGATTTATGGTTTCGCACGGAATTTTCAATTTTATAATTGAATTTTTAGCCAAGGATTTAGCCGTTCAAGCCCAATACGAAGTGTATAAAGATATAAATAATTTAATTCGTCTCTTTAAAGCTTTTCCAATAATACGCAAAAATCAACTTTAATTAGCGTAGTAGCGAGGAAAGAAGAGAATGTGATCAACTCGAAGTATCGCCTTCAAAAATCCCAGCCTCCTTCTACGTATAAATAGGATAATTATGGATTTAAAAATTCACCCGAAGCCGTTGAAGAAGAAGAAGAAGAAGAAGAAAAAAGAAACAATCAAATTAATTGAGAGGATAATTTTCATCTAAACACCAACCTCATCAACTAAGGCACCCAATAAACAGATGTTGACCGGGTAAAGATGAAAATTAACACAGTATCCTTGTGTGTCTATACTCGAGAAACTTCGATCAGCATTAGATTGCCAAGTTCGGAGATGAGAGTGGGAAAAAAAAGAAAAGAAAAGATGGTAGCTCGCAGGTAGTTAACAGCATCGACGCGTCTCTTCAATTAATGGAATCCTCCCAGTTTTATAGACAATCAATTCGATTTTAATGAATGGTAAAAGCAAGCTTGAAAGGAGGAATCTGTTTATGACAGTTATCTACTGTTGGTGCACTTTTTTTTTAGCTCGTCTCTCCTCACTCCCACTTTTGGCTAAGGAATGTGATTTAGTCACTACCTTAATTACGTCCGTTCTGCTTAAGAAGTTTAAGAATAAATATAAAAATCGGTTTTTTTTCCTTTCTTCTTTTCCTCATTGATTGTTGCCATTTCAGATGATTTAGATTGAATTTTTAGAAGTACTCGTAATTACTCTTCTTATTAAGTGAACCGTTGTATTTTTCACTATTTCGCTTCTAATTTAAATAATTAAAATGTTTGCAGCATTACTTAGCGAGTTTCCAACTGAATAGTTTCTAAGTTATTCTTTAGAACTGTATAAAAACTTATTATTTTTAATCAGTCGATCTTCTACGCTTCTCGAAGCTATAAATTAAAGAAAGAAATCTCAAAAATTACTTTTTAACCTTGTGTGTGCCATATGTTTCCCACGCAAAATTTTTAGAAAACGAGCTTTAAAATTCTTGCTTAAGGAAGTTTTAAAATACTAAATTTCGATTAATTCTCTTCCTTTCTACCAAAATTTTAGTCGTGGTCCAACGTCTATTTCATGATTTCGCTTTCTATCAGCAGTTTCCACTCTACGGAATAATGTTATAAGCTGTTGAACTGTGGCGTGGACGTAGATATCCCAATCAAAACAATCTAAGTTGACCCCACTACACGACGTTTTCAGCGCTGCTTCTCCCTTCTAGCAGTTTCCTTGAACTGGCTTTGCTTCCGGGATGCTGTCGACACCCCGAATGACATTTTTGTCGGTTTGAGCCAACGTCAACATACCGTATTTCACTGATTGTTTGCTGTTATTTAGAGGGAACATCTGTTGGAGACAGCTGTCTGCCGCGTTCATCCCACTTTTCTTCCACAAAACTTTATTGAAGATTCCAGGAACAAAAAACAGCAAAAAAAGAAGAAAAAATAAGTCTTCCGGCCGTGTTAATGAACTGTAAACGTCTTAATTTCTTGTTAATTCTCTGTTGTTGGTTACTTCGATAGACACTCCCTCCTTATTAAAAAAAAAACGAATATTTTTGTTTTATAATTAAAACTTAAAATTTGAAACGAGAAATAAATAGAAATTTTAGAGTTTTTTTTTATAATTTTATACATTTTTATAGACGTAATATCGTAAAATATTAGGAAAATGGTTTAACAAAGTGTGATTTCGAGGTGTTAAAGCAGATACTTTCCTGTCATTTTTACCCTTCTTTAAAGGTTATAATGTAAAAATCAGAAGTAAGGCGACTCTCCGCATGAAATTTTAAAGATTTTGAAAATTTTCAATGTTTTAAAATTTAATGTTCTTTACTAATAAATGGGATGTAAGGATAATTATTTCAACCATATTTGAGTCGATAAAATTTTCAACTCTGAATTATTTATCCTTAAATTCTTACAAATGAACCGGAGGAAGACTTTGGAACGTTTAAATAATGGTAGATCCTTCCCCGTAAAATACGAAATCGGACGGAGCGCGTTCGAATTAAGACGGGAAGGATTTTAATTTGGAAGAATTTCCGAGCCACACTTCCGCATGGCAACGGCCATATTTAAATATCTTTTAACAGGCGACTGCATACCGTCTCGTTGCTGGCAATATTACTAATCAAGTGTAATTCTCACTTCTGGAACGAACAATGGAAGAAGAGAATCTGCCTATACACACACAAAAACAAACGAAGGAAGCGAAGCCGGGACGGTGCTAGTATAATTTAGGTGGCGCTAATCAGGAGGAGCAATCAAAGGGTGTTAAGTCCCTAGGAGGCCGGGTCGTCCCTCCGTCTCATTTTCGATTTGGAATTTTTTTTTGCCCGCAGATCGCATTTTATCGCCTCCACTCTATCTGCAGGAGTTAAACACCTTCTTCTGCTAAATAGACTGTTCCTGTATTTTGAATGCACACTTAATTAAGCATGACATCGTCGTAGAGTTTTTACGACACCATTTGCGTCGTCGTCGCCGGTCGACTAGATTAAAGAATGCTTCCAATCCTTTATCTCCGATCTTTACTCCAGATTAATTTTTCAATGGTCCGGGTTTTTCGCTCGCCAACCGAATTGCCTCTTCTTCTATTCACTTTGGTCTTTTATTTGTCTCAGTAGGAAAACGAAGGCGAATTATCTCTTCTGGATGATTTCTCTTCTTGTTTTTCCATATTTAAAACCGATGTCGGACATTTTGGTCATTTGTTGGATTGATAAGTGTCGATACAAAATAAAAATCGCTTCTTCTTATCGCTCCAGATCGAATTTCCTGTTTCTAAACTGTCAACAACACCCTCTCCCTGCCGGATATTACTAAGGTCTAGATTGGAAGAAAAAGTAAAATCCTGCGGTCGTGACCATATCTTACATTTAATTTATATAATATTTTTTTTCTTCTTTCGTTCTATTTAATGTGAAGTTTATACTTTCTAAAAAATTCCATTCCCCTTACGTAAAACTTGAAAAGTTAAATACGTATTAATTATTTCTATTTTCTAACAAAAGAATATTAAATAAGACGACCGAAAATTATTTCTCATCGCATTTTTATACGTTAGATGACTCACGAACTGTGGTAATTAATATAAATATTCGATAACCGTTTAAATAGTCACAAATATTCCTAAGTCAAATCAATGTAAGGAAGTGAGAATATGTCTTAGAAATATTTAAAAAATAATTATTATTTAACAATATTTCGATAGAATATTTATCAGACTAAGTCTCTATTACCTCGTTTCTTAGAAAATTCGTCAGACTTAATTACGATTATTTTATTTTTCGTTCGTCGACTACGTCGGGAAATTCGAATTTAAGTTCGAGTGTAAGATCTGGACCGAACGAAATTTAATCGTTTTTATTATTTTATTACGATTATCTACCAATTTTGAGAACGAATTAACGGAAAGTAACGTCGTCTTTGCTTTATTTTCCAATATTTACAAACGAATCGATGTTTACTTCCATATTTTAGGCCATTTATTTCGCGAATTACGTGTACAATTATCGAAATCTTAAGAAAATATCAGTTTTTGTTGAGCGAATTCTTAGGCGCTAATCAATTGTGAAAATTAGAAGAGTTTGTGGGATTTTTATGCAACTAGATTTCAAATAAACTCAAAATTTCCAACCTGATATTTTCTAGTCGAATGGGTTTAAAGCTTTAATTAATACAGTAGACTTACCCAACGAGCTGTTGGCTTCGAATTTTATATAAAAATACGTAAAAAAGATGAAAAATATAGGCAAAACTCTCGATAGTAACAGAGATTATTCGGTAGGCTACGAGCGAGCATTGGTTCAATTGTATTATCTCAGATTTTGTTAAGGACTTTTGTACAGTGGCAATATTCTAAAGGGCAGAAAACATAAAAATGGCGGCTTCTACTAGCTTAAAAATTTGTAAATATTTCGAAAGGAATTCGTTCGAATTCCATTTACGAGAAGAAATTTAAAGGACGAATTTCGATCGGATAACGAGACTTTAAATGGCCCTCCGACTTGTCGAGAAATTTTATTATATTTCTAAACGTAGTTTTAAAAAATAAAAATCATGACTTGAGTTTAAAATTGATTTAGAAAAACATCTTAAGGCAAAAGTTGTAAGTATCTGAGCTTAGGATAGGCTGGGAACCGCTTTTCTAGAAAAATAAGACAATCCCTCTCGGGCACTCGTACGCTCGAGTAATAAATCCTTCATCGCATGGATCGGACGAGGGGAGAAAAACGTGCGAAACAACTTTTATAATTGCAATCAATTAAATAAAAGTCTCATTCTCAACTTTTACAGGAATAAACGGGTGATAAATTACAATTTTTCATCGGAAAACGTCGCTCTTCTTTGAAGAAGTAAATATTTTTGTTAGTTTATATATAAAAATAAAAAGAAATGTCGCAACATCTTAATAGTCCTTAATGTCTCGTTAAAGGTTGGTGTTTCTTTATAACTCATACAGCACCTTTTATAAGTCGTTAAATTCATTTAGTGTGTGGTGGCCACGGACTACTTTTCTGTTTTGTTCCGGGAAGCCCAAGGCTACGGTTTTATTGAATAATTAGTCGTTTTAACCCTTCTACAAACAAGAATTAATTTGTTCCGCTTCTTGTGATCTTTGACTTCTCGGCCGACGTGACGAGACGGAGGAAGAGCCGTTAAAAGGCCGTTCTTTCGTCCCATCCATTATAACCTTTTCTTTCTCGTTAAGGAAAAGGTCGACCGGGGTGAGCCTGTGTTTTGTTCTTAAAGTAAGGGCAGTGACCCGTTGCTGTCTGACCCGAAGACGGAGAAGTCAAGTTCAAACTGGTTTCTACGAATTTTATCGTGTTCCTTTTAATATGTCGTTTGCGTGAGGAAGTGATATCTTATTCGTGATGCCCTCTTCCAAGTTTACTTTACCTACCAACCGACCAAATGTTTACTTAAAGCGGATGCGAAAACACTTTTTGCCACTCTATCGCCGGTTCAAACGTGGTTTAATTCCAAGAATTTTTTAAAAATTTAAACACGTTAAGGTCGCCACCCCGGACGGAATGCGATATTTAACAGGAGAAACGTCGGCGGGGTTTTAATTGTTGCGGGTGAAGAACCGAAATCGGAGATCTGCGAGATGCGGGGATAACCTAGATCGACTAGGACTGATCAATAGAACCGCACAAACTTATCGGACACGATACAATACTCCTAGATCTGCCGATGAGAGAGAGTCTCTGCGAAATCTTTAGGATAAGGCGCTTCCCCAATCGATGACGCATTCATCACGCCATGAAAATATCCCTTTGCATGGCATAAATTAAGGTATTAAACATTCCGTTTACCATCCTCTCGATATAGGTGTCTTCATTAAGTCCGACGCCGCATATTGGCAGCCACGTTTGCCAACCAGGAAGAGAGTGGAGAAGGTGAAGATAATTTTACTTCGGAATTATAGGAGTGATTAATGAAGATGTAATTTATGGCGTGGACTATGTCGTGATAAATCGATGATTTGGCGTAAGAGATGATGAAGACGAAAACGTCTCCACGGAAAATTCCTTTTTTTTTATTTTTATTTTTTTATTTTTTAAGATAAGAAGATTATCGCACAGAAGTCACTCGACCGCTTTTCGACCTTCCTATTAGCTATTATTACGACACTGTGACATATTTATAGATGTACCATAGATAATTACAATGCTTACGAAGGGATTTATCAACTTATAATTATTGTACCCTAATTAGATAGAGACATCGATATTGCGAAAAAAGACTTAAATATGCAAGAAATTGATAAATTAATATTTATAAAAGTTGAAAAAATATCTTCGTATAAATTATTTTCAGTTTAAAATTTAAAACGCGCGCCTAAATTTACGTGGCGTATTTTTTCGTTATGGAGAATCAAGAAGTCTTGGAGTTTCTCACGCCGCAGTTAACTCCAATGGGAACCAATAAGGCTCTCACGATACACATGGCTCCAATGAGATCTACTCGGTTCTAAGAAGCAGCCTCTCGTGTGGAATCTATAAAATTCTCACGATGTAGTTTAAGCTGTAGTGGGTGGGCACTCGTAAAAAGGTTTAGTCGCCATAAGTGTTTACAATGCTCCCGAGCTACAAATAGACACCTGCAAGATTCCAACCAATAATTCGGCCGTTTTAATCATATTTTTCAGCATTATAAGAATTTTTTAAACCTTATATTTTGGCTGTGGAAATTGTCCTAAGCGATTTCCCTGTCTAAAGTGAACACCCCAAACGAGAATCACTCCGACGATCGAAGCTTTCCTCGACAATCTGCCGGAATGTTTGAGGATTTTCGAAACAATTAGTCAGTTGGGATATTAAATCCGGGATATCTTTGGAGGAAGCGACGGTTGGCAATAAAATTCCGCCATTGTTTTAATTCCCTAACGGTTTATGGGGATAATCTATTTTAGTAGCCATAACCGGGAGAAGTCAATTTATAATCCGGAGAAAATAGGCGAAGAAGCGAATGACAGGGGGCACCTCCTCTTCGTTTAGGCTCACCTGAAGAAACATAAGCCAGTGGACCGCTATACTCGACCTCTCGGAACCCGGGCGCAACTTAATTGTATAGATGGAGTAATGACTCGTCCGAACATTAATCTTAACACGAAATGAAATTAAGTGATCGTTAAATCTAAAATATCCATTCATAAAATGGAAGTGATCCTTTTATAGATACGCATTATTGACTAGGCCTCAAGGACAACCTGACAAACAACGGCTAAAGGCAACTCGTAACCTGACAGATGGTTATCTTTTTATAATCTTATCTGACAAGGGAGCAACGGCCGAGGGTGATAATCGAGAATGTCGATAAGACGCGAGTTCGTTAACTATATAACTAGTATTTAAGGTGGGACCCGATGTGGAACGCACGTGGCACCTTGTTTCCCCGCTTGCAACTCGACTCCGTCGACCTTTCGTAAACTTCCTAAATTAGGTTAATAGAAAGGAATCTCCGGTCCGAGGACAGAATTTTCTATCCTATTCGAACACCAGTGTAACACAGAAAAAACAAAGCAAATCTGCAGATATATATATTTTTAAATACATCCCAAACGTAGGCGAGATCTCTAAGGAAACGGGCACTAAATATAGGATTACGTCTATCGATATAAAGCTCGTTCTTAGAAGTTTGATTGTTATTTAATTGTAAACAGGATCCAGTAGAGATAGCCGCTGTGTTTGAGATAATGCTCGATAAACGATCTACGAAGGCATGTTGCTCGCTCGACCCATATTCTACAGCCTACATTGTTCGCAGCTTTCGTCTACGTAACGCGCGTGATGCCCTTCTAACAAATCCAGCCGGCGTAACAATTACAGCTTTCGTCAGTCGGTTGGTTCCGCCATTGTTCTTAGTCATTTACTACAGTGGAGTGACGGGCGCTATATTTTTCTATGTAAATACGATAATCCTTATTAGGATTTCGTTTTCATGCTCTTAGCGTGTGAGAAAGTAGAAGAAAGAAACTGCCGAGTTAATTAAATAGCTAAAACAAAGTATGCCCTCGGAATGGAAGTTTTTACTACCGAGCCAGAACAGGTGTCGGATAAGTGTTCCATTTATTTAATTACCCATCTAGATTATCTTATTTATATCTGCAAAACAGATAACGAAAAGGCCGGTATCACACCAGAGGCTCGAGAAGGAATCGAACGCGATACGAAACAGAAATCGAGTGTAAATTTGGAAATTTCCATCGCGTCGTATATCAAAATAATTATATACGACTTATAATCGGCTATTATAGTCACTTAGTTCCCCATTTTATCACGTAAACAATTAATAACAGTCATTAAGAGGCTGGACGTGTAGTTTCGCCCATCATTATCCCGGTCCAGCCCTAGTAGTAAATGGAAAGAGGACCGTATACGGGTCGAGAAATTTCAATTTTCCGAGTGGCCTTTGTGTCGATGATATGATTGAATATCTGTTACGCTCCGTCGTTCAATAGAAAAAACTAACAAATGAGCCGTCCGCGCCTCGGGGGGTCCTACAAACTGGCTTAAAGTTAGATTTTTAGGTTCAAGAAACTTAAATCTCATAAGTCGAATGATAAATGATTATAATTATCCACTTATAAGAATGTTAAACGGGGCAAATGAGATTTAAAAAAATTCATCAGAAAAATCTTAATAACATAAATCCACTATAAAGTTATAATTTATCACCTCTCTCGCTAATTATTCCGATGTTCTCCGAGATACGATATCATTAAATAGATAAAGACGAACGCCAAACATCTTTTATCTTAAGAACTTTAATCATAAAATATCTTATAAATTATAAATTATAATGAAAATAACTGATAGAATTCTACATTTTTTTATGACCGTCCCCTTCAACATTGGCTGGCCAATTTCGTAATATTCCTGATATTTTTGTAAATATCTCCATCATATTTTACGTCTCTACAGTATTTATTAATCGTCACACACTCTGTTTATAAGTATATATAATTTCTTAATTATCGAAATTGATTTATGGAATTTTTTCTCTATATATATTTTAATTCGTGCCTTTTCTTGTTATCATCATCAATTAGTCTGTCGCGTTTTATTAATTTATTGAATTAATTTACCTCTTTAATCATTCGTTTGCAGCTGCAAAAAAAGGAAATTTTGCCAGTTTACATGAAAGACATTTTGTCTTTTCGACTTCCTTTCTAGACTTGTTACGCGTCGAGCGATACGACGTTTTATCGTTTCGATATTGATAAAAAGTCGATTTCTGTGTTAATTTTCTTGTCGAATAAGCTACTTTTAAGTTAATTAAAGCCCCGAGACTAATTCTAATTTAAAAGTAGTTCTAATAAATAAATAAAAAATGCCAAGGAATTTGTTTTTTTAATTCGTACAAAATATGCTGATTTTAATTAATTTTTACCGTCTTAATTTAATTAGATTACTTTCATAAATTACACTACGATTAAATTTATTATCTCGTTTATACGATCGTGAAATTTTTTACCGGTTAACACTCGCACTTTACTGTAAACATTGCGTTAAAAAACGTGATTAATTTTTTAAGAGTCGTGATTATCCCCGATTGATATTTATCAATTGGATCAATGCTTACTTTTTGAATTTCGTGAGAAAAATTTAAGGAAAATGCTCGGAGGTATTAACTTTGTGTCGTGATAATCCTAACCGAGTATCCTATATTAATCGGCTGGAAGCAGTTCGAGAAGAAATAATCTTAAGAGCTAGTAGGAAGGTGCCAATGAACTCGGAATATATAATGTGTAGCCTATTTTATTTTCTTTTTTCTCCTTCGAAATAATTAATTTCTGACATTTATAAACAGTCTTGCCGTTAATTTTACATCTGGTTTTATGTTTTCGTAAGTGACATTTCAGGTCCTTTACAATCAATTCTTTGAAGATCCTTAAATGAAATTATACCTTTATGGTCTTCGATTACATAAAATTGGCATAATTGGATTTTAATTGGCGATATATTTTAAGGATAACTCTTAATACGTTTGATGTTTTTCAAAGGATCGACTGTTAATGGATTTTCAAGGATTTATGTAGGAGTGAGTCTCGACTGGAAACTCGTATTAAGTTATTAACGGTCGCCACATTTATTAAATGATGTAGATGAATTGATACGATTTGGTTGATGAATTATCGTTCAAATCCATAACCGATTTATTATTATAACTTTTTGTTTACTACAAACCATTGTTCTTGTATCTAAGAAGACGTAACGTTTTAACGATAAGATTTATCTGGACGTAATTCATAACATACGACGCGTTACGTAAGCGTAACTTTCTGTATCGCAGACTAACGAGTGATACTGTTTCATTCTGCGAAGACGTAACTTTAATACTGTTTTGTTAATGCGACGTCGCTAATGAAGTGTATCTTCAATGTGGATCTGTATTTTCTAGAATGTTATCTGCCCGAGATCCAAGCAATATTTTAGATTTTGCTCTACAAAGTTCTGTTAATCTCGAAGATCAAAAATAGAACCTTGCATCACGAATGCCTCCGTTATCAACGACGACTGTCACATAACTACTCGAAAGGACTCAAGGTCGGCAACCCGTTAATTTACGCTTTCCCGCATATTTGTGGCCACAAGCCTAGTTATTACAAGATCTACTATCGACTATATTAAAAAGTAAACGGCCCTTATTCGCCCCTCCACTTCCTAACTGGACACATAAAGTGTCAACTGTTTTTAGCCACTCGAGTTTCCACCTAATTAATAATTATTAATTATTCGAAGATAAGACTTCTCTTATTCTTCTCGGACTGTAACCAAATGTTTACATTCTTAGAATAAAAGGGGCAAAAAAAGCAGGAAACGGTAATACTATACCTATAAGATAAGAATCTATAGGAGAGAGACTGGGCCAATAGCTAGCACGTGTGACTGCAAACAACAGTAGAGTCCTATTTCGTTGCATTTATCGCCTCCTGTGACTTTTTGTACTTTGCGCCGGAGAATTTGAACCGGTGGCTTTGTTCCGAAACAGAAACGACGAAGGGGTCGACCGGGTTAGCTCGACGAGTATCGCATTTTAGCCTCCACACATGTTTATCCATGCTTCCTTCTACCGCGTTAAATCGTTTCCACGACGTGTTTCCGGGGGTGGGCGAATTTAAAAAGACGAATCGAACACAGAAACGAACCGACATTAAAATCAGTTGTCAGCTCGAGGACGAGTCGCCTTATCGATCCATTTGCATAGATTCGGCTCGAATCTTATAATAATCAATTACGAAATTCGATAGTTACTCAGATCTTTCATTTAGATAAAAAGCTTGCTTCGGGCCGCTATCTGTCGAGATAATCGTCATGCAAATTATTTATTAGCCAGGAGAAGAAGGCGAAGAGACGGGATACGAAATTAGTAAAGTGGAAGATAAGCAAACAATGAAGAGAAACAAATTCGAAAGCAAACAAATAGTAAGTAGGTTAAGAGAACACAGAAGAGATAAACTCTCATAATTGGAGAAGGGCAGCGGATCTGTTGGCTGCCGAGTCCTTGTGTTCGCACGCAGACCGGCTGCTTATCTCTCCATCCCGATCCAACTCAGATAGCTTATCGGCATCGCACTGGCGCCATTAGACTGTGTGTTTTTGGAGACGGAGGGGCATACCCGAGCTCGGCTCAGATAAGAACGGTCGGGAGGCTGCATGACGCACCCAATATCATCGTTTCCGTCTCGCGCTGGTCCCTATATAAGATGGCAGACGAGATCCGAAATCTCCCCTCTTTACTCGGACCACCTGGGTTTTCGGGTCCTCTCTCTTTTGGTGACGTTACCGTCTTTCCATAAGGATAAAGTTGCACTTTCCTTCCTATAGCGGCGTTCGAATTGGCTGCAAAATCTACTCGCTACACTCTACGCACGTCACCGTTCGTGTATATATATGACTACGCCAGGAGAAGAAGAAATATTAAAAATTAACCCATTATAGAGTCGAAGTGGCGCCTGCTTTATTCGTCTCGGAAACAACAAAAGTAAGCGGAATCTTATAGAAATTCTTCTAACGTAACGAAGTAAACCGGTTTCTCAATTATCATTAAATATTTTTCCTATTTTTCACGGTAGGGCACTCGGAAAATTCATTAGCCCTGTTAGAGGAGAGACACCACTCAGTAGGAAATTTTATTACACGAACGACGTCGTTCTCCAACCTCTTCATTTAATTAGGCGAGCGCTGGAAATGCCGAAATTTCACAATTGCCGAAACAATTTGTCAATTATGCTTCGATACGTTTAACGAATTCGTTCGGCAGGCGAATTTTCTTTACAAGACGAGAAGTTATTTAATATTTTATGTAAATATACGCTTACTCGGAATTTGTTACAGATATTCAAAAGAGAAATTACTAAGATAATTTCTGTTTTGTTGTTTCCTGGAAGAGAAACAAGAATCATAATGCCGATAATATCTGCGTAATAATCGTTCCGTGCCATGTTTTATTGAGATATAGATTCGTCATTAAACACTAACGAATATTAATTCTCCGTGTCGAGTTTCTGTGTTTTCAATCAAGTGTGCCCGGGGTAAGACGACGAATAGTAATTTTCCAGCGGGACACGCCTAATAATTTAAAGATTATTCTTTGCAATACGAGACTGATTTATGTCATTACATTCGATACTCGCGGTTAAAATGACGTTCTCGAGAATTTAACTGGAAAATAAACAATATAATTATCTTCTAGATTCTTCTGGCCCGTACGAGAGGAAGAGAATTAATACATTATTGGATACGTCAATTGTCGTTCTCGTATTCGATATTATATCGAATTGCAAAGCGAGAAACAGGTTAATAATTACGTTAGTCAATGCGTAAGCGAATTTTATCAATGGGAAAATCCATAAGAAAACATATTCGTCATCTTGCCCCCAAATTGGATGGATGATTAATCTGTTTACTATCGCTTTTGTCGTTTTTTTCCGCCAAGCATTATATTAAAAGGAATGATGTAATGGAGTAATAATGAATATAAATTATCCTTTTATAAGTGATAATAAGTTATATGCTGTTATCGCAATTTCCGAAGCAGCTTTATAACAAAGTTAACCTGGTTAACTTGTCCCGCTTTTCCCTATATGCCTATCTGCGTGCATCGATAATACCTCTAGATACCAGCCGAATATTTTTATATTTTTCGTATCTGGTTAAGGAATAAGGAACAATTTCGGAATGGTTGGCCAATATCGGCTTATTGTCGTGACGTTGCGGTTGCTAGAAAAACGAGATTAACATCGAAATTTACTGCAGAGGAAAATCTAAAAGTGTTCTTAAATGCGGGATTTTCTCGTTATATCCGAGAATCAAAAGTGCCCCATTTAAGAAAAACGCTGCAGAACTTTTGTTCGATATTTCCAATTTCGTTATATACGAGAAAACCCCTATTTAATGATAGCGCCTTTTCTTCGATATTCCTAACTTTAATAATTACGTTCGAAAAGACGTTAGAGTAGAAGTGTGTTTTGACACATTTTCGGTTTTGTAAATTGTAATTTTTCTATCGAAACTTCGGAGAAAGGAAAAAAAGAAAATTAAAAACTGTTGGGAAAAGCATAATCTTTGAAACATCGCACGAAAACTGCTGGTGTGGAGTGACGAGAGATTTCGACTGACATATCGTATCTGATCGAAAAGTCAGAAATATCTCAAAGTGTCACTGAACTGTTGTGGTTGTTGCACAAGTAGAGATTCGGTGCGAACCTTTTAGGAACCATTCTGAGCCATTTAATAGATTCGCAACGATTGATAATTAACATTTTTGTTCGCCAGAAATCGTCAAAGATTCACGTGACCGATATGGTAATGACGATCAGAAAACTGTCGGTGGAAAAATAGGAGGTGCATAAATTATGGAAGTGTCATTTCAACTCATTTTTAAAAATAATTAACGAATTTAAGCGTGAATCGAAAGAATCTATGCAGTTTGAGAAGCCAAAGTTTCGATTTTGTAGTGCACAGTGCAAACCGATAGTCTAACAACACGATGCAAGGTATAGTACATTTCTAATTTACATATTTTAGAGTTCGATAATAAGTGACGGACGATAACAGTGTAATTAAAAATAAGCTACTCTGTTCTCTTATATATTTTACCCTTAAAAAAAGTAAATAATAGACTGTACTTTCTACACTTGTAATGGATATAATTACTGGAATTTTACGCAAAAATTAGAAAAATAACACTGAAAAGAAGCGGAATAATATCGAAACAATTAGAAGAAAGCTTCTCTAGAATTAAGTACGCTTTATAAGCCCGCAGCAATTGTAACAAAAGTTGCAACATCGAGTTGCACAACTACAACTTACAAGTCGTTTAACACATTTTTTTCAATTTAATTAATTATAACTTCTGCTTCGATGGCGATAATTCTTAATCTTAGAAAAAAAATCGTACCTGTCCACTTTAAAATTTGGCGTTTTGTCTTTCTAGAGGTAGGAAGAATAGCAGAAGTCGGACGAATGTATCCTGTTTACTCGCCAACAAAATTTGATAACCGAATCTAAGTCATTACGTAGAGTTGTTACCAGTCGATAAAGAATATCGTGCTAAAAAAAATAATCATTCACTCGTACGAGATAACAATTTCCAAGTTTTATTTTAAATCTGGTGCTAATATTTATATCAAATTTAGCGCAGATGGTGGAGATACTTACTGAATTATTAGTCGTTAGATACAGAAATGTTACCCGCATCTCTTCTCCAAAAACTCCGTTTAAAAGCAGAAATTTTCTGCACATCTCCAGATTTATCCGAAATTTTCCAAGAAATATTGTAAATTAACGAAGTTTTTTTAAAGTAAATTTGGCGCTGGTAAACTTTATAAATATTCAGAGGAAGTAGCGAAGTTTAATTCTTCACGAAACAATTAGGGGAGGCGCGAATCACCTTCGACCTTGAGCTACATGGAACTAAGCGAAGGAGGAAAGAAGAAAAGAAATCTACTTAGACAGTCCAGATTCGGCCGTTATCAGTTCTTCCATCTTCTTCAACGAAAAGTAAAAAGATAAAGATCTTAACCGCTCGAGAAAAATAAGAGAAAGACAAAAGGGCCAGATAGGGCCAGGAGGGGGAGGGGTGCAGTGGCCGCTCTTAACAATCGCCGCATTTTCCCCTTCTAAACGATCCCGTAATTAGAACGGGGCCGTTATCGAGTTGTGATCGGGTGCGACTTTCAGATGTGCACACGATATCAGTCGAGAAACAAAAGCTGCAGACTGCCAGCACGAAATCAGGACAGTTATTCAGCGGAGGTTGAACAGATAACAGTCTGTATATGTAAGCCATACACTGTGTTAGAAGACAAGCTGTTTCCCGTACGGGCAGAGCGGCTAGATTTCAGATAAATATTCTAAGTAACCCGGAGCTATCCATTGTATCTCGGGTGGAAAGGAGTGACGTTAAGTAATAACCTGTTTTTCCAAATCTCCGCCGTTTCGCCGATTGTGTGATGCCACTTATTTATGGACTTTGCTCCGACGTCTTTCGTCTGTCTATCCCTGCCTTTAACGCTTTTGTAGCATAAAATGCAATTTAAGCTAACCGAAAACGTCTCGTCGACTGCACTTTGCAAAAATCACACTTCCCCCCCGCTATATTTTTTCTAACGGAACTCGAGTTAAAAAATTTTTCAGCTCTACGTAATCGGAAACAAGTTGCGTATTTCGTGTTTCGGTAAATTCTGAAAAATTCCTTTAATTGTTAAACCGGAACAAAAACGGAACTTTTGTTTATTTTATTGTGACTCGGGTCTATTGTTCGTAAGGAAATGAATAAAAAAAACTCGATGGGAGGGTTCGAAAGTACGTCATACTTCTTTGCGTCAGCGAAAACGTTGTGACGCAAAGAATCGTTTTCATGAAGATGCGTCCTCTCCGCAAAAGTTCGATTTATTAAAAAGTTCCTCTAGTGGAATAAAGCAGGCAGCCCTTCCCAACCAAATTCAAGGACATGTTTTTTTTTCCTGCATCGATGTCGGTATCGTGAAACAATAGAAATTCAAGGCTAAGCGCCTACAATCCCTTAGGCATCTTTTATCCATACACTCCCTTACTAGGAATCGTCTAAATCGAAACTGATCGTAATCGCCTCTCGGATTTCTTGCGCCACCTCAAATCTAAGAATTAATCTAATTTAGACCGTTTCAACCTTTTCCTTGTCGGCGTGGTAACAAATAGAACGTGTTTCGGCTTAACCCGTATTCATTTCCTCCTCACCTTTATAAAATTCAACAGGTGATGGCGGAGTAATAAATAAATTAGTTTGAAATCACCTTAGTTTCTTTCGTTTTTATACGCCGAATTGTCGTCGTAACGTCGGAGTTATCTTAAAATTGTGCAACCAATTAAACAGCTTTATTGAACAAGTAGAGGGAAAGCAATAAATCAGCCTATCTTTTTGTTCCAGGAGCGGTCACGTGACACATAAATGTATCTTAAAATTGGTTTTCATTTCAGCATCTCTCTCGACTGTAACAATCTATGAAGAAGGGCCCATTATATCTTCCGCTGTAGAAGTTTTCATCAAATATATTGTTGAAGAGCAAGCTTTTTTAGTGTCTTATTCGGAGTGGGGATAAATTGGGAAAAAGACTCCGGCTAAAAATAGAAAAAGACAAAAGCCGTAGATAAAGGATAGGAAATAGGTTAAAATTCTTAAAGGCAATTCGTTTAAAATGCTAAATTTCGGGAATTCCAGTACTATTTTCTAGAACAGAAGGTAGCTTCTGCACAATCATACATAATGGAGTTTGTCGTTTCTGGTAAATATGTTAAATATATTCACCACAACCGACGTAAATAGGACATACGTAGGTCTATCTGGAGATTATAAAGTAGGTAAACGTTTTACTTTACACGTACTCTTCTAGTGTAAGCGCGATTGATCATCACACCACGGCATACTCGATCCCTTACAGATGCGCCTACAACCGAAAAGAGGGGTAAATACCTATTTAGATACAATTAAAATTGTAAAAGGAGTGCAAATTTGGCACGGAGCAAACTTACAGAGTCGTAATACCGTCGCGTTACGTAGAGAAAAGCGAGTAGGACCAAAGCAATAGGTGCAAGTCTCGTATAAAAATTAAGATGGTTTGTGTGTGTGTCCAAACGACGCCGACGGGCGAAAATAGTGAGTAGAACAAGGCGAGTGGCGCCCTTAGAACCCTACAAAATACTTAAAACGGTAATACGTGGTAGAGTCGTAAAGATCCCAGTCGGAAGGAATTTCCAGGGATCGAATAGTCTAATCTGGGTGCAGAACATGGTGGAAACCAGTCGAGAGACGGTAGACATTAACCTCGGCAGTGACTTTGGTCCATCAGACTAGCTGTAGGCCTATCATTAAGCTGCCGTAAAACGGTAGTAAAACTTGTAGTAGGACAGGTGTATCGTTGCGTCGAGGTCGGCCCGGGGTCGACACTAACCTGCTGCGATTGAACCCGAGCCGTCAAATAATCTCCCGCTTTCTCTCCCCTCCGCCGGGATTACGTTTTAATGGGTCGGAATTTCGCGATAACTAATTTTTATTTACGATCCACTTTTTTGTCACTCGCACTCTCCCGTCCTCTTATAACTATTAATTAAATAACAATTAAATGGCCAATAATGCCCTTTCGCTCGTATCTAGAATTGCGCGACCGTCGCTGACCCTTCCCTATCCTCCACGTCTAGGCTGATTTGCGTGGGGGCGAGCCCTTAATTCTCTCAGGAATGCCCCCCGACTCAAACGTCTTCGCCTTTCAAAATTTTCGGTTACTCGCCATTCAACTTAATAACCGTCGACCGTTAAAATAACATTAAACTTAATACCGTTCGACTGCATTTTATCTTAGTAAAGTGAGATTTAAATTTCCTCCCTGACAAAAGTGATATATAATTTAAAATAAAAATTATATATTGAGAATACAATATATAATTTTTAACAAAACAATATATTGAGAAGTTAACAGGAAAATCTGGTGTTTAGTTTTTAACTCGAGAGATTTCTAAGTAGTTTGAGGTTTAAGCCATTCCCACGAAAAAGAAAAACAGCCGCGAAAATGGCAATCAGTTTCTAATTTTATAATATTCCCGTGCAAACTGTTCGGCCATTCTGCCAGATTTCTGTATAAAATTGACGAACCTGACACTTCCTTAAATCCAGAATTATTTAAGTACGATATTTCACGAACTGGAAAATTTCTCTGGAAAAACTTGGAAAGCCGAATGCACAATTTGAAAGTTTCTTCTCAAAATGGATCTTACGGTTTCTAAGCGGGAAGGTGGCACCACGACGAGCCATTATTTTATAATAATACAACACGTATCTTCAGTTTACTGTTGGAAAATGATGCGTGGCTTCTGTACCGACTTGACCTAAACGGCGAAATTGCTAAGTAGGAATTAAGATTCTGATTCTTGAATTTTATTTAATCGAAGGCAAAATTCTTAAATCCAGCTAATTACGCGAAAAAAACACGAAGAAAGACGATTTCCAAATGGAAACCAGGCGGACAAATAGAACGAATATAAAAGCTTATATCTGTAAAGTCGTTCTTAAATAAATCCGTTTAAAATTTAAAATTTTAATCAAATAATTTAACTTTTTTGTCGCCATTTATCTGCACGCATTGTGCGCTATAAGGCCAGATAGCGGCGGGGGAGAAGCAAAGATTACCATTACCCACCAATCAATTCGCACCGAGAAGTGTTTGCTCGAATAAACCCGGCTTTTACACAAACACAAGCGGGGCGATATTTGCTAATTACGAAGTTAGAACCGAACAAACTAAAGCGTAACTTTGGGGCGCGCAAAACGGGACTTTAGCAGAGAGAGAGGGAAAAAAAACGGATTCAGATAGAAAGGCAAAACTGGAGTTGGCGCACAAAACAAAAGAGGAGGCAGTTACCCATCTGCTCCGCCGTTGTTTGATAGCTGCACGTGGTTTAATTTAAATTATCCGATATTTACTTCCTTCTCAATTAGCTTTGCTGTTTATCTGAGTTCCGGTACTCCCCATTGGATTCGGATGACCTGCTGGGAGTTTTGGATGAAGAATTGTTGCTACCGCGTTCCGGCTCCGCTATCTGGGAACCGAAAGTCCCCTCGTGCCACGCTTATGGTCGAAACGAATCGAAAAAAAATTCCTTTCTTTTTTTCAGATTTACACTTCGATTAAAACGACAATTAAAGGGCCCCTTCCGGGCCTCCGGGTTAACTCTAAACGTCCGAACTTGGGATTTTTTTCGAATTTTCTTCTTAAAAGTTTCGTTTATTTACCACAATTTCTAGTAAGGAGTGGGAGGTTCGTCTTAGATTATGCAATAGAACTGGTTTCCTCGCCGTGTTCTGTAAACATTTGCAACGTAAAATGATGAATTGCGCCATTTTCTGCGGCGGTCATTCGAATTAAATATTATAATTAACTTGTTTATTTATTTTTACTCCATTTCTAACTTGAAATTACTGCGAATCGTTTACAAACCAATCTACTTGTATGAATTTTGTTCCTTTCTGTGAATAAATCATTTAATGACAAAATGTTACGGGACTTTCATTTATATATAAATCTATCTTTGGTGTTTAGCCATTGTCTTCCGGAATATTTAACAATCGTAGTGATTGGAAATGTTTTGAAATGATATATATTTTTCATTTTTACTTAGGTACGAGCAATTGGGAAAACACCGTAATTGGTTTCTGTAGTATGTTCTGGGAAGGTCAGTAAAAAAATATTTAATTTATAAAATACTAAATATAAATAGGCTAACACAAGGAAAAATGAAGAAATAAAGTGTTATTAATTTAAAATGTATATGAATTCGCGGCTGGTTAGAAGGAAGAATGCGAAATTTTGTCTGGGTTTAATGGTTGACCGGAATTTTTGCCAAGCCTACAAATTTCTCTTTTTGCATAAAGGACGTCGCCGATGATATCTTCCGTGCAATTTCTTAAAGGAACACTTTGCGAAAATTTCACGTAGCGTGTGTGATTTAGCCCGTTATCTTAAGAACCCAAAATTCCCGCACCGAATACCATTAATCACGTGGTCGGCCGTGACGTCATCAATCAAGTGATTCCCGTTATCGTGGTGGCCCTTTCATTCCGGCTGCACATCTGTCGTGCGTAATCTATCACGTACTGTACCTATGGATTCTCTTCATTGTCTTCTAAAAGGTGACATTTCCTCATCGAAGCCCGTTATCGGCCCAAACGACTTCGATGCATCATTCCTCGGATGGAGGCATTCTATTCGATAACGCATGCAAGATTGCATGTAGTTCCGACACGTATGTGACTATTCCGCTCCTTTCGCGCTCTTAACCAAACCCGACTGTTTCTCTACTATTGCAAGAATGGGTAATCCCCCCGTCTGTGTTTAGCACTACCGCTGTTACGACCCTCAGAAAGATACAGTAACTGATTAAATATTCTGGATACACAAGTATATTCTAAAGCTCACTTTTCAACCGGTTGTACGCCTCTATTTATTAAGATTCGAAGCATTATAGAGCACTTGAGCAATGATTGAAACGTGCATGCGGAGGAATGTCCTAATTTCCTTCTAATGTTATAAGGGTATAAGGCATGAACTAGATTTTAATTAGAGTTTGTCACCTGTTTATTTTGATTCTATATGCACTTTCTGTACGTCTTAATTTGCATGTTTTTGCGTATGGCATCAACAGCAAAACCTCTGTTGCGG
Organism: Centruroides vittatus; assembly: GCF_030686945.1. Taxonomy (NCBI): domain Eukaryota; kingdom Metazoa; phylum Arthropoda; class Arachnida; order Scorpiones; family Buthidae; genus Centruroides; species Centruroides vittatus. The sequence continues at coordinate 941,912 of NW_027122722.1, read as the reverse complement.
GGTACGCCGGACTTAGAAGGGGTGAAACAGAATTTGGTATTATTTTAAATAATTAATAACGTTCTTCGTTAAAGAATCTTCTAAGCAAATAATAAAAAAATTGCATTAAAAACCTACAGACTGATAGCGTGTGATAGATGGAGTTAAATCTGCATGGTGCCACATTAGGGGCTGCAAAGATGGAATTTCAATAAGGTTCGATTGTGTGCACGGTAAATAACTGGAAATAAAAACTTCGGGATTATTCCCTACATAATTTCTCTATCTGGGAGCGACTCCACCCATTTTTTATGATTTTTATTCCTCCAAGGCCACTCCTAATGGAAAGTTTAGAGAATGAAATAACACGATATCTATTTATAATCGAGATAAATTGATTTAAAGCTATTTTGGAAGCAGATAAATTCGATTTTATTTTATCCTCGTCGAAAACGTCTCTTAAATTAACTTTTTTCTAGGTTTCTTTTTTCGTTTCTTAGAAGACTAGACAGAAGGCAGACATGTTTGGTCACTCGTCGATCCGAAACTGGTTGAAATTTATATATTGACAGTAGAAAGACTCAATTAATGTGTCTTGTCCTTGCGAATGAGGTGGTCTTGCCAAAAACTGTTTCAATATTTTCCCTTTCGAGTGAAGGCAAACAATAGATCCTCGAAATTAAGGTAGGTGAGATGAATACTAATGTCAAGTATTTAAAGATGAATTATACTTTGTTGAAAATTCAGTTACGTTTTAAAAAAAGTTAATGAAGTGAATAGCCTAGAGGGGTCATTTTTACTTCATCTTACGAAATTGGCAGTTTTCAAGTAAAAATATTTAGCGTTTTAGTATCTATTACACAAGTTGTAAAACTCGCGCACAGCTGTCCACTAAAGGCAATCGTCGTATGAAATTTGTCAGCAATTTGCTTAAAAGAAGGGATTGGTTGGGTGAACCGAAACCGAAAGCCACGCGCGGAAATATCTTTCGTCTTTGGACTTTTCAGGACGACGTCAATAAAAGGTCATTTTGCAATAAGTAGAAAGTAAATAGGCTACTCGGCTGCGGTTTAGCGAGAGAGATTTTTCAAAACGAAATGATATACGAGTCTGAAGGAAAAGAAGGACCGAAGATAAGATTATAGAAATAGTATTGAGGTAAGATAAAAGACGATAAGAACGAGAATCGAATATCAACCATCCCGGGACCTGGACGCGGCGATAAGCAAACAGGTGTCTTTGCCACGGTGCGAGCCGCGAGACACTCTCACAATCCGCAGGAAATATAGATAGATAGATAGATAGATAGATGAGATAAGAGAGAAGTAGGAAGGGCAGCGTCCTTGCCCCTTACTTTGCTCTTTGATATTCTGTTTGCATCTCGTCGAAAGATAAAACTGAACTTCGAGATGTCGAAGCGAAACAAAACTTCCATTACTAGGAAGACCAAAGGAGTTTAATGAAACCATTAATACAACCTCCGGGCTCTTTACAACCACGTGCCAAAAGGGTCCAAATAGAATTTGAATTTCTCGGGCGACGAGCGGAGATTTTATTGAGCCTCCTAACCAGAGAACCACAGTTTCGGATCGTTTAACTCACCCCGTAATTGGGGACGAAGTTGGAGGGTGGACGACCCCCGTCTCGGAAGATCGGTAAAGTGTTAATTTAATCGGCTCTTCCTCCGGTTCGAATGCCCAAACGAACAGCAAAATTCGACAGACCGAAGCCGGACGATACGTCTGGTAGAGAATCCCTCTGACCGAAGAGGTTTCTCTATCGTCACATTCTGCTCTTATCGAGCGATGGGTGCCATCGGCCAGCTTAACTATAATGCTGAAAAATTCTGATAGATCCTTAAGAGCGCGATAGATCTGCCTTAAAACTGTGGCAGGTAGCTCGACCCTCGTCTTTTGTTATTTATCGCCCTCGTCACTGTAATTTTTCGTATCTTCTTTTCCCATTTAAAGCCAAAGTCCCAATTTATAAATACACGACTCCATATTTACGTACGTATTCCCTTTGGGTTTCGGACATAATACAGATGGCTGTTGGTGCTACGAGCGGAATCTCTCGCGAGATATCGAAAAAATTATCCTAAGAAAAATTTCTCTACTATTTATCTTACGAAATCAATAACACTATTATAACAACATTATACTTTGTTCATCGTATCTTATGGGATTTTCTTACTTCGACCGAGTGCTTTCCTATTGTAAACTCGTAATTTTAAACACTATCTAAGCAATACGAATCCCGATGTTATTATTATTATTTATTTATTTTTGTTTTTCATACGAAATTAAATTGAAAATCCTCATCTGTGTTTAGTCGTAGGAATTGTTGAAGAATGCTTAAGAAATGTCAAATATTCTTGGGATTTAATATTTGTTTTGAACAATTTAGAAATTATTATAAATTTTCCTCTATACTAAATCCTGCTACAATTTTCTATGGGGCAGGATGGTAAAATGAGCATCTCGAGGAGGATACAATGATTACGTTCGAAAATTTTGTTTTGAAGATAGTAAATTGTACCAAGGAAAGATCGCATGCTCGCGTTACAAATTACTACTCCCGATTCACCGTTTAACTTATTAAAACCTTAGATCTTCCGTTTAACTCGGGGGAGGGATAGGAAACGACAACGGAAACGTTTCATTCGCGCATGCAAGCTTTTTCTGAAAATAGAAGGAAAACCTACTGTCGACGCAATTGTTATGCAAGATTACGTAACTCGCAAATTGGTCTAAATTCGAATTTCTCGCGTTTAAATTTTAATCATCGAAATAAAATATTTACGATATGCTCCAGATAGTCGATTACATTCGGTGTTGCATTTATACAGATAAGAATTCATCGCACACGTAGCCTTGTCACACTGACATCGATAAGAAGCCACGCTGCCGCTAATCGCTATGGGGAGCGTCACGTGACAGGTAAGCAATCGCGTGTTTGTTGCTTATAGAAGTTAGTAGGGCAGTACTATAACAATAGGAAGACTCGGAGGTATGCGAATTACGCGAGGAAACGCACGATATTTATACGAGGAAAGCGCAATTTAAATATTGGATATAGATTAAACGGGTCGTCTGCTGTAAATCAGAATACAGCAGTTCTAGTGACCAGGTATGGGGGGATGAAATCGCGAATAATGGTAACTGTAACACGTGAATAACTGTAGCGTAAGTATACGAGAAAAGTTTCGTGTGTAGAAAGGTATGTAAAGTCGTAAGGAGGAAGAGAAAGAAAACTGCAGGACTTTGTCTGGGATGTGATTGAGATGATATCCGAGATGAAGAAGCGGACCGATCTTATTGTATGCTAGAGGGCACTATTGAAGTAATGGCCGATTTAATGGGGTGTTCACTATAACCTCAAGTGTTATAACGATTATCTGATTGTCATGTGCAGAGTGCGACCGAGAATCGTTCCCAAAGCCCAAGAAGAAATCGACTGGATTATGAAGATTTGAAAGGTGAAAGTGCAACAGTTATAATCGTAAATAAAGCCCTTAAGTCTTCTTATGTCATTGAACTCCGAGAAATCTCATAATTCTTATCTCTTCAATTAACACGTTGGGAATTAATATAGACGAAAAGCTTGACATTCCTTCCCTTCTTGGAGATGATAATCTATTTTTTAGCCTCTTCTTATCCATTAAAATATAAAATAGCCATTAATCATTCGTGTTAAATACGTTAGATGCGTAATTACATAGTCAAGTAAAACTCTCATTAACTTTAACCTGTTCGGAGCCGAATTTAATTTAAATTGTTGCCTTTGTGCGGCTTTAATTACTTTTATATTGTAATTACTTTCGGAAAATGTATATAATTTTTTGCTTAAAACTTATGAAAATAAACCACGAGAGCAACCTAAAAGATACACGACACGTCTGCCGAATCAGAGATTTACACTTCCATATAGGCCTAATAATATCCCTTCTAATGAATTAATCACCCCGATTTAAACGAGTAAAGCATCATTATTATTGTTCAAAATTACCTTAAGAAGTAACTATCGATTGAAAATTCGGAATTTAAAACCATCTCGTGGACGTTAACAAGGCGAAAGTTTAACCAGAGATTTTACATTCTCCTCCCTCATAATTCCTAACAGTCCCCAGAATCGACAATTTAAAAAAATTTGTCCAAGTCGTAATTGGCTAGCTTCTCGACACTGACCCTTTTTAGCATCCTTACGGAGCTAGACGAAGTAAAGGAGAGAGATAACGAGGTCAAGATTAACTCCAACAATGGGACTTTGAAATAGGATCATTCGCTAGACGGTTCTCCCTTCCAAACTCTCTCATCACTAGGAAGAGTTTGTCGAGGGCCTCGTGATTCAGAAATGTAGCCATTTCCTTGGGAAATCAGGAAGTGGAACTCCCACTTAATTAAAACTACTTGGCGCGAGTTGATTTTTTGCCAAACTCAAACGTATGATTGGCCTGCGACATTAACGTACCAGAGGTAGCGTTATCCTTGGTGTCAGAATTATATTACGTCTACATTAACACCTCGTTTAAAGGTCCAGTGACGAAAGCAAATTTTGTTTACTTAGTTTAGGGGATTGGTGATTCCGGTGGCTCCTCCCGGGGAAGACGAGGCTTGCATAAGTTAATTCGTCTACTACATTCTTAGGAGGTTATCAGATGTAATAGAAGTAATTTCGATATTGAAAGCGAGCCAAATCGAGAATTAAAAAGTTCGTTAAAAAACTAGAAAATCTAGTTTTGAGTGTCGTGCTCTGTAACCTTTTCTTGCCAGCAACAAATGGAACTGGAAACCAGTTTGTCCCCTTGAAAAATAACTGATCGACTATTGACACCGGTCCTTTTACTCTATCTCCATAATTAATTTTAAATTGATTCCGAAAGTCGTTTTAATTAATTTTTATTTAATTTTTTTTGTAAAATTATGTCCAATTCTTTTTTTTTTCGTGGATGCAAGCTTTCCCCTTAAGGAACAATTTCGTACTAGTCTCGGGAAAAGCACGATTTGGCATAAATTCTTTTGTTAAGTATAAATACCCCGTTATTAAGTAAATTAATTCTTCGAATCGAATTTTTATCACGTCCTTCCTAATAAAGAAGCGAAACTAAACAGGACGTGGGCAGAAGTTCAATGTAACAGGACTACAGGTTCACTTCCTGTGGTTCACGTGACTAGAGAAAGTAGTGCAGCTTCCATTTATAAAGGAGTGGCAGATGCTATCCTCTGGCCATCCCCAATGGCCACCGAATAATAGAAAAGCAATCTCGGTCGGAATGACGTAATCAAGCAGATGACGTGTTTTAGTAAACAATACAACGTATAAAGAAACAATTGTTAAACGTCGGCGCCAATTTCTAATGCTGCTTCTCGAACGATTTGTTTGTTTATTTTGCAGGAAAATATTTGCAAAAGCGATTAATATGGATAAAGTGCAACGTTAACATATTAACCGACGTTCGATCCAAACGATAAAAACCAGTTTATTCTAACAACAGAAACAAACTTCTCTCGATCGGACCACGTGATCGGGTGTGACTAAGGCCAAGGAAATATCATATTGTTTGAACGAGCTAAGGGAAAATAACAGATAAATATAGATTACGTATATATTTATAAAAATTTTCCTCCTTTTCTCATAAACGACTTCAACCACCGACATAAAAATAGGGAAAAATGCACGCTTTTCTAAAAATACTTAAAGTTTTCGCTTCTTTATAACTTAAACAATCTTAGATAAGGGAAATTTTTCCAGCGAGTATCTAAAGATATCTAAGGCCTAAAGTACCCAGATAGGAGGTTTCAAAATTGCACCCCCGGGGAGATTCTCCAAAATTTTCAAGATGTCTTCCGAGAGGCCACCTTTTCTCCGTATTACTTAAGCTAAAAGAATACGTTCGGTCGAGAGATAATTTATTAGAGGCTCTCTGCATACATTATTTATGTCTTTAGAAGAGTAGAGAAGCTCCTTCCATCTTCCGCAAAGGATTATTTTTATGCTAAATTCGGATATTAAAACGGCGGTAATAAATTTACGGCTTTCTAATATGTGTTTGAATAGCCAGAAGATTTTAAAAATCCAATTCTTTTTTAAGCTCTCCGATCCAAAAAGATCGTAAATTAATAGAAAGAAATTTACCCGCGGGGTTGAATTGCCATCTGAGCCCTTCCTACCTCAAAATTCGTGTTTTTAATAAATTTTCTGATAATTAAAAACAAATAATTTAATTTCTTCCTTCTCGGTATAAAAATATTTAGTATAAAAACAAAAAATTCTCTATAGTTACAGGGGAGCACTGAAGATTTCTACAATTTCTCTTCCAATTCCCTTATATACAAGCGTGCAAGGTAAATTAAATACACAATTAATGATTTAGTTAGTCTTTTTATACACAAAATATGTAATATTCTCGAAAAATTGAATATAATCTACATTAAAATTGTATTTTTTTGCTTATTAATAGTAAAAATGCAATCTAAATATATACAGCCTTCGTATATTACCTCTAAATAGCCTTTAACCTACATAACCTTCCCTCTATAGATCAAAATTACCGATAAAAATACCGTACACTAAAATAAAATTTTATAATTTTATATATACAATATCACAAGAAAAAAATAATTCTGTAATCTTGGGTGTAAAAATGAAAACATTGCGAAGTTTTAATATATGAAATTGTTATTAGGCAAACAAAAAAAAAGTGATACGTTGTCAGAGCAAAAGTTTTAAATATCAAGATAATTTTAAATTGCTGATTAAAGTATCAAACATAGTTTTGTTTCTTAAAAAGTTATCAACTGAAAGCTGGTATCTTCAAATCGCAGGTTATAATTTCTTATCATCAATGATCATCTTGAAACGAGTACACTTACTGCATGATAGGCTTGTGTTTACTCTTCTTATCGATCTATATCGCTGGTCAAAGTCGTATTTTACAAGTTTTCTTAAACTGCTATATCAACAAGAATATACTAAAATTCTTTGTAATATTTGATCGTTTTTCCTAGGTAAAATCGTCCTCCTCCTTTACAATTTACTCGACGAATTTTTTGCAATCGCCAAATTTCTCTCCCCCTCTCTAAACGTCCAGAATCCGTGGAAAATTTTTAAAATATATTCTCCATATCACGTAATAATCTGAAGATAAGAGTATCCAATGTTCCTACAACGTCTTAAAATCAGCATTTCTTATATTAACAAATTAATATGTCTAGCAACATGTACACGGACGATATAAATTCGTCAAGGGAAAAAAAGGATCCTGGTAAAGGAAGTAAACAATTATAGAAGAAAAACACAAAAAGCTTTCTATAAAAAAACCAATCGCAGACTCATAAAGAGGATATATTTAAAGTCGATGTAACAGGCAGGTTTAAAAATATCTCTGTATCCAGTAGATTATATCGCGCATAAATCAAGAATTATATCTGAAGAATTTTGTTACCTTCGATAGAACGTATTTGTTAAATATTGTACTAAAATTAGAAACTGAAAATAGACAGACAAATATTGATAAGTGACACTATCGAGAGCTAAATATACCTTTACGCAGATCCCGAATAACTAAATCTATAAATAAAATTCGGTAGTATTTCGAACAATTGTATGAAAATAAAACCTGTAAAGATTTGCAAAATGCGGAGTGACGAGAAAGTGAAACGTGCGGACGGTGCCAAATTATTGTTCGAACGTGGCCATTTCTCGTATATCGAGCGTTACGTAGCACGTAAAATTAAGCTTAGATCCTAAAAGGGGACGTATTACACGCGGATTGTAGGCACATTCTGTCTTGCAAAATAGAATATCGAGCGACGAAATTATGCAAGTTGGCGAATTTTTTGATGTTATCGCCGGTGGACAATAACTAGAATGGAGACCTTCGGGAAAAAAATCCGGAGCGTGTTTACACGTGTACGAAATCTTTACATACTTCCTGCGACAAAACCAAAAGCCAACAAGTCATTCAACTTCACCCACCCGAGATCTTGTCCAATATACATAGATAAACATCTGGGGTAATTTATTAAGTAATCCATCTATTATTAAACCTCATTACGTCCGGCCCCATAATCCAATAGGACCCAATTCCGGGCATAATTAGCCTTCTATAAGGTTACATCATTATTAATATCGTCGACCGTATTGATCAGAATTGTAATAACATGTTTACGGCGGCGGACACACCCCGCGTGATTAAGTTGCAGAAGTTCTAATCCACCCTCGGCACTTCTGCAACCCACCCTCGTCTAACGAAGAGTTTCGAGCCCTGGCCATTAAGAGCTGCCCATAGGTAGGTCCAAACGTGGCGCTGGTAATCCGATCTGCCCCGTGACCTAAATAGAACTTTCACGCATGTACGCCGTGCGGCGCGCTTACGTAATTCCGTTCGTCTACTCACCCCTGACATATTTAGTCAGTTTTTGTTTCATGCTCAACACGTGGCCGTCTCGAAAGTGGGTTAGAAATTCGTATTTGGAAAGAAGGTGTAAGGCCTTGGAGAAAAATACGTTGCCAGCATTTAAAAATCCTTTTATAAATCGACTGATAAAGATCTGGTTTTACAATTTAGTCATTTTATTTTAAGCCGTAAACTTATTTTTTCCCTCCCTCTCCTTATTTTAAACTGTGGAAGTATTGTAAAGGACCGCCGCTTTATCTCGATTCGTATCTTATCAAAATAAGGACATTTAATCTGGATCATAATTCAAATTCGGTTCCGACATTGGGCTCATCCCCTTCCGCGAAATTGCGGCGGTAGAGCTTCCTCCATCTTTAGTACAGAAAAGAAAAAGGAGCAGTTTGAGTTAAACCAGAAATGTTTTCACTTTTACGTCCAAGCAAAGCAAATAAAGGCGAAAGGAAAAGGAGGAAGAAGTTAGCGAGCGGAAAGTATGACTTGTTGAGACAGCGCGGATCACGATGCGTTGGCGATAAGCCTATATAAATGCACGAGTGATGTGTTGTCAGATGTAGCGAGCTTCTCCCCCGCCGGGAAGAGTGGTACACGGTCTGCGTACACTTCGAGACCTGTCAAACGAATTTCGCGTATTAAGAGTTTATAAACGATTTTCGCCATTATTTCCACGTGCGTAACAGGCGCCTAATTACCTCCGCGTCTGGTTTGTACGCCACTTTAAAAAACTAACAAAGAACTTAAACGTTTGCTCGAGTAGAAGCGGGCATTTTAAAAGTCATTTGCAGGCCGCGCCAGTAAATAAAATGGAAGTAGGATGCGAGTCGCCCGCCCATCTGGATTGAGCGGTATTCGGAGCCGGCCTTAAATATAGTTTTCCGCCGACGTATTCATCAAAAAGTGAGCCTTAGAAGCCCTTCGGACTTAAAGGCCGAGCGAAAGGGACGTGCCAACCACGCCGGCTTTTATCTCTCGGTCTGCACGAAGAGCGCAGTTAAACGAGGCAAACTCAAACAACAAACCCTATCATACATCATAAGTAATTCCCACTTACCGACGGATGTTTCTGGACGTCGACGTGAGAATTCCGGACTGTTTACCGGCACGCCGGGCATGCCGCAACGACAAATTAACGCCGACTCCGTCTCGCCTCCCCACTTAGCCCCTACCTCCCATCAATCTCGCTAATTGAAACGTTTGCGCCACATCTCGGACCCGGCTCTTCTCTCCGGGATTCTCCGTTTGCCAAACGTCTCCCGTCCTTCTTCTCTTCTCCTTCGTCGCCGTTCTCTCCTCCCCCTCCGCGAATTTTCGCGGCATTTTCTATGGATGCGTGGGATGGAGGCCTTAGTGAAATTTCCCCTTAACCACGCGCTCGTATCGTCAAACTACGGATTCGAAAATGGCAACGTCGGTCGGGGAATTGCCGGGTCCACGGTCGACGTATCGACACGTACTGTCCGATCCCGGACCCGTTGGAAATTCGTCTACTCCGGCCGATCACGCGCTTTATTACCGTCCAGTAATGGAGCCCGAATGCGGTGTAGTGTCGTCCGTCTGCCACCGGCGGTCCACCCTTCCGAAAACTTACCTTTCTGGCCCGATTGGACCACCCGTCCGATCGGTGGGAGAGGCGAAATTCGCTTATCCGTTATTCTCGACTTAGACAAAACCTTTGATTCTTTAGATAAGAATAACCAATGGGGTACTCACGTTTTAAGGGCTTTGGATTCGATTGCTTCCGACGGGACATTTGTTACAATCTCCGGACAATTTCCACCACGTCACCATTCGAGTTTCCAAAGCATCGAGTCAACTCCTGGATTGTAAAGTGGGTTGTACCGTTCGAGACGAGATCTCTGTGCGTATCTGGCCGTCTGCCGTGTGTGCCAGCGCGACCAGACACTCCTGCTCTCGGCGCATGCGCTCCCACTACTCTAGCCGAACCTATACGGAGATCATCGAGCAAGCGCCGACAACTGCCACCGGCGTGTTTCCGACGTCACGAGGATTTAGCCTTCGCTACGTGTCGAGCGCGAAGATAGCCATCTGAAGATGGGGCCGATTTTTTCACTTAGCAAAATCTGGGTTCCGATAGCGAAAAAAAGGAGAATAATACTTTATTCCGTCCTGTCGTGCCGAGAGAAGAGATGCCGCGGAATAATAATCGGACTTATCTCGTGTTGTCGGTTCGTCACATTTTGTTATAATAGACCGAGGATGCTCCGACTCGTGCTATGACCATGTCACTCCGACAAACAAATAAACGTGGTCTTCTCGACCGATGACGTCACTCCCTTAATAATTCCTAATTCTTTCGGTTATTCGGGGCCCGTGTTCGATTTTATTCTATTTATCGGTGTCTTTTACTAGATACGACCTTGTCGACTTGTCCGTAAAATTATCATTGATTGGTATATCTTTTAAAATACGCTTAATTTAATAACTTGTTTCTGTTTTCGTGTGGGCTACGTATTTCTTACCGGGATGTTACCACCTCGCCTCTATAAATGTGAAAAAGGGAACTTAAAAGATGTATTTTTCGCCCTTCTGATGATGATTGGACATTGCGACGGAGATTTTTACCTACCAATCGCTTTAAATTGTAGAAAAGAATGGGTAGTAGTTAAAATTTAATTTGTTGAAGTCCCAGAAATATGAAGAATTAAACAAAAAATATTAGAGTAAGCCTCTGTGTTTACGCTTACGTTTGGGACGAAGAAGCAAAAGTTTGAATATTTTTAAATATTTGAAAATTGCTATAAAAATCTTCACAGTTCACTTTTTACCATTATTTTCCAACGATATCTTCGAAATTTATCGTTGAAAAATCCGAAACTTAAGCTATCTTCGTATTTTCTACGCTTGAGTTGCCAAGATAAACACTAATTAAGCAATTAAAAGTTACACTAATAATAACAATAAATGGTAGAAATATAATCTATTAACAGGTTTGACCGTCGTAAATATTTTTCGAAACTAAAATCCAATTTTCACAATTAGGATCTTTTGCTAAACTATTGCAGAGATGCGCAACGATTAGCCCCCATAGGGATCAATAGAGAGACAACGTTGCTATTTTCCTCGGTGGATTTGCCGTTATCACTTATTAATAACATTTTATAGCAGTTTAACAAATGGCTCGGAGGCAAGGTCTATCTCTTCATCAGGAAATTCAAAATAGCACTCCGTCTACAGTCGGTAATTTGTTCACAATCCCATCGTTTCTACCGAGTCACCAGTTAAAGGATTTATAAATATTTGGACTCGATAAAGACCATTTAGAAATAGAACTTGCGCGCTTCCATTCACAAATCGCTATCTCTTATTGCCGATTAGCAATATTCCGACTCCAACCTCACCTATCTTTATCTAAATATTTGTAATCGGATAAGAGACTGAGACGAAAATCGTTTTAAGTGTTCAAATTCGAACACCCGGAGCGAGAAATATGCGGATTATGAAACGAAATGAATATGGCCTAATCGTATGCGAGACGAATTTGGGCAAGATGCCCTTAGGAGAAGTGCTGCCAGTTGATACTGCGAGAGGAGAGAATATAATTTGCGTATTCTGTAAATTCATTATTTTAATAAGAAAACTATTGTTTTTTAAATTTTATAATTGAAAATTACGGCCTGTAACGTATTTATTGACAAAATAGCTTGCCTGTCTATGACTTTGTTTAAAGTGTTAACGACGGAGAAATAGTTTATTCTAAAGCCATCCACGTATAGGTATTCCTCATCGATGATGTCTGATGTGTCTCAAAGGTCGTCTGCCAGAAAGATGATGCACTATTTTAATATACGCTTGCATAACTGGCGTTTAAGATACGTCCTAGTGTATTGTGACGGTGTCTTAATTTATACAATTAACGCTTGGCTGTCGCCACGATGGGTGTGGAAACTCGACTTAACCTATTGAACACCGGCTACTAAAGTAGTATAAAATGTTAAAGTGGCGACGACCTTTGGAATAGCGACTTCGGAGTTCGAATTACCTACTACAGATTATAAAGAGGGATTATTTGTCTTTAACGACGTCGACTCCACCATCTAAGAGCGTTCGGTAATTGCGTACCAGTCGACCTAGCCTTGGGGCCGAACCGGGGTGACTGGCGATGATGATGATGATAAATACAAAGGAGCGGGAGAGTTCGGCTGTTTAGACTCTTCGGAAGTATTAGAAGAATATTTTTCTGCTTGTCTGCCATTCGTCGAGCAACAGTTTGATGCAAGAACGTCATTAATCAAAGGGCCCATTTTCGACCAGTTTATTTAACAAAACTTTGATAACTAAATTAAAGCATTTTTAGGGGGTTTATTTTATAAATTTTAGCTCGTAAAATTAACCGGACGAGTGAGGTTAATCGTGTGATAATTCATAAATTTTAACAAGAATCCAGCTTGGAGTTGTTCTATTGGAGATCTTATAATTGATTTTAAGTCTGCAAAGAATCGATCAGATTTTATAGAGAGATAGCCTACTAAAATGGTGTCCTTTCAAACGAAGATAGAAAATTAACTATTTCGATCGATTCTTTCACGGTTGATATTTTGTAATTCGAAACATCTTCCGCATCACGCCAAACGTCGAATTAACCTACGGCAAAGAAATCAGATTTTATCTGGAATCGTGACCTTTGGCGGGCAGTGTCGAGACGATATTCGTATCCGGATACACAAATTATCATCTGGATTAAATAATCGATAGAAGAGTCGTCCTCCCATCCGTTATTCGAAGGAAGGTAAAGAAAATAGGCAGTTTTCACCCTCTCCCGCCCGACACTCCCTAAAACGGGCCGATCTTCACCTATTATAAGTCACCCCCATCGAGAACACTTGTTCAAATTCCACAGGCGGTTTTATCTTCGCTTTAATATCACCAGATGTCGCCATGGCCTACGATACGGGAATCACCCTCGAGACGGATCGTGTGTCACAGCGATAATAACAGTAATCTTATTTTTATTAAACCGAAAAAATATATAATAGATAAAGGAATAGATAATCTTATAAAACAGATACATTAGTGAAACGTGTTGCGAGAGAGTTATTGCAGTTAGTCTTTCAATGAGATCGATAGAGCTTGCAAATTGTTGTAAATCTGGTTTAGAGAGGAAGTGTAGAGGCAGTTTAGATGAAGAAGATACGGCCTAAAGGTCGTTATTGGCTCCAGATCATCAGGTACATTGAAAATAAATAATCACGTTTTTTCGAATTACAATCGGCCTCGCCATTTATTTATTACAGATTATTTAAAACACCCACTTCGCTACATTGGAACATTCACTCCCTTCGACGCCTTCTAGAAACTGTAAGACACACTTTATAAATTATTAATTAAGTTTATCATAATAAAAATTACTTTATAAATGTTTAAAGATGTAAATTATCTACAGTTTATTCATAAAATTCCAAATATTTGATCAAAAACAGGATACTTATCTTCGTCCTCTACAGTAAAATATAGGACGAAGATAAGTTTCCAGTATTAATTTAACACGCAAGATTTTTTCTGCACCGTATAATCGAGGGTGGGATTTGTCTGGGACACACTGCGAAAACGACGTTTGTCCGTATTATTGGAAAGGTTGCCTCGTTCAATTTATTGCAAAGTATTACTGGAAGAGTTTCAAACTCTGGGAGCGCGCACAAACCACGATGCAACGATAAGAACGATGGGAGACAAAGATTGGGTAAAAAATAGGATCGTAGATATGGTGGCTAAATGTATTGCCACTACCAGACACTCTAATGTCCGTATCTTCTTTGGGAAGATATAAGTGTTGTGTGGGCGTTATCTGCGATCTCTGTCATAACCACAGTCTTAAATGTCTGGTTCTGTCTTCTGTCTCTCCACTCTTATCTGTTTGCTTCGGTGTCGTACTCTTTCGCCCGTTTTTATCTTCGGCTATCGAAGAGGGAGACATTTTTGCTCCCGTCCGCCATCCCGCACTCGTATTACACGGCCAACCGATATAATTATTATTGGTGGCATGGCTTTTTCTGCGCCCGCGGTTTGGCGCCGTTGGGTGATAAGTTGCCACTTTCGAACATCCCCCGGGACGGCCGAAGTCTGGATTTGCATAAAATGCCGACTCGCGAGGAGGTGGCAAAAACCGGTTATCCAGCCGATCGGCTCGTTCCGACGGTTCTCCTGTTAAATGTGGCATTCGGTGAAAGGTTTGCCCGGCAGTAATTATTTATAGTAAAGCAAAACAAAGTGAAATCGGTCTTATCCGGGGGGACGTCTCACTCGAAATAGTTGGGCTCTGATTCATAACGTTTCGTTGCACTTATCGACGAATGTACTACGTCACTTGTTCCCGAGTGGGTTAAAGATCATCGAAACTGCGCGACCCAGATAACCCTTTCTGTTTCTCTTCTATTTTTTACAACCCGTACGGAAAACTGTCTATCTTTTCTAATACAAACAAACTTTCCTATCGCTTTAACTTCAAAAACAAACAATTATTTGTAACTGTTTTTTTTATTTTGATATGGGTCTTACCGAGTGACACCCTTGATTAAATCACGCGCTTGACTGTGGCAGAATCCAAGTTATTCTATAAAATCTTTCACTTTTCCAGTCGTTTGAGGCTTTAGAGATTCGCAGAATTAAAGTGTCCACGTTTTAAAATTTATTTTGATTATAGTTTTCTCGGAAGAGATTGCTATCGGTTTCCTATGGATAATAAGGAATTTTCTACTCTTTGGGCTTATTAGGCCTTTTCGCCAAGTTCGATAAATATAATTATGATACAAAAAATAGATATAAGCACTCAAAACATTAATCTAAAATAGAGGGCAATTCATACTTAAGAATATCTCGTTCATCTGGAATTGGTTTTGAACTTATCTTCTAAAGATCTCTTTTTCTTCAGATAAGAAGCCAAAAAGTTCTTTTATCTTATTCCGGGCAGAGAATTTCAAAGACCAGCCCTGATAATCTAGGACCCTTACCCACCCCTTATGATGCACGAGACAGGTGTTGTCAAGGTCTAGGCGACATTCGGAGGGTAGCATTATCTCGGACGGAGGAGGAGGAATATCCTTATCAATAAGGGTCACTCGGAGACACCTTCGTCCTCCCGTATACGACACACTAAACGGGGATGACCTGTAATACGTGTTTCTCCTCAGATAGTAGGGCTGCTAATGGAAAGACTCAACCGCCTCGGGCTTGCTTGTTTTTTTAATCATTTCGGAGCCAGTAAGGTAAGTTTAATTTCAGTAATGTAGAAGATGAATCTGCTCATTTCCAAGTAATATTAAAGTCGGTAGAATCACCTGTCGAAGCAGAAAGATTGATAACTAATTTCGTCTGGTATAAGTGTTTGTATTAGCTAATGATTTAAAAAAATAATTTCTTTGGACGGTTACAAAGTTTGCTTTGAATAATAAATTTTCTACATTCTCAGACTTAATAAATTGTAGAAATAATAATAATTAATTCGAGTTTCGGAAGCTGTAAATAAGCCACCTGCAATCTGGTATTTCCATCGAGGCTAGTCTAACAACTGGATAAGATAAGTCGTTAGCATATTTAATAAGATCCGTTATAATGACTAAGTGTTATTTGCATAGATATAAACGACACTGGGTGATGCCAGAATGCTTACAAAACACGTTTTTAAGTACGAGATTCCTATCCCAGCTCTGTTCATTTTTAGAATACTAAAATATAAAAGGTTTATTTATTTAGACCTAAGTGTAGAATTGTAAAAATATTTTCGGTTCCTTGCCGATTTGTACAGGCAGAAATCTCTCCTTATGGTTTTTACTTTAGATATTAAGATTTGCATACCAGAAAATATCTCAATAATTATAATTACAGACTGTTCGTAGGCGGGTGACCGGAGACCCGCTAAATAGTTATAATCGAAAGTGGTTAGGAACAGAAAAATGTTTATAGAAGTTGGAAAATATTCGAAAACCGAAGATGTTTTGTTCGATAAAGAGGAAAGAGAAGAGGAAGCCCAGAAGCATTTGGAAAGGGGCGAGCGAGGAATCGCAGAAACAAGTGAGAAAATCGCCTAGAAAAGCTTCATCGAGTTACACAAAAGTAGAAGCGAATGTAGCTGTTTGTAAACGATAAAACTCATCAACGTCCATTTTACTTTCCTCTCAACTCGCCAGAAAAGACATCCGTGTAATGTCCCTGGAACGACAGATTCTCCGTCACATTTGCATTCCCTCAATCGAGATAAGGCCTGATTGCCAGCATCGATAATAGTTGATGGTTCAGAGGCAAAGAGACGGATCCGCCCTCCAAGTAAAATCCGTCCTATCTCGAAAAGCGATAAGACCGACCAACCAGTCGTGATACTAACCTCCAACAACGTTGTAATAGCCCTGCACAAAATTGCTCCATGACACAATGCGAACCGCTGAACCTCTCTCTCTTTGTAATCATCGCCCGATAGTTATCTGCTCCTGGCTGCTTTTTTTTACTGTTAAAAGTGATTCTTTCTCTCTATTAACCGACTGCAGATGGTGATCGCCGCATTGATAGTTATACCTTAAACATTCTCGTAATAACGAATAAAATTACGACTACTAACTTTACTTTGCCCCTTTTTTTTCCACGCCGGCCCGTTTTCCCACTTGCAAAATTTATTATGTATTAATAGCTTTTCTAATATTCTTTTTACAACACCGAATTTTTCCTTCTTTCTACCCCGATTTATCGTTTGGCATTTTGCATTCTTTCTCTTCTCTTCTTCGTTACGAAATTACTATTTTTCCCACACAATTAATCCATTTTTATTACGCAAAATCTTTACCATTTAATTACGAAAAACGTTGAGCCAATTTTCCCGGTGTCCGTGCCTTAAAAGTTGCGCAACAATTTTAAAGCGGGGTCGTTTAGCCCGCGAAAAATCGTATAAAGTCTCGTAACGCACTCCGGCCACCATCTTTATTAGTAAATTTATGATTTATCGAATTCCTATTAAAGTAGAGGAGTCGATGCCTGCATGCTCCGTGTTAAAAGGGGGGTCCCCGCGCCGATTTCTCTCCGAGATAAACAAGTACGAAAAACCTTTCTGCGGGGAGGGGAATATATATTTTTTTCCCTTTTCCTTTTTTTTCCCTACAAATTTCCAGTCGTCTTTTTGCCGGTGCATTTTTCAAATGAATGGACCTGGGTTGAGTTCCTGTAAATGCAGGAGGGAAAAATCTCAGCTGCAAATCCTACTCATTCCGAAAGGTGGACGTTTAGCATCTGCTTCTATTTCTCGGGCTTATCCGTATTTTACAGCTCGTGCGCGATATGTCTCCGTCGTCCGACAATTGCGTGAATGTGTGGCAGGGGGAAGGTGCAACGGAAAAAAAAAAAAAAAAAAGGCAACGATTCACAGAGGAGAAGCGAAGAGAGAAAGAAAAACCTTCTCATCGGTCTTTTCCTTCCGCTCGGCCGCGTCGATAGCGGCGCCATCTATCGTCGCCAACTTTTAGCGCTTCAATAGGCTCCCCATACATTTGGTTACACCTCCAGTCTGGAAGCAAGATAAGCAGGCCGTGTGATTACACTTACACCTAGGGAGGGAACGATGGAACTTTGATAAAAAAAAAAGAAGAAAAAAAATAGCGAGTGAGAGAATGTGTGCGAGATGCCCGTTCCCTCGAGACGTAAACTAAGCTAAAACTGCTATTTCTTGTCACAACTGTATTGTCAAATTGTCATAGCCGGCTACTGATGCGAAATTCGTCTCGAATAACATTAGACCGACGCCTCGAGTCGATTTTGTCTGAGCAGAATTGCAAAAATTTTTGCCTTTTTTTTGGCAATTGGACACTCTCCGCCAGGCATTAGGTTATTTATTAATTTAATTAAAGAGACGAATATTCCGTAAAATTAATACATTCTTAAGTGTATTTTGCCGCTTAGATTTGGAAAGAATGGTTTTTTTTTACGAATAATTTTAATTTATCCTAATTGTCTCGTTTCTGTATGACGGAATGCGCCTAAAACTCGTATAGATATTCATTTAAAGTCCATTATTTACGTTTCAAAAATGATGAAGTAGCTCGGAATAACTAGCAATTTATATGATAATGTTACGACTTCACTTCTGTTTAAAAAAACTGCTTTTAAGACACGCACTAAGAACATCCAATACGCGATTTAGTGTTTAAAATTTTTAATTGACGATCCTTTCTTTTTTCCTGTTAAAAGTAGACTTAGGAGTGAAGAACATGGAAAGTTGGCTCTTAAAATATATTTCGATAAGGACGTTTTTGCTTGGAAGAGCATCTTTCCAGCACGGCTTAAACTAGACGAGGTATTGCACCGTTGTGTTATTATGCAAACTATTCCTGAATTATTGCACCGATGTAGTTTGGCAAAACTTTCTTGCACCAGTCAAAATCGCTCCTCTAACAATAATTTTCAGCAGGAATAATTATGCAAGGCCATAAAATTATTCATTAAAGCTCAAGCGCTTGGTTTTCACGGATGTTTACGCTTTATAATTAAATATCGATCCCGGTTGGGTCCTTACCCTTTCGAATACTTACAATAATATCTTTATAAGAGGAAAAAAATGAATACCGAAAATTCTAATTTACCATTATCAAAGAAAGTGCTAATCTTTCTTCGAGATTCCCGAATGTCTTCTCGAATAAGATAAGAGAAACTTGACAGCTAGGATTACCCACTGACCACAAGGTGATGATTAATCTGATCAATAAACTGAGCTGAATCACAAATTGTAAGAAAGAATAATTTTCTTGTTGTCTGTCTCTCGGAATTATGCCATGATTCTTAAATTCTTAGCATTAACTATCGAGGCTGATCAATACCCTTTCCGTATATAACGCGCAATATTCCTAAGTTCTGTTGATTAAATACTCTTTAAGAATGAATATAAAATTGACGTATTACGGACGTAAAATTCGTAGTGGACATTATTGGCCGGAGGATTTTAACCGTTAATGGTTCCGAAATAGGAAAGCTGAGGAACCACTAAGAGGAAAAAACGCCTTTAATCCTAGAGAAAATTTAGGAGGAATTTTGAGGATTTCCTTCGTTGTTTATAGACGAATAAAGGGTCGGTAAATTATGCGGAGTGAAGAAAAATAATCTGGATAATTCGACAATAGAATGAAAAATTCGATTTTTGAAATATTTATTAACATCAAAGGGGCGGAGGGCGAATATACGAGAGTTTTTGCATCGTTCCTGTGCAGATATACCCAGATTTTCTTTAAAGAACGTGAAGAGGTATTGATGAGAATTATCGGCTAAGTACAGATATGACGAAATGTTAAAAAAAATGATGAATAAAGAAGAGAAAAAAAATTGGAAGATAAGGAGATAGCTCGGCGCGAAGATAAATTTAACTCTATCCTATATTTTTGCATTGTTTATTCTTCGTCGTCTCCTTCCGATCTCCCTAAGAAGACCGTTAATTAAATAATTATGGAGCCTTAGCTTTATATCTTTTCGTTTCTGCCTTTTATAAGAAGTGAAGGAGAGTTGTTCTCGGCGGAGAACGTAATTAAGGTGGAAGACGTAATAAAACAGAAACAGTCGATGAAGAAAGCCGTAATTTAAAGAATAACGAAGCGCCGAATCCAATCAAGCGAAATTCCTATCTGGAGCATCATCTGTAGAAGAGAGATTTTTTCGCTCCAACCCTTTCCCTATTCTTCTCCCCTAGAGGATTGGGCAATTGTGTCCCTAACGTTTCCTTACCCATCGTCAATACCCATCTACAGTTCTTAACAAAACATTCGACGGTAGAATTGATAAGAGGCAGTTTTTCTCTCACCTCGACCAGCCGTAGGGATAGAGAGAGAGAGCGAGAGAATGAGAAAGGATGAAAAAAACTCGTGCTTCTGATTACCCTGTATAATTTCCTCTACTAAAAAAAGAAGTAGTGTGGAGAGGACCTGGTTCATCATAGACTTCCTATCACTTCCATTTATCTCTTATTATCCATTTTCGGCTGTGAGTCTCTAATAACGAAGAAAATGACTTTCTGATCAAAATGACGCCCCACCGTAAAACCCCTTCGAAAAAAAATCCAGAGAGAGGGGAGAAGTTTATTTTAATTATAACTCATTTGGACACGTCGCTCCACTTCATTTATAGCTCTTTGCAATTCGCTTCGTTCCGTTTTTTGATCCGATTGTTTCTATTAATATTTAACTTCTCTATAAGAAAAAAAAAATAAGATAAGCTCGGTAAAGCATCAAATCTTTCCAGTATTTCTAAGTTTACATTATAGATTTTTTGCTATTTTTTCCCCCTATTTATAAATTTATAAATTTAGAATACGGATTTAAGAATAAAATCACCGTTCACCATTTTTATCATTATGTAGGCTATATAAATTTCGCATAATAATAGAGTATGTTTATATAGGTTATAAACACTATTGTATTACGAGTCCATATTTGTAACTAATGTGAGTAAGAGTAAGAAATTCGTACTAGGTGTCCGCTCCTTGAATTTTTAAGACGTTTACGTATTTATTTTCATCATTGAGTATCTTCCTATTGTGTAGAACAGTGTCTTTCAATGGGTTCGTAAGTACCTTCCTTTCTATTTGCTACATGCTCTTATTTCTTTCTTATTTGCTACGTATCTATAATATAATTGCCCGTTATCTTTCGTTTGAATAGCGATTCAGACGAAAGATAATGGGCATTTGTATAACAAATAAGTAAATAAATAAATAATTTAAAGTATAAAGTGTGTCATTCTTTTAAATTCTGTTAGAGGGAGATTTGTAAGAAAAGACACTCGTGTAAAGGAAACTTGGTAATTTGCATATTCTTTTCATCTTAAAGAAATCATTTATTTCTGAAATAACATCAGCATCCGGTTAACGGTATTAAATTACGATTATTACGCGTAAGGGTGGAGATTTGGGAGCTTAAAACTACGCTACGTAATACGTTACACGTTTCATAATTTTAATTGTTCCATTAGCGCGTAATACCAACGTATTGTTTCATTTTATTTGTAATTTACGCTCCATATGGCGGGACGAAAGCTTCCTAAAATAAACAGGATGTCGAATATTTTCGTATTTCTGTTGTTTTTTTTTTCTTTTCGCTAAACTTAAAAGATGTATTTATTCATCGAGACACACCCTTAGAACCGTGAGCACGCGAAAAATAAATAAAAATAAATGTGAAAAAGGCGATGCTATCTACCGTCCTGGCAAACCACAAACTTGAATAAAACTGTTATTTATAATAATAATAATAATCTTAACAGGAAATGTTGCAATCTGCAATTACTAAGTTTATCTCGGGTTCTATCAAAATCACGCTTTCCATTTCTTAATTGGGAAAAATAAGATGTCACACAGCTACAGGTCCAGTTGCTGCAATTGATTTTCCTTCACCTTTCTAAATCTGCGGTCGTCTTCTAAAGACGCGACGATTTAGGAGGATTTACGGCTGAACTAGACGAATCGCTCCTCCTTCCTTCCGCACCGACTACCTCGATCTGAAAATAAATTAAGCCTTAAGTAACCGTTAGTAAAATTTCCACCCCCGAAAAATTCTTCCGAAGAAAATGTGAAATTTCTAAAATGTTTCTCTCAACAATACGCGCGTAATTACCAGACTTATTTCTGGAAATAATTCAAAATTGCAGCGGTAACTCGCCCTATCGTCCGATGTGATCCTTCGAAATGCAATTCTTAGAAGAGGGGCTAAAATAAAATAAATAAATAAAAAGAGTAAAGGATTATCTCATCCTGTTTCGTGGCTACATTTCCTGCATCAAGATAAACTATTAAACGAGCTCTTTATTTTCAGATGGCTTTCCAGATATTTTATTCTGACTGGAAATAAAATGTATTCCGAGCAGCTCCGGCCAATGATTATTCCCACCGAGATTTTACATTGGAGGTAGGAAGTAGCTACGTCACTTACGATCTCATTGTGACGTCAATAAAGTATTTACAAACGCTAGAAGTTGGGTATCGGTGCTGAATGGACGGCCCCATTCAATAAGCGATCTTCTATCTGTCACCAGAACATCGGAGAGTTTTTTCCCCCCTCCTTTCCTCTTCTCTTTCTCTCCGTTTTCCTACGCCGACAACTTGACAGGGAAGGTTGCTGTTTAGACTGCTTTCCAAAACCTGTATCATACTGATAAGACACGTTGAGTTTCAAATTGCCCTTATTTGGGCACGGTTTTGGTGCCTACTCTTATCACATCCGCCAGTGTGCATGGTGGACTGTGATAAACTCCTTGCTATATACACTGTACTGCCTTTATGGACGATGGTGCTATCGCGTAACTATCCCTGGTCCTTATGCCGACGTCGTCTGCTTCTGCGGTGGACATGGACAGTCCGCAATCGCCGAGATGCTCTACACACGAATTAACAGAGCCGGATGATTGTTATGCCGCGCCGCTTTTTGCTCCGCCGACTTTCGAGCCCCAAAACTAAAATATATTCCCTCTTATCGCGCCTTTCTCGTTCTTCCATCCCACCTTTTTATTCGTTACAATTTTTCACTTCCAAAACGCTTCTCTCTCCATTTTCAGGAGTGCTCGGCGCCCCCCGCAAACCGTAACCTTTCTTAGAGCATCCCTCGGTCCAATGCCAATCTCTAACTCGATTAACCGTCGAAAACCTTCGAAATTACCAGAACGTTCGAAGGTAAACCGCTCTGTCACATCGCAACGCCCTGTCGTCGGGTCTATTCCGATTAAAATGCACACCCACCTACCTCCAACGCGTCTCCCCCCGTTTTTTTAATAATTCAAATTTCTGAAACATAACTTTAACTGGCCGAGCAGTTAAACACGCTCGACCTTTATCTGATCGAGTCGGACCGTTATCGAACGTGAGCATCTTATGCCGTAAATGAAGGATAACATAAATCATCCATTCGCATTGTTTGCGCCCCAGACGATGGATCAGATCCACCTCGCGATTCGAGAGCCTATCAGTATACAACCAGATCTCTATATCTTTTTTACCGGCTATTGTTACAACCCGAGAACAATTTTATACAAGTGTTTTGTCCAGAAGACGTAGGTGGTGCACACGGAGTCGTGTACTAAGTAATTTCCAATTAATCAGCATAGTTTCGGAATTAAGTCACGCTCCGGGATTAGAAGAGAAAGCTCCGTAGATTTAATAATAGAAAAAAGAAAATCAATCCGCCGCTTACGAATTTCGGGTGGTTTGCGCTTCTTCTTACAGTTTAACGACCGGGCCACTTCTCTACTTGTGTAGAAATTGGGTCTAATCGGGGTTAGTTTTACGATCGAAAATTCTCTGTTGTAGAGGGGTTAAATCGTGCATTTCCATCGCTTTCGAATCGACTTTGTGCAAACAGAAAGGTAGATTTTTTTTCTCTTTTTGTCGAATTTATTTTATGGAGAATTGGAGAAATATATTCTCCTCCGTGTCAAGATGTTCCCATCTGCAGGAATATTTGATGTTGCTCTTCCCAAGCAATATTGATCCACTTTGACTGCTGTAAAGTACTGATGGTTCGCTATCGCAATTTAACGCGAATATTACCCTAATCGACCCTTCACTGATAAAAAAAAGTCCTTCTTTCATAAATTATTTCTATTTTTAAAATTATAAAATTTACTCTTTTTCCTGCTTTAATTATGAATATAATTGGGTAATTGGAGGCGGGGGAGCGTGTGGACTCGTCGTGTTTTGGCTCGTGTTTTAGGTGTCCGGGAGTCTCACCCCACGCGTAACGGGGGTGGGGGACCCTCCGTAGAAGGAAGCGCGCGGGACCCGTCCTAAAAATTCCGGCCTCCTCCTCGTGACGTGATCGGTGATCGATCATTGGCTTTCCACTCAGCCGACCGTCAGAGATACTGTCACCTTGTCGCGTGTCTTCGTGTCACACGTCACTTGCTGTCGTGTGTGCTGGAGCGTTTCGCACATCCCTTCTCGCATTTACACTTTCCCTTTCGTGTCTCTCACGCATTTTTATGCCCCAATTTGTTATCCGACTTTCTTCCGTCTCGCGTAATTTTTAAAAAAATGTATTTACGAATTTTTTTTTTCGTTTAAAAAATAATTTTTTTACGAAATTCATTTTTACTTTCGACAAATATTTTTATAACAGATGGCAGCACTAGAGCGCAAATATGGTGGCTCTTTTTAAGGCTGTATTTTAAGATTTTAAAATAAGTTCCGTTTGAGAATCCGGTTTTAATGCAATTTAAAATCTCAAAATGCATTTGCTTCTTCAATTATAATTTAAAATATTCACAAATTTTTCTTTAGGATATTTTTTCGTCTAGTAAGCGAAAATTGCCAGTGTTTAACGCAGTGAATCTCTATGGAGACGATGGAAAAGGCAGCATTTAAGAATATTTTGAAATCTTTAGAGACAAAAAATACAGGGTAAATCTTATTTAGAACATTTCGAGTGGGAGTCGAATTGTTTGACGCATTTGGAGCGCACGAGACAAAGTCAGAGTTTTGTTAACGAAGGTAGATAAAAAAAAGGGGCCCCGGCACAATGGCGACCGTCCATTTCCACTATTGATGCCTCGTATAGGATTGGTAATGTCGTAATTAAATAGAGTAAGTGAGCGTGATAAATTTCTTTTCCAAACCGCCGCTGATTATTTCATCGAACTCTTATCTAGTGCAAAGGGGGAGAATTGTTCCCTATCTTTTGTACGGTCTATTTTCACTGCAAGCTATTTCTTTCGTCAGAGACAACGATCTAGAGACCATTCCGAAATCGTCCCATGACGTGGAAAATGGAATAACCATTAAAACGTCACAGTACATTAGGCTGCCTTGCCGGACTAAACGATCGCTTCGCACTTACTTTCGACGTCGCTCGTCCTCTTCAAAACGCCCCAAAATAATAGCAATAAAGTATTCTGCTCGTAATTTACTCCGCGTTTTAACTTTCTTTCCGTCCCCGGCCCGATGTCAGGGAAATAAACGAATTTCCTTAACGCGGGTTTTTCACTTTTAACCTGGCGCGACGACATCTTTACCAAAAAAAAAAAAAAAAAAAAGCAATGCTTATAAATCAAAGATTTCGTCTCTTTCTCTCCGTTTCTGGTACTCTAATTTGCAAAGAATACATCGTAACTACTGTCTAATCTTCTTCTGATAGTCAGAACTTTTGTTAGAACTCGCATAATTATGTAATAAGTGCATCGTGAGTTTGGTATCTAACGATGGACCGTATATAAAATTGTTATATCATCAATCTTGGTTCGCCTGGTATTTTAATACCAGTTCCAAATAAAAAAAATCTTAGTTTGCAAAAAGAAAATAAATTGATAAAAGTTACGCGATAAACTCTGTATAAAGATTCTTAAATTTGCAGTCGATCCTGTATTATATTCGGCTCGTCCCCTACTTTCCATACAATAAAAATATATAAAAATATACAAATTGATAATCTTATCTTTACCCACAGTTGTACAAATAAAGATTATTACAGCGATTACATCTAGAAAATAAATTTTACCTTATAAGTTATTAAAATATATATATAAAAAATGTATTTATACGTTTTACCGAAAGCATTAATTATAATTTTATAATTAATTTAACAAAAATTCAAATTTATAAGAGAGAAAAAAACTGCGATAAAGTAAACAGTCGCTTTCAATCTCTTAAGCAGACATCCTGTGCTTTATCTTATCAAGTTTTTCCTTTTCGAAAAAAAAATGCTATCACTTAAAAAATGCAGATGGAATTTATAAATTACAGCATAACCATAAATGGAATGCATCCTCTTATTCACATTTATCGAAAAATTTGCAGTCTGGCAAAACGTTAAACATTAAATAAAAAAAAACAAAGTTGTAAAGAATAAATTATGAACCGAACGGTAAAATATTTACAATTATACAAATATTTAAATATATTTAAAATCCCTAACGCAAAAATTATTATTTTCTTTTTTGCCTGTAACATGTGGATATTTGCATAACATTTCAGCCAAGAATTTCTATTTTGCTTCGGTTCGATTCTGCGTTACGCTTATTAATTTGTAACATTAAAATGCCAACTTTAGTAACTTGAAAATTTGAAAAATTAATTCGTAAAATGCGTTTTTATTATTTAAAAAAAAGAAAACAAATTTGTTTTCTGTTTTTCCCCTTCTTACAAAAATAAATAAATAAATAAAATTTTTGATTTTTTGTTGATAGAAATTTGTAAATATTAAAAAAAAAATCACTTATCTACTTTTTACAAATTTTTAATCTATTTTTTGCACTTTATTTATTTATTATTTTAAGATAAAGTTATTATTTTATTTATTTAAGTAACGAAATCTTTTAAATTTTCTTTAAAATTTATAACTTAATTGTAAAATAATTTAAAAATTCCGAGGAAAATATAATGTTTTTTTCCGTTCTTATCTATTCTACCATTTGTTTCCCTATTCCTTTGCATTTTCATTTATTAAATACGACTTATTTCATTATTGAGAATAACTAAGTATTCATTATTCTTTTATGATAATCCGCAATGAGAAATTTATAATAATTTTTTATCAGTTTTTTTTTTAAATTAAATGTTTGAATATTTATACTTTTACAGATGAAGGATAGCAGAATGTCTTCCTCTAGAAATTCTTTCTTCTCCGTCTATAATTTTTGCGGAAGAAGAAACTAAATTTTATCCTTCTACCCGCAAAAATTATAAATATTCCTGTCCTTTAATTTATTAATTTTTTTCGGATTAAAATGTGCGTTATTTTTAATTTTCAAATATTTGAAAAATTTATTTAAAGACGTCATTTATTTTTCCAATATTTTCGGTTTGAAATACCCAGATGTATTTATGGGAATATTTCAAATATCCTTCGTCTTTGTCGCCATCTGGCGTGGCAAACGCCAACTAAATTCGCCTTTTAATTATACCCACCGCTAGAGAAGTCCATCTCGTCTTTTTTCTTCTTTTATTTACTTTTTACTGTCGTAAAATACTTTCTGTATTTGTTACAATTTCTTAGAAAGCCATCATTAATCTTCAAAACCGATATTTATTTTACCGAATGAAAGAAAAAACCTACAAAGAATTGTCATCAATAATTTTTAACTCTGTCCAACGAGTTTTACTTTTTCTTCTTCTCCTTCTTCTTTTTGTCAATCCAAAAAAAAAAAAAAAACTATCGAGATTTTCGACATATTTTCGGACATTTATTTTGATGGAGTGATATAAAGATCGCTTAGAAACTCGACATTCCACTCGTTAGATAAAGGCTCCCTATTGAGAAGTGGATGAAGTTCTTTAATAGCGCTAATCGTTTTCGAGTTAGCCATCGAGTCACCGACTTATAAAAGTAAGAACGGTTTATTAATCTGGAATCTTTTTCAAACACTTTACTATTTCCAAGCGCTCGAATGACTTCCGACTGCCAGCAAAACACTTTGCTCCTGTCAAAAATGGTGTAAAATCTGTAATTTAAAAATTCCCCAATACGTAAAACACTACAAGAACAATGTAAACTTTTCGATTACGTTCTTCGTCCACGAAGGAAAGAAAAAAAAAAGAAAGAAAATGGGTGAAGGAGGAATGGCTTCGTTGACGTGAGCATCGACGACGTAGGAGAATTGGAAGGGGGTGGCAAGAGTGTCCAAAGTGGGAAATTAATATCGGGCGGAATGAGTTGTAACCCGTGTCAGATGTGTCGCGAAGGAAGAGATAGTTGATAAATATCCCGATGGGAAACCGCAGAGCCCAGTCAGGAAGAAGAGATGGACGATAGATAATCCCTCGGTCCGAGAAGGTAAGCTTTCATCGAACCGAACCGATAACGTCACCTTATCACGTAGTCATTATCAATTTTATCCGCCACTGTCCAGATTCGGTTTTGTTTCCCGAATCATTGTCCGGAAGCTCGGATTCGTTGGGCGCGGGCAAATTTCTTATTAAACTTCTCAAAACGGTACGCAAATTGAGGAAAATAGTGACATTTCGTATTTACTTTCGATCACTAGATGGAGCCACCCGAGTTAGGCGTTAATTCCGCTGGGAATTTTATTTTGGTTAGAGTTTCGGCCAGAAATCTCTTATTCTTTGTGAGAAATCGACGCGTGGAAACGTACGAAAATGTAGAAGTTGCGGAATGTATTTTAATTAATGATAAAGGGTTGTTTTATGAGTCTTCCCGCTCGGTTATCGAACTTTTCAACGCTTTTTCTTAAGTAGCACTGGTTTCCTATAATTGTTATTTCATTGCTTTTGTCAATTGATTAAGTGACAGCTGAGAAAACAAGATAAGAAGGCCGCATTTAGAAATTCCTGTAAGGACATTGCAATTTTTTATTCCTACTTTTCGTAAACTTTGTTTTGGTTTTATTCCGGTTTTTCTTTAAAAAAACACCCATTTTAATAAGGATTCGACTATTAAATATTTAATGTTTCGTAATCTGAAAGTGTCTTTTTTGCTTTGTCATTTCTTTTATTGTATCGTTCTGTTTTTTTCATATATTATATTTGGGAAGTTCAAACTCGATTCATTATGTATTATTGTATTTCTGAAAATTACAAATTGCTATTTACAATACGAATTGGAAATTTTCCGTGCGTAGAAAGTGACTTAGTAAGAAGCAACCAACTCTAAATTGTGAGAATTCTTGTCGGGAAATTCACTTGTTATCAATTCATAAGTGATTATTTTCTGAAAATAATAATAGTTTTGTGTGTTCCTTTATTTAACTTTCCGTTATATATTATTTAATATGCTTATTACTCTGTATTCGTTTTTTTTAATTGAGGAATGCTACTATAGTCATGGTGTCTGGGACGTTGGCAATACTCAGCACTTGTCACGTACTTAAAATTAACACAATAATGTTGAATTACATATTTATTTTTAAAAGGCAGTTCAAATTATGGCATGTTGCCACTTTTGCCAACATAAATAAATGCAAATAAAATAAAATTGTCATTATAATTTCAAGGGCAAAGATACTTTTCAGCATCACGCAGAACAAGGCTGGAATAAAACACGTAAATTGCAATACAGTGAGTTCGCTCAACATAAACTGTTTCAAATATAACGAAACTCTAATTACAGCAATTTTAGAAAGGCAAAGTTATCAAATTAAATAAGACGCAATTCAATTTTTGATATAGAAAACGAGCAAATATTTATTGTGGCATGACCACAATGCTGGGCTGCAATTTTTTATTATAATTTAAAATGTATGCTCTCCACTTCAAATTATTTGTCTTGCCCCTGTACAGTACATCATACTTTTTCGTTAGCAATGGAGTCGTGCCGGTCATCTATCTAACTCCTTTCGAGCAAAAATTTTGAATTAAAGTAACGTGACTTTCGGTTTACATCGGAAGTTCATGTATAGTTAATCGGGACCTCTTGCCCCCTCCATATCTGGTCTCGTCTTTCTTCTAACTAACTCTATTCTCGAAATTAAGGAAAGACAGACGGACGGACGACAGTGCGTATTTATAGATCTACAATTTTTTCAAATTGCAGCCCAATTACAGCACTACAACACTCGACTGATACAAAAAGAAATTAATATCACGCATTAATGACGCTAAATTTTATAAACTGTATAAAATTTAATCGATTAACTGGAACTGATATAACAAGAAGACTAATTTTGTTAAGTTTTAGAATTATTATCAATAATTTTTGAATTGTAAAAGTGAAAAGTAGTTTGCTTAATTAAAAGTGCTATTTTTCGCACTCGAGCTCTACTCTTGTTATTAATAAATCTAGTATTTGCTAGTTTTGTGTGTACTGTATTTAGAATTTTATTTACGTATAAGTCATATATCTGAAATTCTAATTAAAAGAACTGAAACTTCTAATTTAATCGGTTAAATGCAATAAAACTTTACAAAATTAATAATATTTCTTTAAAACATTCGGGCTATGTTAAACTAATCTTTAGAAATTTTATTTTCCAGCTTATAGGAACTGCTGAGTTATATTCCTGCTGGCGTAACATACGTCACACAAAGTTGTAAAAGTAACACTTTCATACAATTTTTTATCTATTCTGTGTGTATTCAATTTAAAAGTTTCATAGAAATCATAGGCATAAATTAAAGATATTACTTGTATTTAGACATAGAAAATGAATAAAAATATTAATTCTTCTAAAATCATTTTATATTTCATTTTCGTTAAGTAATTAAACTATATTACGTTAAAATTATCTAAACTTGTCTCGCGTAAACTAAAATGCTTTAGACACAAGCGACAAGGCCTTTATCTATCGTTTGACTAGAAAATGGCGCCTTGTTATCACGTGACAGTCTCTCGACCAATCGTAGATAACAATCGTTGGCAAAAGCCACAAAAATGCGTTCCGTTACTTTCGTAACTGGAACTTCAAGGTATAGGCGGTTAAAACACTATCTCGTGTTAAATTTAATAATAAAAAATAAATTCATTTAATACAATACTTCTAATCAAAATTTCTTGATATCTTATTAAACAGCCCGAATTATTAATTTAATTATGGAAATACATAGGAAATCACTTAGAAAAATATACGATGATAGCAAGTTTGTATATGTCGATTAAATTACCAAAAAGTAAAAAGTCGAAAGGATTACCTTTATATTGCCCTTGTGCCATAAAACACCAGCTAACCAACCAACCATTAGCTTTATATTCATTTAATTCTGCTTGACAGAGAAGATTCCGGTTTCACATAAATTGGAAAAGTCGGATAAAAAATATAATTCTCTTCACGAGTAACTTATATTAATTTGATTTAAATAATATTTAAGTATCGCCCGGTATCATTGAAACTAATTGCGATGCTGCATTTTTCTCTGATAGTGACATTTACTGTCGGCAAGAGCATTTAATTCCGTGAATTCGGGACGTAAACAATATAAAATGAGAATTGTGGGAAGTCTCGAAACTGTAAGGAGATTGATTGCAGCACTGTATTGCAGTTTGAAAGTTAGTGACGACATCTTGGATTGATGTTGAAAGATTTTCACTTTTCTTCAAGTGAATCTCCTCGTATACTACTTAAAGAATCGACGTTGTCACGTCGAGGTTTTTCTATAAATAGAAACAATTCATTGTTGTTATGTAACAATGGGAGCGACACCCTAGGAGATTGTGCAATGAATGTTAAAAGTTGAAATTGTTATTTTTTTATTGACAACTTATTTCCATATAGGGAAAAGAAAGCACAGGACGGCTCAATGCAGTTAGAATTCGAGTATTTGTTCTCAAAATAGCAGAATTCTTCGAAAAATGAGAATATTTATTTATAGTTACCACATTGAAATCTAAAAAATAATGTAATTATAAAACTTACTCTAGTGTAAACTATAATTTTTTCCCGTTTTCTTTTCTTCTTACAATTCTGTTAATCATTTCTTCGGATATAGAAATATTTAAAGCAATTAAACGTATTTTTGAATGAAACTAATCATACGCATTATTTCAAATGTCAAGATGCATCTTTAGAAAAATTTAAATGTCTTCGTACTAACTTCTTTATCAACGTTTTTTAGTTTATCAACGCAAAAACGTCGGCAATGTAAGGGATCACGACAAGGAAATAAAAAGTTGACTTTTTATTAAAATAACTGATATGTTTGAAATGAGGCAAATAATAATTGTAACTATTTATCTTTAAATGGTAGTTAATTAAAATAACATACGTTTTCGGGTTGTTAAAAATGTTACCGTTGAAGTTCGTCACCTTCTGATCTTTTACGTCTTATACAATACTGTAAATTAGTAATTCCTACACATTTTCGGATAAGGACGTTAATGCCTATCGGCATAATATTCAAATTTAAATTGGACAATAGAAAACCTTAATAATACGAAAATGAAAATAAACTGTTAAATTTTTAATAAAAAGTCATCGGTGATCGTTTAAATCATAAACGAAACGATTTTCCGAAATACTGAAACGTAGAGGCGCTTCTAGTGGCAAATACGGGAAACTTATAGGGATAACTAGAAAACTGTAGTAAATTCGTGACGAATGAGGATTTCTAAAAATTATTTTAGCCGCTTGAAAGCTCAGTTACGGGCAAATACGAATCCGATTAATCTATTGATTTATTACGAGTGCGTATAATATTAATGCTGAAAAGAAAGAGTTATCCATCACAGGTTCGAAAGGCCTATTGTGCTGGGTTCGGCCCGAAGCTAGGGTGTGGGGATCCACGTATTCGACACCCTGCCCGCCTGAATATTCACGTAGGCAGCAGTAGCTTTTTCAACCGGATATAGCAGTCGCCTCATCCTCAGCTGAATTCTCGGAGACCGCCAGCAGTCATTGAAAATCCAGATAGTTGTGACTTGGACTCAAATCCGGGCCCCCAAAACGGCGAGCCGAAGATAAGCCGCTGCAGTCATCCGGCTGATATAACTTTAATTAACTAATTTGGATCCTATGATTTCCGACGAACTGAATTTATAAAGCAATACAAATGTTGAGATATTATAAAAATGAATTAAACCTGTAATTATTCAATATTCACATTTCTCTAGTATTTTACTCTATCCACATAAAACAAGCACTGTTAACGTATGCTTGCATTTTCCAGTTTTACAGTTTATATAACCTGTAGATCAATACTTTCACTTTTCTATGATCCAAACTATCTCGCGGGAAATTAACGAGAAATCTGAAGATTGCCGACACAAACTACCGATTCAGATACTTTTTTAAAAATTCTTTCCGCCCTGTGGGCACTAAGAGGACCTCTTTTAGCAAGCCAATTATGGGTTCGGCCAGGCCCACAATGGGGCGGCCGGGTGGTGAGGGACGGCGCCCGACATATCCAGACGGACCACCCCCCGAAAAATTCCTGGGGATCTTTCGACTCGTCGGGATTCTAACCCAGGTCCCCCAGAGCGGTAGGTTGTCACCTTGACCCGGCCGTCAAATCGATTCAGATACTGTATAAGATATTCCTCCGAACTTACAATATGGAATTCGCACAAAATTGAATGTTTGTATCAACCACGGTTCTCCTTTTTATAAAACTCTGTCTTATTTCTTCTTCGGATAAACAAATGCATAAGTTAAATCGTTTTTTAACAAACATAAGCGAGGTTGAGGCCGAAATTTTAAACGCGAAAACGTGTACCTCGGACGTTCAGCGCAGCTTTCCTGTAAGCCTAGAAGTTTGACAATGGCGTTTGGAATGTCGAGCATGATTCCACTGACTTTCCAAACGCCATTGTCAAACTTTTAGGTTCACAGGAAAGTGGCGCTGAACGTCCGACGTCCGACGTACACGTTTTTGCGTTTAAAACTTCGGCCTCAACTTTGCTATTATCGTTATCACGCAAACCGCGTATACCTCGGATTTGGCGCATTTTGTCAACGAAACGAAAAGTTACTGAGACGATACACGTCATTACTTGTCTCGCCGTCTGTCGTTGTAAAAAGATATTACTTTTTGTATTGAAATATCTACCGACCATATATATATATATATATAATATGTCAACACCTAATACAACGAACTTACTATCTGGAGGTAAAATTCGCACAATGCTACGTTTAGAGTAGAAAAGTAATACTCGTTCAGAGATAACCCCGTTTAAAGTTGAACGAATTTAAATGGTAGGCCTTTTATTCAACAAAACATAAACTAATTTAAATCCTGTTAGTTATTGCCTAAGTCCATACATACAAATGATATTATTGAAAGTACTTTAAAAGTGGTACATTTAGAACCACGGTAACTAGACAATCCGGTTTGGGAGCACAGCAGACATAAGGGACTCCAGGCCAGACCCTTTTATTTCTACGGGATAGAATATGAGAACTTTTCAATTAAATGAGAAAAATATTAATATTTTGTGTTTGTTCTAAGAAGGGTTGATTTATTGTACCATCATTTTAGACAGTTTCTATAATGTATTCGGTTCAGGTATTGTTTCAAAATTCTGCAATTTTAAAAAATGGCGTGGTCTAAAATCGTAGTTAGTCAAAAATATGGCGAGAAAGAGTACACTATCCAATGAAATTACTTATACGAGATAAACTGTTTGGCAAAAATAATAAATTTTAATTTGAGGGACATAGAACCTATATTTATATTATGTATCCATTAATGCAATTATTTAACCAGAATACTGGCTGTGAACCTTATGCAATTGCCGTAATTGTTTTTGTAATTTTTTAAATCTTTTAAAATATTTTGTTAAAATTAATCATTTTTATTTTCTTTATAAATCTTTTTTAAAATTATTGTTGGAATGCTTTATTTATTTATTTTTTTTGTCCGGTATTAAATTTTCTTGAAACAAAATACATGTTTAATACACTTACAGCGGTGCCTCGTACTTCGAATTTAATTCATTCCAGGAGGTCGTTCGAATTCGCAATTGTTCAAACTCCAATCAATTTTTCTCATTAGAAATAATGGAAAGTGAATTAATCCATTCCAAGACTCCAAACAATACTCATTTCGATAAACTTAAAACAGCAAATACACATAATTTAAGGTAAGAATAAACAATTCTCATATCTTTCATCTACGAAGGCTGTTCGAAAAGTTCGCGGGCTTGCCTATATGTGGCGCTGCAATCAATTTAATTTTTGGCGGGAATTATTCAGCCATCTTTGCTAAAGATACGATACCAATTTCCGCTTGATTTGTCGTAAAGTTTTGCCACGACAGCTTAGCAGATAGACAGTGTGCAAGTGCTTTGTCAAAAATGGAGAAGACGGAGAGTCGTGCGGTCATAAAATACCCGACAAAAAAGGGTTGGCCCTATCTCAAATAAAGCTGAAATGGATGAAGTTTTGGGAGAGTCTGCTCCTTCGTACACCACTGTGAAAAAATGGACAGTCCTTTTTAAATCTGGCAGAGAGAGTGTGGAAGATGACCCTCGCAGCGGACGGCCGTCAACTGCTATCACTGAAGAAAATATCGACAAAGTTCACGATTTGGTGTTAGCAGATCGCCGTTTGAAAACGCGTGAGATAGCTGAGACAACAGGCATCTCTGTCGACCGAGTGCACCACATCTTAACCGAAAATTTGGGTATGACGAAGGTCTCAGCAAGGTGGGTGCCGCGTCTGCTGACTGCCGAGCAAAAACGTGTTCGCACTTTGATGTCAAAGGAGTGTTTGGACTTCTACCAGAAAAATCCACAGGATTTCTTGCGTCGGTTTGTGACTACTGACGAAACGTGGATCCACTACTACACTCCTGAAACAAAAGAACAGTCGAAGCAATGGAAACACCACAGTTCGCCACCACCAAACAAGGCAAAGACAGTTCCATCAGCGAGGAAAGTGATGGCCTCGGTTTTTTGGGATGCTAAATGCATCATCTTTATTGACTACCTAGAAAGAGGAAAGACCATCAATGCTGTCTATTACTGTGAACTTTTGGAAAAACGAAGAAAGAAATCGAAGAAAAGAGGCCACACTTGAAGAAGAAAAAGGTTCTGTTCCACCACGATAATGCACCTGCACATTCCGCCAGAATCACCAAACAAAAGATAAATGAACTTCGTTTCCAATTAGTTCCACATCCACCGTACTCACCTGATTTGGCCCCCAGTGACTCCATCTTTTTCCAAACCTAAAAAAATTCTTGGCTGGAAAGAGATTCCACTCAAATGACGAAGTCATCTTTGAAGTGAATGAGTATTTTGCACACCTTGACAAATCGACCTATTGTGATGCCATAAAAAAGCTAGAACATCGCTAGAATAAGTGCATTGCTAATAAAGGAGACTACAGTATATTGAAAAATAAAAAAAAGTTTTAACATTATTTTGTTTGTTGTTCTATTTGAGGCCGCGAACTTTCCGAACAGCCTCGTATTGTGTATAGCCTACATTTATTATTAAGAACCATCGTATAGCCAACACTGGCTATGAAAATAGTTTGCAGAATTACAAGATTTAGTATAAAATGTGGCAAAGTTCTCATCTGTGAAGGACTACGGCTTCCGTAGAATACGGGTCTTTCGTTTCTTTAATTATATTTCATTGAAATTCAATACTCTTGTTTAAAACTTCATCTAAGAAGCAGAAGTGTAGATTCACGAACAAGAACACCCGAATATAAACCTATTACAATAGTATATAAACGTGGTATGTTATATATAATACTAGATCCCGAATAAACGGGAATTGTTACAACAAATTTTTGATGTATTAAATTAAAGGGTCTAAAAGCGACATAGAAAATTACCGTCCGATTATCATCACCCCGTGCTAGTGAAAATAATAGAGAAAATCTATAAAAAATTCTGGAAATACATTGCCAATCTGAACCTGATTCATTGTCATCAATATGCTTACAGACAAAACTTCTCCACAATAGACGCATTATTACATTTCAAACAGGAAGTCACGAATAAATTAGACAAATCAATTTAAATAATGACCTTATTTCTAGACTTATCCACGCTGTCCAGCTTTTGACAGCGTAGACCTCCGAATTCTCGAAAAAAACTTTTTAATACAGGCTTAAGAGGAGTGCCTCTATAATGGTTAATGTCGTATTTGTTAAACCAAAGATATCAAGTAAAAGTAAACAATGTGTATTCAAAAAGCTTCTCACCTAAAACCGGAATCCCCAAGGATCAATACTTGCACCGTTACTCTTTAATATCTACTTGAATGACCTATTTGAAGTG
Source organism: Centruroides vittatus (assembly GCF_030686945.1). Classification (NCBI taxonomy): domain Eukaryota; kingdom Metazoa; phylum Arthropoda; class Arachnida; order Scorpiones; family Buthidae; genus Centruroides; species Centruroides vittatus. The sequence continues at coordinate 904,941 of NW_027122722.1, read as the reverse complement.
ATACCAAAAGCGAAAGTAATAGCATATGCAGATGATATTGTCCTAATGCATTCCAATAATAACCTCCAAGCTGCGCAACAAGAATTAAATAACATCCTTTGCAAACAAACTGATTACATGAGCTCAAATATGCTAAAACTAAACGTGAACAAAACAAAATATCGTTATTTTGTAAATAAAAATAAAAATGTTGACAAGGAGCAACTTCAAATAGTAATAAATGAAAAGAAGATAGAAAGAATTAACTGCATAAAATATCTCGGAGTTTTGATAGATGATAAACTCAGATACGACAGACATATCGAAAATTTAACAAAAACTGTTACTAAGTTTACTGGTATAATCAGAAAAATACAGGATTTCCTAAACATAAACACGATAAAACGACTATATCACATCTGTACAGAACTGAAAATTCAATACAGTATAACTATATGGGGAACTACATCCGATTATATCGTTAACCGTCTGCAAAGACAACAAAATCACCTAATGAGAGCCATCTTCAAATTAAACTACTACGAATCAACTTCCAATTGTTATCAACAAGAAAAAATCGACAACGTAAAAACTTTATACGCAAAGCAAACTGTACTTCTCTCCTTTAAATTTATAGTTTAAAACGCATAACAGTTATCTTCTAAACATTTTCGAAAATCATCGCAGGAAGGAAAACTACTGCCGTCGTCTAAATTATAACTTCTTAAAACCCTCAACAAAACTTTCAATTGGACAAACTGCCCCAGTCTTTCAATTGATAAAATACTGGAACTTGTTACATAGAGATTTTCAAGAAATAACCAACAAGAAGAAATTTAACTCAAACATAAGAAAAAACCGTCTCAGTCAGATCTTCAAAGTGAGAACGTTATAACTGAAGAAAAAACAAACGATTCTGCTGATGAAAGACTTTTTCCTGCGTACTCAATATCTAAAAATGATAATTGATATACGCCAAAAAGAACTGAAGAATGAAGGAAGGGGGCGAAGTAAATTTTCCGAAGGGTTTTTGGCTACAACGTATAACTTATGCTTTTCCTGTTTTAATGCAGGAAATTACTTTCTTCACTTTGTTTTTTGTTGATGTTCTAATGTTGTTTGTTTATTTTGTATTTTTGTGGCACTTGCAAAAGGCCAAATGGCCACAGTGTCTTTTGAGATTAACGATTAATTTTAAACGCATTATTTATTGGAAAACACTTCTAAATAAAAATAGAAATACAAACAAATTTGTATTTCTATTGTATTTGCAACACATAATTACTTGTTATTTTTATTGTATTTTTGATGAGTTATTAAAAATAATACTTGTTTATGATTAAGAATATTCTTATTTATAGAAATTATGGTTGATGTTACCTATGGTAGCGAACCTATGGCGGCTCGTCTCTGAAACAGTGGGGACGCACGTTCTAACCTAACCTATTCTAATAAATTACCATAATTATTGCCAACCAAATTATTAGAATAAGGGGTAGTTTATTAGAATAGGTTAGGTTAGGTTAGAACGTGCGTCCCCACTGTTTCAGAGACGAGCCGCCATGTTCGCTACCATAGGTAACATAATGGCCGGATGGCCGAGCGGTCAAGGTTAGCAGCCTGCCGCCCTGGGGGACCCGGGATCGAATCCGGACGGGTCGAAAAATCCCCAGGAATATTTCGGGGGGAGATCAGTCTGGATATGTCGATCCCCGTCCCTCACCACCCGGCCGCCCCATTGTGGGCCTGGCCGAACCCATAATGGGCTTGCTATAAGAGGCCCTCTTAGTGCCCACTGGGTGGAAAGAGTTAAAAAAAAAAAACCATTAACCGAAATTATTATTATTTATTTAAAAAATAATTATTACAAAATTTAAACAAGTAATATGTTTTGCATTTTACTTTATACACTAAAACATTGTTAAAATACCTTATAACAGTATTTATAGCCTCTTAAAGTAAATCAAATTATTTATTTTTTGTCTAATATTTTTACCACACTGATGGAGTGACGTAACTTTGAACTTATTCTCTACCAAATGATACATACTGCAGTGCACTTAGCTTTTAAAATATTTGATTATATTCATAACTTCAGATTGAAATTTCATTAAGTAGTTATTATCATTGCTCATTGAACTGGTGGTACAACTTATACATTTCTCCATATTTGCATAATTTTGCAAGATCTGAAGATACACCTAGACCACCTTTAGCAGCGGCCGGATGGCCGAGCGGTCAAGGTTAGCAGCCTGCCGCCCTGGGGGACCCCGGATCGAATCCAGACGGGTCGAAAAATCCCCAGGAATTTTTCGGGGGGTGGTCCGTCCGGATATGTCGGTCCCCGTCCCTCACCGCCCGGCCGCCCCATTGTGGGCCTGGCCGAACCCATAATGGGCTTGCTATAAGAGGCCCTCTTAGTGCCCACTGGGCGGAAAGAGTTACAAAAAAAAAAAAAAAAGACCACCTTTAGCTTTCAAATTAGCCTCTGTTTTTTATCGCCGAGGATTCTATTTTATTCGTAACAAACAATTTGACTTTTGTAAAAAAAAGAAATATATCTTGCAATGCAACTTGTAGTAAATTCAAGCACATTTTAAGCAAATACATAGAGGTTTCAATTTAGTGATATGTGCAGTGCTGTAACTAGGCAAGTGCACTCGCACAGGGCCCACTTCGAAGGAGGGCACAAAATGAATGTATTTATTGTATTATTTTCACAAACCTAATTAATTAAGGGGCTTAAATGGAACTTCTTGCACAGGGCACAGGAATGGCTAGTTACGGCACTGGATATGTGAATGATTTGCTTCAAGAATTAATAAAGTTAACGCTTGTTCGGAGCGTATCCTTGTATTTTTATTCGTTTTCCGTTTCTTCTGTCTCGGGGCTTCAATTCGTAAAGCTAATATCACGGAAAGGAAAACTGAAAAATTATAAGTAAAATGTTTTGGTAGAATGAAACATCAGATAAGTCTTTAATAAAATGTAGAGATTTCATTGAAAGACTTTACACAGAAGAAAAACTAAGGATTTTCAATCAAACAAGTTGTAAGAATTATCTGGATAAGTAGTACAGTACATTGATAAAAATTTTAAATATTCCAAATCAGGATTTTTTTTGTGTGCCGTGAACCTCTTTAAGAGGAGTGTAACCTACAAGACCTCACATAAAGCACAAAACGTAATTAAATACATACTGTGCGTATAGATGTAAACTGTTAAATTTTTCAATTAATGATTGAATTTGTCAAGAAACTGGATGATGTGATCGGCCATAAATAACTATGATACTTAGGCTATGTTCATTATAAAAAGCTAAATTTCAGTTACAGTAGAGGTTAGAGAAAATAATCATGTAAATCTTTTCCTATATAAGACGACAGATCCCGAAATTCATCTGTGATCTGTGATCTTTAAGGGGTTGAAAGACTCCAGTTTAAAAACCCCCCACTTTAAACTGTAGATAAAGACAAACTATTAAACCATATTCAAAACCTTCTTCTACAATGTAAAGTTGCTATTGGGTTAACGATTGTTTAACGATTTTAGACATATATATCAAAATTTTTATACTTTTAATGTTTTTCAAAGATTTATAGAATAATATTTATATATACTAAATACTTTTTTAAAGATAATTGTTGTATCTAAACTATAAACACATTGAAAATTAAGTTAGGGTATAACAGTCAGTATGTAGTTATTGTATTTAAAATATATTTTTAATTCGCTGTAAAATGTAATTCCCGAGCCTATTTTAAATCTTCGTGAAAGTATATGCAAAACACATCGGCATTTAAAAAAGCCGATTTAAATTTTCTGATTTACTATTTTAATTTCCGCCATGCGTAGCAACTACTTTCGATCAACATACAAAATGGCGGATTACGTTTCTTTTATCTTCGCATTGGGGCTTCAAAGTCTAAGGCAAGAGCACTCTATGATGCTTCTATTTCGTGTGTACTATATTTAGTTTCTAACGAATTTAAACTGGTTCCGCCATCTGTCGTCGTAATATTACACTACTTTATAAATTCAAATATCTGCCAGTTTGCAGACCCGAAACAAGTTTGATGTTATCATTAATTATGAAATTTCAATATATAATAATTATATAAATAGTCCGTAAATGATTTACTCCTAAAGTAGTGTCTCAGTAATTTTTCATTCTATTTTATCTCATTAGTAAAACACAAAATCTTCGAAATAGTCCAACATTTCTGCATACGACTGAAAGGAAACACAGAGCCAAAGACGATCAGTCTTTCGTCCTAGATTCTTATTTCAGATGTATAAGATTGAAATTAATCAACTGTAAATCAAATAAACAAAGTCAGTTCCATACGAAAATTTCCCATAATTTGTACTCTGATGTTCTCGAACGTGATCGTTTTCCTGCATAGTTCCTTGCATTTTTTAAAAAAATATTAATAACTCAATTAATATAGCCAGTAAGAGTACAAAAACGCCATCTTGACAATGCTGTGTTATATAGATTTACCATATTCTATAGCAACCAGGGGCAGATCTAGGTTTTTCGGGGCTTAGAACTTATTGAAGTCCAATGGGACCCATTTTTTGTTAGATTAAGAATTATTACAATAAACAAATAATACTATAAATTATCATTATTATATATATTAATATTAACTATTTTTTATTATACGATAAGTGCTCATTGTTAATGAAAAAGTATTAAAAATTTATGATAATAATTCAATTTTTGTGGGCCCTTGACACTTAGGGGCCCAGGGCTTAAGTCCTATTAGTCCCAATATAGATCCACCCCTGATAGCAACCCAAACCACCAGGTGCCAAGCGGTTGGGGTTTCACAGTACGGTAACCACATCAATATTGGATCATTCGCTTCCTCAATTAGACGTTAGTATGGAGGAACAGTAGTAATTTACTATATTTTTGTAAACTTAACGAGCAGTTATTATTGTGACATCGTCACAATGCCGACTTCAATTTCTAATCATATTTTTTCAATTCTCAAATTAGTTGTATCTTGCTCCTGTACAGCATGCTTTTCCTGTTTGTAACGGAGCCATGCCGATCATCTATGTAACTCTTTTCGGGGAAATTTTTGAATTAAAATACGCGTCTTCCGGTTTACATCGGAAGTTCGTATATAGTTAATCGGGGCCTTCCATGTCTGGTCTTGTCTTTTATCTATCTAACTCCGTTCTCGAGACTAAGGAAAGACAGACGGATGGATGGACGACAGTGAGAATTTATAGGTCTACAATTTTTCAAATTGCAGTTCAATAATTTTATTTTTTTTAAAAGGAAAAATGAACCCTAGTGCACCCAAATTTTGATGGTTTACTAAATTGATCAAAGGTGATCTTATCTAAACAGTTGAAAGAAGTTCAACGCATTGTAAACAATTTCTTCTACAATTTCTTCTACTGTTCTTACTATATAATCTCCTATTATTCCTAAAGCTTTACTTCTCATAGTGGGCCCACCAGTGGCCATGTGGTCTTTGTTCCCTGAACATTGGGAGTTCGGTCGTGGGTTCGCGCATCACTCGGACGGGCTGGTCACATGGAGTTTTCCGGGTTTTCTCCACGTCTGTAACGCCTAAATAGGGGCCAGTTTCCCTTTAAAAGACTTCCCAGAAGGCATCGCTCAAGTGTTTCGTTGCTATAACCAAATAAACAAAACTTCTCGTAGTTTTTGGAGGAAAACATTAAAAAGAAATACAATTATTCAAATAAAAATATTTTAAAAAATTAGTTAGTATAACCGTTAATAATGCAAAAATATTTTAAGCTAAATCCAGCCTCAGTGTGTTGTAATCATACAAAAATATTTTTTGCCGCAATCTTCTTTAGATGTAACTTCCATAATTATTGTTTCGTTACAACACAGTTATATATTTTGTGTAAATAATGTTTTAGTTTTTTCAGAACGGGAAACATTTGATGTGTCTGTTGTAGATATGAGGGCAGTTTTCGAGATTTTTCGAATGCTATAAGCTACACATGCTGCAAATTCAATACATTTGATTTTCTTACGTGGTTTTAACCTCCCAGAGCTTAGGCCTGCCAATTAATACAATGACGTAAGACAGACTCCGACCTTATACTCTTTGGTGCTTTGGTGTATTTCAATTGATTAGTAAGGCATTCTGCACGAATATACCAGTTTGACAAAAGGATACAATACCTTTTATATTTGTTTCATTCATATACAGTATTATTGAATTCTTTTAGTTGCATTTTAACACATTGTTTTCATATTCTATATCATTATGTGCTTGAATAGCCATACGTGCGGTTTTTATGTAAGACTCAATATATTATTGGCACGATGAGACTTTACTAACAACTGAAATAAGAATTTACTTCAGTAAATTCATCAAATTCAATAGTTTTAAGGTTTTTACTTTTGCTTTCTTATGTGGACAGTCCCCAATTATCTATTGTTGATAAATAATATAAACATTATTAAAAGTTATAAGATAAAAAATATGTATTATGAAGAACTCTAAATATCTCTAAACAGATAACCGTTTAAACATTTACAAACAGATGTTGGTATACTTTTTTTAGGCCTAAATCGTGCAGATCACATTTCTACTTTGAATATATTTTAATTGTTATTTCAAGTCTAAAAAAATCTAGCAACGAGTTGCGTAACTTTTCCAGCTTTTATGAGATTTTATTTGAAAAATAATATTTGTATTATTAATCATAATACGTAACTAAAATTGTATGTGACGCTATCTGTTATGAGATTTTGTTTATAAAAATTTATATTTTCATAATTATTATAAAATAGAAAAAAAACTTAATTTTGAGGGTAGAGATGAGTTTTATAAGATACTGTAAATGCTGACAAGTAAACTTTTCATTAAGTTTGACTCTTCGCAAGATATGACGTATGACCACCCATTATCTATCTATTCCTATGACCTTTTACAACCAAAATTTAATAGTATCAATTCCCCTCATATACAAGCCAAATTTCGTTACTTTATCTTCACCCTGTCCTGAGATATTAAGCGAAATAAACGCCAACACACACATGCACACACATCCACGGAACTTTTTCCGTTTTTTTTTTTTTTTTTTTTGAGTTCAGGGGGTCTTAACGTAAAGATTTGCAAAAAAAAAAAAAAGAAAGAAAACTCTGAGGGTCAAATTTGACACGGTTCCAATACTTTCCCTTGTTTGTACACATAACAGCCGGAAAAGTAAAATAATTCTATTATATATGCAAATATTAAATTTAGAATGAAAAATATATCAAAATTTGAAATTTTATAAATACAGTTTGTAAAATGTAAGTGTTCCGAAAATGGTTTTCAAGCACTCGCAGATTTTGTGTTGTTACAGCATGTTAGTATTGTTTCGGAGGCATTCTATATATGCATTGAAAATGTAGATTAGTTTCATTTTAAATAATATTAGTAAAAGTCCTCTTTGGACTTTTCTAATTGTTACTAAACGAAAGTACTGTAGAAGTTACTTTTACTTTCATTTAGTAATAATAGCGTACGTATACGCAAATGACATAAAAGTAACTTCTATTTCAAACGAGAATCACTTACAGGATAGGCTATAAAAATATGATTTCTTTACATTTTATTTAGTTATTATTACTCATTGAATCCGTTAAAAAATGGTCATTAGTCATTGCATTTGCAAAAGTAACGTCTATCAAAATTTCAAACTACTGTATAAATTTGCTGTCATAAACAAAATATTAGTCAAATGTCACCTAATTTTCTTACTTATTGAGCGTGGAAATGGCAACGACCCATTTCGTGTTTGTTTCGTTATTTTTAGGAAACCAACGAAACGAAATTTATTTACATTAGTTCTCTCGGATCGTGACGTTCAAAAAGGCACGAGGTAATATAACCTCTTTAAAATAAACATTTAATTTACGGATTTGCAGGCTACTCACGCGAGTAAATGCTAACGAAAACACGCGAATTTGGTTCGTAATCGCGACCTCTAACGTCAAATTTTCGAAACTTCCCATCAACGCTCTTCGTAGGCCACAGCTTTATAATAGCGAGGTTGAGGCCGAAGTTTTAAACGCGAAAACATGTACGTCGGACGTTCAGCGTCGCTTTCCTGTAAGCCTAGAAGTTTGACAATGGTGTTTGGAATGCCGAGCATGATTCCCCTGACATTCCAAACGCCATTGTCAAACTTCTAGGCTTACAGGAAAGCGGCTCTGAACGTCCGACGTACACGTTTTCGCGTTTAAAACTTCGGCCTCAACCTCGCTAATGTAGTTGAGACCGGTGTATAGTGGTCTTCGGTAAAGTCTAGTAAATTTTTATTTTTAAAGTTGGCAACAACGACCAAACGGAGACGTGACGTCTTAACTCGAATACGATTCGAACGAGATTCGTATGTTATCTTAAATATAATTGCTGGAATATATCCAGATAATATTTATCAGACGCTTCCGCAGTTATAAGAACATATAAAAGTACGAACGAAGAATACAGAAAAAAATTATGAATGTGGTAAAGTTTAATTCGACAGATGGCACCATCGTCGAATTAGGCAGATTTGACTGCGAAGATCTCATTCGTAGAAAGTAATTGTTCAAAATTTTTTAATTTTATACATTTGAAAGGATAAATTTGTCACTTATAAGATGTTCAGTCCCAAATGGAAATGGTGCATCGATTTCGATCATAACAATAGTAATAACAGCAAGCGTATTTGTCAACATTTACCCTTTAGGATTTGGATTACGTTTAAGTGTAATCGAATGAGAAATATCATTTATTAAACTTCAAAACGTCGTTTATTCTTTGCAAAGGTGGTGCATCATTAAATAGCTTTAATATGCCTTATGAATACAGGATATCTATACAAAAAGGCCCACTTCCAGTAACTTACAGCATATAACCAGACACACATAGAATGCATTGGATGTATAGCAAAATAACGGGCTTGGTGTTTTTCTTCCTCTTGTCTGGTCTCCTAATGTAATTACCCTAGTTGGTTGCAAAAATTGTAATTGCGGTGCCTTTATGATGCCGTCCCCTCCGTCTGTGCAATTTTTTCTTACGGGGTTGTGTAAAGGATGAAGTCTGTGCCCCTTCTTCTGCCCATTCCGTGCAAACTGCAAATGAGACTTGAAGAAGCCGTGGCAATGCCCGACGTATTATCTGGAGTGTAACGGAAGTTTTCGTGCAGTGGCCATAATGTGAACCCAGGTGCCTTGTGCCACGAGTGTCGGCTAATTTATCGTGGTATTTGACTAATAAATTTCTGAAAGTGGAACTTTCGTTATAGATACCCTGAATAATAAAAGTGGAAAAGAAATTACATAAACAGACTAAATTTTATTGAAATTTAGTTTATCTAATATCTTTCCACTACTGTAAAAATTTTAATTGTAATCAAAAACAGATTTAAATAAAGATATTCATACATTTCGTTATCAAAAGCTTTTTAAGAAATCCCAGATTGTTGTTGGCCGTTAAATTGAATAGAGTAATCATTTATGTAGTTTATGGGAGTATCCTGTAAATGTAAATAGTCAAAACTGCCAAAAAATATTAAATATTAAATATTAATAGTCTAAACAATATACTACCATGACTGCATTACTGAATTTAGTATATATGATAGCACGAGCAAAGGCACACTACAGTGTTCTACTGTTTAAACAGTAGAACACTGTAGTGTGCCTTTGCTCATGCTATCATTTATGTCGGTGTTTGGCGCTTTAACTGTTGGAACAGCATATGGTGTAGCACATACAGTAGAGCATTGATTATCCGACCCCCGATTAACCAACCACGTTCTAGTCGGCAAATTCAAATGTCTGCTAGTGATGTGGCGCTACAATATTTGGTTATGTCTTGGCTACTTTAATATTATTTTTGTTAAATTTTTGCATATTTTAGTTGGCAGCACTGGCTCGACCATGAAAGGGAGGCTAGTATTTAAACCAGGCCTAATACACTATACTAATAATGTATTTTTTCATACTTTTCGGTTATTCGACTTTTCAGTTATCTGACCAACCCCAGTCCCCAATTGAGTCGGATAATCGATGCTCTACTGTATTTATTTTTTATTACATTATTCTCTTTGTTAAGTTTACCACACAAGTTTTAGTTTGAAATATTTGCAGCAATGTGTTGAACAGCAGCTGCAGAAAATATTTGGCAGTGTACAGTAATTGTTGGAGTGCTCCTCTTATATTTTTATAGTTAGTTTTTATACTGAGTCAAAGATAAATTCTAAAATAGAGCAGCTTACAACTAGAAAGTGGGTACATTCCAGTATGTATCAGTGATCCACAATGTACTAAAATGTGTTTTGATATTCAACCGACGACTTTGTCGGTACTACAACCAATGCATGTTGCACTCTTGGGGGCGGATAGTTCCGACAAAGCAATATGACTGTCTCTGCGGTTATATTAGTATTTTATTTATCTTTATTTATTCTTGATACTGCCAGAGCATAATTGGGTTAAATACAGAGATATATCAAAGCACGGATAAATACATACATAATAATAGAGCAATAATGTAATATTAGTAATACCATTTTTACCATTCATCTGTATTATCCCGAAGTTATTTCAACAAAATAAGTCTGTGAATGTCAATATAGCATCGTTTGCTTCTGCCATCGCGATAGGTTGCCAGATGTTCTGGTAAAAGCTTATTAATCCATTCACTGGTGCATCAGTTGTAGCATCTGAAAAAATTATCCATTATATTTTATACTATCAAAGCATCTAGAATTAATTAATTCAAAGAAACTTAAATAATCCAAATGATTTATGTAGGTTATGAAAGTTCTGCTGGCTCAGAATTCTTAAGAAATGATTCTGAAAACCAGAAATTAAGATCTGTTTGTCATGATCATCATCATCAGCCTTTTGATGTCCACTGCCGAACAATTTAGGCCTTTTCCAACTTTTTCCAAGTCTTTCTATCCCGTGCCTTTCTTGTCTATTGCTTCCCAGGATATTGCATCAATATCATCTCTCTATTATGCCCTTCGTCTTCCCGTGTCTCTTTCTATCTCTAGGTTGCCATTGTCACCCTTTTGCTGCATCCATTGTGATGGTTTCTGATCAGTATCTCACCCAAAATATGTTTATGCAATTCTTAATAACAGACATTCCATACTGAGTTTAATGAAAAATGGGAAAATAGTTTTAAGGAAACAAATTATTTATATTTGTAAAACCACCTTGTTAGCACAAAGTCAGTAAGCAATTGTATTTTTAGTTGAGTTGAGAACTTAAATTTAGTTTTTACTTATAATAATTATTCAATTAATATAAGATATAATTATTATAAGAAAGTAAACCTGGCTATATTAAAAATTCTATTTTGCACTTAAAAAGTGTAACTAAAAATTATTTGTGTAAACAATGTAATATTTTTAAAGTCAGTTAAAAGATTATTATTAGATGAAATCTACATTTAATAATATATCAGTAAATTTTAATGGGAAGAATATTAATTTCTATAATAAAAATATAAATTAAAACAAATGCTTTGATGGTTTTGAACCATCATCATTATCATTTTAGTTTATTAAAGTTACTTTTGGCTTTAGTATGTTTATTTGGAAGTATCATGTTCAGTTTTTTGAGTAGTGTCATATAAATAAATAACTTCTGAAATTAAATTTACATCAAAATATTTTAATTCATTGAAACAAATGACAGTTATGCTATTTTTAATGATGAAATCTATGAAGGAATTTTAAATTTTGCTATTTAAGAAATAGTTTTCTTGAACAAGTTTGCATTTTATATTTTGTAATTAACTCATTTGTGGAAATAGCTTTGTTCATAAAACCAAATGTTGCTCAATAAATTAAATTTTCAGGCATTCTATAATTTCAGTAAAATTTATTTTTGAAATTCAAGAAAATGCATTAATGTGGATGAAACAAAATTTGTAATTTATATGTCAAATGATACCGATAATGATTACTTATTATAATTTGTAACTACAGTATAACCTCCTTTATCTGAGATTGGATAATATGGAGTTTTGTTTATCAAGTCATTTTCTGGTCCTGTGAGCAAAGATAGTAATTTTAATATAAGGCTGTTCAGTTAATATATAATACAATTTTGGTCCCCGGAATTCAAAGTCGTGCTGTTTGGGTTGGTTAATCAGTATATATTATAAAAGTAAGTGTACAATGTGCTTGCAGCTAAAACTCAAAAACGAGTCCCAGTACGATCAAGGGAGTTGGTGTGGCAGCCCTCTATCCCCCATCCATGAAGAAGGTTACTGTTTTTACCTGAAGGGCGTGCCTTTGAAGATATAAGGGCTGGAAGTTTCGCCCTCTAGAAATTTCTAGAACAGTCCAGAACATTCAAGAGTATTCAAGAGCATCCCGGAACATTTGAGAGTATTCGAGAGTATTCAAGAACATCCTGGAATATTCCAGAACACTCTCGAATGTTCTGGACCCAGCACAGAGCCCAAACAGTTAGGAGTTGAAAGTTGAAATTTGGTACACAGGGCACGTCACGAGAACATTTAGAAAGGATTTTTCGAAATTTCCCCATGGGAGAGAGGGAGAGGATTATAGCTTATCCTTAAGAACTCTCCTTCTACTCTACTATTTTAGATGCAATTTTTTGATTTTAACTGCGTTTTAGTAGAGTACCATGTGGGGATGAAAGAAGTTTATTCCTTAACAACGGAAGTGTTAAGAGAAAGCAGCATGCAAGATTTACAGGCGCAGATGCGGTTTTTTGCGGGAAATCGATAATATTTTTAGACCCATCTAAAAATTCTCTAATTAGTCTGGAAACAGGGGGACCTAATTCTTGCATTCTGTGTAAACAGGTAAGATTGGCTATAATGTAATAATTTTAATCTTCACTATCGTTACTTTTTGCCCAAGCAACGCCAGGCTTATCTGCTAGTACATTACTATAATTTTTAGGACCGAGTCTGAACTTGACTTTGACAGCATTGTGGCACTTCTTATTTTCTGTAGCCATGCATGCGAGTCTCCTGTGCCTTCTTCATTTTGGGAGAAGACTAAACAAGAGTGCTGGTCTTTGTGAATGATTGGCATTCAAAATGCCATTGTGTTTTGCCATTTACAATAGTTATTAGTATTACTTATTTGAATTTGGTTAATATGAAGTTTGCACTTTCTAGTCCCCTGAACTTCATACTAAAGAGGTTTTGCTGTATATGAGTTTTGTATAAATCACTAAGGCTAGGTTCACACTGGCACAAAAACCACTACAAAGTTGATACAAATTGGTAGTTAATTCCTTTCGGAAAGTGTTTGACAAGTTCATTAGGAGTTGAGAATATCTTGACTTTTGCTGAACTTTGTTTCATTTGACCAATTGACTTTTCACAGCTAGTGTTCGAAACCTTTTTAATCAGTTGCATTCTAACTTAGTTTGTGTCACATAGTATGTGTGGACATTATTTTTCTTCGGTTTTTGTTCATTTCATTTGTTCCTAACAGTTTGCATGACTGTGTAAACCAAGCTTAAATCTAAACTTTTAACCATTAGTTTTGAAGTGTCTGTATAATGGAAATGGAAGAGAATTTTGCAAATCTGTAGACAATTAAGTTGATTTTTAGCTCATTAAAACATGCATTTGAGTTTTTGTGAGAGAACCTTTGGAATTTCGTCTTTGGTAGATAAATGTGATCAAAAATTTAAATTTATTTAAATTAAAAGCAATTAAAATCATTTAACATGTATAACAAGATGGTGTTTAATGATTTTAATTGATCTCAAATTATTGTAGGAAGTTCTAATAGATAGATATATTAAATGAGATAAAGTTTAGCCAAAGCATTTAAAATATTTATAATGTCCATAGCACATAAAATTAAATGATTTGAATACTATAAATGATTGATTACAAATGTTTTGTTAACAAGTCTATTCATACTATTTCTGTTATTGTGTACCATTTAAATGTGCCAAGTGACAATTGATATTTTTACTATGGTTAGAGTCATCTTTTATATAATTGTCATCACTAATTTACTTAAATTTTTTATATTATTTTACATTACAAATAAATAAATGATAAACAAATATTATTAATAAATTATTAAAATTATTATTTATAATTTTTTTTGTGGAATTCACCAATGCACAACATGATTATGCAGATTAACTAGAAAGCATTGAGATAGTTGTTGAAATTTAACAAAACAACATCCAAAATTTAAGATAATACAAATAAAACAATGTCAAGTATGATAAATAAACATAACTATTATATAAATAAAAATTATTGTGCTACTTCACAAATTCAAAACAAAATTTAAATTTTATGTTAATTTAATGATTTCAGAATTAATAAATTAAGCAAAAATAAACTGAAAGACAATAACTTGAATTCTAGGAAACATTTCTAAAATGTTTAAAATACTCAGCTGTTCGTATTTGTACAGAGAGTTACACTAAACTGTATGTGTAGTTCTACTTTTTATTGCTTTTTTCCCTTAAAAAAAAACTTCATAGAATACAGTTTTATAAAAAAAAAAAATTTACAAAACCACAAATAAAAAGCACCACTGGCTGGCTGTTTAAGCTTCAATAGTTTGTATTTTTATAATATTTTTATTTGGGTTACAATTTGAAATAATTTTAGACCTATAAATTTTCATTGTTGTTCGTCTGTCTTTCTGTAATCTCGAGAATGGTGTTAGATAAATGAAATTCAATCAGATATGGAGAGTTTAGGGGCAGGAGGCTCCAATTAACTATGTATGAACTTCCATTGCAAACTGGAAGTTGTGTTATTTCAATTCAAAAATTTGCTGCCAAAAGGAGTTAGATAGATGACTGGCATGACTCCATTGCTAATGGAAAAGTATGATGTACAGGAGAAAGACAAATTAGTACTAGGAACTACAATACTAATTTGAGATGGAGAGCATATATTTTAAATTAAATAAATTTAAAATATGATTGATTAAAAATTTCAGCCTGGCATTGTGATCATGTCACAATAAATCATTGCTCATATTTTATATTATTATACAGTCAAACCTGTTTTTATGCGGGGGATAGGGACCGCATTAAAAAAAAACGCATTAAAAAAAATCTCACGAAACTTCACGAATGGCTGTAAATAATAGTTTTCGTAACACAATTAAAAAAATAATTTTTTTATGCGGTCAACAGGGACCGCATAAAAGAAGTCTCACATAGAAAATAACTCAAAACCGTACGAAATAGAATTTATTGACAACAGATGTCAGCACTTGACTGCATCGTCTGGTCTATCGTCTGTTTTACATATTTTTGTCCAGGTGGTGTTTTGTTGACTTAAAAAGTAAATTATTTCATTTTTCGCATATTCATGCAATAATATTACTATAATAAGTGCATTTATGCTATAATAAGTTTATTTAGCTATAATAAGTCAACGTAAGACATGACGAATCGCACGAGACTAGTCGCCAACTATACCGCACAAATTAAAAATTCGCATTAAAAAAATCGCACAAATAAAAATCGCACATAAAAAGAGCGCATAAAAACAGGTTTGACTGTAGTTTAAATTGTGAATATGGAGTATGATAGAATTTTACACATTTCCAGTATTTTATTGCTGTAACCATTAAATATAGTTAAATTTGAATAATATGTCAGTTTCTGTTCACTAGTGGTCTTGAAATGAGGTCTGAAACCAAATCCATCACTTCACTGTCCACTGAACTGAGAAAACTAATGATATTTTGTAACTGATGATGTTTGCAGTGGTAAATAAATTGTGATTCTACCTGACTGAACCACGTTCCAACATTCTTTCACCAAAATGGCAGTAGCTTAACTGTAATACATGCAATCTATGGTTTACCAACTGAATCTTGTTTGAGTCATTCATTGTCCACCATTTCATGAGATTTGAAAGCATGATTTCTGTGACTGAGCTCTTACTTGATTCTTGCTGTTCTTTCTACAATGGAGTCACAAGTGGTCACCAGTGTGCTGGCCACATGGTCAGACTTGCCCCCTCTCAGGCTTGTCCATTGACCCATGCAACTTTATCATATGTTGACAAAACCCCATTCCTTGTTTTCAAGGCCAAGTTAACCCCAAGTGCAACCAGCACCACCTTATGGAAGCACTGATCTGACATTAAATCATAGAGTTCGAAGCTCCTCACATAATGTACAATGCCCTTTTTTAAAGCTTGTGCCCTGCACCTGCAGACTATGAAAGTGGGGAACCACTTTCATAGTCTGCAGGTTTCGCTGATAGAGCATCTTGGGTTCTAGTCTAAAAATCTTTCAAACTCACAAAGTAAGTATAACACTTATGACCAAGAGCTACTTGCCACATATTCAGTGATAAAGTACTTTTGACACATCCTTAAGGGTTGCACGTTTGTCATATACACAGACCACAAGCCTCTCACCTTTACCTTCAAACAAAAACCAGATAAAGCACACCTAGGCAGTTTTGTTATTTGGACTATATTGGGCAATTTACTATTGACATAAGATGTCTACCTGGCTCAGAGAACCTTGTAGCAGATGCCTGCTCAAGGATAAACCTTGGTAATCACATTGGAGGACATAGCTGCTGCAGAGATAAACTGCAGGGAACTAACCAAGCTTCTCAAGTCAACCACATGCTCTCTCAAATTTCAGGATATTTAGTTGGACAATCAAGTGCAACTCATGTGATTCTTCAAGTGGGAGAATTCAATTGTTCTGGAAAAATTTTGATGACTGCTATTTAATGCTACATGTATACAAAGACATCTCTCAGTGGGCCAGGACATGCATTCCCTGCCAACGTGCCAAGATATAAAAACACACAACTATTAGCATTGGCAAATGCTCACCTGTTGAAACCTGGTTTTCTCACATCAATCTTGACATCATGAGATCTTTGCTTCCCTCTCAGAGATTCAGTTACCTTTTAACTATGGTAGACAGATTCTCCCACTGGCCTGAGGCAGTTCCAGTGCCAGACATTTTGGCACAAACTGTTGCTAATGGGGAGACAATTCAAATGACAGCTGTTCACGCACTTGGCAATTGTACACACTAATGCACTTGGAATCCACCAAATTAAAATGACAGCCTACCATCCTGCCTCTAATGGAATAATTGAACATTGGCACCATAACTTAAAAGCAGCATTAAGAACCTGCCTAACAGACAACTTGGTAACTGCCCTACCAACAGTTCTACTCAGACTATCATATGTTCAGACTATCAGACTACTCGAACTAGCTAACTTACTGGATGACAACTCCACATCCATGGACATTCCTACCTTCCTATATAAGATGAGAACTTTCATCAAAGATCTACGTCCAGTACAACTGCAACATCATTCACAAAAATCCATCTTCATACATCCAGAACTATTAACATCCTCACACGTTTTCATCTGGCATGATGCGATGCACAAACTGCTCCAGCCAGTATATGATAGACCATTCCAAGTAGCATCCAACACATCTAAATACTTTAATGTCATCACACAAAAAGGGAAACAGACAATAATCATAGACAGATTAAAGTCTGCATTCTTGTTGAGGGATCAGGATAGAGAAATGTACTCAGAGCCTACTGTACCTTCAAAAGATACACCACCAGCACAACTACCTATTCCACTACACCATCATCATTCACCTCCCACTCCAGATGTCATGTCCACTTTCCAGCAAAGCTCCTTACCATTATCACTGGGGAGGGAGTCTGTTGTCGACAAGAGTGGCAACATTAATAAAAATAAAAAATAACTGAGAAACACAGAGAGACAGTCTAAAAACCTTTCAGTGTTGTATACGATAGAGAACCAACGAACGTTTTTGGCCTCCACCGAGGCCTCCTTTCGTTTCGATCACATACGGCATATAGAGGCAAGCGAGATATATAAAGCCAGCGTCAATGGCACCGGCATCAACTTTAAGGACGGGGACTTGGTCGCACATGTGTGGAGGTACCTGTTCGAAGAATTTGAACAGTGCCGGGAGGAGGGGTGAAACGTGACACTATGTTGTTTATTTTACAGGCAACACTCTTCTGGCGATCTGGTGGGGATGACTTTTAGTTCTCAACCTGAAGAAGGCCTCGGTGGAGGCCGAAAATGTTTGTTGGTTCTCTATTGTATACAACACTGTGAAAGGTTTTTAGACTGTCTCTCTTTGTTATGCACTACAGTGTTACTAGAAGAAGTCATTATTGTGTTATAACTGAGAAAGAGTGGGGAACACAAATTGGGACCTGAGCAACAAAAAGGGCAAAGTTGACAACATAGCCAACACAATCCTAACTTTGCTAATATATTTTTTGATTTTTTAATTTTATTTGAAGATTAAAAGAATCCTTGTTTAATGTATTTCAATTATCACTTTTTTGGAATTGGAACCTTCTGAGCCAATAGAGGGCAAGCCTGACCATGTGGTCAGCACAATACTATGTTTCGTGTCTTCATCTCTGTATACTCTTTTGGGTCAAAAAATTCTTGATCTCATTAAATTTAATATTTCTAGCAAAGTTTACCATAAATTATACTGTTATTAGGATTTATCTAGTACAGGTACTCCTCACTTTACGACCTATCTGCTTAACGACCACTTGCACTTACAACCAATCAAGTTTTGACTTGCAATTCGGGGAATCCCCTTTCTCAGCATGGGTGTCGATTAGTGGCGATTGGTGACATGTGAACTGAGCATACTATAGACTTACTATACACTTTTTAGTCAGTTTGATGTGATTCAAACAATTGTGGGCCTTGCCAATGCGCTTAATTTAGATGTTGAAGTGGAAGACATTGTTGAATTAGTGGATTATGCCGATGGAGAGCCAACAAATGAGGATTTAATAGAGTTAGAAGTGATGCAGCAGTTGGAAGAGGAAGAAGAGGAAAGAACTGAAGAAGTGAAAAAGAAATTCATGGTAGAGGGTTAGCTGGTGTGTTCTCCAAAATTAATGCAGCTATGTTGGAACTTGAGGCTATGGATCCAAATACTGAACGTTTTAGTAAAGTTGAACGTGGGATGAGTGAACTTTTGAAACGCTATAGAGAAATTTATCAAAAGAAAAGATTACAAAGCAAACCACACAAGTTACTTTTTGACTGTTACATCCAGAACCTCTGCCCTTGAAGGTACAACTTTTCATCGTCGTCATATCCCTTACCTGGACCCTCTATAGCTCCAGATAACCAAATAAACAAATGATAATATGTACATATGCATGTCTTTTTATGAATAAATTTGAAGTTTGTGCATAATTTGTATAATTTTACAACGATCCTACATTCCCGGCGCAAGCTCCTCTCTTATCAACCAATTCGCTTAACGACGTAGTCGTCGGAATGGAACTCGGTCTTAAAGTGAGGAGTACCTGTATTGTTTAAGTTTAATATAAACAAAGGTATATGATTCCGTCTTTTTTTTGGTAACATCTTGCAGTTGTTATTTGACATTGGATTATATCAAACTTATAAACGTCCAAAATATAAAAGAAAATGCTTCTTAACTTGACTTAAATTAAAGTGAATATCAAATGTTGAAAGGCAATTTGAAGCAATGGATTGAAGCCTCTAAATTTTTAAAAGCCAGCCATTTAATACTTGTTTTTTCTTCTCTGCAATTGGATAATATAGTTCATAGATCTGATTAACTAACATTTTCCTATATTTTGAATGTTAATAAGAGTCTATAAAGCATTGTTAAGATTACAATTTAATTTGTTATTAAAGCTTGTCTTCTACCTTGAGGCTGGGAGAAGGATCTTTAGTTGATTTGTTTATTAGTTTATTAATAAGATTCAATTCAAAATAATACTTTTACAATTTTATATTGTATTTATTTGTTTAAAAATAAAATATAAAATTGTGTAATATCTTAAAATAACTGTAAAATACAGGCAGTCAGCAATTTTCAGATTTAATGCATTCCTAAAAATGTTTATAAACAATGCATTAGTGTATTATAAAAACATTCAGTTACTATAAAGTTAAAAGAAAAATTATAGAATCTCTTAAAATAAAATATTTTACTTTTTAAAATGAATATCCTGAAATTCATAAAACATTATTTAAAATATTAAAACCATAGATTAAGCAGAAGATAGTCTATAAAAATTAATTTTTGCAAATGATTTTGATGTGGCAAAATTCAAAACTGACAGAAAGCATCACCACAGAATAGATTGAAATTTCTGTCTGTCAGCAAAAAATGTACAAAAGTTGAAATTTTACATGCAAAATGTGATTTCTGGGTATCAAAGTATTGTATGAAAGAGCAAGTTGTCTAAATGTCAAGAATTCATTGTATAGGCCTGTCTTAGTTAACTGATGTTTGAGCCATCCTGTATACTTTTCCCAGAAATTTATCTGACATTTAATACATTTTACTATTGTCTTTTGTGTGCAACTCAATATCTATTCCAACTGCATAATTTTATTTCTTTTTAATACATTTATGATATTAAATGGAGAATATAATTTATTCTTCATTTAATATAAATACAGAAAATTAAAATTATTTCTTTTTTATACTTTTACCAGTTCATAGACATTTCAGAATATATAGACTCGGTGCGTTAATAATTACTCCGTCTAAAATGTATGCAGAGGATTAATTCTTAGTATTTTACATTGTTGATTATTTAATGTTTTTATAATAATCAGATTTATATATTTATTAAATAATAACAATAAGATATTATGAAATTAAAGATTGAATTATTTGTTCCAGAATATGACATAGAGATTTTATTGACCTTGACCTATTTTTGGCAGATGCTTTTCACAAAAATGAGGCCATTTTTGACACCGTCCAATATTTTATGGTATGGAATCTGTCAACTGTAAATATGGATTATGTCTCAATCAAATAAATATATATAATATATATATATATATTATATATATATTATAATTATAATAATATATATATATAATAAAGGTTACCTGACATTTTCATTGTCAAAAATTTCACAGAGTAATAAAGCATTTGTAGTTCAAGCAGGTGTTCGTTTCTCTATCACAAAAAGTGTAAAACTGCATGTGTTTTCGGTACTAAATGTTGCAGCAGATATTGTGAAAGATGTTTAATTATGAATTGTTATGAGTCATTCTCTCATTAAAAAATTATAAATAGTAGATTATAATTATTTTTTTAATATAATTAATTGCATTGATAGTATTTTTTATATAATTTTACTTGATGATATTTGGAATCAAATGACATTTTTATCACACAAAAATTTTGAAATCTTGCAGAAAATTATTTAATTATCTTTTAGCAATCAATGTAATGATAAACTTAATTCATCTTAAAAATTTAAATTATAGAAAAAGAAATATAAAACTGTCCGATTCAGCTATATAACGTAAGTTTAATTCTGATTTCCATTATGTTTGATTTCATAGTTGTAGAAAGTGATTAAATGGGAGAACTTTAAAGTTTAGACTTTGGAAAAAATTTTAGTGATGATGAGAGGACCTAACCTACATAGACTTTCAATGAAAGAACTTCAAAAAATTCATGGATAAGGTTAAATGGTAGTAAATACTTTTAATACGTGGACGTTTAATTTTTTGTTATTAATAAGAATTTGTTATATAAATTAAATAACAACTTTCTGTTTTACACTTTATTCAAAGTATTATAATGTACTACAGCATGTTAAGAGGAAAATATGTTTTATGTATTTAATGCAAAAGTATATAAATGTAACACAAATATAGTAGATATGGTAGAAATTACTAAACTTTCAAGCAAAACTCAAAATATAAATAAATGCCACCTTTAACTATCCAGCAAATTGTTTAATAAATAAAAATGTTTTCAACTGTTTTTAATGTCCTTCTTCAGTTAACAAAAGATTACTAAAAATATAAGAAAATTATGCTTTATTTTTTAAATATTCTAAATTTAAGTATTCTGGAATCTTTTACCCTTGAAGATGAGTCAGGAAGACTCAAAAGAATAAGAATATTTAAAGAATTGGTTCAAATAAAGCATAATTTTTGTATATTTCAAATTTTGCTCAAAGTTTTTGCAATTTCTACTACATTAATCAAATATGTATCTTTACAAACCTCTGTATTAATTAAATACATAAAACATATTTTACTTCTTAACATGCTACAATAGATATATTCTAAATAATTTAATAAATGGAACATCTTATATGCTGAAGATAAGGTTGGAAGGCTCATAAGTGCTTGAGTTTTGAGTACAGTAGAACTCTCATTACTCAAGGCAAACTCATAAGCAAACACACTACTTTTCTTATACTGTAATTCATAAAAGAAAGTTTAAAATGATAACTTGTATTCTAAAATGATTTGTTTTGTCAGCTTTTCTCAGTTAACTTCAATGTGAGACAAATTATTTCTATTAAAATGGAACTACAATAATATATATTTTTATTTTTAAAAATATTGTATAGTACATATATTAGCTGTATAATAAATTATGCAAAATATGTCCTTATATATGCTTAAAATTTATTCAAGTGTAAAAAGAGGTCTAAAAGTGGTACACCGTATAAATCTTTTATATTCATAACTTTTAATTTGAAATGGCCATAGTCATTTGAGTTTTCGGTTATCCAAGGTAGCACTTGTCTCCATTACCTGGGTTTTACTACATTTAAAGAATTCACTTCAATTAAATTTACATTTACATAAACAAAACTATGTAAAGTTCATAAAAATGAAGTGATTTAATAAAATAATTTAAAACAAGTCAACATAAAACAATTCAATAAATTATTCTTAACAGATATTTGGTTGTCTTCTGGAGAAGACTTTGCAATTCTTATAGTGCTAATAACATCAAATTAATTGTACTTTTAATATGTGGACATTTAATTTTTTAAGTTATTAATAAGAATTTGTTATATATTTAGTTACAGTACATTTAATTTTTGGAATTATAATTTTATAGGATAGTACAGTTAAGGCAGAAAATGATATGCTGAATTATTGTGAATGCATATCTTAATTTAAATACTTGTATATGAAATAAGTTATATTACAAAAAATAATAATTTTAAATAGTACTTTTACAAAAGTTTCCAGAAATAATTTCCTAGCAATAACATACTTTGAGGTCTTTCATCATTTTGTGATATGCAATACAATTAGCAATAAAATAATTTTATCATCAATATACAGTCTGACTATATATTGATAGGTTGAATAGATATGAAGACTAACTTAAACTATTTAAGTGTGTTTTAACTGTTTTATTACATATAAGTGCATTAATGTTTGATTTTTCTAAAAACTTGTTTATTCTTTTCATATTTAGAATGTACAGTAATTGTGACTAATCCAGTGTTTTGGGAATTTATTTACCAGTTTTGAAGATGTGAAAATTAAATTTATTTACAAATGGAAGCATGCAGGATAAATAAGAGAAGTAAGTAGCTATCATTTCTGATTGTAACACTTTATTTTTAAATAAATACTGAATAGATAACATTTTTACAAATTAAGACTTCTTTGAATGTCCCATACAAAACAGATACATATATGTTTACAAACAGTTAACTGAGAGCTCTGTGCACAGACAGGTTTGATACACACAACTGTACAGTGTCTATGGTAATGTTTCTAAATACAACAGCAGCCAGAGATCGAACTCTGTAGACAGTTATTCACGAATGCATTAAACACAGCGTTTATAAACAGCTTTTATTGTCTTGTTAGGACACCAACTTACCATATCAAAACCAAAAACAATTTCAAAAAATTAAATTAAAAAGTAAATTGACACTTTGTTTTTTATTTACTTTGGTTGACCCTGTAATATAATACCCAATTTTTAAGATAAAAAATAAGGATCGAGGAATTTTTTAAATTAAAACAACATATTTATATAACTTATTATATAAGGAAACAAAACAAATGAGCTTACTGTGATGAGAAACTTAAAGCAACTCCACACAGTCATAAACTAGACTATTTTACCCTGCCAGCTTTAATTTTTTCTACAATATAGCTACCGGCTGGTATAAGGTAGCTTCGCTTTGCTGCAAGTATGGTTTTATCTAATCCAACAGATGGTAACTAAAATGGGAAATTTGGCAAAAACAATGACATGGTATGGCTCCACTCCCACTCTTTGGTTTCAAATAAACTCAAAATATGTTTATAAATATATTAATTAATCTCTTAAAGGTCTTAGAAGTATAATTTCCAATTAATATCACAAATATCAGGTAATATTCAAGTATATTGAAAAGAAATAATATCATGCAGTTGGAGAGGTATTAAAATATACAAAAGGTATAAGAGAATAGCAAAACATATTGAGATGTTGAGATAAATTTATGGAACAAGTATATACATGGCCAATTTTACCTAAATATATGGCACAAAAAGGAGAGAGCATGTTTAGTTGTAGTAAAATTTAACATTGTTTCCAATTAAATGAAGTTGTAAAAAATCCTGCTGTTAAAAAAAATATACAATTTTAGAGACTTCATTGGTAATGTAAATATTTGTTTTGATATACTATATATTAACTATGAGAATATAAATTGAGCTATTGACATAATTTATGTAAACATTTGAAAATAAAATTTTTTGTACAAGTTAATTTGTCATTCAGTTTTTCACATTTCTCAATAACCGACATTATAAACACTCAGGTATGTTAAAGTGATACTTTGTTGTTTATTATACACAAATTCTAAAGAATGAATTCAAACTATTTGCTGTAATATAATAGTAATATTTATAATAATGAATTTCAGTCAGATTTGTACTTCTGATATTTATATGGCAATTTACTAAGTAGTAAAATTTTTGCAGAAATTATTTAATTAAAAATTTTTAAAATCAAATTCAACTGCTCATCCTTTTGCTTTAAAAATATTAGTTTGACAAATGAGTTTTCGAGACCAAATTTTGAGTAAAAGTCAGAATAAGAATTACAGTTATTTAGCAAGTTAGTCTTTTAAATTGACTAGATACGATTTTTCTTTTTGCACTTTTCTCAATTTGAATCCCTTATAAACGTATACTGGTAATGCTTGGCCAATGAAATGACATTATTGCACTCTTGCTTGTTCCATTTGTATTTTCAGAGAGTTTACAGTTGGTGGATATTTATACATAATATATTAATTTATTTTAACATGCTACAATATAGCATTAAATTATATTGTCTAATACTGTTAGCTATTGCATAAGCTATATAATAGAAAATTTTCATTGTTCTAAAATCAGTAAGATTAGAAACTAAAAATATAATTCAACATTGATACATAACAATTCTAGGTAAGCTAGTAAACATCTCTTTTATCTTTGGTATATTTATAAATAGTAACAAAATTCTTTTAATCATTTTTAATGTTAAAATAAAATGGCCTAAACAAATATGAGAAATATTTATTGTGGCTTAGCCTAAACATGAATCAAAGAAGTAATGTATAAATTTACACATAATTTTATTAATGAAATTCTAATAATTTTTAATTAAACGAGATATATTTTTTCAATATATTATTGTTATAAATTGAGAATACTTAAATAATGATGAGAATTTGTAATTTTTATAGAATTAGCTGACAATATCACAGCTTTTACAATTTGCATTCTCTATAAAGAGATGCAAATACATAACTACAAATTTTCAACATTATCATTCACATTTTTTATCTCATTTTCAAATTTTATGTTTTAGAATTAAAAGAATTTAGTTATCTATTTTATCAAAACATATATAATTAAATTACATATATATATTATATATATATATATTTATTTATATTAAAAGTTGAATGTCTGCAACTTTTAATTCAATAATATCAAACAATATAACTTAGTGGAGTTGTCAGCCATACCTTCAGTTGATACATAGTATTTGAAAACTAAATAAAAATAAAAGGTTTCTATTAAAATAACAAAAGTCATTATTTCTGGAAAACAGCAGCAAAAACCTAGTTGTTTGACCTACTTAGCCGAATATAAATATTTGGTATGTTTAATGACATCTAAGATCTTTTAGGACATTGATAACAGACCATACATTTAAAAACAAAGAGAAACAAAACAAAACTTACTGCTAGGATATTTTCCGTTGTTTTAAGGCAACGTACAACAGCTGCCGTTAACAATCACTGCACAATTCGAATGGTTGGTGACTAGAATGCACCCGTAGATCCACTAGATTTGTTAGGTAAAGTCTACGGGTGCTTGCTTAAATAAACAAGTGAATAATGTTTTATGTTATCTGATATAATGACTAGTGAATGAAAATGTGCAACGAAATTATTATACAATAAACATGCTGCACTACAATGAATGATATAGCACATAAATTGTCTTAGTTTGAATATGACAACAAATAAAAATTTCTATGGTCAGAATTGCAGTTCTGTGGAAATACAGTGCAGCCTACGACTCGATGCTACAGGAACTTGCTTTACTTTTTCCTATTTACAATGCTGCATCACAATAATGAGTTCAATGACCATCCGATGAACACCAATGATATTGAAGTCTTCTCTTTATAGAGATTGAAATGTGAGCAATGAAATCATCAGCAATGAATATGAAACAGAAATAATTAGCCATGCAGCATGA
Organism: Centruroides vittatus; assembly: GCF_030686945.1. Taxonomy (NCBI): domain Eukaryota; kingdom Metazoa; phylum Arthropoda; class Arachnida; order Scorpiones; family Buthidae; genus Centruroides; species Centruroides vittatus. The sequence continues at coordinate 878,402 of NW_027122722.1, read as the reverse complement.
ACATTTTAATGTTTATTTTCGGGAGTGGGTTTGATATCGATCGAACCAGTTCTTGTAGGACTCGGACTTCTTTTCAGTACCGTGCTTCCGGTCACTTGTGTGATTGCCGATGTCCCACCAGTTGTTGCTTGTGTCACAGATGTTGTGCCAACATTTAGATTAGCTGACTGACCACAGACTCGATGATGATTTTCCCAATCTTTGTGTTGACAGAAAGCACCACAGTATCGGGCAACGTTACATCCACTGCATGTTTCATTTGCCTTGCGGCCACAGTTCCAACATGTCTAAGGGAAACAAAGCAATTCAGGATTTTATGATACAATATTTGCAAAAATATAATTTCATAAAATGTAATTAAAGTTTTAAATAAATTTGCTTATTTTAAAATTTATAACTTGAAACTTCCAAACTATGAACTAAAAGATATGTTAAGCTATAAAAATTTGATAAAACCATGATAAAATCCATTGTTGTCCTTTTACTTTCCTGACTTTTCATCCGAGGTGAACTTTAATAGCAATAAACTTTAAAAGACTTTAAAATCATTACTTTATGCTATTTTTTTTAGTTTTCTCATAAATGTTAATACTGAACCTCATTAGTATGTTAATACATTTCATAGAACAAATTTTTCCAAATGCTGCTTTACTCAATTTCTTCATTACATTCAAGTTTTCTTATCTGTGTCATTTATTGATGAGGATCGGAAGATCAAAATGCATTTATAAAAAATCTAAAGAAAATAACATAAAGTAAAGATTTTAAAGTCTTTTAAAATCAATTTATTGTTATTAAGGTCAAGAAAGTAAAAGGATAATAATGGATTTTATTGTGGTTTTATCAAATTTTTATATTCTTAATATAATTTACAAAAATACCTGACTTTGGTAAATTAAAAAGATAAGAATAAATTTTCCTAACTTTTTTAATAGATTTCATATGTTAAGCTATTTTCAAATTTATCTATGAAACACTAATTTTAATGTAATGTCCATAATTTAAAATACTTTAAACTTAACTATACTTATACTTTAAACTTAAGTAGCAGCTAAAACATTCTTGAAAAGTACCGCATTTAATTTCATCAATTATTAAATTTATTTATAATATCGAAATCAAAATATAGCTTTTATTTTTTACCTCTGTGGAATCTTCCTGTTGATTAATTGCTGCTAAAGCTTCTTCGGCTGCCTGACGTCTAGCTTCGCTCAGCAGCCGTTCCATCTTTGCTCTTTTCGACGGCCACTAGTTCACTGGCTTTAGTTTCTGCCACCGACACCGCTTTTTGGAACTCCGCAACCGCCTGCCTTTTCACTTCATTTACGGCTTCTTCCGGAGGTGCAAGAAGAGGTGGTTGTCTCTGGATGAGTGGTAGTTTCATCATTGTTTCAGCCGCTAAGAGATTAAATAAACAAATCAGCCTCTAAACATTAAATCATTTCCATTGCCTTCTACAACATATCCTAAGTATGTATATTTTATCAAATGAGTATTTTATTATATGTGTATAATTATAATAAAATCAAAGATAATTTATGAACCTAGAATTCTATATCACCAAATTTAGATTGTTAAAATTAATTAAGCTTATATAAATAAACAACTACTAGCCCGTTATACATAACGATCAACCAATGCCGAATTATCGGGCTAGCATATGGCTACAGTAATATAAATAATTTAAGACAATTTAGACTCTTGCAAGAGATGGCGCCTAACGCCTAACTCTAGTACCAAATTGTCTTAAATTATTTATATTACTGTAGCCATATGCTAGCCCGATAATTCGGCATTGGTTGATCGTTATTAATTAAGCTCATTGATAAAAAGTTATGCATCCAGATAGAATTGTCTGATTACTGCAAAACATTGCATGCAAATATATCTCAGACTGCTTTCTAAATGATTACAATTATAGTCCAATTGCACACCAGGTAATGCAACCAGAGTCTCTTAAAATTGTCCCAGTATCCTATAAAAGGTTCACAGGCTTGCAGAGGTTCACAGTCTTTAGAATTTTTTGGTATACCTGCTGTTTGGAGGTCTTCAAATGCTAGACATGCCTGTACAATGCAATAAAAGACATTATGCACAATTGATGGAGTTTGACAAAGACCACATCATTAGGCTGGGGGAAGCAAGATAGCTGTTTTGCCAAACTGCTCACCATGTACATTCCTCCATCCTGACTGTAAGGTGTTGAAGCAGTGGATACATTGGGCAGACCCTGGATTTTCTAGGCAGATCACCAGGAGAAATGATACGACAAAAACAAACACTTGTAATGGCAGTTTTGTCCATCATCCAAAGACTGGTAGAAGCCTTGCCACAGGATCCTATCTCTTTAGATACCATTGGCAGGCATTTAGCAGAGGAAAATTTGTACATATGGCAACTACTAAATGTTCTACTATTAGCAACCCAACATCACTGGCTTCATTTGCAGCAGTGCCTTTATGGAAAAGTATAGACTGCTAAAGACTGCCTGTCTTTAGTGATGAATCTCAGTTCTGTTTGGGAATGGATGACCATCATGTTAGTATGGTAGGCCATTCAGTGCTTCATTCCCACCTTTACTATTGACAAGTACAGTGTCTCCACTGCTGACACATGACAATCAATCACTTCTGGTAATATTGCAAAGGACATTGATAACACAGCTTACATTAAGGAAATCTTGCACCCTTGCATTGCCTTTCATGGCATGACTGTAAAGAGACATTTTCTAGCAAGATAATGCTTGGTCATACACATCTAGGGTTTTCCAGGAATGTCTTTTTCATGTTACCATACTTGCTTGTCCAGCCCAGCCTTCAGATTTTCTCCCTTCAGGCATTTATGGGACCAAATGTGATGCCAGTTTAGACCATCTATTGAGTGAGAAGAATCTGGAACAGCAGTTGCAACATCTGTAAACAAATCTGATGCAGAGTAGCATACAGTGCCTGTGTGTTTCCATTTTAAACCTTATTGTTGAATGTTTCTTGCCAAGAGAAGGTTTTACAATGTTCCTTTAAATTGTACTGTTGCTATACAGGAAATTGTCACTTTGCCATTGTATTGTAATGACTTATTACCATTATCATTACATTTGATTCCAATACCTCCTCCTTGATGCATAACTTTTTTGTCAATAAATGTATTTTAAATTATCCTACACAAACAAAATTATTATAATGAATATCATTACCAATTCAATGATTACAGAATTACATTGTAATACTTGTTGTTAATAACTAACTTTTAGTAACTGAGTAACTGAATACCCAATTATAAACCGATATAATATTATGAGCATTAAAGTTTGATAAAAGTATTTTTATTAAATCAAAACTGATGAGTATTTTGCAATGGATTTTTTGGTCAATTTTTACAAATTGAATATTTTTTAATTAAATATCTTAAATTCTACATTCTTCTAAATACTGATAAAATAAAACAGTTGAAAACAAATATGAAGGGAGGATTTTACACAATCATCTGCTTGGAGTAGCATTTTGAACAGATTTTTGTTTTCTATAATTTAAAGAAAAATTGTTCAAGTTTTATTTATATTTCTTAATAATTGGCATCTTAAATTTAATTCATTCAGATGTAATTTTAATAATGTGAAAGATTGCATATTTATAATGAACTGTTTTGAAAGTTTTAAATTAAAAAGAGTGTGAAACCTTCCATTCATTATTAATGAGTTTATATTTAGTGCATTTAACATTTCATACTGAGAGAATAATAGGGAGATAATATGTTTTTGAATAAGCAAAATTTCAAATTATTTTCTAAAATGAATTAATGGTTTTGCAAAGAGAAAAGTATGAATATAGATTTATTTAAACTATGAAGTTTAAATATCTAAATTAAAATAAAAAAAATTTTGCAATTTTCTGAACTACAGAACTGTTTTCTGAGATTTAAATTACTAATTATCTTTAAATTTTCATTTTAAAATTTGTGGAACATTCAGTAACAAGAATACATTACTGTAAGACTGTGTCTTAATCTGTTCTAAGCATAACTTTGGTAATATAAATAACTTAAAATACAAAAGATAGAAAAGATTGTTCTGTAATTTTTTAAATAAAATATTCCAAGACTGTTTCTAAGATACAAGATTTTTTTTGAGCAATCATCAAATTGGAATGCATCAGTTATTAATTTTTCTTCCATATCCATTCTAATGCTTAACTATTAAAGACTTTCTGCATTCTTTCCAATAAATTTATTGGTATTTTCAGTGTTACCATGTATCGGAAAGATATCAGACATGATAAATCTCATTTGATGTCAATTTTTCAAAAAATTTTGTCTTGTCACATGGACAGTTTTCATGTTTAGGACTGCTTTAGTTAGAACAGGGTCCTTTTTTCATTTCTATTATTCATGTAATATATTTTTCATTGTGATATTGATATATTCTTCTAAGTACATACTTAATTCAAAAATCTCTCTAATATGTTTTATTTATATTACCATAGCAACAATTAAACACATTGTTATGATAATATGTGCTTTACACTATATGTTCAAGAATTGTTTTTGAAAGCTTTTTTGTGATTTAAATCTCAAAAATGTGTGCATAAACATATTAGAAGTTTTGATATTTTTTAATATGATTATATTCAAATATTCATAATTGGCACATTCTCAATTAATTGATAATATATAATATTCAATAAGTTGAAATAAAAAATCTAAACCAGAAGTCAAGGTTAAGATCATTTTAAATTAAAATAAATTTTTACAAATACTAAATATATTAATTTGTTGTTGTAAGATGACAAGTTGACTTCTTAACTGAAATCATATGAAACAACAGCCTTAGGGAATCCAAAAGAATGTTGTTCCAACTCTTTGAAAGCCATCTTTGTAATTAATTCAATTGTTTATGATCTATCTACAAATTTAATCCTATACTAACTAAATTCTAACTGTACAGATAAAATACATTTTTATTGCTAATTTTAAAAGTAAAACCACAGTTACAAAAAAACATATAATAATGAAGAAAAGAGTTATATTATATATGTGCATTCAGTGCTGCAAACATTGGAAATCAGAAGAGCATTATATATATTATCAACATTTTTAAACATTTAAGACAAGTTGTAAAATTATAATTTTTTAAAGTTTAAAAATTTGAATATAAATGAATTGAATATAGAAATGAGGATCCCATAAATATTTTCATTATTAAAAATGCCAAAACATATCTACAAACTGGATTATTTTTGGGCTAAATGAAGTAATTTATTAATGAATTAAATCATGTAATTTTATTAATTCTTGTCTTGTTCAGTTTATAGATGTGTTTTGGTTATTAGAGATCAGGTTCTGGTTATATCAAAAAAAAAAAAATATCTTTGCACATTTAGTGTGAATAAAGTTATATAATAGAATGTTTTATAAGCCAATAATATATATTTAAAACTGATATAAAAATTAATTACTTCTGTTGAAAGTATCCTTCTGTATTTAGTAATTTCTATCTGTTTTAAATGGGAAAAAGTACATCTTTTTCAATAGAAGAAATTTAAGCTATTTTATTTAAAAACTTTTTATATTTTTAATTATTGGTGAAAAGCTTAATTTTGACGGTAGGAATGAGTTTTACAAAAAATTGTAAAGTTAGACTTAATGATGATTTTACTTGTTATTACCATTTACAATTTTTTTAAGGTATTTTATTTCTGTTAAAAGAATACCATGGGTATAGAACCATAACTTTATTATTGAAAAATTGCAAAATTAAGAATATTCCTATTATATTCAATGCATTGTATTTGGGACTGTAAGCAGATACCTAAAATTTTAAATGATTACATAAAATAAGCAAATTTTTGGTTTATTCAATTTTTGTGCTTTTAGCATTTTGTGTGGATAACCTGTGATGACGTACACCCTGTGGAAAATTGCAAAAACAAAAATAAAACTTTTAACCTGCCTCACCATATACCCTGTGCCTCCGGATGACTGTCAAAAGCAAGATAATTACTGGTATGCAGTTTAGAATTTGCCATCTCAAGCATCAAAATATTGCTTTTTCTGTTTCCTTATTTCTGTTAACAAATAATTGTAGATATAAATAAACAACCAAGCCTAAATATTCTATAATAATCATATTATTTTCTGGATTTTCCAGACTATAATTTGGTTAAGTATTAATAATTAACAAAAAATAATTTTTTTTAAAAGGTAAGTGAATAGACTGTCATCTTATACTAACATTGACTAATAATTACAAAAATTATTGAAGTTTTGAATTAAATTTAATAATTATTAAATTTAATGGCTGTACTATAGATTACCACCTATGGAATTTTGGGACTTTGAGTATACGTTTGAACTCAGGAAACTGAGACAAGTTCAATGATACCCTACTTTTGGACTGGAGACCGAAAATAAGAAAGTTATAATATTTACAATTTCTTGCCTTTCACAGTGCATTCCATTCCATTTCAGATTTTCCCACCACCTAGTGGTGACGATCATCTCCCGGAGGGATAGGTTAGGTTTGTTGGACAAGCTGCGATAGCAGTGCGTAGTACTAGCCGACCACGAGCGATAGCAAGCATGTCGGCGGCTGAAGAGCCATAGGCCCTGAGGTCGAGGAGCGTGAGGGTGTGCGAAAAGGACTTAACTCTAACTGCAGACGATCAGTGTGCTTGTGGATCAACATCTGCCTCTGTTGAGGGTATTATATGGCCAACTTGCCAGACTGCCTGTTAAACACATGATAGGCTTAGCAGAGAGAGCCTATCCCGTGTTTAATCCAATCATCATGCAATCACTGGAAAAAGTATGATAACTTTCTTATTTTTCGTCTCTGGTCCAAAAGTAGGGTATTGTTGAACTCGTCTCAGTCCCCTCAGTTCAGAAATATATTCAAAGTCCTGAAATTCCATAGGTGGTAATCTATAGTATACCCAATTTAATTCAAAATAATAATTAACAAATTCAAAAATAAAGATGGCATTACCTTTTTCTACTTTATTTTTTAAGCTCTAATGTAGAAATCTATTCACCCCTGTACTCACTGGCCACCCCTGTAATTCGATTACAGGTGTTTTATGAACTGTCCCTAATGTAAATTAAGTGTAAAAATAAATAAATACAATTATCATTTTTATTTTGTGACTGATTTCATTTGTCCAGTAATAATAATAAGAGAAACATTAAAAAAAATTAAACTGGAAATGATTTTATTATGAGCAATTATTTATTGTGATATTGTCACAATGCCAGGTTGCAATTTTTAATCATATTTTAAATTTATTTAACTTAACATATATGCTCTCCACCTCAAATTACTACTGTAGTGTCTTGCCCCTGTACATCATACTTTTCCTTTAACAATACAGTTGTGCCAGTCATCTATTAACTGCTTTCAGGGGTAAAGTTTTTAATTGAAATAATGTAACTTCTGGTTTGCATCAGAAGTTTGAATATAGTTAATTGGGATCTCCTGCCTCTAAGGTTTCCATATCTGGTCTGGGATTTTGTCTATTTAACTCCATTCTCAAGATTAAGAAAAGACAGATGGATGGACAGATGACAGTGGGAATTTATAAGTCTACCATTTTTTCAAACTGTAGCTCAATTAGTATTAAAATTATTTTCTGTAATTTAAAATTGGCACATAACCCACCAAATTGCATAACTCGCACCCCTTTCAAACACAGGTAACCCATAGGTTATCCACACAAAATTATGATAGGTCAATACCTATAATTCAAACATACTTTTATCTTAAACTATTTTGTTGGAAAACACAACTTTAACAGAAAATTCTTTAATAGGCTAGCATTTTCTATCACTTACAGGTGTGTTTTCCAGTTAATGTTATGAAACACTGGCCCCTGGCTTAAAAATATATTCTATTATCAAAGATTTGTTCTTTTTTCCAGTTTACAAATTCAGCATTTTGATTTAAACTAGAACTTTTAAGAAACATATAATGATTGATTAACACTCTTGTGTGTGATATTTTCCTAAAGCAAAATTAAGATTATTTTCTAGCACATTTATTCTGTTGTTTTCAATATGCTTTTTATATAGTTTAATGCTATCTATTTCATGTATTTTTATTAAAACATTGCTTTTTGATATTAAAACTGAGCTTATTTTGAATGAATACGTAAATAAATATAAATATTATCAACTGGTATTATGCAGAAGTTCTATTGCTTAGTTCAAATTTCATTCTGAGTAATAATAATGTTTTAGATTCCAAATTTTTATGAGGATAAAAAAAGTTTATTGAATTTCGTTTAGATTTAATTAAATTTTTCTTGCATTTATTTAATGTAAGGATATTGATAATAATATGCTCTGAATATACAAAATAATGTTATAGTGTTAGCTATTGCAGTTTTTATTATATTAAATACAGATATATCTTGATTTACAGTGCTTAGCTATGGCATTATTCAATTATATTCTTATTTATTATTTTTGGCACTTGCCTTGCTCTTAGAAGTTCTGGAGATTTTTCTATTGATTGTATTTTTACTTTTGCATTTTTAAAGTTAGTATGTTTGCATGCTTAATGAAATTAATGATAGTATAAATATATTGTCAGGTTTTATGTGCATTGTCTAATGAAAAAAGTTGTATTTTGCCATTGATGGTAGTCTGGAACTTAGCCCATCATATTACATAGGAGAAATGTATATTAATAACTTTTACACATTTCTAACTAAAACAAAATTTTGAAGTTAAGCAACACATAGGGTCTTAATTATTTGAAGATATGTTTTTATTTAATATCCTTATGATAGATAATATGTAACATTGCCAAATGATCTGTTGCATTTTATTGGACTATATTTTAAGAGTACTGTACTTTAATAGTTAGAAACAAAGCAATTTGTCTAGAGGTACAGTGGATGGTTATGCTGCCATCTCCTGGAGAATTTAATAATTAGAAATAAATTAATTTTTAAATTTAATTTAGACTTTTTATAATAAGCAAAACTTGGCACCATATTTATTATCTATCTTTTTCTTAAAGCTGCTAATTGAGGAAACCAAACACAAATAGATTTATTGGAAACATTTTCTACTCTATGGAATCAGCTTCAAAGTAGCTCCTAAGTACACAAGAAAAATCAATATTTTTTAACTCTGACATTATAAGATTACCTACAGTAATGCATATTCTATGCAGTGATAAAGACAGTGGATTTCTGTTTTAAGTCTAGAATTTATGCTCCGCAATTAAACAAGCATGGCAAATATTATTGTTATAAGAACTTCTTGTATGGTTCTACTACCAAGTCACTTCATAAAAGAATTAAAGAACACTTGGTCAATGAAAACTCTGCAATTGGAGATATCCACTTCGGTAACTTGGTAAGCTCATTGGAAAGTGTTTTTATGATAAAAACCAATATTAATAAAAGAATGGGAAAAAGGATTGCCAATCAGAGTTTTAGAACAAGTATATATCTGCATCTCAATATACTAAATGCAAATTACGCAGCTGACTTAAATGAATGTTGGAAATCTGTACTCAACAGAGTGATGTCTCTTGGTTAATCAAAAGGATAAAATTGTTGTCAACTTGATATTTTTTCATTTTTTAATTTAGTTTTTATTAACATTATTTGTACATCTATTATTGTATTCTCTAAAATATTCTATATTTTAAAAACTTAAAAAACGGAAATTCTACAGATATTCTATTCTTTATAATCAAATTTTTAAAAATGAAAAGTTCTATAGAAGTTTTATTTGAATTCTCACATTCATTAATATTGTTTGTAAGTTTGTAAAAGAACCTTCTGGCTGAAGTTGACCATATAGAGTCAAAAATGTTTCCAATAAATCAATTGTGTTTGGTTTCCTCCCCTAGCAGCTTTAAAAAGACGGAATTAATTAATTTTAGAATATTCTGGAAGAAAATAATTGGCTCAGAGTGGGACTCTAAATGCCTAGCTCTAGACAAATTGTTTTGCTTCTGATTATTAAAGTAACCTAAAAAAATATAACCCAATAAAATCCAGCAGATTGTTTGCAACACAAGGGAGCATAAAAGTTACAGAATATGATGTGATCTGATCTAATTGTAAGAAAGAATAAAGAAAGTGAATTCAATTTTGTCAATTCATCATGTGTGTGATAATAAGTAGCTATAACATAAACTCTTAGAATAAAGTAATAATGATATAAAGCATCACAATTTCAAAGATTTTAAAATCTATTTTACAACAAAAATTACTTGACACCATTATACTGTATACTTGTATTATACTTATTATCTGTACATACTTATATTGATCAATTTGTATTACTTATGAAAATGAATTCTTTCCGAAATACAGAAGCTTACAGTATAATTTCAGAATGTTTTTAGATTGTACATTTTATTATTTTTTTATTTACTGTATATTTGCTCTAGCAGTATATTTCATTTATTCCCTTTCTTTTCAGAAATTTAAATTTTCTCTCTTTTTATAATGTTTCAACATCGTATGACAGTTTTTAAATATTATTCTAGTTGCTGTATGGTTTTATATGACCTAAAATTTTTCTATATCCAATGTTCCTGAACACAAAATCTTATTTTTATCTAAACAGATTTCAATATATAAATGAATGTTGTCTAGATTACAAATTTAATTTTGGTGCATGAGAAACAAAACTTTTTTTAACATGGCAATTACATTTGACAGGAAAGTGGGTTACTTGTATTTAAAATTGTTTTTAAATTATTTTTAATTAAAAGATTGAACAGTTTTTAGTAACATTAGATATACTTTGATTTACTAAAAACAATAAATATTAACATTGCTTATATGATATCTTCATTTGGATTTTTATAGTTATAAAAGAATTTTATAATTTAATTCATATAATAGCAGAGATTTATTAATGATATGCATATACATGTGTATAAATATTCAAACAGCTCTTTTGTTAAATTAATAATGATTATTGAAATTTTTTAAAATATTTTAATTATTTTTTTGTTTGTCTTTTAAATTTAAATGTACTATTATTATCGAAATCCAAATTTAAAATGTCACTCTACCTGCTCGTCTCCTGACTTCACAAACTCTCTCTTCGGCCGTTTTGTACTGAGCCATGATGTCACTTGTTCTCTTTTTGATGTCAAAGTCCATTCCATCCAAATGTCTTCTCCCCCAAGAAATGTAATCTTGTCTTTCCGTCTGGCTCCGGTGCTGGAGAATGGCCAGGGCCCGTTTTGTTTTTTCGACCATGCCCAGAATGCAGTTTAGCATCTAAAATATTTCATCATTTTTTTTCAGTTTTAGTATATATTTTATAAAAAGAGAATTAATAGATATAAAGTAGTTTACTGAGAGACTATGTGTAATTTCTTATAATAATTGACATAGCTTTTCCACTTCTAGAAGCACTATTGAATGATTGTTTATTTGTCTAAACATTTTTGGCATCTTTTACCTTCAACAGAAACCCTTCAAACTTCACATAAACAGTTGAAATTTACTATCTTTATCATCTAAGTAATTCTTTGGTGTTTAAAATTATGAGCTTACATTTTTCAAGTTGAATAGTTTGCATTATATAATAGATACTTAGTTAAGAAATAACAGTAATAAAGAATCCAGAGTTGTAATTTTGCAATTAATTTTTAAAATAATAAATTTTAATTATCAATTTGAAGTTTGAGAATTTTTGAAGAACATAGAAAACATTTAAATAAATGAACAATCTTACTAAAAGTGAGAAAAGCTTTAGCAGATATAGCAACCCTTTGGAGGCATAAAAAAAATATAATATTTACAATCTAAAAAGAAAAAAACTATTGAATTATAGTAGCAGATGGAGTATATTCTGCATATTAGATTTATAGAATAAGTTTTGCAAAGTACATTTGTAAAGTACATTTTACATATATACGGTACGGTACATTGTCCTATAGTTTGAAAATTATGTTTGAAAAGCATCTGTAATGTTAACTATGCATTGCTAGAAATAATTTAAAATAATTTATAAATTGTAAATTTAGAGATTTATATGGAATGTAATTTATCAATTTATATGTAATTCATAAATTATAAATTAGAAGAATTTGAATAATTGAAATTAACTAGTTTCAAAATCAAAAATAAATCATAAGAATTAAATTTTATTGATTATAATCTCAATTTTTTCATTGAATTTCTCTAAATTTTATGGGACTAGAAGTTTATATAAAATAATGTAATACAAATATAAACTGAATGAACACAAAGAAAAATTGAAAATAATTTATTGATTCACTAATTATTATAGATTAAAATTATATATTTAATATTTATGTATAGTTAATCAATCATCAAACATGTTTATGTTAAATAGACAAAGATACCTCCTCTATATATTAAAATTAATAAATTTAGTTATCACGAAATGCTAAACCATTTATAAGATGTAATGTTAATGAAAGTGCTTACATCAAAGATAATTTCAATATGTTTTCATATAAATATAATAAACAGAGAAATATAATATTAGCAAACCGTTCAGGTAATTAGTATGGAAAAAGTTACATTTAACTATATTTTTGTCTTAAATATATTACTTTATATAATTTTATTTTAAATCATTAATAATGAGTTTAAACATTTAAACAAATAAAAAAAAAAGAAAATTTTTGTAATATAGGAGAATTTGTAAAGAAAAGAAATAATTATATCAATCTATTAGATGTTTACATGAATTCTATATAATATTTTTTTTTATAAGTCTAGACAGAAATTATAATTCTGATAATGTCAAAAGAAAAGCTTAAATACCAATCATTAAAATTAGTCTGCTGCTTTGAATTTATTTGACAGTTGTGAAATAATAATATAGTTCTTTATGTGCAAAAATATGTTTGTTCAAAAGATTTTAATCGATTAATAATAGAGTTGGTTTAAATGCCTAACGTCTATTTGATTTTCGGTTCACTAAATAATCCAATTTTTCATAAATTTATTGCTCAATCTTTTAATAAGTGGATTCTATATTATTTATGTGCACCTGCAGTTTTTGAAACATGCTGATATGCAAATTTATATTTAACAAATATGACGAAATCCTGTCAAGTATTTCAAGTTGGCTAATTGTCTTGAATTTATATTTTTAATTTTTGCACTCTGTTATAAATAAAAATTATATTGCATTGGATCATTAATAGAAAAAAAAATTGAACAATTAACTAATTAAGTAATTTTAATTCTGTTTTGGAAAATGAAGTATTTACATTATATAAAAACAAAAATCTGAAATAAAGTTTATGATGATTTGTGATTATAATTTTTTTAAAATGCTCAGTGGGAAAGTCTTATGAAAATCATAGAATAATTTAAAACAAAATTTGGAATTGTGCAAATAGATTTTGTTAAAAACACTGACTCATAAATAAGTTGATTCTGCAGTTTAAAAACTGTTTATGTTTTTAGAATTAAAACAATAAATCAATTTAGTTTTTTAAATAATTTTTATTTAAAAATTAAGCATTTGAACTTATATGTAAGCCATTAAAAGAATGAAGATTGTAATTTCTACATTATAGAAACAAAAATAGTATACATATGTATAATTTATATGTTCTATATGTTGCTATAGGTTCTACATCACGCGTAACTGTTAAATAAATGTTTATAAGCTGAAAATGGTCAAATATTTGACTGAAAACATTTCTTTTGTTTAATAAAAATTGTTGGCTTTCTGAAATAAAAGTTGTTTGATTTATTAATAGTAAAAACCAGAAATTCTTGAAATCGGTTAGCTGGTTTTTGAATGTTGGATGCCTAACTGGTTTCACACTGCTTTGAATTCAGTAGAGTTAATGTTTTGTTATTGAATTTTTTGAATATCAATAATAATTAAATATTTTATAGTTAAAATTAATGAAGCACCACAGTAAATATTAGCCATGATTCATGAATATGTCTGTAACATGTATTACTCTTACCAAAAAGGTCAGCATTTCTTTGATGCTGGTAAATGCTGGAATCTAAGTATTTAACAAATAGAATTTAAAACTTTATTATTTTGAAATTAATTCACTAGTTTTCACATTAATTTTAATTCTCAAATTTAAATGTGAATGATAGTTGGTGTTATTTTTAAAATGTTCTGGATGGATGATGTGTATACAGGGCTATTTTAACAGTTGGGAACACTAGGTACATGCCTAGTGCCCTGGAAATGGTGAATCTGTAGCTTGGGAAGATATATTAAAAAAAGAGACTAATACTGTTTTATAAAAATACACAAAAGTAGCTCTATGTACTGTGCTCTAGCACCCACTGTACCAGTGTCAGGCTGTCAGCTGTAGTTGGAGGGAAGATTGAAGTGCCAGAGGAGGCCAAAATACTCGAAAGCCTAGGGGTCCACCTATATGTTGTTACAGCCCTGGGTGTACAAGTTGTAACATTATAATGAAATTTTCTGGTAGGGCATCATTTATGCAAAATTATCTTAAAACAAGCATCAACTAAAAGTAAAAATATCAACACAATAATACCTGATTTTATGCAAGTTCTAAACCAGTTTTCAGTTTTTGCTAAAATTGTGGTTTAACAAAAACCAGTTTATTGCCAGTACTGGTTTGAGTTTGCATATATATATATAAACATACAGTAATTAATATACTATTTCATTAAGTATATTCTTCAAATCATTTCTTTTCTTGTGAAAATCATCATCAAAATTGACTAAAAGCTCAAAAGAAAAAATAAATATGATAATTACAGTGATATAATGGATGATATATTTATATAATCATTTATACTTTTGTATGTGTGAAGTTAGCTAATTGTAATCTAACACTCTAAAGTTTTGTAATGTAAGAACATGTCTTGAAAACACCATGGTAACAGTTTATTAATTACAACAGAAATTATTTTGACTAATGAAAATTATTTCTTATCACAAAAGCTGCAGAATTAACTAGCAAAGTCTTAATCATATATTCAAAATTTAATTATAGTTTACTTCAAGAAAGTTTGAGTAAAAATCTCATTTTTATAATCTACTAATCTAATACAAAATATTGATCACAATGTAATTAAAAATGCACCAAAAAAAACTTGTAATTTAAAAATCATACAATAGATCTGAAACTCATATCTTAGTACATTTGGTAAGGAAAAAAAATTAATAATTATAAATTGTATGAGTTTCCAAAGATAATTTTTTATATAATAAATTAACAATCAATCTTGCCAATGTGACTTTTAAATTAAAAATTCATTATAGATGAATAGATGTATCATTTATTATTTATATGTAAAAAAAAATAGTCAGAAATGAATCACGGAGACAGTTTAATTGCAAATTATCATCTTTTTTTCTGATTTGTAAGACGAAAAACCTACATCTTTTATAATCCTAGCTTTGCAATGCAAAGATTTCCAAATTCCAATTGTTTCAATTAGTCATTAAATATACAGCATGTTTTAAAGTTGAAGTTTTAAAGTTGAAGTGTTATCTAAAAATATATAAATATAAATACTGCATCATTGTAAATCAGTTTGAGAAAATTCGTTTTTCCTAAAAATCAATTAATAGTCTCAAAAGTGGGCCAATACTACAGTTATAAATTACAAGAAATTTTTAATTACGAATATAATAAAAGTTTTGTATTAATTTTTAAAATTTTATAATAATATCTTTATAATGAAGAAATCATCCACATGATAAATAGGCATTTAAATATTGGTTAATTTACATTAATGGAAGATGTTTGCTTTTAAACTAATGAAGTGTTTTATCGAGCTTAATACGAAATTTACCTCAATTCTTTTGTCTCTATACAGATTTTAATTAACGAGAAGATTTTTGGTCATTGTTGACCGTCTTTGGAGAAACTATTCAATTTTGTTTTTTGAATTTAATTAAAATTCAGAATTTTATCAAAATTCTTTTGCGATTTATTTGTTTAGTATTTACTTAAACTAGATTTGTCCAGGCTTTATGATTCGCCATTTTAATTGTATCGAATTTAATGAAACTATTAAGCTCGTGGTTTACCAGTTAAAAAAATGTTTACTTTATATTTTTCTCTGCTCTAATGAGCATAAACATTTTTCATTCTTTAAAATTTTTAAATAAATATTTATAAAATTAATTTATTTGAATTTTGTTTCTGAAAAAATAATAAACTGATATAATTTTATAGAAATTTGAATTATTTAAGAATTTATATATTTTTTTCCAGATATCTTACTATTCGGTAAATAATAATTAAATAAGGTGAAGAAAGAACAAAATAAATGTTGAAAAGACAGTATTTAACACAATATATATTGAAACGTAAGTAATATATTTTAACAAATTAATTCTTACCGTGTGAATATTTTTCCATTCGTCTTCCATATCCCTCTCCTCATTATAGTCTCTATGTAAAGTGCCTGTATGAAAAATACAGATATTATTATTTACATAATATAATGATGATATGTTAAAGAAAAATCCATATTATATAAAAGGTTTGAAAAATGCTAAGTATATGATAATGTCTTAATAGTTTTATAATGAAAATTAAATTTTTTCACCTAATTAGATGATAATTTGCTGTAAGTCTTCCTAGTTTGATTATATAATTTATCAATATGTGCAAATATATGTAGCTAAATATTTGTATATAAGTAATAATAGAACATTGCTTTAACAGCTTCGAAGGGTGGTAATATGTATCTTTCTCTACATTCAATTATTGAAGCATTGTGACTAAAGAATATTTAAATATTTTATTATTTGAATAAATAAAATATTATGTAATGATTATATTTTAGAATTGTTCTTTGAAACAAAATAGTAAAATTAAAAACATTTTGAGATAATCAAGTCAAATGATTAAAATGTAACTGTATTTTATTGCAATATTATAATGATATGTGCTGATTTATGTTTCTGTACAAAAAAGTAAAAGTGAACAAGAATAAATACTTGAATATTAATGATTATTATAATATAATTAAATGATAATAATTAACAGTTAATTAATGAATATTAAGGTTATGAGAACAAATTGCTCACAGAATAAAATGCAAAGTTATTGTTTGCGATATTATGCAGAACAAATGCAAGATTAGTCATCACAACTTGCATGTTTTGAGAAAGATGCATGTTAAGAATCTCCTAGTTGTCAATGTGTAGATTTTTTCTTATTTTTTTGAAAAAATAAATCTGTTTATATTTAAAGCAAAAGAAAAAAAATAAAAGAAATAACAAGTTTAATTAAATATTCATCATATTACAGGAATAAATTGATTTTTCTCTCAAAAGTTTGACTTTTAAGGTTTAAAATATAAATTTATTGTCTTAAAACATTTTTTTGTGAACTTTGTTCTATGATTAAAATCTCATCATAGCTTTTCTTCTACTAAAATATAATAAATATGAAAAATTAAATTTATATAACAGAACTTTAAATTAACATAAATTTCTGTTATATACATTTATATTTTTTATTATATATATGTTGGGTATGTGTGTGTGTGTATATATATGCATATTACATACATACATACATACATATGTCATATTTCATCATTTATAAATGATTTCTAATGCTTGAATTCTGTTTTTCTCTAAAATTTGGCTTTATTAAAATACTTAAACTTTTGATATTATATAAATAAAGTTTTACTAATAAATTTTTTATTTTTAGTTATAAATAATCTTAAACGTTAATACACTTACACTTTTGATAAAGTATTAATTTACATGTATTCAATTCTATTGTTTATTATAGTTTGTGTAATTTATTCACTTGGAACAATTTAAATATATACTTGTAATTAATGTAATCTTAAATACTTATAAAAATAAGTTTAAAATGTTCTTTTAATTAAATTAAACACATAATAGAGTTAATAAAGGTAAGTGCAAATAGAGAAATTCATGCAGTGCAGTTAATTTTTTTAATCTGAATGAAAAATTTATTACTAATATAACTAAACAAAGTAGATTGAAAAAGAAAAATTACAAAATACCACAAAAAAAAAATGAAACACACTTTAGAGTAAAGGAAAAAATAACAGAAATTTAATTTTAAAAAATATTCAGTAAAATACTATTAATATATACCTATTATTGACAGATGCTAAAAAGGGGGAAAAAGAAACCGTGCAAACTAACCATAATATGGTCTATAGAACTCACGCTCATAACGTTCGTAACGTTCGTAACGATCCCTTTCCCTCTCTCTGTACACGACGGATGGGTCATCAAAACGGAAGCTCATTCCGACTGGTCCATGGTTGGGACCGGCTGCGGGACTCATTCTTGATCCTAGCGTTGGACTGGGTAGAGGTTGGTGTCTCTTGGCCGGAGGCGGTCCGTCTCCTCCGCTGTCCGAGTAGCCGTTCTCGCGACTCCGCCTGTTTGATATAAAAATTGTCCCGGATACAGAAACAGTCACAATAATCGAGACTTTGCAAAAGAAAAACATTAAATTATCGAAACATATTAATAATCATAGTTCGAAGAAATCATTAAAATAAGTGGCTGAATGTTTCCCATGTTAAAGTCCTCCGATCAAAAAAACAATAATGCAGAACCCTGGGCCCGCGACATTTCACGCTTGACATCTTTCATATTGGCTGTTTTTCTCTTTACGATTATAGAAATGCTAACAAAGTTTAATTAGACATTTCCATTAAGTAGATCTTACACTTGTTAAATGGCACTTATTACCATCTGTTCAATAATTTAAAATTTTATACTTTCCTCAATTTTAATATCATGTAAACAAATTTTGGCATGTATGAATAATGATGTGGAAAATACAAAATAGCAGTCACCTAAAAATTTGTGGCAAGCTTTGGGAGAAAGTAATTGGAATTCTGCCAGAGAAAAAGCATCAAACATTTTGTTCTTCAAGAAATGACAGATTACTCAGAGTAGATGCTTTAGCCATGCAACAATAACTGGATCAGTGTGAAATAAAAAAGTAAAAAAAGAAAAAAGTATTCTTCCAATTTCTCTCCAACAATTTAAATACACGGTAAATCTAAAAAGCTTAAAACAAGTGAAAGTTCCATACATAATGTTTAGTTTGTTTTGATGTATCCTGTCTGTATAGAACCTGTAAATTTTCTAAATTGCCTGTAATGTTCAAATATTCCAACTGCAGTGCATTAACTTAATTGCATGAATGTTGTTGCTACCAAATGTAACAAACGTTACCCCCACAAAGAAAGAGCACATAAAATAACCAGTCCTTTTCAAGGTGATACAGGCCAGATGACTTAGGGCACCTGGAAATTTTTGTCTTGTATTAGCATCATTCTTTTACTGAATATTGTTAGATTAACAACCTGTCAGAAAAACTTCTGGAGTAAATCCAGTAGGAAAACTTACATAAAAAGAGAAACTCTTCCCGTTTAACTCGGCCGGGAACGTCGTCCGGCACGCCACGCGGGGCGACCCAGAGAGGGGCGACGGATCAGAATGCCGGCGGCGGAACGGCGTCCTCCCTCAAATAAATAAATTTGGTAAATTTTTAAAGAATGGATACATTATGCATCGGGATAAAATATTCATCGTTACAAAATACGACAATAAGCGTTTCCAGAAAGCGAACAACGGACACACACATCTGTTTATTGAAAAACAGATGTGCAATTTAGAGAATACAGAGAATTATTCTATTTTATATTTTTTGCATATAAATAAATTTTACCTTAACATAAAATTAATTTATAATTAATGTTAATAATCATTACTCTGAATATAAAAATTAAAAGATTTAATATAAGTTTATATTAAAAAATTAGAAAAAACTATTAATAAAAGGCAAAAGTAAATTAAATGGCTAAAGCACCAATGTTATAAAAAAAAAACAGTTAGATCCCCAAATTTTTAATATGATTTAGATAGGAAGAGAGATAAGCTTTCAATCCATTTGTCCTTCACCACTTCCACAAATCTGCCAAGGTTAAACTTTATCTCCCACATCCACATGTCCCAGACTCAAAAAGCATTTAAAAATTACATAAATGTAACACAAACCAAATCTTTTAAGAAAATATATATACCACTTGTAGCAATTTTCTGTCTTTTTTTCCTCCTCTCATCCTTCTCCATCTTTGGCATGATTCCATTAAAGATTACAAACTTTTGCAACAATTGATTCCATTTTAGATATATTTAATAAAACATTCAAACTTATTTTCATTCAGATAAATGCTAAGGAAAAAAGGGAATAAATATATTTTCAAAAATTTCTACCAGTGGTAAATAAAACATGGAAAAGAAATTATATGGAAATCCCTTAATTTTTTCCACATATTCGGTCTGGAGTGGAAGGGAGGAGAAATTAAAGGATTTGGGAAATTGTGTACTTTAACAACACAATTGATTTTTATATCTTATTTCGTGTCCAGTATTTATCTTGTGGGAACGAGTTTATTAATCGTTTATCTCAGAAAATATTTATAAATATTTTCCGAGATATACAGTTAATAAATATTTATTAATCGTATATCTCGGAAAATATTTATAATTTATCTGGTATTTATAAATATTTTCCGAGATAAACGATCATTCCATTTTTTAAAACATTAGATTGGTAAGGACGGATTAATTACAACTCAAATGGTGGGTACAACGGGTTTTGAATATTAATTTTGCATTTATATATATTTAGACGTAGGAAAAGAACTCACGTGTCGGGTGGTGTTCTTCGTTTTCCGTTTTCCTTGGTATCCGCTTGAAAAATTTCGAATGGTTCTCCTCCGTTATGAAGAGTGGAATCGATGACTAGTTGCTCGTGTTGACGGAGATATTGCTGAGGTGTTTGTTTGGCCAGTCGAGCAAAATGAATCAGTTCGGTTTGAAGCAAAGGTAAGTGAGACTGCAGATTTTAGAAATAAGACACGGTCAAGTTCGTTCTCGCCATTACGCGCGCTCTCCAAAGTGTCGTTAAGCCGAAAATTACCTTTAGGAAAGGTACCACGAAGGGTCTCAGCGGGTAGTTAGTCACGTCTTGCACTTTTTGATGAAATTCCTCTATTGTCAGTGACGAACTCTGTAACAGATTTTTTTCCTTAATCGGGGATTTACGCTAGGGACTCGGCTCTGTCGCATCCTCTAATACGCGAAATACGTTTAAATCGAGTTTTCGGACATTAAAATATTTGTCGAACGGTTCGGATTTCAAATTAAGATAATAGGAAATATTAACTAGTCGGAACGTGTAATTAAGGGAGCATTAGTAAGCAGAAAAGAATAAGAAGGAAAAGGCGAGAGAAAAGCACTCACCACAAGCCCCAATATGAGATTGTGCACTCTCTCTCCAACATCTGGTGATATGTCACTTCCGAACTGTTGGAGTGTTGTTAGGAACCGTTTCAACTTTCCCAGCTGACGGATAGTGCAACCGAGCGGCAACTCGGCTGTAGGTATGGAGTTGGTTGACATATTTGGTTGGCTTGTAGCCGGTGGAGATGGGGTCTCCGTCGACGACGTCGTGTGCGGAGAATGAGTTCCATTCATACCTGAAAGAACAATAGCCAAACTTATTCTTCCGCATACTTTTCCCAACTCTCTTACAAATGCTTTCTTTTTTCCTTACAAAGAAAATTGGGTATAGCCTACCAATGGGGTAATTTTACCACCACGCGCAACGGTAAATTTTAGTTTTAACTCGACCTCCGTTTATCTCTGCCAAGTTAAGTTAATTTATGAAAACCGGGTTTAACGTACGCCTACCCTTTTAGTTAATCGTTAGTGTGAATCGAGATTTAATTAACCTCCGTCTTAATTAAATTTTTAGACAATTTATGCTAATTAATAATTAAGCGAACAACATTAAACGACGGTCCAAAGAAGCGACATCCTCCTACCTTGGACGTTGGTCATCTTGTGATTAGTCACCGACGACGCCATACTGGCCGAAGTCGATACCGGTGCTGGTTTGACATTGCAATCCGGCGAATCTGGCATTCTTACGCCGTCCGAATAATCTGCAAAAGTAAAATTAGTTACGCACTTAGCGGCCGTCTGCCACCGAAAACGTAAAATTTTAATTCTGTCCCGGATTAAGACGCATTTTCAAAACGTCCACGTCCCAAACCTTCTTACGTGCAGTAAATGGGTAAAACGCAGTTAAGAAAGGGTTCCACCGGAAGGGCCGGTCGGGTCACGTGACCGACGATTCTTCTCTCTCGTCACGTAACTCGGTTAATCGCCTACTGTCGACGTCCCTACCTCCGTCGGGCTGGGCAAATATCGTTACTTATTTCCGGAGCGTGGCGAGAGATTAAAAAACAATATTTTTCGCCAGAGATTTTTTTCGTAGAGGGACTTTTATCCGTCTCTCTTATACCGCTAAATCGTTTTCCCCAATGTCACAATAAGCTATAGAGCATCGTTTACCTTTTCCCCTTACAGTCCGATGAATTTCTAGTTATTTTTAAGGAGGTTTAATTCGGGCCTACCTTAAACCGCAACACTGCAATTTCTTTCTTATCCCTAGACACACAAAAGTTCGTTGGTATCGTTTAGTATCCGGATATTGTATTTGTTTCGTCACACGCTCGACCTTTGTTTCGTTCGTCTATTTGCGGGCGGGAACGTACGATTTCTTCTGTTTCTAGTGTTTCGTTTCTTACATCGCTGACGAAACCCGTTCGGTCGGTGGCACCGGTAGGCCCGGTCGACCCTCGACCTTCCTTAAAATATCGCGTGGCGCGCGGGAAAGGGGAGCGAAGAAGTGCACCGTTTAACCAAATTTAGAGGGTGGCGGGCGGGTGTTTAATCGCATGCCAGGCCGCAGAGAAGCGAACCCTCTCTCCGTTCCCTTCTCTTTCTCGCACAACACATTTACTTTTGATTAATATTACGTCTCGACAAGATGTAATTCCCTTGTGGGTACAGATTCGCTGCTTAGCACCTGCACGCTCCTTCCCGCCTAAGTGTTTACCGTCGCCGGAATCATTAAAATAAAACCAGACCGAATAAACTTCCAATCTCTAAACAGATAAGAAATCCAAATTACGACGATAATTATTTTAAAATTTATTACGACCGGTCGGCCTCCACCTCGTGTGCGGAGTTTCCGGGGCGGGAGAGTCACCCCGGCCGGTGGCTGTTTCCGAAGACGACCGCGGGATACCCGAGCCCGGCGCGAAAATTACTGGGAAAATTCGGTAAATATAAAAGGCCAGCTCGTAAATTTGCACTCGGGCCGATTTAAATAAGTAGACTGCAAACCCGGTCGGAAATTCGCAGCGTGTTAAACATGCGAATGCTAATGGTTCTTTGTGTAAGGAGGTGGACGTAAGCGCCTTAGAAATATTACGGAGCAAATTTAGAAAGCAGAAAAGGATTTTCTTCCACCTGAGCCAAATGTCTCGAGGAACGTTTGGAGGTTAATGTGCCATGAACCGACTCCCCGGCCGGTAACTGCGCGACTTCAACCCAGTTTTCAATCAGCTAATTCCCCCGGCCACCGCGCCGCCGGGATATATATATATATATATAAAGGTGTAGGTGGGCCAGTTTATAAGTTTATCCGGCGAAGAAAAGGAATTTAAGCGACGTTAATAAGCGCGAGAAGCGCATCTAGAAAGAAGCGACACCCTCTTTGGAAGGGAGAGAGTATTCGATAAAGGGAAAAAATCCTTGGAAAGTAATTCTGGCCCGGAGCAGTTAAGACGAGCGAAATCGCTTCCATTAGGAGATTACGAAAGAAACGAACCATTTTATTTGTACTGCTGTTGAAAACTTCGGTAATTAAGACCGAAGGGTAAGATGGTAATTGGACTTGCAACTCCAAACACTGGCCGGGCCGCGACGACTCGCTCATTACCTCCACTTGCTTTTCCTAACTATCTCGGCGGGGAGCGTCTACTAACTGCTCCCTCTGCCACCGACTCCCACACCCCCACGGGGCGCGCCTCTTTTTTCGTTAATTCGCGGGGGCGGCGGCAACCCGTAAGGGTGGCTTGGCCTGCGGGCAGCCCCGCCGAGTGGCAAAAACGGAGGCCAAAGGGGTGGAAGTACGCCGGTTTTAACGAGAAAATTCGATCGTTTCCCAGAGTAATCGTGTTGGTCTTAAGCCCCCTTTGTAAATAAATTTGTACGAATTAAGAAGGAGGGAAAAAAACGAATAAAACAGGTAATCGTTTTATCGGCTTCATTGGCAACGAGACATCGTTAGGAAAAGAAATCGCGAAGAAATTAACCATGTAATCGATGTCATTAATTTTGATGGTGCGTCGGTCACGTGACGTATCGAGCAAGAGTAGTGTTTGGTCGGGCCGGTAACCAAGCAACGAAAGGGAACCGTTACGGGTCGGTCCGCGCGCGCCACCGAAAAAGGCGCGAAACGACGCCCGGGGAACTGGGGCCGGACCGGAGACAAAAGTCGGACGGAATTACGCGCCCTTCTTTTTTCGGTAGAAAGTCGGGAGTTGAGTAAGAAGAGGCTGCTTGGCCGGCCGTAAATATTCATGGCATTCTTAAAAATACCGTTTTACGTGCCGGAGACGGTCGTTTGTCAATGGTGCTGTGTGACCGGAGCAGACGGCAGAGGAAATAGAAAGAGAGAAATAGGATATGGATTACTTGCAAGATCTAATCAATCGCCCTCCCCCGTTCGCTTGTTAGACAGCCTGTTCTGGGCGTCATAAGTTCCCACAGATATAACGACCCGAGCAAAATCGTCTCGGACCGACAACTTCGCCCCCTCGTCGCGCTTCCACTCGGCCATTTTCGCCTCTTTTTCGTCCCCCATCTGGCACCTCTCGATTAATTAGAAGGACAATCGGATCCCGGTCCGTCCGCCGGAGACTGGCCATTTCCCTTTCCAAACGAGATTCGAACCTCCGGTGCCCGTCTACCGCTAACGGATAAAAGAAGGGTACCACCCACATTATATGCTAATGGAGGCGTGGGTGGTCCAAATGCTTCCACTCGTTAGCCGTTCGGAAACCGTGTACGTTAATTAGAGGGCAAAGGCGGAATAAACTTGGAAGAAAAAATATATATAGGATATTAAAAGTGCGAAAAGACAGCTTTTTTTAAAACCGGTTGGCGCTACGTAAAACGAAAATTATTATTATTATTTCCGCCGTTTCGGACATAAATCTCGGTAAGATGTCAGATGTTTCAAATTGTGATTTACACCGTATGCAGATTATGGCATATGGTACCATCTGACAATTACAAATCTAGAAAATTGAAATGCCTTTTCGAATTTGTGGAGATGGAAAACTCATTAAGGGAGGGTCACCGTCCTGAATAATTTACTCACCTGAACGACACGACTGTGAATAATGGATAAATTATCGGGGAGTTAGGTAGGTTATTTTCTGACTTTTTTCCCTCCCCTCCCCCTAGAAGCCGCGTAACCGTCTTCTCTCCTCCTCCCTTTAAAACGCCAGGTATTTTCGGGAGAAGGTATCGCACGGCGGTAATTGGCGAGTGGGTAGGGATCCGGAGTGTACCAGTCGGAGATGTATTATTGTCGAGTGGGCACGTTTAGGATTATTGGAATCGGGTACCGGCGACACGGCACCGATGGCAACACTTTACCATCTGCTGCGTTTCGATGGAAGTATGCCAGCTGCTATGCATGCAAAAGTCCGCCGGTGCCTGATGAATAAATGACAGCGACGCTAAGTTTCCAACGTTCTCTACTACGACACGGACTGGCAACGCTGCCGTACCCGTCACTCGGAGGGAAAAAAGAGAGTGGTCCCCCCCTCTATTCTCTTCTCCCAATTCGCTTTCTTTCTGTTGTCGGATGAGAGTGCGATGTTTCACCGTCACGTGGCCGTCGACATCTGGAACCTTCGGTTGTCCAACGGACGCGTTTTGGTCTACTCGCCATCTGTTCGTTTGTTTGCCCGACGGAAGACAAATCAGTTTACGCGGGCCGCCCTTGCCTCCCCTTCTTAATAGCGTAAAAGAGATGGCCTCTCCCGTAAATATTTGCCCGTCTGCCTACGCTAAAAACCTATATCGATTTTATTCCCGCGATTTATTGCCGGAATTCCTCGACCGGATTTAAATATTCGTAATTGACGACGTCGTCTCCTATTGGTAATTAATAATCGCGTGACCGTTGAGCGCCGCGGGTGTCCTCCGATGACCAGGCCATTAATACCATTGGAAAATTCGAATATTCTAGCCTCGTCCGGGCAAAAACCGCCTCTCGTCTGTGACGACGACCACGTGACCGGCTTGTAGATTCGATTTCGTGAGTAAATTATTCTAGTTTTGAAATTTTTATGACGCGTAATTAAGGGAAAACAATGTAAAATATGAATGCGTATCAAACTATCAAAAGTTAATTTTTTCCCTCCTGCGCCAAGGTAGAATATTATAATAAAATACACGGAATGGAGAATGAAGAAAATGCGCGTAAACCAGTGGCGTAGCGAACATAACTGGCGCCCGGGGCACGACACTTTATTGGCACCCCCTCCTCCTCCAAAAACACATATAGTTTGTCTTGGAGACCATTTGGGCGTCCCTCTGCGAGTGGCGCCCGGTGCATGATACACCCCCTTTCACCCCCTTCGCTACGCCACTGGCGTAAACTAATGGAAGGTTTGTTATTAAAGGGAAAGAAATTGGAAGATTGGAGGAGGGAGGCGCGAGTAAACGTTAAAAATGGCAAAAATCGCCATTCGTCACCTTTCGATCGTCTTCGACTCTTCTTTTGTAAGAATTTCGTAACAAGAATGGAAATTAAACGGGAATATTTTTTGCCTAACCCAAATATTCTAGATTAAATAGCCGTTTCTACAGGACAGGTGACGATACAGATGTTTTTGACGTTTTACTTTTTTTTGCACCTTGTTTGCCACCTTTTCATTACTCGCTCGTATAAGCGTCGTTATTGATTTATGCGGCAGGTTAAGGTTTGTAATATCTCTCCATCAAATTTTTAAAATAACCCGGATAAAAGCGTATCGATCCGCGGATCGTTCCGCATCCGCGGGGGTGGAAACCCTCTCCTGGCTTATTTCGGGTTTGCGGTTAATGACCGGTGGTGTTCTTAATTTCCTTTTTCGTCGACCGATTCCTTTTTTTTTTTAATGTTTTCTCGGTCACGTGCCTAGATAAAATCCTACACAAATTAAATCTTTCCACGTCGGAAAGGAGAGAAACACGTCGAAAGCGTTCTCTATTAAGTACACACGAGTCGAAGAGGATATGAGGGTATGTCCCTCTCCGATCATCCCGAGATAGCGAAGCAGAGAAGCGATTTGTGCTGGTACCAGCACGCCTCCCGACAAATTTAACTGTCTACTTCTTGGATTTCTGTCCTTTTTTTACGATTTAAAACTTCTCCCTTCTATAAACAATATACAACTATCGCTCGTTATAAGATTCCTTCCTTATCGTCTACGTGCTGGATGTGTTACGCCATCTTTATCTAAGCCGCTAACCGGTGCCGTTAGTAAAAGATCCAATGTTCCGGGATCCTACAGTACTCCTCACATCCTACGGATATTCCTAGAATCTCGAGCTAGTGTCCGAGAGTCTACGGTTATATAAAGAGCTAAAGGTGCGAGGGGTTTTAATTTTTAAGCTTTTAAGAAAGAAAACGGCGAATGGGGGAGTGCGCTGCCAGTTAGGACGTTTTTCGCCACTCGAAAGCGCGAGTTCTTTGCCTATCAAAGGAAGAAGCGATACTTTTTCGGTGGTAGTAGAGACCAGAGCAGTCTGCACCGATACGCCCTCCGTAAGCCACTCTGAAATTACTCTCGACCCCTTGGGAAAATTAACTATTTTTGTAAGAATTGATTTGGCCGGGGGCAGCCGAAGATTGGAATCCTTTACGGTTTACACTTTATTAATTAAATTCTCTCCATTAATTACGGAACGACCTTTTAAAGCGAGAAGGAAGGAGTAGAAAGTCGCCAGTCGTCTTCTCTTCTGTAATTTTGCCGGAAAGACGCGATTTTTTGAGCGGTTACGCCGTCGGAGTAACAGATCGAGCCGAGAGAGGAGA
Source organism: Centruroides vittatus (assembly GCF_030686945.1). Classification (NCBI taxonomy): domain Eukaryota; kingdom Metazoa; phylum Arthropoda; class Arachnida; order Scorpiones; family Buthidae; genus Centruroides; species Centruroides vittatus. The sequence goes on along the minus strand of NW_027122722.1, from coordinate 850,459 downwards.
GAGTAACGCTGGAGTCCGGTCGGTCCAGTCGATCTTTAATTAAGTGGTGAGAGACGAGCTCGGGTCTTCCTTCACGCCGGATAACAGCTGACGGCCCTTTAATAACAGGTCCGTGGAGACACCTGTTCGGTGCACGTGCGTTTTGTCGCTCCCCGTCCGGGGTCGAAGGAAGGCCGACACACTCCCGTAGGCTACGTCTCTAGACGATGGGAGCCGGTGACGAATGAAATATATATCTATCGAAGTGGAGGAATGGAGCGGCAGCTGGAAGCGACGGCGTCCCCGTGATTACGGTTTAAGGTTTCTTTTCTGTCGAACGGTTCGATCGCCGCGTCGCCATATTGTTTTTCCGTGCGCAACCCGATTGATCAGTTCGGAAAATTACCAAAATAATTTTCCTTCCCGCAATTTTGCCTACTGTCTGACCAAAATCCCGGCGGAGTGGAACTCGAGGACGTCCCCGAGTTTAGTTTAATTCTTTTTTTTCCTCGGGCAAAGAAAAATTGGTCGTGAATATGCCTTTGTAATTTTTCAATATCGTTTGTCTGGTTGGAACCATCTGGCGTTACTGCAAAACCATGACATCAGTCGATACGAGTTGAAATATTTATTTGCACGACTTGTGTACACGGCCAATCAATAGACGTGACCACAACATTAGCCGACAGGTTTTTGGCGTGATCTCTCCCCACCACTTACAATTCCTTTCTCATCACTCATGCATACACCTGCCGAATAGGACAGAGGTTTCGGCTCGACCGTTCTCTCCCTTTCTGCATATATTCTGTCTTTAAGATGTTTACGAAAAGGGAGAGACACTTTGCGCATAAAAGACTAAATTTCCCGTCTCACCGGTTCGGTTCATGTTTTTAAATTACAACTCGGCATTCCGCTCCTCGCGAGCACTTTATGCCAGAACGACGAAAGTTAACTGCTCGACCTTTAATCCCGCTCTAATTTCGGCGCGACCAAGCCACGTAGTTTTTAGCCAGGCGGTTGGACTTAATCTGGTTTCGCCATGGGAACAGTGGGCAAAGGATCGCTCTCGACGATTCAAATCGCGCGTTTTTACACCGAGAACGAGATAAACGACAGAGGGGAAAGGGCGAAAGATTGCCAAATTAACGGAGGATCCGGTGACGGTGCTACCGGGCCGGGGAAAGCTAGTGTCGAAGGTGGCCACTGGCTCTTGTTAAAAATGGAGCGGAGACGACCCAACGCCGGGCTCCGTCTGGGAAAAATAACAAAAGATTAATTAAAAATATTCGGAAAGGGAATGATTTTATTGGCCAGTGGAGCGAGGCGAGCGAGCTGCCAAATCAATTTTCACCATTAATTTGTAATTTACGATGGATATCGAGAAAAAGAACACCCTCTCTGTGGAAAAATCAAATTTTCCGATCAACGTAATAGCATCCATCCATCACCAGTCGCAACACACGACCATCTGGAAAAAATAACAGCCTGCACGTGCATCCGAACTAAGTCGCCTAGAAAATGCAACAAGATATTTACACTTAAGAAACTCTGATTAAACACGGGACCGGGCGATTCTCGTCGGAAAACAACAACGTTTCGCCGCTCTTCCGGAAAACTTTCGGACCAACCCCGCTCGAAAAACCCAAATTAAGGAACAGCTGCGCTCTCTCCTCTCCTCTCCCTAATTATAACTTTAAAATCATGCTTTTACCCCTATAATATGCAGTACATACATACATATATATATATATATAGTGTGTGTGTATATATATATATATATATATATACACACACATATAGGCTCGTGTTAGAAGCTAGATGGGAATGTCCCAGCTGTACCTATCCATTGTTCCATTTTCGTCGGCCACGTCTTTATCGATTTCTGTGGGCTTTATACCTTTTTTTGTTTTATTTATTCAAATCAATCGGTCTAAACACATTAACGGTAACACTCCGTCCTCTTTAAGAGGCTTCGCTATGAAGATCAAGGTCGGCTCGGAGGCGCTACTCGGCGCCATGCCAGAGTTATACCCCTTTATTAACGCTCCCCCGTTAACGCGTCGACGTAATGCCTCCCGCTTCCTCTTTACCGAAAATTTTCCCGCTTTAAGGTTTGTCCTGCCGGCGTCGGGATAGAAATTCTAGGGACAGGCGCGTTCCTTCTTACCTGCTAAATTTCGGAAGGGGCGAAGAAAACTCGCGACGATTGCCACCCCTTTCGGAGGTGAAAGGCACGCGCACCGGCCGGCAGCAGCTGGTACTCCGCTACTAACGTCGACACGTGACCGCGGTAGTGACGTAATAATCGGTGGCTCCGACCGGCGAGAGCGGGAAAGGCCGGGGAAAAAGTGCCACGCTATTAATCACCCCCTGGAAAAGTGGAGGATCCGAGAAAAACCCGATCCTGCAAGAAGCGGATAAGATGCGGCCGAGAAGAGTCGGAGATCTAGAGTCGGTTCCTCCCGTATTATCAGTTCGCTAGCAGGCCACGTGTTTAATTACACGGTTGGTGTGTGGCTGTGTCTAGAGCAGTACACGGTAGAAAAACGAGCCGGAACATCGCCAATCTTATCTCCCCGCTGCAGTAGCCTGTGGTAGCGTTATTTATATTTCGGTATGTCACGTTGTCTGCGGAAGATACATCGGTGCCACTACTAGACGAACAATAGGCGAGAGAGAGAGAGAGAAGCCGTCGGTAATCGTTTGCCATTTTTTCTCTCCCTCCCCTCTTTTCTCCGAGTTAAAACGTTGCGACCGAAATTCCATCCGTCGTAACGGATTTTCCGATGACTCCTAGCGCGTTACCGACCGACCAAAAGTCGCTTCCACCCACCCGGCAGCGCGCGCGTGCGGTGCGGTGCGTGGCGTGGAGGGACGCTCTTAGCCACCGAGAAACATTTTCTACCCCACGATAAAGAAGCGGAAGCCGGCTAGAGATTTTTCGGACGGGTGGGACCGTCTGGCCCTGATATACCTCCGAGAATAGGAAGCGTTTGCCAAACCCAATCACGCGCTCCTCGCCTAAAGGACCGAATTCCACTCCATCGATTCCGTTTGTCGACTGTCCGGCGGAATGTTTGGCGAAAACAGAAAATGCGGCCATTCGTAAGCGGGGAGGGTTTCTCCCGGGCGACTGACCGCGTGCCCGGTATCCTAACGACCGGACAAACTGCGAATTTCGGGATAAAAGCTAGCGAAATCCACCCCCGCGCTCTGTCTCGCGCGCGACTGGATCCCACGCCACGCTAGACGCAAGAAACGTCGCGAATTTCACTCCCCTAACGGTTTTAGATTAAAATAGGCCGTTACTCGCCGGTTTATTTCCGTCCGGCCGTATGTGGAACACGTGCAGAGTTTGCGATATCCAGGCGCTTTATTCCTCCCCGTCCCGACGAAAATTTTCCGTCTTTTCCCTAAAACCCCTCCCGATTTTTGCCCCTTTTCTCGCTTGCGTGGCCGAGCGAAAGCGAAACTCGTAACGTTTACTCCGACGGGGTAATTCGATGGAAGCGGAGAGCTACAAACGACGCGTCTGCTATAAGTAAAAACACACAAACATCCTCGTATGACATCGATGCTTATACGACAGCTGGGTTAGAGGTAAAGTTACGGAGTGCAGCTGTTTCCGTGTTCGTCAATGGTGTCATATGGTCCTTGCTTAACGTTCTAGAAATTCCCGGCTAAAGATACAATCGAGGGGGCACGACGAGTAAAAGCCCAAACTCCCGATGCCTGTCCGAAAGTTTTATTAATTAGCGTTTAATTTTTGACGGGGTGGAGAATCGATTTTAAAAAGAATCGCTAAACGGAACGAACGGATATTTGTTTTTTCCGAAAATTAAATACCGCGTTAGGAGAACTTACTCCGAACCCCTTAAAGTAGGCGCCTGCCAAATTATCAACCCCGGAGACTTAAAAGGTGGAACACGCCCAGCGGTAGGAGACATTTTTCGAAAGCTGTGACGTAGGGAATTTCGCACGTTTTTTAAAACGTCCATTAAGGGATTTCTCCGGTCGTCGGAAAGAATGGCGGCGAGTTAAAAGAAATATTCCGGAACACACCCCGTAGTTAATCGGAGTGTGAAAATCACAAATGGCAATTGTTGCCGTCATTTCTTTTCACGCCATAACAATATGTTTGTCTCTCCCGGGAAAAAGAATGTTATTAATTGTCGCACGTTATTCTTATGATTATTTTTTCCTGGGAACGTTCCGTCGGCCGACGCGGTAAAGAAATTCGAAAAATTAAAATCGTGGAATATAAACAAACGCGAATAGCGATAAGAAGGGAGAGAGAAGGAATAAAAAAAGAATCCTGACAGAATGCGATTTGGTCTCACGACCATCTGTCGTACGTCTGACGTCACACGGCGACATTAATAACAAAAAACAGCTGCGGCATATCACCTGGTGGCATGGAATGGAACTAAGTAACAGATAACATGACATCCAGCCTAACATTACCATTGATCGGGGAGTCGCGTCGAGCGGGCGAGAGTGGGGCGGGTGGAAGCGACGACGACGGGAGAAGGGTGGAGGTTTTAAAGGGCGCGATCGAACCCGGAACCAGAAGGAGGCGAAGGTGGAAACCTCTAATGAAGGCGAGTGGCAAAAACCTGTTACGGAGACTTGTTGCCGGGCGGGAAGCGAAAGAAGAGTATCGAATCGGCATAAGTCTATTGTCCTTGGCTTTAAAATTGGGGAAATAAAAAGAGACGTTAGCGAGAAGACGACGATAAGGAGAAAAAATGCGAGAAAGTGATAAGAAAAGAATTGTATGGAACGAAGCGTCACCACCATATGACAGGCATCACAATGGCCAGTGTGTATCGCATTAACCCAGCAAGCTCACTTGCAAAACAAACAAATCTGCTAGTGGCTTAGAGAAGAGAGAGAAATTTCTTTACCTCGACTGCTCCACCCTCTCCTCGACAATACCATGCAAATTACATGGTGCAAGGACTGTGAAAAGATATTCTCCTATCGTTCTATGCCGGCGGAGGGGGTGGGATAGCACGCGCGTGGCTGCGACGGATCGGGCCATTAGAAACCGGTGCCGTTGTCAGTTCCAGTTACCACCCTCCAAACAAAAGGACTCGAGCGGGGAATTCGGTGACTGTCAAAACCTACAGGGATTGATTATGAACACGGGACTTGTGACTCGTGCTGCGTTTGACAGCAGACCTCCATTCATTTGCCGCCGGTACTTCAAGCAACTGCTGCACCGCCAGACCTTTCTCTTCCGTCGCTTCAGATCCCAACGCCAGCTGCAAGTGACCGCCAGTTGTGCCCGCTTCGCCGTTCAATGCGCCGCCAGGGGACGAGGGGGGACGCAGCTACTGCTGACTGCACGACTTCGCGTCCTCCAATGACGTGGGAGGTGGGTCGTAGGTAGCGGAATTCGCCTCCGCACCGCCGCGCTTTCTTCCCAAATGCACTCGTCCCCCTTTCTACATCCCATTAAGGTCCCTTATTTTTAACTCCCTTCTCGGACGCCGTCTCTCGCACGTGCTTTTGTCGCGCGCCACCCGACCGATTCCTGCTTTTCGTCCCGTAAGGGCCCGTGGAGGCCGAAATTCGCGGCCCCCGGGGTGTAAAGACTGGGAGGGATCCTCTGACGTCATGCACGGGCGTGGCCGTGGCGGATTCCCGCGTGGAAGAACCGACGCGATTCCTAGTTTGTAAAGCATGCATGGAATACTGGAAGGCGTGTTTTTGGGTCGGATACACAAAGTCAAAATGAATTCGTATTTAAGAAGAACGCTATCGGATGTTTACGAAATTACCATGGGTGCGATAATTTCCGTGTAGGGAATTACCCGAATATCTCCTACATTCTCGTTTTAAATGCTCCCGTGTAAATATTCCGCTTACTACTACCATTAATTTATTGGTAAGATTTTCACGCCATTTCTCCCCGAATTCCCTCGTCTTATCCTTATTCTTTGAAATTTTTTGTATTTCGGTATACAAAATTGTTTGGATAAAATATCCAATGAATTTTCTTGACCGTCTATTCAGATTTTCCCCGTAAAATACTCCCGTTACTAAAAAGATGGGCATTAAATATCTCGAGTGTTTCCTCGTTTGTAGTCTTAATTATTTTCAATATTTTGTAAGAAGTGTGTGGAAATTTCTTTCTGTTATCGAAATTTTCGATCGTTATCCTCGAAATCTTCCTCGACGAATCGTTTGGGTGAAGATTGTCTACCTCCAACTGTAACCAATTCCTCTCCTCGCTCTCCCAATAACGTCACGCTCCTTATTTTTCGTTTTGCCAGAGAGGGACTCGACTCTCCTCAGGATCACCACTCGTCCCGGGGGTCTACCAAACCTCGAAATAAAGAAAAGTATCGGACGGTTGCGGCACTTTTATCGGTTGGATAAAGTAATAGTAAGAGTCGTTGGGGTGACGAGAAGGTGCGAGATTTGTACCTCGATCCGGACCCCCTACCTTTATTACCAGACTGATCCTCCCGTACGTACTGTACAGTAGGGAGATACAGTACAAGTTACTACTTTATAAAATGCCATTAATAGGGATCAAGGCAGAAAATACGGAGTGCACTCCTACGAAATTAGGAGCGAAAGTCCATAGTTTGATAAGTAGAAGAGTGGTCTGGCAATTCGTTTGATATTTTTTCGGTAAGGTCCCGAAAGATTGTCGGAGGTGACGTCAGACCCGCCGTGCGACGCGTCGGAGGTCGTAGACCGACACGTTGAACAATTACTCCGACGTGCGACAATGATTAAAGTTGGCGTGTTACGGTTGTCACGACTTGACCTTAAGAGTTCTCGCACGTGATTTGCTTTTAATAACCAAGCGGAGCGAAACGCCAAAAGTGGGGGGAAGAAGAATAAAATTAAAGCGGAAACGACACCTTTATTTTGTCACAAATCTCTGTCGCCGTTGCTCGGCCATCTGCTCATCGTCACGTTTTACGGGCCACGTGGCTTTCGTTTGCATAAGTTATCGAGACAAGAACAAAGCCAAACTCTAGAATTTTCTTTTTAAAACCTCCATTTTCTATCCGTATATAACTTAAGAAAATGCAATTTCCTAAGCAAACCACTTTTGGTCTGCCTTGGTTAGTTTTTCCTCCCCCTTTCCGAACTTTTTGGAATGGCAGAAGAAGAAAAAGGAGGAGGGAAAAAAGCTGCAGCGGCGAAAGAAGCGACTTCCCTCTAGAAATTCGTATGCAGCAATATCGGAATGGAATTTATTCCCTTTCCCTCTCGGAAAATATTGGTTTTGTTGTATTTAAAAACGCGGAAAAAATATATATTCTTATATATATATATATAATTTGCCAATAAGTCCTCTCTCGGGATTGGCTCTTTTTTTCGGTCGTTCTCTGAAAAAACCAATCCCGTTTTGCACTCGAAAATTAATAAAATAAGGTGCGCTCTTCTTTTAAAAATCCGACTTAGAAAACGACGAATTGAAAAGGTTAAAAATGGAAGAGAGCACCGTTGGAGGTAGTATTTAGTGAGGCAAATCCGAAAACTCCCAAATCAGATCAATCAATGGCAAACAGATAGACCCCGTACCTCGTACCAAGAAAATGCATTACAATGGAAATGTGATTTATCTCTTCTGGAAAATTGTCTGCCCTCCCTCCCTTTCCGAGTCCACCTCCGGAATAACTTTCTCCGGGCATCTATCTCTTCCACTCCCCTGACCCCGACCGACGTCACGTGGTTCTCAACCCACCGTCGGTCGATTTGTCCACCGCCTGCATCACCTTCGCCACCGACTAACGTTGGGAAAAAGTCGGCGGGGCCCTTCTGCCCGTCTTCCCAAACGCGCCCCCCTTAATTGGGCCAAACTCCCACCGTCTCCACTTCGGCGCCGTTACGTCATTCGTGGACGAAACGAAACCCACCCGGCGTAAGCCATCCGTTCCGGCGGAAGGCCCACAAAATCGAGAAACCCTCATACGTCACCGCTTTCCCCCGGGATAATTGTGGGGGTCGACCCTTAACGTCGGCACGCGCCGATAGTAGGAAATTGGTAGGGAGAGGGTGGAAAGAATTTTGCCCATCCCCGACAAATGCGAAAGTTGAGATAGAGTAATGGAAGCAAACTTACCCGAAGGAGAGCAACACCTCGAGGAGGAAGCGGGCGAAAGTTTGACACGAGGTTAAAGAAACACTTCCAAAGGGGAGAGGCGGGTGTCGAGCGTCGGATTCTCTGCACCCGGAACAGTAAACAGACAATTGCACTAAAATAAGCCGGCTTCTGCCCGCAACTCGCGTCAGACGACGGCGACGTACGCTGCTCGTCTGCCGCAGACGGATTCGGACGACTCCTGCTCCTATGGCAGCGCCACCTCCGGCGCGTTTTCCTTTCCTTCGCCTGTCACGTGACCCGGCCGCCGTCCAATGAGCGACGGCGACAAAACTACCTGGGTTAGGATGCCGAGGCCCGAAGGGATGCCGCTCCAGAAAAAATCCCCCCGACGGGAGCAACCGAAAAAAAGGCTCGCCGGCCACCTAGCGGATGATATATTCGAAGGGGAGATGATAAAGAACAGGCCATCATCCTCTCCGCCTCCTCCTCTTCCTTGATTTAATTTGCCATCGAAAGACGATCGTTATCATCCCGGGTTTCGTCTTAACGCAAACTTTTATAAAAATTAAATTCGAGAGGCGCCCCTCGGATATTTTTGCAGAGGTCTCCCGCCGATTCTACTTCCAACGTCCTAAGCGGGTAGAAATGAAGAGAAGGTCATCCTAGCCCACTCCCCGATATAACGCCGTTCCATCTCCCTTGATCCCCGTTATCTCGTATTCTTAACCACGTTTTGCTACCGCTTCGATTCGTGGCCGGGAAGAGCCTCGATAACAAATAACCCCGAAATAATCAATATTATTTTGTATTTAAAGTTGTACGTTTTACGGTTCTTTCCCCTCCTCGTCCGATCTTTTTCTTTATTTTTTTATATTTAAACTTTCCATCTACTCTTTTGGGATTTTTTTTAAATTCGTCATTTCGGCTCGTTCTTAAAAATCGTTTAGTGCCTACTTATCATAGAAATCACCCCGAAAATTCCCTTTATATCCCCAAATCTTTCCCGAAAATTTCGGCTCTAGCCTATTCCCCGATGTAAATACTTATATAAAGAGCAGGAAAATATTTTTCGTTTCTTCCATTTCTCCGTATTTTATGCGATCAGGCGTTTTAAAGAGGTCATGGCGTCGATCGACCGATCCCTTCTTTAAAATTAAACGGGAAATTTAAAGGGGGGCTAACAATAATGCCGTTAAGAGGAGGGGTGGGTAAAAAAGTATCCGTTCGACTCGTTTCCACCTTATCTAATGACGTTATTTCTTGTAGCGTGACGTAATTGAAGCCACAGAAGAGCCTTGAGGGGGGTGAACTAGTTGACAAGTTATTAAATGGTGTTATCACCGCGACTCGAATTCGATTGGGTGCCGTTACAGTCGGGGTAATTACACCGCAGTTACCTGTCGATTGTGTAGCCGGATCAACCCCCAGGGTAATTCGGTGCAGGACCTTTCACGGAGCTTTAGCCCTGGGTCGTGTCAGCTGGCGCGGTTTCTACACGCTCTACGCCTCGTTCCAGGTTTGAAATACTCTACTTGTATCGAGTTATTGGACTCCACTAATAATTTCTACGTTTTGAATTCTTAATTCTGTTCCGAAAGGACGGAGAGTGGCACATTTTTTCCTCCTCCCTTCTAACCCTCAGTTTTGTAATTTTTTGTGCAAAATCCAGCTAGCTTTTATATACGACGGAGGTTCATAGGGGGAAGCGCGATATTACGAATTTTTAAGTTTTCTTTTAGAAACCTGTGTTTATAATTTTCTGTACAAACCCTGGGATATATAAACGCGGCCGACTTCGTTACGCTTTGAGAAACGATTTTTAAGTATTTGGAATTTTAATCGGCGTTATATAGAGGTTGGTAAATTTCCAAGATGCAGAAACTCTTTTTGGAAATTGCGAGAGGTTAGAGGATTTTAAAAATAAAACGGAACGTTGTTTAGTTAACCGAAATTTCAATTAACAGATACGACTCGTTACCGTATAATGTAAATAAAGTGGCATAAGTAGAAGGAGCGGGACTCGATTAATTTTAAAATAAAGCAAATCGCGAAAAGCAAAACGTTTTTCTTCCCCTGGTGTTTGCGCAGCGTATCCTCCTTCGGATATTAAAAGTTTAGAAAACTCCTCTCCGGTAATCCTAGAACCTAATACAGAGTTTATTGGTGCATCCAGATGGTAACTTACTCACCATGTGCTACAGAGGACGTACCTGGAATCGCAGGTGGCACAGGTGTGTCAATACCGAGCTAATGACAGAAAAGAGTCCGAGAACAGATGTGCTAAAAACGTAAGAGAATAGAGCGAATGGTTGCTTCGGAGAAAATGTAAACCGATGGGGAGAGGAACGTTTTAATCAAGATTTTTCTATATCCCGTTATATCCCCTTATAGGTTAGACCTTCTGGGGTCTGGCACGTAAGGAAATCGATCGATTGATCGATCGATCTATCTCGTATCCCTTCTCTTCCCAGCTGCGCCGCTGCATTTTTAATTAAAATTCATAATTAATAGATGGGCGATAAAAATTTTAGGAGTGTCGCGAGTTTAGATGGTCGACGCGACCCGTCGCCGAAAATATAGACGTTAACTGCAAACCCGTTTTTCGCAGCCCCCTATCCGGCGCGTTTACACGAACTTCGATACGGCTACTTATGATCGTTGACCGTATAAACTGTTTATATACAGTAAAACGCCAAATAACACCAGTTTTACATTATTCTTGTCTACATAAATACGAATAAGAGTATTAAATACAGTTCAAAAGTATTGGACACAATTGCATACTACACAAGGGAAAGCCTATACGTGTAAGGTCGTGTGTAATACATCACAAATAAGTAGAATGTTCAATGGGCCTAAGTAGTGGGCATTTCACTTATAATTACGTATTACTTATTAGGCAATACGAATTGTATACAATAGGCACGACACCGACGCCGCTATAGTAAACAGGCAGAAACTTGTTTATATACGTACGTTGGTCAAAGTTAATCGGCGTAAGTGTCTTACGTCGGATATTATAATTATCGCGAGAGACCGATACGTGTCTGTAGTAGTTAGAACGGTGACACTTTCGAATTGGAAGAGGGCCGCAATAACCGGTATAATACAGTAGATTGTATGAAAGGCTACTTCGATAGACACTGAGAATTTAAATTTAGATGGATGGTCTTCACGAATTCGTAAACGAGAGGAAAAAAAAGGACAGACTCACCGTAAGGTTGCATCTCCCGATAGGTGACTTTGGACTCGTAATAGCTTTTGCTAGTAGTCAACAAGCCGTTCATAGCTGCGTTATTCTCCTTTGTTTTCCTTCGTCGACTTTATCCTTGCAAGTACCGAATGGCAGGAATGACGCAGACCAGATCACTTGACGGACGGCCACATGGCTAAGCCGCAACTGTGGTGTGTGCGTGCGTGTATTCCCCGATAGATTGACGCAACTGATTCCGGACCCGACGTACTCCCGACGCGTCACGTGACGAGGTGACGTATCTATGGCACGTGCTTATGACTGGCGAGCGGAGCAGCGGAACACCTGCGATTTTGGGCCCAGCTGTCTAGAGTGGGGGAGACGGGAGCCAACAATGGGACACGTGTTATAGGGAAGAAGTCGGTTCGGTAGTTGTTTTGGGGAAGGTTGTCGGCCATCTGCTATAGAACTCGATGGGGAGGGAACTCGATGACGTCACCGACGTGTAACCGTACGCTTCGCTCGAGTGGTACATAGGGCTAGTTTCTTAGCTCGGTTTCCGTTACGGTTTGTGAATGAAGTTAACAGGAAATTCGTCTAATCCGAGAGAGTGCATCCGGTTCTCGATCGCACTTTACGCCGACTGTTGGCACCTCCCTAGAATACCTCGATTCTCCCGTTAACGTCGAAACAGTACTGGAAAGAGACGTCCGTTTGTCGCGCCGTTGCTTTGTTTGTTTTGTCGAACAGATTTGTTTGTTTTGTCGAACTATTTAACTAAATTTTAGATTCTTCGCCTCTCCTAACGAGACCTGTTAAGAAACGAATGACACATTTAAGGGATAGTCCGTTATAATGTAGCGGACGGGTGCTAGGCTACCGTTTTGATGGGGGGAGGAGGTTCTCCTCTCTCTCCTCTTCGCTAGACCAGCTGGCCTCTGTTCGCAGATGCCCTCCTATCGCAGCTGAAACCGACCCCCCCCCTCTCCTGGCTTCGAATGCGGGGAAGGGGTTTGTGTCGGGAGGAAGAGGGAACCAATTAAACGGCCACGTGCAAATTTTCGACGCAACGGACGCTAACTCGACAGCCCACCGATCAGCTGGCGCAAACTGTTGTCGGTTCTTGTAGGTAAGAGGGTTGATGACACGTGACGCTAATTCGAATGGAGGGTTACCGTTCTGGTAGGTGTTAGCCGGGTTCCAGGCTACGCCGCCCTCTAAACACTCTGTTTTTTTTCCACGCGATTCGGCATTTTCCGGGGGCCCCTCCCGACAATAGGTAAGTCCGCCGGAAGCACCCTTTCCAGATGTCGAACACGTTTTAACAAATCACTATCCCATTCATAAACGGACCCTCTACTACGTTGCGCCCCTTCCAGACGAGTTTTATTTTATTTTATTTATTTATTTATTTTTTTTTTTTTTTTGCTGAAGGTAATCGGTTGGTCGAAAGTAATCGCGCTAAACGGACCCTTAAACGGATCGATTGAACCAATTGCGCAGTTGTCTAGTTAGTGTAGTTAGAGCAATTGATCGGCAATAATTCGAAGAGAAAAAATTGGGTCTTTTTTAAAGGATCTGATCGACCGCGGGAGGACTTCCCGCGCATTTTGAAGGTGGCAAAAGCCTGGAGTCTCTCTCGTGACGATAAATTCTCTGGGCAACGTCGCACCTCCTTTTCCTCAACCGTTTAAACTTTCCTTCTCTAACTTTCGCTTGTGCAAAGAGAAACGCATTGTTGCTATTGTGGTGTTAACAACTTCGTCTTCGACTCGACTTGAACACGTTTTTGTTGCCGACGGTCACCACCGCATCACTAAACAATACTGTGCAGTCGCTGGGAATTATTTATCGTCACTTCGTTTTGAAATTATTCCCATTTATTAATACGGTTAGTGTATGTTGTGTGGTCTCTCCTCATACCTATGGCCAATTGCCACCGTAAACGATTAAGTTATAGGTGATGTGGCATCCATCTGGGTGTAGATAAACGTTGCATTTCGTAAGACAAAAAACAAACCGTGACGGACGGCCGGCGGTATCCGTCCCCTCTTCCCTTATCGATTTCATTAATAGCACCGTCACTCTACTAGAACTGATAACGTAAGCACTAATTGAAAGAGAAAGTAACGATGACGGGGACAAAACGCGTAAATCTCGGTGGAGATGTACCGTCGTAACGGTAATAGGCGCCGTTATAAGACGCGTAACGGCTTAAAGCGAAAGTTGTTACGGGGGTAAGACGAGTCTTTCTTCTTCGATAGTTGCGGCTCGCCACGCCGAGTTGTATAACATATCTGGCGCGCGCGTGGCTACGGCAGCGCCCACCGCGGCGGCGGGATCCCCAAACAAATTTATGTCTTACGGGAAAGAGAAGAAGGGAAAATGACGTAGCGATGGGCAATAAACGTTGGCGTGACAGTTTTACGGTAGTAGAGCGTCACGTTTGTAGTCGACACTCGGGACTTTTTTCTCACTGTCCCGCTCCTCCCGCTCTCCCCCGGACGGCCGGTCGGAAGCGGATGGCAGTCTAATGAAGCCACATAATGGCTGCCATACATCGTGGCCACAGCTGCAGCCAACGCCCCCAGCTGCTGGGATTAATTAAACCGCTCTCGGAACACGGCACCGCGAAAAAGAAGCGAAGAAAAAGGCGCCGGAAACAAAGAAGCGGCTGTTTGGTAGCCGGAGTAAACCACTCCTTCTCTCTAGCATTTTTTTCTCCTCTTCTTTCTCTTCCTCTTCCGACGCGTCGGGGGTCGGCGCGCGTAGCGCCATCTATCGGATCCGGAACTCGTCTTTTCCGCGCGACCATTTATCGCACGCGCCGCGCCAGGGAGGTTAGTTTCGGACAGGCCCGGTAGTCTCTTCGGCCTTCCGGTTGCCGGTACGCGCGCGCTACCGAATCACGCCAAGGGGAGCGGGGCGCGACACGCGCTACTCCTTAATTTAAACGCTGCTTCGTAGGTAATTACCGGCGCCGCAACCGGGCAAGAAGGGAGGAAAGCTAGACTTAGGAAAAAGCGGGTAACAGACGGTATCCAGATGGTGGTCGCGACACGTGTGCAGCACACGAGCACAATCGAGCGAGACAAACTGCAGAGATGCATGCATTACGAAGATGCTCCTCTTCCCATAGGATCCAAGACGTGTTCTTTCTCTTTCTTTCTCTCTCTCTCGCTCTCTGCCTCTTCGCCAGCTGCCGGCTCCCTTTCCCCCTCAATAAAAAAAAGAATTCATTTATATATATTGTGGATTAACTCGGAATTAACTTGGAATTTTTATTCCCTTTCCGTCCTCCGCCTTATTTCTGCTGGCTGCTCACGTGACTGGTTGGGAACTGGCAAGTCTCCACACCGGAAACGATGACTGGAGGAGGAATGGCGGTAGTTCCTTGGCTTCCTAGCCGGTGACCTTTAGGGCGCGTAACCCGGTGCACTTGAAACGACGTGCAGACCTTTTCATTGGCGAGTCTTCCTCCGGGGACGGGAAACGAGGCGCAGCGGGTGAGACGGCTAATGAGGGAAATGCCGCTGACAGCCAAAGGGTAGAGGGTCGCCGCCCCGCCGAAGAAAAATGTCTTCCTCCGCCAGACGGATGCCTTTGGCCGGCCGTCACGTGATAGTTCCTCCACCGTTTGTTATCGTTCGGGCATGGGAATTCTTTTCGTCACGTGACGAGCAGTACAGGTCGGATGTTGCGACTCTTCCTTAATGCCGACGATTTCTTAGGCCCTCCGCACCGCGCCGGTTGTTAGGTATACGGCGATTGCATTGTTCCGTATCAAAATTCCGATGGCGACTCGAGTTATTCTTGTTAAAAACTCGATTAATAAAATTCGGGGTTGGCTCGGGGGAAACGGAGGAAAAATTTGTCTGATTTATGTGGAAAGGATTATATAAATTTGGAATCTCCAAGGATAACGGATCTGATTTTAAGCTTGTTGTGTTGGATCCATTTCTCTGATGATCGGGCGTCCGGAGACCACCTGCTACCATCTTCTCTTTCTAAATAAACAAGACCCCGACTGCTGTAAGCGAAAGCTTTACCGGCCTCTCTTTGATGACTTCTATTTTTCTGGATAAGTTGTCAATAGTCTTCCTGATCCTCCAGAATGGCGCAGTCACGTGATTTGAGAACGGTCGTGTGTATATTTATAAGTTGGACGTAAACTCGGTCGCTTCCGTAGACCGAGATAAGAGAGAACTGCCATCCGGACGGACCACGTGACCCATATCTGGTACCGCGTGCTAGTTTATTGGTGAAGACGTCGGAGGAAGTGTCGGATCTCTTCGTATTGCCGGGCAGTTGCCGGGTGGGAAGTCGAAGCATATTCGTTACAATCGGTCGCCGGCGAATGGCCAAGACTAGTATTTTGCCCCAAGTGCGAATCACACGACTTTGTAAAGTGGCAGGCGGAAGAAGAGAAATTAAGAAAAGGAACCGAGTTTTTCCCTGCTAGTTTCTAACTAATAATAGCCGGAATTTTCGCTTCCGTTAGAGGATGTAGGTGTTTTCCGGAGCAACAACGACGGTAGGTGGGAGATCGTACCACCTGGACAATCTCATAGGGAGATACCTGTGCCCACCTCTAGGCAGGTGCTCGCTTTTCGAAGGGAAATATCACACGTCGACTTCCTTTACGGCATCTCCCGCAAACAAGACTGCTGCCAAAGAACCACGCATTCCACTCCGCAATACCGAATCGCGTGATTTCCTCCTAACTATTCGCTGGTTTACGAGACCAAGATTCGATCAATTAGCCGATTTAATATTTATCGATCCCACGATTCGATACGGGGACGATCGGACTGGGTTAATAATTGTTTGTGTTTGGGGCCGTCCGTGCAGACCGGTGATTTAAGGCAGACGGGAGAAAGGTCAAACGGTCGGGTGGAGAGGAAGCCGTCCCCTTCGGCGTCGTGGGCTGCCGGGCGAGACCAATGCGCCGGTTAATGACGGGTTTGACGAACGTCGAGGCAAGAGCTCTGATTAACTGCTCGTTAGCTAACTCCGAGGAGAGCGACGTGCCAGGTTATTGTCGGATCGCGCAGAGAGATCGATAGCAGACCGACTCCGATCACGTGACCGGGGAAGACATCGAGCGGTCAGGTGGCATTCTTACTGCAGCCTAAATTGCTTTCGTTGGCCCGAGCCGGGGATTAAGCGCGCGATCACGTGATCTCCACAGTCCCTTCTTTTAGTTAAATCTCTGCTAAAACCCACCTCCCTATAAAAACTCAAGTAAACACGTTATCGATCGGGAACGCGTTCGATTAAGGCAAAAATTTGCACTGTTTAGTCGAGCGAAGCCACCCACGACGACGTTAATTAAAATCGTTAAACCGTTTCGTGACCTTTGGCCAAATTGTTTGGACGTCGATGGTCTCCGTCCCTCCCCGGACCAAGTCGCGTGCCGAAAGGACGAAATCCGGCTAGCGATTTTCGGAAATGGGGAACTTGGGCAGGTCACGTGACGGAGAAAGTAGCGCGAAGGGAATATTTAAAGAATGCCGGGCGAAACTTTTCTTCGATTTTCCTGCACTCCAGATTAGAGTTAATTTCTTTTCAAACGCAGCGAGTTGATGTCGGACGTCTGAAGAGGGAAAGAAAAAGCACCGAGAAAAAACAGAATCGGACCAATGGCGTTGGGGCAATTCATCAATCTCGAGTAACAAGCAGTCGAATGTTGAGTTTTAAACGGTGATGAAAGAAGCGAACGCACACACCGGAGTGGAAAGAAGGAGAAACGGAAAATTAAGCGTTCACTCTCCGGTCGTGCACGCCAACTCCGCAATCAATTATGTCTTCAACAATAATTTCCTCCGCAGACAAAATCAGAACCGAACTTAATCTGACAGATAACAAACACACACTTAAGTCTG
This sequence comes from Centruroides vittatus, assembly GCF_030686945.1. Lineage (NCBI taxonomy): Eukaryota > Metazoa > Arthropoda > Arachnida > Scorpiones > Buthidae > Centruroides > Centruroides vittatus. Next base: position 833,328 of record NW_027122722.1, on the reverse strand, counting down.
CTGTACACTCCACTGGTTTGAACTGTAAATTCCCGTCTTATCGCTCTTTCCCCTCCTGCCAATATCACGTGACGGCTTGGCAGAAATTTTGACTTGATTTCGACATTATTGACAGTTTAGACATTGTCCCTGCAAACTTCCCGAGAAAACTTTCCCTTAACTCCCGCCGCTAATCGGCTTCCTCCTCCCCCTGCCACGTGACAAACGGGATAAAAATTCGCATCGTTCTTCCGTTTTCCTTTCGGATCGCGCGTCAGGCTTTTTTCTCTTTTTCTTTCGCGCCACGTGGCGAGCGATTTCGCGTGTCGCTCCACGCATTTTAATTGCCCGTAACTAACTACTAGCGCCGCCGAACGGCGACGTCTTTCTTTAATTACGATTAACTTTTAATTTCAATGTCAATTAAGCTGCAAAATTAATGCAGTTTATAACAATCGTATTTTTAAAATCGATTACTTAAATCCGAGATTTTTAATTTTTGCAATGGATGATTTCTTTTTAAATATCATTAATCGGCTACGGGCTGCAATAATTGACATTAAGAATTAACAACGATTAACGCTAATTGATATTGAATATTTAATGTCGAAACTGATTTCTTAAAGTTAAAACTCGTAATAATAAATTAATAAATGCTATTGAAATGACAATTATAATTCGTGAGAAGCGAATGAATGATCATGCGGGTTTGTGTTAAAATTTCGCCTTCTGCATTTTAATTCTTTTTATTCTAAATTAATATAATATATATATAAACAGATGGAGAGACTTTCGGTGATATTTTCGGTTTCCCAATGTTGTATTGATATGAAATTTATAAATTTAAAAACCTGCATTCACGCGTATTACAGATTTATTTATATTGTAAAAAGTAGGCCTATGCCTGGACATGGTTTAGAATCTACACCCAATTTTCTCCTTTTATTATAATTGTATAAAAGAGTTAATTAAACAAAACGGAGGAACAGAGCTGCCTGCAGTGTTGCGGAGTTAGGTGGAAAGTACGAGTTTCTTTAATGGAAAGGCGACGAGTGGAAGGGGAGGAATTTCTCCAAAGACAAATTGCTGTTGATCGCCGTCGATACACCTCTGGCGGTGATTACTCCGGATATCCTGTCCACTGTCTTTAGTGCGATCGCCGGAAGCGGAAGTGGCCCGAGGCAAGGAAGTTCCACGCTACAGGAAAGAAAGGGGACGTAATGGAAAAAGATTACCTTTTCCGCCTTCCCCGATAAAAACCGCCACGGCACGTGCCGTTAAAGCGTCGACGTTCTGCTGCCGCCCGTCTGTTTACCTGTTCGAGGTATTAATTTGTAAGAGGACGATCCCGTACGGGGCAGGAGGTCCGCTCGACCAGGTGGATGCGCCGCGTGCGTCCAACACCTGGTAGGGTCGTCTGCGCTTCCGATGGTCGTCTCGGCTTCCGGATGCGCGCCCGAAAGACTAACAAACAGGAAGGAATTACCAGACTACTAAAATAGTCGGATGCCACATTAATAACTGTCGTCGGGTGGTGCACGCCCTTACCATTTTAGTCGGCCACGTTCTTTTTTCCCTCCGCCGTTTTGGCCAACCCCGTAGTGCTTAACGCATTATAACAATAGAAACTAATGGGAGTTTAATAATACATTTAAAGGCGGAGATCTCGGAACTTTAACCGACCCTTACAACCGTAAAGGGTTTTAATTATACCGGGACCGGTTTGGTAGAAAATTTCAACTGGGTTAATATTAAATTCGGGTCAAAATAATCGACCGTTAAGGAAATCATACGGGATGTAATTGTATTAATTTAACAGTTGGCGAATTCGATCACACTCTCGGGACGGTTAACGAGACGGTTTGGAACGTGTGTAGGTCCTCCGACCTTTGCACGCGCGTCGTCTCCACCAAAATTTTTCTCTGGCTCTTTTTATTTTTTCCGGCGCGATTCAGTCCCGAAATAACGAAGAGCAGATGTTAGGTCCCGTTCCAAATTTAGATTTTCATCTCGCTTCCAAAAAAGTGGGACAAATTCGGAATTAGGAGGAGATCATCTGCTAGGTGTATCAGGTGGGTCGGGGACGGTCGTCGAAACGCCCACCTCCTCGTTTAATAGAGGAAATTGTTTAATTAAAAATGGTTGGTCTAATTAAATTCCCATTGTGGCTTGGGAGGAAGAAAGGAAAATATTCGAGTAATGGCGGTTTTCTAACGAATTTTTGGACACGTTCGGTTACTGCGGTTATTACTATAGCGTGGCGGGGTGTCACCAGTTCTATATTTGTGCATTAAACGATTTATTTATTGCTATTGCGGTAGCAAAATAGTAGATTCGATCGTGGTTCTCCGGCCAAAATCGAGCGAAATGTTAAAGAATGACATCCATCGCCTCCCCTTAACGACGTTATAACGAATTTAAAAATCAAAAATCTTATGCTTTGATACCATATGATCGTTTAAAACTGTAAATGAATATGGTCTAACAATGGAGGATGATGATTGTTTTAAGTAGTAAACGCCATGCCCAAACCGATTATAACTCCTACCAGGTAAACGTAGAGTGTATATTCCAGAAAATTTCTATATTCCACGCATTAAAATGCCAATTTATGGAGCTAGAAGTATTTGGTTATAGGCCCTATCAAGCGTGTGAGAGAAGGTATAAGTAAATCGCATCTGGTATGTTCGATATAAGTTATTCTGTATAACCTTAGAAAGCGCATTTTCCTCAATGAAATTCTACTTGCAATTTGTCATTGTTTAGCCTATAAATTGTGTGTATGTGTGCGAATTACCGTTCATAGCTAATAAATAATCGATCGTAAATATAGGTTTGACAAAAAATCGATAGGAAAAACGAACCACGCGTGAAATTATATATAGGCCTACGTTACGTATAAATTTGTTGACAAATAAGAAGAAAAAAATGAATGGGAACGGTGCCAGTTAGTTAACAAGGGAGTACATTCTGATATAAACTGCGCAGAAATGTCTAAAGTTGTCATCTATATATTCGTAGAATTATCCGGCGATGTTTGCAATCTTCTTTGTTACTTCGTCTCTATATAACGCCGTTTTATTATTCGGGATGTAGTTTTCAAGTTCGTCACCGATATATTCGAATGGTTTCGCCGGGTCGAGATCTCGTCCCTCTTTTTGAAAGCGAACAATAAGTGTACTGTGACGTAATTCACGTGACTGGTGTCAATCGGACAAAAAGTACTTGGCAAATTAAGAATTTTTGTTGGAATTTAAAGTGGTTCGATATTTTTTTACAACTTATTTTAAGAAATTGTAAGCGTTTGTAGAAATAATTCGAGCACGGCCTGTTCTTTTTGACGAAACATTAATATAAAATACACTAATTATTCCGAAAAAGAATTAGCCGGCGGTAGGAAATTGGATAAACGTTAACAATTATCGGTGGCAAGATCCCGCGGGAAGAGGCTAGAGTATTAATTTCCCATACGGTGGGAAGAATCGTAAGGCCCTTACAGTAGCAACAATTTCATAAAAGTAAGACGAGGGAACCGTCGGTTAGAAAGATCTTATTTCTGTAATAGTGGGAAGCGGGGGGACGTCTAGGTTCTGGTTACCTTTACATTAATAGAAGCCACATGTCGGCGGAGTGTTAGAAATCGCATCCAGACCGACGACTCTTCGTCTTTATTATATTGTTCCTAATGTAGTAGCAGAAGCCCGGGAATAATTATGCTCCGTATTGCTAAAGTAGTTTAATCGACATCTGATAAAAGTGAAGGATCGTTTTGCTTTCCCAGAAACGTCGAAGATAAGCTTGAATAATTGTAAAAACTCTTTTTTAAAAAAAGAAAAAACTTTTTTTCGATTTGTTGTTACAGCTGTGGCCGGCCGTGCATGCACAAAATTAGTTGAAGTTCCGCAGTTTAAACACGTGATTCGCGGCGCATTCCAAGGTCGAAATACGAAAAATACAATGAGATCTATTGTAATAACGTAGGCGAGGAGGAAAATTAACTAAAAGTTACCAGGGAAATAATCAAAAAACTGTGTTCTTTTTTTTAAAATTTGCGGGTGGATCCGGCCGAAAATTCGCGCCAACGCCGAGTGCTAAACGATAAACACGCCGCTTGTTTATCCAAACTTAAAAAAAAGAGGGAGACTATTAAAAAATCAAAGCATGTCGCCATCTAGTAACGATAAATCACAACTCGAGCGCGAAAAGCCGTAATTATTGCTACAAGAATTTGTAATAAAAAAAGAAAAAAGAAGAGGGGGAGGAAAAAAGAGAAGCAGAGGTAAAAATTTCAATGTTGGGTGGAAAGATGACAAGAAAGATAAAACCACTTTTAGCAGACGTTTCTGTATTCGTTAAGCAAAGATGGTAGCCAGATGTGTTGTGTGTTGGGTGGCAGACATTGACGTATACCAGAGCAGCTGACATTGATACACACCACGAGCTAAACCGGGACAATCTCACTCTCCGCCAAAAAGGACTTATTAGACGGTTCGCAGAAAATCGCGGAGGTCTCGACAGACGAGAGAGGCCCGTCTAGTCCTCCCCCCTCCCCCGGTGCCTAATTATTGCGGTCAAGACGGTAGCTTCTGTTTGCGTAAATAACGCGCGTGGGACGGGCTCTGTTTCTCTTTTCGTCGTTCCTTCGTCTGTCACTTAAATTAATAACGGCTCGGTCACGTTCGGCTGCCCTCCTGATTTATGTCGGCGTCTCCGGAGAGAAACGGTCCCACCCGAATACTCTCTCTCCGCCGGCATCGACCGGTCCTACCTGCCGCGCACCTCGTCTTCCTAATCTTTACGCCACCCTCCGACACTTCCGTCTCTTCTCGCCTCTAGTTTAGCGCCGCGTCACACTCTTACTTGACGAGTCTTATCTTCCCGCACTTCCTCACCTAACACTCATCTCGCCTATCACCCCTTCAAATTTCTACCTGCTTTTTGCGTAACTGTTCCCACATTTAGTGCCGTCTCCCCGCTACTCCGCTACCCCGATTTTGCACGGATGCGGGTAGCGACGTTGCGTAAAAACCGTTTAACCGCACCCGCATTATAGGTTCGGACCGCGCGTCGTTACGCGTCGGCGTTAAGCGTCACCGGTGTTGGTCGTAACTCGAGTATAAGACGACCCCGCTGATCGCCGTGCCCTCCGCCATTACGCTCGGCCCGCTCTGGTAATAGGGCGGTCGGAAGGGCGCACCTGTTACGACGCGTAAAGAGCCCCGGTGGAAAGGTGGAAATAAACTTTAATGTTTTATTGCGTACGTGTGACGAAACGAAAGGCTCTTCTGATTAACACCTCCGCCGTCCGTTTTACGAGATACGATTTTCTGCAGATGTTGCCAACCCGACGGTTTTCCCGGAGAATATTTATCGATTTCGTAATCGAAAATCGATTAACGATTATTAATTAGACGATATTTGAATTCCAATTATTTGGGATTCGGGGGTGGAAAAATTATTTTCGCAGACCAGGAATATTTTTCTCTCCTTATTCGCCCGGGGCGAATTCTACCGACCGAAACACTAATTTTTTTCCTTCTTTAGTTTTTCTGTCTGGTAGTTAGCGAAATCTAAAATTAGTTTTTCGACATTTCTTTAACCGCACCGACTTGTTTCCCGCTCGGTTAACTATACCTTCTCGCCTATTTTTTTATTTGCTCGGCTGTAAAATACGAAATTACGTCCGCGCGTGTATCTGACATCATTTACGTAAACCCTAATGTATTACTGATGACTTATACACCCTTTGGCACACGTTACGTCGGCCGAGTGCCGAGGCAGACAACCGGAGGTATCCGATCGATCCGCGGATTAAACGTTTCCGGCGGGGATACCGGGTTCGAGCCACGATTTCGCCCGTCGGGCGCGCCTTTTCGCTCCCGAATCGGCGGCGTGGACGGAGGAAGGGGCACAGGGGCGGCCGGGCCGGGAAAGATGGGTGGAGAGGAAGAGGGAAAGGTCGAAGGTCGGTCAGGGTATTTCGAGAAGCGCTGGACGGCGGCAGTTGACCTTCCGAAATTCCCAAAGGGTTAATTAGACGAAAAGCGCGGAAAGGTAGGGAAAAGGGTGGCTTCTGCACCGATACCATCGAAAGCCGCATCGCACGTGTACACACTCTAGCATTTAGAGTACGGTAACAGCTGCACTTCTCGATTCCTTTCTGTCGGGTATTTAGCTACAGCTGTGACCGGCACTAACGCTTCAAACGGCCGCTCGGCAAAAGCTCCAACGTCAGCCGTTCGTAATGCGATTGCTTCGAGCCGGCACGTTCCGCACCGGCCTCCCCCTTCCTTTGTGTGTGACGTTGGAATTCTTACACGCAAGCGCGTCTTCGGGCGCGCGGCCCCAGCAAACTTTCCGCCCCCCGGAAAAGAAAAGTCCGGTAGCCGGGCGGCGTAAAAAGAACCTTTGCTCCTCCATCCGGGAGGAAGTACGGAGTTCGGCGGGAGGCCCGTCGGACTTCCGCCTCCCCAACTAAGCTTTATCGTCGTAAAATACGACTGGAAAATTTCTAGTTTCGCAGTTTATGTCCGTTCCGTTCCCAGTTTCAGGTCTTAACCTTTAAAACGGGCCCAACCTCTTTTATGTCCGACGTTAAAAGTCGACTTTTTTAACGCGCGACACTCGCGTAACCCGGGAATGCCACCTACTTCCGCCGGGGGTTGAGTTTGCGCGCGCGGCCGCCCCAGCGCGGGAAGGTGGGGGAACTGGCCGCCGGGCGCAATAACCATTTAAAGAAAGGAAGAAGAAAAAGGAAAGAGGAAGTTTTCGATCGGCACGGGCGGGAAGGAGGAGGTCGTACATCTTGTGCGTGGCGTATGCATAAAGTATATTCGGACACGGTCGGCGGTCTGCAGGTAGAAAACGTACGAAGGGAACCTCCGCACATGGACGGGTAGGAGACAGGTAAGTAGCCACGGGAAGGAAGCGGAGTTATGAATATGGACACGAAACAACGGCGAAGATAACGCCCAGACATCTGCGCTATTTCCCGAAGCCGTACCGTCTTTTCACGATAAAGGAAGCGAGCTTTCTCGGTAATGCTATCCTTTGTCTATGCGCCGTATCGAAAACTGTTCATTTTCTTGCCGGGCGAGAGGGAGGAACTCCTATCATATATAAAAGACGAGATTGATACAATTCGGCCGGCGCCACTAACGAACCACCCGCGGCCGGCGGTGGCTACTTTAAAGAAGGCAAAAAGGGACCAGTTAAAATTCCCCACCCTTGGGAAGAGGGATGAAAGGCCTATTTCGGCCCCCTCTCGGGCAGTTTCCAGGCTGGGTGCGAACGGGAAAGAGTAGAGATTAGCCCAGCCGGAAAATGCGCCCCCCCGGAAGAGAGGAGGAAGGGGAGGTGCCGTCGACACCTCGTCCCTTTGACGGTTCGGCCACTGTCCGTCTTTTTTCGCACGCCCGCCGCTCGGTCTTGGACGACGGCCGCAAATGAACGTATCAATCACCCGGCACCCGGTGGGAAGCGCGACATCTGCCGCTCTCTCCGTCATTAGACGCCGCCGCCGCGATTGGGTTCGGGCCCAGGCCCGGGTCCGAGCCGGCGCCTTATTTATGGCCCAATCCGGACCGGAGACGAAGAAGTTGCGCCGAGGAGGTGGAAAAAGTCCGCGGGAGAAGAGCCGGCTCCCGCCGTTACTTGGACGGATTAATTACTCCCGCCCGGTAATGCGGAACGCTTGACAGGTAATACACCTCCGGCACGCGCTCTAATTACGGAAGCGTCAAAGGAAATTGAAAGTTAATCACGAAGAGAAGGAGATCGCTTGACCCTCCTCGTCTCCGCCGTAATTATTCCGTCCGCCGGCGGGAGACAAAACATTTCCCCCCCAGCCCGGTGACGGGTAAATTCTACCGGAGAACGTAATTAACCTCTCCGGGCGCGCCTTCCAATTCCGTCGCGTGACTGTTGACCCAGGACTAACCTATTGACAAATCTCGCTCCCCCTTTCCGCCCGGTCTATCGCCTTTCCACGTAAATTAAGAAACTCCCCGCCTCGGGCGCAATTCGGTCAGATGCGCCCTCCCGTCCTTGCCCTTTCTGCCGATAAAAACCCACGAGAGTTTAGACCTTCTCGGGAATGCGAGGGAGGGAGGAGGCGGAGAAAATTCCCGCCGGGAGGTGCGTAAAAGTATAAAATCGGGGACGGAGAGAGAAATGGGCGCTACAGTGGGGGGAAATTTTCGGACGGTCCGAAGTTGGGTAGGCGCCGACTCCTTTCCGTCTTTATCCGTCCGGTCCTGCGACCTTCTCGCCGTAAACGCCCGTCCATCCACCCAGGCCCGTCTCCGGCGGTTTTCCCCGGTCTTAATTAGTCTAATGGATAATAATTAGGAAGAAAAATTCCCCCGAAACCTCCGTCTGCCGTTTTTACGACCGCGGCTCTGGCTCCTACCCACTTTTTACGACGTTCCTTCCCTTTCTTTTCGTCTACGCTGCCAAATTTATTGCGTTTAATTAAAGTTTTTCTACCCCGCAGTCGATCTCTTTCCCCGGTGGAAATCGGGGTTGCCCCGTTGGTTGGGACGCGCCGCGCCGTAATTCCGTTTCTGAAATAGTTTTCCGGAGGGGGATCGGGTTCGGTCCCCGAATCTGATGGGAAGTGGTCCGACGAATGCTCCGTCGTCCGAAGGGGCGCGACCGACGGCTTCCAGAATGCGTGAGGCAAACTTAAATAACTCGGCGCGGAAATCTGGAGCGATCCGGATTCCGCCGGGCGCGGATGGGTTAGGGGCGGAGATTTCGGACCCGGTCGGATTCTCCGCGTGACGCTCTCCTCCGACAAAGAAGAGGAGAGGCGTCGCCGGCCACGCGCTTCCGCCATCGACGTCTGCCAGGGAGATGCATTTACGTACGTACTGATGACGTCACGGCACGATCGAAACACTCCCAACTTTTGATGGAACGCTTAAGCTTCTTAAAAATCGGGTTTAATGAAGTGGCGAAGTACAAATTACCTCGCTCTTCCGATACCGTTTCGGCTTGTTTACCGAACGCCGTTACAGGAAGCTCCGAATTTCTACGCCGACGGTGAAAGGGGTAGAAAGAAGGTGCTTGGGGAGAAATCCCTTAAATTCCGGGCATTTTACCTGGGGATCCTAAAATAGTGCGCGTCTCGAATCCGCAGCGTTGGTGGAACGTTCTTTAGGTTAGAGAGGGTGGCGCGTGCCGAGTGTCTCCAGTATTTTTTAATTATCCCGTGACCTTCCGATTGCCTGGGTCCGGGCCTATAATTTTTTTCCCGTGTTCTCGACAAAATACCACGCTTCCGCTTTACCGGGCGTTAAATTTCCGGGCCTCGTAACAAATTCCCGATTAATCGTTTGCCGACGTAACAATTGGGAATCTATTTATTTATTTATTTACAAGTCGCGTACTCCAGTTTGGGTGGAAGTAAAGTTTGAAGTAATTATGCGGTCCGCAGATTGTCGTGGACGTGGAAAAATCGAGAAGTTTGCATAAGCTCCGTTTCTTTGGGTTCCGCCAGATTAAACCTTACCCTAATGGCAGCCTTCCGAGCCTAAGCGGGAAATATTCGGCCGGGTTGATTCCCGCACATCTTGTTGCCATTGTGGGAAGTGTGCGTAGATTTACATGTAGACGGGCGAAGAGCCTTTCCGCTTCGAAACGAAGGTTTCATATTACGTAACCATTGAGAGAGGAGCGGTGCGAAATATGGGGTTTGTTTCCCATCTCTAAAACTTTTGTCCACACGCTTAAAAATTCCGATTTCGTCGACGTCTGTTGGAGTATCGTCGCTGGCGGATCGTGCGTTGTCTTAAGGGAAGGGCCTGCGACGATAATGTTTTGGAAGATATTCGAGAGGCCCTACGTTCGGGCCGCGGGGAACCACCGGGGATGCGGGCGGCCACGGTTAATTATAGCCGCCCGTCATTTTGCAGTTTGTTTATCGTCGATAAGAACGCGTGGAACGTTTGACAAAAGTTATCGGTCCCGTGTCAAAGAACGGTAAACACAGGCGGCTCGGGTCGACGAGATTCCGAAAATTCCCAGCGCCTACACCTATGCGATAAGAGGGGGGGCTTATCCCGGCGATATCTGGACTGGTCTAATGAACTTATTATCTAGGCGAAGGCGTCTTGGAAGTTTTGCCGGTCGCCATTAACGATATTAAAGCGAATTACTCGCGGTCAGAACTTGTGTTTACACAAAAGTCGTGTGGATCTGCTTTCCACGTGCCTCTATGACACATAATACACATCTGTTAAACAGACGGTAAATAGGAAACTTTAAACAGGTGCGCGACTGTGTAAGTACTATGGATGTACTGTACAATTCCATAATAAAATTTTATGAAAACTCCGTCGGAAATAATATTTTCTGGTATTATTATTATTATTCGAATTTGAAATCGTTCGGCCACCTTCCCGCTATTATTTAATCCAGGTCGACGGAGATCGGAGCGTAGAATCTTTAGATTTTGCCCGGTGCTCGAACCCGGAACCGTTTACGGGCGGCGGAGGCCGTCCCGGTAAGGTGTAATTCTTATAGGGCTATTCTCACCTGTTATTTTGCCTTGGGAAGTGGCGAAAGTTCTTCTGGCCTTGGGTTTAACCAGTAGCGTGTTGCCTATAAAAAAAGAATCCACGCCAAGTAAATGACAAGCGGGCGACCCGAGAGACATTTCGATGTCGGATTACGACCTGGAGAGGAGAGAGACGAAAAAAAAGAAGAGAAACAGATGAGAAGTAAAGTACATTTCTTTCTTTTTAACCTAATCATCTCTGCCTGCTTAGGAGTAATACGTACCCAATAAAGACTTGGACGCTACAGCAAAGATATTATTTTGAAACCTTAGAGGCGCTAGTCCACGTGTTACGAGTCGATACTTTCCCAGGAGACGTCGCACGTGGCGCTCCTCTCACGCCGGGGGCCGCGACGCGAGCGGGGGGTGGACGCGCACCGGGCTCCTCCCATTCCCGTCGTTACGCAGCGCCACCGTTCGGTAAACCTCCGATTCACCCTATTTAGTGGTAAAACTGATTTAAGAAGAGTTTTTAAAAAAATCGATTTGTATAAAAATCTTTCCGAGTTCCTCCGCATTTTTCGAGCTGCGTTTGGCGTGTTTAACGAGCTGGCAATTATAAATTATTGTTGCCTTTCGCCCCTTCTTTATTTTTCGAAGGTCGATCGGTTTCGGTTTCCGAAGGTTACCCCATTTTTCTCTAAATTCCTCTTCGAAATTTTGCATCGGGCCGTGGTCCCGTCGCGCACTGGCGTAGACCAACCCACTAATTTCTGTTGAAATCCTGCAAAATATACCGATATTTTGCGGGTAAAAATATATAATTAAGAGATTTGAGGTCGAATTTAGAGTTTTCGTAACACCTTACTCCGCCATTAAATAAATGCCAGTTTGGGAGAACCGTTTTAATTAACTCTGCAACCCTTTAAGCGATTAAATAAACCTATTTTTTATATATCTTAAATATTTCGGGTTCTTCTTAGGGAGGTGAAACAGACCCTCCCGAAATTTTTGACTATGCGCGACAACTATTCCATCTCCAAGTGTGATCACAAATTTTGGTATTTCTTTAATCCGAAAGTAATTTGGAGAATTAAACAAGGCTCACCTTTTAACAATATCAGAGGATCGGATGGTGGTTTAACCCCCGAAAACGATTTTTAAATATTTTGGGGATTATTTTATCGAAGAGTTTATTATTTAAAATTTTCAGGGTAAATATTAATTAAGTTGGGATGGTGAGCCACCGAATATTTTAATGTCTAGAAATATTTAGCGCTTTATTCCAAATTTACGTAATTCAATTCTTTGTTTTAGGGTGAAGATTTTCGAATATTTTCTTGTAAAATCGAGTGGCGTATTTAATTTCGGAAGGAATTTTTTCCAAAGATTTTTAAATTCGGAATTTATAAAATAAATTTTGAAATTCGGCGGAGTCTTAAAATTACGATTACGAAATTTTCTCGTGGGAAAAGAAAAAGGAAAATTTTCATCCACTTTGGGATTAGCAAAAATAGAAAGAACTACTTAAGAAACATGGAAGAAAGGAAGTTTTACTTTCTTTTTTTCTTCTTCTTCTTCTTCCTCTTTTTTTCCGGATCGATAGGTGTGGGTCCAAGACCAAAATGGATGTGGGAAGAGACGTGATTGAATAAACGTTCGACCCCCTCGTGCGACGCTTGCGTGTCCCGGGGGTACAAGGTGCAGCGGAGAGCAAAAGGATGCGGTAGCGAAGAATACGCCTTCCGACCAAAGAAATCAATGGTGGACTCGCCAAAATAAACCGGTCCGAGACGTCCCGAATTTCTGCAGAAACGTCAAAGGCGGTGGCCGTCTTCCGCCCCTCCGCCCCAACACCGGAGGAGGGGAGTTGGCGGGAGAGGGATAATCCGCGCCTTATCCTTAATTCTGCAAAGAGAGGGAGAGAGTTGATAAACGAGGTTTTCTTACCGGCGACTCTGCAAATGACGAAGAGCTAACGAAACGTGGCCTGAAACGTTTTGGCAGGCGTTGGGGAGTTTTATGGGGAATGTCGATCGTTCCTTAGGTATTTATACTTCTTAAAGTTGCCTTTCTCGTTTTAATAGTCGATATTCCGTATCTGGAGAGAACATATTAAAAGATTTCTGGCGCCGGCTGAGAAGAAATCTCGCAAAATGAGACGTTTGGCCCATTCGTTTTCAGATTTATTCTTTCTTTAACAATTTTCTTTTTTATTTCCTATTTTGTCATTTTAGACGTTTTCAATTTTTTGAATAAATTTCTATAAAAATAAAATTAATAGAAATCGTTTTTGCTTCTCCCCTTCCCATGCTAAATATTCCAAAATGGCTTCCACCCGTGCACCACCTTCCTCGTCCCGCATCGTTTTCGCTTCTGCGCATAAAATTAATAATAAATTAATCTTTGTTACCGTAGTTTGTTGTTATAACTCGCACCACAATATTTGAAGTAGATTTTCGGGCTCCCGAAACGTTTTTTAAAATCGGAATTATGTAATTTCTCGGCCACTTACGAAACGTTATCCTAAGGCTAACATTAAAAATAAGATAAGGTGCTCTTCGTTACGGGTTCGAGAGAGACTTTTTGCCCGCCGTTACGTCACCGTTTCTCTTCTTTTTATCGTCCGTCCTAGCCGAAGTCGGGTCAAAACCCTTTTAATTCGTTGGTAATTCGATCCTCGGTGGCGCTGCCGTAAGAGTGGAAGATACCCATGTGTTAATCCGTACGAAAGTGTCCCGTTTCGGACTGCACCCTTTCCCAAAAAGTGCTCGGACGTGCACATCTTGAGCCCAGATGCCGCTGCTAAGAGCAAAGCTGTTTCCCAATCCACCGGGTCAGAGTTCTCTAACCTCAGGATTCCGACGCGGTGGGAAAAGTAACCCAAGACGTCGCACCAGATGGTTAAGACGTGACACGACGGGGTCGAGGGTCGAGGACGTCGACACCGCTCGTAATTGTCGAGTTTGGTAGCGCGAGCCGCCGTCTAACCAATCGTCTTTGGCTTCGATTCTCTCGCCCCGCTCCCCTTCTCTTCCCCCTCCGCAAGTTTCGATAATTTTAGTAATCGGAAGAAAACGTCGACGTTTCGAAATTGGGTTTTCGCATTTTGTTATCTGCGAAAATAAATAATTCTTGTTTATCTAGAGCACATGTGGCGTGTTGTTGGGAAATGAAAGACTTCGATGAATTATATCCCAATTTGGCAAGTGCAGACTGTAAATTATAAACTGCGCTCCCGACGTGAGGTACAGCGTGCTTTTTTCCTTTCCCTTTCGTTCTCCTAAGCCTTTTAACCTCGGGTTTCACCCCGCCCTACGCCTTTCTACCGGAGTTCTTGCCCCGTCTCGTTAGGCCGACTCGAGAACGTGGATTAAAAAAAAAGGGGGAAATACCCCGCGTGGAGGAGAAAGTGTTAATTTTTTAATGGCGCGTAATATATATATAACGGGGGTCGTGAGAGTGAGTCCCGGTCGTCACCGCCTCCGCACGCCAGATGGCGCTAATGGGCGAGCCCCCGGCCGGGGCCGACGGCGCCAGATGTCCCCACGGTGTTACATTACTGCGGACTCTTTCGGCTTGTCGTCGACACCGACGATTGGTTGACAGCTAATTGACGTCATAAAATAGTATCTTGTTCTGGTTGCAGATGTCATCAATCTGTCATTGTTGCGGGGGGTTATCGGAGACGAATTTTCTCGTCTCTTTTCTCGAGCCACAGGTGGCCAGAAGACGCTCGGAAGTGGTCGGAAACGTTCTTCGTTCTTTTCTGTTCTGCATCCCAACTCCTCCGTCCCAGATTCCATCCCGTGTTTTACCAGGCCAAAATTTCGAGTGGGGGGTTGATCGGGAGTTAGACTACGGAGAATCCTTTAAAGGAGAGTTTTCAAATCGGTGCTGACAACCTCCGGGAGGTCTCGAACCCGTTTCCGGATAACGCCACGGTCTTTCGTCACACCAAAAGAGAGCTTCCTCCTAAAAACATTTAGATTATCACAGGCCCCAGTAAATGCATTTAGGAAGCCTTATTCCTTTAGGAAATTCCGGAAAAAATCTGTCTTTGAGGAATCTTGCATGGAAGAAACGATTGCGCGGGGTCGTATCGATCATCGTAACTCGCATCCGCCACTGGCGTAAAGAGTTTTTGGAGTCGAAGTGCGACAATTAATGCAGTTTTCAGAGCTTAGCCCCAAAGTAGCTTCTTGGAATTGGCCAAACCCCAGGCCAGGAAATTAAATTGTTGCGAAAATATAATTACGTAAGAATCCCCGTAGGGAAGACGGAGGATATTTTTTAATTCATTAAGTTCTTTATTTACGTGAAGATTCGGTATTTATTATATACGGGAAGGTGGCGATAATCGTTTTTCACGCCCTGGCACTACAGAGAACTCTCCGTTACGCTTGGAATAAAGGAAATGGAATCGCCGAATGGATACTCCTCCATTCGGCGAGACGAAATTTTCCCGAAAAACAAATCCCGAATACGACTTTGCACCCGCCGTCGGATTTTTTACGTCATCGGTGGGCGGTTAAGCGCGGCGCTATTAATCGGACAATTGTGCACGCGCGATTACGAAGGGGAGGGAGTTATCGCGGCCCCGCAACGACGCCCGAACCGGTGGCCCGGCCGATAGACGGATTACGGGAAGCCTACCGCCGGTCACGTGACTAAACGCGCGACGTACGGGAAGGATCCGGGCGATTACCGCGGTATTTATATCAGTGGCGCCCGACGCCATTCGTCGGGAAGCGACGGCGGAATTTGCGTTTTTTCAAATTAATAAAGAAAAACGGCATCCGGGCGACGAAAAATGCAAAGAACGATTGGGTTCACGCGACGGCCGGGGCCATTTCGGTTCGGAACGGGCAAAAATATTGCACCCGGAAACCATAAAGCGGCGTAAATAAATTTAATTAATTACTTTTAAAAATCGATAAACCTTTAATTTCGTAAACCCATTAAATTAGTAATTATCAATGGGAAAATATTTATCTAACCTAATTCCTATTATTCCGTCCGGCGCCACCGAGAAACGGCGCTTTTTCCTCCCTTCCTACGCGCCGTTCGACACCTCGACCGCGTAACCCAGACCAAGGAAAAAAATCAGGGGAAGAATGTCGGAAAGAAAGTTTCCTGCCTCCCATAACCATTTGTTGACTTTTTTTCCCTTGTTACACATTCTTTTTCTCTCTCTCGATGTCAAAACTTGTAAGCCACATTTCTAAGCAACAAATTACGAGTCGATCGATTCTTCCCACCCGTAATTCCTCCTCTTTTGGCCTCGCGCCGCGTCGCGCGGTCCAATCCTATTTTTTCAGTTTTGCATCAAAATCCCCTTCTTCGAACGCGCGTGATGCGTCGTCCCCGGCGCGCGTTATACCTTCTTTTCGTCTGGGACGGGAGGAAGACGATCCCCGGCCGCGGTGACGCTCGACGCCGCGTGAGAAGCGAGAAACCCTCGCGCGTTGGACCGTACCGAATCTTCGACAGCTTGGCCTTCCAGTTCTTCAAAATTTAAAAGTAATCTGGAAAATGTGGAAGTTTCCGAGCGAGAAGACGAAGAAAAGGGGCAAAAGATACGACGGAGAGAGCCGCGAGATTGATACCGACGTTGGAAATTATTTTACCAAATCGTCGTCGGTGAATTTCTTTTTCCGACGACGAAAGAAGGAAAAGGGAAGAGAAGAGAACGGCATCCGCAAACACGTCATTCGGTAGGAATTCCGGACGCGGCATCGGCACGCATAAAAGGTTCGCCACCTGTATCTTCCGACCTATCTACCCGGTTCGGCGGGGGCGTCACGACAGACTCTAAGTGATTTATGTGACGAGCCGACCGGATTACGACGGGCCTGAGAAATTTAACACCTGAAATTGGCGGTGGCGAGCGAAGAAAGACTTATTCTCGACGCCACCTTTCCCCCTCCCCACGGGTCGCGCTGTTTTACCGTCTTTGTCTCCCCTCTAATTTTCACTAAAGGCGCCTTACCCGTGGGAAGCGGGTAGACGTTTTTTATTTGTTTTTTTTCTCCTCCTCCCTCATCGTTTCCGACTACTCGGAAAATGGGTACCGAAATTTTTCGTCTATTTGCCGTAATATTTAAGTCGGGGATGACTCCGACCCGTCGATCTTTTTAAAGAATTCTCGGGCTTACGTAAGATCGAAATGTTTATTGGCCACCGTCCCGTGGGGGAGGCAAAAGTTTGTTTTGTTTAGTTAGCAACACTTGGGCGATCTGCCTACGGGGGTGCCTTTCGAGAGGTCTTCTTAAGGGAAACTGGCCTCTATTTAGGCGTTAGAGACGTGTAGAAAACCCGGAAACCCACGTGGCCAGCCCGTCCGAGCGAGGCACGAACCCACGACCGAACTCCCAGTGTTCAGGGAACGAAGACCGCTTGGCCACTGGTGAGCCGTTGGGAGGCAAAAGTACACCAGTTTTAAACTTATCCTATTCATTTAGTGGTAAGTTTCCGGCCAATTCCGATTTTACGGGAACTCCGATCCGACACTCTGGTAGCAGAGCGGGAACGAAAATGCTCGGTTCTAGCATTTTCTGCCCAACGCCATTCGATTTGTGAGGTGATCCACCGGATTAATGGAGCGCGGGTCCGTCCGCGGATTGGGTAGTGTCTTATTCGTAACGCTCCCCGCGTGAACGATGCGAAATATTTAAGAAAGGAAACGCCGACCACCACCCTTAAATGCGGAAAGAGAGCGGGAGATTCCGGTTTGTAAGCGAAATTCGTTATCGGCGGGAAATCTTTAGGGAATTATTCGGACGGAGGACATTTCGACCTTTACCGGGCCAGGGTTTCCGTTAACTGGCATTTTTGCTGTGGGCCTTTACCGATTTTACCGGCGTTTCGAAGAGAAGATGGCGCTGTTTAATTATCCCAGGGTAAATTATTCCCGTTTGTTCCCTTCTTTATCCTTTTCCTTTCGGATATCGATTTAAAATCGAGTAAAGTCGAGAAATCGCCCATAAATTTCCCGGAATTTAGTTAAAAAATTCCGGCATTTAAGGACCGCAACCGGCGTTTAATTAAGCGCTCTCCCCGTGGAATTTATTGGGAACCCGCCCGGATTCGGACGACTGCCAGGTGAACGTCACCCCGACGATAATTAAAGAAAGGGGGGCCGACCCCCTTTGGGTAATGCGGCAGAATCGCTTTTTGTGGGTGGCGGAGCGAGGTATAAAAAAGAATTCTCCCACGCTTTTTTCGCGGCGAGGTGTCACGTCGATGCCAATTAGGAGGAGAAGGTGTCACGCGGCAGACGAGAAGGTTAATAGCGGAAGCAGTCATTATTCCGACGGCAACACCTAAGCCGGCGAAGGAATTTCTCGGACTGTAGTGTCCTTAATGAAGCAGCTGGGTTGTTTCGTCGGTGGGTGGGACCGAGAAGAGGAAAGGGGGAGGGAAAAAAGGGGCAATTTACCAGAGACCGGGAAAATAAATGGAAGAAAGATAGAGGTGACGACAGGCCGCAGCATGCTCGGCTCATACTGCAATCAATGAGGCACAGAGACCGGCACATCTGGCGTCTTTCCTACAATTTAAATTTTCCCGTGTATTGACAGGTTGTGTTACGGTAATGAAGGGGGGCCGAATCGATTCCCGCCAAAAACATTCTTTTCGGTAACCTCCCCCGAGCGGTCGGGGTTCGAGTCCGGCCTTTTTTAAAAACCCTACCGGGGAGAAAGAGAGAGAGAGTCGCATGACGAATGGCGCGGGTAGGCAATCTCCGCCTATCTTTTAATGAAATATCGCCCGCCACCGGCTACTTCGCGTGCAACTTTTGTAAGATGCACGCGCACTCGATAATTAAACCCGGAATAACGGCCGCATTTTCTTCTTCGTCCCACCCGGTGTCGCTCCGATTGCCTAATATCTTTCCCGGAATTTATTCGTGCCCCCCGAAGACGGGCTTGTCCCCGGCTTAAATTTCGCACCTAGGCAAGGGATTATGGGCCAGATTTCCATTCCCCGGGCCGAGTTAGGAGGGTGGAAGTCGGTTAACGTTTTGTTAGGAGAAAAGGCGGGGGAGCCGCGTTATTTGCCACCCTCCCCGCCTTTATATAGTAGCTTTCGGGCGGTCTTTGGCGGGTTATAAGTTGTTACTCTTACTTCGAAGGTAATTTATCAATAATTCGTTTTCAGACTTTTTAAAGTATCCAAAAAACTCTAGAAAATCTCGTCGTTAGTTATCGTAATTCAGTCGATAGCTTCGCTTCAAAATATCACCTGTCAGACGAAAATAGTGGCGATAAATAATAAAGTAGCGACTATTCTTCCTCGCCGTAAAATTATATTGTAAACACCAGTATATATTTATACTCGGCCGGAATCCGGTAATTGGACTCCTCCCTGCGGATGAACCTAATCCTCCCTTCGTCTTCCTCTCCTCTAATCCTTGTTTTTCTCTTTGTCTTCCGAGAATTCGTCAAACTCCCGGCCGTGGCGTGACTTGTCACGCGTGATAAATGGTGCGTCCATTGATTGAGATTTTCTTTTATTATACCGTCCGTCGCCTTCCCAATATTCACATTCGCTTTCGGCACAAACACCGTCGCGCCGCGTTTACGCACCCTGGTGCGCGGCCGTCTTCCTCTCCGAATTCTAGAAATTGAGGCCAACCCCGGCCTGCGGGGTGGAAGCGTTACGCCCGGAAGCTCTACACTCCACCAAATATCTTATTTACCATAGGTTTTTCGGGGGATAGAAAATGGCGCCCGGCACGCGTCTTACGCCTGGCCAAACCGGTGGTGGCTGGCCTCCGATGCGGGGAGGCGGCGGCGCGCGCGGCGTAAGAGCCTCCGCCCGTTATCCGTCGCGACCGAAACGTAACAAAAGTTTTAAACTTTCATTCCGATAATCGATTGTCGAAAAATCGATATTCGACGGCCGGAAACGGTTTAAAAGAGAAAATCCTCGCAGACCCGGCGAAATATCCGGGAAAGCAAACCCTCCTCCTCCTCCCCGCGGCGGTTTCTACGCGCGTTTAAATAAATGACACGTAACTAATTACGTCACGTTCGGCTCAAAGGATAAACCATTTAATAATTTTGTATCTTCGGGTATACAAATCTATCCTACCGGTTCCGTCACGTGGTGCGGACGTCACCGAGCGCTGTGGAGGACAGAATGCGGGACGGCAGAACGTATCTGACAGAAGCAGAGGACAGCAGACGGTGCAGAATGCGATGAATCGATACTCGCGACAGCTGGTCCTTACACACAAGTTGTGTATACAGCTAAAAGGTGCGGTTTGGATCTCTCGGTACACCGACCCGGACACAAATTCTAATCGCGCGCACTCCCACCTCCCCTAATGATTTTCTTACGCGTCTCTCCCCCCGTCCACCCGGAGGGTAATTATTCCCGCTGTCGGGGGTGGGAAATTAAAAACGCGGACGGCGCGAGCCGCGTCGGGGGCAGATGGCAAAAGTGGAAATAGGAAAAGACCGACTCGACTCATTAATCCCCCTTCGATCCCTCCGTCCGAGTGTGAGCAGGTGTTACGTAAATCTAGGATCATTGGTCCCGGGATTGATGAGCCGATGGATATAACCAACGCCTCTCCCAATCAATCCCTCTATAGATTCGCGCTCTTCTTTTCATATTTTTCTCCGAATTATCCCCCTCCCGGCCGATAATCGAAGAATTTCGGTAGGAAGAGCGGAGGCGCCTCCTCCGTTTCCCACTGCCCGGGGCCCCCTTCCGGGTGGCGGGAGGCCTCCCGAAACCACTACCGGAAGAGGAATAACGGCGCGCGCGCGCGTGCGTAACACGGTACGCCACGCGCGAGGTGGTGGCGGCGTTACGGAAGAACCGACGGCGTTACGGAAGAAACCGGATGCGGCGCTTACGTAATCCCCGCGTTCATTTTTTTTATTCTTTCGTCGGCGGCAATTGTCGGAAAGGCGAAGAATTTTATTAAGATTTATTCCAACATTTATTTTGATAACGCGCGGTTTAATTGGCGCGAGATTTTTTCCACCAGAAACTTGATGAATAACGTCTGGAAAGAGGAGGAGGAGGGGGGAAAAAAGGAAAGAATGGAAGAGGAGGGGAACCATTCGAACAATACAGACATAAATTTGCTTATTCTGGATTTTCTTTTTTTTGGTGTGTTTAGCTTTGCCCGTTTGATCCTCGGACGAAGGTGTTTAACGCTATCGACCAAAATATATCTCCGTCAGACAATTATTCCCAGCCAACCTCCGATTAATAACCAGAAGTTTTTTAAGGCCGGTGGGAGAAACTTCTTCTTCTACCTCTCCGACGCCGAGATTGCCTATTAAAAACGCCACCCACCGGATTACCCTTTTCCCTCCAAACGTTTTCTTCCGTCTTTCGCCAAAAATGGAATTTTACCTTCGCCCGCCCCGACTTTTTCCCCTCCTTTCCGGTCGATATCTAAAATTTCGCCCCCAATTGTCCGCGCGGGGATATTTCCCGTTGTTGGGAATTTTCTCGCCCGAAAAACCGCCTGGAAATCTTCTCCGCCCCTTTTTTGTATCCGTTCTCGGAATTAACGAATTCCGTTAGTTTACAAAGGTGGACTGAGTTGGTGGCTAATCCTTTTTGGGAAGACACGTCGTAAACGTCGTCGTCCTCGCTAGAGAATTGCGTCGTTCGGCGCTTTATCCGAGAAACCGGGAGGAGCAGAAATGTGGAGAATCGTTGCGATTTTGGGAATAAATTCCAAAACAAAACGACGCTTTATCGGGAAAGGCGGAAATAAATTCGAGGTGTAACGGAGGCCGATATCGAAGATTCTCCGTTGGAAAACACAAAATATTTAATGCACGAGTCGATTGTTACTAAATGTTTTATTCGATAATTATTAGTTTAGTCACGTGCCCAGTTGTGAACGAAAGGGGAGAAGGACGTCGTTCCTCCTCCTACTTATCCCGGGCGCGAAAACGTATAAAATATCAAACTAATCTCGAAGAATTGTCAACAATCCAAGTGACGTTGGGTTTTCCTCCGCCTGGCCGTCGAGAAAACAGAAAACGCTATATGCGGGTTTGTCCGTAACGCTTCTTCCCGCGTCCAAAGAACGATCCTTACGGACCCCGTCTCCAAGGAGAGTGTCCGGGCGGGTGCTCTTTTTTTTGTCTCCTCGAGTGTCCGTCGGGCGGCGGGTGGCGGACGGGGCGCCCGCACCTAGCGGTCGTTTCGGGAGGGAACATCTGCGCGAACCGACGGATCTTTCACCTGCCTCCTCGGCTAATTACCTAATGAATTTTTTACTCTCTGTGTCGTCGTTTTTTCTCCCTCTCTCCTCGGGTCGGGCTTCCCCTTTCCCCTCTCCCGACCGACGTTACGCGTAAGTCGGTTCGGCTTCTTAATTGCAATCTTTTCTCTTCCGCAGAAGACCGTCAACTTCGGACCCGCGGGCCACTTCTCTATCGCCCAGCTGGTTATTACGCCTAAGTTCGACCGCCGGGAAGAAAAATAAAATGGACGGAGGAATGCGACGCCGCCGCACACATGCCGCCAAGGTAACATTTCTTCCGTGCCAATTTAAACGCGATAAAATCGGTTCGGAGGGCGAGGCGGTGTCGATCTCTCCCCGTCACTTCCGACGTTTAAGTGTTGCCAATCGGAACCGAAAGAAAAAAGCTAGTGGGACCGGTAGTGACCGAGTCGGAAGCCCGACTGGAAATGGGGGCAGTAACCCCCTGGAAAATCGGTTGCCTTGTCGAGGGGGGAGAACGGCGTCGGTGTCGTCACCTGTTCCGAGTCGGTGCGGCAGGTGCGAGTGGCGGTGGCTTTTTAATCCAGCTGCATTTAGGGAGGACGCGGGCTGTCCTCCCGCCGTCCGCCGCCGGGAAAGCGGAGGGGAGTTCGGAGGATACCCCGCAGTTCGGGAACGGCGCGGATAAACAAAGAGACAAAAACAAAAAAAAAGTGGGATTTAGAGGAGACGTATCGATTGTTTAAACCAGCTGCGGATCGTCACCTGCGGGCGACGTCTTAACCGGTTCCTTTAAACGTCTTCCACCTGGTTTAATACGAAATTGCGGAAATGGAGCAATTAACGGCACGAATACGACTCCGCGCCTTCCTCCTCTTTCGAAATTCCTCGCTGGTTTCGGGCGGAACAAGCTTTTTCTTGTGAAAATCCCCGACTGCGGAGGGCGGAACGCGCCCTTCTCCGGTTCGGAAAACTAAAAAATGGAAAGCGCCCCCTTACTTTTTTAACCGCGGACTTCCCCCACTTTGGATTCTCGAATAAACGGACGTCGCGTGGGCTTAGAAACGCGCCGCGCAGTCGAGTAAGCCGGTGTTTAAAAAAACCCGGGGGCGAAGCGGCGGCCAGACGTCGGAACGCTAATTCGGAGAGAAATCCCGGCGGGCGGAAGGAAACTTTTTAACCGCGCGTTTTAATTGCGGGAGGAGGCGCGGCAATCGAACGCGAAGCCGCGTCCCGGGGGAGCCGCGCCGGCGGGGGCGCAGATGTGCCGGCATCTCGGCTTGTATAGGGGCGAGGGAGGCGCGCGTCCGGCCATCTGGTCTCGAGTGGTGAGTTCGGCCGTATAAACAACGGACGCTAAACTCGTCTCCTTCCAATCCCGGCCGAGATTAGTCGTCGCACCTGAGTCTCGCGCCGTTCGGCGCCACGTGACCGGAATGGCGGCTCTTCCGCTACCGCATTTTTATTTTCGCCGCTTTCTAATTACGATTTCATTCGTCTTCCTCCCCCTTTCCTTTTCTTCCGACCGAGAAATTCCCTAAAATGGGGTCGATACGGATCGACCCCTCTTAATTAACCCCGTCTCCTTCCTTTCTCCTCCTCTTACCGGTGTATTAAACCCTCCGGCATTAGCGGGATTTATCCTCTAATCCCCACCGGATAACCCGGGAATTCAAATTTCGCCTTAACTTTTGGTCCGAGGCTACGGTCGGGGGTTAGAGAATAAATTTCAACCGCGACTGCCCTCGGTCCGGACTGCCGAAAATCACCGTACATAACGTTTTTTTTCTGGTCGAGCCGGAATTTATTTTTCGCCCCGTTTATAACGTCGTACCGAAAGGCGACTTCTCTACACCGGCGTGGCGACGATATTCCGAACGCGTTCGGTATCGATTCCCGGCCGCCTACCGAAACGGAATGCCGAAAGGTGAGGGCCGATAAGGCTTTTAGTCGTTTGGGTGTCGATGACGATAAATCGGCTTTTTGCCGGAAGGAGGAAGTGGCTTTGGCTGGCTTACAGAAAACCCGACACTGGAAAGACAAAAATCACTTTTATTTTCCATCTTGGTTACATTCCACTCATTTTCTGTCCCTGATGCCCATTTGTTGGCTTCGTCCCGGAAATCCAGCGTAAACACCGCAGAATACATAACGAACCCGTCGTTTCTTCCACGGATATTTTCTTTAAATCAAACGAATGCAAACGGAGAGATTCGGCAAAATAATAGGAAGCGGAGAGACTCCCTTCCGGAACAAAGCTATTTCCTTACGGGAAAAGGCCCATCTCCGGCGCACAAGTAACACAATATAAATTCTTCGGACGCACGAGAAACAAGTGGAAGTGATTTAAATTAAGACCGGGTCGATTAACGGAATAAAAAGTAAACACGGGCTTTCCCGAAATTCCCACTTTTAATTGGGTGGGTTCCTCGCACCTTAAATTAAGAATTTGCCAGGAGAGAGCCAGAGCTTGCTCCTCTCTACCTTTTATCTAGAATATTTCCGTGGAGGGAGGGGAATACTCGCCCCGCGGAAAAAAAAACGGTGATTGGACGTCGGTGTAAGTCGTGTCTGTAGGCTACTATCACGGAACCGAGAAAGAAAAGATTGAAAGAACATTTCGCCGAGCGTTTAAAATTTAAATAAGCTTTCCCAGTCTCGTGACGTGACGACGTTTCCAAAAAAGAAAAACAAAAAGCACTGGGGTGGAGGAAGAACGCTCGACGGACGGCTTCCGAACTTCGTATCGTATCTACGTTTAGCCCGTTGCTCCTCGACCTCCCGACAAATTTGGCAAAAACCACATTTCCGCCCCCCTGGTGGCAAGCGCGTAACTTTCCACCTCCGGCAAATATAAAGAGAAGAAAATGGCGCGGGCCGATAACGAATGACGCGGAGTGTGGAAAGAGAGGAGGAAGCAATTTCCAGATTTACTTTAAAGTAAGAAGAAAAAAGTTTAAAGTATTTTCCAAATATTGTTATCGCACTCCCTAGTTGGAGTGCCGGGGAAGGAAAAAAAAAAGGAAATTGCCGCAACACCCTCGGCTCGGTATCAGACCCGTTCAAATGCGATTTTTCCACAGGTAAAAACGTCGGGGGGACGGGCCCTTTCTTCGCCAGGTGCAACCGGGCGGACGCTACCTTTTCGGATGGGTCAAATCTCCGGTGGAGGGGGAAGAGGGGGGAGGCGGGCGAATGATTTATGGAGAGAGTGTCGAAAAAAGCGCGGCAAAAAAAGGGGAGAGGGCGATATGTCTCACGTTGCTCCTCGGAAAACAATAATCCCGGAAAAAAGTAATATGAAAATTGTAGTTGCCAATCTCTTTCCGCGTTTTTCCGCGACCCTCCCGAAATGCTCGGGGCCGTTGCCCGGGCAACCGGATCCCAGAAAGGGTTCGATAATGTTTAGCCGTTATCGCGCAAATTATTTCCGAAATGCGGTTTCTCGCTCCTTTAAATAAATTAAAGGAGCGAAAATCGAATCTTTTTTTTTTAATTTGAATATCGACGTTTATAACGCGAGAAATTAAAACTAGGTAAATATTGGCGCGGCGGCGGGCAAAGACCCTTTGTCCTGCCCCGCCACAACCCTTTGGGCGGCCCTGTCGACGGCCGAGCATTCCAGAAAAACCTCAATATCGATTCCGGAACGATGCCGGTATCCAATTCC
Organism: Centruroides vittatus; assembly: GCF_030686945.1. Taxonomy (NCBI): domain Eukaryota; kingdom Metazoa; phylum Arthropoda; class Arachnida; order Scorpiones; family Buthidae; genus Centruroides; species Centruroides vittatus. Next base: position 807,969 of record NW_027122722.1, on the reverse strand, counting down.
TCCTCCGATCGATAAGCGATAACCTCCGCCGATAAATCGGCGCCAATTTCGAATTACACGTCACAGACCAGATTTTGGAATTTTCAAAGTTTAAAATCCCGCGGGACATTAATTTATCAGAATTTAGAGTCAAAGGGTAAATGCCGGGTCTTGGGAATCGAGTCGCATTTAATGGCTTTGGACGCAGGAACCAGACGGAGGCGCCATCAAAGTCCATCCCCATTGGAGGATTCCTAATTCGAAATCAGTGACGTAAGAATGTCGAAATTCGGCGTCGGAGAGTCAAAAGCCCGGGCGAGAACGGAGCGAGAAGGAAGAAGCTGTTGAATGCAATTTCGATTCAAAATATCGGTTAAATTCTTTTTGCAGAGGGCAACAAATTGATTTATATTAAAGAAAACATTAATCTTATGCAATATATATATGCTTTTTTCGCCGCAGAGTTTGGGACCAATTTCCCGGGATCCGGGTGCAGCTGCACCGAATCCCACCGAAGCAAAAAGTAATAGAAAGCGACAGAGGGAGGAGGGGAAAAACTAGGGATTTTTCGTGGGCGGCGATTGTTGCGCCCCTCGGCCGAGTCGTCCGGCCGTCGGGAGAAAGCGAATTTACAGGGGCGCTCCTTTTCGATTTCGGATTCGCTTTCCTTCTCTCTCACCTCCGGACTCGATATATCCGGGATGCGGACGCTTTTTCTCTCCCCTCCGTTCGCCAGGTAACCCAGGGAAAATGTCAAGTCGCGCGCCGGATAATGTGCAACGGTCGTGGGAATTACACCCGGTGCCGACGCTCTTCTCGCTTGCGCTCCCCCCGCTGCCGTCGACCGAAAGTGGCACCTCCGCCCCCGGGGGAAGGAAAGGGCAAAAAATAATTAGGCGAGCGACGCCGATCGGCGCGGTGACGCCGGTCCGATCGGGATAATAGTAATAACCGAGAGTAATCTTTCATAAAGAATAGCGTCGAGAAGAAATACGAGGGAAGGGAGGATGCAGAAGCGGCACCTGTCACGTTATTAGGAGGTCGGGCAGAGGAGAGAAAGTGGCTGGCACAGATAAGACGACAGACGCGGATGTCCCGACAGAGATAAGAAAGGGGCCGGATGTCACCCGGTCTGTGTAAAACACGTGTCCCTCCGACCAATAAATAAGTCCATTGTCTGACTGGTTGCTGCCCTCGGCCCGACCGATAACGCTATCGGAGCGTCGCAGACATCCGGTCACGTGATCCGGGCCGGGTCCGATGCGGATTTTTGATCCGGCGGACGAGGTCCGAGACGGATCCTCGGCAAGACGGAGCGAAGTTTACCTCGTCGCTTTTCGCCAGACGTCAGAATTTAATCCCCTTTCCCGGACGGGCGGGGATTAGCGGGCGCTGCTGCCGAGAGATAGGCCGACGGCCAGGTACGCGCGCGCCCGGCCCTCGGCCCCCGCCTCCCCTCCCCCTCCGCCGCGGCCGGAAGCGGGCCCTTACTGGCCCCCGGGGGAAGACGGGTCAAAGTCACCGATTCTCCCTCTTCTGCCAGGGCCACTTCCGCCCGCCGGAGTCGATTTTAAATTCGGTGGGGATTTTCCATTTCTCCTTATCTGGGAAGAACCCGGTCAAAAATCGGAGGATTGGCAACTATCTCTTCCGCCAGGCGGCGTAAACCCGCCCCAATTAACCGTCGTATGGGCTAAGGACACGATTACCCGATTGCGAAAATGTATCGAGAGTGAAAGTAACTTTATTCCTCTTAAATGACACCGGTGTCTTTCCCTCAACGTCTCTTTTTTCTAAGCCCTGAAAAATACACAAGAACGTTGGCCACGGATTAATATTTCCCGTACTCACCGGGCGCGAACGGGTGGCGCCGCTGGTCGTACCCACCTCTTTTCTTTTCCCTCTTCTTTCTTCCGTTCTGCAAAAGAAGAAAATCTCTTATCGATGCAGTAAAGCGCGCCGTTTTTCCGTTTTAACACCCGAGAGACGACGAAACGACCGCAACCCTCGCCCCCGATTTTAAAATAAATCGTGGGAATTGTCGTTTTCGTCGCGGCGCGTGGATGGAAGAAACTAAAAGTTTACCTTTTTTCCGGCCGTCATCCGGGGGGCGGGCATCTCCTGAAACGAAATTCGTTCTTTGGGATTAAGGTTTCGCAAGAAGAAACGAAGAGAATTTCCCTCCGCCGGAATTCTACGATATTCTACGTTGGTTTCGTTTGGTGTAATTTTACAGGTTTTAGGAATTACTCACCTGGAAGTCGGCGTCCAAAATAGACACGTCCTCGAACTTGGCCAAATTTCCCAGACCGGAAGCGGCGGGAAGACGTCGGTAGTTGTGCTGAAAGGAAAAAGAAAATCCATGGAGCGTAACGTACTAACGGTAACGCAATACACCAAGAATGCGTCGCTCGTTCCGAGGCACCCACCTACCCACTTTTAACGCCCGAAATTATTGGGAAACGAGTCCCTCCTTTTCCCGGGTGTGGGTAGGTACGAGGCCGGCCTCGGGTCTTCTCTCTGTACGGTTTTTCTAATCGGACAAAACGCTGATTCCGGGATCCTGAATGTGTTTCCGGCGCTAAATCCACCAACCCAACGATTCCCAGAGTTTGTCATCTGCCGCCCACTTCACCCTTTCTCCCCTACTGGGTTTACACATAGTTAAGTGGTATTCTGGCAGTTTTATATATTCTCCATCCCAGGCGCCATTAGGGAGGTTGCGGCGGACGTTTTCATCACGAAAACGTGTACATCGGACGTTCAGCGCCGCCTTCCTGTAAACCTAGAAGTTTAACAATGGCGTTCGACTGACGTTCCAAACGCTAATAATAAACCGACCGAAAAACTTGCCTTCGGAATATCGGCGGTTTGGGTTTGGCCACCGGAAGTCGGGGAACCCGAACAGTGGCGGAGTTAAAATTGTGGATGGCGCTGTTCGTTGCCGGATTAAAATTATTATAAAAAGGCAAAAAAAGCATGATTTCCGGGCGGGGAAGAACTTCCAAAAAATATCCTAAATGTCTATGAACGGTAAAATTTTCGTCCGGTCTCGCCCCACCCCGGACGCCACGCACATCCCTTTCTATTTCCTGCCCCTCCGGTTCCAAATTCAATGGCGTCGGTATAGGAATCTCTCTGCCAAATTTTGGAAATTTTGCTTCTTCCAGTCCCCGCATGTAACGCCGGAAAGACGTCCACGCGTCATTTTGCCAGGTTTTGTTTTACGTTTTCGGTTTGCCAAAGGGTCGAAATGTCCGGAAGTGAAAGATATGAAAGGGGTGGAAGTTTGAACCGCGGCCACACTTTCCCTTACTTCCTTTTCTGTAACGGCCTGAAGAGTAAAGGTAAAATAACGGTAAGAAATATACTTCTGGACTAGATTCTTATACTTTTTTCTCCACCCGTGTAGTTACACCACGTTAAATGCTCGCGCCTTAGGCCCGCGTCGGTACCGTAGTGTTTTAGTTTACTTTCCCGGCTATTAAGCAGGGCTATTAACGAGGGAAAGTATCGGAATCGTATCAAATTTGATCCTTCGTGTTGTTTGCTTTCTTCACTTATCTCCCTCCATGTTTTGAGACCTTCCGTACTCAAAAATGTCAAACCCGCCCAAAAATATTCCGTGTATATTACGTTTAATATCTGGGGATGAGTAAAGCTTACGAAACAAAATTAGGTACGGTGGCTTGCTTACGAGGGGCATCGGTGCTATTAAATTTTGATGGTTAAAGGTCAAGGGGGCGAGGAGATAATGGGTAATCAAGTATCATATCTCGAGAGGGAGTGGGAGTTAATGGAGATTTTACTGGTTATTAGTACAGTAGAGCATAGATTATCCGAACACCGATCAACTGAAACATCGATTAACCGAAAGCGTTCCAGTCGGACTGCATAGGGACGTGTGTCGTTCTGAATCGAACGTTTTTGATACTAGATTAACTTCTAAAGTATAATTTTTTGGTTTTTATATTTTTCAATATATTTATTTTGTTTGTACAAAATAAAGAAATAATTTTTAACGATACAATAGATACAACGATTATTATTATAAAAATTTTCGTTACGCTTAACATCGACGAAAATTCAACGAGAAGCGACACGCAACGGAGAAAAATTTCAACGTGGGATATACTAATATACTGTATTAATAATGTATTTTTTTGCACATTAGCGGTTATCCCAAAAATCAATTTTCCGAATATGTCCCCAATTGATTCGGATAATCGATGCTCTACTGTATTTACTGTACAATTATAAAACTCGTCCCGACCCAGGAAATTAAGTATTTTGCCATTTTATAATAATTCCTATTAGGTTTCTTTATAAGAAAATGTGGCAACGAGTGGCGCCACACGCAATTTTAGTTTTTACCATTAATGATGTAAAAGTTATTTAAAGTTATTAGAGGTAAAAAAATTCGGCCACGGTGGCCGAATTTTTTTACCTCTAATACCGTGAAAAAGTGTAGGTGCGGACCGTACTCGCTACCATATTTTTGTTCCCTGAAATTTTGTGGCGCCTCCGGCTCCAACGGTTCGTTGGAACTCTGCTGTAGAATCATCATAATACGCAGCCAAACCCGTACGTTTTTCTTTCAGATATAACGTATGCGGTGTGTTTCCTTTCCAAAAATGTCGATGGGGATCGATGCCACCCTGCCAGAAACTCTATTATAGGCCAAAATAAATGTATACTATCATCGAGTAACGTTGATCGGCGGCATTTTTTAAAAAATACACGTAAACACCAAAGTTTCGAACACTAGTATTCCGTTTGACGGCGCCGGCCTAGACGTATTTCCTGCCACACGCTTACGGCCCCGGAAATTCCTTTCTGCGACAAGAGTGCCAAAATTTAGAAAAGATGAAACTCGTCCGATCTTCCGAAATTACACAATTCGTAAAACTGTATATGTACTATCTTAATTTCCCACTGATAAATTCTAATGGTACGGTGGTCCTCTTTGCAGTTCAAACCCGATATTTTCAAACGCTTTGCAACTCTTCACATCCATATTGCGACTTAATAATAGCCTACTACTTTTGTGTATGCCGATTACATAAATGCAATATAAAAATTCTACAGAGAATAATTGACGATAAGACAAAAGGAAACATTCTCGATTTAAAATAACACACATCTTTAAAAACGGCGGAACTCTGATACTTCGTAACAAAAAATTTTACTTTTTTGCAATTTTGGATTTCTCCAGTAATGAAAAAGATGACCCTTTTTTGGCCCACTTCCGTTCGAGCATTTGTCGCCGAGCCAATCGGCCAGTAATACCCACGTCCCTTTATTCGTACACGTAACTCCATTCAAAATCTTGGTCTAAGTACGGGGATTTTTATTTAGTAAAAATGGAAGCCGATAGAGATCTTATCTGCTACAGTTTCTTCCGCAGTAGTCCGCGGTTGATCCGACTTCGTTACCGCGTTTAGATTCGTCTACGCACTACGTAAGTTCTTACGTAGACCAATCTAAAGGTGATAATTTTGTCGCATTGGCCACAACGAACGGCGACAAACCAGTTTCCGTTTTTACTGCAGTGTTACGCGCCGCCACTTGTATTTAAAATATTGTCGAGAAAGGTTAGACGTTATCTGTACGACCGTTCCGATTTTCTGACGCACTCGAGAAAATCTAATTTTCACTTTGCTCTCGAGAAAATCTAATTTTCATTTTATTCTGTCAAGAGTGTAACTGGCCGGAAATCGGATATTAAAAACACTAAGTGTGCCAAAACTTGTGAAACGAACAGTTCCGTAATAAACTACGACAGATCCGACCAATTACGGAAATTCGACACGGAGGTATTTGACCAAAGATCAGAAATCGTTATAACGAGATTAAGAACTGTAGGCACCGACTAGTAAGATCATAACTATGCTCTAAAACATAAAACACATCCCAACGGAATATAGCGTTTAATAGCCAATGTGTACAACATTTCAAAAAGTAGAGATTTGCCAATTATTGAGTTGGCCCATAAGTTCTGACGTTTTTCTTAAGTGAAAATTTTGCGTGAGAAATAAAATGTTTTGGCAATACATTTTATGTTATTCGATAGAGAATTATGTGCTCTACAAAATAGTGTGTTTAGTTTTTTTATGCTGATATACTTTTTGTTCTTTTCAGGTCAATAATGGAGTGTAAAGTCGACAAAAAAGAGCATTTTCGACACCTTCTGCTTTTTGCATTTAATCGAGATGCCAAAGCCACAGCAGCTGCTCGAGAGATTTGTGAAGTGTATGGCGAAGAAGCATGCCTCTTAGGAAGGTGTCCAAAATGCTCTTTTTTGTCGACTTTACACTCCATTATTGACCTGAAAAGAACAAAAAGTATATCAGCATAAAAAAACTAAACACACTATTTTGTAGAGAACATAATTCTCTATCGAATAACATAAAATGTATTGCCAAAACATTTTATTTCTCACGCAAAATTTTCACTTTAAAAAAAACGCCAGAACTTATGGGCCAACCCAATATATTGGACTGGGGACTAGAACTTTCTACTCTAAACATTTTGAAAGCCGTATTACAAAATTTGTTCTATCATAGTCTCGCTACTTTGTGTAATTTGTACCTTTAAATATTCTTTGCCGTTAGCTAACCAAGTCGTTCCAATCGAGTAACGTTAAAATTATGTCACGTAATTCGATTTTACATTAATTTCAATTTTTAACTCTGATTCTATATTCGGTTTATCTTCTTTTTAATTCATTCCAATTAAAGCAAAGTAGTTACAATTGCGGCTTTGAGTTCTTCAGCATTGGATACAGTTTTCCTCCATACACATACATCCCTAGCTATTAGACCCCATAGATTTTCTATGGGATTCGAATGTGGGAATAGCCAGCTCGATCCACCACTCGAGCACCATTATCCAGTAACCACCGATAGAGTTCGCATTGTGGATAGGTACGTGTACATTATCTTGTTGCAAGTGCCGCCCAGTTTTTCTCCAAATGGCAGAAGATGCGTATCCCAGGGGTTTCGACGCTGGACTGCCTTGTCGGGCCAGTTACCAATGCTAAATTTCTGATCCCCCTCCTCGCCCACGCTTGGCAAACAAAGACCCCATCTCTCCTAAGATCGTGCCGAATTGAACTTTTTTCTCCTCAGTCTAAAGGACTCTGTGCCATTTACGTTCGTGACATTTTATCTTTGGTCTTTTTTGTTGATGATGCTTCTCTTGTTTATACACTAGATGTTTTGTTGATTTTACCACCCAGGAAAGTGTGGACTTGTGATCGTCGTCAGGTCTTTGTGCATTATTATTTTCCGGATAAGTGCCGATTTCTGCTTCCTAATTGACTTGGAATGCCACCCAGTTTGTTGTTTTTTTCTTTCCGTCTGGCACACTAACTTTAATATATTTGGCTATAACAGGACAAGATCTCTCTGGCTGCTTTGCCATAGCTCTTGCATGACTTCCGGCCGACGGGAGTCCATTAAAATGAAAATAGAATAAGGAATTCTTTTATATTCCTGTCACTAGTTTTTTGACTAGCGACAGGAATAAATGTAAATAAATGTAATAAAAATTTATAATTTCAAAAAATCAAAATAGCCTGATATTTTTGCAATACCCTGTATATTTTTCATTTCCTTAAAAAGTATCTTTATAAGTGTGTATTTTAAAATTGTCTTTCTCTGTTAATATTTTTTAAACCAAGAAAAATAAGGCATACTAGTTAAAAACAAACTACATATAATGTTCTTTTTTTGTGTAAAAACTATAGATTCAATTTGGAGTATATAATTATTTTCTATTTTTTATAGCTCAATAATTTGGCCTGTATAAATTTTTTAAAGTCAAATATGCCTAACGTGGCATGCAGAAATGGTTTGCCCATTTTGGAAGAACTTTTAAGGCTGCATAACATATTGCGGGTTGCAGGAGCATGCGCATTTAGTATGCATGCACCAATAATACACATAAATTCTAGTTAGAGATCTTTGTCGAGAAAGATGGCAGAAATTGTTCTTAACGGATAAATTTAATTTTTCCGCTGGAAATTTTACCGGTTTTGTATTTCATCCAGCCTGACCGGAAACCACAGAAGGCCATGTGTAAGTTTAGGGCGGCAAGTTCCCCATTCCGCAGTCTATTCTGCGCGCACAGTTTCGGTTTTGTCGCATTGCCTCGTTGTTCATGTTTAGATTTGTTTGACAACTAATTTTCCTCACCCTGCATAACACTGTAATTGGTGATTGAATTTTTTTTTTCAGAAAATTGCCTCAGAAACAATAAAACTGACAAAAGAATTCATTTTTGAAGTGTAAAATCAGAAAAGAACAGTTTTCTTTTTTTATCCTCACACCACAACAACACTAGGCCATGCCAGAGTAAGGAAACAGAAGGAATACTTAATGATTCAAATTTACGGGCCTGGATATGGCACCGTTGAATTTGCAGTCGTTCTGAAATTTAAAGATTTTGAAAGGTCAACATTTATCACCAAATTCCAAATGGATCAACAAAACAAATGTGCCCACAGAGACTGCAATTTGCTAACAATGGCAAGACAATAAGGGCATGGCGTACGTAGCTTTGTCTTGATTCAAAACTATTTTAAAACTGTACGACCCATACGTTGAACTCTACAGGAACTTTGTCGAATTTAGTGTAAATGTATTATATATGATGCATTTAGTGTAATTTATGATTAAAAAAATTACCTTTTGCTTTTTAGTTAATGGCATTCTCATCATATATTTTTCTTCATACCTAAAATAAAAAATTTTTAAATTAATTAATGTGAGAAAATATAACACATTTAACTAATTTGATAATTAAGTTATTAAGCTTTACAAGCAGAACTTGCAAACATATTTCAAAACTAATTATATGTTAAATTTTGTAAATTATATATATATTCCCAATATCTGCAAAGAATAAAAAGTACAATCAACAGATTTTTAATACAGTCAAACCTGTTTTTATGTGGGGGATAGGGACTGCATTAAAAAAGACGCATTAAAAAAAATCTCACGAAACTTCACGAATGGCTGTAAAAAATAGTTTTTGCAACACAATTAAAAAATATTTTTTTATGCGGTCAACAGGGACCGCATAAAAAAAGTCTCACATAGAAAATAACTCAAAACCGTATGAAATAGAATTTATTGACAACAGATGTCAGCACTTGACTGCATCGTCTGGTCTATCGTCTGTTTTACATATTTTTGTCCAGGTGGTGTTTTGTTGACTTAAAAAGTAAATTATTTCATTTTTCGCATATTCATGCAATAATATTACTATAATAAGTGCATTTATGCTATAATAAGTTTATTTAGCTATAATAAGTCAATGTGAGACATGACGAATCGCACGAAACTAGTCGCCAACTATACCGCACAAATAAAAATCGCACATAAAAAGAGCGCATAAAAACAGGTTTGACTGTAATTTACAATTTCCAGATGACACTTATATTTTTAATACCATATTAAATGTTTAAACAACATTATATGGAATTAATTTAAAACAATTTGGGCTGGTTAAAAAGATATTACAGTAGGGTCCCTCTCCGTTACCACCTCCAACGTACAACCGTGTTTTTGGTCCATTTTGTATAATTTGACCTCGAATATGTGACCATCTGGCAGAGTCTAAGCTGGCAGTTACTTCAAATGCAACTTCTCTGTTCTTTTTTCAAACAGTGACAAATTAAGACCTTCCGGAGCCCATAGAAACCGAAAATTTGGGCCTTCTACATAATTTGGGACCCACTAGGCAACATGCTTCAAGTACCCAGCGGGCAATCCGACACTGTTTCCGGGGTACTATTATGGTTATCACTAACTGTCGAAATGTAAACTTCTCTATGGTAATAAGAATATTAAGGTGACTGGCAATCTGCATTTGTTAACACAACCATAAATTCCTTAAAAACTAACATTTCACCTTACTCAAAAGCCTCTGTCAATAACTAACCTTTCAAAACCTTTATATTTCCAGCAAGTTACAATGTTTACTTGAGTGAACAAATGTTTTCAAATCTCCACTGAGATCTGCTTCAGGTTCGATGGTGTTCCAACCTTGGAATGCCAGGAATTTGAATTTTTAAAAACCAATTAAATTCAAGTGTTCGAACTTTAATACACAAAATTTCAAATATTTATGTCATACTGTGATATATTGGGCCCCAGTCCTCATACTAATGTTTTAGCTAGAAATTATGTGAATAAAATGTCATCAATGTTGGGGATCTTTCTCATATGCATATTGCCATGCGTATGATATTGTGTTGTTGTCCTTGTAGTTCATGCAGTTCCCTGTTCTGTTAGCTTTATATATTTCTAGTTTTTCAAGTGTTCTTATGTGATCAGTATGGAATGATTTTGTTATGAGAACAGCATTGTCCAAGTCCGCATATATATTCAGGTCTGATGCATATGTTGCCAGTGCTATGGTGTACTTACCCTTATCTATGACATATTTATGTTCTTTTAGTCTTTTTTGTAATGATCTTTTTGTCAATCCTATGTACACTAAGTCTCTATGAGACCTGTTATCCTTGATTGGTACTCTGTACACCCCTGGTGCCCGCATGTTACTTGGCTTGTCTTTGTCATTCCTTAGCAATGCATATATTGTTGGGTTCTTGTGTATGCTAGTTTGATCCCTTTCCTTTCTGCTATTTCCTTATATAAGTGATAAAGGGTTTTGTTGTACTGGATGAGGATGCATTTTCTATTAAGCACCCATTCCTGTTCTGGAAAGCTTTGTTCATGTTCGTCGCGGACTCCTGTGTCTGAAGTGTGTAGCTCCCGGGTTAACCTACGAATCATGCTTCTCTTGTATCCGTGAGCAACTGCTATATCCTCCAGGCATTTGAGATCTTTGGCCGTGTCTTCACTTCTGGTGTTGTGCGTGAATGCTCTTTTTATCAATGCCGTGAAAGCAGCTATTTTATATTGATATGGGTCTTCTCAGTCCACTGGGATATATAATGGCAAGAACCCTGGTTTGTAGTATACCTTCGTTTGTATTTCTTTTTTGTAGAATTGCATGGAGATGTCTAAAAAGTGTACATACAAGGGCGACATTTGGTCTAGTTTGAGTGTGAGCCCATATGGGTATGAGCCCATATTCATGGCTTTTAAAAAATTGTTGACATTTGGCTTTTCCATACCACAATTACATCATATCTATATATCTCCTGTATAATATGATGTCCTGTGTAAATTTTGGGACGATCCTTTGTTCCAATTGCCTCGTTAGGCAAAGTTACTTCAAATATCAAGGATTCTCACAGAATGTCTATGTAGATATTCTACGAATATCTTTGATGTTTGAAATTAATTGACTGAAAGTTATTAACAACACTCAAAAAGATTTTGACAAAATAGTAAATCATTAAAAAACAAATTACTAATGAAACTGTCTTTACTTTGATTGCTTAAAATATCTAAAATTTTCATGTCAAGCAATCTATTGTCTTTGCAAGTTGTTGCAAATTCTGTAATACCGTATTTTGAAATAAGAGTTATAAAAGACACTGCCTGTTTTGCGCCCATCCGCCCATCCACCACATGTGACCACTTTTGATTTTCCTTCAAGAGTGATCACAAATGGGAGGTTGTACTGTATGTACTCATAAAATTCAAAATTAAAACAAACAAGTTTTCTTTTAATAGAGTATAGTGTAACTTTTTGTACAATGCCTATTTTGCAAGTTATCTTGGCAGATTGATTGATTAAAATGGATCACCCCAGATATGCAAGATATGTTCTATAAGTAGTAATTTAAAAAAATAATTAATCTCTTTGTACTTAAAACACTATCAATCTAGTGTCCAAATTCGTTAAAGTATCATTTTTTGTCAGTCACCAATTCAAATTCATTGATGAGTATTGACATACCATTAAGGCTAACTACAGTTAGCCATAAAAATGAATGACTTTTGGAATCTATTAATTAAGTATAGTTTGTTGGCTGCAATTTGAAAAAATTGTACATATATAAATTTCCACTGTCATCCAACTGTCTGTCTTTCTTTAATCTCGAGAATGGAGTTAGATAGATGAAATCCCAGACCAGATATGGAAACCTTAGGGGCAGGAGACCCCAATCAACCATATATCAGGTCAGTCCATAAGTTTGTGAGCATTTTTATGACCTTGAGAAAAATCTTGTTTTGCTGTTAAAAATGTCAGTCTAATGTGATAATTTTTACATCGAAGTGTTAAATTGGATCTCATTCATATAATACTGTTCAGAATTGTGAACATTTCAGTTGTTTACTTTCGTTAAAATGGAAGTAACCGACGAATATAAAAGACACGTTTTATACTTTTTATTTTTAAGTGGTGAGAATGCTACAAATGCAGCCAAAAAAATAAATACTGTACATAATCAAATCGTAATTAGTTCAAGGACTGCGCAGAAGTGGTTTGAAAGATTTAGAAACAATGATTTTAGTGTGGAGGATAAGGCTCGTACCGGAAGATCCGTCGTCGAAGTCGACGACGGATCTTCCGGTACGAGCCTTATCCTCCACACTAAAATCATTGTTTCTAAATCTTTCAAACCACTTCTGCGCAGTCCTTGAACTAATTACGATTTGATTATGTACAGTATTTATTTTTTTGGCTGCATTTGTAGCATTCTCACCACTTAAAAATAAAAAGTATAAAACGTGTCTTTTATATTCGTCGGTTACTTCCATTTTAACGAAAGTAAACAACTGAAATGTTCACAATTCTGAACAGTATTATATGAATGAGATCCAATTTAACACTTCGATGTAAAAATTATCACATTAGACTGACATTTTTAACAGCAAAACAAGATTTTTCTCAAGGTCATAAAAATGCGCACGAACTTATGGACTGACCTGATACAAACTTCCGATGCAAACAAAAGTCATGTTATTTCAATTCAAAACTTCCCCCAAAAGCAGTTAATAGATGACCAGCACGACTCTGTTGTTGAAGGAAAAGTATGACTTACAGGGGCAAGCCAACTACTAATAATTTGAGGTAGAGCATATATTTTTAAATTTTAAATTAAATAAATTAAAAATATAATTAAAAACTGCAGCTCTGCATTGTGACGATGTCACAATAAATAATTGCTTGTTAGAATTTAACTTATTCACGAATAATCAAAACATAAGTGTTACAAAATATATACTCATATTCATAATTATTAAATTAATTAGTAAAAAAAAACACTACCATAATGTAGACTATATTACTGGCCACAATTATATACATTACAGACAACTCACCCCAAATGGAATCAAGAAAGGAGAGACAGTGAATACTGTGAAATTAATAAACTGAATGAACTGATAAATATAACTGTTCATTCAGTTTAACATTCTAACACATGCACAATGTTTCTAGTATTATTCTGTAAACAAAATGTTCTGTAACAAATATTCTAACTTAACATTCTCAAAAAGCAATAATTCAATAATTATAAATAGAATCTTAATGAACTTCATTATCAATTATGGATGCAATTCATTAAAGACAATTCTACATAATGCAAAGAAAAATTTCCAATTATATTTATTTAAATATACAAGGTGCGTGGAAAGTAGGCATTGAGAAATCACTAATTTTTGTAATAATAATAATGCAATCATAAAATTTGTGTATGCCTGTACATCAATAAATGGAATTTTAAAATATGCACATCAACAGTGCGAACAGTAACAGAGAGGCACACAGAAAAGTGACCTGTTCACGTTACGATCCCAGGTAACTTTAGGAAGCTGGTGGATGGCACTGGTGTCTACAATGAATTTTAAGATGTACACCTGTATTTCCATTTAATAAGGTACACAACAAATAATTTTCATCGTCACTACATTAGAAATATAGCAATTTCTCAATGCCCAATTACTCTCCACCCACCCTGTACTGTACATTAGATAGACATATTATAGATACACAGTTAAAGTATTATCATTAACAATAATAATGATGGTTTCTTTATTCACATGGAATTTAAATACTTTTTATTGTATTGTTTTCCTGTGGAACAATTAAACACTTACAAATTTTTTTACATTTTATAATTCTTAATTTTATATTTAATTGTAACCATGGATCACTGAATAGGCAAGAGACAAGAAAATTAACATTCAGGCGTTAAACTATGTACCAATATCGTTATAATTACTAGCACTTTCAACGTCTTCATCAGGTAGATAATAATGGTTAAAATCCTTTTTCGAACCAAAAAATTTTTTGAAATGAACAAACCGCTTTAGAACTTTGGAACAAGATCAACAATGGAACTGAGCGAGAAGAAATTTAAACATGCACGCGTGGTGACGTAGCGCATGCGCTATAAAATACTGAGACGTGGAGCTAGAGGTGTTGCCTTAATCTGTTATATAAGTTGACCCACATAACAGGTAAATCAAGCGTGGGTGTGTTGCACAGATTTAGTGCAGCGGTAAGAAAGGCCTCCCAAATAAACACGATGCTCCTGTTATTACAATGCCTGAGCATCACCACCTGGTCCCACAGCGAGATGTATAGGTGCTGTAACACCATTCTTGCTAGTTCGGTATCACCTTTGCCTGCCCTGATGGAAAGTTGGTGTTCGGAAATACGACAAGCCAACATTCTAGTTGTCGCACCAACATGGTGTGAATACCGGATGTAGTATTTTCCTTTGGGATAGAGTAAACTCCAGACCTCTCTAGTACGGAGGTAGCATCCCTGTCATTACACAATAGCCTCCTAAGATTTGGCCGTGGGGAGACTGGTAGAAAAAGCACGTGTTGCCAAAATACTCGGCAAGTATGGATGGTGACTTGGCCACAGAATGGTAATACGGGAAGGACTACCGCGCATTCCTTCGGAACATGTAATGCCATGGCAGGAAAGAGCGATCTTTTGACCTTGTTTAAGAAGTACCTGTACTTGGCATTAGTGTACCCTGCCGCATTTACTGCTGAGCGAATGGCATTAAGTTCAATGTCGACAGCTGTTTGATTGAAAGATAACAAAAAAGCCCTTCTAATTAATGGGGCGATAGCTGCATTAACATAATGCTGCGGCTGGAATGCTGTAGCAGGGATTAAAGGTGGTATGCAGCTGAATTTATGGAACACGGAGTACGATAAAGCTCCCTGGGATTTGGAGATGTTTAGATCTAAAAACACAACAGCCCCTTCATTTTCTTTTTCCCAGGTAAAGCTGATGGTAGAATAAATCTTCATGAGTGAACTTTTGAGGGTGAGGAAATCCTCCTCCATGTCCTGCCAAGCTACAAGGATATCGATCTACATATCTGAGGTATAACAATGGGTATGCTATCGTGAGGGGGAAATTGAAGACCCTTTGCTCAACATGCCTCATGAGTAACTCCGCCAATACAGCAGAAAGAAGTGAGCCCATGGGGACCCCTTTGTTTCTGTAGGTATATCCTCCCATTAAACCGAAAATAATTGTTTTCGGAAATAAAAAGCAGGGCATCACGTATCTCTAAGACCTGCTGCACTGTAAAGCACTTCTTGACGAGAAGAGTATTTGCAAGCATGACAGCCTCGAACTGAGGAACCGAGGGTTAGAGTGCAACAACATCCAACTTGTAAAAACTATACTCATTACAGGATAAGTTACCCAAGACCGAAGAAATTGATGTTTTTGCCTCAATGGAGGAAGATGTAACCCAGGGGGAAAGAGGCAGGAGTTCACTTAGTAGCTTGGCGAGCACCTTTTCAAGGTGATAGGTTGGGTGAGTCCTTTTATTAACCAGCAGCCTCGATGGCCAACCCTCCTTATGAGTTTTAACCTCAAAAAAGAGTCTAGGACACACTACGTTTGACGGAGGACCCACGCGCCCAGGAAGAGCAGAAATACTAGGAAAAGATATTATTTTCTTAGTCTTCCTTAAGACAGTAGGAGTTGGGTCAGACTGCAAGACTACCGTGTGGGAGTGGTTGAGGAAGTCTGCGGCCCTGGCTAGAAAGTCGTCTTCTTTACATAGGACAAATTTCTTTTCCTTGTCCGAGATCAGAAGTCATAAATTGGACGTCTCCAAGTACTGCCTTACAGGCAGTACTTGGAGACGTCCAATTTATGACTTCTGGGGTGTTCACAAAGTTATTGTTGTCACTCATGGAACACTTTTGAGAAGTGAGTGTTGAAACGATGGAAAGCTCCATACTTGGGAATTTGGTAGCAGCTTGACAGTTCTTGAGCGCTGATAAGATCGCCAGGACCGCATCCGAGGCACTGGTATCGTGTGGTGGGGGATATACTTGGGTTCCCTTTGTATAATCTTGAGAATCCGGGGAGGAACGTGCTCCTCCGTGTAATTGTAGAACGGGACTGGCTGCGCTTGCCTACGTTGCCTACGTGTAGCCTCCAGGAGCCATCTGAATTTCTTATTTAATTTCAAGGCTATCTTTTCAGCAAACACTGCTGCAATACTTTGTAGTTTTCCCAGCTGGACGTACAGAGAGGCCGGGTAGCAAGCTTTTGTAAACTGTTGATGGGCGAGATATAATTTTAGCTCCACATCGGCTAGAGATTTACGCTTACATTTAATTAACTTCAAAAGTAGCGATTTCTCCACATTCAGCAGGGCACTTCAAAGGCATGCAGGAAAGGCTGTTTGGTTGATGGTGATGCACTTCGGGATTATGCCGTGTCCTCTACACTTAAGTAAGAAGATCAGCTGGGCATGTAACTTATACCACTGCTTTTTCAGATTTAACATGGTAAAAAAGGTTGTCCGTTGTCCAGAATTCATCTTAAAAATTAATTGTAATGATGGTGGACTTCACGCCGATCACTGAATAGGCAAGAGACGAGAAAATTAACATTCAGGCGTTAAACTATGTAGGAATATCGCTATAATTACTAGCGCATTCGACAAAACTATTTTCATCTTCGTCAGGTAGATAATAACGGTTAAAATCCTTTTTTCGAACCAAAAAATTTTTCCCAACTAGTTTCGTCGAAAGCGCCAGTAATTATAGTGATATTCGTACATAGTTTAACGCCTGAATGTTAATTTTCTCGTCTCTTGCCCATAATATTTAAGCAAAATATTCTGCTTGTGAACATTATCCAATTGACAAATCTTGTGATAAATTATACAAGTTAACAAATAATAATATCCCAATTTAAGAAATCCAGAACTTCAATTTTCTTCATAAGAATGGTATCAAAGGTATCTTCAGACTCAGAAGCCATCCTTAATCCAAAAATGTTTGTATTTTGACACACACACACAACACAACGTAATTCAAAATCATTTCATTTTGGCATTATTCCCAAAAATACATCTAGATACTTATCAATAAACTCTTAAAAATTTCTTCTGTGCTAAACTGTTTCACAAGCACATGGAGTCTAACTATAAGAACTATTTCACATTCTACGCCATATCAATACATTAAGCTGTATTGATCAGCATCTGACTGACTTTTAAGATAACATTTTATACCATTAAAATTAAAAATTTTGCACAGAAATATAGAAAACATTAAAATTTATTTAAATTTGACTATTTATTTACAAACTGACTCAATATATATAAATGAGGATATTTGTTCTCTATGCACTCCTAGGCTGTTTAACCTATAGGTATGAAACTTGGCAGTTACTATCAACATACTTCTAACGTAGATAATGTCATACATACCACCCCAAAATATGGATTGAATTTCTGTATATAAATTAATTTCTGTTTATATTTTATTTGCTGTCTTTACATGTAGTGCCATCTATTGGCAAAACAATTTAAAAATAATAAACTAAATATAATTTTTAAAAAACAAATAAATAAATAAATATTATATCCATTCAACTATGACAACAATGATATAGCACGAAGCGGATACGCTATATCATTACTACAACCGGTAGCACATAGCATTCACCTTTGTGGAGTCAAAAGTGTTACACTGTGAAAACTATATAAGTATTTAATTCTCAGACCTAACAACTCAGGATTTTTCATTTGTGAATGGTACTTTCTTAATTATTATAAGTACCCACCGGCAGCTGAATGGATAAAACCACAGAACACTGGTAGTTCACCATTCTGCTGGATATGCACAAACCCATAACCATGTGGAGTTTTTGAGGTTTTCTCCATGTTTGTAACACTTAAGTAGGGGCCAATTTCCCATAAAGTCCTGCCAGGAGGCACTTCCCCTGGCACATCACTCACGTGTTGCATTGCCATAACCAAATAAACCAAACTACTTTTTCCATAAACTGACTATTTACAAGGACATATTTCCCATGTAGTTTATAGGCATTCTGATGTTCTTAAAATGGGTTTTACCACATACATTTTCAAATTTACAATTAATAAACCTGGGTGTAACAACTTAGTAATTAATAAAAGTACTGTATGCGTGTTATCTACCTTAAGAGTGCATATTAAACTATTCCAAGTAAATACTTACATAGAAAAATTATGAAGTATGTTAAAAGTTAAATAAATAAAAACAGAATATGTAATAGAAATTATAATTTTGTCATAATAAACTATACTTATTAAAAATATTTTCATAACTCAAAACTAGCAGATCTTTCTCTTGTAATCTTAAACAATGCATTACTTTTTATGAATAAAGTTTTCAAACAAATTTTATAAGAGTACTAGAGAATTTTACCCCCTTATTCCCAATATACACTACTTGTAAAAAAAATTTTATGATGATTCATCAATTCCCAATGCCCTATTCCTATTTTCCTTACTTATGTATAAAGTTTGTCCATAAATGTCTTGCTGCACTTTTATTTATATATATGGAGTTAGTGGTCGAGCAGCACCAGGTCATCATTCAATAAAGGTGGGAGACACCAAATTTTGATATTTTTTATTTTTAGCAATAGGGTCAATGCCACATTATCCAACAATTTCAAAACAATGAGCGGGTGTCCACGAGCCGTGAGGTGGGTATTGGTGGCAATGTGCCCGCAAGTGCCATGAACCGGTCATTGCAATGCATGATCTATACGAGGCAGTAAGCCCATGGTGTGTATTATACAGGGTGGGCCAGCGAAAACGAAACGGCAGAGTGTTCGTGTTCGTCCAAGCAAAGCGCTCGGACAGGTCGATCTTTTGCTCCAGGGGACATCTTTTGCAATAAAGTTTTTGCGATTCTGAATATTAACTAAACAAACATTTCTTTCGAAATAAATGTTTGTTTAGTTAATACAAAATAAATGAGTTTTTAAAATTTTTTGTTCTCTGTTGTATTCAGAATCGCAAAAACTTTATTGCAAAAGATGTCCCCTCGAGCAAAAGATCGACCTGTCCGGGCGCTTTGCTTGGACGAACACGAACACTCTGCCGTTTCGTTTTCGCTGGCCCACCCTGTATATAAAATAGGTACTATTGTCTTGCAGGCTTTGCTCACTTGTTCAAAAATTTCATGACAATTCATTGATTCCCAATGTTGCCATTATTTGGGGGGCAGAAAAAGACAATGCAACAATTTTAAGCTAAGTATTTTATATAGAGACAGACAGAGTAGATTTGCCAATGGCAGAACATAAATCTTTAAGATTTTAATTCATAAATTATGACAGGAATTCATTTTTCCTAATTAAGACACAATAATATAACCATTTACTAAAATGTAATTAAAAGCTGTTTATCATAAAAGTTTATTATTTTCTGAATAGCAATAATTAATGTCTGTATCAATAGAAGAGAGCTTATCTAATAGACATAAGTGATTTTTTTCAACAAAACTCTGTACTTACTCTTGCCTTTCCTTCATTTCTTTATTTCGTTTTAATTTATGATGGCCAACTGAATCCTATTTAAAAAAGAAAGATAATTTTACATTCAATTTTACAAGTCATTAAGAAACCATATTGAATTTATAAAGTATTTTGTGTGTAATATTTCAAAAAAATTAATTATAAACAAATTTAAAGCAGTGTTTTTATATTACTCTATTTAATGCTTGAAACATTCTCTGAAATTTTTTACAGTCAATGACTATTCAATGATTAAAAACAAAATATTTTATATTAAAAAATTTGTTTTGAAAAGGAAATACATCCTTTTAACTTACATATTATTACATTCCATATAATCAGAAAAACAAAATATACTGATAATATTTTTGGATTTGTCATTTCACAACTATATTGATAAATATCACAAAAATGTTCTAATATGAATGTTTGCTTAATAGTATTATTTATAACTGTAATTCTCACTTACTATACCAGGGCTGGCCAAACCTCGTCTTAACAGGAACCATATATCATTATCAAAAATACAAGTTTCAATAAAGAATGTGGCTTTTGTATTTTATATAATGGATACATATTCCGGTATATTTACTGGTAATTATAATTAAATATATGGAAGCTGCAGTTTGGCCACCAGGCTATATTCATTTCAATTTAATATATGACTATCAACAATATATCTTTATATATTTATAACAATGATTTGGAATAGAAATTGAAAAAATCAAATTTATGATGCAAAATTAATAACATGGGGCAAAATACAATGATTTGGCACCAAAAGAGCCATATAAAATATAGAACAGAACTTTATTGTTTGGACCTTCTTTCTCAAAATACAGATACTTAACACAACATAAACTGAACTATACAAATTCAATAATAATCTACAATTTAACTTTTTTTGTTTAAAAATTATTAGAATATTACCCAAGAAAATTTTGTATTTTCTTCAATAGCATAATACTTTTTAAAACCTATTTTTTATTATATATATATTAAAAAACTTAATTTTCTATTTCCAAGTAGAAGACTTGTATTTTTCTATGCTAAATCTGTTTATTTGTACATCGGGCAAATTCTATGGGCTTGCTGAGCATGCACTGCATACTTAAGAATTTTTGACTGTTAATATACTTTTTATATGACAACAAATATGCCAATAATAATTTAGTCTAACATGTAAATTCTTTTATCATTTGTGTTTGCTTTTACATTGCTTTTGAATTTGCGTTGACAGCTAGCGGCTAGCCGTTTTAAGTCAGTGCAATGCTTGCAGAAATTCGATTGCTTGCTCCTGTGGAGGTTTGCCGCAGCAAACAGGTGCGCCATTCAAAGCATTTAACATGGTCAGATTCTATCGAAAGCTTGCAGTACCCAGTCAGCATACATGTATTGTGTACAGGGTGGATCTACATAGGGACTAATAGGGCTTAAGCCCAGGGCCCACAAAAATTGAATTATCATCATAAATTTTTAATACTTTTTCATTATAATATATTTCATGTGTAGATACAATAAGCTTTTTAACAGTCCATACTTTTTTATTCACACCATATAACATTTCTTCCTATTGTTTAGTGCTAGAGATAAGCCTATTATTCTTGTTATAACTTTCAATATGCCCAAAAATTTTGGTTAGGATTCGCCTGTTGTATATGTACTTTTCTTTTCAGGCTGCCATGCATATATAATTCCAGCTTCAATTTTAAGCAAAAGATTTATAATTCAGATTTTAGTTTTAAGTTGAAGAAATTTGGTTTCTCAAATTCTCATCATCAAATGTGCAAGAAAATTATTTAATAATCACATGGTCAAACTTCCATAGTACAAAGTTCTGTATTTTAAATTTTTCTGTCAAAAGTTGAAGTCCTTTTACATTTAAAAATATCGCTATTTAACAGTTTAATTTCTGCATAAATCCAAGTTATATATATTACTAAATATTAAAATTGGTTAAAATAATAACTCATTATGCCTGTCAGACAGCCATTATATTACAATACAATTACTATACTCATAATGAGACTGAAACATCTGTATCCAAGGAGAACAGCAATTTTTTTGATGCCTTCAAAACTAAGAAACGGCTTTATTTCAAAAAAACATTTCAGGCCAAATTTTCAATTATGCAAATAAAGTTAGAATTGTTTGTTGAAGTGAAATAGCTTTTAGTAAAAAGCAAACTAAAAGTACAGAAAATTATTGTCTATTTTTCAATATAAATGCATAAAAGTATTTATTTCAATCATAACATTTTTTTCAATTTCAATATAAAACTAGTATAGCACCTTCTGTTTGATTTTTTCATATAAAATGCATGTGATACTCTCATTACTAATGTAAGTACAAGGATCATTTTGTGGTGAATAAAGCATAATTACACCACACTGTGTTTTGTTTTCACTACTAGAACATTTCCTATTCAAAGAATTCTTTACATGGAAATTCAGCTATAATTAGCATAACATTTGATTTTTAAATTAAACAATGTTATACATTCAATAACACAATACATGTTTAATATAAGTTCTTCAAAACAAATACCACCATTTTTAATTACTGTAATTATGTTTATTATTACCTGAGAAGAATGCATTGTATACTAATTGATAGAGTAAATGGTTTGAATTTTCTCTACCATCTGCAATCAAATGTATTTTTGTGGGCTACCTCTAGAAAGCAGTGTTAACAAAAATGGTAACTCTGCAGCAGAGCATCATGTTATGCAGTTCACAAAATCAGAATCAATTATCATCGTGCAATGTGAGTTTTGCAGATAATTTCAAAGTGATCCACAATGTAAGGCAAGGAATCTTGTTGAATAATGATGACCGAGTCAAAGTTTGCAGACTGAGAACACAAAACATCTTTTCTATTGTGGAGTCACCATTTTTGTTTACGGTGCTTCCTATAAACAGCATACAAAAAACATTTGAACGCAGAGGATTGATAAAACTGAAACAGTTTACTCTATCAATTGGTATGCAATGCACACTTCCAAGTAATAATTAACCTAATTACAGTAATTTAAAATGAAAGTATTTTTTTGGAAAACCCTGTTACAGGGATTAATTTTACCTAAATATCAGTTTAATATTTTGCATCGAAATGTTATTTATTTTAATGAATTACAGTATGTCAATTAATTATTATTAATATTAAGAGACAAACTATACAAAATTTCAATTTAATACTGTCTCTTTTAAAATAAGAAATAAATTAATTCTGTACCATATAAATATGTATTAATTAATTTGTTGAAATAATTAATATTTTGTTAATTTTTAAATCAGTTAAAATTCGTGATAAATTTTGATACATTAATTAATTCCACATAAAGCTTGCATAATAATTTCTTGTTAGCAACTAATGAGTAATTTTAAAATTCAAAAGTATTCCAGATAACTTAAAGTAAATAGCAGCTTTCCTCATAATAAAACTGAAACCAAAAAATATTTAAAACGTTTTTTAAATAAAAAAATAATCTAATTCTTCATTTTATAAAAAATTTAATTATGCAAAATTGTTAAATTATTCAATGTAGAATATTTTTTTGATATATGCTCTATATATAAAAATATTTAAAAGTTACCCATATTTCTTCTGGTCCTTCATCAAATTCTCTTTTCAACTCTTGCATTATACTACTGTTCAAAACTCTTTTCTTAGCTTTATCAAAAAGTTTCTTTCTCTTAACTTCTAGTGTATCATCTCCATCTATATACGATACAAATTATTTAAAAAAAATTTTTAAATCAAATGAATTATATTAGATAATTATTTCTTAAAACCATTTAATTTTAAAATAAATGCTTTACCATAATGCATTGGTAATAATTTAGGAGCCACATATACTTTTGATTTTTTTGTTTCATTTTGGTCTTCATCCTCCTCAGAACCAGACATTTCTTCTTCTTCGCTTTCCTGCAATATAATCAAATTACATTTGTGTGTACATCAATCACTACATTTAAATTTTTATCTTAACTATTTTAAGAAATTTAATCTTCTTCACATCCAAATCTTCTTAAATCCAAAACACCACGAAACTTAACATTCATGTATGTAAATATTAAAATTTGATAACTAGTATTATTAGCAGCAACTTTTAAAAAATTCATTCTTCTGTATAAAAATTTAATATCTTTGTACAAATTATTTAGTAGCTACTATTCAGAACAATATAACATACAAAATTAATTTGTATCTAATTATTAACTTACCCTAATTGTAGCCAGATAATTTGGCAGATTGTCTAGCTTATACAAAATTAAACATTATAACTCAATTATTAGTATTAACTTTGAATAAGTGCAATACCATTAATGATAATAGTTATAAAACATATCCCTATCAAACCACCTTATTAAATGTCAACAAACAATTTTCTGTAATAAAAGTATGTTTCAAGTTTAAAATCTGGCAATATTTTCATAATATGCAGAAGATCAGAAATAATATGTTAAGTGTTCCACCAATATTGCTTAATTATTCCAGATAAAGCTGATGACATGAATTAATGAATGATAAATATCATACTAAAATCTACAGTGGATGAAGACATCATCTCATAATTGCAGGTATAGTAGCCTTTCATTATATTATTCATATGAATATATCACTCTATTTTTGTCTTCCAAATATTAAAGTATTTTAGCCGATAATTTAAAAAATCAATTTCCATTGTATTTTTACTAGCACCCAATCACTGACCTTGAAACTACCACTATATGAAATACGACCCACAAAAGACAAGTCGGCATGGAGATAGAAAATAAACAAAACAGATGAATGGATACATTAGTTATCTCATGCCATCTGAAATGTGCTCATTTGGTTTGTCTCTCAACACATGCAATACAAGGGATTACTGTATTACATTACTGTAAATGGTCCTCCTCTCATAAAAAAACTTATTACATATAAAATCAATTGACATAATTTTAACATAATACAACTATTTGTTCATGCACACAATATAATTTTTAAATTATTACAAATTATTTCCAATTTATAATGATGAAAATAAAATTCTTATTACAAAGGAAAACTCACTTATGAAACAAGAATTTGGCTAAGCTTTTGTTGTTAGTTAGGGCATATCAAAATAGGATTCTATACCATTAATAAGAAAAACACTTTGTAATGACAGGAAATGGTGATATATTCAGTGTGTATACCAGAAAACATTTTTTTCTTGAACTCCAGTTAACATTAAAAATGTTTAACAGATATAAAATAGTGCTAGATGATTGTGAAATCATCATAATACCAGGCTGACATTTTTAATTGTATTTTATTTATTCTGAATTAATGCTGAATCTGAAACTATGATTACTTTTTTTCTCTACAGTTTTTTCTTTATTTTTTACATGACTTTATTACAGAAAATGTAAGATCACATGAA
This sequence comes from Centruroides vittatus, assembly GCF_030686945.1. NCBI lineage: Eukaryota > Metazoa > Arthropoda > Arachnida > Scorpiones > Buthidae > Centruroides > Centruroides vittatus. The sequence continues at coordinate 782,861 of NW_027122722.1, read as the reverse complement.
TATTATACACATTAGAGGGTCAGAGTGATATATTATTGATCTCATTTTATCATAAGAATTAATTCTATACCATAATGATTGCTCTATATAGTAAGGTAAAAATTCTGAATTGCAATCATTTCACTTTTGGTCCATACTGGAAATTCATGGGGGTCTGCAGCCTCTAAACTCTCCATATTTGGTCTTGATTTACATGTATCTAACCTTATTTTCAAGATTACTGAAGAATGGATGGACAGATGGACAACAGTGGGACTGTATACATCTCAATTTTCAAATTGCAGATGTATACAGTCCCACTGTAATTAACAGAATTCTTATATACAATATAAATTTAATCTTACTGTTTCATTCACTGTTGGAAAAATTTTAGATCATTTTACATATTGATAAACTTCAAGCAAAGGTGCATGTTAGCACACTTCTAAAAAGTACTTAAAAAACAAAAACTTTAAAATATAGTAAAGATTAAATATCAAAAACTATACTCTAAACATTTTAAAACAAAAGCAGCATTCTTTCTATCCCAATTCTTTTTCACTTCATTTCAATTTTTTACAATATACCATAGAACACCAACTGTAAACATTGAAATGAAGTAAAACACTGTAATAAGCATGTCACTTTTGTTTTAAATTTAAAATGTTTAGAGATAGTGTTTGACATTTAATCTTTATAATATTTAAATTTTTTTAAATGTACTCTTTAGAAGTATGTTAACATGTACTGTACATTTGGTTAAAGTTTATCAATACATAAAATGACCTAAAATTTTGACAACAATGAATGAAACAGAAGATTAAATTTATATTGTATTTGATATATAACATTTAAGAATAACTATGTTCTTTTTTTTCCTATAAACCTTTTAACCTATTATGGCAAATTAGATCTTACTTTTCAAATCCATATTTATGGAATAAAAAAACTTTCTTTTTCAAAAAATACAGAGAATTTTAATGACAATAATAAATATTCAGAACTGACCATGGATAATTATGTAAATATTATTTTTTGTCTTTGTATAAAAAATGAAATTATAATAAAATTAATAAAAATTTTGCCAGATTATAACATTTTCAAAATTTGTCCATCTGTAGTGTGTGTGATTCAATTTTTTGAATGTCTTCTTCCAACCATTAGGCCAGTGGTTCCCAACCGGTGTTCCGTAAGCATCTCCCAAGTGTTCCGCAGATTTAGTCGCAAAACGGAAAGTGTACAATCGTATTCGAGCCGCCGAATATCAAAAAATTAAAATCATAAAATTTTCATAAACTTAAATATATATGTACGACTCGTACTTATGGAGTGTACTACTGTTTCGAATAAGATAAAGGCAATGATAAAAACTGAATGAAATATGTAAAAAACATCAGGCACAAGTTTCCCATTAAAGTTATTTAGGTATATTTTTTCTTGTCTTAGAATTGGCATTAATAATATGAGAGATTTTGAATTATAACTGCTCAATTCTAATAAAATAACTGATGACAAGCTTATGTATTTCATATTAACGTAAGTAAGTATTCCGCTAATGAAAATTGCTCACAAAAGTGTTCTGCATCCTAGAAAAGGTTGGGAACCACTGCATTAGGCTAACGTCAGATGAGTGTAATTTCACATCCATCATTTTTCACATGCGTCACAGGATTGCATAAAACATATGGAAGCAGTCAGACGAATGTGGATGCGAAAAATCACATTGCAAGGCACAGATGGGTCGCTGAATCGCCCACAATAATCTCTTGACATTGTATGACCCATTGCACATTGAGAGATACATTCCAAGCTTATGGTTGTCAGATGAGTATGAAAAATGACAGATGCGTTAACACCGTTTCAAAGAAGTGCAGGGTCGGTGTCGTTCCTGCCAAAGGTACCAGAGTATTTTAAAAAATGGACATCTATATAAGTAAAATGATCATACAAATTAGTGAGGGCCAGAATTGAGAGAAACTTTATTTGAACTTTATAAAAACAGAAATAAGTAAAGGGAGGCAGGTTACAATCAAACGGACATATCCAATATTGCCTGTGTCTTTTTTTTTTTGTTTTTAAATATTTCTGTACATAAAAAACAGCACATTACAATCTATGAGAGCATGTTGACATATACACATCTGAAATGAAACTGATTACCAACACACTTCATGAAAATAGCACTCGTTTGATGACCACCTTTCTGTCCTTCCTGAATTGAAAAGACAGTGTCCATGTGTTTTCACGCTCGTCTGACATTAGCCTTATACAGTATCTTTCTTTTTAACTTTTACAAATATGTAATTAGAAGTCTGTTACATTAAAAAAACATAAAACAATTCAAAAAATTCTGCATAGAAAACTTTATGCAACTAATGGGTTATGACAACTGAGAAGAGACTTCAACATATGTAAATGTCTAAAATGCATCTGAAACATTAATAATGGTTCAATCCAGTTTATAAGAGATGTGATTGCAAAAGTTGATTTAAATGAAAAAGGGTTCAGTTAAACATATGTCAAAGGAAAAGCTATTTAAACTTTATAGCATTCCCTAATTTAACAACTTCAAACTTTATAGCGATTTAAAAATTTGTAATTAATACAGTGTCATAGAGCATGGAAAACATCATCTTTTAACATAACTTTACAAATGATATGTATCTGTTTTCTAGTATAGAATTTTTACAATTTCAACTGTAGAATTCTTTTAAAAATACTGACCTTGTTCTGAATATTTCCAATATTAGGTTTCAAATGAATGGGATCATTGGGATCTATAAAAGATGAAATTGTTATCAATGTGAAAATATTAAATAAATATTCAATTATAATACTTTAATAAAAAATAAAAGAATAAAAATTAATGGCATTTATATCATAAATTAATCAGATTTTTCCTTTGAAAAATTCTTAAAATTTTACATATTTTAAGAAGGAAGATGGCTGAGATGTGACAATGGGTAATCAAATAAAAAGTTTACATACAAACAGTAGACCAACATGCAATATCATGAGCCAGCTATGTTTGTTGCCTACTACATGTCACAAAAAATTTTAAATACTTATTTACTATAGACTCAAGTTAGAGCATTTGAAACACCTCACTCCATCTGACCATTCTGTTATGTATACGTTATGGACAAAGTGATTAATCGAGCATTATTCATAATGACCAAAAAGGGCGGGCAGTGTAATAAATATTGATTAATTTATCAAATTGACCGATCATTATGAATACTGCTATCACCTAGTTGGGCAAAGTGATAATAATACGTTGAGAGTGATCATCCGACATACACTAGCCAATCAGCACTTGCATCTGAGTTGCGCATGCGTATTGCGTTTAGTACAGAATTTGGCGGCAGTCATGACTGTTTGTGCTCTCAACAGATTCCTCCCGGAGGGGAGCTGCCGGCAGGCCGCCGATTGTTTAACGTCATGTCACTACTTATTTATTCACGGTAGTTCTCGAACACACGTATCAATAACTAGTATGTATCAATACCTAGTAACGTTAAACAATCGGCAGCCTGCCAGCAGCTCCCCTCTGGGAGAAATCCGTCGAGAGCACAAACAGTCGCAACCACTGCCAAGATGGTGCACATAGGTAAAATTTTGCCATTTAATTAATAAAGTTAATAGTACTTAGTTTTACTTTAGTTTTAAAAGATTACATGTTCTTTTTAAAATACTTTGAAATAATTCACAAAAAATAAATATTTCTAAATGAAATAAGTGGAGGTTTTTTTAATCAAATTTTAAATTCGGTACTAAACACGATACGCACACACAACTGAGTGCCGATTAGCTAGCGCATGTCGGATGATCATTCCTTAACTTATTATCATCACTTTGCCCGACTAGGTGATAGCAGTATTCATAATGACCAGTCAATTTGATAAATTATTGAAATTTATTACAATGCCTGATTTTGTTGATCATTATTCGTAATGCCCGTATTAATCACTTTGTCCATAACATATATACAGAGTAACACAGACCATCAATACACCCCTTTTAAAATGAAGTATACAGAGTTTTACAAAAAGCCAAAAAATTTTGACAAGTAAATTAGTACAATAGACTCACCAATCTGGTCCACAATAATCCAGCCTCTCAATTGTCCAGTTTATCCTCTAGTGTAATTGCATACATGCTTCTGTTTTCACAAAAATGTTAGTCATGTCACACAACCTGTTTCCCTGTTTTATTTCTATGCACATTATTGCATAGCAGCACTTCATTCTTGCCCACCTGCCTCCATAAAGAATCAGCAATGGGACATGACCATTCAATGCCTTTAGATCCACACACATTCAGTAATTCAGCATCACGCTACTCTGGCACAGCTCTGTGCAATGAACAGTCAGAGTCTACTGTACATTTTATTAAATATTGATATTCAACTTCCATTACTGGCCAGAAATGGATTATTCAGTCCTTTTCCAGCCAAAACTGGAAGGTGAAAACATCACCATTTGATATTGTGTATCTGATTCACTCACTTATCAAAATTTTTTGGATTTTTCATGGAACTCACTTCTCTTAATTTAAAAATTGATATATGGGTGGTTGTTATCCTGTATAATGATGAGTTGAGTGTCTCACTCAAAATGTGAATATGAGTGAAATGGGATGGCTATTGTTCTAGTTCATTTAAAATAAGATGAATCATTTTGCTAGGCTTATCTTTATTAGCTATTTTCAGATTTTACAAACATTTTTCAGTTATCAATCTCAACTCTTGAGAAATGCATAGTTGCCGACCATTAGAGTTTAGCCCTGACTAGAGCATTTTGTATGCTCTGTCAGTGGACAAGACGCTTTTCCCTTTTGTCAGTGTTTTTAAAGAATTTGATATTATCACAAAAAAATGTTTGTGATAATATCAAATTTAACGAGTCTAACACCAAAATATAAGGTGAAGACATTGTATGTTTTATTACAAATGACTAAAGCAAACCAGAATGATGTTCTCAAATTCCTTCAATTGGGAAAGAATCAAGATTGATATTTTTATATATGTATGTTGGTATATGTATGGGAATTTTAGCTCAAATGTGATAATTTTAAATGGCAGATAATTGCATCTTCAAGTCTGGCAACTTTAGTACACCATATTGGTGGTTAAATCAATTATGGCTGACTCATCAGTGAAAGGAAACAAGTTAGTTTTACAGTTATACCAAATTATTAAGCAGCACTACAGTTTCTCTGCCCAAAAAGAAAGAAACATTTGATTCATCATTTAAGAATATATAGGCCATATGGTATGAACTTTCTCAAGGAAAGAACTATCATCAGCCTTACTATTTTACAAAGATTTGTAATCTTTGTAAAATAATAAGACTGATGATGGAAGACAAAAAAGAAAGATATTCAGTATGGTAAGGAAAAAGCAGATAGGAAATAAATAACCAGAAAAATTATTGTCCTTAATAATTGCAGTGAAAGTCAATGTACTCCTGAAGCTGACTGATGGCATCTGTCTTGAATACATTGTAACATAACAAAAGAAATTAACAAAGCAAAACATTGCATAAAGGCATATAACAGGAAGCATTCATCATGCAATATCAAGATTCATGACACATCAAAATGGAATACAGTGGGTGATCGGTTAATGAACAAATCGGATAATGAACACTTTCGCAGAAGATTTTTTGATTGGACAACGAACACATGTTCGAATAATAAACACCTCCCAGAACAAACATAAGAAGAAGCGATGTAAAATAATAAATACCAATTGATCTTCCCTCGTCTTTGGGCAAAAATTCGAAACTTTTCGGAGTGCAGGAGACATTATCGACGCTCAACCCAGTATATACTGATCAGATAATATTCCTCCAAACTTTGAAACTCTCCCTTGTAATTCCAGCCTTTTATTTTTCTGACAGAAACAATTATTTTATAGTATTCACGAGACTGTCGAATAGGCACTCATTATGTTTTGCGTCGGTTTTTATTTTCAAAAGGTGAGAGTATAATAGCAAAGGTAGAGAGTGGGCAGAAGGTGTTAGATGTTCCTGGGCAGTATGGCTCAAACAGGTCTATAGTAGGCTGCAGTTCAATCTTATTTAAGAAAGATACAGTATAATCAAGAAGACTCAATCAGCTAAATGAGTAACAAAAATCACATCTAAGAAATAAAGAATATTGAAGAGCTCATAATGGACCTGAAACTGATCTGACGACAGAAGAACACCAAGAACTCTTGAACAGAGAACATCAAGAAACTCAGCGAGATATGCTTTCTTCTAAAAAAGAGGATTAATGCCGATATCTGCTATTAAAGATCTTGTGAAGAAGAGGGAGGATGTCAGAAGGATAGTCTTAGAATGGCATCCAAACCAGGTTGAGGTTAATAGGCTGAGCAATCTCTACAATTACAATTCTATTAATTACTTCCAAAAAATCCTGAAGAAAGAAAAGCAATTGACATTAGACAGATTCTTTAATCCCTACAAATGGAAAAAACATGATTAATAAAAATGCAAGACTGTGTACATATGTATTTTTAAATTTTACATATAAATAAACGTAGTAAGAAAGTATATATTTCTTTATTTCTTGAGGTCTCCGGAACGAATTAATCAAATTCTCATAAAAACCTATGGTAAATCGATAATTGGCTAAGGAACAATTCAGATAGCGAACAAAGTCTTGGAACGGATTATGTTCGTTAACCGATCACCCACTGTACATCATAAATCTAGGTGTAGATTTATGATATATTTTACCTTTTTTAAATTATGATGTTAAAGAGTATAAAGCCATACTCTTGACAGTGTTTATGGTCATAGCTTTATAAGATATCAGATTCAGAGATAAAATTAAATTTTGTTTATTAAAGGTATTTAATATAAGCATTGTGCAATATCAATGTTAATAAAGAATTATATCACTTTTATGCTGTCAACATTTTTATTCAAAAATCAGTGTTTTTCTATCAACATCCCAGCTAGGGTTTCTCAAATGGGATCCCGGTTCTTTTATTTTAACCTGGAAAATTCTTCTCATCCTGGGAAATCCCACAAATTTTTTAAAAGTTCACTTTTTTTCTTATTTTGTGTTAAGGTTGAGGAAATTTTGCAAATAGAAAGTATAATTAACTCACAAACTGTCAGAATACATTTGTATTTATTAATTTTAAACCTACTTATTAGTTTTTTAAATTTTTGCTCATTATGGCATGTCACAAATAATCAATAATCAATATGTAGCTTATTTCTGGTAGGACTCTGAAGTCTGCAAGTATGAAGTTTTTCTTCATAAACCTGATTATTAAATTCAATAAACAAATTGTTAAGGTAATACAAACAATAGTTTGAGTCCTTTTTTCTTTATTTTCATCCTTTATTCCGATCAGGAACCACAACACAGTGGGCGACTTGAAGTCAAAAAACTTCTAAAATAACGAACAAATTACTAAGATCATTTTTAATTGTGTTGTGAATCGTCTAATAGTAATTTGTTCGTTATTTGACTTCAAGTCGCCAGTTGTGTTGTGGTTCCTGATCGGAATAAAGGATGAAAATAAAGAAAAAAGGACTCAAACTATTGTTTGTATTACCTTAACAATTCATTTATTGAATTTAACTTTAATTCCTGAGTTATCATGCACAACTGATTATTAAGGACAAATGAACTGCCGAATTATTGGGCTATAAGCTTTATGTTTCTATTAAAACAGCTGAGGTAGACAAGTCAAGAATACTAGAGAGAAAAAAAAGTACTACAATCTCGAAAATGAACTAGAAATCTTCCAGGCTACAGGTGAAAAAACTCGTAACATCTGTCTTCTCTTAAATGCATTAAACACGATTCCACTCACATGAATTGAATTGGAAAGGGCATTCTTGTTAGCAGGACTTTTCATTATTAAAATAATATTCATTATTAAAATAATAACCAGATTGAGTGATCGGAGTATTGGTCATCTTTGCTTTTTAAAATCTTATAAAAATTTACAATATTTTGTATTATGTTTTATTAAAAAACGAAAATTACTTTTTAAGTTAGAAATTTGATCTAAGTTCATTTTTTTAAATTTTCAACTCAATTCAAAGCATTTTTGTTGTTGTATGCAGTTTCCAGCAAACTTCACTAAATTATTTCTATTTGTGAAAATTTCTACGTAATTCGAAGGTAATTTTTAATATATATCTTACACAACATTATTAATATGATTTTGGAGGTTGCAGAACATATTAAATTACTTTAAAAAATGAAAAATAATTATATCATTTGATTTCAAGATATTTTGTATATCTTAAAAATAATTAATTCTATCCCAGGATTCTGGGAAACAGTTCACTTTTTTCCCGAAATCCCAGGACAAGCAAAAGACTGGGAAATGAGAAACCCTAGTCCCAACAATTCCCCATTCTAAAGATTAACAAGTATGGAGATGTAAAATATGTTTTTGGAATAAAGTGTGTCTCATAATAAAAATGTGAAATACAAAGATAAATAGTATATAAATATAATAGAAAAAAGGTAAAATAATCAATCATAAAGTAAATGTAACAGTGTGCAAAAAATTGTTTAGTAGTTAATCAAAAAGTATTAGAACATTTCAATTTTTCTTTAGTATTTTTGAAGTAGAAAAAAAATAATTTATTGTGAATTATAAAATTGACATTAAAAAACTTAAAACCTCAACAAATTCCAAATTGTAATCAGTTTACAGGAAAATAAATTATTGCATCTATCACAGATGCATATAATGATCCTATAGATGTAACGTATGATTAATTTAACAGTTAAACTTTATACAAAACATTTTTTTCAATAATGATAATTTATTTTAGCCATTTTTGAGTAATGAATAAATTTAATATATAGACATATGTACAATCTTTCTACTCTGTAAAGATATATTTTAAGATTAACAATATAAAAAATATTTACTATATCATGTAAAAATACATTACTCACCAATGTTTCCTGCTACACTTGATTTCAAGAGTTTATCAATTTGATATTTTAATTTTTGATCAATAGGCCTCATTTTCTCTAACACCTAAAAAAAAAAAAAAATAGAAAGATTTAAAACAAATCTGTCAAGGAAAAACAAAAACTTTTCAAGACTGATTTATTAACTTGTCATATTTTTTACAAAAGTCAAACTTCAGATGGTTCAAATAATAAAGTTCCACAACTTATTCCTTCAGCAAAGTTTTATTTCTGTGCGCAAACACAGAAATTTGTTATTTTAATGATATCCAGCTTGACTTTTGTGATTTTGACTCTGTGTTGTCAGTCAAACAGTACAGTAGTTGGTTTTGAAATGTTAAATAGAACAAAGACCAGATTGGAATTTTTAAGCCAGTGCAGCATTAATGAGGATTACCAAACATCCATCATTTGTTTGTTTTTTTTAATTAGATTTAAACCCATGGAATGTATGTTCCATTTATTAATTTTTCTGTATTATTCAATAATAATTTGCCTGAGGACAGATTAAACATCTGTCCTCAGGCAAATTTACTACATCTGAAAATGTTTGCATATAGGAATAAAACTTTGCTGTAGGATTAAGATGTGGAATTTTATCTATATATATTTTTAATGTAATACAGTGGTACCTCATACTTCAAATGCTAAATTTGCAAAAGTTTGCTTCAGAGTGTGTGCAAAGTGAAAAAAGCATAAAGCATAAAATAAACTTCTAAATCAAGAATAACATCTCAAATTAGCAACATGTTAAATTTCACAACTGTTATAATTAAATTACACATCTACATTAAGTAACAAGACCTGTTAAAAATACTCAAAAACTTTTTTCTTCAAGCCAATAAATACAACCTTTACTTATTAACCATGGCATCCGAGAAATGTATGAAAGCAACAAAGTCTAACAAGTAAGAAGAAGGCCATAATATTGACAATTGAGATGAAAAAGAAACTTATTATAAAGCATGAAAGAGGTGCACGTGTGGCATCTGGCATTGTTTCATATTTTATTTTTTATTAGTTCATTTAATTGTGTTACTTTTATCATGTATTTGCAGTTTTAAGATTATCAAAATGAGTATTGTTTCAGGTCTGGAAATGGATTAATTCACTTTCCATTGTTTTTAATGGGGAAAATTGATTAGGACTTCAAATGGCCTCTTGGAATGAATTAAATTTCAAGTACAAGGCATCACTATATATGTTAATAACTTTAGAGAGTTACTGAAGCAATTTTTTGTCAAATACATAAAAAATTTAAAATTTAAATTAAAAACAAGGGCTCTTGCTCAACTTTCCAGGCATTTGAACAGGAGAGTAAGAGAACCATTAGAAAGTCCAATAATTTCAGTTATACTAGGATATAAGATTTAAGTAATAACAAAAGCTTAAAAGGAGTAATTTTGCTGAATTATGATAAAAATCTCCATTTAAAAATATATTTACATTTAAAAATCATTATGACACTAGCACAAAGTTAAAACTGTGCATGGTATTGTGTGTTTACAGATGTTATAAAAAAAATAACTTTTATATTATTAATTACTATAGTCTGTCTATTGAAAGAATTAACTTGGATATTAACTAATGAGCATCATCCATTAATCACTTAGTTGTGGCAAGTTACTTCTGGTTTCTTCCTCATTTGTTAAACATGTCACTGCCATTATAAACAGTGTTATGAAAGCTTCATGTTCTGGTATTGGAATACAAGGAAATTTGCTATAGTAGTTGTTAAATGTATGATTCTTTACAGTTAATACATGCTATAAAAAATTAACACAATTAATGGAAAAGTCATTCAGTCATCTAGTGAGAGAAAATAAAATAAAATTCACACATTGCATGACATATTAAACAAAAAGGGTTGACATCATTAAGGAATGTGCTGATTGTTTACCTGAAGCAACATCACATGTGACATTGCTCTCAAGTTGATTCTTTCCATAGACAGACTACATAAAAAGGCAAATTGCTTAATTTTGAGGGTGAGATGAGCATTTAAAAAATAAAATATTAACTTATACTGAAATTAGAAAGAATTAAATAAATCACCACCTTTTTAAACAATCCAGTAAATAATTTAATGTTGTAAAAACGTTTTCGATCATCTTTAATGATCTTCATCAGTTAAACGATAAAGCAAAAAGAACATTTAACGAAATAGAACATAATAAATTAAAATTATGAAAAATAATAAGTGCACTTGCATGTACAATGTTGTGCACTAGGGGAAATAAACACAAAATAAAGATAAGGATATATAAATAATACAAAAATAGCTCAATAGTTTAGCATTAAAATTATTGTATCTTAATAATCACAGTTTATCTCCATAAAATGATTTCCATGCTGTGGACAGAGTCGGCATCTCTATGGTTAATACAATTTGTTTTCACTTGTGCTTTATAAATTTAGAAGGTGTTTGATAGAGTGCTTGCTAGAAGTGGGTCTAATAATAGAAGCCTGGTCCCATATAACTTTAACTTCCTGTTGGTTGGCATAAAATACTAAAACAGTGCTGTCGTTGTTTTTTCTAATAGAGTATTTATGTGCTTTGATTCTTTGCTGCAAACTTCTCAAAGTAGCACCTATATAAACACTATCTGAATCGAAATAGCAATCTTTGATTGGTATAGAGTAAATGCCCAAGGTAGCGATCTGGTTGTCATTCTTTTTATCATTTCTCAGTAACCTGTACACCGTGGGATTGCAGTGATAAATGATCCATAAGTTATTGATATTTGCAATATCATTCGTCATTTTCTTTAGGAATGGATGATAGTTGATTACCGTCATGCATTCATTGTTACTTAAGGGAGCCTGGTTAGTTTTATTTTGAAAGGTTGCGATGAGTTTCTTTATAAGATTCTTTTGGTAACCATTCTGTTGTGCTATTTGGATGATGTACTCCAATTCCTTGTAAGTATCAAGTATATTTGTGCAATGAGTAAAAGCTAGTTTGATCCACGCTCGGAAAACCACATATTTAAAGTGTCTAGAATCCGTTGAATTATTTGAGATGATGATGTTATTCAGGCCTGGTTTCTGGTAGATGTTAGTCCATATTTCACCTCCTTTGCATATGATATTAATGTCCATTTTACAAGATTGAAAAACTAATAGTTTTTATGTCAAAGCTCATTATAGCCTTTACTCCAATCAATTCCCATCTTAAAAACAAAATTGAATCATTTTTCAGTTAACTAAGCATTCTGTTTATATGTTTTAAATTTTGATTTAAAAATTATAGTTTTCATATTAATCATAAATATTCGCAAATTTTAGTTTAATTTAGAATTTAAAATATTTAATAGTAAATAATATCTTTCAATGGAAAAGGATATGAATTAATATATAAGGATAGGTATACATCTGTGTGGAAATCAACCACTACTGTTATGAAACACAGGCATTAAAAAAATGAAAATAATGGACAAGTGTGTCTTTTCTTGTTTCAATAAATGATAAGGTGAGTTTAGCTAAAACAAAGTATTGTCCTATAAAATAAAGGACATCTTTCAACCCTAGTCATGTCTCTCATACTCATAACTTCTATGTACATTTAAATATTTTTTTAACCATGCATTTAGATATTGTAATTTCTGATTTCATTTTTAAAACAGGATTTTCCTGCATTTTGGCAAATTACCCCAATTAATATCTATATGCTTAGCCAAGAGAGTTTTACAGCTATTGCCATAATATTAATTTTCTACAACGAATTTCCCCTGAACTGCTTTAATTTCCTCCAAGCCTTGCTTGCACAATTAGTCATATTCTGCATCTCTGTAGTGTATATCATGAATTTTCTCATTAATCATAGTTTTTAACAAAAATATCATCTTTGAAATAAAGAACATACACAATAATATGAAATCATCATTGCCAGAATCCTGCATAAAAAGAATAATAATTTTTAAGTTGTCATCAATTTTTAAACAGATGCTTCAAATGGAGAATGGAAGATGCATTCAATCTGAAAAATTCCTTTTGGTTTTGGAGAAAAAGTTCTAAAGTAAAACATAAAATTTTCAGTATTCTAGAAGAAAAGGTGTAATCTTCTTTTAGCAAAATCTATTCTAGCACTCTTCCTCCCTAGTTAAGTTAAGAGAGTATTCTTTAGTCCTAGAAGTTAAGAGAGTATTCTTTAAAAAACCAAAGTGATTATTTGTTATTTGAAGTTTGCTTCTATGGATGTGTATCTTTTATCCAGTTTGTTAATGTGTTAATTAACAGTTATTGTGCTATATTTATGAATTATCTCATTTGAAAGATACTGTACTACTCCATGTCAAAACAGCAGGTTGGAAAACTTCATTATTACAAAAAAAATTATAACAAGATTATTATTTTCAAAATTTAACATTATTTAGTTTCTACATAATGTTCTAAAATTACATTATTTACATACCGTACGAATTTCCACAAGTCTCTCAATTGCTGGTTCGCCTTCTATGCTTTTTCCAATAGCTTTACTATGAATGATGTAAGTCAAGTTAATAAGATAACTAAGCAACATTTGGTTTTTCAATTCCAAAAAACTGTTGCCCTGTTAAAAATAAATAATTTAATTTACAAATTATTACAGAAAATAATAATTTGTTTAGCAAAAAATCAACATACCTTTTCATTTTTAAATTCATTATCTTCAATTCTTTTTAATAATGTTTCTACAGTTATTCTTACATTGTTTGCTTGTTCAGTTATTTCCCTAAAAGATGCTAAGGCTTCAGGTAAATCACGAGCAACAATATTTTCAGACGTCTAAGGAAAATAATTGAAAACTTAAAAGAAATCACTTAAACAAAATTTATAAAAAAAATATCCTGTTCATAAATATAAAAATATATATATGAGCCATTGTAAATGAAAGTCATCTACATCCATTTTTTTAAGAAATTAAGTTAATGATGACATTAGTTACAGTCCTATGTGATCTTTTTATAAAATACAAGACATATTTAAAATCAGAAAAACATAATACAGGTATTCCTCCTATAACACAGTAGTTATGCTCCAAAAAAGTGCCATATTATGGGAATCGATGGCTATACAAAACAATGGACTAATATAAAACATGGGCTTAGGTTCCAAAAGTTAATAAAATTATACTATTCTTTTTCATTACTATGAGAACTATGTTTATTAAAGCAATCAATAATTAACTAATGATCACAATTAAAAGTACTATATCATGTGTCAATATTAATTTTAGTTAAATGAGGGTGTCTTCTTTTTACAAAGTATTGTTATATTCCAAGCTTTTTTATTGATCTCGATCAGAAATATCAACAGTCTCATTTTTCTTCACACATTATTATTATCATAAAAAATTTTTGTGGATGACAAAATAAAAATAAAATTATGTTATTAATCAAAAATTTGTTCTAGGGGGCCTTTGTTTGTTCAGTTGAGTATCAAGCAAACAAACAAGAATTTGTGTTCAAATACCAAATTGTTTGAGTTGGGAACAATTCAAGTACCGAGATACCGCCATATTTTGTTCGTCATTTTTACGAATGATTACTTACCTACAGTTAAAAAAAAGTTTAAAACACTTACCTAAAAATGTTTAAATAATCTTTACTAAATACAAAGATTAATTTATAAAACTAAAACATGATGACAATCTTAAATGCTAGTGCCTGAAAGCAATGTCAACAATTTCTGGTTGATAGGAAAGCAAGGAAAACCAAAAAAAAAAAAAAAAAATTGTACTATTGGTTTTCATTAAACCTGGCACAAAAATAAATTGAAAATTTTAATATTCTAAAATTCATGGGCAAATTGAGACAACACACATGCTTACTTAAATAAAAATATATCAAATAACGAAGTTTGCACTTACAAACTGTGAAATTTTGTATGGACAATTTTCCGAATTCTCAAACCATGTTAATAGCGAAACCAGAAATACTGTTATACGGGAGATAGCCCCAATTTTCTGTGTTAGAGTGAAACCATGTTGTATAAGGGATACCTGTACCAACATATCAGTTACAGATATTTTTGATTTAGATTAAATTAGTTATCTTACTAGATAGGGTTTTAATAATAATATAGATATTTTTGAATCAATACGAATGCAACCTTTCAATATCTCAATTTAAAAATAAATGGACTTAAACCATTTTCATTTGCAATGGCTCATGTTTTCTTTCTTAAATTTTACTGTTATAAAAATTCTTATTATTTATGCTCTTTGAAATCAATTAAACTTTTATTAATAATTATTTTTAAAAAACATTTCTTTTATTTTACTTCAACAAACTCATACTAGAATGCTTAAAATAATAATTTAAACAAGAATATATAAGCTTGAGTTATATCAATGATAAAGACTACTGCACACATCAAATAGATATTTTTGTAAAATTGCAAGTTGAAATAGTTTTGGCATTGGAAAAATTTTGATGTAAGTACAGTAGAGCATCGTTTATCTGAATCAATTGGGGACTGGGGTTGTTCGGATAACTGATTTTTCGGATAACCGATTATGTACGAAAAAATATATTAACCTATCCAATGTTGAAATTTTTCTCTGTTGCATGTTGCTTCGTGTTGAATTTTTGTTGATTTTAAGCCTAACGAAAATTTTTATAATAATAATCGAGGCTATTGTATCGTTAAAAATTATTTCTTTATTTTGTACAAACAAAATAAATATATTGAAAAATATAAAAACAAAAAAATTATACTTTAGAAGTTAATCTAGTATCAAAAACATTCGATTCAACACAACACAGTCCGACTGGAAAGCTTTCGGTTAACCGACGTTTTGGTTGACTGGGTTTCGTATAAGCGATGCTCTACTGTATATAATCAAACATAAATTAATTTCTCATATTTTTAATATTCAAACATTCAATATAAATCAGAAAATGATTGATTCTGAATAGAAGTTGAATTGGTTATTTCATTATGAGTTCAAATCCCATTTTCATAAGCTCAATACCATATTTTATGGCATATAAGATGCAACTTTTGTCTTACATCTCATATGTGAAGTTGTGATCTTTCATAGACTACTAAATTTCCCCAAATTGTATGTACATAATTTATGTATGATATTTTAATCATAAATGCTATGCTTATGTTGAATAGAAATACTGATCTCTTGCTTTATAAATGTATATATGAGGTCTGCCTGGAAAGTTTGCAAACTTTTTAAATTAATAACTGAATCAGTAATCATATAATATCATTTAAATCAATAATTGAACCATTGAATTTGTGTGAAGTTCTGGGTGAAACTTAAAAAATCTTTTACTGAGACACAAGATGTTAAAAAGAGCATTTGGGAATTCATCTTTAGGGAGGACTGCAATGCACAAATGGTGAAAACATTTTAAAGGCTGTACTTCTATTGAAGATGATGCTATCCATAAAAACCATCAATATCAAAAACTGAT
This sequence comes from Centruroides vittatus, assembly GCF_030686945.1. Classification (NCBI taxonomy): domain Eukaryota; kingdom Metazoa; phylum Arthropoda; class Arachnida; order Scorpiones; family Buthidae; genus Centruroides; species Centruroides vittatus. The sequence goes on along the minus strand of NW_027122722.1, from coordinate 766,503 downwards.
TCAATTGTGGAGAAAGTTCATGAAGTAATTTGTTCCAACCATTGCCTGACAGTTTGTGAAGTAACTGAGGAGGTTAACATTTCAAAAACTGTGTATCGTGAAATTTTGGAAATGCACTGCCTTGTGGAAAAATTTCTGTTATGACTGTTGTCAGAAAATCAAAAGCAGACACGACTGCAAGTGAAGAGTTTCTGGGATGAACTAGGTCTAGGTATATGTGGAAACAAAACATCAGTCATCACAGTGGGTTAGAAAATCTTCACCATAACCCAAAAAAGTTTGACAAGTTCAGTCAAATGTGAAGGTCCTACTGACTTTTTCTCAATTCTGAGATGTCATTAACCATAAATTTCTTCCAGATCCAGAAGAGAATACAGTCAATAAGTAATACCTAACTTCTTACTTTCCTAATTTCTTTTTTCCGTTTCCTACAGGGTTAAGTTTGTGTTATAACGGATAGCCCTTCTTATCTTTAACATCAAATCAAATCAAAGTCAATAAGTAATAGTATCTTGACATGACAAAACATCCTCATGAAGCAGTGAGGAAGAAGAGACCGACTACTTGGAGAGAACAGTGCTGGATGCTCCACATGACAATGTGCCCACCCACACATCACTGTTCATAAGTTTTTGGCCAAGAACTCAACACTACTTGTTCTCCAACCTCCATATTCACTGAACTTAGCTCCAGCAGACTTCTTTTTGTTTCCCAAATTAAAATCCACTCTTAAAGGTCACCATTTTGAATCCATTGATGTCATTAAAAAAAATTCACTAGCAGAGCATCCCAAAAGAAGCATTCCTTTTCAAGGCAAAATGCTGGATTTGTGCATAGACTCAGGAGTAAAGGTAACAAAACTGAATAGCTTGTAATGAATGATTAACACATCGGTGTTGCAGCATTACAAGCAGTGATTTGTAAAAATTCACATGTACTCGCAAGCACTTTCAACAGCTTACAGCTGTCATCTTCAAGCAAAAATTAGAGTATTTGATTTTCTCCTGAAGATGACAGCTGTAAGCTGTTGAAAGTGCTTGAGAGTACATGTGAATTTTTACAAATCACAGCTTGTAACGCCGCAACACCGATGTGTTAATCATTCATTACTGTAAGTTGGTGTGAAGTGTAATATTATTTTATTATGAATAGCTTGTAGGTAAGTGCAAACAAGTTTGCAAATTTTCTGGACAGACCTCATATTTGTGGTTAATTTTCTGGACAGACCACATATGTATATGAGGTCTGTCCAGAAAATTCACCACAAATATCTACCACAATTTTAAAAAATGTTTCAGAAAACCCTACATAATTTTTGATATAGAATCCAAATCTGCTATGAAAAATGGGGGATTTCCATTTGAATTTACAAAGTTGCCCCCACCCCACCCCAGGAGCAACAGCAGGGGGCTAACTTTTGCAGGGATGATCTGTCCCCTCCAAAATATTGCAGGTTTGATTCAAACATTTTTTTCATATGATGTGCAATTCTCAAGATATTTCATAGTCTCAAGTTAAATAAAACACCCTGTATATAAATAATATTTCTGCTTTTATTTAGACACAAAACATATAATTGTATGTCTAAATAAAATAATTTTGATTAGATGGTAGATGTATATTCAAAATTGCAGTCTAAACAAGCAATTATTTATTATGACATCATCACAATACCAGGCTACAATTTTCAATCATATTTTTTTAAATTTATTTAAATTAAAATATATGCAATACACCTCAAATTAATAGTGTCTTGCACCTGTACATCATACTTTCCTGCTAGCAATAGAATCATGCCAGTCATCTAACTAACTCCTTTCAGGGGAAAATTTTTGAATTCAAGTAACGTGACTTCCAGTACAAACTGGAAGTTCGTATATAGTTAATTGGGACCTCCTACCCCTAAGCAGAGGCCCCATTAACTATATATGAACTTCCATATCTGGTCTTCCCTTTCATTGATTTAATTCCATTCTCAGGATTAAGGAAGGACAGACAGCATATGATAGTGAGAATTTATAGGTCTACAATTTTTTCAAATTGCAAACTAACCAGTGATGGCCAATTGATGGACCACAGCTAGAGAAGGCCATCCAGATCATTTCTTATGAACTATGCAGCATTTTCTAGTAACCAAATAGTTCAATCGTTATAAACAACGCATGCAAAAGTCCACAGTTGCAATCAATAAATGAATAGCAAAGAGACTCCATCATATAGAAATCTATGAATTAGTTATCCAAAGTGATATCCAAAAATGTGACATGATTTCAATAATTGTGACATTTCAGTTCTGTTCATTCATCTGATGTCTTTATTTATCAGTTTTATTGCTGCAAAATTTGGAAATGCCAGTGAGTCTACCATGAATACAGTTCTGGCTTTGATGCCACAGAAGGCAGTTACATATAACTTACTTTACTGTGCAATTAATACTGGACGAATTTGTCTCAAGTTGTCTATTTTTTTCAAAAGAAACAAAAAAAATCCATGAGTAAACACGTAGAACTTAGTGTGTCTTAGATTCAACAATGTCTTATATTGGAATAAATACAGTATATATAGGGATTTATTCCTCTTCTTTATTAAATGAATCCACTATCCAACAGACAAGACATATTTATAACTATCAATCTAATTTTGTTTACAATTAGATAAAATTCAACAACTCTATCAAAAACTAATATTTAAGTTGTTTACAAATTAATACTTATGAATTTAGAAATAAATGAAAACCCAAAATATTATACAATGGTACCTCATACTTCAAACACTAAATCTGAGAGCAATTCAACTCTAGTTTGAATGTCAAAGTTTGAATGATGCTTCTAAGGTGCATCCCATAAATATAAAGACACAACTTGTTATGCAAATAAAAGTTAAACTGATTATCATATATCAAAACCAATTTAATTTTGAGGTAGTTACAACTTACAAATAAACATACTAAAAAAATCATGTAATTATATTGTTTAACAACTTAACAATAAATTAATTTAAATCAAAATCATATTTTTTGCTGTCCCAAAAAGTTCAATTTTCTAACAATAGAAACTTAAAGATAAGGAGAAAGTGGATTATGTGAGAACACCTTCACAAGAATCTTTATAAATTCAGGAGTGAAATATCAGAATAATCTTTAGTGCATTAGCAATTATACAATGTAATTATTTTAAGACCATTAAGTACTTTAAAACTATTGAACATATTATTATATAATTATTAATTATTATGCTATAATGGAATGTCATTATTATTAACAAGTACTGTTTGAGAAATTGGCTCATATATTATCAGTTACCGTATTTACTCGTGTATAAGACGATCTCGCATATAGGATGAGATGTGACTTTAAAGATCAAAATAAAAAAATTAGATTTATTAATACAATTCTAATTTTATTTCATTTAATCACAGATAAAATATTATCAAATGCATGTATTAAGGCAAACAACCATGTTTTCTTGAGGCCATCACCTTTTGTCTACTCAGACTTGCCATTTGAAGCTTCATTACAACTCTCCTCTTTTTCACTCTCACTCCACAAAGCATCATCCTCTGATCCATCCAGTGAATTTGAAATGCAGTATTTCCTGAATGACTTTGCTATCAGATCTTGAGGATTGTTTTTCCACGTACTGATACCCATGTAGCAAAACTAAAAGATTATAATGCGCAGGACAGAAAAAAGTTTATTTTTAACAATTCAGAATGTGCAAATATTCAAATATTCATTAAAATTACCAATTTAACAAATATGAAATAACTATATTTATAATCATTGCTAAGTAACCAGCTATTTTCAGACTATCTCTTTGAAAGTGACATTCACCTTGACCTCAATAGAACCCTGCTATAATGGTAGCATGAACTATATGCAGTTCACAAAAATTATTGAAAAAACGCAAAGAATCCTTCTTGGCTCACGCATATAGGATGATGTAGGTTTTTGAAGCACTGAAAAATGAATAAAAACTATGTCTTATATGCAAGTAAATATGGTATATATTAAAAACGTCCTGCACTTGGACCAAAATGTTTTATATTTTTATCCTAATTTATATTTCTCTTATAAAATCATATATTTTATTATTAAAACTGTCATATATTAACTGTCAAAATCAAAACTGTCAAAATCATATATTTTATTATTAATGTTTAGATATTTCAAATAAAGCAACAAAATAAAAAAAATTATTGGGTTGTTCGGAAAGTAATTTCGTTTTTTTCGTAGAAAAATAAAGGCAATATTCTTATAATAAATAAATATTTTATTGAATTATATATTGACCATTTTGGTCAAATACCTGTTGTCATTGTTTCTGGTAGTAGCATGATTTCACATTCACAAAAGTTTTGATCGTTGTTTACAAAAAACTGATCCATGTAATTTTTGACATTGTCATTTCAAGTAAATGTCTTACAGTTAAAAAAAATTTGTATAGACCAGAACAAGTAATAATCTGAGTGTGCTCCATCTGGCAAATATGGTTGGTGTTATAACACATCCCATCTAAGCTATAACAGTTTCTGACAAGTTACCAAACTTGTGTGAAATTTGGCATTGTCATGTTAAAACATTACACTTTTTTGTTGATCAATTCTGGCCTTTCTGTTTGATGATGATATTCAATTTGTTTACTCGATGGCAGTACACTTTCGAATCAATTGTTAAATTGTCTGGTAAAAGCTTAAAAAAAAAAGTTTCTTTAAAATCCCACCATAGAAAGCATCCCATCCCTCTTTAAGAACATGTAGAACCCATATATTCAGCTTTGAAACAAAACCAACTCGTTTTAAGTAATAATAAACGGTAATAATAGTAATAATAAACTGTAATAATAGTAATAATAGTAATAATAAACGGTAATAATAAGTAATAATAATAACAAAGTTAATCTCTTAGTGATTTCATGTGTTGTTATTCAGCAGTTTGCTTCAATCAGTACCTTTATTTTGTTTTCATTGGCTTCAAACAGCCATCCAGAATGTGGTGTATCTTCGATATTAAAATTGACAGAACGCAATTTTGTAAACCAGTTTTGGCACTGTCTTTCTCTCAACACATTTTCTCCAAACATGTACCACAAATTTTTTCTTGTTTGAACAGCATTTTGATTTTTTAGTTATAAAAAAGCAAAATATGCCGAAAATGATGCTTTCGATTTTCCGTATTTGATGGGTCACCAAAAAAAAAAAATTGTACAGAATCAAACAAAATTTTTTACAAATAAGCCTTAAAATGTCAGCTGTCGAAGTATATAATGAAAATGTGGTTTAAAATAAAATTGGCTGGTAAAAATACATCTAATTCCTCTAGTAATAAAAAACAAAATTACTTTCCAAACAACCCAATATATGTTACTTCAAAAATTAGCACACCTTAAATAACCAATCCCCACAGCAATGAAATTTTATGTCAAAAACTTTGTTTCAATAACAACAAATTTTGGTGTTTATATTAGATATAAGTAATGTAAACAATAAATAATGAAATGAAAATATACATAAGATAGCAAAATTGCAGCTCTGAATGAAGCAGTTGAAAGTTTATCAGAGCTGTAGACCATGCCCATAGGAATAAAAAAATCAAAAAGAACTGATAGTCTACATGTGACCCTTCATGAGATATAGCCCTCCAAAATCAGTTTGTTAAACATGTGCAGTGTGTTTAACAAGCTGATTTTGGAGCACATAGCATGACTCCAATTGCATTCTAGTAGTAGTGGGTCCATGGAATTTCTCATGTTTTATGAGCTTTTAGCTGTCTCTAGTGAAGTGGAAAACAATTTTTATCATTGTTTTGTGAATTAGCCCCAGATTTTTTCACTTTTAAATTTTACCCCATTTTTGAGATCTTCAAAATTCCACATGGGTCAAATTTTCGGGAAACTATATTTCACAAAGGGTCACACAAACTATTGGTTCCTTTTAACATTTTTATTTCTGCAAGATTGTAGCAAATGCAGGAAATTTTAAAATATCACAAATGGAATCTCATATATATACTGTAGAGCAGACGATACAATCACATAACAAATTATCAGCCATCGGTAAAATTACACCTCTGAATGAGACAGCCGAGACCTTATCAGAGCCATAGACCATACCCACATGACAAAAAAGTCAAAGGAACCACACCTCTACACACCACCCTTATGAGATACAGCCCCCCCCGAAATCGGCCTTTACCACATCACATGCAACTGCAAGTTGCATCACTCCACCAAGACTATTCTATTGCACTTTAGTCCAGGCAACTATGCCGGCTTTGAGTAGCCCACTCAACCATTCTTATAGTGCTTGATGTTATATAGTTTTTGGGGAGTTTGGGGGCTTGCCCCCCAAAGTACACAACTACATGCAGAACGCCAGCCAAGACTGGCTATTGTTCATCTCAACCAGCACAGAGCACAAAGGACGGGCAGTATACTGTTACCTAGTAAAAACTGACCTTTGGATGCAAATATCTCACAAAGAGTCACATATAAAGATATAGTTCCTTTGACTACATGGTCTACAATTCTGATGAAGTGGAAAACTCGTCATTCAGAATTCACATCACATCTTACCCAACCATCTGCTTTGAGAGATCAAAGTTTGAATTCAATCCAAACCTTTAAATATCTTAGATCCATTCCACACTTGATTCTTTCTGATACTTTCACCTATATTGTAAGTTAGGTTGCCAATATGAACAGAATTGTAATTGGCAACAAAACATTAATGTACTGTACTTGGTATTTCATCAACAAATCAATCTTACATTTGAACTTGCAATTCTTTGAATTTTTTATTCTTATAAATGTAACTTTATAACATTGACATATTGTCCTAATTCAGAGTTGTTCTTTAATGAAGTATGATCATTCTGAAATATTCTATCAGCTAAAAATTTTTTGTAAAAGATCTGGTCTTTTTTCTGTCAGCCTTGGTGTGATAAGCCCTCCAAATTGTTAAATCCTATTTATTAGGCTATCTAACTCCAAATTAAAAATGTTTACTTATATAAGTGAAAGGGTTAATGACATTAAAACAAATAGAATCAGTCAGGTTTTGTATAAAATTTCTAAAAATTACAAACACGACGTAAATATTAAATAAATTCATCAGAAAGTGAATAAGAACAATCAAACACTAACTTATCAAGCGCTTTGCAATGAATGAAGCAGACGTCATCAGTGCTTATTTAATTCTTTTATATAGAAATCTTTAAGGAAAAAAATTTACAAATGGATTCATAAACAATAACTTGTTAATCACTTATCGTAATTGTAAAAGAAACGAATTGAAACAAAATTAAAATCTTACCACACACGCCATTTCAGCCGACAAAATCCAAACAGCGAGCATTTGTTGCCAGTTCTATCGAAGTATACTCTATCGGGTTTTATTGGTACTAATACTTTTTCCGTCTGCTTTTCTTTCCTCAAAACACATCTTAGCGTTTAGTTATATAAGTGAAAGAACTACGGGAAATAACTGGTCGCATTTGTGTAAAAACGTAATAAGGATCCCTTGCAATAACATCTACGTTCCTTTGCGTTTACAATTTTATTATTCAAGACAAACTTCAAAACTGTCCAAAATGGCGGATATTTCGATGATACAGTGTTTTCGTATAGCCGATCAAATACCGAGCCGTGTCCACCAACGTAGTCGATTGCAATTTTCTTGCAGAAATGACATCACTGAATGAAATTCTTTAGTAGACTAATCCCGCTTTTTTTAGCGGCTGCAATTATTTCAAATCAGTCTAACTACAAAAAGTCTTAATCTGAGAGAAAATGGCAGACTCATTTTTTAGTTAAAACATTTTCTTGTTAAATAAGGTTTTTCGGTTTACTTCATTGAAGAACAAGCATTTAATCTCTAAGCCATCGCCCTTCTGTTTGTGTTCATTATCATACAGTATATTTATTTCTTTTCTTTTTTAATTAGTTAAAGATTAAAATGTAATTAATTCGTTCGGAATATTACACTTCTTTTTCCTATTTTCTTTCACAAAATAAAAGAGCTATACAGTAATACCTCGACTTACGCTACCCCGACTTACGCGAACCCGGAGTTACGCGATTTTTAAATCTCGTCGATTTGTCTTTTGTTTGAGCACCACGCAACTCTTGATTACTCACTCCCCCACACTATTGCTCAGCTTATATGTTCGGACATGTCGCGCGGAATCGACGCATAGCTACAATTTATTTTGTGTTATTTATTTCTGTGTTTGTTATATCTACGGAGACTTGAGAGACTACTACGTCATCCAAACGAAGTGGAACTGATTCTTCTGCATCAAACAAGAAAAGAAAAACTTTATCTTTGGAATGTAAAGATAACATTATCAAAGACTTCGATACAAAAATGAAAAGAGGTTACAAATTTTAGAAAATATAGACTCCAACGCAGAGCGCATTTCTTCTACAAAACGAAAAATAAAAAAATTATTAGTATGCTACGACGAAATTTTGCGAGAGAAAAAAAAAATTTTTGAGCCATCAGACGAATTTGTTAGATTTTATGAAGCCTTCTACATCAAAATAACTTCGGTTTACGATTTTAATAATATAAATTGTTATACATGTGTATTATCTAAGATTTTAATAAACATTTTCCCTAAATTATTGTTTTCTTTAGTCTCTGGCCCCAATTAAAAATAATTTGTATGTATTTATATGCGAAATTATACCCGACTTACGCGGTTATCACTCGGTCCCACCTATCACTTAAGTTCGGGGTATTACTGTATATTATTATTATTTATTTCTTTATTTTGTAAATGTAGACGACACCCAGACGTTCTGTTGCCATGTGTATGCGACAATAGTTAGAGAAAATCGATAACTATCTTGAATTAATTTATATAAACATCATGATTCCTGTACCAGTAACAACTTTTCTGTAATTCGTTAAAAAAACAAAAAACGTATGAAAAAGTTTTTACGGAGTCAACTAGCGTGAGTGGAGAATGAGAAGCAAATTCCGATCCTAATTGCTGTCAGGAATTACGAGTATAGTTATCGAATTCGAACCCGGACGCTTTTTTAATGATCTATTTCAGCCTTTTAATTCAGTTTTAAAGATTTTTTCTTCTATATTATATATAAAATTTACACATTTAAATATAATATTTTAATCTTGTCGACATTGCTTAAAGTTTCTGGCTTTTTCATAGTTTCTCACGTCCCCGCTTCAAGAGTGCCATTAAAATACGCCTTATTCGTAAATATTTTTACCGAATTTGTCTCATGCCAAATATTGGATTGTATAGATTTTCCCTTATAAAACTGTATTTATTATAACATTAAAATTATTTGTATATGACTATTAATTAATATTTAATTTGATAACTTTTAGTAATTGAAATGTCAGCGTCGTTACTCAAAAGTATTTGTATAACAAAGTATAAAAATGACGAAAGAATTTCTGTCAATTTTTAAAGTATTTTAAATCCGATAATTGGTTAATATTTGTCGTCGTTAATTATCGTCCAATAATAGTTTAGATAACAACAGTAAATATCGATGACGAAAAATAACCGGACGAACTTCGTCATAAATTCAATATGGCGTCGACTTCGAATAGGAATTTTGCGAAGAAACAAAAATGGTCATTTTCGTTCGTTCAAAGGCAAGTAATCGACTATTTTTAAGGCAAAATACCAAATTATAATAAGTAGAAAGACGAATTAATTAATTGTATTCGTTTAAAATGAAAACAAATTGCCTGTTTACTGATGTAAGGTGACGTCTAAAATTGGTCCATTTTCCACGTTTGTCTTTGGTTATAGCGCACATTTTTAAGATTTTATTTAAAAAATACGTGAAGAAACATGCGTGAAGCATTTAATTTGGCTTAAGATGAAACGTTTTGATGATTAACATTTTCTTCGGATGAAATGTTGAATTTCAGCTAAAAACAGTGGAGTACAATTAAAAATTCGGATCAGGTTTCACTTTAATGATCTTTCAGACTTGAACTGATCAGCCTGAAGCTGTTAACTTCATCCAATTACATAAGGCGTTTTGTTTACAGAAGCTTAACAGAAATTTGGATTTGTGTATAAATTTATGCAGAAGTGTTATGTTTTTGAAAGACCGCTGAAATTAATGATGATAAAATGTAATAAATAGAAAATTTGCACAACTGTAATCAAACTCGTGGAGTTAGACAATCTTGCAGGTTGTGAACTGCATTGTCAGAAAAAAAAAACTTGCAATAAAAATAGTTGATAGGTAATGTGCTTTTTGTCTGCACATTATGATAATTGAATATGTGAGTGCTAAGTTTTAGTTCTAGTAGAAAACTTCAAATGTGTGAGTTGACGGTTTGTAAGGTGTGTTAATTACTTTGTCCCTAATTCGTCAAACAACAATTATAATCCTGCTCTGAGATTCCCACATCGATTTGGTGAGCGAGCTTGCATGCCTCTAGACTCTGTGAGCTAAGTCAGCGGCAGTTACCAACGGGGATACCCATGTTGGAGAATGGGGTGGGATCGCCAGTCGTTCGGGTCGAGGGTTGTGTGGGGCTAACGTACGCACTGTGTAAAAATTTTACTTTATTAAAAGAAAACAATTACAATCTCCAATGATGTTTATATAGTATATAAATAAATATCTAAGAATCCAAAAAAGGAATGCAAATAAATTTGTTAACAAACTGCACCTGTTCCTTAAATGTTTGTGACAAGCGCGGCTGAAGAGGGGCGGGTAGACTGTCCGAAATGTTTACTGATAAAGATAAGTTATCTTTCTTTCGTTATCACAATTTTAAATAAGTAAATCTAATAGCCTTGCCATTATTGCAGTTGATTTTGCAAAATCATTGCAAACCGACAGCTAGAGTTAGTAAACTTAGATAAAAATAAAATAAAATCCAGATAAGTTAATAAAATTTATGGGACAGTTAGGGTTTTATGGAACATGTAATAAAATTTTGGTCGGTTACAAAAATTTCCATTCATTTATGTTCTGTTAAACTTTTTTAATGTTAGTGTTGAGCTATGTTACAAATTATATTTGGTCTTCTTCTTCAATTTTATTTATAAAGTTTTTTATGAGAATTCAGTGGTGTATCCAGGTGTTGTCACAAGGAACACTGGGAATAGGTTTGCGCATAAAATTACTTTTGTATAGTCCTTTTCTTATAATGAAACCATGCCTTTTCTTTGTTACTTTCTCTTACAATGAAGTGGTATAATAGTCTATTGCCTTATTATACCACATCATTGTGTGTAAGAGAAAGTTTTGTCAATTCAATGAGATTTATAAACATAAATATCTTTTGTATCTTAATTTTTATTTAACAAGTATTTAGTTGTGTGGTTTTTCTAATGGATAAGTATTCATCACAAATTTTATTTGTGTGTTAATTTTAAATTTTTGTGTAAGGAGATATACATGTCCCATTGAATATACCTGTGACAATTCTAATATATAGTATTGTATATATTGACTATCATATTGTTGTGAATTCTTAGCATTCTCTAGATAACATTTCATATACCAGTATTCTGATTATTTAACCAATCTATTTGGGTGTGCTTTTCAATATGCTCTAATGTTTATTTAGCTTATAATCTGACTAAATGTTTTGCCAAATTAATAGGCACTTCTGCATGTTTAATACAAATTATTGATTTAATTAGATATATATTTATGTCAAAGCTCTAACTTGCTGACAGTGATGATTTCTATGTAAACACAAATAAAATACAATACACTTCAATAAAAACATTTTAAAACAAAGATCCCATTTTTCTGTAATGTTATATTTTCAAATAAAATTTTACAAGATGTATGCCAATGCCTATTGAAATAATCAAGAAGTTAGATATTGTTGACAGTTTGAGAAATGCTCAAATAATAAACGTAATAGATACAAATTACTTAAATTTGTATATTTCTTCTCTCGTTTTATATTTTAAACAATAGTTTTCGATTGTTATTTTTGTATGCTAGAGCAATAAGAGAGAATGCATACAGATCTAATCTGTACACAACTTAGAAGAAATAAATTCATTAATGGGATGTACTAATTATGTTCTGTATTTATTTACAATTATTTAACTTAATTTTTCAACATCTCTTTAATTATTTGAAAGTTTCTTTGATGGTGTTGCTTTTAAGTTTTGATCAATTAGGAAAATGGATAACATTAATTGCTCCTTAAATAAACAAATCTCAAAGGATTTGCTTTTGTTAAAAAAATAAGGAGAGTTTGCTAATATGTAAGCCAATGTCTGGTTAATTTGTAAATCTTAACTGGCAATAGTTGCATGTTTTATTCCATTATGGTTTAATAAATTGAGGAGCAAATCAGAATGTGGCTTGGGGCAGATTATTTTAACGCCACTAGTTTGTCATAACACTTGACTGCAATTTACAGATTACCATAATCTGTTGTAGTGCAATTGTACATGCACAATTACTGCATTAACTGTTGTTAGTTTTGTTATAATTGGGGCTTGTACTAACATTTTTACAAATTTGTATAATGGTTTCTCTCTCCATTTTTTCATTGTATACCATTCAAATTGGCCAAAAAAAAAATTGTGGTATCCTTCAAAAGTCAATTATCATATTCAAAGATGCTACTAAGTAGATTATCTAAAATTGAGTTCTTAAGAATAATTCTTTAGTGCATAAAGTGAACTTTTTTAATTGCACAATTATCCTAAAGGTGACAAAAATTCTAGTTTTAAAGAACAATTTATATTAATTTATCGATTATTGATTAATATTGATCAAGAAAAACAAGATAAATTTTTGCAGATTGAACCTATTTATTTAATTTGAAAAACTGCCATTAAACCTAGTTTTTTGTGCAATTTTGAACCTTTAAGTAGAATGAATGCATTCTGTTTCAGAGGGTTACAAAATGAAGAAATAAAATTTATAGAAGAGATAATTTTAAGCCAAGCAGTAGAAACCAACAGGTGCAATGTGAATATGTTACTTCATAAAAATCTGAATTTTGTATGGTTAGATTGCTTCTCGGGTCTGCTGTGATTGTTTTATTTAATTCTTTTAGAAATTTATTATAAAGATTTGTGAACATTCATATATTTATTTTAGATATTTTTATTAAAAAAATAGAATTTTGTTTCTCACATATTTTATCAATTAGACAAATTTAAGAAATTTGTCTGTTAAACCCATGAAGATTTAAACAGATTTGTATCATTCACTGAAAAAATCAGAAAAGCCCATTTATCCACTTTTACTTATGCCTAACATGAATAACAAAGGTTAGTGTCTTGACATTTGTCACTAATGAACTTCAGAAATCACAAAAAAAAAAGCTTTTAAATATTTCTGTTGCATTTGCAGTGTCTCAAGACAATTCTTAATATAGAGTAGAAATGAGTTTTTTTTTTTTTTAAATATACACTATTGTCAAACAAGAGATGCATTGTCTAACTTAATCCGTATTAAGTGTGTTTTCTTAATTACTTTTAATTGGGTGTGACATTTTGTGTATCCATGACATACTATTGAAACTGTCTCTTATTACAAAGCCGACTTTTAAAATTTTAGCATCAAATAACAATAGGAAGTAAGAAATATGTCTTTATTATAAATTTGATGCCATTGAAAGATTTAGCAAAATCAAAAAAAATTATAAGTGAAAACAATAAATGTAATTGTTAAATTTTATCTTTGTTCTACTCAGATAATTATTTTAAGGCTGATTCTAACCGATGGTTATGCATGCAATCTCCAGCAGATAGAAAAACTTCAAATTTTTAAACACTGAAAAAAAAATCCTTTTCCAAAATTTCTCAAAATCTGTGTAGGTAGAAACCTACACAGAATTCTAATGCAAGGAACTGTTTGATTTTCAAAATTCAGAGTCATACATTAATAGAGGAATTAAATTGAATCAAATTCATTAATTTTCTACAAATTCTTTAATTTTTCATAGAAAATTAACTATGGTAATTTGATTTTCAAAATTCTGAAGTGTAAGTTAATAGAACCAAAGTCTTTTTGTGTTAGAATCCTATTTAATTCGTCTGTCCACTTCTGTTTTCGAGAAATTTTGGAAAAAGATTTTCTCGTAGAAAAAGTGTTCAATTAGTACCACCATCTGCTGGAGTTCATAAACATAACCAAAGAGGTTATAATTAGTCTTAAGTATCTATTAATTACACCAGGGGTGGGCATTGATAGTGCATTAATATTTTGTGCATCCCACATTGCACAACAATATAAAATATATCAATTTCTCAATTTAAGGAAATATGCAGCAAAAATTCTATTATTATTTTCTACAATTCAGTAAAAATTTAATACAAAAAATCGAAAAGTAAAACAAGAAATCGGCTAACAGACTCGCATCAAAACTAATTTAAAACTAGCAGCAACTAATATTCAACCGAATATTTTGGATATATTACGCTCACATCAGCGACAGAAGTCAAATTATAAATTATTGTAAGTATACTTGTATTAATCATATATGAATAAATAAATTGTGATTTCCTTGCATTTTTTGTCTTGTATGTGGCCTATGTCAGTTCAAAAGTTTTAAATGTGGCCCTTACATAGAAAAAGGTTGCCCATCCCTGAATTACACAATAAAAGAAATTTCTTCAGCTGAACTCTGCAAGAACTTTGTTTATAATTCCAAAATACCGTAAATTTGACAGAAAACACTTTATATTGACATTTCTTATTAACTAACAAAGAAATACGTTGAATGTTCTCTCAAAGAAAGTTTACATTTTCAGTTACTAATAATTAAATTTATTGTTAAATCAGAATTTGTTTTCTTGTTTTGACTAAAAATTTCTTAAATTTGCCCTGTGTTATTTTCTAGAAGCAAATTAGAAAGACAAATGGAATTACCCTCTCCTCCGGGATATAGCTCTTCACTGGGACAAGTACATGCCGAAGCGAGCAAAGAAACTGATGCCACTTTAATAGTAAAGGTGGGTGATGATGTGATACAAAACTGCTTGGGGAAAAACAAATTTATAAATCAAAAAATTTTCTTTCTAGAAATCTTGGGATATAGCCCTTGCACCACTAAAACAAGTTCCAATGAATCTTTTTATTATGTACATGGCTGGAAATTCTATTTCCATTTTTCCCATCATGATGGTCGGAATGTTATTTCTTCGTCCAGTAAAAGCACTGATCACGATACAGTCGAGTAAACAATAGTTTAAATTTCTGCTATTTTTTACTGGTTTCCCCATTTCACAATTTATTTTCTTTGTTAGCATTCAAACTGATTGAAGGAGGACAGGCACTATTTCAGAAAATAGTGTATTTATTTGGTAATGTCGTGTGTTTGGCTCTGGCTCTTTACAAGTGCTCTTCAATGGGATTACTTCCGACACATGCTTCGGACTGGTTAGACTTTGTCGAACCACAACAGGTATGTACAATAAATACCGAACACTAGTAGTATACCAAACACTTATTCTATTAAAATTTCAGAGAATGGAATTTTCTGGAGGAGGAATTATTTTATGATTGTTCAATCTGACTCAAGTGAAGATATTTCACGCATTTTGAATATTAATGTAAAGAATTTGGATTACTTTTTGTAAAAATATTCTCCTGGTTATGTATCTAATTCAATTTGTAACATTCAGAATATTAGGTAATGCATAAATCTATTTGATTAAATGCACCCGCAGCACTATTTGTTCAGAGTAAAATTTAAAATGATTGTACAATAGAATAAAAAATATATAATTTATTATGTTATGTAAAGTTGAACAGTTTTCTTTTTGTATGATAAGAAATAAAGTTGTTTGAAATTCTTTTACACACAATTTATGGAACAATTAATATTGAATGATGATTTTGAAGTAAAATTCTAATACAGTACTTCAAATTACAAATAGATTATATTTACCATTTTAGCATAACATAATAAGCACAAATTCTGAGAATTTGACATTTTCTTTGTGATGTACAGAATGAGAAAAGAATCTCATCTGAAAATAAATTCTGTCTTCCAATTGAGAAATACATAGAAGTGTGTAATTCCGACATAGAGAAAAATAATATTTTCTTAAAGTACGTTCTTATCTAATTCTATAACCAATTTAATATAGAATGCAGATTAAAAATATTTTTAATAATTAACAATTGTATAAATTCTGCATCAAAATATAACGTGGATTATATATATATATTATTTTAACAACTTTTGTGCAAATCTAATTTAATCTAAAAATTTTATCTGGTATAAATTTTGCTATAAAAAACAATCCTATCAACAAATTTTTATAGTACAACATGAGATTTGAATGCTTTACTTTCAATAACTTAACAATAGACATGCAAAATTGAGCAAAAATTTAAATACTAATAAAAAAAATAAAATTGAGTAACTGCAGCCATATTAATTCCTAACTTTTGTTTTTGTAAGTATAAATTTTGAAAAGATGACTAGGTAAGTTTGATACAAACAACTGTAATAGTTTTATATATAATAATAATAAATAAATAAATAAATATACTATATATATATAATATAAAACTAAATTATAGTTCTGAGACTTCTTCAATGACATCATTTAATATAGACAATTGGCTTTTCTCACGTTCTAATTTCTCTTTGAACTGTAATAAACAAAGAATTTATTAAGTATAACTTTGCTAAGTTATCTGTTAGCAAGCAATCAGTCAGTCTTACTTCTTCAGTTAATATCTGTATCCTTCCTTCGACTTTTGGGGCCAATCTACACTGTTCATGTTCGATCTCTTCGATAGAAATGGTACGCACCAGTGGTATATCTGGAGCAATGGTATCACAGCTCATGGATCGCATCAGACCAGAGAAACTGGGTATCTCATCAAAATGCAGTAGACTGGCTCTAAAATTACAAAACTTGTAAATACATAAAATATTGAAACTCACAGATTGTTAATTTACTATGGTTCATGCAAAAACTATAATTAACAAAGATTTGACACAAGAATGCTGAAAACTTGCACTGACTTTGGCATTGATACAGTCAAGAAATCACAATAATTAAGAAGGAAAAAGCTACACACAAACTTATTGAAATCTGAATTTGATTCTCAAACTATGACTTTCTATTCTTTCTTTCATATGCTACTTTCTACATTTTTATGCACTTTATTTTTGAATTCATCTTGTACAGGCAGACTATAGATTATGTAAGTAAGGGCAAAGTTAAAAGTACCTCAACCTGAAGGATCCATTATGCATTCCATGCAATATTATTTCAGAAATTCTATCTCCTTAAAAAAAAGCAAACCTCTAAAGCTGGGAGACATCTATCTCTAGGCTTCTAAAGAACTACTTGGGGTTGCCCTAGGTCTTTACTCTTGCAAATGAGATGAAGAGAAGTCTCCTCAGTAGAGCCACAAAAGGCTGAGGAAAGTTTCATTTGGTATAAACATTTACAAAAGTGACCAAAATCAGTCATGATTCCCATCAAAACGTGAACGTGATTCATACTAAAGCTAGAAAATTCACACAGAGTAAGCCAGTCGAAAATGTCTTACTCTGACAGTCCAGGAATAATCTACTGCTTTAAATAACTGGAAATAGTCCAATCTTTGACAGTGCTAGAAAAATTATTGGAAGAAATTCTAAGAGCTGGTTCATGTCCTACAAAGAGGTATGAAGCTTCCTTCTTGGCCAGTAGATAAGCTCTTACATAACTAGCTATTCTCTCATGCTCTGGCACCCATAAGAGAAAAACCATTGTGGGCAGCCAATTTATTGAAATGCAAACAGCACTCCCAGAGAAGAGCTGAAGTGACAAAATTCAAGTGTCTTCAAAGCAGTCTGACTGTCAGAAACAGTACAGAAGTAGCCTTATTAAGAAGACACCTATGAAAAACGAGCATTTATTTATTGTGACGTCACAATGCCAGGCTGCAAATTTTAATTTATTTAATTTAAAATAAATGCTCTCCACCTGAAATTAGTACTGTAGTGTCTTGCCTCTGTACATTATACTTTTCTTTTAGCAATCGAGTTGTGCCAGTCATTAACACCTTTCAGGGGAAAATGTTTGAATTGAAATAACGTGATATAGTTAATTGCGGCCTACCGCTCCTATCTGGTCTTGTCTAACTCCGTTCTTGGGATTAAGGAAAGACAGATGGACAACAGTGGGAATTTATAACAACAGCAAGCAAGTCAACTTGACCAAGCCAAAAACAGCAAGCAAGTCAACTTGAAACACAACAGTGAACTCAGACAGAGGGACAAAAATGTTTTGCCCCATGTCACTGCTGGTTTGGATCTCTCTGTAAACAAGACTATATCCTCTAGATCTTTCCCATTTGACAATTTGCAGACCTCTGGGGTCCATGGTATCACTTACATAAAAATCCCAACTTTTTTAAACACTCATTTTTGCAATAGTTTCTTGACGTGACTTATGATGTCTCATTGAAAACATTTTTCAATGTACTGTATACTTGATCAATTCTGGGTGAAGGCATATTCTATCAATATATTGCTATCTACCTATCAACTGCAACTACTCCATGGATACCAAAACTTTCAACAACTATGGGGTCCATGGCTTACTTTTCAAAAAAATCTAGGAACGAGTTTCATAACTTTCCTGACTGTTATGAGATTTCATTTTCAAAATAATTTTTTTATTATTAATCATAATAAATATATAAAATTTTGTGACGCCATCTGTTATGAGATTTTGTTATAAAAACTTTCTATATTTTTAATTATTATAAAATGGCAAAATGCTTAATATTGAGGGTAGAGATGAATTTTATAAAAAAAAACTGTATATGCTAACAAATAAAATCTTCATTAAATCCAAACCCATTTGACATATGACACATGACTACCCAACAGGCATGGTAGATGTGATAAAAACAGAAGCCAAAATATCAGCTCAAAATTGCCAAATAAGCTGAAATAATATAAAATCTAGCTGGCTTAAATAGATCAAATTATTTAAATGGCCCATTTGATCTTAAAAATGGAAATCACTCATCTAACCAAAGTCTAAGATTCCTGGATCTGGATAAGGGATTAGTAAACCAAAAACTCACTACAATCATTGATTTTGGTGCCTGGGAAATGAGCCTAATGCAAGGGAAAAATCAAGTAACTCAGTTTACAGCAGGATTCTCCAGATAAAATCTTCGTGCATTTGGAACTGTTAGAAAAACATGAGATACATTTGAATAAAAGTTCCTCCATAAAGATCTATTTTTTGTACTGGGTGAGAGCTTTACAATAAACTTCCCATTCACCAGCACACTTAGCTTGGTTAAATAACTTCTGAGTAGAAGACCTCAGACAGTTCAACTCCTTGTTTTATCAAGAAACCAAATGATGGATGAGCTTCTCTTGAGAAATGCTGTTGCACAAAGTCAACAACAACTGGTTCCTGTCCTGCACAACTATATGGTGATTCAATACTACAGAAACTACCATTGTAATCATGTTTTCTCTGTAGGTCAACACCAAAGCTATGAAGCCATTAATTTTTTCTTATACTTAACAGAAGATAAATCAGTATCATAGACTGCAATTTTGAAATAGGGGAAAATACATGGTTGATACCTGCAGAGCCCCCAATGCAGACATAAGGCTAAACACAATGGGGTGTCACGTGATGCCCCAAGGAAATCATTCAAGGCATCCATTATACCATCCAAGTATCTTCCAGTCCTTGGCACAATGCTTTCCACTTTGGTTTATTTGGTTATGGCAATATGACACATGGGCAATCTGTCAAGGGGAGATGTCTCCCAGGAGGACTTTTATAGGAAATTGGCTCCTACTTAGCTGTTATAAATGTAAAGAAAACCTGGAAAACTCCATGTGGTCAGCCTGTTGGCAAAGCATGAACACACAACTAACTATCAGTGTTTGGTGGTTTTATCCACTCAACTGTTGGTGGGTGTCTGTCTTAACTGAACCTAAGTTCAGTTAAGACAGACACCCACCAACAGTTGAGTGTGACCAACCCATATGTCATATTGCCATATGACATATGGGTTCAATATGTCCAATATGACCAACCCATGTGTCATATTGCCATAACCAAATAAACCAAAGTGGAAAGCATTGTGCCAAGGACTGGAAGATACTTGGATGGTATAATGGATGCCTTGAATGATTTCCTTGGGGCATCACGTGACACCCCATTGTGTTTAGCCTTATGTCTGCATTGGGGGCTCTGCATTAGTCACAGCCCTCAAATGAAGAAGACTCCATCACGACACTGTAGTGTATATCACAAAGCCTCCACCATAACAAAGTGGAGACACAATGGGGATATACAGGCAAACAAAAGTGGCACAATTTTCTGAAAAATGGATTATGTTTTACCTAATAATAAAAAAACTTAAAAATATAACTTGATTACGAATTATTTCAATTAAACTCATCTTTTAAAACTATGACCAGAACCTAAAGCAACTTTAAAAATTAAAAAATAAAAAACATTATTAGTAATATTTACCTTCTTGAAACACAAAATAAACTCTGTCTGTGATGAGAACGTTGCCTCGCAGCACCAGTCAAAAACTTTATCGATCTGAAGTGATTTTGAACTGAAATACATAATTCGGGTGTGTTTTCTTCATCGGTCTACATAAAAAACAATAATAGTTATAATCTTTATTATTTTTATTGAAAATAAAGTTACATTTTATTATAAATATTAAAAAAGGCACATACTATAATTTCACATTTCTTCAGAGCTTCGTATCCATCTCTTCCTAAGGCACAATATTTTTTTGTGGCAACAAGATAAACCTAAACAATTTACAAAAGATTTCAAAATGTATTATTAACAAATTGGGAAAAATAAATTTTATATTTACAAACAATATCTTATTAAAAAATATTAATATCTAAATAATTTATGAATAAATTAATAATATTAATTTAGATATTAATATTGTCATGGAGACAAATGGCAACCAGTCTTTAGGAACACAAAGGGGTGTTTATTCACTCAGAGAATGTACAACCACTGCAGCTTGCAGTGCTAGAACAATAACCACCCTCAACCTGAGAGCTCACAATTATATACTGTGAGGACATGGTTGAAATATGTAAATGATAATGAATTACCATGTGTTCTCAGACCGGGAGAACGTACACACACACAAAAAAAAAAAAAAAACCCACATCAAAGAGGTTCGAACCGGAACCCTTCTTCCAATAGGTGAAGACGCCAACCCCTGCACCATGAATGACACGGTGGTAAAAGTGAGCCATGGCAATATTTTTTAATAAGAAATTTTTTGCCAACATACTATTACTAAATATTACTTGTCAACTAAACATATTACTTTTCTAAATATGTTTTTGGTTAAATTTTTATGAATTACAATAGAGCGTCGTTTATCCGAAAGCTGATCAACCAAAATGTCGGTTAACTGAAAGCGTTCCAGTGGACTGTGTCATGCTGAATTGAACATTTTTGATACTAGATT
The DNA here is from genome assembly GCF_030686945.1 of Centruroides vittatus. Lineage (NCBI taxonomy): Eukaryota > Metazoa > Arthropoda > Arachnida > Scorpiones > Buthidae > Centruroides > Centruroides vittatus. The sequence continues at coordinate 745,069 of NW_027122722.1, read as the reverse complement.
AACTTCCAAAATATAATTTTTTTGTTTTCATATTTTTCAATATATTTATTTTGTTTGTACAAAATAAAGAAATAATTTTTAACGATAGAACAGCCACAATTATTATTTTAAAAAATTTACGTTAGGCTTAACATCGATGAAAATTCAATGCGTAGCGACACGCAACGGAGAAAAATTTCAATGTGGGATAGGTTAATAAATTTTTTCATAGATAATTGGTTATCTGAACAACCCCAGTCCCCAATTGATTCGGATAAACGACGCTCTACTGTATTATTAAAAAAAATAATTAAAATTAATTATTTAAATTGAACCATCTGATTGTATTAAGTTTTTGAACTTAATACAATCAGATGGTTTTAAATAATTTCCAAAAAAAAAACTTAAAATTGAAGTAAAAAAAAGAAATTTGTAAAAGTATTTTCAATAATTCTTCATCACCATCTAAATTTAGTTATGTGGAATAAAACTATTGTCCAATACTCAGGGCTGTCCAAAGGAGAATGGGAGCTGGGAGAAAATACATATTCAGACCCTATAAAACATTAAATTATTATACAGTAGACTCACGGTCATCTGACAAAGGTTTTGCAAGCCAGTGTTGGATGATCGAATTTGTCGGACTATAGAGTACTGCCACCAACCCTTTGTAGTCTGGAACTTTTTTGAAAAGGAGTACCTTGTAATCCGACAAATTACATACTTATAAAAATGGTAAGATCAAATCTATATCGTTGGTGCACAAGAATAGTGACACAACTCAAAAAAATAGATCTTCCAGAACAGCCACTTAAAAGTTTCTTGTTTTTGTTAAGGCTTTGTCATGATCTTGGATTTTGAAAATTTTCAAATCTATTTTTGAAATAAATATTAGTGTTTGTTCTTCCACATAAAAATATGGGGAGTTTGCTATACATTTCTACAATAAACTCGAAATTGGAAATTTTTGAGTTGTGTCACTATTCTTGTGTACCAGCGATATGTACTACATAATATACGATATGGGACTTAGTAAATTAAACAACACAATAGATAGCATAGGGTTTATTATAAAATTAACATCATTAACGCTATAGCACTTGCAAAAAAATAACTAAACATATTGATGTCAATCAATTACATACAACATATGCAAGTATTTCCAAGGTACTGTATATACTATGTATGATCTTAATTTGAAAATGGATAAACAAATAAATTTATGGTACATGCAAATATTCATCAATTTTATTTTGTTTTACATTGGCTAAATGTGAGAGTAAGGCCTTGTCTCTCAGTCTCCTCAGAAGTAAAACTTCATTGTACAATGCACCATTCTTTTCAGTCCATTGTAAACCCAGCTCAAATGAATTAATTGCATCTTTAGCTGACACTTGAGTAGTTGCGATGACTTCATCATCATTGTCTTGATTTATTATTGGAATAGAAACTTGGTTGACAATCTCCTCATCAGACATTTGATGGAACACACTTTCTTCTCATCCATTCCACAATACCAATTTCTAAATTTTCTGAACTAATCTGCATTTCGATAGCAACTTGCTCTATGACTTCTGAAGTAACACTGATTTGAGGAGCGGTGCCAGGAGTGTGACAATTTCTGGCCATAAGATTTTCCATCACAATGTAATGGCTGATGGGGGCAATGCATTCGAAGATTGACAAAGGGAGGAAACAAGTCTTTCATGTTAATTCTTTTAATGTTTTTTCTATAGGTTGGACTTTTGATATGGCCGTCAGCAGCAGTTTTTTCTTGTAGTCTTGCTTGACAAACTGAATGATATGCTGATCCATTGGATGGATCAGTGCAGTGCAGTGCAGTTTGGTGGAAGAAACCCAGGATCCCAGAGATGTAGTTAATGAGATACAAAATCTAATGTTAGCGGACGATGAAGTGGGAACTGTAATGGACTATGTAAGCTTATACCCCTCTATTAAAATTGAATCATGCATGTCAGCACTTTTGGAATTCATGCACAACAACAACCCAGATTTGATAGAACTTGCTAGGCTCATTTGTTATGAATCTTTTTTCACCTTTAATGGCCGTCAGTACAGACAAAAAAAGGAGTCCCTATGGGAAGTCCCATATCAGGACTGTTATGTGACCTGGTGTTGAGAAAACTAGAAAGAAGTGTTTTTTGTGACTTCAAAGCTGTTGTGTTTTTTAAAAGATACATAGATAACGTCTTTGTGCTATGGAAGAATGACTGAAAAATCGATGAGTTTGTTAGCAAAATCAACAACAATGATGACAGCCTCAAGATGAAGATTGAACAGAAAGGTTCCTCATGGATGCATTTTTTAGACAGATATTGGATTCAAAGAGGGGCATTTAGTTACTTAGGTGTACATAAAACCGACGCAAAACCCACTGTACATTCCATCACACTCGAACGATCCTTTCCGGTACAAAATGGCTGTCTTCCATGCCCTCATTAAAAAAGCCTCTCTCTATTGCAGCAGTATAACAGATAGGCAAAAAGAATTCAATAGGATAACTCAGATTGCCAAAGTGCTAGGATACAATGCAAATAAGATCACCGCACTTATCAAAAGCTACAAATAAACAAAGCAAAAGCTCCAGCCAGAAATTTCTCTAAAATCACAAAGTTCACTTATGATAGAAGTAAAAAAGCCATCATGAAGGAAATTTTGGACTGAAAAAGTCCATGTTAATTTTCAAGAGAGCTCCCAATTTATGTAAAATACTAAGGAACGATAAAGACAAGACTGATAAAGAAAGAAGAGCAGGAGTATACAAGATTCCATATAAAAACTTGGAACTAGACATCAAGAAAAATTATATTGGTGTCATTGAAGTGAACATTGAAGTGAACTCACTCAGCAAAATTAAATCAGAAACAACCAAACACCTTAAGTTGCTGAGAAAATTTAATAAATAACAAACGTTTTCAGCCAAATCTGTTGGCCATCATCAGGTTAAACATATTCGAATGCAAACAGAAAATGGAACAAAAAATTTAAATACAAACAAATAAAATAACGGATAAAATATACATATTGGTGTCACTAACAGAAATTTAGGAGTCAGATTGAGAGAGCATAAGTACAATGTCAGTAAAGGATTGAATGCCACAATACTATCACAGATGGCATAAGTTGAGGACTTGGTGGTCAAGTGGGATGAAGCAAGAATCATAAAACCTGTGCATTCCCCGACTTTGGCCATAAATGCCGAAAAGATTGAAATCTATAAAGGCAGATTGCATGATATGTGCATTAATTCTAGAGATGCCGAAGGGTTACCAACAGCCTGGAAATACCTAATTAAAAACTTGGAGAGCTTATAGTTTAAGCCTTGATTTTTGTTTTTGTATATCTTGTGTTTTTCATATTTCATACACGATATTATTGTATAATATTATAATACATTATTATTTAATTATTTATCCTATACTTAATATATATAGTTAATTATAATTTTTATTTTATGTTTTTTATTTTTATTTTTTATATGTATATATGCTTATTTTCTTTGTTATTTCATTTGTATTTAAATTTTGTTCCATTTGTTTATATTCAAATTTGTCTAACCTGACAATGGCCAATTGATTTGGCTGAAAACATTTGTTGCGTTTCTATTAAATTTCTCAGCAACATAAGGTGTATTTTGATTTATATTTTGCTGAGTTGGTCTACTTTAAAGTGACCAGATGTCCCACTTTTGGCAGGACAGTCCTGATTTTTAACAATTTGTCCCACGTCCCACGGCGTTGAAATTAAATTTTTGTCAATTATGTGTCATAAACTTGCGTCTTATGTTTAAGATTCAGTAAAGATCATTTTGTATTGTGGCTGTATGCCATATTAGATATAAATTTTGTTCTAATTTTTGTATATTTTCCTTTCTTTTGTCTATTGTAGAAATTTCCTTCCTAACCCTTCCTACTTGGGTGGTTGTGACCAATCCCTTTAGAACAAAAGAGAGGAATGTGACCCTGAGGGCTGTGTGTATGAACAATGCGCATTCTTTGCTGGGACATTACAATGATATTGAACATTTTCATTGGGTCATGTTAAAACAAGAACTTAATTGGGAAGATGTGCAAAAATCATTCGATTACATTAGTCAACATTTTCCAGATAGCAATATTTCTAAAAATGATCTTTTTAATGAAGTATCATTATTAAAAAATATATTGATAAGGAAAAGGTTAAATCTTGGGCATCAGCAAAAATCTTAACAGAGAACAAATGGCTAGAAATATTTCATCATTTTGAAACAAACTATGTTCCATACAATAATGCATTAAAAATTGTGGAATACGCACTGTCCTTACCAGGAACACATGCCCTGACTGAATGCGTTTTTTCTACCGTGAATAAAGTGTGGACATCTGACAAATCACAATTAAGTGTTGAGACTATAAAAGTAATATTATGTGTAAAATTTAATTTAACAAATACTTGTGAAAAATTTTATGACATTTCAAACAACCACAGCGATTTATTAAAAAAAAATTCACTCAAATGAGAAATATGCAAAAGAATGAAGAGTTTTTAAAAATTTATAATAGTATATATATTTATTATATTTGTAAATTTTACATATGTTGAAATTTAAAAAAATACAATACAATTTATGCATTTTTTTAATGATAAAATTTTGTTGCTCTAGAACAATTTTTTTTAACAAGACAACCCCTCCCCCTCCCCGTGAATTTTGTCCCGCTTTACCAATGTTAAAATCTGGTCACCTTAGTCTACTTGAATATAGAAATTGTTTGAAAATGTTGAATAACAACTCAGAATCAGTCTATCCAGTATTCAACTACACAGTATATTTTCAAGGTTGTCACTTAGATACAGCATCAGCCTTCTCAAACTTGTTCTTTAAATTAAAAACAAGTTTTCTACTTAGAGCATTAATACGTGTGTTATGAGTACAATAATTCTAGTTTTGAATTTCAGATTTTTGAAATTGCCAGGGAATCTTTAATGTTTGGACTATTTGAATGTAAGCCCATCAAAAAGAAAAGGCTAAGGACACTTGCCTTACACTACGGAATAGAGAGTTTTCATAGTGTAAAGTTATATAAAAAACTTACTGAGAATTAAGGCAACAATTCATGTGTAAATATCCCAATTTTCTATGCCTACCAAAGTTTGTGTTTACAAACTTTTTAACAAGTGGTAGTCTACAGACTATGTGTAACAAAAACAGAATTGTTGTAAATAAAATGTTATCTGAAAAAAAAATCTGATTATTCAAGATAATTGGATTCAGAACATTTACATATATTCAAAAGCAAATTCAATGAAATCTTTAATGCATTTATTTGAAGAGAGTAAATGATGTTTTAGTTCTGTTCATACAGTTACAAAAATAATCAAATTTAGCCTCTTATGACATAAGGGTTGTTCGGAAACATTTTATTTATTTATTTAAAGTTTCAATTGGCAAGCGCCAAATCCGACAGAGGGAGCTCAAAATGGCTGCCGAAACAGGTAAGGAGTTGACAGGAAACGTTGTCTTGTAGAAGGTGAAACCGTTTTGGATGCTGGACACATCGTATTTTGTGGATTAAACTCTAACAACAACACTGAACATAGTTTTATTTATCATAATAGTTATGTTTTTATATTAGAACATGGTGTATACTGCTTAAAATATTTAAACACTTCTCACCTGTTACACGTTAACAGGTGAGAAGTGTTTTAATTCTACACACGATGGTCTTTTATTTTATTTTTAAATAATAATTCTTATGTAGTCATGACGTAGCGGTAATATTCCTATTCAAGTTTGAAAATTATTCTCTTGAAAATCTGAAGCCGTCCACATAAAAAGAAAAAAATGTCTAATTTTTTTTTGTAAATGGACATGCCTGTCGAAAAATTGTTTTTGTACGCAGATCGGAAAGAAAATAGGTAAATTTTCTATCTTCATATACATATGTCGAGATAACTTTCCAGTTAAATTTTTAAAAATATTCTTAATTGAAAATATAAGTTAATTTACGTTTTTTGTTTTCATTTTAGTATTATGCTTGGCTATCACATGTTTACGAAAACCAGACAGCCCCGCTTTGCACGTGCATTCTCCCCGTAATCGAGACGTATTAAAACAACAATATCTGAGATTGCAACACTAAAGCAACAACATGAACTTTCAGTGTTGTTGTTGTTATAGTTTAATCCACAAAATACGATGTGTCCGCATCCAAAACGGCTTCACCTTCTACAAGACAATGTTTCCTGTCGCCGATACAGTCTAGAATTTGACATAAATTCAATGTATTTAATAAATATATAAAAATATAAATACGACTATACAAAGATAAAACTTGCTTCTGAAAGACAGAAGCAAAGTTTTATCTTTGTATAGTCGTATTTATATTTTTATATATTTATTAAATGTAAATAACACCGGCCATGTACTTTTTATTAATTATTTACTTTATAAATTCAATGATTTGTTCTCCATTTGGTCATCGCAGTAGTCATCACCGATGGAAACTGAATCGGCTCAGGCATTGAACAAACACATGGTCGGTTCCTTACCTGTTTCGGCAGCCATCTTGAGCGCCCTCTGTCGGATTTGGCGCTTGCCAATTATTATCTCTTATGTCCATAATATATAAATTTTCAAGATTTAAATATCTTAATTATAAGATTTCGTCGGATGGTTAAAAATTTTTTTCGTAAAACAAAGACACAGTTGATCCAAAAATTCTTTTTCGAAGCCACCATTTTATTACGTGTTCAGAAATAAAACTTTTAGAGCCTATAAAGGAAGGTCAGGTCGTCTAAAAGTTTTATTTCTGAATGTGTAATAAAATAGTGGCTTCCAAAAAGAATTTGTGGATCAACTGTGTGTTTGTTTTACCAAAAAAATTTAAATATCTCTTGAGATGCATTAAAGGAAAAAAAAAAAAAAAACTATCTTATAGTGTCACCAAATCTGACTTGCAGCATTGCCAAACTACTCGTGCTATTTTTTGCAAGTCTTTTTGTTTGATCAACCAATATATCCCACTATTAAATTATTAAACAATGAAATAGTATAGCTAAATATGATAACTACTACATATAATTTACATAAAATGTAAAATACTTGATTCATATCCAAAGGTTCAAAGCCAACTTTGATATCTACAGGATCAATTCTTTCACCTGGCGGTTTCATGGGATCAAACTTGAAACTAATTCCAGCTACTTGAGGAAATCTACCATCTAATCTGGGATACTGAGATACGCCATTCTCTAATGCTTTCCATACCTGATAGCCTGGATAAATAAAATTAGAGTTGAATATCTAAATTTTTATTGATGGCTTTTGTGAATACAAAAGATTTTCTTAAAATAATTTGAAAGTATAAATACTACATTATTCAAATAAATATATTTCACCAATTTTCTTTTTTAAGATAAACCTTTTCATATCATCTGAAAAGATAATAGTCTTTTAATCCTTCAATAATTAATTTATTGTTATACTATATAAAATAAAGTACAAATGTTAATGTAATCATAATAGATCTTGTTGGGGTGCAATTTGAAAAAATTGTAGACCTATAAATTCCAACTGTTGTCCATCCGTCTGTCCTTCCTTAATCTCGAGAACAGAGTTAGATAGATGAAAGACAAGACCAGATATGGAAAGCTTAGGGGCAAGAGGCCCCAATCAACTATATAAGAACTTCTGGTCTAGACTGGAAGTCACATAATTTAAATTCAAAAATTTTTCCCAGAATGGAGTTACTTAGATGATTGGCATGACACTGTTGTTATCAGAGAAAGTATGATGTGCAAGGGCAAGACACTACAAATTTGTGATCGAGAGGATATATTTTTAATTAAATAAATTTTAAAAAATGATTAAAAATTACAGCCCAGCATTGTGAAGATGTCACAATAATTTTTGCTTGTTTAATTTTAGTTCTAATCAGAAAATAAATCTTCTATGTCACAGTATTTGCATTTATTTGAATAGTGAGTTATTAAAATAAAAGAATGCTTTGTATTTTTACTTTTATCCTCAATTCATGCCAATTAAACAATTTTGTTCACAAACAATTTTGATTAATTTAATCCTCTATTTTACAGTAAAAAAATTATTGAATTTTTAAATTAAAGACAAATAACTATTTAAGTAAAAAATATAAAAAACATGGCCGACGGTAATACATTTAATTGTATAAATAAATAATTGTAATTTGTGAAAGTGGCGATAGCCCAGAGAACGCTAGTTGACTGTTTTGCATTTTATTCCGGAGGCAGTAGCCTCTAAGGAAAGGTCGCCTCCGTGATTGTGAAATTGGACTGTCATCTGGAGCGAACGACGGATGAATAAACAGAAACAGAGTAATTCTTGTTAAACGTTGTTTTTATATTTATTTATACAACAAATAACTATGTTGAAAATAATTTCATAATCAAAAATGCTAAATGAAAAATTATTAAATTGTATGGAAAGTTTATGCGTTTTTTTTATTATGCACTATACAGTAGAGCATTGATTATCCGACCCCCGATTAACCAACCACGTTCTAGTCGGCAAATTCAAATGTCCGCTAGTGATGTGGCGCTACAATATTTGGTTATGTCTTGGCTACTTTAATATTATTTTTGTTAAATTTTTGCATGTTTTGGCTGGCAGCACTGGCTCAACCATGAAAGGAAGGCTAGTATTTAAACCAGGCCTAATACACTATACTAATAATGTATTTTTTCATACTTTTCGGTTATCTGACCAACCCCAGTCCCCAATTAAGTCGGATAATCGATGTTCTACTGTATATTATTTAATGGTAAATATTGTAAAAAAATAATGACAGCAATGTAATGTAATCAATCTTTTCCTAATCTTCATCCAAGAAAAAACTGTATCTACATAAATAAACTTAAATATATTTATCTTGCTCAAACAAATAATAAACTCATTAATTAAAAATAGATGTATTTGTAAACTAATAGTTTAAAATAAGCTAGTAATCAAAATGATCATCATTAGCGTATTAGGACAATGTACAGTATTTACTAAATAACAAATGAATTTAACTAGAAAATTCTTAACTGTTTTCTATGTTTTTCAGATATCATATGCAATATGAGATAGGCTACCTGATTACTACAATGAGAAAATATTTAATATAGTATGGAAAATAAAAATTGTAAAATTATTTCCCAAATTAAATCTGCCAAAATTTTTCAAAGATCATATAATAAAATTACTAAATATACAAGATAAAATTGTAAATGCTAATATATATTATATTAAATTATTTTCTTGGTTAAAAATAATTTTGAATAGAAAAATTTATTTGTTTTAAAAATGAACAAACTTTCCAGACAACTCAATGCTTATTATATATATATAGATATATATTATATACACATAAATTAAATACAATTTAATAATGTAAATATTTATTATCATCTTTTAAAATCATGAAAAAGTCAAATTAAATAGGCATTTTATTTAGATTTTAGTTGTATTTTATTTAAATAATAAGTAAAGTAGCATTCAAATTCAAATAGAACACTATAGCAAATTTAGATTGTTAGATTTGTAATAAAAATGTATATTGTAAAACTATTATAAAAGTTCATAAAACATGGTATCATTCTTACAAATAAATAAATTAAATCACTGCTTATTTAAGGAAGCTAACATTTTTAATTAAAAGAAATGTTGGCTTCCTTAAATAAGCAGTGATTTGATTTATTTAAATGTTAGACTAGTTAAAACATAAGTAAAAGTAATATTCTTAACCTGTGCATTTAAGTACTACCATAGGATCCATCAGTGGTAATACAGTAATTAAATCCCTCATTTTAAATGGTCCTTTTGGATATATACGATCACATCTAATGGTTCCTGAGTTAAGTATAGTTAAATCTGCATGAGTTGCAGCAAGCATAACATCGCATACAAAATTTCCTAAAATTAAAAATATATATATGTATGTATGTATATATGTTAGGGTGTCCCTTATTTTTCGAATATTTTGTTTTCTAACGCATAGTGCCTAGTTTTGTTTATTTTACCCTTAAATACTCCCACAATAAATTTCAGCTCATTTTGATCACTAGAACCCATGCCGACTTGCATCGAATCATTTCCATACATATGGTGCTAGAGAAGTGGCACGTATTTGCTTTGTTTGCCAATCTAACACAATTTGTCGGGCTATTAACACATATAGTTTTTTTCGAAGATGTCAGTGGAATTATGAAGCACTAAAAAACATATTTTCTTAGTCGGCGAGATAAACCACCAAATCACGGGTGCAAAATTACCGTCAAATTGGAAAGTACTCACAGTTTTGGTTTTTAACATTTGTGAAGTTAAACTAACTGTGAGTGAAAGCGTAAATCTTGTAATATGCGAGTGTATCATATTTTGGGAAAAAGCTAGAATACCTAAAAAATCTATACCTAACCGTGTCAAGAAATTGGTGGATCTTTATCACATATGGAGAGTCTCCATACCTGATAAATACTTGATAAATATCCAATTTCTTGACACAGTTAGGTATAGATTTTTTAGGTATTCTAGCTTTTTCCCAAAATATGATACACTCACATATTACAAGATTTACACTTTCACTCATAGTTAGTTTAACTTCGCGAATGTTAAAAAACAAAACTGCGGGTACTTGCCGATTTGACGGTAATTTTGCACCCGTGATTTGGTGGTTTATCTCTCCGGATTTATTTTATTTAAGGGTAAAATAAACAAAACTAGGCTCTATGCATTAGAAAAAAAAATATTCGAAAAATAAGGGACACCCTAATGTATGTATATATATTAATTATATTAAGAATCTATGAAAAATATTAAATTTATATACCAATATTTGTTTCCATGGTTCTAACACTTGAAAATCTTCCATCTAAATCTACAGAAAAATGAGCTAAAACTTCATCCATTTTAACTGCAACAACTCCTAAAATAGAATGAATTAAATATAAATTAAATTAAAATATCCATTAAGATATTTATAATTGGATATATCAAATAAAAAGCATCTTTTTATTGTATAATTATGCAGCTGATAGTTCAAAAAATTTTTTTTACTACCAGCTATTAACTGTTCATATTTAATTTTTTTTTGTTAGAAGAAGAGTCTATTTCACGCACATTTCAATATATAGAGATAAAAAAAATGTAGTCAAATCCTTTATATTATTGCATTCAAATAATTGAAAACAGATATTGAAAATATGACATTATTTAGAAGAGAATACAATATTTTTGGACATGCAATTTCATTAACATAGTTAATGAAAAGTTTCTGAAAAATACTATTAAATTTTGTATTAAATAAATAATAATGAATAAACATTTTTCTAAATTCCATTTTTTCAAATACAAAAAATCTAATATAATTAATAAAAATTAGTTTTTCTGTCCAGTGATAATCATAATTATACAAATTTTATTTTAAATTTATAATAAAACAGACAAAATAGTAATCAAATAAAACTGTTTGATAATAATAAGAGCTCTTTTTGTACTACTGACCATGAAGCAAAAGCAGAATTTTGTCAACTTATAAATTACTTTGATTCAATAATTAAAATAACTATGACATTGTGAGAGCCTAGATTTTATTTAACTATAAAACTTTTGCACATTTATATAAACAAAAAATTAATAATAATGCTTAAAAATCTACATTAAATGCAAAAAAAACTCTATAAAATTTTCCAAACAATTAATAAAAAGATGGAAGGATATGATTGTATCTTTCACCAGATTCACTTCTTTTCAAAGGTGACACATCTTCCAAATGTGTCACCAGGAACTTACAACTGAAATTCAATTATTGGCCACAACCTATAACATTATCAAAAAAATGCAATAGAAAAAATGAGAAGGACCCCCCAATAAAAAGGAGGAATCGATGACGATTGTCTTCATCGAAAGTTCGTCCTCTCTGGAGTTGTAATAGAGCTTGGATACCTTACCAACACCAAAGATTTTTCCTTTACTCAGTCCTAAGTGACTTCCCTCTATCCAACGACACTCCTGAATAATTCGAATATCAAGACCTTACCAAATATACCAAGTCCTTCCAGAGCCTACCATTGAAACTTCCGAATCATCAATTCGTTGTGTCATCAATTCAAGTCCTCAACCCGATTGACAATGAAGTGCATCCTCAGATTCTCTACAAGGTATTTATCCACCCACGAACCTATGTAAACCCTCTCTCTCAAGATTAGGACTAATGAGGATAGTTAATATAATCTACTAAGCCTTTAATATAATATACTAGCCTTATAAAAAGACAAAGAGATAGTCATAATGTTCAACGTTTCAATTGTAAATAGCCTATGTTCAGCCTATTTATAAATAGCTTATGGTACAGGAGGGTCTAATGATGTGTTCACTTGTTTATAATCGATCAGCGCAAATCGCAACCGTCAATCTTGTAACGGTCAAATCGTAACGGTCAACTCTTTGATAACAGGTGCGTGTCTGGGAATTGTAACGGATAAGTTACGGCGGCGCTGATCGATTATAAACAAGTGAACACATCATTAGACCCTCCTGTACATAAACAGATGTTTGTTATTGTTAATCCTGCATTTAATGCACTTTCTTAAAATGCACACTCTCTCGTATTGCCTCCATCCCAGATCTGACCACCTAAATACTCAACTACTCATGTGTGAACACGAGTAGTTGAGTATTTAAGTGACAGAAATCGTGTTAGCTCACCTAAGACATAGTAGTGGCATCGTGACATGGTGCTGACCCTTCAGTCACAATATTGTAAGTTATAAATATTTTATGTAGTTTTTGCATTGAAAGGTAGCATAAAACCAGTTGCTGAAAAATTAAATATCCAAAAATCAATATATAACAAATATAAAACACATGTTTTGGTGGTTTCATATATTTCAAACAAAATTATGATTTTTATAGTTTTAGAATAATAATAAAAAGTTTTCTAAGATTATATATATTAATGTAGTTGGATTTACAAACATTCCAAAACTCTAAAAGATAGATACTGTAATTGACTTGAATCTAATATATCTTAGTTATTGTAATGAATAGTATGCTGTGTATAACTGTTTTCATTTTGTAGCTGTACCATTTATTAGAATAAACATAGTATATCAAAATAAATGTTCAATTAATTAAACAGAATTAAAATTTTTATAACAAAAATTTAAAAATCAAGAAATCATTGCTAAAGTAATCTTTGTTTCAGCTCACATGCTTCAATCCAGGATATTTCAATTGCAAGTGTACTGTACATACATAACATCAATCTTAAAAGATTTTTCTAATCTATGAAAAATGAAATATTAAAAATTAAGAAATTTCCATACTGTAATTACATATATTCAGCCTAAAGTAAATCATTATCTATAACAATAAGTGAATCACATATATATGTAATGCAATGATAAAACCAAACTGTTTCCACTGGTGATACAACAAAGTAGTCTTTTTGCCACCAATAATTGATATCTTAGATGTATGAGCATCAGATAGCCAAATGGCGTTGTTTTTTTTAATCCAAAATGCTTGCTATACACAATTTTGTAGTGTGTTAGTGCTGCCCTGAGATTCAAGACTGAACTTGAAAATTGAGCAAATGTTAAATTTTGCATTAAACTTTAAAATCTGCACAAAGACCTGTGGTCAAACGCACGTGGTGAAAAAATAAGTCCGACGAGAAGATAAAGGAAATTTTAACAACTTTATTTTATTTTTCACCCGCGTTTGTTAAATTATACAGGATTCTCGATACACGTTTGTATTCCGACACTCCTTTTACAAAATCGCTTAAAACTTGGCAGAATCGTAGTCGAAAAACTCACGACAAAAGAATTGATGTACGCGACGCGTTACAGAAGGGGCGCGAAAAAGAAACTTATAACTAATTACTTAAAACTACTTATGCTAGAGAGGGAAAAAGAAGATGTAGATAATAGGACAGAACAAGACAAGAACGGGTACCCAAACTTAGCTAGTGAACTCGTGATGGTGGCTATAACTCAGGCCTTCTTGGACGATACGAGATTCGACGACCGTAGTGTTCGAATTTTCTACTTCGTGTTCTTCCGATAGACTTCCAGAAGAGCTTTTGTATGAGATTTCTAGAGTTCTTCTCTAGATTCCGTAACGTTCGGTTTGCTGCCTCTTTCGTGCTCCCGTCGGCGCGAAATTCCTGGAGACCTCACTAAACACGTCCTCACAGCTCGTCGTCTCGGCCCAAAAAGGTGGCCCGTCTATCACTCTTTTAGCCCCTGCAGGCTATCCCTTTTTCTTTGTCTTAAAACCAGTTCGTTGCCACCCGCTGAGAGAAGTTTCCAGAAGAAAGAGAGCAGGGAACAAAGGGTGGAGAAATAAAGGGAAAGAGGAATATATACATATACATATATATATATATACAAATAAAATATACAAAAAAAAAATATGGCGTAAGACCACAGACCCTTGAAGTCTATCGCAACTAGGTCATGAGTGAGACTATAATTTATGAGACCAAGAAGGCAAGACAAATCAGGAGCACAACAAAGATTTTATTTTATCATAAGGAGATTGTGTACTGGGAATTTGTTCCTTCTGAACAGACAGTGAATTCAAACATTTTGAGTCAATTGTGGAGGCCATTTGTTGAAAAAAAATCAGAACTGTAGCACAACTGAATCTGGTTCCTTCATCATGCCAACACTTCCATGCACAAAACCTTCAAAATGTAAACATTTTTGATGTAAAACAATACGACAGTCTTTCCGTATCCTAGTTATTTGCTTGATATAGCCCCCTTGTGACTTGTTTTTGGTTCTCCAAAATAAAACTGAAGCTCAAAAGGTGGCATTTCAATACAGTTGAGGAGATCCAGTCCAAACCATAGCAGATGCTTTGGAATTTTTAAACAATGACTTCTTAGGAACATTTTAAGCTTAGTGAGATCACTTTATAAATGCAGGAAAGGCCTACTTTGAAGGAAATGATGGAAAAATTTACATTAGTTAAGTATTAAAATCATTATAGCCCAAATCCATTTTCTTTTTAATTGCTCCTTGTAAGATAAGAACATATGCCATTCCAGTGAAAGAAATAAATTTTGATATATGCATGGAACATTGGTTATACATAGTGATTCCTCTGGAAATTTTCAAATATGGCAAAATGACTGGTGAAAACCAGTCATTTTGCCATATTTGAAAATTTAAAATTTAAAAATGAAAATTTAATACAGTCAAACCTGTTTTTATGCGGGGGATAGGGACCGCATTAAAAAAAAACGCATAAAAAAAAATCTCACGAAACTTCACGAATGGCTGTAAATAATAGTTTTCGCAACACAATTAAAAAATATTTTTTTTATGCGGTCAACAGGGACCGCATAAAAAAAGTCTCACATAGAAACTAACTCAAAACCGTACGAAATAGAATTTATTGACAACAGATGTCAGCACTTGACTGCATCGTCTGGTCTATCGTCTGTTTTACATATTTTTGTCCAGGTGGTGTTTTGTTGACTTAAAAAGTAAATTATTTCATTTTTCGCATATTCATGCAATAATATTACTATAATAAGTGCATTTATGCTATAATAAGTTTATTTAGCTATAATAAGTCAACGTAAGACATGACGAATCGCACGAGACTAGTCGCCAACTATACCGCACAAATTAAAAATTCGCATTAAAAAAATCGCACAAATAAAAATCGCACATAAAAAGAGCGCATAAAAACAGGTTTGACTGTATATACTATTAAATTAAATTTAATATAACTGTTGCACATTACTCCATATTTGAAAATTTAAAATTTTTTGCAACTTTGGTTTTATATCATCACATTGTAATCTTTCATCTATTTATCATTCCATGCAAACAGCCAACATTCACAAAAATACCCCACATGGATGAATGCATCAGTTTACCTGTTATTTTGACAATTAAATTTGTGAGTCTTTCTTATCTTTGAGTTTAATGCATAATTTCTTTTCTATAATATAGTCTCAAAACACTTTCACTAAAACAGACAATTTTATCTACCTTATAATGTAAATTTCATAATTTGTTCTTTTACAAGACTATGTGGAATTTTTATTACTTTTTACTGTAAATGTATCAAAATCAAGAATAAAAAATCATTCGCTAATGTATGGACGTATACTGATAAAAATAATACGAAGTAAATGCATTTTCCTGAAGAGGTTATGTTTTACACATATGGTTTATTTATTGTGTTTTGTTTTTAATTCAATTAAAATTTTTGTTTGATTTTTCATATAATTTTTGTTTATTTTTAAGTTACTTATTTTATTATTTTAATTACTTTATTTATTTGAATTATTTTATTATTGTATTTTAAATTATGTTCCTTATACATGATAGAACACATTTTAACATTTATTCTACACTTTTAAGGAAATAAACATTGCATTCTTTTTAACCAGTTGTTTGCACAGTACTCCCATTGGAGTAACCAGTTTTCATTAAACTGTTGCACATTACTCCAGTTAGAGTAAATGTCAATTTTTTTCGTAATTAACTAGTTGGTGGCAATTTAAGCACTGATTGGCTTTTACCTACAAAGACTAAGTCTGTTTCAATGAATAAGATATTTGTTACAACCCCGTATTTTTAAACTTACTAACAAAACTCCTACTTTCCACGTTAAGTCTATGGGAGACCCTTCTTTTGTTCATTTGACAATAAAATCCTAGTTAGCATGCCTGTTGAGCTCTAATTGGTATATTATAGCTAAATGACTATCCTATAACCAATAAGCATCGACTTTGGTTTGTGGGGTGGGAACTTTCTTGGAAAAAGTTATACCAACTAGGAGCTACGTTGTCAGCTACAAACATAAACAAACAATTATAAATCATTATTCTTATCTATTTTTAGCTTGAATTTAATAAATTTATATGTGTATTTATCCTATTTAACAAATAAGCATGTTTTTTAAACCATTCAGCCATAAATCTTTCAAAAAACAAATTACTTCCGGTTATCGTAATACTTCCGTAATACATAAAAAATACATGTATAGTTGTTAATATAATAAAGTAATAATCGCTTATTATAGTCTACTATTAGTACAATAGTGTAAATAATGTATAAATAGAATCAAAGACACATCATCAATAATAAAAGTGTATTGACCTAGATTTAGAAAGGCCACCCCCCCACACCAATCAGCGTTATAATCTATAGGCCGTATTATTTCTCTACGTCGATTTAGAAAGCTGCATTTTTTTTTATTTGACAGAAAATAGACATATCTAAGTAATGTATATAACAAATTTATAAAAAAAAAAAACATAAAAACAATTTTTTTAAAATATTTTAAAATCTTAAATTTTATTAATTTTTTTAAACATACATAATATTTTGAAGTTACCAATCGTAAAGTGTAATATGTACGTGGTATAAAACCGAAAACAGATCATATCTACAATAATTTTTAAGCGAGATATTGCAAATTGAAAAACCACTTTAAAAACCATAAAACATCTATGCAACAGCAGTGTTGTTTTGGATTATCGAGATGCACAGCTGACAGGTTAAATAAGAGAGAATATAAAGATGGTCTAATTTAGACTGAAAATACTTATTAATATAAAAATTTTATGCTGATAACACATATAACATTATATATTACATATAAGCCTAATAAAATTTATAACAAATGATGTATATGAATGACAGGTGAAAGCAATTCAAAATGTTAATTAACCAATTCATCATTCATTATTATTATTATTATTTTATAAAATTAAACCTATGCTATTGTTCTCAGAATAGACAAAATAAATTCATGTTAATTATATTAATTATTTTTAGGCTTGCATTAAACAACACACTTTGTAATATTGGCAAACAACCTGCTAATTGCCAAAGTAAATAATTATCTTTAAAACACACAATTAAACTTTAATGTAAATTCATCTTAGTAACTCCTACATAGGTACATTTACAACAACTCAATTCATGTTTTTAAAATTAATCTATGATTTCAAAGCTGGCATAACACTAATATGATGCTAAAAAAAACTGTAATTCAATATTGACTTCCATTTTTTGGATTTATATCAATAAATATGCTCTTTGAAGCTAGTCCACCGCTCATCTGACTTATTTAAATTTTATGATACCATCATTATACAATATATAGAAAATAATAAACAGCTATTTATGTTCATAATAAATCTTATAGAGAAATCTGTCATCAGCTCTAAAAGAATATTTACATTATTTACTAAATAAACAAAGATGAATAATATATATACAAAATACAATACTATGAATAAATTTAAATAAACATTTTAACTAACCTTCATAATTTTTGAGAATTTCTTTTAATTCAGGATCTTCTTCATATTTTGAAGTAACTGTAATTTCATCAATTGATATGGATGTAACAGGATTACCAAATGTCAATGTTATTTTTGAAAATTTTTGAAAATCTGAACCACTTTTTATAATATATTTCCCATTTACCTGTAAATTAATCAATTCAAATTATTATCAAATTTTTAAATTATTCAAAAATCATTTTTATTTCTGAAATTAAAAATAAATGAAAAATTAAAAAACAGTTAAAACTGTTTCCATTTTAAATGAATGATTAATATTAATGAAAGATTATCAAAAGCAACTTTTCAGATTTTGAGACATACCACATAATTTCACATAAATATGCTATTTAATATGAATTTTTATAAAATTATTTTCATAATTACTATAATGCAAATTACAATGTCTTTTAATTTAAAAATAATTAAACTAATATGTTCAAATATTGAAATTTACTTGTCAAAAATGTTTTTATACAAGGCAACAATACTAAAAAGCTAAGTCCTAACATTAACATAATCATTAAATGCCATATTATTACAAGTTGCATTTTAGCTAACTATTAATTATCCAAACAAAGTAATCTAGTCCAAAGCTAAATTAGTGCAGCATCTTGTATTACTGAAATTTCAGTAATTATTTTACTGTATAAATTAAATTTAATAATTTGGAATATTCTGGAAAAAAATATTGACCCAAAGTGGAAGTCAAACCACAATTTACAATTAATTTATGACAATTGTATTACCTGTTATGCCATCCAGATCTTTGTCTAACATTTTCTTTCAAACAAATTTAATTTAATTTCAAAAATATAGCCACACAGATCTATTTATTGTGCTGACAAGGGACAACTTCCACCCATGGCCTCTATGGCTCTCAGCCAACTTAATATATATTATGTACTGAACATAATAGTTAGAAAACAATGTTTCTAAAACTGTGTTCATGGGCCAGTTTTTTTTCATTCCAATTCCTTACAGACCAGTATTTTTGGAAAATTAAATAAAAATAATTATAAAATAGAGAATAAAGTTCAAATGCATTTTTTTTAAAATTTTTACACTGAATTAGTAAGATAAATTGTTCTAGCCATTTTGAAAAAAAGGGTTTGTAGGCCATTTTCAAGTAATTTTGCTGACTTTGATCACCACATTTTATCCATACTTGGCAATAAGTTTTTAAATAGTTATAATAGTTTATAACAGTTATAATAGTTTAAATAGTCATAATATATGTAATATTACAAATTTTAATAATGTAACAATTGAACTAAAAAGAAAGGTGATCACAAGCACAGATGAATTCAACGTCCATTCCACATATGTCCAGTCTAAAAGGTGGTGACCTTTCTCTCCTCTATCCCCTATCAAGCTCTTCCTTCTCCTTCATGACCCCTCAACCTCAGTTCTTTGAATTCTTGACAATCACAGATTGGAGTTAATGGGGAGGGGTGCTAATGAGTAGCAGGTTTTAAACTCTGCTTACAATATATAAAAATTATGAGATTTTAAGTGAAACTCATTGCATATAGCCCAGTAATAAACTGTTCACAGACCAGCACTGATCCTCAGACCACAGTTTGAGTATCACTGAGCTGAAATATCATCTGAAATAATCCCATATTTAATGATTTGCTTATGTTAATATTCAAGCTTAGTTGTTTATATACATACATGTGTGTTGTGTGTGTGTGGTGTGTGTGTGTGTGTCATGCCGTAGTGTGTGGACCACAGACATCCGTTAATGCAGCTGTATGATAATCAGAAATTGCAGCTTCAAATCCCAAATTCTGAATAGATCTTTCTTCCAGAATACTCTAAATTATTACATTTGATTCAAAAATTAATGTAATTATTGAAATTAGCACAAGATATCAGCCTAACCTTTGGAGCAAATTACTTTGTTTGTAGAATTAATAGTTGGCTAGAACAGTCTGAAATAATCCAGCATTTAATTAATGATATTAAAAATTTAAAACACATGTAAACAGAAAAATTCTAAAATCTACAAGGAAAATAAAGTATTTTTAACTAATTACATACGTCAATATTAAAAGTCATACATAAAGAAAGATTGCAATGTTATATTTGCATATTTTGATGATAACACAATTAGTTGCCTAATATCAGTATCAATTCTGACATTCCTTGTTAAAAATTAAGCATCATGGAATCCAGGATGAAAACTGATAATATTAATACTTTTGTTATAAATTAAAATATTTGATATATATGTATGTAATTAAACAAATTAATTAAAATAATTTATTTATATAATATATATTATATAAATATAATATTTTAATTAATTATTTTAATTAATTTGTTTATATATACATATATATCAAATATTTTAATTTATAACAAAAGTATTAATATTATCAGTTTTCATCCTGGATTCACATGATGTTTAATTTTTAACAAAGAATATCAGAATTAATTCTGAGATCAGGCAACTACTTGTGTATTTTCCCTCCATTTATGCAAATAAAATTGGTTCCATAAAACTGCATAAATGGAGGCATGGAAAGCTGTTTAAAATAGAGATTATTCCATATTCTCAAATACTGTATTTTATTCTCATTGGGATAGGAAAGTTTTAACTGAAGTTTTTTTGAAATATGCATCTATACAACAGGTTACAGATAGCAAAAAGACACATTGCTTGATAAAGCTATCATTTATTTCCATAAAGTTGATTATTTAAAATTTAAAAATTTTTCAATTGCGTTAAAGTGAATTCATATAAATGGAGGGATTATTGCACAATGCACAATATAACTTAAATCAACAATTTAAGATCAACTGATGGAAATGGACTATTTTTCAATAACTAGGCATTATGCAGTGATGGATATTAAACTGAATGTCTTGAGAATATTTTAAATTATTTTTAAATTTCTGACAAATTATCCATCTTTGACTAATCAAAGATTAAATTCATGCTAAAATAGTCAATAAAAATTTTCTCTCTTCAATTTTTCTTGGAGTGAAAAACTATAAATGGGTGATTTGTCTGAGAAAATATTTCCTGTTTTCATCCTTCATGATAGTTGTTCTTCATTTCATGAAAGTTAATTTTGGATAAATTTTAAAGCTTTCATTAAAGTTATAATAAATTAACCAAATTTATTTTTAAAATTCAAATATAAAATACATATATTCTTAGGAGTAATAGTCCAGATCCTAAAACTTATATCTTTATAAAATATTAAAAACATTTTCAGAATTAAAATTTTTATTAGTAAAATATATTCAATTTACAGAATTCTTACCACTTTTATATCATATACATGATCATGACCTCCCAGAATCAAATCAATTTCTTCAACTTTCTCTGCTAGATGACAGTCATTAGGAAATCTCATATGTGTTATGGCTATTACAAAATCTACTTGATCCTTAATTCAAAAAATTAGCTTATCATAATAAACACACAAACTAATACTGTATATAATATAATATGTATATATTAAGTATTAATATAAAAATAATATAAAAATGAAATTACTTTTACACATACAAAACAAACGCAGATCTTTTAGAATTTTCTCTATACATATACAAAACTAAATTTTAAAAAGCTTGGAAAAAATTAAAATTATTTAAAAATAAATTATAGAAGCCTGCTGTATCTAATTTAAGATTAAATTTCTTTTTAATCACTTTTTTTTTCAATCTCAGATTTTATTGAATAAAAATCCCACAAAATTAATTATAGATTGTGGCTGGAAACTAGAGTTAAAGAACATGAAGCAGCCACTCGGCTTAAGTATCAGAATTCTCCGTGGTTTAACCACATCAATAGTAATAATTGTAATATCAATAGAAACAATGTAAAAATTTTACATATTGAAAAAGACATATATAAAAGAAAATTTAAAGAACACAGAGAAATTAGAAAACAAAATAATAATAATTTAATAAATCAGTCGAAAGGAATAGAAATAAACTATAGCTGGTATAATCTAATAGATGGCGCTGATATAAAATAAATGGATATCACTTGATTACTGTTGTGAAGTGTTGATTGTGGTATACTGATGTTAATGATGTCAAAAATTTGTAGTGCTTTAGAATTATCTATACAATTGTTTGTCAAAAAATTGTTTTAATGATGGGAGGTTTTAGTATGTTTATTATACACGTGTGTGAAAAGTTTCTTAAACTTGATTCCTATAAATGTGTGCAAAGTTTACCACCCTTACCTATGGAAATATCATTGTAACTACCACCAACGGTTATTCACTGAAGAGGGACTGGAAGATATTACACCAGCCCGAAATGCATTTGATGTAGTCTTTACAAAATAAATTTAATTTGCCAATAAGTTTTAAATTGCTGTGAGATTTGTCTACCAAGAATTTGGATTACAGAGACTAAAATCGTCATATTAGCTAATATACAGCAAACCATTTATATATATTTTATAGATTCATTTTATAATTTCATTTATATAATTGTCATATATATAAAAATAATTATATATATATATATATTTCAAATTATATATTAACTTTAAAATATCACATATAAATGAAAGAAATCAATAAAAACAGTTTAATGTATCAATTTGTAGCTTTCTATTATAATACTATGAAGCTATTAATTGAAATTCATTAAGTAAGCATCACAAAGTCAACACATTATATTGGTACTCTGAAACTATACAAATACAATAAAGTATTGATTGTCTGAAAACCAATTAACTAAACAATTTCAGAGAGTATTAATCCCAGAAATTACAAAGTTTTATTTAATAATAGTTGTTAGTAGTCTTATGTCAGCCCACTATTCAGCTATCTTGTTATCAATGCTAGTGTTAGCTTTTACTTATAACAGTACAAATAGAAAAGAATGAGTCTTAGGCATATAATGCATCAAATGCACAGTTCATTAGAAACAGCATTGGCATGGCTAGAAATGCAATTTAAAGCAGATTTTTCAACTCTCATGGTGATCAAACAAGACAGAAATGTAAGTGTTAAAAAGAAAAAAAAACTAAACTATATAAAGCAAAACAACATAAGTAACTTCTTTCAAGAAAAACTGTAATAAATAATTTTAACACAAATGTTGTACTTTTATTCAATATTAATTTTACCATTATGTATTTTTTTACTTTTAATTCAAAGTTTCATCGGTACACTGTAGATTGCAACGAAAGATTAGAGCTTGTCTTTAATAAATTAGACAATTTTTAAAAATTATTTCTTATCATTCATATGTATTAAATTTCTATGCCTTATCTTTTTTTATTTTTACTATTGTACTAGAATATTGTACTAGAATTAAAATGAACATTTTTAATTTGTTTAAAATCAAACTACTAAGTGTGATTAGTTAATCAAACTTGTCATGTCCTGATTGTTTCACTTGACTGTACATAAAATCCATGCAAAATACATAAAATAAATTGAAGATAAAATGTATGAATTTTAATTTGATAATATTGGATAAAATAATACACATTCAATATTTAATGATAAATAAAACAAAAATTATTAACTTTCCAACAGTCATTAGCAGCAAGTAGAATAGTTAAACATTAGATATTATATTATAAAAACTTGAAAGTCATTAAATTTGATAATTTAGAGTCATAGTGAAATGAGCTTGTAGTTTCTTTAAAATTATTTTACACATTACTCATATTAATTTTTTACATATTTTATATCATATAATAAGTTTTCAATTTTAAAATGAGCATTTATTTATTGTGACATCATCACAATGCCAGGCTGCAATTTTTAATCATATTCTTAATTTATTTAATTTAAAATACAGTAATACCCCGAACTTACGCGATAGGTGGGACTGAGCGATAACTGCGTAAGTCGGGTATAATTTCGCATATAAATACATACAAATTATTTTTAATTGGGGCCAGAGACTAAAGTAAACAATAATTTAGAAAAAAATGTTTAATAAAATCTTAGATAATACATATGTATAACAAATTATATTATTAAAGTCGTAAACCAAAGTTATTTTGATGTAGAATACTTCATAAAATCGAACAAATTCGTCTGACGGCTGAAAGATTTTTTTTCTCCACAAAATTTCCTCATAGCATGCTAATAATTTTTTTATTTCTCGTTTTGTAGAAGAAATGCGCTCTTCGTTGGAGTCTATTTTCTAAAATTTGTAACCCCTTTTCAATTGAATTCAGGCCTTCTGTCAAGTTTTCACAGCTTCAAGAATTTTTTCTTTACCTTTTATAATTGTTCTGACCGTCGATTCCGGTAGATCAAACTTCTTTGCCAATTTATAAATTTTCATTTTTGTATCGAAGTCTTTGATAATGTTAACTTTAAGTTCCAAAGATAAAGTTTTTCTTTTCTTGTTTGATGCAGAAGAATCAGTTCTACTTCGTTTGGATGACATAGTACTCTCTCAAGTCTCCGTAGATATAACAAACACAGAAATAAACAACACAAAATAAATTGTAGCTATGCGTCGATTCCGCGCGACATGTCCAAACATGTAAGCTGAACAATAATGTGGGGGGAGTGAGTAATCAAGAGTTGCGTGGTGCTCAAACAAAAGACAAATCGACGAGATTTGAAAATTGCGTAACTCCGGGTTCGCGTAAGTTGGGGTAGCGTAAGTCGAGGTATTACTGTACTATAAATGTTCTCCATTTCAAATTAATAGTATCTTGCCCCTGTACACAATACTTTTCCTGATAACAACAGTCATTCTGTCATCTAAATAACTCCATTCAGGGGAAAATTTTTGAATTGAAATCATGTGACTTCCAGTCTAGACCAGAAGTTCATATATAGTTAATTGGGTCTATACTGCCCCTATACTTTGACTTTCATTTATCTAACACCATTCTTGAGATTTAGGAAGAACAGACAGCCAAATGAATGACAGTGGGAATTTATAGGTCTACAATTTTTTCAAATTGCAGCCCAATACTCAAATGCATTGAAAATAATTACAAATCATTACTTTTTTGTTTTTTAATTGTTCATATTAAATATATTTATATCTGGAGAATATACAAGATTAAAAAATTATTAGTAGAAAAAATTTTGACTGGTATTTTTGGACTGATACTACTGACAGAAGTTAATTTATATTAGTAACACTTCATAATAATTTAATATTTAAATTTATTT
This sequence comes from Centruroides vittatus, assembly GCF_030686945.1. Taxonomy (NCBI): domain Eukaryota; kingdom Metazoa; phylum Arthropoda; class Arachnida; order Scorpiones; family Buthidae; genus Centruroides; species Centruroides vittatus. Next base: position 719,619 of record NW_027122722.1, on the reverse strand, counting down.
ATATTTTTAAAACTTGAATATGTTCTTGTAAACAAATTAATTTTGCAGAAAGCAAGTTATTTAACAAGTAAAATATAATAAGCTTTATTTTTATTTACAGTTGCTATTAAAATGTTTTCCATCCTGATATTTTAATTGTCACAATTTAATTCTTTACAGCTAGTTATGATAAAGAAAAACCTATTTGCTGAAATGACTGAAGTTAGTACAGTAAAACCTGTATAAACCAGAATTGCATGGTACCAAATATTTTTTATGGTGTGACAGGTTTCCATTTTGAACAGATTTCTTTTAACATAGAAAATTGAAGAATTTTTCCCATTTAAGCAGGTTTTTGTTTTATTCCAAGTTCTGTTTTGGACAGATTTTACAAGATTTTTTCCTTAAAGTTTAAAATGCCAGTAGTTTTTGCGGGACAATGTGTGCATTTACATGCATTTGATATTTTACTTGTGATTAAATGAAATAAAATTAGAATTCTATTAATAAATCTAATTAAAGATCAAAATAAAGAAAATTAGATTAGTCACACCTTGTCCTATATGCGAGATAATCTTATATGCGAGTAAATACAGTAATTAAAAAAACTTTTAAAAGTTATTATATAGTTATTGCATGTTAAAAGTTCTTAAAAGTTAAATCTTAATTATAGATAAAAAAAATTCACAAAATTTCACTAACAGTTAAAAATTTCTCAATTTATAAAGTACTTATACTCACATTTTCCTTTAATTGCTTAGCTAACTTTTCTCCTACATCAACAAAATCTAAATAAATGACATCATCTATATCTACTGTAGCAAGAGTTACTAACCATTCTTTTTCAACAAGTCCTATAAAACCAAACTGTAAAGTTGAAAATTAAATTCATTTTTACCTCATAGAAATTTTAATTATTAAGTTTAAACCAATAACATACTTTTTTCCCATGATGTTCTAAAATATATGTAATATTGCCACTGCCTAAAGGTTCATTAGTTTCTTTATCTATAACATTGCTCATTAACCATGGAAATTTTGTTCTCTCTGCAAATTCTAATAAACGATCCACACCAAAGTCTAAAAATAAAATACTTTATCTATTTGAAACCAAATAAATTTTTCATTATACAAATAATAATTACTTATTTTAATTTTACTTTATCTTAAATTAATCTTTTAATATAATCATTTTTTATCTAAAATTTTCAATATGCTCAGATACATTCCTAATTTCACTTTAAATGTTCTTTTACCTTTTTTTGTGTTAAACTGGAATTCATTTTTATTTATTACTAATTGAACTACAAATAAATTCCCAATTTCTTAAAATTAAAACTTAAACATAATAGGTGTAAAACAAGCAAAAATTCCAGCCAACTTGTTATAAAATTTTTTTATAAAACAAAAAATATAGTGTGTTCCACATAATCCAGTGCTTTCATACATTGGAACATTATTTGATTCAATATTTCAAATAAAATAATAAAAATATAGGTTATACATTTAAAATTCTTAAAGAATTTAAAACCCAAAACAATTATTATTAAAATGATGTACATTAATATGAAATGTTGATATATTATTTTCAATAAAATAAATGATTATTATTTGATATTTCTTCAAAATAATATTCATCTAATCTATCAAAAAATTTATATATTCTAAATTAAACTTTTCCAGAAGAGAAATGCGATTAAATCTACAAAAATTTATGAAAATAGAGCAATAAAAAATATTTGATCTGCTGTTAAATTTTTAATATAATAATTTTTTAAAAATCAATAATTACAAGGGTTGATCAAAAAGTAAGGTCACAAAGCTGATATTCCTGGAGTTTCATTTGGTATAGAGAAATGAGAAGTGTGCGGTAATTCCAATACATGTGGTTGGCAACTCTGCAGAGTTTCAGCCACCTGCCACCTACAGTGCTAGTTGTAGGTAAACACAAATGGTGATTTGTTTGGAAAACTGGTCTCGCAAAGAAATCCGCTCAGTTATTTGATTTCTGTGCATGAAACATGTAACCTTGACTGAAATTCACTGGCAGCTGGTAGAGGTTTACGGAGAGACTGTAATGTCTCATCAGCATATTGCAGAATGGTATCAGACGTTTGTGGCCGGTAGAGAAAACGTCACCGACGAGGATTGCAGTGGCCGACCCAGCACGGCATCAGCAGATGTCAACACAGCTTGCATGGAGGAGCTGATTCAAGACAACAGGAGAATCACGTTACGGCATATGACAATAGAATTGGAAATGTCGTTCGGAAGCATTCATCACATTGTTCACGATATTCTGCAGTACCAGAAAGTTTGTGCCCAATAGGTTCCACAAAATCTGTCCAACCAACATAAGGAGAAGCACATGGGAAAAAGTCTGCAACTTTTGCTACGGTTCTCCATGGAACAGTTTTCTTCACTGCATTGTCACAGGTGACGAAACACGGATCCACCACTACACCCCCAGCAGTAAGTGGTCGTCAATGGAGTGGAAACACATCTTCTCTCCAAAGGTAAAGAAGTTTAAGGTGACACCATCTGCCAGGAAGGTGATGACCACAGTGTTCTGGGACAGCACAGGTGTCATACTCATGGAGTTTTTGGAAAGAGGGCACACAGTAACTGCTGACCTATACTGCAAGACCTTGACATGATTGTGCAAAGCAATCAGAAGGAAACAGCCAGGACTTCTCATTGAGGGCATCATCTTCCTTCATGACAACATACAGCCCAGAAGACCACCACACTGTTGAAGTAGTTTCGCTGGAACATCATCGACCACCCTCCCTGCAGCCCAGACCTCGCTCAAAGCGACTTTCACCCGTTTCCTCTCTTGAGGGAGAACCTAGCAGGACAATGATTCACTTCAGATGAGAAAGTGAAACACTTTGCGACAACTTGGCTGAACATGCAAGGACAGGATTTTTACCAGGAGAGAATTTTCAAACTCATCACACAAAGTGACAAGTGCCTAAACCGATATGGAGACAATGTCAAAAAATATCCTAATGTATGTACTATCAGTTGGCTGTATTGGTTGTATGAGATAAAATGTACACTTTTCACTGCAGGCTTTGTAACCTTACTTTTTGATCATCCCTCGTAAAATTCAAGATAGATAAACATCTCTATTAAAAACTAAATATTAAAATAATGAAAATTTGAATAATGAAATAATGAAAATAAACTTAATTTCTGATTAATAAATTTAAATACAGTATGATTAAATTACCAAATTCATGATTTCCATAGACAGAACAATGTACGCCTAGAATATTAAGTACGTCTATCATATGCTCTCCATGAGTGAAAGTACTTACTGTAAAATGTTAAACAAAAATTAATCTAAAACTTTAACAGATGTTATAACAAATTGTAAAAATCAACAAAAAGTTGCATTGTATGTATTTATTTGTAAATATTTACATATTACTATTTTAGTTAAAGTAAAAAATTTATAAATTTTATTTTTAAGTAGTAAAAATCAATCTTAATATTAAATATCAATATAATTTTTAATAAAAAAAATGTAAAATCTTCAGTGAAGTTTTCCAAGTTATATAATTCAAATTTATTGACTGTATTCAATGTCTTTCAATTCAGTTATTATCTTATCATTTATGTCTGTTTCAATGTCATTGTAGGAATCAAGATCTTGTCTACCATCTTCTGGTTCAACCCTACCCTCTCTATTAGAAAGAGATGGTGAGTTTGAACCAGAGTTTTCCCAATTATCCTTTGGCTGATAAACTCTAAACTTAAGAATTCAATTGCAATTTTCTCACACTCAACGTTTGACAATACAGGTAACCCCTATATAACATGGCACTTCTATAGCATGGGTTCACTCTAACACGGTTCAAGAATTGGGAACATCCCCTGTATAACACGGTGCTTTTATAGCATGGGTTCACTCTAACAAGGTTCGGGAATTAGGTAAAACCTTCGTACAACACAAAATGTATTAAAAACTGTTACCAGTTGATGATTTTCATGCTGAGATCATCATATAGGATGAATAATCTCTGGTAAAATATTTACTTAAATTAGTATTTTACCCATAAAAAAAATCTACTATATAAAGCTGAAAAACCGGATTCTATCACTGTATGCCAAAAATAGCCACTAGGGGCACTCCCTAGCAATTATTTAAATTAATTTAAATTAACAATATAAATTATTTTATATATATTTTATATTTTTACAGTATAATATTCAGTATATTATTATTTTTATTTGTAATTTTGTATGCCCCGATGCCTGCATCAGCCTTTTGTGAATCATAAATCCAATTTAAAGAAGGATTTAACAGCATGTTTTTTTAATTTTTGGAACCTAACCCCCCTTTTTGCACTAGTTCTTTGTTTTGTATAACACAGATTCACATAACATGGCAATTTTTTGGAACGTAACTCCCGTGTTATATGAGGGTTACCTGTATTTATAATTTTACTTCAATTGTTTCTGTGAACCTTGGAATAGAAAGTGCTGTCCAACTCTTGACAACATGAAGTGATAGAATTTTAGTTAAATTCCTTATCTGTCACTCTAAACTATATTATTCTATACAATGCAGTACTTTAACAGGTTTCCTATGCTTTTTAACCTAGAGTTTATTTTTAACAGCACTTTTATTCCCCAGGATTTATTTGAAGATCAGGGTTTAATCAAGGAAGTACAGTATGTATATATGTGCAATATTTATGAGTTTTTAATGCATATAATTTAGTAAATCCATAGCAATTAATCACAATTTACTATTTCATTAAATATCAACAAATTATATAAAATGCAAATAAAAATACATACAAACAGATGGTGACAGTACATCACCACTAAAGATTATCAATGGATCCAAATGACTGAAAGACTTCATTGCAGTAGAGAATCGGGCTGCTCCTCCCACAGGCTCTATATCACGAGGTTCTACATTGTAAACATCGTTGAAATGGAGAATGGTGATCATATTCTTTCTTTCAACAACATACTGGTACATTGGACAGGAAGAAAAACAACAAGACCAGATCATCATTGAACACATTCAGATAAACATTATGTTAATTTCTCAAAAACATTATTATTATTATTATTGTTTTCTTAGTTAAAAATGGCTGAAATAAAAATATAAATTTTATTTCAAATTAACATTTTTTAAAACACTTATATTTACTCATTCAATGATTCAAAATTTCTAAGTTTAATCGATATTATTAGATTTTCAACTTTACTTTTATAAGAAACTTATCTTATGTATGTTAAATTATAATTTAATATATCATTTTATACATTACTGTAATCAATTTATTAGTTTTTTAATATAAAAGTTCACAAATGTTGGCACTATATTTTAATATAAAATGAAAAAAGAATCATTTTATAAGCTGTTGATAATCAAAGTCTTATTGAAAATGTTTTCTTAAATAAATTATATTTGATGGCTTAAATCTTCTTTTATTTTATATTGTTTATATATCACCAAAAATTTTTCAAAATAGTTTCACAAATATTACCAAAATCCTTGATTTAAAGTTTGTAATAATTTTAATTAAACTTATTTTTTCTTAGTAACATGAGTATATTTTTAATCAATTTTTGGATTAACCATGCACTTATAAAAATATATTTTTATCATAAACTTTTTTCAAGTCAACAAAAATAATCAATTTTTTCTGTTGTATAAGATTCAATAATCAGACAAATTAAACTAATATCACAACCTCAACAGACAGTATAGATGGGTGTAAGAAACTGCTAAAGGATATGGTTGCCTTATATCTTCTGTTGTACTGCTTTTTAAATATGATAAATGAGCATTGTCAGATTGTTGTAAATCCAATGATGTAAAAAAATAATAGATAAAAGCATTCCATAAACTAAATTCCAGTGGCGTGTTGTCATTGGAAGCGGTGGAAGTGCCGCTTTCCTTCTATTTTCTAAAATATAAATTCATATTGGACGATTATTTTCATATTTTAACATACTTTGAATTAATTAAAATTAGTATTTTATTATAACCGCATTATGTATCTTATTACAAATTTCTATACTACATGTGAAAAAAAACAATAAGATTGCTATTGTATATTCAAATATCAGTAGTGTATTGTCTGGGAAGCGCTGTATTGTCAAAACCGGGTCGGCTTCCACGGCGAAAATAACTGAATGGTGTAAAGCAGCCAGATTATAGGCATTGGCGCACGTGCTTTACAGAGCACCAACCTCACCTGGTTTAGATGGTGGAAGCTACACACCAAAATATTGTATAACGCTTCCAACAATTCTATCCCTTAGCCACTAGCAAGGAGCTGACTATGTGAATTGTTTAAGATTTAAAAAGTAAAGAGTATTCAATGTTATTTTATGTACGTTTCTTTGCAAACTTATATTTAATTATAATTTTCTTTTAATTATACTGTAATTATATTGACATATTTTCAGACGTAAAATCTTTAGAATTTTTATCACTTTTAGATGTTAATAATTTTAATATTATGAAAAACAAATTTTTCAAGCGTGTTTTAATTCTTTAAATTAAGTAAATTTTATGGAAAATTTTTGATTTATCTAAATTATGTACTGAATCGCAATATTTATATTTGTGTCCGGACTATATTAACAAGTAACTCTTAGACATAAAACACATTATAATTAATATCGATCCGAACAAAGATGTACTAAAAGAATTATATGATTTAATATCATTAATTTTTACCATCTACCAGTGCATCTGTTGAGCACTGTTTTTTGACCACGAAGCAAATTCATACATTGGCCAGAAACACTCACTCAGAGGAAAAATTGTTGTCACTAGCGTTGCTATCGATAGAAAAAGAGCCTTCGAATACATTGATGGAGTTGACAACTAGTGACTTTTATGATAAAGTAATTAACGACTTTATGGAAAAAATTGCTGAATAGAGTTAGTTTATAAAAAATTTAAAAAAAACAAGTTTTTCGATCATTGTTTGTATCATATCAATTTGTATTATGTATGTATTATTTGTATTTTAAAAATAAAATACATAAACTGTTTATTTTTGTCATTTCCAGTATTTCTTTAAAACTTTTATGGAAATGTGATGTACCGGACAGGTCTGACCCATCATGAAAGACGCGAAAAAACGGTTAATTCTGAGAAAAATTTATTATTTTAAAAAAAACATAGGTAAAAGTCATTTGCAGTTGGACACCCATTGTTTATATCAAACTGCGACACAGAAACCATAAATCGTGGAAGGAAGTTGTCCTACAATCAATGGAAGATCGGATTCATCTTCAATTTTGACTTTTCTTGCGCTCCAGGTAAGAGTCTCGTTACGCTTAGTAACAAAGGACCAACCACTCGAGAAGTGTGATTGAGGGAGAATGACCAATCAAAATGAACGAAAGAAAAAACGGAGATTGACATAATCCCCGACAATCGAGGACACCTCGCACTCTGTTAACGTTTCTAATAACCAAAATGCCATGTGTCAATGCGCAAAAAAAAACAGTTTCTTGTCTATTGTGCCAACCTGTAACCCATGCCATTTTGGACTTAGACCGTGTCTCCAATGCCAACAGACGAAGTCTCTTCTTACAGACTTGTCAACACCACCTTCAAGAACCACATCGATGCCCAGGACATCCGAACGGCTGATTGTCCTAAAGCAAACTATTTTGTACATAGTGTATGTTTATTTTATGTTAAAATAAATGGTTTTTGTCAGATACTTGTTGTCTTTATCTCTTCTGCCACCATGCACGTACAAATAGACCCTAGACCATCACTGATGCACAATTAACTGACTGCCCCTGGAAGTTGGCTTCTTACAGAAACACAGCTTCCCTATCATCAAATGTCACAGCACGCCACTGCTAAATTTGGATTTTTCATTATGAATTTCTTACATCTTTATAAAGCAATTTATTTAAACAATTATATATTTATCATTATATCATTATTAATATGACTTTATTTTTGTATGAATTTAACCATATAGTTTACCATTTAATAAATCTGATGAAAATTAATGTGAATAATGAATTAGACTAATTATTCAGATCTATTACACTAAGTGATTTTAACCAGAAGGCCATTCTTTTTTCACTGGCCTACAACTACTACAAAGCCATCCATTTATACAAATTAAAAATGAACATGCCATGTTTGTGAACATTGTCGTTTGCACAGTAATAATGCATTAACATTAGAATATATAAATATATATATATATCTTAAAATATTCTTAAGAACATTCAAATTTCATCCATCAACAAAGAGATGAAAGAACATCAGCACAATACATCCTTTTACCATATTGTTTATCACTCAAACCAGGATATTTTTTAAGTGTGAATGAAAAATTAGCGTAAAAATGGTTAAAATTAACTGTTTTTTTAAATTATTTATATATTGACCTATAAATTGCATTAGAAGACCCATAAAATGATTATATTAAAAATTTTATTCTATTTTTAAGGGTTAAAGACAGGAGAAATCCAGAACTGTCTCAGACAACTGACACATACAATCATCCTTCCTTTAACACAGATTGGATTTGATCATCATAGCAATAAGAAGGCAACTATTCTCAATATAAAGCATTTTTATTGGAAGCATATTTTAATGCTTCATTCAAATTTAAAGCATTAAAATATCTTAACAAATCACTGAAAAATTAATAAAAGTATTGAATGAGTGTAGGAATGTTGTACAGATTACTCCCCATGGAATTTCGGGACTTTGAGTATATATTTGAACTCAGGGGACCAAGATGAGTTCAACAATACCCTACTTTCGGACCAGAGAAAATAAGAAAGTTACGATATTTACGATTTCTTGCCTTTCACAATGCATTCTACACCACTTTATAGTTAGTTTACTACTAGGTGGCACTGTTTGTAGTTCAGTATACATTTCCTTTTCTTTCTTTTGTTCAAGAACTACTGTGAATCGATAACTAGTAACGTTAAACACTGGGCAGCCTGCTGGTGGCTCCCCTCTGGGAGGAGTCCGTCGATAGCACAAAAAGTCGAACACTGCCACCTTTTTTTCTTTTGTTTAAGAACTACTGTGAATCAATAACTAGTGACATTAAACACTGGGCAGTTCCCCTCTGGGAAGAAGTTGTCGAGAGCACAAACAGTCAAATACCACCTAGTGGAAAACTAACTCTAAAATGGCGTAGAAGCATTGTGAAAGGCAAGAAATCGTAAATATGATAACTTATTTTTCATCTCCGGTCCAAAAGTAGGGTACCGTTGAACTCATCTCTGTCCCAAGTTCAAATATATATTCAAAGTCCCGAAATTCCACGGGGAGTAATCTATATAACAGCAGAGTGTAAAATATTAAATGCATCACTGAATATTAAGTAAATATGTAATTAGGAATTGAATGCTACAATTACACCTCTGAATGAGAAGGTTTGGACCTTATCAAAGCCTTAGACTGTACCCATAGGAGCAAAAACTTCAAAGGAACCATATCTCTACATGTGACCCTTGGCAAGATACAGCCCCAGAAATCCGGGTCACAGGCAATTGGGCATCGTGTTACTCCACCAAAACTAACATGTTTAACTATTTAGCCCAGGTGACCACACCAGCTTCGAGTAGTCCAATTGACCATTCGTGGAGTACTAGACATTATATAGTTTTAGGAGATGCAGGAGCTCATTCCCACACAGGCACCAAAGTGCGGGCAATAGTGAGCACCAAAGCACACTACACGCAGAGTGTCGGTCAAGGCTCACCATCATTCAGCTCAACTGACACGGAGCACAAAGAATAGGCAGCAGAATCAGTAACAGAAAAACTGACTTTGGAGGTGAATATCTTGCGAAGGGTCACACGTAGATACGGTTCCATTGACTACAAAATTGCTCATACAGGGGTCTATACCTCTAGGGGTGGCAAATCCCTCATTCAGAGTTCACATCTAACCAATTGAATAATTTAATTATTAAAAGTAACAAGTTAAAAAATAAAATTTTGAAATTTATTATATTTAATTACAACTTACTATAGGAAATCATCCACAGAAAATTCGGTTATAAAAAAGGTATTATTTAAATAAATAAATAAATACAGTAACAGTTCAAAGCAATTTTGAATTTTATATACCTCATTCCCAGAATTCAATTTTGATAATTCCAAGATATTCATTTTTCTTCTTTTTTCATAATTTAAAATAACTAATAGAACATTAAAAAGGAAATAAATTCCTTCCTCCCGAACTTTTCATATATTTCGATAAATTATCGTCGTAAATAAAATTAAATGTATAATATTCAGAAAGCAGACGAAAAAATTCAAAAACAAACCATTCATAACCCTTACCGGCGATCGCAGCACCACTCAAAATATATATAAAAATATATATTATGGGATTTATATTTCTGTTTATAGGAAAAGCTAAATTATAAATTATAAAATATTACGACAATAATAATATTAAAAAATCATATTACTTTTCTCTTTATTTTCACTTTAAAATATTCGTTTTGAAAAGAACGAAAAAACTTATGTCGGGTCACAAGTCGGGCTTTGTCCCTCACCGGCCGGTCATCTAGTATGGGTATCGTCTATACCCATACTAGGATGAGCATTAAAAAATCCTCTTAATGCCTACAGGGTGGAAAGAGCCAAAATGATAAAATAAGCATTATAAGAAACTATTTTCAGTTTTTACTTCATCTAGTTTCTTATGCACACTAATACACTGCAGAAGAACAAAGATTGAAAAGTCAGTGTTATTTTCAATAGATTTTATAAAGACGGTCGGATGGTATATTAGCTAAGGCGTATTGCTTTGGGCTACTCAGAATCTAATCCTGACGGTCGAAAATCCCCAAGAATTTTTTATTTCCCGGATAAGTCAAGCCCATTCTCCTAACAACTGGCTGTCCCATTTTGAGTATGGTCGAACCCACGATGGGTTGATAAAAAGGTCCTTTTATTGCCTCAGGGCAGAAAGTGTCAAAAAAATTTCTAATATGTGTAATGTTTAATTATGAAAAACTTTTTAATTTTTAGCTCTTTCCGCTCGATAGGCATTAAATTCACCTTTTTCCATACCCTTCGTAAGTTCAGCCGAGCCCACAATGGGGACGGCCTGATGGTTAGGGAAGAGGCTAGACATATCCGGAACAGAACGCCCATGAAAAATTTCTGGGAAGTTACATGCCCGGATTCGATGCTGAATCTCCTAGAAGCCGAAAGTGATAGACTGATGGCCTTTAGCCGTCTAATTGGGGATTTGTTTTTGTGAAGTTCTTATTTAGACGTTCATTTTAATATTTAAATAATAAAAATTATTATTGTATATGAATATTTAATGTTTAACGATAAATGTACAGTATAGTAAATATTACTTTTTCCTCAACTCTTTCCGCCCTGTGCTGACTAAGGCCTCTATTAGCAAGCTCATTATGGGTTCGGCTAGGCCCACAATGGGACTGCCGGATGGTAACATATCCGGACGGACTATTCCCCGAAAAATTCCTGGGGATTTATCGACTCGTTTGGATTCATCCCCGGGTCCCCAGAGAGGTAGGCTGCTACCTTGACCGCTCGGCCATCCGGCCATCGGCTCTACGAGGCTCTATCATTACATTCATTGTGGGTTCTATCAGGCTTAAAATGGAAAAGGCTGCGTTTTGAAAGATGAGGCTTATTATACACGGATTATATATTCTATCAGAATTTTTGAAAGCCACTTTGACTCAAATTGGATCCTCCAGACTGGCAACAGGCGGCCCAGATGGCTGAGGCTGTTAAAACACATTTGCCTAGCGCTTTGGGAGAAGTGGAATTAAATCTGGGCGAGCAATCCCAGGAATTTTTCGGAGATGACTTCTCTCAGATATGTCCGCCCTTTGATGGTCAGATGGCTGAGAGGGGGAGCTCTGGGGACCCGAGATCGAGTCCGGACGGGTCGAAAAATCCCCAGAAACTTTTCGGGAGATAGTCCGTCCAGATATGTCGGGTCCCGTCCCTCACCATCCGGCCGCCCCATTGTGGGCCTAGCTGACCCCATAATGGGCTTGCTAAAAGAGGCCATCTTAGTGCCCACAGGGCGGAAGAGTTGAAAAAAAAAAAAAACAAAACCCAACCGCCCCATTATGATCCGGGCCAAATCCACTATGAATATGATTATAAAGTGCCAACAGAGTAGATTTATTTTTAAACATAAATATTTATTTAATTTGAGAGAACGATATATTCAAATATTTTAAAAATGTGTTATGAATTGAATTTTAAACTAAGCATTCAAAGTCGTTCAAAGTCTGTGGTAACGTACTGCCATCTATCTTTAAAGTTATAATACTTTTCTGCGCACTCTAATTAAAAGTTGTCTTTATTATTATTTGTTTTCAAAAATGAATAATATATAAATAAAATCGATTTTATTAATATGCGGGTTGGATTGTACAATAAAGTTAAAAAACTGAAATAATTAACGATTAGTATTCGCTTGTGCCAACGATCGATCTGACATCTACCGGTGTTATGCGCGAACTACATAATGGATACGAAATAAACCGACCTTCGACTGAAATTCGAAACTGCATAATTTCGTAAAATAAAAGAAGGAAAAATTAATTAACGCTTAATTAGATTTAAATTAATTATTACTTAACCGTTAAACAATTAACAAATAACGGTTTTGTAATTTTCTTCGAGTGCGGAGATGGAAAAACGTCATCGAGCACGCCTGCGTGCGAATGAGCGCTCTTGCGCATGTGCTTAAACACCAAAACAAAAACAGAAACAAGTAAGTACACATGGCGATCGGCGGATAGTTTACAGAATGCTTAATATGAACGTTAATTTCATAGAAATGGATAACGCGGGAAGTGAAATGGTACAAACGGACGTAGAAGATTTAGTTGTGGCTCTGCAACACAATCTGAGACTTAAGTCTAGGCCATGCCACTTGGTTTGTTCTAAACAAAAGAGAATGTCTCCCTACAGGATCCCTACCAAAACTAGCAGCAAGCAATCGTATGGAAGTACATCATCGCCGGATCCCGTACACGAGGTATGTCGAACGAAAATAAAGAAAACTGGAGGAACAACAGATCCTTATCAACTATTACAAGAGTTACTAAACGAAGGCTCCTTAGTGAAAGAAGCAGTAAGGAGATTGCAACTAGGTCTTCATTCATCAGCCAGGACTAAATGTTCCAATTACTACGATTGCGAATTCGATAGAAGTTGTAGTCATTAATGCACACTCATTTTTCATTAGTGTTTTGTGTATTGTCTCTTACCAGGTATAATTTTATTCCAAGTCTCGTAGGAACTTAGAAGAAATGCCTTTGTTCTCGAAGATGGTACTGCATTTTCGACGGTTGTTTATCACCATATGCCGTTGTGGCATATTTATTTATGATATTTAGCATCGTGTGTACTGATTAAAAAACCGGTTGAGAGGACAATGGCACAGAATGTGTAAACAGAACAGCACTCCATTAATTGGACATTGTTTTAAACGTTTAGATCGCTTATCTGCTCTTTAAAAGAGATAAATAATTGAAATTTATGTACCTTAATTTAATGTGTTAAATCATATTCGTTTTTAATTTTATATAAAACAAAAAAAGTTGTAAACTAATCTTGAAAATTTGAATATAGAGAATTTAAAAATTTTCTAAAATGAATGAAGTTAACAAGTTAATTTTACACATAATCGTTTGATTGGAGACTCTGATGTGGTTAGAAATTTTAATATTCAGTATTAAGGAAAATTTTTTAGTGTTTTTAATTCATTTTCTATTATTGTTTGTGGTATTTTTGTTTTTTCGTGACTTCCTTCATGCTTTGTGCATAACTTCCCTATTTGGCTTTGTGATTCCAGCAGTCTTTCGTTTGCCATGTATTTATTTGCATCTGGAAGGCTAGATATAAATGTTATCTTAACGGACGGACGAATACAGTCCCAAGGACGGTTATGTTGACAGAAGGAGAATTTAATCGTTTTTAAAATATCTTGTTTTACTTATGCATAATTGAAAATGCTTAATCGAATGCTTTTTGATTTTGTATTTTGATAAAAGCATTTGTTTAGAAAGTTTAAGTGAAACAGCATGTTTGATTGTCAGGTTGAAAATAGTTTATGTGCATGTTAATAAATTTAGTAAAAATGTTTGATATGGACTTACAACACTGTTTCAGAAGTAAAATCATTGATTAATATTAATAAAATATATAATTTTATTGATTTATATGTGGTAGTAATAAAAAAAAATGTACAAAAATTAGTTCTGTAGGTCATATTGATTTATTTGAATTCTCTGTTTTCTGTTGTGCTTGTTTCTTATTTCTTCTAATCTCCATAATATGCATAAAGTTTGATAAATTTTCTTACTATTAAATAAAATAAATTTGTAATCTTATTTTATATCATAATTTAAACACTAATTTTTATGAATTTATTATTTTTTCATTCAGTAGTGATTTCTTACAGTAATTTTTATAGAATAAAAGAGCTTTACATACCTGGTCAAGGAATAATTAACATTTTTATCCGAATTATGTGATGCTAGATAAATATTTATTTATCTTATATTTGTTGTATGTGGTGTGCTTTTAAACCATTGTCATTTTCTTTAGTCTGTTAAAATTATTATTCGAATCAGTTTTGTTTATATAATTGTGAAAAATGTTTTTAATGTTCTTAAGATAATAATAATAATAATAATTTGTTTTTATGTGAATTTTTGACCTGTCTGGAAATTAGCCAATTTGTATATTGGCATTCATATTAAAAGTACAGTCAGGTTAGCATTGCAGGTAACATTTGCCATATTTTGTTGATAAACATCTTTATATATGAAGTATTCTGTAGAAGTAAATCTTCAATGGCTGTTGAGTATCTTTCTTATGTGGAACAATTCTTTTTGATCCAGGTGATGTGCTCTGGGTACTGAAACCTTTATTGGCACCACAAATGATGCCATTCTGAATATCACTGCTACCAGGAACAGAAAATGCTTGATTTAATTATTGTAGAATTTATTGATGGGATTTATAGGACCAACTATAAATATTCAGTTTTAAAACTTGATAGCAATTTAATGCTATTGTATTATCGTTGTATCAGCATTAGTTTCTTTGCCATTACTTTTTTGTATTCTATCATTATTTTCATTGTACTGTCAAGATTAATGTTTAATATGATTTGTTATTAATGGCAAGCAAAGCAATGTAAATTGAGTTAAGTAATATCTTAAACTATCTTACCATAATTTAAAGAATTTAGCAAACATACAACAGAACTCAATGGTTTGTAGTTATCCAGTATTTTCTTTATTGCATAGATAAATTTAAGATGTGATAGAAAAATTTTCAATACTTGTTTATATTGATGATATAAATATTACTGTTTATGGTGACAGCTTGTTTTTTCTTGTTTACTTACTACTAAAATATAAACTAAAATGTGAATATATTCTCAATAAAAAAAAAACACAAAAAATATTTAAAAGATGTAATTATTTCTTCTCTAAAAATTTCATTAATTTGTATATTTTGTTTCAAAGATATTAAAAAACATAAAATACTTTCTAATTAAAAGATTAATGATGATTTATATTTGTGATATGATGTTTAAGCAAATAGTTGTGATAAATAATAATACGTTTTATCCTATTTAGTGGGCTTATAAACAGTCAATTAAGCCCAGAACTGTCTGCATTTGTATGAATTGCTGTTATGTTTAGCTGTTTGTTTATATTTATTAATTCTTTAAGATCATCTAATTCTGTTAGTCATTCATATGCATTTTATATGCTTATCTACAGTTCAATTCTTTATGTCAAAGATGATCTTGAAGATTAAGCAAAGGATAATTTTCAGGAATGCTATGGAAAGAACAACAGAAATAGAAAATAAATGAAAAGTTTTTAAAATTAAGATATGTTTCCGTCGTTTTTTTTTTTTTAAATGAATTCTTATACACTTCGTGTAACATGCCAAAGTTAATTGTCTAAAGCACACTAATAAATAATATTACTTAAAGATTGGCTTGTTTTCAAAGTATATAATAGATATATTGTATCTGAGTAGATAAGAAATAATGTATACAATCTTTATATAACTTCGGAATAATCAAAACATCTGCAATTTAGGTAATTTCCCGTGTCGAAAATCATTTCTGGCAAGAGGCCACCAGTATCGGATTTAAGGACCGATTAATCAGTCGAGACGTCTTTTTTAAAGTTGAAATTTTCTCCATTTAAACCAACGAATACAAAAATAAATTGATGGATAACATTTTTATACACGTTATACAAACGATACAATTCTAGTTTTAAAAATTCGTTATAAAAATGGTATGCAATGCTATAAAATAGAAAATTTAATAGTGCTTACTTTTAGCTAACTTATGCATATATACGTGTACAAATTATCTAAAAGTAAGTTCTACTAAAATTTACATGTGTGAAGCATGCTTTTTCGCGCATCATTTTCTGCATTTTATTTTCTAGAATATCTGTTAATGGCTTGCGTCGTGGAAAACAATTACACGAGAAATGTTTAATGTGTTGCATTTTTCTAGAATTATCACATAAAATAAAAAAATCAGTTATACTTTTATCGGGAACAGTATAAAACGTTACCCGAAACCTATAAAAATATGGTTTTAACATATGAAAAACTGTATAAAAGTACATGACATAGTTATATAATGTATACTAGTACTAATAGACGCTATAAAATTGTCAGTAAAAGTTCTAGAATTTAAAAAAGCCGAAAAAATGCAAGAGTTTCAGGTAAATCAGTACGTAAGTCACGTTTCACGCCATTTTTTAATAGGAAAGTCATTATCGGTTCCGAAAACGTTACAAGGAGAATTATAGAGAAAATATCTAACGATAAAAATGACAATAAATTCTAGAAAGGGGGGAGATAAACTTCGCAAAATAGTGAAAAGTAATGTAAAAATGACGAGTCGATTTTGTTTATGTATTTATAATTACGAAGGTCATCCAATGTCTAGAATAATCGTGTTTACTGTTAAAAATAAACAATAACAATAGTTGATTCATTTAGTAAATATTTTATTTGTGTATTTTTTTTGTGTGTTTATGATAATAATAAACGTTAAAGGAAAGAACAGAACCTACTGGCCTATATTTGAATATTAATTTTAGATTATCGATCGATGGATAACAGCCGAGTTACTTTTTTTATGATGGTGTAGAACCGAGCGGTTATTTAAAGATGTGGAACTATAACAGTATAAATACGCACTAAGTTTATGGTTAGTTTTGTATTCTGCTCGGCTCGTTGGCCAGAAGCAAAGACGTTTAACTCATTCTCTGCTGATGTCAATGCCAAGTATGTTGCCAAATTTTTACTAGGCGCCTAGCATTGTCTTGCCGATAACTTTGAAGTCAAAAATTGTCTGAAATGTAACCATTAGAAGTTATTTTCCTCGTTTAGGGTGCTTCATGCGAAGCGTGTTTCGTAAATATCTGTAGCGCAAAGTAAGGAAGTCGTTATTTGTAAGTACAAAACAACGTTACAACGAGGTAAAATACATTAAAAAAAAATAATAATAAATAAATAAATAAAGTAATGCGGCGTTTGAACACGTTATTTTTAATATCGATATATAAAAGTCTAGTGTTTTTTAAAGGTTGATGCGGTTGAATTTATTTCAGAGCCTTTAAACATGCCAGAAATATTTTACATTTCTTCAGTAAATTTTGCGCTATAACCGAGTGAACAACTGCAACTTGTAGTTTCCTCATTAATTCTGTTTTTTAGGTGTATCCCCCTAAATAACGTCATATAAGCGATCAAGGAACTTTCAACTAAATGACTTTTGTAGTTGAACCTTCTGGGCCGACCGGTCCGACTCCTAGTCGTATTGCCATGGCAACAGCAGTCGGTCGACCGACTGGTCGTTCCAGTCGGACAGATTTAAAAAGTTAAATATTTGTAGTCGCGTCGGAGCAGTCGGTGAGCTGCAGCCAATGAGAGCTTCGAAGCTATAACCAATCAGAGTTTAGATTTATCCGAAGTTAGAAAATGGCGGAAGGTAAAGTTTTCTCGGAAGCTTTAATAAACGAAGTCAGAAAATATCCATGGCTTTATGATATTCGGCGAGCCGATTATAAAGGCGACATTGAAAAAAATAATTGGTTAGAGTAAAGCGAAAGGTATCCAGCTAAAAAATAGTCTTAAACTTCATATTAACGAATAGACGTAGACATATCTAAATGTAATTTGATACGCTGAATCGATTGGTATTAAAAAAAATTACTTACGATCAACCGTTTAAAAGTTACGAACGATTTTTTATTTCCGTCTATTTGCTTCGTTTAAGAACAACTTTATTAAGAAATACGCAGGCACTCATCGATATTAACAAAACGAATTACTTTAATTCACCATAATACATTTCATTTACAAGAGAAAGCAACATTAAAAATGCTAAAATGGTGTCGTTAGCCCGCGAACACGCGTACACACAACAACCTTTCAATGACGGCCATGTTTTCTGTTTAAATTGAAAAACTTACCACGATTGGCTAGTGTTCTGACCTGTAAGACGCGTTCCGATTGGTCCTTACGACTCGGCCACCGACATAATCGTATTCAGTGTGAATTCTTTTACTACTAGTCGGTCCGATTATAGGATCGGTCGGGTCGGACCGGTCGGACCAGTCGGTGACAGTGTGAAACAGCCCTAAATGACTTTTGTAGTTGAACCTTCCCGGTTCGTTGATATTACTTTATTTGGGTGTTTTCCAAAAATATTTTTGAATCGTGGCCAATTATCGTAATTATAAATTGTATAAACTAATACAAATGAAGTTTGTCAGAATTTTAATTTTAGTTTTATTGCGGATAAAGTAAATTCTCTATAGAATTTTAGGAAGTTGTCTGTATATTTCTATTATGTACAGCATTTGTTTACTGTATACAAATCTATTATACATTATTTATGTGTAATAGTAAACAAATCTAATGAGAGAAAACTATAAATTTTAGTATATTCTAAATTGTTCTTACTTGGTTTAGAGAACATTCCAATAAAAAAACAAGCAAAATTCCAATTTCACTTGGCGTTATAAGCATTTTATTAGGACGTTTATTGCGCCAAGGAAATAAGTAAATATTTATTATAAAATCCCAGAAAAATTCACTTCAAAAATATTTATTTTATTGTCTTTCGTAGCATTTCATAACGCAAAAAAAAAAAAAAAAAAAAAAAAAACAATTTTACCATGGAAATTTTGTCCTAGATTTTCCCACTAATCACATTGTATAAGTTACATCCTATAGAACAGATATTTAGCGACCTTCAAAATTCAATTTTCGTTTTCTCGTTTTCCTTGATACACGGTATCGAGTCTTACAATATCACGTAATAAACACAATTATAAGTGTACTTCTTGCTAAATATATAATTTCGAACCGTTACAAAATAACAAAAGTGAAGAAATAACTCGAATCGAATGTTATCACTTGTGAACTACGAGTAGAATTAATTTTGCAGGTCCGATTCTTCCATCCCTAGATGCGGATGGGAGTTTTATATCATTTCTGTATATTCCTACGCGTGTGGTTTATAGATGTTTACAATTTGTATCTTTAGATGAAGGCTTAAATGGGACAAACGCGTCCAAATTGTGGTCAGGGTCGATATTGCAGCGTAGGGTCCAAATAATTCAATAATTACTTTTGCATTGACGTTAATGAAGCGCAATATTGCATTAGTTACTTACACCTTGCGTAAAATGTTACGTGTCTACTGTTGTGGCAATTTTTTAGCGGTTAATGGTTTAATGATTGTTTAAAAAGTGATTACAAAACAGAGTCGAGACTAAACTTGAAGGCTGTCTACCTTCGTCCATAATGTTTATCTCTTCGAAACTCTAAAAATGGTGGGCGTTAACGGATGTTAAATACTCTAGTACGGCTCTAGTAGATGCTGCTATTATGTAATATGTGTACGAAATTATCTCATGTACGCCTATCGATGTTTTTAGATACAAAATAACCGTTACGTTGAATTCGATTAGATATTTTTAATGCCTTACGAATTGTTTACAATGAGATAACTCTTTATCTCCTTCGTTACTTACGTTACGCTTCTACGTATCCCTTTCCTGTTATTCAGATCCAAGAGAATTACTATCTAACTGTAAAAATATTTGTTGTTTACGTTTAAAAATAGAAATATATCTCTTCACACGATTTACATAAAAAATAGATTAGTGCAAGAGTTTATTTTGGGTGTTAAGTGCAATTTTGGTAGTGATTATTTAACTAAAAATTTCAAATTTTTAGGTCATGCACCTAACTGAATGCAACATTGTGAAGATTCGGTGTTTTCAAAGAATAATTTATACATACACAATGCTTTTTGTTCAATTTTTGGACCATAAAATATCCAGTTAGTGGAGTGAAGCTCCTGTACTTATCGCATGAATCTTCCTCCTCATTTAACGCATGTTACGTTACTATCCACTTCAAAAATTAATTAATGTCACGAAAGCGAAGTAGGCGTAAAAAAGAACACATTTTTTTCTGTTTGTTGATCATTAAATCAGTTTTTCTCCACCTTTCTTTATGAAATATTATAACTAGATCATAAAATCTGTGCGAATGAGGAAGTGTTACGCGCTTCTAGTTTGCCTACAAACTAATTTAAAAGTTGTTAAGCTTATTAAATATACAGGTGTACGTGATCTAACTCCCGTATTCTTGTCCCCAAAAATTCAAATTATCTTAATTTACAAAATATTTTTTTGCGACTTCTGCGAAAAGGATATAAGAACTTATTTACAACTACAATACCAAGAATTAAAGCATTGCCTAAAATTAATAAATGATTGAGGTAAATATTAGAAAATTAATAAAAACAATCTTTAAATTTATAAACATGAATTTATTAACATGCTTAAAGTTTATAGATTTGTCCTCGAATAAAGAGTAATTCAGGAACGTGAGTAGGGAATTTATATTGTTTTCCTCATAATTTATCTGATAAATGATCTTGAAGTTAAACAGACTCATAAAATTAACTGTGATAACCAAAATTGCCTAATAATTAGGCACTTTTCCTCACTTTTCCCGAGCATCACGTGGACTATGATGATCCCTTTTGCTGTTTAATTGCGTAGAACAGCGCGGATTATAGACTAAATTAATAATTATTACGGCATTATTAATGATATTTAAGATTGAATGATAGTATATAATCATCACAGAAACGTTTTTATATCCCCAAATCTAATTGAACTTGACACTTAGAAAGTCGATTTCTTATCACCCAACGATACGATTTATTATCTTCTATGTGTAATACATACATCAAGTTACATAAGAAGTCCTTGATCGCAACGTTTTTATTCCAAACCGGTGAGAAGCTAAGAAAATAACACACAAAAAAAACCCTCATAAATTACATGATCCGATGACGTCAAAGAATGTCGAAAGTGAAGAGAAAACCGTGCAGATTTTTATTATCTTCATCAATAACTAGTAAGATAACGATTCAAAAAATAAATAAAATTGACTAACGAAGCAATTTATTTTACTTTTTGTTTTCTTAATTTGCACGTTTAACAAGTCCCCACACGTTTCAATAACATTTAGGTACTGACATTGATGACGTAGGTTCGACTAAAGTACAGTACAAACGTTTATGTAACGTGGCATTCAGCCAGTTGGAAATAGGCCACTCGTGAACTGTTACGTAGACTAAGCGGAAAAGTCGATTTAACAATATTAAACTAAAACTATAACACGTTTAACCCGACCCATTGGATAACTTGTATCTAGGATAAATGTAGGCGTACGAGTCAGAAATAAGCTAAAAGTTGAGTCGCTCGGGGGTAATCTTTTGTTCAAAGAGTAATAGTTACGAGTCTGACATAAGCGGCAAAAGCTCGAAAACTAGTGGATTACCTAAATCCGTGATAACAATTCGTAACCTACTCTGTGTATTTAAGAGTAAAATAGGTAAACGCATTTTATCGTACAAACAATTTTGCTTTAGCTACCCTCGAAAGGGAACAACCTGTAAACCTTAGTGAAAGCTTACAAATCACGTGTTTATTTTAAAAAGGACCCAAGACTGCAGGAGAAAGTGTATTAAGTTCTCAATACGATCCGAACCCTTTCCATTAATTATATGAACATATGATGTGATTAAAATGGGCAGTCCTGGTGTGAAGTTATAATTTTTCTCTAGTTGTAACATTTCATATATTACTACGATCGTGGGTTCGGTTCCTATTACGATCAGCTTTTTTCCTATTTTTTAGTGAACATGTGCTCATATCGGCTACTGATTTACACTCTGAATTTATGGGAAATCAGAATACTGAGGGCATAGTTCCAAGAACAATCAGATACTGTAGTAAATTGATACAAAACTAAAATAAATGTTAAATTAATATTTTTATTGTGTTTTATCCGAAAAGTCCGTAAATTTTAACATATAACTTATTGAGAATCATTATAAAAAGTATTTACATTAATTGATGAACTTTGCCCTTTTCAATGAACTTGAATTTTACTTTGCAACAGTTCGAACCTTCATTTTATCTAAAAAAATTAATATTTTATGGAATAATACACGAAAAATTACAGTTTACCTCAAGCAAAACTTGATCTCAACTAAGATTTTTTGAATTAGTGAGAAAAATGAACTTTAATTTACTGAAGATGCAGCAATCAGCGCATGGACATCGCCACCGTGGCAATACCACGTGTTGGCTTCTAGGATCTTCAGTAAATTAATTCAATTTTTCTAGTCTAACGGAACTTAAGCTGTATTTTGTTTTCGATATAACGGTACTAACGTGGTTAGAATACTGTATACCTGGAAGAATATAGTAAACACGAAAGTGGGCCTTAATTTTACAACCTGGCAGCATGCCCTCAAGGAGTTTTGACCTTGATCACGGGCAATTAATGTATCTCTTTGCAAAGTAAACATATTTTTTAGCTGTTTACGAATTTCGTTTCCCTGTTTCCGTATCCAATTTGTGTGGGAAAAACTCCAGAAATCCCCGATTTCTTGTTTTTGGGGTGACATTCACCCGTCGGGTATTGATAAACCTAAAAATATACAAGAAAATGTTTATAGATCGGAATTTTTGTGAATTGAATTCATCGCACAGATCTTTTGACGTGGAAAACATCCGTCGGATATCAATTCTGATGGATGGATGGATGAATGAGATGATCCAGATCGATATCGGAATGCACTTCCTCATTCGTCAATTCGAATGTAAATTAATAAACGAGAAAACCCGATCGAGTTCTTTACACTTCTTAAATGCTAATTATAATATCTATATCGGTGGTGTTAGTTGAAAATTTAGGAGTGATAAGGAAACTGATACGCTTTTTCCGAAATTAATTGATAAAATCTAATGTCCTGATTTAAATATATGAAAAAATATCTATAAATATTATGCACTGTTTACGTCTTATCAGATAAAGTTTTCCTAATTCATACAGCCAATTCGTTATCTGATATCAAAAATCTACGTTAGATACTGCTGCCACCTTTCGGTATAAAATTAAATTAATACACTTTTTAAAAATTTAATTTCCAGATAATTTTTAAAAATGTATAATACGTTTCGTTTAATAATATTTGTATGATAATTAATATTTGTTAATAAGCATATTAATTATTATACAATTACAATTTTCACCAAAAAGAAAAATAAAAATTTTAAAATGAAACTGTTATTGGTTGTTTTGAATTTAGTAGCATTCTCTAATTGGTTATTTCGTGTAGATAAATAAGATACTCATATTGATTGGTTAATTCAAATTTTATCTACAAATCGTTTGCTAATGAAAGAATGAATCTAAATGAACCTAATACGATATATAATTTTTTAAAACTTTATTTTAAATTGTATTAATAAACTAGTATTTTTCTGTCTTTTAAATAAATATTTATAAAGATAATCGATTTCACATCAAGCCACTCTTAAACCTTTACCAGCAAAATTATTTATTAATACAGTATATATAAATAATTTTGGTGGTAAAGGTTTAAGAGTGGTTTAATATATATAATACCGAATACCGGTCTGTAAAGCATATCAGATATTAAATAATTAATCTAACTTTACAAACCTTTATTTTTAATTAATAGATTTGTAAATATGATTTATAATTTCTACATTATTATTTAACAAATATTAAACGAATTTGCTAAATAATGAATTTTTGAATTTATTTGTTTTATTGTTTACAAGCCAAATTTGTCTTCTCTACGCACTGATAAACTTTTTTAAAAGATGGATGAGAGTGATCATTGTGATGTATCAGAATTATCATTCATTCACAAAGCATTTCAAACAGACGATGTCGATGAAGTGAAGCGCATAATTAAGTTTACAAAGGACGTTAATGTCACAGATAAATATCAAAGAATACTGCTTCATTTGGCAGCAATTCAAGGTTTTCGTAATATCGTAACTGTTTTGCTAGAAAGCGGTGCTAACGTAAATGCTGTGGATTGCGAGAATCATACGCCGATATTCAATGCTGTTCAACATGGACACAATGAAATTGTTAAATTATTATTAGAGAAAGGAGCAGATATATCTCTCAAAGATAAAAATGGCAATACAGTCTTGCATATAGCGATTGCTAACAAACTCGTAGAGATTGCCATTATTCTTATTGAAAAAATACCGTTTGTGGACATAACTAATAAGAGAAGACAGACCCCTTTGCACTTAGCTTCTCTTCTTGGTTTGGTAGATATTGTGGATAGTTTGTTACAACGAGGTGCTTCTATTGAATATCAGGATGATGAACACCAGACTCCTTTAATAATATCTTTTAAGAAAGGTCATTTAGAGATACTAAATCTTCTTCTTCAGAAAACTATGAATAAGGGTTCTTATCATTCTAAAAATGAAACTGGCAATGAAACGGACAATGAATTTACACAGGTTTCGAATGAGATAGAAAGGTCTGAAAAATTACAAAAAAGTAATATATACCCAAGGATTGTTGAAGTATCATCTAATATCCACAATTCTGCAAATGCCTCAAACGAAATATCAATAGAAGGTCAAAGTTTGTCAATGGTGTGTATTCCTCAAGATAATACATTTGATAAAGATATTATGGATTTGTGTGAAATTGCAAATGGATTAATAAGTTTTGCTAGTCGACTAGATGCAATACGAAACGTTATAAATCAGTTACACATGAACGAACAAAGTTATGAACATAAACTAAAAACTTTAAGTGTAGAATTACTAAACGAACAAAACTATAAAAATAGAATTGAGAAAGATTTCGAGAATTTCAGGTCTACGATCGCCTCTTCAGAAAACCAATTGAAATGTAATTATTTAAAAATTCAAAAATTAAAAACAGAAATGGATATTTTGAGAAAAAGGGTGAAAGAAGAAAAACAAACAACATATAATCTTAAAAATTACACCAATGAGTTAAAACAGAGAGAAATGGCTTCATCAGTAAAAACTAAGGAAGATGAATTGGACGATATAAAAATTCAGATTAAAAAGCTGAATGCAGAAAATTATTCATCGATTAATCAGAGAAACCTTCTTAATATCGAAATTAATAATAAAATTAATGAAATAGAAGAATGGGAAAATAAATTAACCATTGCTAAGAATGAAAAGTTAAGATTTCAGATGCAAATTGAAATTTTGCATAAAGAGATAAATATGAAGCAAGAAACTTTGAAGGATCAGTTACAGATTAACGACAAGAATTTCCTCCAATTAAATTTTGAAAAAGAATCTCTTGAGAAATGTTTAGACATGGAAGCTAAAAGAAGACTAACATTCGATAAAAAAATAGTCATTAAAGAAAAAGAATTACAAGTAATGAATGTAAAATATAGCAGTGTAAAAAGAGAAATTAGTAAAATACAACAAGTATTAGAAAATCAATCACGATTGCATTACAACTTGGTACGAGAACTCCGAAATCGAGCGGAACAATTAAGAAAAAATAATCAGAACCTGCTTAAAAGCATAAACGAATTGCCTTTAGCATTGCAACATACGGAGTTTCAATTAGAAAAAGAGAATTCGGAAATAAATAGAATATTCACGGATCTTCAAGAAAATTTCGAAAAACCGGATTTACTCTCGGGCGATCAGAATATATTGCAATCATTCTCTAATCATTATTCTGAATTAGTGTCAAATTTTCAAGAAGACAACAAGAAAACAGATGACCATCATCATAAGAAAAAATTATTTAATTGCTTGAGTCGAAAGTTAAAACCAAAATCACGCAAACAATGGACTCTTTAAAATCAATCATCGCTATATTAATGCAACAATTTTCCAAATAAAAGTGGACTTGCCTATTAATTAATATTTAAGTTTTTTTTTCAATCAAAGAATAAACAGTTAATAAGATCTTAAACTGTTATAATTTTAATGTTATTCATATTCATTAAATTTGATTCTCGTGAAATAGCAATGAAAACGATTTTTAGATAGAAAAACATTAAATGTGAACGACCATAAACTTTATGTTGATAAGGTTTCATATTCATAATCTTTATGAACCCTAAAGCTTATCGCAATATAAAACTATTAAAAAAATTAATCAGAAAAATTTTTATATTACCAATACAGCAGTCATAAACACCACCCTGCTCATAGGTTTAATCAATGGTGAATTCGGAGAGGGAAAGTGGCAAAGAGGCATATTTCTCTCCGTAAATTACAAATATGTATATTTTATTAAATAGATATACATAGCGTTTATATAACTCAATAATACAATACGATACAATAATAATATCGATATTAGTTCATGTAAAAAAAAAAAGTTGTAATATAGATAGAACTATAAATTATAAATCATATTGTCCTTTATCAATAAAATAAAAAAAAAAAAAAAAAATTTGTAACGGCCTTATCCAAGATTTGGATTAGAACACCAACATAAGAAGAAAGGATTAAGGAACAACGTAAGTTGTTATACACATTTTTATTAAGTGGCTACTCCCGCAGGTTATTAAAAAAGTGCTCTATAGAATGTAATAAATATAAATTTAATGTTAAATATAGAAATGAGAATAATATATATGTATCCTTTCCTTATATTAAAGGTTTATTTGAAAAGTATAAAAATAAATTTAAAGATTACGGAATTATATTAGCTGCTAACTTAAAAAATAAAATTAAACCTAGCAAAACAAAAAAAAAAAAAAAAAAAAAAAAAAAAAAAAGAATATAGAAGTGGCTGGAGTAGTCTATAAATTAAATTTCACATGTATAAATCCAATTAATTATATAGGTGAAACGGAAAAACAGCTGAAAATTAAAATCCGCGAACATAAAGCAGCGATTTAGACTAAAATATAACCAATCTCTATGGTTTAAGCATTGTGAGGAATTTGGATGTTTCGTTGACAAGAATAATGTTAAAATCCTCTATGAAGAAAAACACATGTATTTGCTTAAAGTTAAAGAACATGTGGCAATTGTACAGTACATGCAAATAATTAAATGAAAACAGAAGGAGCATGATGTGAGATCGTCCGAAATAAAAGCGCGTGCAAAAATGAATGTCGGTCAATTAATTTGTAAAATTTGTCAAAGAAATGAAAAAAGATAAAAAGGTCAGTTGTAAGTTTATATTGATACTAGTGTTTTGTATACTCTAAACATTGTATTATTATTATTATTTTTTTTTTATAGCCTCTGAAGAAAGGTGAAAATTTTTGAATAAAAATCATCAGAAATGCATAGCTTGTCTTTTTGAAAAATAAATAATTATTTTTTCTGTTTCCTTGGTGCAAGTTCTTCGTCTCTAATAAAAAGGGGGAAAAATAGAATAAACATTTTTAGATTTTTAAGTTTTTGTTTTAAAGCTTGTTTTTAAGCTAAACTAACAAATAATAAAAAAAAATGTACACATGTATTTATGTCCCATGTGCTCCTAATCATAATACGAGTGTAGACATACTAGAAGATAGTTACATAATTATAATTTTTTTTTTGTATTACTTTAAGTAGGTAAGAAAGAACATAGTAATAACTTTATAGGAAATTTTGGGGTGGTCATTTTTTTGCCGATCTCCATACATCCCTTCTGTTCAGGGCCGGATTTACATAAGGGCATTTGGGGCCTGTGCCCAGGGCCCCCACAAAATAGGGGCCCCACGAAACTAAAAAAAAAAAATTATGTTTAAACATAATTTTTTTTCTATTACCGCGACAGCCTAGTGTGGCCTAATCATGAGGGCAACAGGCAGAGAAAACCAAACCCGGGAAAAAATTTCACATAGGTATTTTTCAGTTAAATTAAAATAATTAGTTTTACACAATAAAATACATGTATCTTTACAATAACCTTATTTTTAAATGAAATTTACAACTTCCTAGTTCAAATCTAATTGAAAGTACAGTATTTTGTGTAAATTTTCTAAATCATCAAATTTGCCTACTCTTAAAGGGGGGACCCCACCGAATTTGTGCCCAGGGCCCCTGGATTGGTAAATCCGGCCCTGCTTCTGTTATATAACAGCCGAGAAAATAATAATAAAAAAAAATTAAAGTCGTCACTAATATTTGATTTCAAAATGTTTCCTGTAGGAATTGAGAATTTTATAGTATTACTGTAATTTTCTTAATTTATTTTTTCTCTAGATTCTTATCAATTGAAATTTCACTGTTGCTTGATTTTATTCTTAAAACATATTGCATAAGAAAAGTAGGTAGTAACAGTTGAAATTCGGATATTGAATGACGCTGAAGTAATGAATTAAGATACATTCCTGATGTAATTGATCATTCAATAATTTATAAATATTTTTAAATGATAAATGTATTCTACGATAAGGATGTTTGTACATATCTATCATGTAGACGGTAATTTATTCGATAATATAACTCTAATTTTTTACTACGAAATAGCTAACAATTTAAATAAATTTTGTTAGAAGAATTAATCAGCATTGTTTCGTTTCCTAGAATGTTTTGGTAATATTTCTTAACTCATTTCCGTACTTGGAAGTAATATACAAAGAATGCGTTTAGTTTGTAATAACAGAATTATAATTCAAAGTAAAATATGTACAGTGGAGTTAGCTATAACGTAATGTAGCAATTTATGACTACAGTTTATTTTTCTGAGTGAGATAAAATAGTGATGTTATTGCTTTGTTGAACAGTAACTCATTGACTTTTCTAGCTTGTGGAAAGGAGAATATGTTAACGTGGAAGTTACTTTATCAAATTCGCTGTTATATTCATAACGTTAATTCAAAATTCGAAGAATAAACATCAAATATGTTTATTTTTATACCTTTTTTGGTTTATTTATATTTTAAGTGTCTATGAACTTCAAAACACTCCTTCGGAACCTACGAACTTCGGAATCCACGCTTATCAATTAATGGATTATGGTCAATTAGCAAACCAATTTTTTGTTAAAAATATATTTAATTATCGGGCATTTCGAAATTGCTATTCGTGTTTTTGTTTCAAAATATCTACCTTTTAGTAATTTAATTGCAATTAATGAACGAGGTTATATTAAGACATTCTTAAAATGACTTTAAGCACTAAATCAGCAAAAATTTGCTCTTTTCGATCCCCTTCATTCATCACGACCGGTCATCAGAAATCATGGTACTCCACCTCACTAATTATGTCATCAAGCCAGAAGTTAAAACCATTCGTAAACCCACGAATTATTTTCAGACAATTTTGTGATGCTTAGGCAGCAAAACAAACAATGGATGCAATTTTACATCATCAAAGACCCACCATAACTCCTCCATCGTCAATAATCGTTAGAAAATTCAGAAGATTGATCTTTATGTTCTCTGTGCTTAGATAAGACGATGAATAGGAATTCGTTTTTAGTATCAAGTTATTTAAATAAATATAGTTTTATACAGAATATTTATCTATACATCGCAAACCGGGCTTACTTTGTGATTGCATGGAAAACTTTGTGACGTCATACTAGAATGACTGATTTTGAATATGGCGTTTTCATATCTATTTCAAAATTTATTTTCGGATAAGATACGACAGCCCGTGCAGTGACGTTACCTTAGAGTAAAGCTGGAAAGAAGACGCGATATTTTCTACTATTGGTGTTCTTTCTGATAAAAAAGAAATCGAATAGGCCGGATGATCGAGCGGTCAAGGTGGCAGCCTACCCCTCTGGGGGGGACCCGAGATCGAATTCGGACAGGGTCGAAAAATCCCTAGGGATTTTTCGACCCTGATCCGATCGGATATGTCGGCTCCCGTCCCTCATTATCCGGCCGCCCCATTGTGGGTCTGGCCAAACCCATAATGGGCTTGCTAATAGAGGCCTTCTTAGTGCCCACAGGGTGGAAAAAGTTAAAAAAAACAAGAAATCGAGTGGTGTATAAGAGTGTATGATACTTACTTCATTTAAAAAAAAAAAAAAAACGAAAATAATTGATGTGTTAAAAGTTTCTATAAGTTCAACTATTATTTTTGTATTTATAGTATATTAGTAATATATAGTATAGTATTCATAAAAAAGTATTTATAGATAAATATAATTAATTTTTATTATTTGGTTTAGCTAGTAAGTACTGAAGTAAATTTTGTAAAATTGAGAGGTTACTTTCTACGTTTTCATCAGATTCTTTGTATACTTTCAGTATACAAAGAAATTGTAGAATAAGATAGAAAAATAAAACACCCTGTACAACGGAGATTTAACCTAGAAGACAGAAACAAATTACTAATGGTGTAATTGTAACTTTTAAACATAGATACTAATCTGAATTATAACAGAAGTAAAAAAGATGGCCGATTTGCTGTCTTGATCATTTTATTGCCTTCTTATTCACGATTTTCTATATTCACTACCACGTTGTCAACGAATTTTAGTTTTATGGGGTTACAATTTTTTCGAATTGCAGCCCTATAAATTCCCACTGTCGTCGTCCGTCTGTCTTTCCTTAATCTCGAAAACGGAGTTAGAGACATGAATGACGAAACCAGATATGGAAACCTTAGGGGCAAGAGACCCCAATTAACTATATATAAAACGTCAAATGCAAAAGGAATTCGTGTTATTTCAATTCAAACATTTTTTTCCTGGAAGGTGTTAGATAGATGACCGGCACGACTCTATTGCGAAAAGACAAGTATAATGTACAGGGGGAAGACAGTGCTAGTTTGAGGCGGAGAGCATATATTTTAAATTAAATAAATTAAAAATATGATTAAAAATTGCAGCCCGGCATTGTGACGATGTCACAATAAATAATCACTGTTTGAAGGTACTCTATTTTGTTATTTTCTTAACTTAACACAATAGTTTATATTTCGATTAATGTTTTGAATCTAAATTATGTTTGCAATTCAAATGAATACTTGCAGTCAAATAATTAAGAATTTTTTCAATTAGCTATAATTTAATTCATAAATTTCATCAGTGGCGCGTTATAGTTTCATGGGGCCCTGGCAAATTTGAATTATGGCCCCCATGTACAGTGTCAAACATTTTTCTTTGGAGGAATTCCCGTATCCTTCGTTAGTTTTTTAGCGCGACCTCTTCACTGTGCCAGTGCACCCTGCGCCTGTGCCACACCAGCGTTTAGGGTCCCCAAATATGGTCCAAATTTAAATTCCGATACTCTCACTACAATAATGAGTTTATAAAGGATTGGTTTGGGGACTCCAGGCAATTGTCTATAAGATAACACGACACTGAATTTCATGGTAAAAACAAAGGAAAAGTTTTTACAATTTTTAACGGTCTGTCAATGACTCAGAAGAGAAAAATTCATATGACAGATTTTTATTTTAGAAATGTTTATAGCGTGCATGAAAAGTTAATCTTCGAGGAGGATGTAATGGAAGAAAAAGATGACGAAGAAGAAGAGTAGCAGAATGCTATGCCATAGACTTAGGATCACCAAAACTTTTTATTTTTTACTCTTTCCACCCTGTGGGCACTAAGAGGGCCTTTTTTAGATGGCCCATTACGGGTTCAGCCAGACCCACAATGGGGCGACCGAGTGGTGAGGGACGGGGTCCGATATATCCCCAAAAAATTCCTGGAGATTATTCGACCAGTTCGGATTCGATCCTGGGGTCCCCAGAGCGGTAGGTTGCCACCTTGACCGTTCGGCCATCCGGCCGTCGGATCACCAAAACTGTAGTCCTCAAAAGTGAATACTATATTTTGGATCTGGTAATCGTTTTTTAAGATCACACACTTTTATAGACCATTTTTGAGGGCGGCCGGATGTTCGGAACGATAAATTCGTCACCGTGTTCTAAGGGACCAAAATTCGAATCTGGATTAGGAACCCGAGAGTGTTTTATACGTGGTTCGTCCCGAATGCATCGAGTCAGTTTCTCATCATTTGGCTGCCCCTATCGTTAGCCCATGATAAAATGGATGATTAAAAAGTCTTTCTTAGTGCTCTCAGCATATAAAAACTAAAAAAGAAAAAGAAGAAAAAAGAAAGATTGTTTTGGAGACCCACTGAATGTTCTTTGTCGCTCTTTCAATTTAATGTAAATCAATTCAATGGATTTACATTAACGATTGATCAAATCTTATATCAAAATTATTATCTGATATTGTAACTTTATATCACATGGTGATTTCATGGTACTGTACATGAAATTATATTGTGATAACGCCAAGTTCCTGCAAATATACATATATATGAATATAGTATGAATTATATCCTGTTAACATTACACAACGTTCCTATAGGAATTTATCATCTTATTTCACAAAACAAAATGGAAGTAAACGTTTTTTCCCATTGACTCATTAAATGATTTTTAGTCATTTATTGAATTTTAAAGAATTTTGACTCCTTTTTGATATTAATTGAGAAATGAGTCAAAATTTTACAAATAAAAAATTATTTTTTATTTATAACATAAATGTTAAAAGTGCAGTCAATTTAAAAATATTTAATTTTATTACTTAAAAAAATGGCGTTTAATTTTGAAATTTTTATCATAATCATAAATCTTTCATCTTTGATTTTTTGTCGAATTATTAAAATTCCCCCTATAATGTTGGAAGTAATCCGATAAACCATTTTTATTCATTCATTTTTATGAATTAAAATAAGTATTAACAACCGGTAAAGTTGCAAAGCTACTGATGACGTTATTTATCGATAGTAAACAGGAGCTTGAATTATTTACAAGCTCTTTGATATGGCAAATTTGGCTGACTGCTCCAGAGTACCCTTAGAGTGCTCTGCTTACTCCTTTCTATTCGAATAGTCAGAGTAGAACAGCTGTTTGAGTCAATCGCCTACTATGATTAGCGATTACTCGCCTTCGGAATGATGTCATTTATCTACTCCTGCTGCTCGAGAGCATCCAGCCGAATTCGCCAATTCCAATAATGTAGATCACGTGATTTTGTGTAAAATAAAATTATTGTTCTTCATTCTTATAAAATAATTTAGCAATTAATCATTTAAGATTTCGTTTTGATTGTAATAATGTTTCAAAATAAAAAATTATAATAATAAGCGAACGATAACATTATTTCAATTTTTTACAGCCAAAAAACCGCCCGAATAGTTCATAAATTTTGAGTATTTTGCGTTTCTATTAATTATAAATTATATTTTAAATACAAATAAAATTTTTTCAATAGTTACTTAATATTAATTATTATTTACTTTGTTAGGCTACTTCTTATCGGGCGTCATAACGTCTCAAATAATCTCTACACCATCAATTATCGATTCTTTTTATATTTAATTTTTAAAATAACTTTGAAAACAATAACTATATTTTTATTTTTGTTAATTTGATTATATTAATTTTTTTTATTCTGAATTGCATATTATTATAGATTATTTAAATAATTGAGGCGATTACTACACGCGACACTTTCACAATTCGCAAGCAGCTTAAAAAAAATTAAAATTGCGATTTTATTTGATTACTGTTTACAATTATTAATTTCTTTTCTTTTTCTGTTTTAAAACGATGAATTTATTAATTTTACGTCGTCATATTTTGTTTTTAAAAAATTTTATTTGATAACCTCGAACGGGAGTAATATTTCATTCATTTTTCTCTGAATGCTAGATTAATTTATTTGAACGTAGAATTCCGAGAAAAATAAGAATGATACTGAATTTTTAAATTATTTATCAAAACATCTTTACATTTCCTTCTAAGAAATAAATTACAGGAAAAAAAATAATCATAATGATTTCGATTTACGCATGCGCATACGCCATTTTGTTTCTTTTCCAGACGACGATGCTTCCAATTTTGGATTCGGTCTAATTCTTTTTAAAATGGCATTTACATAGTTAAATAATTAATTAATATTAAATTATGAAGATAAAGTAAATTGCTTGTGATACTGTAAATAAGTATGGAAGAGGAGTTTGAGAAAATTGATGGGAAAAATTCATGGGGAGCTTTTTATCAGGTATATATCATTCATTTCAGTTATTTTTGATGTATATGTTTTATTCTGTTAATTTATGAGAGAGAGAACTGTTTATATTTTCTCTCTATCTTTAAATTCGATGTTGAAGGTAAGACGATGTTTGTTCGGTGATTAAACATCGAAAGAAGCCATTTCAGGTTGAATTTGTGACTTATTTCATAGCAACTTCTGTAAGGATAGTGTATTTTTGCTTATAACCTTGAAAAAAGATCACATGTGAATGTTTACAGGGAAGCAAACGGTTGTTTTGGTTGTTGAGTTGTATAGTAACCAGTGTTGCCAAATATACTTCAAGTAAATGGAAAACTTAGCAGTGCTTAAAGTTATAGGAAAGTTTATTTGAATTTATATAAACTTGAATAATTTTATTAATTAATATCCTTGCTAATTTACTTATCTTTCATTTTATCAAAAAAGTCCAGTTTATTCTACAAGATATTAATTGCTAATTTTTTAAAAATAAAGACTACTCTTATACATTATTAAAAAGTTAAAAATAATCTTTCAAACATTCATTGGATGTTTTGTTTCAAAATAAATTTTCTTTTTGGATTTTGTTTTAATTTCTGTGTCGTATATTCTTTGTTACGTAATTACATTGGCAATGCAAGAATGGTAGTGGTGGCCACCCCAATAAACTGTTTGTTATATTTAAATATAAAGTCTCTAAATGTGTATTCTTTTAATGAATTGTTTTATTTAGATTTTGTTAATATGAGGAAGGTTCGACTTCTGTCCGGAGTTTTGGTAACAACAATGGAACTACGAGTTACACAATCCAATTTGTGTTTGGGTTATTTGGGTACTTCCTCTTAATGCACTGACTTCTTTTTCTGTAGTTTGGCAGCAATGCTATGTCTACAGAATATTCTTGGCTAGTGTCAGAACATGGCTCTGAGCATGCTGGAGGCAATTGATAAACTTGGTTGGGAAATTCTAGATCACCTAACCTACAGTCCAGATCTGTTGCCGTCATTACCTGTTTGATCCTTTGAGGGAAGTCTTGGTAGAAAGGAATTCATTCAGAACACTGAAGTCAGAAGTTTGTCATGCATCTTCAGTCTGACACTGGCCAAAAGACTATTCTTAAGGCATAGCATCATTGCCAAAATGATAGGGGAAGTGTTAGCATATGGAAGGGTAGTAGCTAGAGAAACAAACATAAGTTGAGACTATGTAATACCTACACTTGATTTTGAGCCTTGAGGACAGCCTTTATTTAGGAAGCAGGTGTTTTTTAACAAAGCCCAATTTAAGTTTAGCTGTTTTGTCTTTTAAGAAATCATCGAGCAAGTAGAATATGTTTTGTGTTACTTTGGTAGCTCTGATAAGTTTTAAAATTGAGAGTTTTTGGTATCTAGAAATATTAACGGACATCAATCTCTTTTTTTCTTGCTGTAGAGCAGCGTTTCTCAACCTGGGGGGGTCACGGCAATATTAAGGGTGAGTCGCGAAACAAAAACGAAATCATTTTATGAGAAAAAAATCATTTATTATAAACTTATAAGCATTTTACTTACAATAAGTACACATGTAAAGAAAAGAAATTAATGTGATGGTTGCATTTGTTTACATTTATAATTACAATCAAAATTCAATTAGTAATAGTAAGGCTTACTGTTATTATTCCTTCGGGTGGAATTGTGAAATATTAATTTTATTTATATTTACTATTTGGGGGGTTGCAGAGCTAAGAAGGTTGAGAATCGCTGCTGTAGAGTATTGCAGAATTTAACAAGGGCATCCTTTGCAGAACACTGGGGTGTGGAATCATATTGGTCATTGCTCAAGTTTTCCATGAGGTAAAACTTTCTTTTAAAAAAAAAAAAAAAATGTAAGGGAAATGGCAATTCACAATACAACTGCTATTTGATGAAACACATTATGTATGTAACTTCGAGTATGCCTGTATTGGACTTTGACTGCAAAACAATTTTACAATAATAATTAGAATAAAACTCAGTGTTACAAATTTAAATTCATTATTTACAAACAATAAATTCAAGTGTTATTACACTAATATTTTGAGTAATTGTAATTTTATAAACAATTTACATGATTAAGGAAAAGAGCACAGCAGAAGAAAAACCCTTAATCAGTACCAATCAATTCATTCACTTAAAATTCAACAGCTGTATACTGACTAGCAAAGGTTAAGGATAAGTTATTGTTCCAGTTTAACAATGGCCTTTTATACATTGCTGATTTGCTTATTGAACATGCTTACAAAAAATAAAATTTTTCTTAACTTTGGTATCTATCAATATCTAGTTACCAAAATTATAAGTAGTATATTATTTAATACTTTAGTTATAGTTAAACCCTAACTTAGTGCAATTTCATTCATCCAATTGTAAAATTATGCAAATGAAGATCTAGCTAGGAAGTGGCAAGATAAGAGTCAAGGTTTATCATAACATAACTCCAAAAACTCAAAATAACTGAAAGAAAATGAAAAATAAATAGTGTAACTAACTAAATCATACTTATATAATAAAGAAAAAATTGATCAAACAGACTGTCATTGTGTATGCATGACAATGTGTGCACATATTTTATAAAGTAGCTCTGTCTAGGGTAAAATATTAGAATAATCACAAAAATGATTGGAAATAAGTTTTCTATTAAGAATATTGTATTTAATAAGATATTCAAAAACTAATATGTAAAAATTATAAACTGATTTTAAAAAATCTGAATTGTAAATAAATTTATTTCTCAAATTTCAAAAATATTTATTTAAATATCAATGAAACCCAATAAATTTGTAAAGCCAAACAACCACTGGATTACATTGGGCTACTTTTCCATGATTATATTTAATTACTAAATAATTTGTCACTAGAGAGGGGGGTGTTAGGTGCCATCTTTTATTAAATTTAATAATTAAATTAATATTTACTAAATAATTTAGAATATTCCAGTAAAAAAAATGGCCTGGGGCAGGACTTGAATCTGCAACTCCTGCTTACTGTGTAGATGCATTGCCAGTTACACTACTTGAGCCTCCAGTCTAATCACCTCTTCCAGACATATTTAAATATGATATAACCATCCTTGGTTACTTACAGTGCCAACTGGGGATGCCTTCAGTGCCCTCATCCTATAAAATCCTACTCATGACACTTAGCCAGCCATCACTCAACCCCCACATGGTGATATATATATATACACGTAAACAAACATCACAAAACCCAACAATAAATTTCTTTTTTTCCAGAATATTCTAAATTATTTAATAAATATTAATTTAATTATAATTATTAAATTTAATAAGAGATGGCACCTAACACCTTTTTTTTAGTGACCAAATTATTTAGTAATTAAATATAGTTGCAGAAAAGTAGCCCGGTGTAATCTGGTGGTTGTTTAGCTTCAAAAATATTGGGGATACTATAGATTACCACCTATGGAATTTCGGGTCTTTGAGTATATATCTGAACTCAGGAGATCGAGACCAGTTCAACGATACCCTAGTTTTGGACCGGAGACAAAAAATAATAAAGTTATCATACTTTTTCCAGCGATCGCGCTGATGATAGGGAGTCGCGTCGCTTGCCGTTAAAATTGCCTTTAGTAGATGTTTCCCCCCCCTTTTTTTTACTTTGTTCAAGAACTACCGTGAATCAATAACTAGTGACGTTTAGCACATTGCGGCCTGCCGGCGGCTCCCCTCTGGGAGGTCAGTCGGAGCACGAACAGTGGGAACGGCTGCCATAAGTAACATTAACCGAATGGCGATCGCGCGGTGATCGGAAGTCGCGTCGCTCTCTCCGCTATCGTATCGCGTGTTTAACCCTACTGGAGATGACCATAGTCCAACGTCATGGTTTGCAGACTTTACCGCAAGATGGCAGTACTAGCAACTATGGTGCCGTCTTCGTGAGAGCATTAAAAAATTATGGTAACTTAAAAAGTATGATAACTTTTTTATTTTTCGTCTCCGGTCCAAAAATAGGGTACCGCTGAACTCGTCTCGGTCCCCTGAGTTCAAATATATAATCAAAGTCCTGAAATTCCATAGGTGGTAATCTATAGTACACCCAAAATATTTATTTCTTTCACAAGTGAATTTTGTAAATTTTAAGAAAGAAGAGATGAATAGTATATATGAAAATATTTAGAGATTTCATTTAGTATGAATTTGATTCAAAATTCTTATGACTAAGACATTGAACTAATTGTCAAGTAACATTCTGATCAAATCAAATATTTAATAGGTTCTGGCTAATATAACTATAGATGAAAATTTGTTTCTTGTTACCTCACACAGTTATTGAATGTTTACAGATAAACTGTAGTAGTACAGTAAAACATTAAAGTTTTTGAAGACAAAAAGAAAAGGCTTTTAGTATCTCTTAGTGTCAGTTTTTGTTTATAATCATTCTGAAGAATAAACAATTGTTTTAAATTTAGCTGTGATTCTTTTTTGAATAATTTGTCATATGGAAGAAAGAACTTGAATTT
This sequence comes from Centruroides vittatus, assembly GCF_030686945.1. Classification (NCBI taxonomy): domain Eukaryota; kingdom Metazoa; phylum Arthropoda; class Arachnida; order Scorpiones; family Buthidae; genus Centruroides; species Centruroides vittatus. Next base: position 680,730 of record NW_027122722.1, on the reverse strand, counting down.
AATAATTGCAATGTAAACACTACAGGATATCTTAGAATTTATACTAAAATTTTATCATTTGTGTTGAGTAATTTTTGATTTGCTCTATATATAAGAACTGTTACTATATGTCTTTAAAATATTTTATGAAAAACTAAAAAATGGAGTAAATTTAATTTGCAAATAGTTATTGCTAAAAATGGTCACTTCATGGACTTACATTAATAAGAATATAAGAATGTAATCCATTTATCAAATAATTTAGTAAAAATATCTAGATTAAATTTTTATAAAACTAGTTCTAAAACAGACTGATATACAAATTATATATTAAAATTAAGGTGTGTTTCAAATTTATACGGACACGACAAAAATTAAAGTGAAACACAAATTTGCTGCATTAAGTGACAAATTTTTTATTAAAAATATGGATTTCATGTTTCTACACTGCAAAAGAAGAATTTTAATCAAACATTAACATTTTGTCACTGAAAATAATGTTTATGAAACACTTATACAAAAAAACTGTTACATATTTATCTGGACAGGTTTCAAATTGCAAAGTTTTCTTACAATTTAATGGCCAATGTAACCACCATTTAACTTAATTACATTAAATACTCGATTAGGCATTGTTTCAATTAGATTCTGAAGGAATTCAATCTTAAGTTTATCCCAAGCATCTGAAATTGCTGCCTTCAAATCATGAATTGTGGAAAACTGCTTTCCATTGGCATAAACTGTACGAACCATCATCCCCCAAAGATTTTTCATCGGATTCAGGTCAGGGCTTCTAGCAGGCCATGTCATCAGATTAATATTTTTACGTTTAAACCACATTTTTGTTGATTTAGAGGCATGCACAGGGGCATTGTCTTGTTGAAAGATCCAATTTGGTCCACAAATATTTGGTCCAGCTTCCAATAAATGATCTTCAAGCATGCCTTGATACTTCTTTGAATTCATTCTTTGAGTTATAAATGCTAAATCTGTGGTTCCGTTGAATCCAAACGCACTCCACACCATTATTGATCCCCCACCCATTTGGCGTTTTGAAAAAATTTGTTTTTCGGTTCTTAAATCGTGCCAATAATACTTCCAACCGTCTGGACCATCTAAGTTGAATTTTTTTCATCACTGAACAAAACTTCAATTCATTCTTCGGAGCATGTCAGTGTTTTTGTGCCCAATCAAGTCTGTCACTTTTGTGCTTTAATGAAAGTGGTGGCATTACGGCTTTTTTTCTGAATTTTAACATTGGAGATGTATTTAAAACTCTCCACACTGTTGTGCTGCTACAAGGCAAGTCTAATTCTTTTTTTATTTTTCTTACTGATGTGTGTTTTGTGGAGCAAACCTTGATGATTTGTCTACAATCTCGAGGAGTAAGCTTGGGTTTTGGACCTGTCTTGAATTTTGATACATCCTTGCCACGTCTTTTTGATAAATAATCACCAACAGTTGATTTTGGACGATTTATATATGCTGCAATTTCTCTTATTGACTTGCCTTGTGATTTATAGGCATCAATCTTCCCTTTTTCATAATCAGATAAATTCTTTGTTCTACCCATTTTAGAACGTTGAACAACATAAAGAATTTGTATTACAATTAGATATGTAAGCTAATTTGCATATTTCAATGCTTGAAACTAAACAATATTCGGTTTAAGTCATAAAATGAGTGCCTGTCTGGATAAATATGTAACAGTTTTTTTGTATAAGAGTTTCATAAACATTATTTTCAGTGACAAAATGTTAATGTTTGATTAAAATTCTTCTTTTGCAGTGTAGAAACATGTAAATCCATATTATTTTTAATAAAACATTTGTTACTTAATGCAGCAAATTTGTGTTTCACTTTAATTTTTGTGTGTTCGTATAAATTTGAAACACACCTTATCATGTTGGTTATTACTTAAACATACACAATGTAAAAATAACCGTTTAGCAGTTATTAATTAAACTCAAAATTTCTAAGTATTTGTGGGATTATTTATCTTAGAAATGGTTGCATTTTTTATCTATGTTAAATGTTTTTTACTTAGTATTGTATATAGCCTATTATTTCATAAATGCCAAATGCTTTTTTTTAACATCCTGTATAAAACTTGTTTCTTTATAATTTACTAAACAGTATATATAGAAAGAGAAGCATAATTTGTACATGTAAAGATTAGATAAAGAATTGATGCCAAAATTTTTTCCATGTGAGCAAATAATTCATGTTTAGCTTTTCTATTCTTTCTTGTTACAAGGAAAATTCTGACATAAATATTTTATTTTTGTTTTAAAAAATTAGTTATGAATTATTTTAATTTCCAGAGAAATAGTTGTTTTACATAAAAATTAACAATCAAATTCAGTACAGATTTTCTGATTTACTAAAATATTAAAAAATAGTTTGATGCAAATGCTTATATTTTATGTATTATATCTGAAGGTAGTATTAATATACTTCTTATTGTAGTTATATATAAATTTAATTGTATTTTTTGAAAGAAATTATGTTAAAGAAAGTTTTGAAAGTTATTTTGAAATAAAATTTATTATTAATTAGATAACATATTATAATCATACAATAACAATGCCTATATTACTAAGGTAAATATGGTATCATTTTAATTTTTAGATGATATTTTAAGTCATAAGTGTGTGATAACAATTAAAAAGTTAGTAAAAATATCTAGATTAAATTTTTATAAAACTAGTTCTAAAACAGACTATAATACAGGATATATTATAGTCTATGGGAAATATGTGTATTTATGTATTGTACAGTACATTTATTGATTACAATTGATTATGTAATTAAAGAATCCTATCAATGATAATATGGTTTTTAAATTTATCTTAAATATATTTACTATTATTAATTGCATTTATATTTTAAAATTTTGAACAATAAAATTGAGAGTTTCTTTTTTTCTATTTATTCCACCAGCTTATTGAAAGTATTGTTTTAGAAATTACATTGCATTGCAGTAGCATGTGAAATAAATTCATGTGACACTATCACTTGATTTAATTACGTGGCCCATTTCCTGGTTTATTGATAAATATCCTGGTTTCTGTTAGTTTCTAATTCAAATTTTATTGTAATTTCTGTTTTTACTGGAAAATTTTGGATTTATTAAATTTAGAGTTACTTAATCATTAGTATTGATAGTGATATATTCACTTACAGTATGAAGTTTTTTTTTATTATTAACTTCATCAACTGAATCATTGAATTGAAAATATATTGTAATCTAGTCATTTCAGCAACTACCAATATTTAAATTCAGTTAAGATTGAAATAATCTACAAATATTTTCATACTATATAAATAACATTGCTAGACCCGATATACTATAAGCTAGACTCCAACCCGATAGAATTTGGCATTTGGTTGGAGTCTAGCTTATTTTCATACCATTGAAGAAAAGTCACTGATATTATTGCTGGATTTGTCATCAAGTATTTTAGTAGCAGATACTTTGGATTTCATTTTGCAATTATATATTGAAAATGAAAATATTGAAAACATTTACCGTATTTTACGGACTATAAGACGCTACAGACTATAAGACGCACTTTAATTTTTAAGCATTTTTTTTTTTTTTTAAATACCTATAAGATGCTACGGACTATAAGACGCATCTGAATTTTGGAGGCAATTTTTCGAAGAAAAAAATGCGTCTTATAGTCCGTAAAATACGGTATTTATTACTTAGCTGTACTTTGCACCAGTTATTGGTTGTAGAGTACAGTAGACCCCCCACCCCTATAACACAGTAGATATGCTCTGTGTTGTACGAATGACTTAAATACATGAGCCGATCACAGCCCGACACACATGCAGTTTAGGGGCTATGGCTGTTTGAAAGGTTTTCTTCCATAAAATTAATCGATTCTAGACTAATTTGACTCAACATTTCCAAATCACATATAATTTTTTGGGAATAATTCAATAATTCATATAAACTATGCTATAAACAAAAAATTGTAGGATTACTTATCGAGTGTGCACAGTTCGACAATGCCATTGCTTAAGCTTGTTTTCATCGCGGAGCGGTTCATCGAACGGCAGGCGCGTGTTTCTGATAAGTTATTTTTCTGCGAAAAATTTGCTGAACTTTGGAGACATCATTAATATAAATATAATTTTTATGGCCATTGAATAATAATTGATTTTTAGTAGGTCCAGTGCTTGTTTAAACTCAACAGTTTGTGCAATGTCCCCTATTGGTCCAGATTTGACCAATCCTGTCACGATACGAGTCAGCGATGATGTTTTACCGTGTTATATGAACATGATTGCAATTTTTTCGTCGTGTTATATGAATTCATGTTATATGAACTCGTGCTGTAGGGGGGTCTACTGTATCTTATTTTTCTCCTGCTATCTCTACTTTCCTGGCTATTATAACAAAGAGAGAGTATGGTAATCCAGCAAAAAATGACCTCTCAGATTATTTTTTTTTTACTTAGAACATCTTGAAACATTGAGAAATGCAAAAAATTCGGATAATTTCTGTATGTATGGATGTTAGTGTGTGGGGGGCATGTTTTTGTTCATCCTGTTTGAAGCTTAATAACTCCTGTGTTTTTTGTCAAAAATTTCTGAAATTTTTCAGGGAGGTTTGTTTAATTAGGGAGTCAATACTATTAAATTTTGGTGGTTAAAGGTTGTGGGTTGGGGAGATAATGGAGGTCATGTGTATCTCCAATAGGGTTGGATTTAATGACAATTTTACTTGTAATTGGCATTTACATTTACTTAACACTTACATTATAAAAGTAAGTGTACAATGTGTGTGCCACTAAAACTCAAAAATGAGTCCCGGTACGATCAAGGGAGTTATATGGTGCGGTAGCTCTATCCCCCATTCATGAAGAAGGTTCCTGTTTTTACCTGAAGGGCGTGCTGTTGAAGATATAAGGGCTGGAAGTTTTGCCCTCTAGAAATTTCTAGACGGCAAAACTTCCAGCAGATGACGCCACATACAATTTCATTTATAATCTTATAATATAATCGAGATGGGTTGATGATGATGATGATGATAATAATAAGCGCAGAGCACAAACGGTTAGAAGTTAAAAGTTAAAATTTGGTACACAATTAGGGTACATACACTAAGAAAGGATTTTCCGAAATTACCCTTGCAGGAGAGAGGGACAGGATTAAGGTTTACCATGAAGAACTCAGCTTCTATTATACTATTTTAGATGCAATGTTTTATTTTTAACTGTGGTTTAGTAGGGTACCACATTTTTTGATTCTTATACAAGGAGATGGTAATTGCCTGTTTTCGAGCATAGTGTACGTTGAATACGGTACAGTCTCGGATCACTCTACAGTCGGATCATATAAGAGTAAAGAATAGGATTGTTTTGTATGTGGCTGATGAGTGGCAGGAATTTGGAGCATTTACAGCAGCATCTAACGGTAATCTTACAAAACTGTGGAGGAGTATAAAAATGAGATGGGACGATTGATCACTTATGGTCCACTGTTGAATTATATGCATGTCGGAATTATTTGTGTGTAAATTTGAAATTTATATAATACATAAATTAGATAGCTGTTTTGGAAAGGAAACTTTAAAGGTGGTCAGACTAAGGTTTAATGGATATAATGGTCATTTTGACTTATTAATACTTGAACAGGAAGTGGACGTGGGGATGAAATAAGTGTATTCCTTAACAATGGAAGTGTTAAGAGAAAGCGACGTGTAAGATTTACAGGTGCAGATGTGGTTTATTGCGTTTTTGCGGGAAATTGAACATATTTTTAGATCCATCTAAAAAATTCTCTAATTAGTCTGGAAACAGGTGAAACCTAATTCTTGCATTCTGTAAAAATGGTTAAGATTGGCTATAATGTAATAATCTTTGCTATCGTTACTTTTTGCCTGAGCAACACCGGGCTTATCTGCTAGTTTTTTATAAAACCCATCCCTACTCTCAAAATTAAGGTTTTTGCCATTTTATTATATAATAAAGATCAACAACTGCCGAATTATCGGGCTAGCAAATGGCTATAGTAATATTAATAATTAAAGTTAATTTGCTACTAGAGTTAGGCGTTAGGCGCCATAACGTCTAACGCCTAACTCTATATGGCGCCTAACGCCTAACTCTAGTAGCAAATTAACTTTAATTATTAATATTACTATAGCCATTTGCTAGCCCGATAATTCGGCAGTTGTTGATCTTTATATGTAACGGGTTAGTTGTTGTTTATTTATTATATAATAGTATAAAAATATAAAAAGTTTTTAATAAAATATGATAACAGATGGCGCCACCAAAATTTTAAATGTTGCTGGTTTATTATTTGTTATAAACTCTTCTGATGTAACTTGCGTAGCACTGAATTTTAACTTTTATTCAATCTAAATATTTAAGCTGAGCACGTCTATTCACAGCGCAGGATAGGATGACAAATTATACATACCAGCAATGGCTTCAAAAAAAACTTTATTGGTGTTATTTACACAAATCACAAAGCAGTTGTGAACTTTACAGATTGCACAGAGAGAGAAAAAACACAACTAAAAAAAATGGATTTTCATTTTAAAAAACGGGACGAGATCTCACGCTCCTCTTGCGAGCACTATCATTGAGGAGTTGTTAAACGTGGACATCTAACAAATGACACCTTTGTAACAAAATTGGTCAAGCCAATCTGATAGCATGCTTCACAAAAGCAAATCAAATATTAATTTTATTTAAAATAGATTTTTTAAATTCTTGGAATCAAATAGTTGTTCAGAAGAATTTTTCAGTGAATATACAGTTAGGGATGTGGTTTATAGATTCCAGAGGAACTGAATAATTTTTACTATAGCTTACAGTGACCATAAATGAAAATGTTCGGTTCCCTTTTGTGCTCGTGCATGAACATGCGCAATGAATGGATTGAATGAATCATAATCTCGAATATATAATGTCTGACAGACACACAAAAGTTCTAACATAAGCACTTCACTACTATAGTGGAGCATGCTAAAAACTGAAAATTTATATATATAATTTTAATAATCTTATTGTAATCAGTTGAAAGGTGTTGCCTAGAAATGCCATATTCAAATATGATGATGTATTTGATTTTAAGAATTCTGTTTGAATGTTTGATGTTAAGAATCTATTGCTTTTTGTTCAACATTGTAAAATTATATATTTAAACTTGATTAAAATTTTGATTATGCTCCAAGAAGTAATATTTCTTGAACTGATCAAAATATTGAAGACTTAATCCTTCAGTTTTGATTGAATTAGCCAACATGAAAAAACATTCTCTGAGTGATGACTTCCAACATTAAAAGCACAAGCATTAATAAAGCAGAACAAACTACCTTAAATTTTTTGTAGAAAGGCACTCTCTTCCTTGTAAAGAGAGAGAACCAAGACCTCACAGATATAGTAAATCTTCACTACAAACTACTAGACTAATTACTGGTATATGTGAACACCACTTTTAAACCTTTACTTCTGGTAAGAAATGATACATAAACGAACAAACGTCTCGGATCACAAGTATGATATCGACAAAGGGAAACACACCCCCGCCTTGTCTGCCTACGCCATGGACCCTGAGGTGCAGGCTGACCTACAAAACACCAAACTTGTAAAAAGATTGTTCCAGATAACCACATCAGTGCCCTGGAGACCCTGGAGATATACAAAGCTAGCATGACGAGGAAGTGTATTAATTTCAAGGATGTTAACTCAGTATCATATGTCTGGTGATACACATGTGAGGAGCATGGCCACATAACCATTAACACGTTGACTGCCACATGGCTTTTCAGGATTCTGGTCTAAAATGCCAACTTAATTTAATTATGTTATTTATATTATTAAAAACTCTAATCAGAGTACATAGTAATAATCAAAAAGCATATAGAATGTTTTTTTTTAAGAAAAAGATATTACGAATTATCTCGTAGTTGGCTTATGTAACAGAAAGCTCTTCACTAAAGCCAAACTACGAGTTAATTCGTGCACAGACACGATTCGTCCTGTCACCTCGCTACAGCCAATCAGATGTGCATCTAAATTTGTTAGTTATAAATCAGATATAGAGTTGAGCACATCACATTTATTTCTCTTTTGAGTGTGTTACTTTTTACTTATTTTTATAATCACATTATAAATACCCCAATATGGATAAGAAAAGACCACTTACTAGTAAACAACTTGATTACTACACGAATCTAAGTGATTCAGAATCTGACATAAATTTTGGTGAGGATGGTAACGACAGTAGCGATTATGTACCTTCTGAGGATTCAAGTGAGGACAGTGATTATGAAGTCGTCTCCAAACCTGAAGATGAGACTATTCTTGATCCTGATGGCAATCATGATGCATCTCAAGCCACCACATCAAATCCAAACGATAATTTGTAGACAGAAAATCAACAAAATCCTGAACTATTTATTTTCCAAGAAAATATTGGTTTGAAATTGGATACGACAAATCTTACAGTGCAAATGCTGGTGGACTTATTTTTTCGGAAGAATTTCTTGCATTACTGGTCAAACAAACAAATTTGTATGCTGCGCAAGAAATTGCAAAACGTAAAGAAATAAAAAAAATCTAAAAGGTTATCACAGTGGAAAGACGTCAGTGCTGCAGAAATGAAAGTTTTTATTGGACTTGTATTACAAATGGGCCCTTGTTCTTTTCCTTCAATAGAACATTACTGGAGTACAAACAAACTGTATAATATAATGTTTTGGCGATCACATATGAGTCAAAATAGATTCCAATTGTTACTGCGTTTATTTTCATTTGGTTGATAGCTCAGTACTATCTTCTGACAGATTATATAAGGTACGACCTATACTAAATCATTTCAATAATATCATGCAGGAAAACTATGTGCCTGATAAAAATATGTGTATCGATGAATCAATGATGTTGTGGCATGGAAGATTGCATTTTCGCCAGTACATAAAAAATAAAAAACACAAATATGGTGTCAAACTGTATGAACTATGTGAATCCAATGGTGTTGTTATGAAAATAACAATTTACAGCAGAAAATCTGAGGGAATAGACAGTAATTTAGGCCACACTACTGATGTTGTCTTTCACTTACTTGAGGACTATCTTGATAAGGGATATATAGTATACGTGGATAATTTTTATAATTCTGTTGCTCTTACGAAATTACTGACTACACGAAAAACTTGTGTGTGTGGAACTCTACGAAATAACAGAAAGGGGAATCCCAGAGATGTAAATCGAAAACTGAAAAAGGGGGAGTTTATTTGGCAATGAAATGGTCCTGTTACTGTATGTAAATGGAAAGACAAACGAGAAGTTCTTACCATTTCAAACATGCATGTTGTTGAAATGGTAGAGGTGTTCAATCGCAATGGAAAATGTTCAATGAAACCGAATATAATTCAAGATTACAATCATGGAATGTCTGGCATTGATCGATCAGATCAAATGCTATCGTACCACACAGCTCTAAGAAAGACTATTAGATGTGTATATATATATATATATATATATATATACACAATGCACACAAACTCTTTCAAAAAGCAACTTCTTCTAAAATAAAACTTATAAAGTTTAGAGAAGCATTCATCAAAGTGTTGATTGGAGAAGAGATTCAACCAGTTTCAAAAAAAATTAGATTGCAAGAGCTTCACTATTTACAAAGTATCCCACCTACTGAAAAAAAACAGCATCCGACAAAGCCATGTTGAATTTGTACGAAAGCTAAAAAAACGCCGAGAAATGTGTTATTTCTGTCCAATCTATCCAGAGAAGCCAGCCCTTTGTGTGGAAGATTGTTTTAAAAATTATCACAAACAATAAAATATTGTTTTGCTTTCTATTTTGAATAAACTTCTTATGATTATATTTTCTGTTTATTTATTATTAAATGTTCTGTTCAATTAGGCGAAACTTGATTTTTTGTTCTTGCCCCTGAGGCTATCTATTCATATTTACACTGATATACTACGAATTATATCGTAGCTGCACAAATATGGCAAGAAAACAAACTACGATATAACTCGTAGGTGGCATCCTGGGCAGTAATGAAAAATACGAGTCGTCTCGTAGTTGGCAGTCAATGTGTTAATCATCGCATATTATTCCCCAGTTGATGTGATCTCCCATTAATACACACAATGGTGGGCCTTGGTCTATATATGTATAATTAATTTATCGTTTCAATTTAAATCTTTGTTCTTAATTACAAACTTGTTAAAAATGTTTGTATTTAAAAACGTTCAAATCTTTGCATTCCACAATTGGAACTCTAGTGATTCAAAACCTGAGGCAGATCTTGATTAAGATCAAAAATGTTTGTTCATTTATGTATCATTTCTTACCAGAAGTAAAGGTTTAAAAGTGGTCTTCACTACAAACACAGACAGACTCACTTTAAGGGTTTTTTACAGAAAATAAGAAACATTGTAATTACACAAAGCTGTAACTCTTATAGACAAAAATAATACATTATTAAACCTACTACACAACACTGACTTGGATCTAACTGTATACAAAAACTTAAGAGACACCACTTATAGATGGCATTTGTAAGGAAATGGCACATTATGCATGAGACTATTCAGCACATCACATTGGATTACAAGCTTTTAGCATAAACTATTTACATTGACATAATCAAATAGCAAATGTAGTATATAAGAACAAAAGTTTTTAAGAAATTCTCACGAAATTGTTTTTTATATTGTTTTAATTTACAGTTTATACGTTATAAATCGAGAGACCCTCATCTTTCCCATAAAGAAGCTAGAAAACCAGCAAATGTTCATCTTAATAGATATAAAGATGTGTACCCATGTAAGTAACAATTTAAATTTTTGAATTTTTTTTTACTTCAAGGTTGTGTGCATGTGGATTTTGGGGATTTAAGCTATTTCATTTGGAAAGAATTTAAAAATTAATAAAACAGTGTATTGTATATATCAATATGTAACCAATTCAGACATTGTTATTTTCTTGGAATTATCACAGATAGTATTTTGGAAATATTGTAATTTCCAAAATACAAATGGTTAAAATAAAGTTGTGATTGGCTAGTATTTTTGGAGTCTGTGGCTGTGATAATTCCAAGAAAATAACAATGTCTGAATTGGTTACATATTGAAATAATAAAAATAAAAAAAGGAATAGAAGCAGATTCATAAATCTGGTGAATATGCATATTCACCAGCAGTTTTGGTTAATGTGATAAATTATTCATGTTGTTTAAGCTGTTCGAAAATGTTTGTGATGTACTTTATCCTTCATGTAACTCATACCGATAACAGGGTCAAGGTATGTTGTTAATTACAGGTTAATGTGACTACTTTTACAAAAATTAGTCACATTAACCTGTAATTATGACTAATAGCCAACAGCTTCTGGTTAAAATGATAAATCTCATGTTTCTGCAACTTTGATTCTGTCTCAGTTGTATGTGACACAGTGGCGTGCCGTGACATTTGATGATAGGGAAGCTGTGTTTCTGTAAGAAGCCGACTTTCAGGGGCAATCAATTAATTGCGCGTCAGGCCCGTTCGTATTTGTTTGTTCGATAAGCCAGTAAAAACCGTATACTTCTTTAAATGTATTTTTAATAGATTATCTGACGTACTTAATAAATAAAAAAGTTCAATATAATTACCTCCGTTATTAGATTCAATAAATTTCCTATGCCCTCTAAATGCCAATTCTCGCTTTGAGAAAAAACATATAACATCTATTAATTTAGATATATCTATTAATCGTAATTTTCTTGTTATAATTTTCAATATTTATTTTATATTGTCTACCAATGTTAAATTCTATTCCGCTTTGATTTTCAAATTGCTTCAATTTTACGAAAGAATCGTCATTCGTCATAAATTTTATCGTCAAAATGTCGAAGTTTTTTGTTGATGTATTTATATTTAATTTAGGCATTGGTCTTTCTCTTTTAATAATGTTTTCTTTTTCATTATATGGTCTTGAGCCAAAACTTTTTAAAATAAACTTTTTAATCACTAGCCACGATATAAGGGCTAAAATTAAAATTATAAAAAAAAAAAAACTTACTTGGTAAAACAAAATGTGTGATGAATATACATACAAAGTACAAAAAATTCTTCAATTGTATGAATATACTTTTAATGAAACTTATAATTAAATATAACTTTGTGAAGAAACGTACATAAAAATAACAAAATATTCTTTACTTTTTAAATCTTAAAACAATCCACTTAGTGAAATACTGTAGCTCCCTACAAGTGGCTAATGAATGGAATGAGAGACGGTCCAGGTAGGTGTGTCCGTGCCAAATCCCGAGGGTGCCGATACCGGTCAATGTCAAATGCCTCTTTTGTCGCATCACTAGTATATCTCAAAGGACGCGACGGGGCTGTTGTAGATTTTAAACGTTTCTCACCATAGCTGTAAAAATCTAAATATGTTAAACTTAACAGATTGTCCGTCGTTCGTTCTCTAACTAATTCGTTTTAGGACCGAGTGTTCACGGAAATTTCCAAAATTTACAACTTTTCGGTCACTCTTATTGAACTGGAAAAATTTCTGTCTTTATTACATCTAATATTACGAAGAGATCAGACCCCATTGTACTCGGCAAGAAATTGGTTCGGTTAAGCTTCTGTTTAAGTAAACTTTCGGCTCTTTCATCGGGGTTTTATTTATGTTTCTAATTTCCTAATCGCTTAATTATTTAACTACTTCTTAAATAGAAATAAGTCGAAACCGGTTACTTTGTACTCGAATATCTGTAGTCTTGGGAAAGAAGTGGAAAGAAATTTTTATGACAACGGATACATAAATCGTAAATTTAAGGAAAATAAATTCTAGAGCTTTTTTTGTACTTCGTGCGTCTCATTCATTAAATTTAGTTGTAAATGATGCTGCCAAAGTAACAGTTAATTTTTTAACATTATACAAGAATTGTACACGTTTTTTCTCCATCCCCTTACAGATGGGACATACTAAATCGTAATATCACCGGTTTAACATTGAAATCCGTAAGTAATATAAGATGGGAGAGCGGAATAAACGCGGAATAAATGTATCAAATATTTTAATGGATTTTTTTAAAACTCCTGTCAACTATACAGAACTATCATAAAAACATGCCAGTAAATTCCTATCGGTTGGGTTAAGTTATAAATCTAGTCTACAGTGGGCAACCCTTTTTATAACGTGGGCCAGAATAAATTTTACGTTTTTTTTCCGCGGGCCGTAGTAGTTAATTGACGCCTTCTTGTGACTCGTAATTTTTTTAGTTTGCAAATATGAAAAAAATAAATAAAAAGTTAATTACTACATTTATTTCTCTTATCGTTTTCGAAAATTACAAAGAATTGGAAAAATAACTATTAATTAGTTATTTTTCCAATTTAATAATCTATTAAAGATCTCGCGGGCCGGATAGAAACTTTTCGCGAGTCGTAGCTGGCCCGCGGGCCGGGGGTTGCCCGCCGTTGATCTAGTCTGCTCATGATTCACATAATCGGGCGAGGGTGGCCGAATATCTAGCAGGCGGCTAACAGCCCACAACCGCTCCGGGATATAATGTAGGACTCTTTATGCGTGTGTCGCTTCTACCAGCTAAACCGGGTGAGGTTGGTGCTCTGTAAACCGCATGTGCCAATGCCTATATAATCTGGCTGATTGGAAACTGACCCGGTTTCGACACTCCTTCCGCCACCGAATCATTCGAATATACAATAGCAATCTTATCGTTTTTTTCACATGTAGTATAGAAATTTGTAAAAGATACATAATGCAGTTATAATAAAATATTAATTTTAATTAATGCGAAGTACGTTAAAATATGAAAATTTATATTTTATAAAATACAAGGGAAGGTCATTGGAAGGTGGAATCGGCGCTTCCATCGCTTCCAATGACGGCACGCCACTGATGTGACACCTCCCATATCTGATTACATGTGTGCACAGTGTTGCCAACTGTAGTGAAAGTTTCTACGGGGATACCGCAAAACTCAAGTTCCTTATGTCAACAGGAAAGGGATGACTTCAGGAACAGTCTAGCATTCATTCTGCAGTTAGATGTCGATGGAGAGTTGTATGGGACAGCACTAGAAAGCTGATTGGCTCAAAAGTGTTCAAGGAAAAAGTTTTTCATTTGTGAAGCGATTTCCATTTTACAAGAGGAAATTTTTGATGTTATTGTGTGTCTCTGCAACTGTGCCATAAAATTGTCGTATCACAGGCATTCAAGGATATAAGAGATGCATAATCAAATAAATAAAACTGCCTTTTGGCATTAAAATTAATGCTGAAAGACAGTTTTGTTAATTTAATGAACAATTATTGACATGAAGAGTATATTTTTATTTATTGAAAGAGATGCATCAGCAAGGGAAAATGCCTTTTAACAAAATATTGCTGCAAAAGGCATGGAATACTCTGTAATTTGAAATGTCATGAATGACATTTTGTCCTGTTCCAACAAATAGGAGGTTGTCATTCAAAAATGGTATCAATAAAAATACTCCATACTTTATAATTTATCACTTCAACCAAAAAGGTTTAGTTGTTATGTAGAATAACTGGTAAAAATAATTAATTGCATGTATTTTATACATTAACCACAAACATTGATTGTTTTGTGATTGTGCACAGTAACCAATTTATTAGATTAATCTGGGTACTACTGTGTTTCCTCGAAAATAAGACATCCCCTCAAAATAAGACCTAGTAGAGGTTTTGCTGAATTGCTAAATATAAGACCTCCTCAGAAAGTAAGACCTAGCAAAGTTTTCATTTGGAAGCATGCCTGTCGAACAGAGCACCAGAACATGCAGCTGTGATTCTTTTTAGCCTGCCGCCATTATTCCCTACCTTCACCGTCCGTTGCAGAGCAGCTGCATGCAGGACATAAGACATAAGATTTAAAGTAATTGGCCGAACTTGAAGGTATAGCCAAAGAAGTAATAGGATAGGGAGAAAAGACCGTCACCTACCAGCAACCCTGATGTTCTATTCCAAGGCTATCACTTGTAAATATGCAGGCAAGGCATCAAGAGGCCTGTTGCCTGCCGCCATACGTACGCTGTCCCTACTGTGCTGTACAAGTGTGCTGTGGTGAGCTCCCCTGGTAGCTAGAAGCCGCCATACCATACGAAAAAATAAGACATCCCCTGAAAATAAGACCTAGCGCATCTTTGGGAGCAAAAATTAATATAAGACACTGTCTTATTTTTGAGGAAACAGCGTATGATATATATGTCGCAGGGATATGATAAAAGTGGGGATTTGGTCAAATCCCTAAGGGAGATGATCAATTTACTGAAGATGTTAAAATGTCAATTCTATGGAGTCATTTCCCTAAAAAAATAAGTGATTTGATCAAATCCCTGTACTCTCTTAGTGAAAAGATAAAATAAACAAGTCAAGACTTGCATAGCACTGCTTGCGCTAGTTACCCACCCCCTTGTCCCTTCAACAGGCTAGTTGCCAGCAACTTCTGGTGCATGCAGTTGCACAAATCATTACATCATGATAGTTGCGTGCATTTATATTTTATTTTCTTTGTAATTTGTACGATTATTAAAATAATGGCTTTGAATACAGGACAAAATCAGACTCAAACTGAATTTGTGTGTGAAGAACAGTTTAATGAAACTATCAGGACATGTCTAATCCAGCAACTTCAACCTTTAAATTTCCGGTACAAACGACGAAAATTAACAGAAAAAACTAACGTTTTCGAATCTCCATCGAGATCTTCCTCAGGTTCGTTAATGGAATGTCATGAGAATAGAACTCTTTTGAAGTTCAAAAAATCGAACATCTCCAGCGTGCGATGACGATGCAAAACATAAGATTGATATAATAGACCTGAGTCTACTAACGTAACGTCGCAAAATATCAATGCAGGAAATAAAACCATGTCTACCATCGTGGATTGACCTCCGAGATGTATCGCCACGCGTACGATAAAACGTTGCTGTCTTTGTAATTAATGCATTTCCCCGATTTGGTA
Organism: Centruroides vittatus; assembly: GCF_030686945.1. Classification (NCBI taxonomy): domain Eukaryota; kingdom Metazoa; phylum Arthropoda; class Arachnida; order Scorpiones; family Buthidae; genus Centruroides; species Centruroides vittatus. The sequence goes on along the minus strand of NW_027122722.1, from coordinate 664,756 downwards.
GCTCTGTAAATCTCCAGGGTCTCCAATGCCCTAATGTGGTCCGTTTTGAACGACTTCTTAATGAGGGTGGCGTTATCGAAGTCCGCTTTTACATCGGGGTCCGTGGCATACGTCGACAGGGCGGTGGTGTGCCTTTTTTTGGCAACGTCATTCTTATGTTCAGAAACCCTTTTTTGGAGGGATCTCTTGGTAGAACCAATATATACTAGGTCCCTTTGGAATCTGTGGTCTCTTAACGGGATACTATAAACGCCCGGTGCCCTTAAAATGCTCGGTTTGTCCTTGGCGTTTCTGAGAAGCGAATAGATAGATGGCGTTCTCGTGTACGCTAACTTGGTGCCCTTCCTTAGCGCTATTTCCCTGTACAAGGAATGGAGGTCTTTGTTGTATAGTACAACCGTGTGCTGGTCGGGGCTCGAGTTAGGATCACTTCGCCCTGCGGAGGTGTGATGCGCTGTGTTTATATTACAACACTTACGAGCTAAATTGCGGATAAGGCTACTTTTGTATCCATGGCTAGTGGCAATGTCTTCAATGTGTTTTAGCTCTGCGATCGTGTCTTCCCTTTTAGTATTATGGGTGAATGCCCTATTTACTAACGCCCTGAACGCCGCAATTTTATAAGGGTACGGATCCTCCGACCCAGCGGGTATGTACATAGGTAGGTAGCCCGGTTTGTAGTACACCCGCGTCTCAATATTGTTTATATCGAGCTGAATGGAGACGTCTAAAAAATGCACTCTGGTGTCCGATATTTGATCAAGCTTGAGCGTTAGACCAAACGGGTTGTTATTTACGATGTGCAAAAAATCATCGACCTTCGGCTCGCCCTTCCATATGATAATCACGTCATCCACGTACCTACGGTACAAAATAATGTCAGGCGTAAACATGGGAACGACATCCCTCTCTAATTGCCGTATAACCAACTCACATAGGTCGCCCGAAATTGGGCTCCCCATGGGTACCCCCCTTTTTTGTAGATATGTGGTATTGCCGAACCTAAACAGCGAATTGTAGCACATTAGGTGTGTGAGTTCCAGTACATGCTTGCGGTGTGCCGGAAGACTATATTTGGCCAGCAAGACGTCCCTGAGGGCGCAAAAGCAAGGCTGGAGTTTGATGGATGGATACAGAGCCTGAAAATCAAGCACCGTGAGGTGAGCGCTCTCTGTTAGCTGTGTATGTTTCAACGCGTCGACCAGCTCTCTGGAGTTCTTCACCGTTAAAGCATACTGTTCTAGATGTCCAGCCAATATGCGGTGTAATTTGTTCTCTAGAATTCTAGTCGGGGCTCTAGCTTTATCCAGTATTGGTCTGAGGGCCGGCGTAGGCTTGTGCGTTTTCGCAAAAGCAAAGAGCCTGGGCGTATCTGGTGACGCGACCACCGCCCTGTCCAAACCTTGCGCTTTTGCAAGGGGTGTGCTCGTGAACCGTACCACCCGAGCCTGTAGCTTGTTCACATAATTATCAGTCACCTGCTCACATTCAGTATCCGCGATGTATTGCATCATCATTGTCTTGTAGGTCTCTTCCTTGAGTAGAACCAATGCCCTGTTCTTATCCGCCCTTAGTAGAATAATACGTTCTTCTGCAAGCCATTTCTTGGTTCTTCTTATTTGCCACCATAAGTTCACTTTTTCATTACGCCTGCTATGGTTTATTTTCATGGCCGCCCTCCATCTGTAATGCTCCTTGTAGACCTCATCCAATCCGCGCACCATTCTTTCAATATCCGGCATAACTGTTTCCAGCATTGGTCTCGACGAGCCCGGAGTATACATCGGGCCGTGCGCCATAGCTTCGATTAGGCAAGCTGGAGGAACAATGCCGTCCCAGCAGACAAGTGGTGTGGGGGGTGCCTTTCTCCTGTTGGGTTTTTGTTTACTCATTATCCACTCCAGTTTCTTCTTGTACTTACGGGCCAATTTTCTTGCCAATATTTCTTGAAAGACTGCTACCTTTTGATTTTCAAGTTGTAGGAACGCCCGGTTATGTTCAAAGAGGTCGTCTTCTGCTTCGATCACCTTGTTGAGGCAGGAGTATACGTTCTTCCTAGATGCTCTAATAGCTTTTCTCAGACACAACAATCTAAGTTTCGGTATTAAGGATTCACATCCCAATGGTAGACGTATCCTGAATATAGACATGGGATACACGTTATTATTCTTACATTCCAGAAGAAAGTTCAGTTTAGCCCTTGCTTTGGTTAAGGCCAACGTTAATTTCTTGTCAAGCTAGCTAGCCGGCATAGCTATCTATTGAAAACAAACTTCACCCGTGACTACCGGTACATATAAAGTGCTAAACAGCAACTTTCTTCTGGAATGTAAGAATAATAACGTGTATCCCATGTCTATATTCAGGATACGTCTACCATTGGGATGTGAATCCTTAATACCGAAACTTAGATTGTTGTGTCTGAGAAAAGCTATTAGAGCATCTAGGAAGAACGTATACTCCTGCCTCAACAAGGTGATCGAAGCAGAAGACGACCTCTTTGAACATAACCGGGCGTTCCTACAACTTGAAAATCAAAAGGTAGCAGTCTTTCAAGAAATATTGGCAAGAAAATTGGCCCGTAAGTACAAGAAGAAACTGGAGTGGATAATGAGTAAACAAAAACCCAACAGGAGAAAGGCACCCCCCACACCACTTGTCTGCTGGGACGGCATTGTTCCTCCAGCTTGCCTAATCGAAGCTATGGCGCACGGCCCGATGTATACTCCGGGCTCGTCGAGACCAATGCTGGAAACAGTTATGCCGGATATTGAAAGAATGGTGCGCGGATTGGATGAGGTCTACAAGGAGCATTACAGATGGAGGGCGGCCATGAAAATAAACCATAGCAGGCGTAATGAAAAAGTGAACTTATGGTGGCAAATAAGAAGAACCAAGAAATGGCTTGCAGAAGAACGTATTATTCTACTAAGGGCGGATAAGAACAGGGCATTGGTTCTACTCAAGGAAGAGACCTACAAAACAATGATGATGCAATACATCGCGGATACTGAATGTGAGCAGGTGACTGATAATTATGTGAACAAGCTACAGGCTCGGGTGGTACGGTTCACGAGCACACCCCTTGCAAAAGCGCAAGGTTTGGACAGGGCGGTGGTCGCGTCACCAGATACGCCCAGGCTCTTTGCTTTTGCGAAAACGCACAAGCCTACGCCGGCCCTCAGACCAATACTGGATAAAGCTAGAGCCCCGACTAGAATTCTAGAGAACAAATTACACCGCATATTGGCTGGACATCTAGAACAGTATGCTTTAACGGTGAAGAACTCCAGAGAGCTGGTCGACGCGTTGAAACATACACAGCTAACAGAGAGCGCTCACCTCACGGTGCTTGATTTTCAGGCTCTGTATCCATCCATCAAACTCCAGCCTTGCTTTTGCGCCCTCAGGGACGTCTTGCTGGCCAAATATAGTCTTCCGGCACACCGCAAGCATGTACTGGAACTCACACACCTAATGTGCTACAATTCGCTGTTTAGGTTCGGCAATACCACATATCTACAAAAAAGGGGGGTACCCATGGGGAGCCCAATTTCGGGCGACCTATGTGAGTTGGTTATACGGCAATTAGAGAGGGATGTCGTTCCCATGTTTACGCCTGACATTATTTTGTACCGTAGGTACGTGGATGACGTGATTATCATATGGAAGGGCGAGCCGAAGGTCGATGATTTTTTGCACATCGTAAATAACAACCCGTTTGGTCTAACGCTCAAGCTTGATCAAATATCGGACACCAGAGTGCATTTTTTAGACGTCTCCATTCAGCTCGATATAAACAATATTGAGACGCGGGTGTACTACAAACCGGGCTACCTACCTATGTACATACCCGCTGGGTCGGAGGATCCGTACCCTTATAAAATTGCGGCGTTCAGGGCGTTAGTAAATAGGGCATTCACCCATAATACTAAAAGGGAAGACACGATCGCAGAGCTAAAACACATTGAAGACATTGCCACTAGCCATGGATACAAAAGTAGCCTTATCCGCAATTTAGCTCGTAAGTGTTGTAATATAAACACAGCGCATCACACCTCCGCAGGGCGAAGTGATCCTAACTCGAGCCCCGACCAGCACACGGTTGTACTATACAACAAAGACCTCCATTCCTTGTACAGGGAAATAGCGCTAAGGAAGGGCACCAAGTTAGCGTACACGAGAACGCCATCTATCTATTCGCTTCTCAGAAACGCCAAGGACAAACCGAGCATTTTAAGGGCACCGGGCGTTTATAGTATCCCGTTAAGAGACCACAGATTCCAAAGGGACCTAGTATATATTGGTTCTACCAAGAGATCCCTCCAAAAAAGGGTTTCTGAACATAAGAATGACGTTGCCAAAAAAAGGCACACCACCGCCCTGTCGACGTATGCCACGGACCCCGATGTAAAAGCGGACTTCGATAACGCCACCCTCATTAAGAAGTCGTTCAAAACGGACCACATTAGGGCATTGGAGACCCTGGAGATTTACAGAGCTACCAAATCGGGGAAATGCATTAATTACAAAGACAGCAACGTTTTATCGTACGCGTGGCGATACATCTCGGAGGTCAATCCACGATGGTAGACATGGTTTTATTTCCTGCATTGATATTTTGCGACGTTACGTTAGTAGACTCAGGTCTATTATATCAATCTTATGTTTTGCATCGTCATCGCACGCTGGAGATGTTCGATTTTTGAACTTCAAAAGAGTTCTATTCTCATGACATTCCATTAACGAACCTGAAGAAGATCTCGATGGAGATTCGAAAACGTTAGTTTTTTCTGTTAATTTTCGTCGTTTGTACCGGAAATTTAAAGGTTGAAGTTGCTGGATTAGACTTTATATGTACCGGTAGTCACGGGTGAAGTTTGTTATCAGGACATGTTTGAGTAAGTGGCATGGTAAAGAAAAATATAAATGCATGTGACTATCATGACATAATGATTTGTGCAATTGCAATAAAGTTAAGTTTGCGAGAAATTGCTGGAAAATTATCTTCATTCAGAGGTCAAGGGTTTAAGAAATGTTCCTGTGAAAAATCCAGGGTAAAATGCAAAACAAATAGATGTGCCTGTAAAAAAAAATAATGTCCTCTGTAACTCCAGGTGCCACAAATCTACAATATGTTTCAGTAAAAATAAATAAACTTGGCCTTATCTCTATCTTTTCATATAAGTACTTCTTACTTTGTTGATTTGTTTTTTGTCATTTCATGAAACCAGTTTAGAGATTTGATCAAATCACTTCATTTAATTATGAAAATGTCAATATCAAACCTTTATTTTAACATCTTCAGTAAATTGATCAAAGTTCCAAAGATTTGATAGTTTTTCTATAATGCAATAAATGCAAATTATAGGGTCTTAAAACTAATGTTTATTAATCAAAATAGTTGCAATTGACTTTAATATACAGTAAGTACAGGGCTGCTTAACGCTGCCTTAATTAATGCTGATTCAATATAATTCAATCTGCTTGAAGCCGAAAAAAACGCTCAAAATTTACGCTGATTCAAATTATCGCGGCATTTATTGATTCATATATAGTATGATTATTTACATACATCAACCAATCAGAAAAGGTGGTAATTCGTCGTAGCACTGTTCTTTCCTTAAATCTATGTTTTTTTTGTGCAATTTTGGAAAAAATATAACATTATGGATGCCATAGACAATATCAACTTCACCTGGCAAGAATTAACTGATAAATAGTGTGGAAGAAGTCATGGCTGAAGGTATCCAAGAATTCTCAACAAGAAGAGCCTATTGCTGTATTGTTAGGTTGACCAAATTGTCAACCTGATTGATACAGCAGAAGTAGGAGATGTAGACTGAGGAGTTACTGCAGATGTCTGGTGAGAGCCTTACCAACAATGACTTTCAAGAACTGGCAGAACAAGGAATTCATGTAGAACTGGAAAATAGCGATTCTGAAAACGAAGAACCTAAAGAATTTCTCTACAGATTTCCTTAGTGAAAGTTTGGTAACGATAACCAAAATCATTGATCAAATTGTAGCAAATGATCCAGATTTTGAAAAGAGTGCAAAGGCAAGATGAGGCGTTTTGGATGCAATCTCCTGCTACTGACATTTGTTTAAGGAAAGAAAAAAAAGCGAAAAATGAAACTAGACTATACCATTGCAAAAAAATCAAGAATTTCAGAAGATCCAGAACCTTCATCACAAAAAATGAAATTTACATTTCTGTGTGCATATGTTTGTGTTGTTTAACATATATTATTATGCAAATTAATATAAAGATAACTTAAAATTAAAGTAAAATCTGTTTATTTTTGGTTGCATGTTCCCCTTTCTGTATTTACTGTGTTAAAATGACCTTATTTAACACTGTTTCGTTTAGTGATTTGTCATCTAGGAACATATTCCCCACGTTAAACAGGGTCTTACTGTATTTATAATTTTTACATTATATTCTTTATTTTTAGCTTTACATAAGAATTGTTTACATGATTTTGAATCTATCAAATATTTAACTTATCCATTAACAATCAAACTGGTGATTGAAATAACAAAGTTTCATTAGATGTTACAATTCAATCGATAATTTATTAAATGTACAAAATGATATATGATGATGATAAAATAAATCATATATGAAATATAAAAATGTAATTACTGTTGAAAAGGAAGTCAAATAAAGACTTTCTCAATGATAAATAAATTTGTGTAATGTGTAACCATTAAGTTCAGTATGAAGTCGTCTTTCGTTTGATTTGTCACCAGAAGTATAAAAGCTTGGCTGCCAATAAAAAGAAAAAACAGAATAACATTTAAATTAAGAATAAAATAGTTTATTATTAAGTAATAATTAAATATATAAAAGGTTATTATAATAACTTGTGAATGAAAGATAGAATTAATGAGTGGGATGTGATGAAAATTTCATGTGATATTGCATTTACATGGGAAGACATTTAAAGCTTATATTAAAATTTGGAAATAATATAAAATAGTCTATTTCTTAGGAATAATTTATTTATCTTTAATTTTTCAAAAATATTTATTTGATCTTTGACTAATATTGTGAGCTATTAATTATTATCTAAATGGGTTTTTTTTCCCCCAGTAATATTTAGCAATTTCTTTCTTATGAAATAGATAGATTTTATAGAATTTTTCTATCAAAAGAATAAATATTTTATGTTTGTTTAATTTATTGATCAAGAAATCCAGATATGGATATTTGCTGCTGCTGTGTTTGGTTGATGTCAATTGGCTATAGTCTCTGACTTTGAAAAATATTTTCATATTTGTAACATAAACTATCTCTGCAAGATTTCTCATCTATAGCTACAGCAGAATTAGAGATCAAAATAATAATAATAAGTAGGATGATTAGATCATCTGAAAAATAGATGAATGTTTTTTGTATAAAAATTTTATAGTAAAATAATATACAGTATATTAATTTAGAAAATAACAATACAAACAGGCTAAATATTTTTCGCTTACTCTTGACTCTTCCAGATACAGTCAAGATCATTTCAAAGTTGACATAGCCTGTTTTTTGAACTTTTGAGTTTATCATCATCTTATCAATATGTAAAAATTAAATTAACATTAATTTTACTTTTAATACTTAATTTTTCATTAAATCCATCAAAATTTTGAAGAAAATATTCTGTATGTTTTACAAATTGTAAATTTGTGTTGTATGGCAAAATCATTTCAAAGTTGACATGAAATAAAACATTCAGAAAGAGTCAAATCAGAACTTTGTTGGACCACCTTTGGCCTGAATTATTGGGTTGTTCGGAAAGTAATTTCGTTTTTTTTCATAGAAAAATAAAGGCAATATTCTTATAATAAATAAATATTTTATTGACTTATATATTGACCATTTTGGTCAAATACCTGTTGTCATTGTTTCTGGAAGTAGCATGATTTCACATTCATAAAAATTTTGATTGTTGTTTACAAAAAACTGATCCAAGTGATTTTTGACATTGTCATTTCAAGTATTGTTCTTACAGTTAAAAAAAATTTGTATAGACCGGAACAAGTAATAATCTGAGTGTGCTTGATCTGGCGAGTATGGTTGGTGTGATAACACATCCCATCTAAGCTATAACAGTTTCTGACGAGTTACCAAACTTGTGTGAAATTTGGCATTCACATGGTAAAACACTACACTTTGTTTGTTGATCAATTCTGGCCTTTTCTGTTTGATGATATTACTCAATTTGTTTACTCGATTGCAGTACACTTTCGAATCAATTGTTAAATTGTCTGGTAAAAGCTCAAAAACAAATTTCTTTAAAATCCCACCATAGAGAGCATCTCTCTTTAATAACATGTGGAACCCATATTGAATTGTTTATTATTACTTAAAACGAAACCAATTCGTTTTAAGTAATAATAAACGGTTCAGTTTAACAAAGTTAATCTCTTAGTGATTTCACGTGTTGTTATACGGCAGATTGCTTCAATCAGTACCTTTATTTTGTTTTCATTGGCTTCAAATGGCCATCCAGAATGTGGTGTATCTTCGATATTAAAATTGCCAGAATGCAGTTTTGTAAATCAGTTTTGGCACTGTCTTTCTCTCAACACATCTTTTCCGAACATGTACCACAATTTTTTTCTTGTTTGAACAGCATTTTGGTTTTTTAGTTATAATAAAGCAAAATATGCCAAAAATGATGCTTCCAATTTTTCATATTTGATGGGACACAAAAAAAAAAAAACAATTGTACAGAATGAAACAAAATTTTTTACAAATAAGCCTTAAAATGTCAGCTGTTGAAGTATATAGTGAAAATGTGGTTTAAAATAAAATTGGCTGGTAAAAATACAACCAATTCCTCTAGTAATAAAAAAACAAAATTACTTTCCGAACAACCCAATACGTGAAGAAGTCGACTGTGCATACTGTTAATTAATTTACGAATGATATCCTGCCCAATTTCTGACCAAACCTTAAATAATTCTTCTTTGTACAATGATAAAGATTTTCTATGGCTAAGAGGAATACAGCGGTCTAATTTGTCCCACAGATGTTCTATTAAATTTAAGTCTGTTGACTGCGGTGGTCATTCAAGAACTTTGATATCATTTTCATTAAAATATTTTTTGAGAAGCAATGCTGTTTGTTTGGGATCATTGTCTTGTTGAAAGACAAAATTTATTTTCAATTTCCATTTTCCTTACTGATGCCATAAAATTGTTTTTAAGTATCTGTTTGTACTCTACTGCTTTTGTGTGATTGTGAATTTGAACAATATTGCCTATTTCGAACCCCGAAAAACACCACCAAACTATTATGTAAGGCGAGTGTTTTATTGTTCCCACGGTTTTATTTTTATCGAATGCTTGATTTTTCTTTCTCCAAACAAATTTCTGACTTTTAGCATCCTGCAACTCTTGTTTTAACTCATTATTCCAAATAACCCGCTTCCAAAACTCTAGGGGCTTGTCACAGATTTTTTGGCAAAAGCTGATCTTTTCTTCTGATTCACTGCTGAAATCATTGGTTTTCTACGAGCCATTCTTCCATGGAAACTTTATTTATTCGTCTCTTAATAGTTGAAACACTGGCTTCAAGCATAAGCTCTTCTTTTATTTCTTTAGCTATTATAAAAGAGTTTTTGGTGGTCTTACAGAAAATTGTGGCATTTTCTCTTGATGTTGTGGCCTTAGGGCAGTGTCCCCATGTAAATTTCTCACTGTATTGTTATTTAAATATCTGACCACTATTTTTTCGACTCCTTCTCGTGATATTTGATACTTTTTTGCAATAATTGAAGGAGAATTGCCATTTTTTCTGCTGATGTACAATCTGCACTCTTTCTTCAAGACTCAATTCTCTCTTCTTTACATTACTTTCTTATTGATACTAAAACACTATTTAATTGACAACTCTGGAATTAAATTTTGTGTTATAACCAATTTGAAAATTAATTTCTTGCTGTATTTACAATGTTTTCTTTGTTGTCAATTTTCAATTGATACAATATTTTACTTGTTGCTCTTTAATTCTTTATTGGTGAAACAAACTAATCAGTTATCTATTGTATTACACCAATTAACAAGGTTATTACAATATGCAGAGTAGTTAACAGATCAGAAATGCATTTTTTCCCCTTAAAATGTTAAAAAACCAATTTTTTCAGTTATCAAGGCTTGAAATGATCTTGACTGTATGTCACAGATCAGTTATCTTTTATTATTAAATAAATAAAATCAAATTCAGGAATGTTTCTTATCTTTCATGCACATTTAACAACAAACTACAAACAAAGAAAAATATTCTGATATTTATGATTATTTTATTATTGTGTGACAATATATTTTTTCATATATAATGTAATTTATTCAATATAATGCAAAATAATTGTTTAAATAATAATTTAATTGTGTTAAATTTTCAGATGATCATTCTCGCATTTGTCTTCAACGAGCAGATACTGATTACATCAATGCTAGTTTAGTACCAGTTCCTGCAGCCAAACGTTCCTATGTTTTGACACAGGTGAGAATTTGCAATTACATTATGATATTCTTGGTAAATAAAAATCATAAAACATATTATAATTTTAAAGGGTCCACTGCCAACAACAACAGGCCATTTTTGGGCAATGGTTTGGGAGCAGAAATGTAAAGGGATTATAATGTTGAATCGAATTGTTGAAAAAAATATTGTAAGTTGTAGTTTTTAATTTTATTATTATTATTATTATTAAAATTGTTTTTTTAAGTAATACATACATGTTTTTGAATATTCTCATACATTTTATTAACTATAACAAATGAACTCTTCTGTGAGATCTTGACCAGAGTCCAAAACTTTGACCAAAATCTGTTTTAAAGAAAAAAGTTGTTTCATATAAAATGCTCTTAGTAGATAAAATATTGTGAGTGAGCATATTGGGAATTTGACCATTTTCTCCAACAATCATGAAGACGGGAAGATAGAATGTGTAATAAAACCAAATGTCACATGAGTGCAGCTGGTGGTAATATTTACAAACGGTAAAAATGCTTGACTCTGAATTATGGGCGGATTTGCGACAAATTTGATAAACATCTTCAGTCGGTGTCTGATCTCCAAATTCTGTCTTGAATGGTCCTGGCAACAAACTAGGGACCAATTGGAAAAGTAGAGGATGGAGATTACGACCAACCAGAATGTCTGATCAGTGAAGCAAAACCTTTAAGAGGCCCAAATTCAAGAATGGCAATTCTCTTCACTAAGACAGCAGAGATTTTCCCACCTGGTCAACTGAAAGGGATTTTCCCGAGTCAAATGGATTCTCACTAAGTTGATAAAAGTGATTCCACTGGACAAGAGAGTGATCCCTCCAAGACTGAAGAGCTCTCCAGCTGAGACGGGAACTTTTATTCTGGATACAAGAAACAACAAATTGTGTCTAACACCACTATCCACATATGTTTTTTTGCATTCTTCATCAGTGGACAGTTCATCTAAAACAGTGTTTCCCAACCTTTCTTTCCTCGCAAACCAAAAGAAAGGTCCGAAAAAATTTGACGAACCCCCTATGTAGTCATTAATGACAGGTAAAAAAAAAGCAATAACATTTGATAGAATATATATTTTACATATTGCAGAATAATTGATTATATTAATCGTGAAACATTTAAATAAAACATTAATAAGACTAAAATGATGGCTATAAAAGTTGAAAACAAGATAAATTTAACAAACTGATTCTTATGTTTTACATTTGGAAAAACTCTTAATGGGATATTTGTGGCTGTTTGATAGAACAAAGCAATTCAAAGTTAGGCTCAATATCTGACAATTTCAGTCTTAGATCAGGTTCTGTATTTAACCTGTTTCTGTATTTATCTTTCAGATAAGTATATGTTGAAAATATCTAAAACATTGATCCATTGATAAAGAGCAACAAACTTTGGAGAACTTTATCATCACATGAACATCATATCCTGTTTGAACACTGGTATCATGTTGAATTAGTTTTGAGGACCAAGGGAGATCTCCTAACTTACACTGTGTAAGTAAGATGTCTTTTGTATTTTAATAAATGGTTGTTATATATAAACGAAGTTTGTGCCTCTGTGTCTAACACCACCATCCACATACACAGTTCTCACCTTCTTGCCACCTCGAATGACACCACCACCTTAATTAGGGGAGTGTCAATTTGTGATGCTAGGAAAATATCAGGTCCTTGATAAGATGTCACGGGTTCCTCCACACATCTGAATTTTAAAAATTTGGTATTTTGGAAAATGATCTTTTATAGAAATTGTTTGTAATTTAAATTTCTACACTATTGTATAGGTCAAATTTTTTATATTATAATTTATTCTTATATATGGCTGATTGTGTATACAATTACTGGTCAACAAACAAACACACATTTAAATAACACATAAATCATTTTAAAAGTGCAACATTGCTCATCATTGGTTCCAATACTAAAACCATTCTAAAGAGGTACTTGGGCCAACAGTGAACTTGAATTAATGTTAATAATTTTAAAATATTATAAATGTAAAACAATATAGCTCCTTGTTATAGCACTCGTTTCAATTTATCGCATTCGTTTTTGGTCTTCCAAATATAAAAGTTTTTTAGTCAATAATGAATAGATACATTAGTTGCCATCTAATACATTGCTTATTTGTCTCCCTGCATGCACAATATAATGAGGGGTCACTCTAATAATTAAAATAAATGTTTGTCCTTTATATTATTTATTGCAATAAGTCTCCCCCCAAAAATGTAAAACATGGCTAAACAGTGATACTCTGTATAATGAATGGAATTATAAACAGTTAAGCATCTTAGTATGACAGAAAAACTTGTAAATGCAACATAAAATTAATATTATACAAACATTTCCTAATGTGTGTCAAGCTTTATAAATTTAGGATAGTTTGTTCTCTCAGCAGTTTAAATTAAATTAACTTCTTAGTTCTATGCCATTTACAACATTTTAGATAGATGACTGATATGTCTCTGTTGTTAGCAGGAAAAGTATGGTCTACAGGGGCAGGATGCTGCTAAAATCAAATTTTTTAATTTATTTAAATTCTTGTGTTGTGTTGAACCTTGCCATTGTCTTTGATTCAAAGCTTTCTTTTAAATATCATATTGAACAATTGGCTAAAAAAATCTTAATCTGTAGGTGTATGTTGTGGAGAAATTTCAGAGTAATTTCAAGTAAAAGTACTCTCTGGGTTTTATTTTTTACTAATGTACAAACCTTAATAGATTACACTTTACCTATATGGGCATCAGCCCCTGCTTTCACTCTTCTTAAATTTCATTTAGAGTTGGCTAAAATCTACCTCCTTTTAAATAAGCTTGCAAACCTCTCCTCTACTAATTCTCCTGAGGTTGCTAACATGCACTTAGGTTTTCCTTGTTTTTTTAAACAAATTATTTTCGCAGAATATATTCTTACAAATATTTTAATGGTCTCCTCCCTTCTAAATTTCTTCTTTTTATGGGTTCCTTCTTTTAACTCTAGAGATTCTACCTGTTTATATTCTTTGTTTGCTTGCCTTAACATTACACTTAAATTGTTTGTTTACAGCAGGGGTGTCCAACCCGTGGCCCGCAGGCTGCATGCGGCCCAAGGCAAGTTCCAATGCAGCCCAATAAATGTATAAACAAATCCGATAAATTTTATTTATTTATTTATTTATTTATTTCAATGGCATAAACTCAAAAAATAAGTTTCACAAAGTTTATACATATTTTATTTTTGAGTGGAAAGGAAATATTTTCAAATACTTGGAAATGTGTGAATGAGGAAGGAATACTAAATAAAGCTGAAGTTGTGACTCAAAGGATTATAGACCCAAATTTGGGGAAAGGAGAGAAAGGCCAAAAGATAAAAAGTAGTGAGAAAGGTTAAATAGACCTTCTGTTATGCAAATATTGACCCTTAATTTTCCAACATAAATCACTTCTTTATCTTTCTCTCCTTTCCCCACATTTGGGTCTATAATCCTTTGAGACCCAACTTCAGCTTTATTTAGTATTCCTTCCAGCGTTGCAAGATTTGGCTACCCTTTTTTTAGTTTGGTGTAAAAAATATCATTTGTCATATTGGCTACTTTTTGGGCTATGTATTATTTATAAATATATTAGTTGAATAAAAGTGCACTTTAAAATGGTGTTTTGTCTTTTTTTTATTAATTAGAGACCCAAATAAAACAAATATTTGTGTTTTTCAAATAAATTTTTGTTTGTCTCCTTTATAATAAATGAATTTATCTATTTCTAAGTAAAAATTGAAAGTGTCTGTAGAAATAATTTTTTGAAATAACCTTTTTTGTGATAAAGTTTTAATACTTTAACATATCTAGATTATAGTAATAGCTTTAAATGTACTTGTATATTTAAGGATTGGGCCACAAGTATATATAATATACTTGTGGCCCAAAACTCCATGACTTCTTCCAATGTGGCCCAGAGAAACAAAAAGGTTGGACACCCTTGGTCTACAGGTATCAAAAGACTGCTATAACCATTGAAGATCTATTCTTTTTTGATTTTTTTTTAAAAATTTAAATCTAGTTGTAAAACACTCTGTATGACCATTTGCTACATTAAAATTTTTTTTAAACATATGTGTTTTTTATTAATTGTATTTTTAGTCCTATTTTTAACTTTATGGGTTTGTTCTTCGTTTGTTATTGGGGATCAGCCATCATTGTCATTGTGACATCACTGTAACTTTTTGTAAACAAACAAATTTTTTGAAATTGCAAAGATATCTCTGAATTAATCCATAAAATTCAAAATGTTACTGAAATTATCAAATTTTAGCATTGATTTATATAATACAGTAATACCTTGCCCTACATTGGTAATTGGTTCCAGAAGACACAACTTAAGTCGAAAAATGACCTAAATTGAATAACCTCTTAAATAGCTGTTTAGACTTCCTATAAATCTGTAATAATATTCCCCTTAAATGTATACATGTAAATTAATGATAAATTAAAGAAATAACAAAAATTAAAATACATTCTCCTTTTTTAAAATCTTTTCACTATAACAACCTTCTAGTTTTATAGCTCAGTTTTAATATAAGGCAAAATAAATAAATATATGTATGTGTGTGTGTATATATATATATATATATTTAACTATTAAAGCACAGTCAATAAAGTGCCTTTAATGATACATCAAATGTTACACAGGAAATTATTTATTGTGACACCATCACAGTGCCAAGCTGCAATTTTTAATCATACTTTAAATTAAATAAATTAAAAAATTTGATTTTAGTAGTGTCCTGTCCCTGTACATAATACTTTTCCTGCTAAGAACAGACACATGCCAGTCATCCATCTAACTCTGTTCTGGAGAAAATTTTTGAATTGAAGAAAACCTGAATTCCAGTTCAAACTGGAAGTTGATATATAGTTAATTGGGGCCTCCTGCCCCTAAGCTTTCCATATTTGGTCTCAATTTTCATGTATGTAACTCCATTCTCGAGATTAGATTAGGGAAGACAGATAGACAGAAGTTAGTGGGAATTTATAGGTTTACAATTTGAAAATTGCAGCCCAATAAAGTAATTGTTCGTATTGCATTTTATTTTATTCTTTGTTTATTAATTTTTTACAAAAAAGAACAGAAATATTTCATTTATTATTTATGTTGAAATAAATGGCAACATGTGAAATGTTAATAAAGTTAGATTTAGGTTGTTTTTACTGCTTGAAAACCAACGCAAAGTTGAATTTGATGTAAGTCGAGGTATTATTGTAATTTGTTATAACTACTTTTATCAGTATTTCTCAATTGAAAACAAATAAACAATGAAGTATATTAAATAAAATATTGAAATATTGGACAATTGTATAATGCAATTTGTATTATTGATTGAAATTATGACTTCTCATGTGCTCTGTTGCTGTAAGTTGGTTACAACAGCTATTTCAAAACTTGCATTTCTGGAATTATTAGTTTATGATAAAGGAAAAAAAATACATATTTATGATAATAGGTTTAAATAAATGCTTTCAATTTTTTCAATTTTAAATGTGTATGTATATTTATTATTTATTCATATAATCAAATGTTGTAGCTTTTCTTTTTTTAAGTGATTTAAAATGAAATAATAATCCAAAATTATCATTTTTAAATTGAAATAAATAAGTATTTAAAACAATTTAAATAGTATTTAAAGACAATGCACAGTACGATAAAGTAACTGTTGAGGTAACAAATTGCTTACTTTTTAAATAATTTAGAAGCTTTTTTTTAAGTAATTAGTAGTAGCGTACAGTTAGGAATAATACAAATTTTTTTTTTAAAGGAATTATTAAAGTTTTTATATATAAATTGAATTAAGTGTTGTCATCACTTTTAAAGAAGGAA
This sequence comes from Centruroides vittatus, assembly GCF_030686945.1. Lineage (NCBI taxonomy): Eukaryota > Metazoa > Arthropoda > Arachnida > Scorpiones > Buthidae > Centruroides > Centruroides vittatus. The sequence goes on along the minus strand of NW_027122722.1, from coordinate 648,393 downwards.
ATAAAATAATGTTTGTAAATTAAGAAAATAAATAAGATATTTGATTCAGAAATTATTACATAATGGATAATTGAGATCACCATTATACAGGTATCTCAAAAATGTACCAACAAACTTTTAGGGGCGGTAGATAACATCTAAAGGAATGAGAATTACATAGGAACCCATAACTGGAAATGTCGGGAAAGTGGTTGTAGAGGTAGAAGATCTGAAAAGGCACAAGACAGTGATTAATGGGAAACATTTATTGGACATAATTAGTACAAATGGTGTACCAGTTCATAATGTTACAACAGATGCTTGAAGTTTCCATCATCAGATGCGATACATGCTTGACACAGGTGGAGCATTGATTGCCGGACACATTCGAACACACCAAGAGTTTCTTTGATTATAGCAGCAGCGCAGACGAGTCTTGCCACGAGATCCATTTCAGACTCTACAGGCAAGCCATACACCATAGCCTTGAGGCCCCCCATAGAAAGAAATCAAGGCTTGGTAAATCAGGTGAGCATGGATGCCACCTTGCATTGGCCATGGAATAGTCCACCATGGCCAATGCATCAATGTGGGAAAGACCTGTTCAAATGTGCACGAACATCCATTCCATAATGGGGAGGTGTCCCATCATGTTGGAACCACATGTTGTGTGTCTCATTTGCTGGAACATCTTCAAGTAAGGCCGGTAGAACCTGTTCCAGAAAGATCAGATAGTTTGCAGTGGTCATGCAGAATGGTAAAAGGTACAGCCACCTATTAACTTACAGTGACGTTTCCAGTTATGGGTTCCTACGCAATTCTCATTCCTTTAGATGTTATCTACCTCCCCTAAAAGTTTGTCGGTACATTTTTGAGACACCCTGTATATAGTATTAAAATGCAATTATTAGTTTTTATTTATAAAGAATTTACAGAAATGTTTTTTGTCATAATATGATTATTTTCCAAATTCACTTATTAGTCTGAATTGAAGACATTTCATTCCCATAGTATGAATATAATAATTATTTTGAAAACAGTTTACTGTTAACTTCAAACAGTCTTAACACAATGAAATTTTATAATTTTATTTATAATCTGAAGATAAATATTATCTTGATTACCATAAATATTAACTATAAATAATTTATTTCATGTAATTCAGGTGTTTTAGAAAATTAACTGTGTCAAATTGTAGGATCTATTAATCAAAACTTTTTATTTTATATAAGAATTTATTATATTGAATTTAATTAATATTGCTATTGAAATTAAATATTTTTAAAACTTTTTTAACAGATTAAATGCCATCAATATTGGCCGTCCTTTCAACCAAATGATGAAAATGAATTACATCTCAATGATGTAAACTTAAAAGTTTCTAATTTAGGAGAAGAAATTTTTTCTAATTATATAATTCGAGAACTTCTTTTAACTGATCTTGAGGTATTGATAAAAAATTTTTATTATTAAAGCATTTAAATATTATTATTAAAAATTTATGATTAATTATATTAAAATTTATGTATGAAATATTAAATATATTTATTTACTTTTTTACTCATTCAATTCTCTAATGAGTTACTATTTCATGGAGTAGTAAAGTGGGTAAAAAACTTCTTAAAGGTGTAATCATTTTGAAGATGTGTAGAATTTTCCATAAAGAAAAAGAGGAATGAAGTCATAAAGGAACATTGCTTTCAACCTTTTAAAACTACAAATGCTACAGAAAAGTTCCTTAGAGCATCTGTAAAATTTAATGCCAAGATTAAAGTTCATATAGGAAACAACTTATTAAATCCAACCCTAATGATGATCATCTCTCTGTTATAGTAATAAATAATTTCATTAATTATTTGGCTTAAGTATTTCATAAATAATTCAACCCAAGTTGGTATTGTCTATATTGATACTGAATACATATTCTAAGTAATAAATTTATTTGTTGCTGCAGTAAGTTGATTAATGTAAGGATTTGATCTAAGTTTGCTTTATTGAGATTTGATCTATATTCATACTTTTTGAAAGGAAATTTCTTTGCCAGCACAAGTAAAACTCTTAACCTATCCCATGTTGAAATTTTTGTCTGATTCATGTTGCTTCTCAGTGAATTTTTTTTAATTTTAAGCCTAAAGAAAATTACACGTTTTAGAAAAAAAATAATTGTGGATATTGTATTGTTCAAAATCATTTATTATTTTGCCTGATCAAAATAGACATATTAAAAAATGTTCACTCATGTTTGTGAAAATTGCAACACTATGAAGGAATTGTGCAAATTGAACCAAACTTACAGGAAATGTAAAGTGAGGTAAGACATGCAAATGATTAGAATTACAAAGCAATTGTGCATGAGTGGAACAAGAAACAGTTCCTTATCAGCAGCTTGTTCCAGGTATATAAAGGACTGTAAAGATGCATTGAAATCTGTTTATCTTCCTCTGTCTGCGGTAAATGTTTCATTGGTGGTCTGTATGCCTCGTCAAAAGCAGAGGAAGCCATACCAACAACTAACAGAGTTCGTATGAGGCTGCATCGTCTGTATGCGAGAGGGTGGATTTTTGTATCAAGAAATCGCAGCCCGCATGCAGTGTAATGCCACAACAGTGATGCGTGTTTGGAAGAAATGGACAGAGGAGAACCAAATAAGGTGAAAACTTGGCAGTAGGGCAAGCAATAGCACAACAGCATGGGACGACAGACACCTCATCCGCATGGCTTTGACGAGGACCGTACAGTGTCCTCTCGTATGTTAGCACAATGGAGCATGGCTACAGGTGTTTTGTTGTCTAGGTCCACAGTTTGTTGCTGTCTGCTCTATAGACACTCTATAAAACCAAAGGGGATGAAAAACCCAGGAGGACTCAGAGGTATTTCCTGGGGGTGAAGATGGAGAGGGGGGGGAGGGGGAAGAGGGAGTGGGTGTGAAGAGGGGGGAAAGTAGAATAGGAAAGGTGGTGAAGATGAGAAGCTCAAGGCGTCTGCGTCAGTAATAATTAGAATGTACAAAACTGGAAATCAAAAAAAAGTACATAGAAGATTTGGCTGATGTTTACAAAAGAAATCACGCGCGTTTACAATAGAAGAAAAGACAGAATACAAGTGTAACCCGACAATTAATATGTATAAAATGAAAAAGTACAGAGGTACCCGCAACGTTGCTGTCTGCTGCAGCATGAATTGCGTGCAAGGGATCCTCTATGCAGGATTCCCCTCTCGCTTATTCACAGATGCCTTCGACTTCAATGGGCTCAGCAACACAGCGCATGGCGTGCCCAGTGGCAACAAGTTGTTTTTCCGATGAATCTCACTACAATCTGCAGTACAATGATGGAAGAGTACACGTCAGACGTTACAGAGGGGAACGTCTGCTCCCACAGTGTGTTATCCAGCGTCATACCGCACAAATGCCTGGCATCATGGTGTGGGGAGCTATTGGGTATAATTGTCGATCCCATCTAGTGCACATTGCAGGGAACCTCAACAGTGATCGCTACATATGGGAAATTGTGGAGTCAGAGGTCCTCTTCCTTCTTCGACGCATTCTGGGTGCTGTATTTCAGCAGGATAATGCACGTGCACAGGTTTCTCAGACTGCACAAGTCTTCTTCAGTGCACAACAGGTTTTGCTTCTTCCATGGCCTGCTTATTTCCCAGATATGTCACCCATCGAACATATCTGGGATTTAATTGGTCAGCAACTCGCTTGTACAGCTGGTGGGGTACACAACAAGACTGAACTTTGGCGTCAAGTCGAAGCCATCTAGAATGCCATTCCCCAGGATTACATTCAGAACCTCTATGATTCAATGCCATGACGTTGTGAGGCTCTCATCGCTCAGCGTGGCAGATACACAAAGTACTGATTTCCGACGATCTTTTTGTTTTTTTGTCTTGTAAATTTGATTGTTTATTTGTACCACTATCAGTAATATGTGGAATAAATTTCATTAATTTCTGACAATTCCTTCATGGTGTTGCAATTTTCACAAACATGAGTGTAAAAAAAAAGTAGCAGCAACATCTAGTGTTAAAAAACATTCCAATGCAGGAACAAGATATCTCAGGTTTAACAGTGATTCTTTATTTTTCAGCCTGAGCTATGGTTGGGAATAACATGGAATCGGTTAAAGACAGAAGCATGTGATAGAAGTGACATAATCACAATTTTGGAGAACAAATTTCTTGTCACATTTAGGACTGTTCTCCATTTGACCTTTTTAGTTATATAAGAGATTTGACAATTCATTTGGGGTTTGGCTTATTTCTTACCTGCTGCTACCGATAAATAGTGATAGGTAAGAAATAATGCAACTTAATAACAAATTAGCAAAAGTATTTGTATTTTGCTTATACAATGGTTTAAGGAAATAGTTTATTTAAATATCATAATTGATATTAATGAGTTCATAATTTGCTTCCAATACATTACTGTACATGTTTTAAAGCTAATGACATTCTGATAATTGAACTACAGTTAATATAATCGACAAGAGCCAATTATTGAATAATGAAATAAAATAGGTTGAAAACTAGTAAAATTTAATAAACAATCTCAAATATGTACATTAAATTTTACATTAAATTTAGATTCAAACAGCTTTGCATTCCTTTATGTACCAACCAAGGATATATACCATTTTTAAAATCTTCATAACAAAATGGAGATGCAAGGATATACTGTGTCCCCATCTGTGGTAATAGGCTAAACATACACTAGTAGTAGTAATTATTGTAAAACTATGAGGGGTGGCTTCTTTAAATTATTTAAATCACTGAATTAGTGCAGTTGAGATGACAAATAATGATCTCTCTGTTTCTCTTTTTGCCACTAACCACTGAGACCGAGGTAAACAAAAAATTGTTACATTTAGAAAAATGTTTTATTTTTCATTGATTTGACTTTTTTTTTATAAAATGCATTTTGGCCAAATTACTTGTTTGACCCTCCTCAGTTTAAACTTAAAAGATGACATTTAAAATAATTTATATCAATATAACATCTCTTTTGTACACTCTGAATCTCTTTGCCTATTATCAATTAAAATGTAGTATACATATGTATATGTATACTACGTTTTAATTGATAATAGTATACATATGTATATGTATACTACAGCTAATCACTTTTAGCATGATTAAAAGAACATAAATATAACATAGAACATAACAAACCAGTCACAGCATCAGCTTATTATATCACTGAGCCAAGGGTGACGGTGAACCTTAAGAAAGCTAGACTAATCAGGAAAGCTCATGATGAAAACAACATTAAAACCATGGAAATCCTGGAGATTTATAAAGCATCCAAAGACTGAAATTGTGTCAACACACAGGATTGAGAGACATTGTCAGCTGCATGGCAAATATTTTATGACAATAAATGGGAAGAATAAAGCTGAAATCTAATAGCTATGTAATTTAAAAACTAATTTTAAAAAATTGTAAAAATTTCTTAAAAATAAACGAGTTTCTAAAATTAACTCTTTTCTATCCGACTTCGAAAGAGCTAAGAACTGAGATGGACACCGTGGAAATTAATAAATACTTCTTACTTTATTATTCACCATCCATGCGTTATCATTCAAAATATCCAAATGCATTTCGCAAAATTTTCTTTGCCTCTTCAGTGGATAAGATTGCAAAGAATTTAAATGCATTTGTAAATTTAATACCACTGAAGAGGCAAAGAAAATTTTGCGAAATGCATTTGGATATTTTGAATGATAACGCATGGATGGTGAATAATAAAGTAAGAAGTATTTATTAATTTCCACGGTGTCCATCTCAGTTCTTAGCTCTTTCGAAGTCGGATAGAAAAGAGTTAATTTTAGAAACTCGTTTATTTTTAAGAAATTTTTACAATTTTTTAAAGATTATTGTTTTTTAAATATACAATAACCGATCCCATTGCTTGATATTTGTTTTTAGCTATGTAATTTATAAATCTAACTAAGAAATTGGTCTCAACCAATATTGTTCATTAATTTAATTTTAGAACATATGTCATTGAATATAATAAGACAATTACATAATTTAAAAGCATTCCAATACATTTTAGAACATTGAGGCATTCCATTTTCTGAAAAAAAAAGACGTTCCAGTTAAACCTGAAACAGAATAGGGAATGTAGTTGAAAGCATTCGTAAATCATCTACTTCACTTCTGGAAAGTACATAGGTTGTCTTGGTTGACATAGATATAAGTTCCAGCTTTTGGATACTGTAATTTATAAAAGAATGTGACTAGAATGAATGTTATGAGAGATTCTCTTATTGGCTGCATTTTGACCGAAAATTTTTCAGCATATAAAAAGTAGATTCATTGTTTTACTGGATATTCTGTTCAGTTTAAATGGAAATTTTCAAAAATATCTTTTTTTCTGTTTCCATCTAAAGATATGCTGTATTTAATTAATGCGTGATCCTGGCCTAAATTCAGTTTTGATTTGAAATGGCAGGAAGTTGCTCTGCTTTCTTGGTGTGTTGTGATGCATTTTAAAAAGAACATGTTACTGAAAATGTACAAAAAATACAGAACAAATGAGTTCTTAATAGTAAAATTTTTTAAATATAAAATTGAGTTTTAATTTTATCATAATTTTTAGTTCAAATAAATATTTGTATATTGATATATTTATAATCTATAATGAAGTAACAAATATGGAGATCTTGACAAAGATTATATGTCAATATTGCTCTTTTTAAATATATTTTATATAACTATAAATTTCGTTTTCTGTAGTGGATTTATTTTACTCTGGTTGAAGTGTAGTTTTTTGCCAATAGTATCGACAGATTTCTGTATAATAAGAGAAAATGATCATTATCATGAATGCATTTTTAATATGTCATGTTCTTTTTATTAAATGATTATTTTGAGCACTTTTTTTTCCTACATAATCTATTAGTATTTTTGTTCTATATTGTATGAATAAATTTTTGTTTTTCAAAAATTGTTAGACGGTTGATTAATATTATGACTGAATTAGTATATACTCCATAATGTATGAGCAATGACAAGAAAATAATATCAGTAAAGATATATTTGTGTGTATCTTTACAGATACGGAGGTAGTGAGTAGGCTATCCTCAATTCATTTAATAAATTTGGCATAATTTGCACATATCAATAGTACTCTAGCCCAAGCTCAGAATGGAATATCTACACAGAAATCTACACAATGGTAATCTCGTTCTATCATTATATAACAGCTTTTTTGGCTTAAAAATGTACAATTTATGAGAGCACAAAAAAAGGAAACATATTCTAATTATGAGAGTGTTGCATAAAATAAAAGGCAAACCTCACATTTAACATTAAATGTGCTTCATTGGCGCCTAGTGTCTACAGTCTGAATATTGGACTACGTTCGTTGGATAACACAAATACTTTTAATAATGTGCTTGTAATTGTATACATAAAGTGTCTTGTGATAGCGTGTTAAGGGCTTATAATATATCACAAAAACACATGTTACAACCACATAACTCCAAATAAAAAAATTTATATTAAAAACACCTTTGCAACCAATATTTTCACTTTTCTTATTTATATTCGAGATTGCACGATTAAATGGAAAAAGATGATTGATTTTTTGGCGTTAACCATAGAGAAAAAGACAGCTTCTTGAGAAAAGCTGCGAGTAACTTATAATAATGGGACCTTACGAAGTCTCAGACACTGCAATCAGATTGAGTCACTACTACAACCCTCACCTACCCATGTAATAAATCAGTGAGACTTGAACTGGCCAACCCCAAAAAGCTACTAGGATATCATTAAATAGTGAATAAATACCACCCTCTCCAAACATGTACCCTAACAAAAGACAGAAAAAGATAATAGTAAAATATAGCGTATTTATTTAATATTGCAAGATCTAATTACCAGAGATAATCAGATTACAAAGTAACAATAACACTCAAATATAACGAATAAAGATGCAAATGTGACTTGATGGGGATCAAATGAAAGAATCTTAACATTAGAACAGCTTAGAACAGAAAATAAAGTCTAAAATCTTAACATAGATCTTAGAACTGTGATAAATTACATAGATATATACAAGTAAATTTCAATGTATAACCAAAATATCAAATTTATAATCTAAAATTTATAAAAGCGACATAGCGAAATATATAGTCGATAATACGCAATTAAAAAACTGAATAAATGAACAAATATAATACTAATCTAACTACTATAATCATCTATTCACTAACAATACATAAAGATTATTACATTAAAAAAATTAAATTATAAAATATCATTTGGAGAAACTGATAATCGAGACAAGTTGAAAAAAAAATAATCACAATACACAAAAAATTAAAAAAACAAAAACATTATCATGTATCTTTGTGTATGTTTTTCTCTATTTCTAATAAACAGTATCACAGTGACCAAATACACCAACCACCATAAAAGTCATTATCACAATGCTTATGAAAGATTGAATGAAAAATAGAAGACCTAAAAATGTATGAGCATAAGTTGATATACATCAAAAATTAGATTGGATAAATTCAAATAAAAGGGGAAAGTTACCGCAAAAATTAGTGCTGAATCACAGTAATTCTCAACTACTTCTCAATTTAATGACAAAAAATATATATATAGTAATGAATATACAGCAGTGAAGAAATCAGTATTGATAATAGTGATTACCTAGAATATCTCAGTAGCATAAATTTTAAACATTGAAACAGAATTATATAACTATCAATGAGTGGTTCATATTGAATCATGATAATCGGTAGAGAGTTAGCTTAAAGATAGACTAGAATAAATAATAATTAAACGTGGTGTGAATTTTTGAAAATTTAGTTTAATTACGCTGTTAGCATATATTTTATGTAAAAGTACTACTCAAAAGTCCAATCTCTTTCAGTGAAGTTATATGACTTATTATGCTTTATCAATAATATGGCTTAGTTATCATAATCAAAATGTTGTGATAGTTGCAGGATTTCAATCAAAGCCACACACAGAACCAACACACACAACTAAGCACACCATCAACGAATAACATATCAATCAACTAACCAATCTATAATTGATCATATTCCAAAATCTCATATCTATATAAACATCACATGCCAGGCAGGCTTAGTGAAATAGAACTGAACAATGTGACTAACAATATCACACTCTCTACCTCGCGTCCTTCACTTCTCGTGTTCTATCCACTTAGTACGATTGGTGTGTAGGAGACGTCCCATGTCACATAGCTTTTTACTCGACTCATTCTGAAGATGCTAAGAGATGCGAGCTAGCCAGGCATGTGCGAACTAATTCCTGCGCCTACCACAACGCCATGCCTAGAAGGACTCTATGGGAGAAGAATGTAAACTAATGAGAACCAATCGACGACCACATTTCTTGTGGAAATAATGTCATCCATATGAGTAAATAACCCTAAAATCAAAAGTGTGATACCGCCTTCGGACTGGTAATGCCACGCTCTGTTATAAGAGAGTCTTAAGTTCGTGGTTGAGGCAGATTTGAGCACTCACTTCAGAAACTTAAATAGGTCCACAGTCGTACCCTATGTTGACCATTGTAGGCCGAATTCCTATAGCCTACAGCAACATAATCACTGGTCTCAACAAAAGGTTCATGGTCGTGACTGTCTAATGCCTCTGCAGTAACTAGATTCTGAAGAACGCATCACCAGCCTTGGGGCTGTTCCGTGTGCAATGGCGATGTGCGACAGTATCCCACAAACGCGCTGTTAGAAAAATAACCACCCAGATGCGAGGTAGTTGAATCACTGAAGCGAGACATTAAAATAGAAAGACGCCAGATATATTTACATCACGCTAATATATATCCCACAACATAACGACCAAAATTCTAAAATAGAGCGCAAATAGCAGTGAAAACAGCATACAGACAACAAACTGACACACATATGATTCATCTGTGCAACTAGTATCATCATTGCTCATCTGTATACATTAGTGGTCCGAATACTAGCTATAGGGGTTATGTGATGTCCACAAATTAATCAAACACAGCATGTTGTCTGAGATACAACAATACACCATGACCAGCTGGAATCATATCCAATCACTTACCAACAATCTAACGTGGTAAATAGAGTCTATTCTGTACCATAGCAGGGAAGGTTGTCAGATCATAACTGATCACAGACATCCAAACACCGATTCAGAGAACAATTAACATTTAGTTATGAAGATTCTGAGCATGAATCTCCATAATCAGGAGTAACCAAGTGCTTATTGATCGAAGAATCAATTGAGTTGAATAACAACACACATACAACAAATTACCACTAATGATACTACAGACACTTCCTCATCCATCACTGATAACATAGACTTGGATTTAGTTAATACGCTCTCACTTATATTTCAGGAAACACTCACTAAATATACAGGTACAGATCCCACACAACGACCACGAATACCAAAAATCAACACGTCGAAGAAAGTAGGAAAAACACTAAATTATGTAAACACTCACTTACTACCACACTACATTCATTCAATTTCTACACTTGCAGACATTCATACATTAGTTTATGCTGGGGCAGTCACAGTAGTGACACACCATGGACTGAAAGTACAATCACAGACAAATACACAGAAAACACAATTCTATCACAAGCCTGCCTGGCAGAGAAGAATAGAAACACAAATAAATGACATTAGACAGCAATTAGGCAGGCTAACACAATACACTAAAAACAACATAACACCCAAATTAAGGAAACAGCTCAAAAACATTTTCAAGAAAATAAAAAACACACACAAAACATGAACATCACAACACACACGAATCACAGAATACATTGATACACTAAAACAAAAACTTGCTGCCAAAGCACGTAGACTCAAACGATACAAAACATGTACACTACGAAAACAACAAAATAAATTATTTACAAACAATGAAAAACTTTTTACAGACAAATTAATAAAAAAGCAAACACTGATACACAGCACAGTGGCACACCAACAGAAGAAGAACTTACAACATATTGGTCTTCTCTTTGGTCCAGTGCTGTCACGCACAATGCTGATGCAGGCTGGATCGAGGAGGAGAACAGAAACTTGCACAACATACCAACTATGCCCTGTGTTGAAATAAACATACATGATTTCCAATACACTGTTAACAGAACACACAACTGGAAGACACCTGGTGTAGACAACATTCACAATTTCTGGTACAAAAAGTTTACATCACTGCACCAGGAACTAGCTAAACATCTAACACACATCATCATCAATCCACAAGACATGCCAAATTTTCTTACTCAGGGCATCACCTACATGAAACCTAAAAACAACAATAGCACAGACCCCACACAATACAGACCAATTACATGTCTTCCAACACTCTACAAATTATTGACATCCTGTATTGCGAACAAAATATACAAACATGTTGAAGAACACGACATTCTAACAGAACAACAAAAAGGTTGCCGTAGAAACCACAGGGGATGCAAAGAACAGTTACTCATAGATTCAGTCATTCTACGGCAAGCACACAGACAACACAGAAACATACACATGGCATATATAGACTACAGAAAAGCATTCGACAGTGTTCCACACAGTTGGCTGCTACATATCCTACACATGTACAAAATACATCCATCACTCATTGCATTCTTTCAAAACACTATGCAGCACTGGAGAACAACACTACATCTCAGGGTTAGTAACACTTCCATACAAACAAACCAAATTTTTATTAGGCGAGGAATATTTCAAGGAGATTCCTTGAGTCCTCTCTGGTTCTGCCTAGCCCTGAATCCATTATCCAACATGTTAAACAACACGCAATATGGTTACAATATCAGACACGAAAAAACAACACAGTATACACTGTCACATCTCATGTACATGGATGACATAAAACTTTATGCATCCACACAAAAACAACTTCATCAACTCCTACAAATCACACATTCATACACCAAGGACATACAAATGGAATTTGGCCTAGATAAATGCAAAACACTTCACATAGAAAAAGGAATCCTGAAGAAAGAAGATTTTGCACTTGGAAATGGAGACGTTATTGAATCCATGGAAGAGGGCGAGTTCTACAAGTATTTAGGATTCCAACAGGCCAAACTAACAGAACATACACAAATAAAGCAAAGATTAATTAAAGAATACCAAAGTAGGTTAAATGCTATTCTCAGAACACAATTAAATGCAAAACACACAGTTAAAGCAATAAACACATATGTCATCCCAGTACTCACATATTCTTTTGGAGTTATACATTGGACTCACACTGATCTTGAGCAACTCCAAAGGAAAACAAGAACAACACTTACTAAGCATAAACAACATCATCCTAAATCTGCCACAGAAAGATTAACCCTTCCACGTAAAGATGGCGGACGTGGCCTGATTGACATAGTTAACCTTCACTACAAACAAATACAGTCACTGCGAGAGTTTTTCTACAAAAAACAAGAAACATCACAATTACATAAAGCAGTAACTCTAGCAGACTCGAATAACACACCATTAAACTTACACTCACATCATATGGACACAACACAACATATAAAAAGGCATAGACACCATTAAGCAATCGTGGGCTCGAAAGGCACTCCATGGCAGGCATCCTTACGATCTGGCCCAGGATTTTGTTGACAAAACTGCGTCAAACAGCTGGTTAGCTCAGGGATGCCTCTTTGGGGAGACGGAAGGATTCATGATTGCCATACAGGATCAGGTCATAAATACTAAAAACTACAGAAAACACATACTCAAAGATGCAACACTCACAAATGACACATGCAGAAAATGTCACATCATGCCAGAAACTATACAACACATCACCTCTGGTTGCAAGCTCTTGGCACAGACAGATTATTTACACAGACATAATCAAGTAGCAAATATAATACACCAAGAGCTTGCAAAGAAACACAAATTAGTAGACATCCACGAACCATACTACAAATACATTCCACAGACAGTATTGGAAAACAACACGCACAAAATGTACTACGACAGAGCCATAATCACAGATAAAACAATTTACCACAACAGACCAGACATCACACTCATTGACAAACACAATAAAATCACATACATTATAGACATATCCATTCCAAACACTCACAATATACAAAACGCATGCACTGAAAAAATTAGCAAGTACACAGAACTCGCCCAGGAAATAAGGCATCTGTGGAGGATGGATAGGGTGCTTATTGTACCTGTTGTTCTCTCCTCTACAGGTGTCATACCACACACACTACACAAAAGCCTAGGCACATTAGAATTGAATAGAAACACATATATCACTCTACAGAAGGCCACTATATTGAATACATGTCATATTGTGAGAAAATTCCTGAATACAGACACACACACTGATACACTTCTTTAATTTCTGTTTTGGTTACTATGCCTTGACTCTGGTCCGGCATAGTACACAGCCACCGGTGTTAACCGAGTATATCTCACTTAACCCAACATAATAATAATAATAATAATAATAATAATGAATAAAGTATTTAAATTTGGAATAAAATTTTATTGGCACAAGCTAATGGTATTCAATTTTTAAGTTCACTTATAATCAAATCAAATATCTTTATTCACAAAAAGGGGATTATCCCTGTTGCAGGGGGTTGTACAAAATTGACTTGTAAATTTTCGTATTATTAAAACATTAACTAGGTTATTAAAATTTAACAGTCTTTATACGTTGGTTTTATATTATTTCGTTATTAACATAAATAAAAACAGTTATTTTAACAAACACAGTAATATAATTATACAATAATGAAGTTATATAATGTTGATATATTTTGACATACTGGCATAGATTTACAACATTTTTGTAATCTTAATGAAATAATTATACAGAGAATAGAGATCATTTTTATTTAGGTTATTGAGAGAATTTCTATAATCTTGGGATGAATCACTTTGGAGTATTCGAGGAATGTTGAAAGAATCACGTACATTAGAGAGATTTTGACATTTCTGAAGTAAGTGTTCAATTGAGAAGTTATCGAATTTGCACCATGGGCAATGATTGTTTGATAGGTCAATATAGAAATTATTGATATAAAGGGAATATTTATTTAGACGTAATTGTGAAATTAGCCTTTTCACGTTGAAGTTAATTGATTTTATCATATAAGGTTGTACAGAAGGTATTTGTAAAATTTTTAAGTACCAGGGATGATAGGTATTGTGATTTAGGCTATTTTGATCCATATTTATAGATTGAGCGATAGCTGATTCCATTAACATAGTATATCCAAATTTCCAGTCCTGAATATTATCTTTGAATAGAAGATCTGATACTCCAAAAGAATTTAGTATTTTATTTAGTTTAGTTTGCCAGAGTTGTATTGTAGTTGATTTTTTACTGCCTTTGATTATTTCGTGGTGCAGAAAGGTAATATTACTGTCAGATTTGAATTTTAAACGATAGTAGAATTTAATGATACGTTTTAAGAACAATGGATAAGAGCAGATACGGTTAGTTTCGTGGCGAATTGCGTAGCCTGGGACAGTTCTTTCTAAGTGAAAAAGTTTGCGAAGAAAGTAGATGTGAAATTTTTCTAATTTATATATATAATCGAGACCCCATATTGGGGATGCGTAATATATGATTGGGTTAATGATTGCGTTATACAGTTTCATATGAATAGATAAATCGGAGGTTTTTAAGTTAGAATATAAGTTTAGCAGATTATCTATAGCAAGTTTTACTTTATTGTTCAAATACGAAATATGTGCTTTGAAAGTATGATTCCAATCGAACATAACACCTAGGAAATTGACTTCATTTACCATTTGCAGAGGTTGCTTGTCTAGATATATCGTTGTTTCTTTTTTGGAGATTTTACTATTCTTACGGAATATAACGACTTTCGTTTTGGTAGGATTGATTGTTAATTGGATTGAGTTGAGGTAAGAATTTAGTTGATTAATTTTTCTTTGTAGTGATATTTTTGTCGGAGCGAAGATTGCAAGGTCATCAGCAAATAATACATAATGAAAGGTCCTGTCACCAAGTTCTATTCCATCTGAGCAATTCTGAAATATGTGATCAATTTCGAGTAGATAAAAATTGAATAGGTATGGCGAAAGAGGGTCACCTTGGAGTATTCCACGTGTTAATGTTAGCGATGGTGAGACGGCTTTGCCCTGTTTAATTTTTGCGTTATAAGTTGAGAATAGCTTAGATATAGTGTTTGCAAATTGATTACCTGCTCCGTTAACTTTTAGTTTATATACCAGTAGCGGAACAAAAACAGAGTCGAATGCTTTTTGGATATCAATGAATGCAACATATATTTTTCTTTGCTTTTTTCTCAGATGAAGTTGTATTATGGAAGATAGTAGGAAAATAGCAGATTCTGTTCCTTTATTTTTGAAGAAGGCGTATTGAAATTTTGCTTCGAGGTCAGTTATTTTAGTCCAGTATTGGAATTTTGTAGCTAATAAAGATGTAAAACATTTTCTTAATGTTGACAGTAGTGCTATTGGTCTATAATTAGTTGGAGAAATTTTATCACCTTTTTTATGTATCATTGATAAAATTACTGAATTCCAGGAGTCCGGGTAATTAATTGTTTTGTACATAGAATTGAAGAGTTGTAGCAGTTTCACTCTTGCTTGATTTGACAATGTTTTTAGGAACTTAGTTGGAATGTGATCATTTCCTGGTGATGTGTTAATGCGAGTTTTATTTATGATATCATCAAGATCCTTGATTGTAAATTTAGAATTAAGACATTCGTTGTTGGAGTTGTAGTTGGACATTAAATTAGGTATAGTTTGGGTAACAGGAAGGCGTTGATAAAATTTTTTCCAGGCTTCAAAACTTATCATTGAGTTATTGTCACATAAGTCGAATTTAAATCGAAATTTTTGTATTAGTGCCCAGAAAGTTTTGCTATCATTGCTGTTTTTTAGTAATGTTGTTTCAAGTTTAGAAAGATAATTTTTCTTTTTTGCTTTAATTAGGTTATTGTAAGTTTGCTTGAGCTTTCTGTAGTTATTGAAATTTAAATTATTTGAGTTTTCACGGAATGTTTTTAGACTTGTTTGCTTCATCTTTTTCATCTTGTAGCAATCTTTGTCAAACCATGGTTTTTTAAATTTGTTCTGAATGGTTCTTTTATCGTTTTTAATTTGGATATAATCGTTCATTATCTGAATTATTTGGTTATATATTATATCAGAATTCAAATTGGTTATTTCTGGAATATTGTTGAATCTATTTTCTATTTCATTGGAAAATTTCGACATTTTATAGTAGATTCTCGTTTGTTTATTGCACTCCTTAGTTGATGAATTTTCTGAGGACAATAGGAATTTTGATATGGTTGGAAAGTGGTCCGATGTGTCTTGCGTAGTTATGGCGAAATCTAGACAACAATCTAACATGTATTCAGAACATATTGTTAAGTCTATGGTGGATTTGCCATTATATTCAATACAAGTAAATTCGGCTGGATAATCAGGTTTGAGACGTCCGTTTAAAATGTACAGTTTATGGTCTTTTATTATTTTTATTAAGTTTATTCCTAGTTTATTAGTAGTATTATCTTTGGATCGTCTGATATTTTGTATTTGGTAATTAGGACCATTATAATATGAATCTGTCATTTCAGCGATTCTTGCATTAAAATCTCCCAGTAAAAGGATATATGGAGTTAAATGTTGCCACTGTTCGATTATTTTAAATATTTCATTGAGTTTTGTCAGACAGTTGGGTGGAATATAGGTGATCATTACTATTATTTGTCGATAATCTTTGTTGCCTAATATTGGTTTATTCATTGAAAGTAGGAGTAATATATAGTTGTCAGATTTTTTGGTTTGTTGTATTTTACAGCAATGTTTTTTTAATAAGATACACAATCCACCACTTGGGCGACCAGGTCCAGAAGGTTTATATGCTGGGACTGTAATTGTTGTATAGTTATTGAAGAAAGTAGAATTATAAAACAGATCCAGTGTAATCCATGTTTCAGTTATTCCAATTATATCAGGGTCATATTTTAATTGGAGAAGATTTAGTGATGTTATTTTATTCTTTAAGCCTTGACTATTCCAATTGATGACAGTAGTTGGGTGTATATTTTTGTTAACTTTTTCCTGATGAGATTTATTTTGTAATGTATATCAACTTGCTGATTCTGGTAAGGTAGAAAAAGGTAGAAAAGTATCCACATAAACCAGTTTTCCCGTATCGATATTAAAAGTTATTCTATCTCGGTCTATTTGTAGAATATCGTTACGTAGTTTGACTGAATGATTTTGTTTTCTTAATTCGAAATAAATCGGTAATAAGTTTTTTCTTCTTTTACGTGAGTCCTTAGTAAGGTCTGGTGCGATTTGGATGTTTCCCCAGTTTTCCAATAATTTTTGTTGTTTCTTTGATATGAAGGAATTAAAAATCTGATCACGGGTCTGTTTATTACTGAGTGATAATCTGATAACAGGATTCGTTGATTTGGTTAATTGAGTTATATCAAGAATATCTTCCTGGAGTACTTTGTGCAGGTTTAATGAAGAGTTAATAAATTTAAGAATTTCTGATTTGGAGATACTATTTGACGTGGGATAATTATATATTATTATATTATTATAGTGATGGTCGTTGATCAGGGTGTCCATTTTATACTGTATCAGTTCCTTTCCTGATTTTAAATTGTCGATTTGTAGTTTTAGATTTTCAATTTGACTGTCCATTCTTTGAAATTGTATTTTATTCTCACGTATAGTTTCATGGATTAAATTCAAATCTTCTTTTATAGATTCCATTTGGGTAGATAGTTTATTATTAGAAGTATTAATAAGTTCCGAAATTTTGTACCATAGATCTGTTGTTAGAGTGTCATTCGAATTTGTCGAAGATGATGGATGGATTATATTGGACTCACCTGGTGAATTCTGTAGTCTTTGTGGAGTTGTATCCATATGCTGGTTGTTGATTTCTAAGGCTGGTTCTTGTGATTCTTTGTCCATTAATAGATTAAAATCCGTTATAAGTTTGGAGTTGGATGCACCTGATTGAGACTTTTTACTTTCCGGTTTGGTTCTGTTAAGCGGAGGTCTACCTCGTTTAACTGGTGAACGCTGCATATTTATTAATTGTTAATATTTCTTCGAGAACGATGATTTCTATACAGTTTTAGTAATTTTTGGTTAATAAGATTAGAGAAATACAGTAGTTTCTTAACACTTGTTGAACCACAACGCAAAAGTCACCAACACCTCCCACTGTCGAGCCACGCCCCCAAGTTCACTTATAATTAAAATAGTTTGAATGAAGAATTTAATCTATTGGTAATATATAATTATACTTCAGCAGCTTCAAAATCTACAGAGAAAACAATAAGTTTGTTTATTTTCTTTTTTTAGATTTTAAAGTTAGATTATTATATCTCATATGATGAATTTTACAAGTGTTAACTGTTTTAATTTTTAAAGTATTAATTGTGATTAATTCCTTAATGTGTTTGTATTTTTTTTCTTCATAAATGCATTGAAGTTTTATAGTTTTACTATGTTTAAAAATATTTCTTGATCCTATATTGACATTAATTTTTTATGTTTAGTTAGGAGAAATTTTAGAAAATAAACTCTGCATAGACTATGCATCTGATGAAGCAGAATCTGAAGAGACTTCAGAAGAATCTGTTTCAAGTTTTATTGATAAATCAGAAGAA
Source organism: Centruroides vittatus (assembly GCF_030686945.1). Taxonomy (NCBI): domain Eukaryota; kingdom Metazoa; phylum Arthropoda; class Arachnida; order Scorpiones; family Buthidae; genus Centruroides; species Centruroides vittatus. The sequence continues at coordinate 629,705 of NW_027122722.1, read as the reverse complement.
GAATTAGTAGTGATGAATGAAGCAGTCCAAGCACAAGAAACACAAATAGATATTGATATACCTAAAGATAATTCAGAAGCATCAATTGAATTAATGCAGAAAAATGATGAGGCACTTACAGAAAATGAAAATAGTTTAGTTGAAGCAGCAGAAGTTGAGGAAAATACTTCAGAAAGTATTGAAAATATTAATGATACATCAAATATTGTTGATGGTTCTAAAACTGAAGAAATAAATAATGAAATATGTGAAGAAATAGCTTCACAGTTAATAGATAATGAAATGTATAAAACAAATGAAACAGAAGTGAAATCAGTTTTAGAAGATGAAACACAATCAACAACTTACTCTGTTTCTTATGATACAGAACAACAGCTACCAGAAGATACTCAGCAATCATTGGATGAAATTTTACTAGTAAATACAGAGATGGAAGAGAAGGTTTTTTCTGAAGAAAATGAAGTATCGTCATCTTCAGAAACTGTATTGAATGATACTGAAAATGTTTTATCTGATGAACTTATTAGAAATAATAATAATAATAATGAATCATCTCAGGATAGTAAAATCTCTTCTTGTGAAAATCAGCCAAATGATATGGATTTACTAGAAAAGGACAGTTCATTAACAACAAATTCTGCAGCTACAGATGAGAATGAAGAAATTGATTTGAATATATGTGATCGTTATTTGGAGTTCTATCAAAATGGAGACATTTATTCAATTAAAACAAATAAAGATAAAAACACATTACTAAAAAACGAAACCTCAAAATATTTAAATGAATTGTCATTTGGAAATTTTTCTTCTCAGTGTTCAAACAACTTTAAAGGTAGTGATATTAAAATAACTACCAGAAGTGGCCAACGGTCATCATCATGTCCACGTCAGCTTCCAAGTATAGTTTCAAAGTTATCAGATAAAATGTAAGTAATTACTGTTACTTCATCTAAATTATACATATACAGTAGAGAGTTGTTAATCTGAATCAATTGGGGACTGGGGTTGTTCGGATTAGTGATTTGTTCGGATAACCAATTGTGTACGAAAAAATATATTAACCTGTCCGATGTTCAAATTTTTCTTCACTGCGTGTCTCTTCTTGTTGAATTTTTCTCTGTTGCGTGTCGCTTCGTGTTGAATTTTCGTCAATTTTAAGCCTAACAAAAATTTTTATAATAATAATCGAGGCTATTGTATTGTTAAAAATTATTTCTTTATTTTGTACAAACAAAATAAATATATTGAAGAATATAAAAACATGAAAATTATACTTTAGAAGTAAATCTAGTATCCAAAACGTTCGATTTAGCACAGCACAGTCCGACTGAAAATCGTTCAGATAACCGGCGATTTGATAACGGGGTTCGGATTAACAACTCTCTACTGTAATAAAAGAAACATGCATTATTTACAAGTATTCAGATATTTACTCATTGCCTAGGTTTAATCTTCTTAAATTGGTATTAATAATAATGAACTATTAATTTCAGACTATTTAAAATTAATTATATTTATTATAGTAGAATCTGTTTATTGTAATCTTCTTGGGACTCTGCTATACTGATAACAGTGACTGAATAACATTACAGGGTGACAATAATTAACTTGTACAAAATTTGTAGCAATGCTGCACCTGAACTTTTTTACTGTCACCAATTTACATACTATTGTTTAATTCTCCATGATTTCCTGCCCGTGTAGATGTACTTTCGATGTAATAAGGGTTAGTTCTTTATTTTTTTAATGGTGTCGAACAAATGTTGTGCAATTTTGGAGCTATTCCGGCAAGGAAAGCATCAATGTGAAATTGTTCATCTGCTCAGTGTTCCAAAAATGACAGTCTCAGATGCAGTTCGGCGATTCAAGGAGCTTGGCCACAATGGTGACTGTCCCGGACGTGGAAGAAAGCGCACTGTCAACACGTCTAGGAACCGCAAGATCATCACAAAGCGAGTTGACTGACATGCGAAGGTCTCCATGAGAAAAATTGCTCGTGAGATCAGAATCAATCGCAAATTGGTGCGGTTAATGGCAAAAAAAGAACTCGTACTCAAGCCCTACAAGTTCCAAAAGGTTCAGCTCCTCACTGATGAAAACAAGTGTGTGAGACTCCAAAGATCCCGTTAACTCAAGTGTTGGGCCGCAGATCGACAATGGGAGTGCATTCTCTTCACAGACGAGAAGCTTTTCTCTGTACAACCATCAAAACAACAGGAACTGGTCCGTGGGGGCTCTTGGATGCTCAGCCGTCATCGAACATCACAAAATCTAATGTCAGTCATGGTTTGGGGCGGAATTTGTGCGAGCGGCAAGACACCCCTTGTTTTCGTCGATCAAGGGGCCAAAATCAATCAAGATGTGTACCACCGTAACATTCTCAAGGCTGTGGTACTTCTGTGGGCTCAGCAGCATTTTGGCAGTGCGAAATGGACGTTTCAGCAGGACTCGCCGCCGACACAGAGGGCGAAGAAGACTCAGGAGTGTGCAAGGCTCATTTTCCCAATTTCATCTCGTCTGCGGAATGGCCACCGTACTTGCCGAATCTGAACCCAATGGACTACAGTGTCGTGGTCCATTTTGGAGGCCAGGGCCTGTTCTAAGTGCCATGAAAGTTTGGAGTCGCTGAAGCAATCCTTGCGCTGGGAGTGAGACAAACTGTCTCCAGAAGAGTGCGGCCCATCGCTGAGAATTTCAAAATGCGTTAGGGGCTCTGCATGAAAGCAAAAGGAGGCCACTTTGAAACTGGCTGAATATCTGATTAATACGTAAAGTACTGTCACTGTTATATGCTGTTGTTTCGCTAATTTTCATTTCTTTAATAAATTTACGATACAAAAAACTTGTACGGGTTAATTATTGTCACCCTGTAAGTGGAGTAAGTGAATAGGACTAAAAGTATTGGAAATTCTGATCTTTATTGATCCTGACATTAGAAACATATGTTAAAACAGCTAAAAATTGTATAGCTTAAAGGTTACTATTAATAATAATAATTATAATAAATAAAACTATCCAGTATTGTTACCTGCTGTTTTTGCAACATCAACAAGTTTAACAGCAGTTAGCATAAGTTGAAGTGAGAAATGTTAAATTGTTATACAGTAGAGCATCGATTATCCGACTTAATTGGGGACTGGGGTTGGTCGTATAACCAAAAAGTATGAAAAAATTCATTATTAGTATAGTGTATTAAACCTGGTTTAAATACTAGCCTCCCTTTCATCGTCGAGCCAGTGCTGCCAGCTAAAACATGCAAAATTTAACAAAAATAATATTAAAGTAACCAAGACACAACCAAATATTGTAGCGCCACATCACTAGCGGACATTTGAATTTGTTGACTAGAATGCAGTTGGTTAACCGGTAAGTCAACCAATCGGGGGTCGGATAATCAATGCTCTACTGTATTTGCAAACATTTTCGCTTAAAATGATAAACATTTAATGTTTGAAACACTAGCCTGATAATGACATTTTTAAATTGGTGATAGTGATAACTATAACTGAGTTCTGATTACAAATCAAGTGAAGTTTTAAAAGTGTGTTTCAATTTATGATAATTAGCATGTCTCAAAATACTGTATATAACATTAAAATGATTCATTACAATAGGCAGATTCTATTGCATACAAATATGTCTAAAATAACTGATCATTTTCTTATATTGCAAAATATATTTTTACAAAAACATGATTGAAAATTGCATTTAGCTAGTATTTAAAATTTATTTCTGGAACATGTACAGTAATTCTGGATAATGTACATAATAAGTAATGTACAGTAAATGTGTGATTCTGGTGTGGACATGCAATACTTTATTTCGCTGCAAACACATTTTGATGAATATCTATTTAATTTTAAAAAAATAACAACATGAACTATGAAAGTAATGCTTCTAGTTGTTTTCCAGAAAACTATTTTAGTTAGGGAAATAAAACTCAAATTATATCACCAATTACGTGTTTGTTGAATTGCCTTTATTTTTCTACATATTTTTCTTCATGTTCTATACATCTTTCTGATGTTAAACAAAGATTCTGTATCTTCTTTCATAAAAGCTATTATCCACTCTGATTGAGTCACTTTCTGACTGGTGATTTTGCTTTTTCATTATGGAGAGGTATGTCATTAACAAAGTCCATTCTTTATCAGACCAAAGAGGTGGAAGTCTGATGAAGATATTGGGTTGTTTAGAGAGTAATTTCATTTTTTCATTACTAGAGGAATTAGTTGTATTTTTACCAGCCAATTTCATTTTAAACCACATTTTCATTATATATTTTGACAACTGACATTTTAAGGCTTATTTGTAAAAAATTTTGTTTGATTCTGTACAATTTTTTTTTGGTGTCCCATCAAATATGGAAAATCGGAAGCATCATTTTTGGCATATTTTGCTTTTTTATTGCCAAAAAAATAAAAAGGCTGTTCAAGCAAGAAAAAAATTGTGGTACAGTACATGTATGGAGATGATGTGTTGAGAGAAAGTGCCAAAACTGGTTCACAAAAGTTTGTTCTGGCAATTTCAATATTGAAGATGCACCATGTTCTGGATGGCCATTTGAAGCTAATGAAAACAAAATAAAGGTACTGATTGAAGCAAACTGCCGAATAACAACATGTAAAATCACTAAGAGATTAAATTTGTTGAAATGAACTGTTTATGATTACTTGAAACGAATTGGTTTCATTTCAAAGCTTGATATATGGATTCCACATGTTCTTAAAGAGAGATGCTCTCTTTAGTAAGATTTTAAGGAAATCTTGTTTTTTTTTTTTTTTTTGATCTTTCACTAGACAATTTCACAATTGATTCGAAAGTGTACTGCCATCGAGTAAACAGATTGAGTAATATCATCAAACAGACAGAAAAGACCAGAATTGATCAACAAGAAAGGTGTAGTGTGATGATGCCAAATTTCACAAAAGTTTGGTAACTGGTCAGAAACTGTTACAGCCTGGATGGGATGTACGACCACACTCACCATATTTGCATATCTGGAACTCTTGGATTATTACTCGTTCCGGTGTTTACAAAATTTTTTAAACAGTTAAAACATTTACTTCAAATGAGGATGTCAAAAATCACTTGGATCAGTTTTTTGTAAGCAAAGATCAAAACTTTTATGAATGTGGAATCATGCTACTACCAGAGAGATGGCAACAGGTATTTGACCAGAATGGTCAATATATAATTCAATAAAATATTTATATATTATAAGAAAATTGTTTTTTTTCCCATGAAAAAAAAATGAAATTACTCTCCAAACACCCAAATAGGTTAGGATTGAAAAGAATGTTTGACAAGACAGTTCATTCCAAATTTTTGTTGCATTCAGACATCAGAATTTTATGCTGATGATTACTTCGGTAAATTCCAATTTATTGAAGGTATTATTGGTTTCAATAATAAACGTTTGATTGACTATTTTAATGAAGCAGTGCTGTTCAGTTCTCATACATAATGATGCCAGTTTTATTTATTTTGATGATAAAATTGGAAATTTTCTGTAGCAGTTAATTACAATCTAAGTATTTGAACTGTTTTATAATTCAGGTGAACAGTTATACAATTACAGAACAGAACTTACAGTAGTTAGTTATAATTTCTGCAGTTTGTGTCCTGATGAATTTCTTTTTTATTAAAGGAATGGAAAAATAAGAAAACGTAGAAATAGTGCAGATTCTGGAATATCTCCTGAAACGGCATCACCTTTAAAACTAAGAAAAACCCAAGAAAATATCAGGTTAGTAGTAGAATTCAATATCTTTTTAATTTTGTTATTATTCTCAGAAATGTAGTTTAGAATATATTTTTCTAAAATATAGAGAATAACAAATTATCCTTTTAAGATATGTTGACAACTATTTGAATAATCCTATTATATATAAAGTCAATAATAATAATCTGTTAATTTTATACTTTAATTGAATATCTCTGATCAAAGTAAAAAAAAAAATCTTGCACCACTGTTCTTAAAAACAAAAATTTATTAGAACTATTTTCTTATAAAAGCCTGATAACAAAAACTCCTGATCAACATGTAATATTGAAAAATTGTATATATATATAATATAACATAATATATCAACATGTAATATTGTAAAAATTTATATATATATAATATAAACATTTAATCATTAAAAATTATTTGTTTGGAGTAGTGATGCCTAAACTACAGCTCCTGGTCCAAATCCAGCTTATACACACATTTAGTACATCATTTATAAATGATAGAAATAGGTCTACTTTTTGTATATATGAAATATAAACAAAATATTTGTGGTCTGCTTACCTATAACTTATATGCAATTTGGACTGCCACTCAAAGTTTGGGCACCAGCATATAGAATGCAAATACAAAGGATTCACCCATAATTAATGCTTTCTCAGAATGAAATAAGTAAAATAAATATTCAGTTTTACACACTTTACCATTTAATTAAAGGTGAATTAAAATATTAAGAACTGAAGCATTTTGAAAGTTATTTTTTTAACAGTGAATAAAGATTTGTCAATAGATCTAAAACCAATGGTTGTGGAGTCAATATGCAAAATCTCTGATTCTGGCTCACCATTTTAAAATTTTTGTACCACAATTTTTAAATCCTTTATAAAAATTCAATATGTATTAATATTGGTAACCCTACTAAAATGGTAAACAGTACCATAAGATATTTCAACACCATTTTAATTATCATACTGCTTCTTAGGTTTGTAAGTTATATATAAATGCTGATTTATACTTCAAGGATTAAGTTTATACTGAGGTTGGAGTTGGTACATTTTTACTAATTCTGATACAAAGTTGTTTTTGATTCTGACTACAGCCTGAGCTTGAACAAACCTCCTTCATTATTTGATTAAACTATATATTATTGAATAATACATGCTTTATGTTTTTAAATAATCATAGAAAGATAATTAATAATTTAAAACTTAATACATTTTTTTTATGTAGTGATGATGAGTGCGAAAGTATAGGGAAGATTGAAAAATTCATAGAAATGACAAGCAAAGCCTCCTCGTCAGATTTTTTTGAAGACAAACCAAAGGAATCATTTACAAGGTTAATCATTAAGCAAATTTTATTAGCCCTTGCCTTAGTTATTGGTATTTGTATTCTTTCTTTTATTAATGAAAGAATAATACTATATTGGTGAGGATTAATTTTTTTAACATAAATCATTTTTAACTCATTTCAATCCTATCCAGATTATTTGTAAATTGATACAAAAACTTTTGATATATTTTGGGATGTTTGTGACAGCATTTTGTGTAAGAATGGTTTTAGAATTTACTGTGTAGCTGTGATATATTTTCCATATATTTTTATTTTTGCATTTAATACTTAAGTATATTTATAAAAGTAAAGCTTCTCACAATTATCATATTATATATACTTATTGTTTAAAATTTGGATACTAACAAATACAAAGTTGAATGAAAGAATAGATTTTAATTTTAAAATTTTACTGTTGTTATAATGAAATATTTTCAAAGAAGTGCAATCATCTCTTAATAATGATAAAATTTTGAAATTTCAACAATATTTGAGCTATTCACAGGCCAAATCGATTAACTCCATTTGTAAATCCTTAATATAATCCTTATTATTTTTGCATTTTTCGCATAACTAATTTTATATATCGTTACATTAAAGCTATGCTTTAATATAACAGTATAAAAAGATACATTCTACAATGTTTATTTAAATTTAAAGTTTAAAAGAATATAAATTATTTTTTAAATTCATCAATTTTTATACTTTTTGTTTTATGGAGTTAATCGACTTGGCAAGTGAGTGGCTCATTTAATAAGAATATTAATTTTTTTTTTTTTGGAAAATAATCATTATAAGATTATTCTGCTATATTTAAGACCAATTTTGCCAATTTTTAATGCTGCTTTTTCATAAATATTACATCAATCAGATTGTCATTTAAGCACACAAACAAATTTCAGCAAGATTACAAGAAAATAAAAATGTTTAGAAATAAAACATCCAACTAAGAAATATGCAGTGACTTTTATGTAAAGGCTTGATTTCTCCAAATTTTAAAAAAAGGTAAAGATTAAAGGATCATCATTAGAAAATCAAGGTTGTATATGATTATTTTGAAAGGGTAAATTATAATAAAATTAAGTTTATTCAGTTTCTCATTAATTGCTTCAAAAATACATAAGAAGAAGAATGAGTGGTATATCATTGAATATTTAACAATTAGAATAAGTCTAAATTTAAAAGATTTTATCATAAACAAACATTGGGTGAAATAATTTTAATGAAATATCAAAAATTTGTAAAAATCATTATTGTTACCTGAAGTGATTTTCATTATAAAGAATTGAAAAACTTTTCTTTCATTTCTGCAAATTAAATTAATTTGTTTAATTTCTTAATTTTACATGTAATATTAGTTTTTAGTGACGAAAGCACCCAAACAGCAATCCTCATTAAAATCCAATAAACACAAATTTCCATGCCCAGAGCAGTATTGAAAGTTTTGAATTCAAACTGTAAACATTGTCTTAACATATTCTTATACCAGATTAAATATAATAATAAAAATTGGCAATATGAAGTGAATTAAATATAAATCACTAAACTGTTAATATATGCAAAAAAAAAAATTAGAAATGATTTAAATTATCATTTTAACTATATGTCTTTTTGGATGATTGCACTTTTTTGAAATGTATTAACTAGCAAAATGTTCAGCTGACAATATTTGAATTTAATTAGCAAAGATTTTTGTTAAATAGTAATAGACTGTTGTTATGTTCTCATGCTTGAAGTACAAAATGTCTTAAATTATTTTAGGAATACATTTAATTACTTCAAATGAAAGTAATTCTCATCATGTATATATTGTATATGATAATCTGTAAAAACAAGTCAAATTATTTTTTTAATATCAAGTTGATGCATCAGCCATATTTAATTTTTTTCATATTTTGTTAATTGGAATAGTTTTATGACAAAATACTTGACATTTTTTACTATCAGACTTACAAAAGATAATTTATTTATTTAAATGAAGGCCACAAGTTAAACTGTGCCATATTAATCATATGTCAACACCAAATTTTATACTTACAATTATAAGAAGAATGCTAAGTTCTAAATCTTTCACAAATGTAAAATTATGGTAGAAAAGTTTTTCTCTGTGCCCAATGAAGACCAATTTTGTCATAAAACTATATAAATTCGAAAAGGGTTTTGGAAAATTTTGTATACACAAACATCCTTGTATAAAAGATATAATAATTTGAACGTGCCATATTTTAAAAAATACGTTCCTAAATCTCTAAACCAAAGTGCCTTATTTTGAAACTGAAATCTCGTTTATTTATTAATCTAAAACCATAAAGGGTCACTTCTCTCATCAGGAAAGTTTGAAAAAATTTGTAAATTCGCTTATGTGCCAGAATACAAAAAAATTTTTACAACAAACTTTTTCCTGGAGAGTTTTTAAACTGAATGTCTTTACATCTACTGCATAAATTCCTCATGTGTGAGATAAATATTAAAAGTATTCAGCTACATAATAAAGTATATAATCCGTCATCCGATTAATTATAAAAAATATCATTTTATAAAGTCATTGCATAAATGTTCTCATTCTACATTAAAAGCTTTTGAAACTATCATCGATTTTACACGATTATGTTTCACATGTAATATTTTAAAACCGAAGTATTTTAATGTTAAAAAAAATCGCTATATTTATATCCGACTGCGTGTTTAGATATGTTATATACAGTATAAATGTATATAGTAGCAGATTTGTAAAAGCTATATCGTCTCTCATCTTGTAAATTATGTTGAAAATTTCGGCGATTTGCATTTCGGTATATCGAAATTTCTCTTAAACGAGGGAATGTTTTCGATACTGATTTCGGACTGTTTTGCCAAATAAAAATAATCGTCTGATTTTACGAAGCGAAATATTTGTCACAACTTTCATATATGGTGGTTAGAGAAACAGCATATGTATGTTTCCATAACCTCGATATAGCGAAATTGTGACGACGAAATGCTTTTTATCATCATTGCAATCTCTTATTTTGTCTTTCGCGAAATTTCTGATATACTTTCGAAGAAATAATTTTTAGTGTAATCTATTGACCAGTTGTACCGTACAGTACCTCTTACTATGTCAGTTTAAATTGTAACCTCTATAAGCCGATTGTAATGTCTAAACTCTAAACTTTATATTTCTAATGCCCGTGCCATTCCTATAATTTCTTATCGACATATACTTTGTGCTTGAATACAGTATGAAAATACTATGGATCATTACAGGAAAAGGAGAGAGCGATATTTTTTTATGACTGCTGCTGTATGTAATTTAATGCGTTATTATCCATATATTACCTTATTTTTGTACCCTGTATAATAATGCAAAGTGCAAATTGTCGCATTAATTTTTATACGGACGGATATTGTATGAATTCGTTTAATTAACAAAACTATATGTATATTTAGTATATTGTAGAAAGAATGTATCTGCAACCCGTTATCCATCCATCGCATAATAAATTCGACAGTTTTTATAAATAAAAGTACAAAAGTTATTTTACATCTATTTGATTTTACTCTTTATTCGAGTGAAGTCCGTCTCTCCGCCACCGTGTTTCCATTCTGATCGTGTAATCTATGAATCGTAGTTACCCGACAGTCACTACCACCGGGATTTCCCCAGTACCCAGTCTTCTCACTCAAAAATTTCCTTTTAATCTTAGCTTCCCATTTCTCTCCATTCATTACATCTTTACCTCCTAGTCCTGGCGGCGTGTTCACGCTTTCCAGAATCTTCTTCCTCCATCTTATCCTTTGTCGACTTTTCTCCTCCTGCCTTTGATTTCCAATTCATGATCACTTTCGGTGTTTCCTCTTCCCTGTGATCCTGTGATTTATATTACACTAATCGTAGCGTAATATAAATCGTAAACAATCATTAACTCAAACTGCTCTCTTTTCTTGGAAATTATAGGGGAACACGACAAGAGATTAATTGGATTTCTTCATCACTTGAATGTGCACATTTTCATGATATCTACAAGAATGTGAAACGGTTCGGAGGATGTTCATCTTGCACCGAAGTCATCTCGTTCTTCATGCATCATTATCAGTTGTATCTTAGGACAATTCAGAGTGTAAGATAATACACAAATCAAATTCCTTTGATCTAAACGCTAGTAAACATTCGTCTGATCTTTGTTCTCCAGGAAAAGGACTATTAAATAAGCTTTAAATGTTATTAGTGTAGATTTTCCTCCGAAAATCAATTACACATAAATTAGATACGAGATGATTAATTTAATCTTTTAATATTTTTTAATCTCGACCAATTTAAAATAGCCGAAGAAAAGACATTACGTCATAATCTCCAATAGGACAAAATGAAATAAACTTTCGTACGTAGAGTGCCTTTATAGAACGGGCTCAATACCCTACTACGTTCTTTTCTTCCTGTTCTACACGATTATAATTAAGTGGGGTGATAGGATCCTTCTTGGTATTACCATTATGTAAACTTTCGTAGTTTTGTTATTTGAAATTACATTTTGGAAATTTCCAATACACTCTGAATGACATATACAATGTGTATATATTCTTTTTCTTCCAGGTCGAAGACGTAGCCTGACGTTGCCGGGGTCGGTCCTCGAAGCCTTTTCGGGAAGAGGTAGAGTGAGTGACGAATTTCCGGACCGGAAGTCGTCGGTTGACCGCAGTCGAATATCGACGAAGCTATTTTGTACCGTGTTGTTTTTTTTTATTGCTGTTGTGGAGTTGTAAAGTCTTTTTTATAAATAAAAATGGCGAGGATCGTCGTTGCCTCTTCCCGAAAAGGCTTTCTATTTGTTTTGTCTTCACGATGCTTTTTTAATTGGAACGAAATGTCCGGCTCGCGTCGACCCGTTCTAACTCTCTCTCTCTCTCTCGGTATACACGTGACGTCATTTCCTAGATTTGGAGTTTTTTAGGAAGTGACGTTTGCCTGCACAGTCCTCGGAAGAAAAAGGAATTATTATTATTTCTCTTCCTCTGTCAGACTCTACGCCAGTTACACTTCTTGGCAAATTCGAAGCACATTTCCGTGTCTTCAATTTTTATTCTAATTTTTGCTATTCGTTCAAAACCTTAATCCATATTTTTAAATTTGTTCTGTATAAGGAGGAGCTCTGCAATCTACAGTATGAATAAAATGATGATTATATTCATTAATTGAAGACAAAAATTAGTTTTGAAATACAAAATTCAATGCTTAATTAATGCGTAGACGTATATTTCGGAAACTGAATCGTTAGTCATGACGTACTCGATAATAATATCTTCTTCATTTATATTTAACTTTACATGACACGTGTTTAGAAAATCGAGCGCGCACACTGAAGTTAATGATATTCGTTTGATTGGATAAGTATAATATGAAGTTAAGACTATTTACAAAAATTTTTACATTTTCGAGTCTATTTTTTAATCCTTTATTCTACTCCAGAAGTAACAATCACTATGGTTAAAGAACGAACTTCTTTTACAAAGGTAAAAATAGGTAAAAATTCACAAAGTAAAAACGATCCAGTGTCAGCCTTTTATTAGAGGTTCTGACACCTTTCACTAAAATACAAAGAATTCTCACCATATTATCCTTTTCCAATTTAACTGCTTCAAGCCCTCTGGTGGTAGATACGAGTTTTTCACATTAATTTGCATATAGTACAATTTCCAATGTTAACTCAGGATATCATTTCTTCTAAATATGAAGTTAAGACTATTTACAAAGATTTTTACATTTTCGAGTCTATCTTGAAGCAGTTAAATTGGAAAAGGATAATATGGTGAGAAGAATTCTTTGTATTTTAGTGAAAGGTGTCAGAACCTCTAATAAAAGGCTGACACTGGATCGTTTTTACTTTGTGAATTTTTACCTATTTTTACCTTTGTAAAAGAAGTTCGTTCTTTAACCATAGTGACTGTTACTTCTGGAGTAGAATAAAGGATTAAAAGATAGACTCGAAAATGTAAAAATTTTTGTAAATAGTCTTAACTCAGGATAACTTCATATTTAGACGAAATGATAACATTGGAAATTGGATAAAGTATGTTAGTAGATGCTGGTTTGCCTCTATTATTTCGAAATTAACAATAAGCTAATGGTAATGTTAAGCAATTAAAACAAACAAACGAGTGTTTACTGAAATCTGTAACAAACAATTATATTTGAAAGTTTTTCAGTAACAATAAGAGTGCTGGCGAATGTCAAGACATCATTTTTCTGTTTACAAACAAGAAAATGTTTTAATTCAAAGCAGCCCAAGGTGTGGTTTGAATTAAAACTATTGATGACAAGTTATACATATGTCAAATTAATATGTTGCCAACTAAAAAGGGACATGTAGTCCCATTCAGCAGCTTTTGGTCTCTGAATAACGTCACTTCCTGTCAATCAATAATTTTTCGTTGGCCAATAAAGTATCTTAAGTGCGTTTCTATTGAATAGAACGGGTTTACCAGTAGTCTAGTTACTTCCAAGCTCCAAATCACTAAAAATTGTTTGAAATACCCGTTTAGGCAGGGTGAGCCAAAAAGTCCCTTGAACTTTTCCATTTAAGAAGTACTGAAGAAATACATATTAGTTAATGTAGTTACACAAGAAGTCATGCATGCATGACTTCTTGTGACTTGTGAGCGAGACTTGTGACTAATGAGTAAAGTAAAAGTTCCAATGACAAAGTTAATCATTTAATTAGTTTAAAACCTTTTTCTGCGTTTGAATAAATACATTTAGGATTGCATAATTTGCAACTTTAAATTTATGAGTAAAAGTGATTTCGTTTTATGACTTCATGATCACGTAAAGCTAGGAGACTACTAGCAAGTACTTGGCTTTACTGAAATAGTGAGCAGACACGAGATAGTGGATAATGTAATACAATATATATAATAATACATAAATTAGACACCGAATGGGAAAGAAGATAGAGGCACTAGCCAGTTGCACTGGAGAATTCATGTTCGAGTCTTGATTGGGTTCGGAAATTGTCATAAGCAAGTTGATGTGTGTTTCAAGCTCGACTTTCGTCACTCTGAAATGAGTAGTATTGAATTAATATTTTTTTGTGGAATAGACTGAAGAGAGGTGCGTGTGTGTATATATACATACATACACGCACGAATGCATTTCATAAAGTACACAGATGTACAGGAAGTATCTGTCTCGAGAGAGACTAGAATTGAAATATTTTTATCCGATTTAAATTTAAGGAAGATTATTTGAAGATTTTTGTGGTAAGTTTTATTACGTAGTAAACTTTTTCAATACAAAATAAGTATATACAGAAAGCGTAGATGGAATTTTGAACGTAATAATAATACAGTAGACCCGCGGTAATCCGGCGCTCCCTATAATCCGACATGCCTATAACATTTTGCATGCACCATAAATTTATTTGTTTATCCATTTTCAAATTAAGTTCATACATATGTACAGTACCTTGGAAATACAGTACATATCAATATGTTTAGTTATTATTTTTTTGCAAGTGCTATAGCGTTAGTGACGTTAATTTTATAATAAACCCTATGCTATCTATTGTGTTGTTTAATTCACTAAGTCCAATATTGTATGTTATGTAGTACATATAGATTTGATCTTACCATTTTAATAAGTATGTAATTTGTCGGATTACAAGGTACTCCTTTTCAAAAAGTTTCGGACTACAAGGGCACGGTGGCAGTACTCTATAGTCCGACAAATTCGATCATCCGACACCGCCTTGCAAAACGTTTGTCGGGGGTGTACTATAGATTACTCCCTATGGAATTTCAGGACTTTGATTATATATTTGAACTCAGGGGACCGAGACGAGTTCAACGGTACTCTAATTTTGGACCGGAGACGAAAAATAAAGAAGTTATCACACTTTTTAAGTTACCATACTTTTATAATGCTCTCATGCAGACGGCACCGTAGTAGCTAGTATTGCCATCTTGCGGTAAAGTCTGCAAACCGTGACGTCGGACTACGGTCATCTCCCGGAGCGTTAAACACGCGATACGAGAGCGGAGAGAGCGACGCGACTTCCGATCATCGCGCGATCGCCATTTCGGTTAATGTTACTTATGGCAGCGAACATGGCGGCCCGACTGACCTCTCGTATGGGCGCCACCACACGCCGCCATGTGCTAAACTAGTGATCGATTCACGGTAGTTCTTGAACAAAGTAAAAAAGGGGGGAAACGTCTACTAAAGGCAATTTTAACGACAAGCGACGGGACTCCCGATCGCGATAGCCAGGCCGACTTAGCGGAGAGCGACGCGACTCCCTATCATCGCGCGATCGCCGGAAAAAAAGTATGATAACTTTTTTATTTTTCGTCTCCGGTCCAAAAGTAGAGTACCGTTGAACTCGTCTCGGTCTCCTGAGTTCAGATATATAACCAAACACGAAATTCCATAGGGAGTAATCTATAGTATACCCTTTGTCGGATTACCGCGGGTCTATTGTACTAAAATTGTTACGCTAAACTGTACAGGCAGAAATCTCGCGAATAATAATAATGCCTACATACGATGATTTATGCAAAAATCTTGCACAAGATAGTGATGGCGATGCAACGTCACACCACGTATATGAAAAATAACTAACCACTTTCACTCAATCATCTTTCGATTATTGTAGCAAAATACTTTGCAAAACTACCAAATAAAATTACAGTGATACCTCGGTTTTCGTCGATAATCTGTCCGAAAACAATTGCGAAATCCGAAACCGACGAAAACCGAGGCAATTATTTCCATATGAATCAACAGAAATCGAATTAATTCGTTCTAGACAATCCAAAATACACCAAAAACACATTTTATAGAGAATATAGTGTTTAATACTAAAAACAATAAATTAATATAAAATGAATATAAATGACTTATGTAACGAATAAATGAACATTTAACATGAGATTTGAAGGGCTGCTGGCTCTGGAAACTTTCTTTGGTTCCATAATGGAGCTAAAAGGAAAGGAAAGCAATGGAATTGTTTGGCTAGACGTGCGGGGTAATTCTCACACGACGAGAAACAACGCCACACTGAGTAGGAAAACGCGTAGGTCGCCATTTGTTTTCGCAAAATTAGTAGCGAGGTCACGTGGGAACGCCGACGAAAACCGAGACAAATTTTTTGCGGAAAAAATGAAAACCGAGGTATTACTGTAGTTCTAAGTCGTTCCCTCTGATCCTTGTGTCGTTGGAAGTCTCATTTACGGCTTGTGTAACATATCGCGATCAACATGATTTAGCATAATATGCTAAATACAGTATATAATAATTGCACTGTATATCATACAGTAAAACCGCTATTAGGGATTGCAAGTTTCCTGGCCTTTTTATTACAGATAATTTTGACTGGGAAATTCCCGATTTCCCGGTGGGCCGTTTATTTATAAGAAGTCTTATTCTAATCCAGGCCGTGGCGGCCCATTCGAACCGACGTTCGGAGACCACAGCGTGCATTTTGTAACTTCAAATTTGAAAATAGCATCGCAACTTGAGTGGTAGACTGTCACGATGGGGACCTGTATATTAAATGCTCGGCACTGTCCGGGCTCGAAGAAAATTTAGCGGCTTATAGTGGTTCCTACCCATGTTACTAACAAAAATAAAATTGTTTAAGATCGCTTTTTATTAATGAAGAAACATTCTACGTAATTTTTCAAAGAAATTGCAAAAGAGGCTTGCTCTAACCCGGGCTCCGTTGCAATTTTTTGCAGACAGAACAGGGTGTTCTCAGTCTGCGAAAAATTTAATTTTTAAAATGTTCCCACACGAAGCCACGTCGAGGCGACACCCATTTTTTTTTCTGGTTTTATTTTCCAGAAACTAATCCCGATTGCTAGACAATAACAATCGGAGAATAAAAATGAATATTTAGCGCTATTCAACTAATTCGGACAACTAAAATCTTTGGCGAAAGATACAATTATTATGCCAGTGAAATCAAATTTCCTTATTACTGAAGAAGAGGGATTCTGAACAAAGATTTGTCATTTTAAACTAATTATAGTGAAACGTGTAAACTGGACTCGCACGATACCGAATATTATTTCCGGTTTGGTAGGTTTCTGTTTTGACAGGTCTTACTGTAAAACACAGACTTATGTTAAAAATCGTAAGAATTAACGCCGAATTTAATCACTAGCAATGAATAAAATGTAAATTCTTCAAACTTTAAAGTAATATATTCTCACGTTATATATACAACACATTGAAATATATACCTGTAATTATAGAATATATAGTTAATTATAATAATACTCTAATATTTAATTACATACGAGGGGCGTTCAATAAGTAACGCCTTCATATTTATATATAAGCTCAGTGGTAAGATATCGAGCCGAAATCAAAACAATAACAAAGTTCAGTAATTCTAATTTAATTAACACACTTCATTTCTCTATAATCTCTCTTTGCGTTCGATACAGATGTGCAAATTCAAACTCGAATCTTTAGGATGCTCTCGGAAGCATTTCTTTGTGGCGGTTTGAACATCGTCAGAGGTTTTTTTTTGTTTTTTTAACTGTTTCCGCCCTGTGGGGCACTAAGAGGGCCTCTTACAGCAAGTCCATTATTGGTTCGGCCAGGCCCATAAATGGGGCGGCCGGGTGGTGAGAGACGTGTACCGACATATCTGGATGCACCACCCCCGAAAAATTCCTGGGGATTTTTCGACTCGTCCGGATCCGATCCCGGATCCCCCAGGGCGGCAGGCTGCTAACCTTGACCGCTCGGCCATCCAGCCACTACTGCAAGTGTTGTCAAGAACTTCAAACCCGAGTTTTAAGGCTCTTGAAGTTTTAAGGCCTTTAAGATTTTCGGAGCAGCTTTAGGATCCCGCTTTCACACTGCACATGCAGAATTTTGAAATTTGTAAATTTTAAATAATAAATGCATAATACGTATGTATTTATTATTTAAAATTAGATTAAATTTAAATAACTATATTATAGTTATCTAAATTTATAAAATGTATTCGTAGTTGCAACTATGTAAATTATTTATAACTAGAAGATGAGCCCGGTGTCGCTCGGGCAAAAAGTAACGATAGCGGAGATTAAGATTATTAGGTTATAGCCGATCTTACCCGTTTTCACCGGGTGCAAGAATTGGGTCCGCCTATTTCGAGACTAATTTGGAAATTTTTAGATTAGTCTAAAAATATGTTCGATTTCCTGCAAAAACGCAAAAACCCGCATCTAAAATTGTATAGTAGAAGTCAAGTTCCTCAGGTTAATCCCTAACCCTCTCCCCTCGGGAGAAAATTTCCAAAAATCCCTTCATGGTGTACCCTGTGTGCCAAATTTCAGCTTTCAACTCTTGACCGTTTGGGCTCTGAGCTCATTATTATCAACCGATCTCGATTATATTACTGTACAATATTAGATTATGGGGGGGACGCTGTTGACAGTGCTGGCTGCTGGCGTGTTTTTTTTTTTTTTTGCGAGTTACTGTTTCAAATTACAATTTGTTGTCTGCCATTAATTGATTTTATAGAAGATGTCTTTTTCTACTGTGATACTTTCTTTTTTAATTTTGTTCTTTTTGCTTGTTATTGGAGGAGTCGAACTTAACCCAGGCCCAATGTCTCGTACACCACCTTCTTCACCTCGCAATAAAGCTTCGTCTTTCCGCCGGTAAACGCCGTCGATCTCCAAGCGAACCAACGTTGAAATCATCTCGATTGGAGGACTATTTTGCATCGCATGATATACCTTCTCAACTACCTCAGAAGATTCTGTGTCTCCTCGAGGAACGTTTCGATACTATTCTATCGAAACTAGAGGAATTGTCGTCGAAATTTGACTGGTTGTCTAATTTACATAAGGAATACGACGAACGTCTGTCTCGCCTGGAAGGAGAAATTGCTGAACTTTCGTCCTTTAAAACTGTATGTATGGATAAACTTTCTCTTCAAAATTATTATATAGACTCTGTTCATAACGATTCGAAGAAGGATAATATCATTGTTTCTGGTTTGAGTGGCGATGACGAGGAAATAGTTAATAATGCTAATCGCTTTATTGAATTATTTAAAAGACAGAGCGGGGAGTCTATTCCTTTAGTTAATAGTTATCGAATATCGGGAACTCGACTTTTTTTGTTTAAACTCTGTAGTCAAGATGACAAAAGAGCTATCTTTAAAAACTTAAAGAAAATTCAGCAGGCGTCGCCATCATTCTCGTGCGTTAGAGTCTTTGACGATCTGTCATACAGATCAAGACTAAGGCGTAGAAAACTGTTGCCTTTTTTTGCGGAAGCAAAATCTTTGAAAATAAAAGTATTTCTGAAAGCCGACTGCCTGACTGTCAATGGTGACAGATTTACTTTTAATTTGGATACGAATGAACTACAGAAGATTGATACTTTTTTAGACAAACCCAGCCAAAAAGGTTAAGTGGAACAACTGCTAACGAGACAAATAAAACTTTGGAAATGAGGATATTGTCTTGGAATTGCCAAGGAACGCTGGACTTATCAGTGAATGACCAAGAGTTCATATATATATTGCAAAATTATTATTTAGTTGCTTTAAGTGAGACATGGTCATCTAATAGATTTTAATAAAATTTAGTTAATAATTACGTTAAAAGTATACGAACTCTATGACAAATTTCTAGTATTCACTAAAAGTGTTAATCAGAGTTATTAGCAATCAAATGTCGTACTATTTTATAGTACTTAAACACAAATATGCAAATTTTTAGAAGTGAAAGGGTCGCGGAGGAAGACAGCGCTATTACATTTATGAATGAATTCTAGTTTTCGAAAATGGGAGAATTAAATGTAAATATTCAAAACATTATAGCAGAATTTAAACGTTTATGTGATAATGTTTGGCCTACAGAAAATATTTGTAGGCCTAATATTTCAGACGTTCATAAACAGGTAGCCAAACTGCTTTTTAATGCATTTAGCGATATTTTTAGTAGTTATGTAAGTAGAGATGACGAAGAGTTTTGTCAAATGGAAAATAATAATTTGATTATAGATAGGCCTATTTCAGATAATAAAATAACACGTCTGCTTCTAGAGATAGAAATTGATAACGCAGACACTGACTGTGAATCGGGATATTCAGATGATGAAAAATTCGATAAGAATATAATCTCAACAAAACGAAAAGAAGAAATTCTTAACTTGCATAAGAAACACCCAAAATGGAAATTACACACATTACAGCGGAAAGGAGCTAAAGAATTAAAACGTTTTAGTGATTTATATAAATGGGAAAAACAATTTAAATCTCGAAAGCATAGAATTGAAACGTTAAAAATCATTAAAGAACATACTAAACAAATGTTTGACGAAGCTCGAGGCAGCTATAAAATTGTTAAAGGAAATCAATTAAAAATATGGGCATTACAGAAATTTCTTCAACTGAATAGTTCAATTAAGTTTACAGCTAGTGATTCTTGGGTTGCAAAATTTAAAAAAGAATATAGATTAGTATCTCGAAAGATTACAAAACTTGTAAATAAAACAGAAATAGTGAACGAAAAGGATATTTTAGTAAAAGCTGCGCAATTTCAAACAACAGTAAAAAATTTATTGCCATCTTATTCGCGTAACTTCATATTCAATACGGATCAGTGTGGTTTTTCATACGAAATGATTTCACCAAGAACACTTTTGTAAGTTCGCCGACCTTTAGGGGGGGATCGTTAATCCCGCGACAGGATAGTCTAGGGTCGTTCGCGTGTGGGTGTGAGGGAGGTGACACAGACAATAAGTGTCTCACAAAGAAACCCGTTTATTTAAACATAAAACAACTCACACTATGCACAGATCGTTACAAAGGTAAACGTTCGAACGTTTTTGTGCCGATGTGTTTCCTATCGTCGCTCGATAGAAGGCCCCGGGGCAGCGGCTGGTGCAGCGACTCGTCGGTTGGCGTCGGCGGACCTTTCGATGGACACCTTGGAACACCTCTTGTCTCCCTTGAAACCTCTCGGAAAAAGTCTCTTGTCTTTCCAATTCGGCGATTACTTCAATCTCCCTTTTTCGTATTGTTCATGTTGATTGGCTCCACGTCCTTCCTTTCTCTCTTCTCGATTGGTCCCTCGCTTGTTTCCAAGCGAAAAACGACCCCTGTTCGAGTCACGAGAAAGAACCACCTCGACAAATCTACTTGACACCCTCCGTTTACTCAGGTTGGAAAGAATTGATGGAACTTTGAAACTTGCGCTCATATTTTCCCCATTGTTGTCTAGTCTGAGAGATTTTTGAAATTTAATGCTTCGATATGAAGTTCCTTTTTATAATTAACTTTTCCCTTTTTCCTAATTTTAATGATCTAAATTTCGTATACGAGCGACTTGTCAAAGGTCCATCTATACTGGAGGACATTCGTCTACAATCATTACTCATTACAATTATTGCGTTTTATTTTACATTAGGCTCTTTTTGTCTTTCGACATCTTTCTCCTTTTTTTTCATGCGTCGCGGTTTCAAATGACTAACGCGTCAAATCCGATCTTTGATCGGTTTTTGTCCCTTGTAACAATGGACGATTTTCTACATTCGTTTTAACAATCTTCTAATATAAATAATTAATGTTAACCCGTTTTTGGGACTTCACACTTTCATATAAAGGAAAAAAAACACTATTAGATTTGCACATTTTCCAAGTAATAAAGTTACGCATTCCTACACTATCCAATATTTAATTAATGCTAACGGACTAGTTATAGGTAATGTATTTATTTGCTTACAAGAGGCTCGTGGAACCTTTGGACGTAGAGTTCAAGCATCGCTGTTCAATGCCCCAAACGTAACTGTTACAGCTAGCTCATCTGGCAAATTATCTACAGCAATTATTACAAACTATGTAAAAGACGTATTATCTCCAAATATAACAGAAAACTCTTTATTAATAATTGACTCGTGGAGTGGACAAACAAATATTAATATTTATAATACAGTATTTCAAACATCTACAAATCAAGATTCATGCGAAATATTAATTATTCCACCAAAGTGTACGTCTATATGCCAACCTTTAGATGTCGGATTTCATAGACAATTAAAACTTTTAGCTAAAGAAATTTTAAATGCTATACAATTATTCTGTAATTGATTCTTCGATGAAATTGTTTTGGACAACTAGAAATGGCATTATAAAATTACATTCGATTCTTCATCATCAATTATCTGCGCCAACATTTAATAATTTGATTAAACATGCATGGTTCGCTTCTGGACTCATAAATGAAAAGTGTCAATTCTTAAATGTAAAACAAGTTTGTTTTTCTTTTTAAAACACTGACAGTTTAAATTGTGTCGAGAGTAATTGCGAAAATGTTCGATTTGTTAAATGTGCACGATGCTAACAGATTCTTTGTTTATTTTGCTTTGTTGAAAAATATCACGTAAATAGTTGCCCATCTAATAATTTGTGAATATAATAACTTTTAAATATATCTATTAAAATGTATTTATTTATTACGTTTCGATTGCTTTCTTTACATTTATTCTATCAATACTTTTATATTAAATTTCATTGTTAAACTAGTATATATATCTAATCTTTTATAATATTTATTTGAGTTATTCCTTCTTCTACTCTGTAAATGTAATACAGTGATACCTCTGTTTTCGTAGTGTTTAATACTAAAAAAATTAAGAAATTAATATAAAATGAGTATAAAAAACTAATACAATGGTCTTCGAAACAGAATCGCCATCTAACTGTTTTTGATTGATCGAAATTAATAATAACTGTTCGGCCTCTTCAATTGTTTGCGGTCTCTGTTTCATTAGCACATTTACGCCTTTCGCTACATTAGCCTCCTTTTTGCTTCCTTTTTCGCCACAACGAAACTTATCGTGGATGCCGACTTCCCGTACAGTACATACGACCGGTGGCCGGATGGCCGAGCGGTCAAGGTTAGCAGCCTGCCGCCCTGGGGGACCCGGGATCGAATCCGGACGGGTCGAAAAATCCCCAGGAATTTTTCGGGGGGTGGTCCGTCCGGATATGTCGGTCCCCGTCCCTCCCCACCCGGCCGCCCCATTGTGGGCCTGGCCGAACCCACAATGGGCTTGCTATAAGAGGCCCTCTTAGTGCCCACAGGGCGGAAAGAGTTACAAAAAAAAAAAAAGTACATGCGACCGATTTCAGCAATCTTAATGCCAGTCACGTATTTTTTAATGATTTCCTTCAACTCGATCGTGTTCCTGGCCTTGTTCGAAGGGCTACTGGCTCTGGAAACTTTCTTTGGTCCCACGATGGAACTAAAAAGAATGGAAGCAATGGAATTGTTTGGCTAAACGCGCGGAGTAATGCTCGTACAGCAAAAAACACCGCCACGATGACTTGTGAGCAGAAAAATGCGTGGGTCGCTCGTTTGTTTTCGCATAATTAGCAACGAGATCATGTGGCACGCCGACGAAATCCGAGGCAAATTTTTTGCAAAAAATCGACGAAAATCAAAGTCAACGAAAATCGAGGTATTACTGTTATCTTCCTCCGCGACCCTTTCTCTACTAAAAATTTTCATATTTGTGTTAAACTACTATAAAATAGTACGACATTTGATTGCTATTAATCCTGATTAACACTTTTAGTAAACATTACAAATTTAATATAGAGTTTATACACTTTTAACGTAATCAAACTAAATTTTATTAATTCTTCTCCCATTTTCGAAAATTCCAGAATTTATTCTAAATGTAATACCGTTCGCCGTCTTCCTCCGCGACCCTTTCACTTCTAAAAATTTGCATATTTGTGTTTAAGTACTATAAAATAGTACGACATTTGATTGCTAATAACTCTGATTAACACTTTTAGTGAATACTAGAAATTTGTCATAGAGTTCGTATACTTTTAACGTAATTATTAAGTAAATTTTATTAAAATCTATTAGATGACACTCCGACAGTTCCCTTGTAAGTATTTCAAACCGGTTCTCTCTATGTTGAACCCAGATTTGTTTCTATATGAACAACTTGCTAAAAAACCAATTGGTCCCGGTCGTCCTTATGGCGGTCTTATTCTTGCAGTTTCCCAGAAATTGGGCTTCTCGGAAATGTTGTTTAACTCCGATAATCTTATGGTGATTAAATTAAACTATGGAAGATTTTTTTGTTCACTTAGAAAAAGCTTGATTATTGTTCTTGTCTATATGAGAATAGATCTTTATGATTTTCTGTTAAAAATAATGGAAGACTTGTTGATGAATTTCCCTGACGACGATATAGTTATTTTAGGTGACATGAATGCCAGAATAGGCAAGGAACTAGATAATTTTTATGCTGGGAGTAATATCAATGTTTTAAATTCCCGGAGATCTAATGACTTAACATTGAACCAAAGAGGAAAAAGTTTTTTACAACTGATTAAGTCGCACGGATTATATATTTTAAATGGTCGATGTACTTCAGACGATCCGGCTAAATTCACTTTTCTTTCAACAGTTGGTCTATCTGTTATAGATCTAATAACAGTAAATGTTTATTTACTAGATAGATTATTGGATTTTAGAGTTCTTGATATTTTCAATTCTGATCACTTTCCAATCTCAATTTCATTTGAATTTACGACGGATAGCGTACGAACTCTGAAACTCCCAAAAATTCGTTACGTATGGAAACAAGATAGATCGGATGACTATTTATTTTTGGTTAGTTCGCTGTATACCTCGATTAAGACAACTTTTTCGCTGGATGCGCAGAGTTACTATGATGAACTATTAAACATTTTGTTGACTTCGGCTTTACGATGTGGGATGGTCAAGAACATTTCCTTGTTATCATTTTTTTTTTTTTTTTTTTTTTTTTTTTTTGTAACTCTTTCCGCCCAGTGGGCACTAAGAGGGCCTCTTATAGCAAGCCCATTATGGGTTCGGCCAGGCCCACAATGGGGCGGCCGGGTGGTGAGGGACGGGGACCGACATATCCGGACGGACCACCCCCCGAAAAATTCCTGGGGATTTCTCGACCCGTCCGGATTCGATCCCGGGTCCCCCAGGCAGGGCCGGCCATCGGGGGGGTGCGGCGGATGCTACGCACCGGGGCCCCGCGATTGAGGGGGCCCCAACATTATCAAGAATGCAGTATTTTTAGTAATTTTTCTGAAGTAATTAATGTATTAGCAAGAACAAAATCACGCTTTAAATAAACATGCATTAATATATGTTCGTGTTTGTAAATTTTTTTATTTTAGAAAAACATTTGGGCCCAAATAGTTTCTTGCACCCGGGCCCCTTTATCGAGAAGGCCGGCCCTGCCCCAGGGCGGTAGGCTGCTAACCTTGACCGCTCGGCCATCCGGCCGCTCCTTGTTATCATTTGAGAAGCAATGGTTTGATCCACACTGTCTACGTTTAAAGAAATCTAAGAACCGAATACTGCGAATGTTTCGAAGAAACAAAAGTAGAAACCTCTTGGACGAATATTGTAAATTAAATAAAAGCTACAAGTCGCTATGTAAGGCGAAGAAAAAGATCTTTTTTGGCTAAAATAAATTCACTATTATCGAAGATAAAAAATACTAGAGATTTTTGGTCACTAGTCAATAAGTTTCGAATCAAGAAATCGTGTGAAAATGCTATATCTCCCTCGGATTGGTTAAACTATTTGCAAGAGTATTTCGTTGGACCAGATACAGTGATTTATATCGATGTAAGTCTTAATAATACTGTACCTCTTTTGGATGACTTTATTACCCTAAGCGAATTAGAAGCTGTAATCAGAAAACTAAGATCATCTAAGGCCCCAGGTCCTGACAATATAAGGAATGAAATGATAAAATGTCTTTCTACAGAAATACTATTGGATATATTAGATATGTTTAATTCCTTTTGGTCTAGGCGCTCCTTTCCACTATCTTGGAAACAAATTGCTTTGAGAATGATATATAAGAAGGGATGTAGGCAGACGCCAACTAATTATAGACCAATCGCTTTAATTAATGTATTTAGAAAGGTCTTTTCAACTGTTGTTGCAAATCGGCTCCGCATTTGGATGAACGAATTTAATATTGTTACGCCTGTTCAAGGAGCATTTGTTAAAAATAGAGGTGTCGAATATAATTTGTTTATTTTGACTGGTCTTATTCAAATATCACTATCGAGGAAACGAGGGAAATTATATACAGCATTTATTTACCTCAAGAAAGCTTTCGACACAGTTGATCATGATTTGTTATGGTATAAGCTTAGAAGCATTGGTCTTTCTTCGTTTTTTGTCAACTTACTTAAGAGTCTCTTCTCCAATACTGGATATTTTATAGAAACTTTTTCATTAAGAACTGATTATGTTGAGTCCAATAGAGGGCTACCTCAAGGAGAACCGCCGAGTCCTATCCTTTTTGTTTTGTTTTTGAACGATCTCCCTGGGCTTCTGAGAGGTAAAAGTTCTATGATACCTTTATCTTCTCATGTTGAAATTAACTGTCTTCTTTATGCTGATGATATCCTTCTCTTGGCTAATTCGGCTTCTTCGCTTAGAGAAAGACTTATTCTTACTTGGAAATACTGTGAAGGTAATCGATTGGCAATTAATTTGGAAAAGACGAAGCTTATGATCTTTCGTAGAGGTGGAAAACTTAAAAAAAAACAGATAGTTTTAGTTTAGAAAACCATAGATTTGAAATTGCGTCTAACTTTAAATATCTGGGTATTTATTTCTCTTCACACGGTACATTCTCCTATCATTTAAACAAGGTGTTACCTGCTGCAAGATCTAGGATCTCCAATCTCGTCACGTTACTTATTAAAATCAAAGCGTCGTCATTAAATAACTACTTTAAACTATTTGATTCTTTGATCGGACCAAGTATGTTTTACGCTTTCCCGGTTTGGGGTGGTCCTTTAGCGGACAAGTTTGAACCGATACAGTTATTCTACTTTAAGCGGGTTTCCATATTAACAGATCTGTCTCGGGTTCTGCATTGAGAATGGAATTGGGAAGACCTCCCTTCGCAATTGGATTGGTGATAAAATTGTTTAGATTTTGGAGGAAACTAGTTGACCTACCGGAAGACGATTATCGAAAATTGACATATACAAGACTTTCAAAGATGGATGGTAATTCTTTTTTGAAGCCATGGCCTGCTATCGCTAAAGGATTATTAAATAATATAGGATTGTCATATAGCTATTTGTGTTTAAGTGAGAATCAGTTCTTTCTGGACTGTGATCGACGATTGAGAGACCTGTATTGGTTTA
This sequence comes from Centruroides vittatus, assembly GCF_030686945.1. NCBI lineage: Eukaryota > Metazoa > Arthropoda > Arachnida > Scorpiones > Buthidae > Centruroides > Centruroides vittatus. The sequence goes on along the minus strand of NW_027122722.1, from coordinate 602,465 downwards.
GGGATGTTCAATATTTGACTGAAAGAGGCTGGAACAGTGAAATCTTCCTTAATGGAAAGTGGAGTCCAATGCCTTATTTATTGTCTGATTTGAGTTATAAACTAAAGTCATTTGGTGCACAGTTTAGACTGAATAGGTTCTCCATAAACCTAAATGGCAAATCAATTAATATCTCGGACGACTCAGAATGTTCCTTTTGTGGATCAGTAGTGATGGATATGAGAAAACACTTTCTCGATTCTTGTAACTTCTTTTTGGATACCCGAGCTGCTACACTGCCATCTGATTTTTGTTATCAAATTATACTCGGTGATAATTTTTCAAAGTAACTTTGTATAAATTATACAATTTCTTTGTTCATGTAGCTACCTTAAAACAATAATGTTCTTTTAACCCCCTTTGTAATAACAAAAGTTATATCAAATAATAAAGATTGATTGATTGATATTAGATTATGAACAGTGGCGGGTTATAGCTTATTGGGGCCAAGGCCGGATGGCCGAGCGGTCAAGGTGGCAGCCTACCGCTCTGGGGGACCCGGGTTCGAATCCCGACGGGTCGAAAAATCCCCAGGAATTTTTCGGGGGGTGGTCCGTCCGGATATGTCGGGCCCCGTCCCTCACCACCCGGTCGCCCCATTGTGGGCCTGGCCGAACCCATAATGGCTTGCAAAAAGAGGCCCTCTTAGTGCCCACAGGGCGGAAAGAGTTAAAAAAAAAAAAAAAAAAAAAAAAGCTTATTGGGGCCCAGGTATATTTGAACTAGAGAACTTCATGTACAGTACTATACAGTGTTCACTTCAGACGGTTTGTTCGGGGAATTCCCCATTATCCCCGTTCATTTTTTAACGCGCTGTTTGCGCTCTGCTAGTGCACTTTGCGCTGGTCGGATGGCCGAGTGGTCAAAATTGTAGTCTACCGCTCTGGGGGACCCAGGATCGAATTTGATCGGGTCGAAAATATCTCCAGGAAGTTTTCGGCGATGATCCGATAAGATATGTCCGCCCTAGTCCCTCACCACCCGGCCGCCCCATTGTGGGCCTAGCCGATCCCATAATGGGCTTGCTAAAAGAGGCCATCTTAGTGCCTATAGGGCGGAAACAGTTTTAAAAAAATGTACATCCTGCGGTTTCGACAAATCAGCAATCTACGATCCCTAGATATGGTGAAATTTAAATTTTGATATTCTTACTACAGCGATGAGTTTATGAAAGATTGGTTAAAACGGGGGCTTCCACAGAATTGCCCATAGAATAACGTGTCATTGATTATGAAATAAATACTGTTTCTTTCAACTATGGTGATAATGATTAAGATTGTCTATCCTTGAAATTCACTAATCCGCACTAAAACGAATCTTCGTTTCTTCTAAATTGCCATCCTACTCATAAGCTGATAGCATTATAGAACCTTCTAACTTCTACTGTCAGATTTTTTAAAACTCTTTCCGCCCCTGTTGGCAGTAAGAGGGCCTCTTTTAACAAACCCATTATGGGTTTGGCCAGGCCCACAATGGACCTGCCGGGCGGTGAAGGATGGGGCCAGATACATCCGGAAGGACCAACCCCCGAAAAATTTCTGGATATTTTTTCGACCCGTCCGGCTTCGATCCTGCATCCCCCAGAGCACCTTGACCGCTCGGCGATCCGGCCTTCACTGTCGGAAGTTATCTGACACAAGAGAAAAGTGTTAAGGATATTTTTCTCAACGAACAATTGTATGTAGCCTATATCTAATGAAAATCTATTAATAAATGAGCCTAATTTAATTTAACGATAATTTGTATAAAAATGTTAAATCTAAGTGAGGAAGATGTTTCGAGTCAAAATTCCACACCAATTTATTCAATTTAAATCACGTAAACAAAAAATAAAGAACTACTTTCGAGAGACGTATACCGAATCAAAATTGTAACGAAAAGTTTCGAAACGAAGAGAACAATCAACATTTTCAGAGAAATTTCTCTCCATTTTGGCGACTAACAATAGGAAAAAGAAAAAGTGGAAACTATTGTCAATTAATTAAGTGTGACGTCACGACAAATGCGTCATTTATTACGTCGAAATTTCCATCAAACCATTTAAATCATTACAAATGTCTAATACTTGTGTATAATTTTAAATTTCATATAATTCAGCGAAATTCGGAAATTAATGAAAATTGGATACAAAATATGAGGAATTATCTCTTAACAACATACAGCAGTCTCAATTTCTGCTGTATTATGGATTTATCGTGGCGAAAAACAAGGTGCGAGATATAGCAGACAAAGAAAAATTATTCTGTGTGTACCGTCCTTGTAATCCAAAGAAATGATTCTTGGTAGACCACCTTACAGCAATGCTTAGAAAATTTACGTTTATTTTAAAAGGTTTTTAATCAAATGCATTTCGGGTTGGTTTATGTTTCTAACCCCTCTACGGTGCTGTTAAAAATACAAATCAGTAAGGTTCACGACATTATTAAATATCCCGTAAAAAGGGGGAATGCAATAACATAAAACTTGAATATTATATGATAGTACTGTACATCTTAAAATTATGTTTCTATATTTTTTTTATCACGTTGGTGTATAACCATTCTCTATAACAGTGATTCTCAACCACTGTGCCGCGGCACTTTAGTGTGCCGCGAGATTTTTGAAGTGTGCCGCCAATGCAAATACCCATACATAAGCGACGTCAGACAAGTGGTTCAATTAGTTATACCTAATAAAGGCGCATTTGGAAATTGTAACCGGTGTTACCGGTAACTGCCGGTAGTTACCAAGGCGTTTAGAAAACTTTGACCTAAGTAACCAACTGTGTTTAAAAATCACTGTTATGACGTCACCGGTTGTCCTGCGGTACTTACCGAAGTAACCGTGTGTACCGCCAAATTTTTAAATTATTAAAAGTGTACCGTGACGAAAAAAATGTTGAGAATCACTGCTCTATAATACAAAAGTATATAAATTATTGCGATTTAATGCAATTTGATAAAATATATACAGTTACACATCCACGAGCCGAATTATCGGGCTAGAGTTGGCTATAATAAATAAATAATTAATAAGACAATTTGGCACTAGAGCTTGGCGTTAGGCGCCATCTCTTACTAAACTTAATAATTATAATTAAATTAAATAAATAATTTTAATAATTTGGAACTGGAGGAAAAGAAATCGGCCCGAAGCGGGACTCGAACCCGCAACTTCTGCTATCCGTGCAGACACGTTACCAGTTACGCTACCCGGGCCTTCGGTCCGATCGCCTCCTCCAGTATATATAAGCTAACACGACGACCATCGACGGTCATTACAATGCCGGCTGGGGACACATCCAGTGCCCACGTCCTCCCAAATCCTCCCAGATCGGACCGAAGGTCCGGGTAGCGTAACTGGTAACGTGTCTGCACGGATAGCAGAAGTTGCGGGTTCGAGTCCCGCTTCGGGCCGATTTCTTTTCCTCCAGTTCCAAATTATTAAAATTATTTATTTAATTTAATTATAATTATTAAGTTTAGTAAGAGATGGCGCCTAACGCCAAGCTCTAGTGCCAAATTGTCTTATTAATTATTTATTTATTATAGCCAACTCTAGCCCGATAATTCGGCTCTTGTGGATGTGTAGCTTTGTAACGGGTTAGTCGTTATTTATTTATATACAGTTATTCATTTTAGATTTTCTATGAAAACTTACATTCGCAGTAAATATGTATTATTTCCAATAAGAGTAAAACAGAGTAAAAAACCGACATCAGGTGTTTATTCGGTCTTAAGCTAACAGAGTAACAGTATACCGACAAGCAGTGGCGTAGCGTAGTGGGGGCGGCAGGGGCGGCCCGTCCCGGGCGGCACTTTTAGGGGGCGGCAAAATTTCACGATAAATAATAATATCTTATAAAAATACCTAAATAATGGGGCGGCGAAATTTTCCTCCGCCCCGGGCGGCTGACACCCACGCTACGCCACTGCGGACAAGTAATGTTGTCCAATTCATTCCTAGCATTCCTCTTCTCTCTTCTCTCTCTCATACACAATTTAATATGGAGATTATAGCCTTTGCGGCTCTTTCTCCGACCAACGTTGCCAGTTGCTAAGCGAAACGACTAGTGAGGATAATGTAGCGCTCCAGCGTCACCACATGGTGACTAGGGGTGATGGAGACCGGCGACCAGTAGATAGGCGTCAGCGTGCGCACCAGATGTTTAGGGTCATCGTGTTGCCTAGGTCCTTGCGGGCCCTAGTGTATTTGGGGCAATGTAGCCAGTAATGTAGTGTTGTTTCCGCTGCGTCACAATGGGGGCACCCCGGTGAGTCGTGTAGTGCCGTGAGTAAAGGAAAGCATGTAGGGGGGCCGTCTCGGTCCGAAGCCGGGTCCTAACATTCCGTATAACGGAGTGTGCTTTAAACAATGTTTAACGCGTGGAGGCGCCCTCTATTAATTTATACCATCGGGGATCAATTGACATGCCTTCTGAAATATTAATTAGATTCTCTTTAGGGAGTTTTTAAATTTCTATATGTTCTTTAAATTTCCTTTTGTATGGGTCCTTTTCTGAATGTAAAACTTTGATAATTTGTTTTTATTAATTTGACAATTATTTTCCATTGTGTGATTGTACCAAGGGAAAGTGTTATGTTTTAGGCGAATAGCGGCTACATGTTCTTTAATTCTTGTTTCTAATAACTGGCCTGTTTCGCCAATGTAAGTTTTCGGGTTATGACAGTTGCATTCTAGTCTGTAAACTGTTCCTACATTTTTAAGAATGTTTATTTTATTGTTGTGTTGTTTATTAATGCTATTATGGATAGTATGCGATATTTTGTTGGTCAAAGATGGCGCCAAACTCAGATAACAACAATATCAGATAATAAATGGCAAAAAATTAAAGTAAGGGAGTTAGAAACTAAGATTTTTACTTAACGACTATCCTAAATCGAAATTAAACTCATGGCAAAAACAATACTGGAAAAACAGATATAATACAAAATACAAATCAGACAAAAAATATAAAACCTTCCCGTATATAAAAAACATTTTCGAGGGCTGTAATAAGATTGGATTACAAGGACGGTACACACAGAATTCGAATATACAGCAACCATACTTACTACGTTAAAAAGAAAAATTAATCTCATAAGTAGTCTGAAGTTATCGAATGTAAAGATTTAGTTCTTCAATAGAAATTATGTTGTTTGACATTAATAAATAATTAATTAATGTCTCACAACTTTTAAGTGTTCTCCAACGACTCCTGTTTAGTTGTTATAGCGACTCGCAAATGACTGTTGTGATTGGATAAAAATTTATCGCAGTGATATTTGTAGTAGTATTTTATCGTTTCTTTTCCCTCGAAAAGTCAACTCGCATCGCAAATTGCTGTCACTAGCTTTGTAGTGAAACCGTTTTTTCGGGTAAAGAAACCGAATGCTAAACTGTCCGGCGTAGTGCTGTAATACGATACAGTACTTAAAAACTGAAATAACTGCAAAGTAATATTTTAACAGATAAATGACGTTCACTGTTTTCATGGTTAAAATAAAAACTTTTGACACTTTCTATGTCTATAATATATAGAAATGTGTTAAAAAATGCGTGAAAATATAGAAAAGTAAATATTGTAGTTTCAAAAATTACTACGTGTCTACTTATTTTTACCGAATTTACCGGAAAAATATCAAATTACCTGTATACTTAACAATGCATTTTTAACTGGTTACCGTAAAACTATTTACGCCCTGTGGGTCCTAAAAGGCCTTTTTTTAGCAAGCTCGTTGTGAGTTAGCATAAACCCACAATAGGGCGGCCGGGTGATCAGGGAGTGAGCCCTACATATCTGGACGGATTATCATCCGAAAAATTCTAGGGATTTTTCAACCCATTTGAATTCGATCCCTGACCCCCAGAGCGGTATGCTTAATCGTTAGATCATCCGGCCTTTCAGAGGGTGATGCATCTCGGATATGTCGGGCCCCGTCCTTCACCACCCGACCAACCCTATTGTGGGCCTGGCCGAAGCCGCGATGGATATGGAAAAAGGCCTTTTTAGTGTCCAAAGAGCGAAAAGAGAGAAAAATAAAAAACGATTTTTTTATCGAATCGGCCTGTTCAATTATTAAATTGAGGCTTAATTTATGAAATTTTATAATTTCAATACGACTGCGATAAGATGACAGAATGGCTTATTTTTCTTTGAATATTGAAATGAAACATGATTTGGACGGTACAAAGTGTATATCAGAGTGAAATTCGTCTTATCCAGGGTCACCAAACTACGGCCCGCGAGGTCAGTTCATCCGGCCCTCCATCACACTGTGCCACAAATGAGGCAAAATATAACAATTTATATGGAAATATCACAGTTTGTAGATAAATTTACACTTACTTTAATTTTTTATACATAAATGCCAGAAGTGGTCAAATCTGATTTTTGCGTCTGACAATAATATAATTTTTAGGATAGTCAGCGAAATAAAAGATTCGGCGACTTTTTGCGAGTTTGGATATCAGCGCTTTTTGTGTAAGTACCTGCAATGAAGTTTCTAACAAAAGCAATTACGAGCTTGCTGCAGTGACCTTGTTTGTGTATTGGTAAATAAATATGTTGGCTGTCTTTATTTTTTGTGTATTCAGTGTTCTGTATTGAACAAAATGGTTATGCGGCCCGTGCTCGTCATTCTCTCAGTTATCTGGCCCGCTGTGAAAAATGTTTCGTGACCCCTGGTCTTATTTCTTAAAATCTGAAAGCTGTTTTTCTCCTCTCTGGACAGGTAGACATTAGTGCATGTTAATTAGATTAATTTGTAATAATGTAATTAATTTCTTTTAATCTTAAATTTAAAAGCATTGTATATGGTTATTATATTAATTAAATATTAGATTAATCAAAAATAATTATTGCATTAATATAACTTTATAACAGAATACTTAAATGAGGAAAACAATAAAAGCTTCCTTAGCAAACAAATCTCTGATTTTTTAAAAATTATTACTGCACCTCGTAAACACTAAGATGTTTCTTTCATACCCTTTATTATTATCGGCCGGTTGGCCGAGTGGTCAAGGTGGCAGCCTACCGCTCTGGAGAACCCGGGATCGAATTCGAGCGGGTCCAATAATCCCCAGGAATTTTTGGGGGGGTGGTCCGTTCGGATATGTCGGACCCCGTCCCTCACCACCCGTCTGCCCCAATGGGCCTACTAAAAGACGCCCTCTTAGTGCCCACAGGCCGGAAAGAGTTTAAAAAAATTCTTTATTATTTTGCCTAGCCCATAATGGAGACGTTCGGATGATGAGAGAAGGGGCCCGACATATTCGGATTATTCATTCCATGAAAATTTTGAACTAACGCGAACTCGAATCCGAATCTCCAGAGCGGCATGCAGAGATTTGCATTTCATTTCTGATTTATTGAAACGAGGTGCCAGTACATTATGGGCCTGTATTTTTCCTGTTTAGCCGGATCTGACCGGCAGTAGGGTCAGCGTGATGATAAACGTATACGATTCAAAATTTCCGAGATTTCGAGACGAAATCGAACCCGGATCATCCGAGCGGCGGCCTTTTTTTTTTTTTTTTTTGGCATAAATAAGTATTGATGACTAATTTATGAATTTAATTCTTAGTTTCAAACACATAAATATAAATTTTACAAAATTATTATTCTGTTTAAATTTATTTTTCGCTAACGTGGACATAAGACCATTTTATTAAAATAAGTTTTCCAAATATCTTATATGACACAAAATCGGACAAATGCCTGCATTATCAATTTTACAATTAAATCATAATTAAACATAAAGATGTTACAAAGAATTATAAAAACACGTTATGTATTAAATCAACGTTGTATTAAATCATCAAAAATAAATAAAAACGAAAATTTATCCGCCATTTATGTCGAATAAAATTTTGATAATTTTACAACTTAAAAATTTATTAAATTAAAATTAATTTTATTTATTTACATAAAACCTTATTTATTAATATATAATAAAAAGGAAAGATAATTCGAAAAATATAAAAATGTTTTTGTTAAATATGTCGCTGGCATGCTTTCTTGTTATTCCGTAAGAAAAATTGTAGATTCGAGTTGTAAAAGGAAATTTATAGTTATTTTTTAATTTTAAAATGTTAAAAATATTAAATTTTAAAGAAAGAATTCTTCTCGGAAATTCGGCGTTTGTTTGATTTTTAAACATTTATCATTCGATATAGATGATTGGTAAATATTGATTGATTTGGTAAGAGTAAGGGGTTGGCGTGAAATTATTAAATGTTTATTATTTATTTTAAAATACTTTAAAAATTAAACGTGTAATTTATAAAATACAAAATTCCTAAAGGAATTATTTCAAATTGCACGCTATCGATGGTGAAATATACAAATTTTAAAAATGTTTCTATTACATTTCAGCTCAAAGACATGCTAAAATATGCAAATTAGTTGTGTTTTAAGATGCTTTTTGTACTACGTTTGCATATGTTAATTCTGTCTTGTGTTATTTTAACGTAAAATGATCAGTCGTACTCGTGTTTTGATTAGGTTCTTGAAAATATCTCTCATTATATATATATCTTGTACATATATTTCTGCACTTTTATATGTGTTTAGTTCTGTATTCTATATCTATAGTCCTATATTAAACATTTATCTTATTGCTATATCTATAGTTCTCAATAGTTTGGTTTTCTATGATTATAGTCTATATATGTTCTTTAAAGGACTAACCATATACAACATCAGCATTTTTACATGGCCAGTATAGCTATTTGGAAATTCTGGCAAATGCCAGAAAGGCCAGTGCCCTCCAAGTTGGTTAACACTGTGCTGAAGTTATATGAGAAATGCAAAATTTTAGAAATCCATTAGAGTAAATGACTTTTATATAAAAATTGTAGGCATGATGATGATGATGGATGTTTTGACTGGTTGACCTGAGAATATAACGAGCATGTTACTTATCTTTGTTGTGTATACTTAAATGATTTAACATGGCTGAATGTTGCTTCCGGTCTTGCCCAGCATTTTTATAATTTATTTCACCTTATCAAATCTTTTTGATACATATAATTTAAATGTTCAAACAGATAATAAGCCAAATTCAGAATGTTAGTATATAAATCAGGTTTTTCTTTGATTGGATATATATATATAGTATTTATATGTGAGAATTGTATTTTGGGTTATTTTTATTTATATGTAATCTTACACAACAGTTTATATACAATGCCGAATGTAATCATTGATTTGATGAAGATTTTGGAGTAAAATTGCTTCCAGATAAGGGATTATTTGTGAAATTAAAAATTAAAAAAATGTAATTTTCTAACTATATTTGAAAAAGAAGGAATAAAAACAAGAGCATTAAATATTGAAAATAATAAAATAAATGCAATGTATATTTTACCTAAAGGAAAATATTGGCATGCTACTGTTACAAGTAAAAATTAACGTTTTGTTGATAGTCTTTTTTACTTTTCTTTGTCTGTAATTAAATTTACTAATTTATATATAATTTTTGATTTGTATTTTGCTTCAGTTTTCTTGAAATAGTTGTATCAATTTAAGTTTGTTCAATATGTGTTGATATCATATCCTATTTTAAATTCAAATCAATGATATATGATTGGTTTAAGAGATTGTATTGATATTGATAAGAGATTATGATATCAAAAATATCTTTTGTTTTTGGAAACACCAGATATAAATGTATTGAAATGGATATAAATGTTTTTTCCTGTAATCCTGTGGGTAAAAGTGTTTAATGGCTTTTTTGGTGAATAAAATGTCCACAACTTAAGAATTTAACCTTTATTTTCTCTGATAGTGTGCTTTTTTGTTATTATACACTTAAAGGCTAATAAAGGCTAAATTCTAAAGTTGTGGATTGTTGATTCACTGAAAGAGCTATTAAACACCTGTTTTTTCCTCATAATCCTGTGGATTATGAGGAAAAAACATTTCAATATCAAAAATGTTTGTCTAAAGCTATGTTTACATGGTTGCTCTTTTTAGCTGCACCAATAACCCACAACCAACTCGCTGTTCTTTGGTGAACCCTCCAAACTGTGTCCAAGTGCAACCACAATTGATGATAAACTATTAATGGTTTGTTTTCTTCACACTGATTGTAAGTGCCACCCAACGAGAAGTGTTGAATACAGTGACATAGAAAGATGGTGGTCTGTTGAACTAATGCTTTGGTAGCTTGTTTCATCAAACTGATTTACCAATAAATGTCAGTTCTACAGATTATCATTGAAAAGATTAAAAAACAAGGCTTGGAGAGAGAAATTAGTGAAAATTTAGGGATTAAAGACAATGTTTAAGAAGTTATTCATTTTATTTCAGATACTGTCATGATATGGACTATTCATTTCTGATTATTCATATATTTTAATTAGTTAAAGAGCTTCGAAACAAACCAAAACATTGATGCTATTACTTTAACATGATTGGTTTATATTTTAAATGTCCAGACGATCTATACAGCCATGAAAGTACTGTCACTTTCTGCAACATTGACAGAATGGTTGCAGTTACCAACATGGCTAGAAGAGCAACAGTATAAATAAAGCTAATGAACTAATATAGGCACTATAATGATCCTAATACACTGGGGGAAAATAAAATCCCAACACCAAGAAAAAATTAGTTTAGAGTAATGAAATTCAGGCAAAGAATTTGTCTAGGTAACATATTTATTTGATTAAATTTTTAAGGTCACAGGCTAAAGTATGTGCGAGAAGATCCATTTCAAATGTGAAATGGTGGTACATTAATAACCACTGTAGTCGCCACAATTTTGAATGCAAGCATGCAAATGTGCATGCATTGTGTTGTACAGGTGCCGTATGTCATTTTGTGGAATGGAGTTCCATGCCTGTTGTACTTGATCAGTCAAATCAGCAACAGTTAATGCTTGTTGTGGGTGATGCTGAATTTGTCATCCAATAATGTCCCTTACGTGCTTGATGGGAGAAAGATCTGGTGATCTCACAGGCCAAGGCAACATGCCAACACTCTATAGAGCATGTTGGGTGACAGCAGAGGTATAAGGACAAGCGTTATCCCGTTAGAAAACACTCCCTTAAATATTTCTCACAAATGGCAGTACAACCAGTTCAATCACCAGTCTGATGTACAAATTTGCCGTCAAGGTGCTTGGAATAACGACAAGAGTGCTCCTGCTGTCATAGGAAATTGCTTCCCAAACCATAACTCCTGGTGTAGGTCCAGTGTGTCTATAATACAGACAGCTTGGTCCCAAGTGCTCACCTGGCCTCTTCCTAACCAACATATGGTCATCACTGACACCAAGACAGAAATGGTTCTCATCTGAGAACACAACAGATCTCCACTCCACCCTCCAATGAGCTCTTGCTTGACACCACTGAAGTCACAGATGGCAGTGATTTGGAGTTAGTGGAATGAACGCCATAGGGCATCTGGCTCAGAGCTGTCCCTCAAGTAATTGATTTGTTACAGTTTGCTGGGTCACTCTGGCACCAACAGATATTCTAATTTCTGCTGCAGATGCAGTACAATGCGCCACAGCTATGCGGTGAATATGGCGGTCTTCCCTCTCAGTAGTGGCCCGTGTGCAGCCAGACCCAGGTCTTCTTGAGACAGCACCTTCCCGTGACCACAGCTGCCAACAATCATGCACAGTGGATACATCCCAGCCAAGTTTTTCTGCAATAGCACGGAAAGAGAATCCTCCTTCTCATAGCCCTATTACACGCCCTTGTTCAAACTCAGTAAGCTGCTGATACTGCCTTCTTCGTCTACTTAAAGGCATTCTTGACTCAAACTTTAACTCACAATATTCAATCTGGATGATGAGTAACGCTCAACAAGTTTAGATTGCATATTTACAGCAAATGTGATTTGCATGTTCATAGTGGCGCTGCTTGCACCAGTTTTCTTTGTCTGGAGCGAAATTTGAATAGATGTCATCTTTCAGATATGAAAACATGCCTACCAAGTTTCGTTTATCTAGCACAAGTCTTTCTTGGTGTTGGGATTTTATTTTCTGCCAGTGTATAATCCCGCAGGAGCTAGTTTTCTCCAGTAGTCAGTTAATGCATGTTTTTTTTATTTTAATTTTTTAAAAAATACTAAATTAACCTTGTTATCATTGTATTATTGATAAAATGAATTCAGTATTAGATGAAGTGAAGACATATATCCCAATATACTTAATTGTTTATTGAATATTCTATGGATCTGTTTTGATTTTTTCTATACACTTATGTGACAATCAGAATAAAATTTGCTTTTGTTGAAGGATAAAACTTTATTCTAGAAATCAGGGTTGTAGAGTCAGAGTCGCTGAAAGGGTGTTGACTCTTGATATAAACTTACCTTAAACTAGAAGCTTAAAAGTAAATATAGATTGTCTGAAAATTATAGGTTTGCTTGATGATGATGATGATATGTCTTACAGCATCATTTGCTATTGATACATTTAAAATTATTAATACAATATTTTACAGCATATAAGATGCAACTTTTCTCCAAAAACAATTTAAAAAGATTGTTCTGCATCTTATATGTGAAGCTGCAATCTTCCATATGCTAATGGCTGCATTCAGCAGACTCAGACAGTTGTAACTGAGCAAATCAGTAACTGTTATGTAGCAACCTGGATCTGCTGAATGATGAGTGACATTTCATTGGAACAAAAAGTCTCCTTGATCAGTTTCAGCTAGCAATAGGTAGTGTAAATGATAGACACTACCAAATGTGACATCAAAACACCAAACATGTTCTGAAAGAGCACTACTATAGAGGGCATTCAGCAGAAAAATACTCAACAGCTCTGGAACTGTTGAGTCTGCTGAATGCAGCTAATGAATTTCCCAAATGGCTTTCAGTAAGCTACAGGTAACCTCTACCTAGCCCAACTTGAATAAAAATGTTATTGTTTAGTTAAACATATTATTATTTGCTATAGCTAAGTAGCTTTTTCATATATTTATATTGAATATTTTATGGTAAATTTTAATTGTAAATGATTTATTTTAAACTCCTCTTTTTCTTTGATAAATAAAACTGTGCATTCTAATTTTACTTTTTTAACCAGAAAATGGTAAAAAAAATTTTGTGGTTGAGTGCCAATGGTGCAGGATGACTTAATTAAATATACTTAATACTTTTTCCCTAAATATTCTGAACTGAAATGGGGGGTATGTCTTATATGCCCAAACATTTTATATACTGTAAAATATGGTACACATTGAGATTTTATGAAAGAATCAGAGTTGGAAACTTAAAAATTGAGAAGTCAGAGTCAGAAGTTGTGTCCTGACTCTACAGTTCAGCTAGAAATCTGTTATGTTTATTGTGACTTGTGTACACTCCTGTAAATTTAAAGGTGTATCTTCACATATTCTTCTGTGATTTTATTACTGACAAATTAATTTTAAGGTATTTATCATTAAAGTAATTAGTTTTTTAAATTTTCTGTATTTTTAAGCCATTTGAGTATACTATGCACAGTAAAATGGATTTCGATAACCATTGTTACTATTTTACTGCTTTTCATTTCACTTTCACGATTATTAGTGATGTAACGAATAGTATATTTGGCCTCAGCCGAATACCGAATATTTGGCTTGGAGCGTGGCCGAATACTGAATATTCGGCCAGGAGTGTGGCTGAATGGCCGAATATTCAGGCCAAACTATTCGGCTTGATTAACGCACGTACGAAAATTGGCGCGCAAACCTCATTATGGCAAGGATCGCGCACTCTGCTCTCTATTGGACCGCTGTCACTACGATTTTTTCTTCCAGTAGGTCTAAATTATTTAAATTAATTAATTAAATTATAATTATTAAAGTTAATGTGAGATGGAGCCTAACGTCTACCTCTAGTGCCGAATTGGTTTATAATTTATGTAATAGCCGTAAATAGCCCGATATGATTGGCAGTTGTTGGTATTTAGATGTAAGTTATAACTTATAAGTTATTTTATTTGCGATCGATCTTTTTAACGCTAAAATTTTGTTTTTACTACGTATTTGTAGACTGAATAGTGCCCTAAGGATATACTTTAGTGGGGATATATGGTCTAGTTTCTGCCCAGTTGTGGAACAGTTCAAATATATTATTGGGGGTTTTCTATTTGTGAAGTTTTGTGATATTTTAGTGCTATTGTTTTTGTCAATATTTTTAAAATTAACATGATTTCAAATGTTATCTTTTGCATATAATGAAAAATGCTCATTCTTTGCTTTATATATAAAATAAATTATATATTAGTTACTCATCTTCTAGAAATAGATAAATGATTCTTTCATTAAATACGATAAGTTTCAATAAAACGTCTTGTAAATCATTTTGAAATATTGTAAAAAATATAAAAATATACGCGAATATGAATATAACATAATTAACTAAACAATAATATTAATGCCTGATACATTCTAACCTACACGCCATCAATGCCATAAGATATCGGGCTAGATACAGGCTATAATATTATTTAATTACGAAATAATTTAATACTAGAGTTAGATGCTATTTCTTATTAACTTTAATAATTATAGTTTAATTTTCAGCATTAATAAAAGTTACCAAAATGATTAATTTACTGTGTTTTTGTTATTTCTTACTCCTGTTTTTAGGTATTCGGTATTTGGCCGAATAGTGACTAAATATTCGGTATTCGGCCGAATAGTGATTTAAATATTCTGTATTCGGCCGAATACCGGGTAGTAACCGAATATTCGTTACATCACTAATGATTATAGTAACTTCTAATTTAAATCTTTGAACTATAATAAATTTTATCCAATGTCCATACTCTGAACTGTTCAGAACTTTTCCTACACTTAAATTATTAGTGAATGACTATAAATCCATACTTGTTTTCATGCTGTAGTAATTTTCTTTAAATAAAAAAATTGTTAGTACAGGGTGTTTCACAATGTTTTGACGATTTCAAAGTTTAATAACTTGCGTTAAAACTGAGGTACAGTGATGGTAGCACCCTCTATTAGTAGTGCAGACTGTCAACTTTCATCTCATATAGGTTACTACGTAGTATCATGGCTAGGGATTGCAATCCAGCAGTGTTTTCAATCCAGCTGGATTTTTGCTGGATTGAAATTATTCCAGCTGGATCCAGCGTGGATGTACTTTTGGGTCAATAAAGTGTTATCTGTCTATCTATCTATCCAGCAATTTATGTTTTTTTTTTTTTTTTAAAGAAATAAGACATTTTTAAAAAATACTTAAGAAGCTTTTATTATTTAGACTGGTCACTATAAATCAGTAAAACTTCTTACACATTTAGGTAGTAAACTTAACTTTGATTTGGTTTAACACTTGAGATAGAGATAATTAACTTTAAATGTTTAGTTAGATTATAATTATAACATAATCTTTAAGTTAAATAATAGCAAAGATAATTCTACTAATTAATTTATATTAATATATTATAATAATGTAAGGACGGATAATCAGTGGCTAAGTGGCTATCAGTCTTACCAGTTTTCTTATATAGGCTGTACATATTAGTCTGTAGCTATTTATAAGTATATAAAACTATGTACTGGAAGTAGAATAAGTTAAATAAACTACGCCTTTATCAATCCAGCAAAATTTAATAAAATAATAACATTTTCAATCGTTTTAACGATCTTCCTCGGTTACAAAAAAAATAGAACATTAAATATAGCATATAAAATGTGTTCGAAATAAATAATAAAAATTAACGGAAAACCCCCAAACGGACAAAATATAGATAAATAAACAAAATAAATAGCAAAAAAAAATATATATATAAGATATAACAATGAAACCAGCATTATCTGTTAATAACATTAATTAATGTAAAAGGATCTCCACATGGTAGACAATGAGTCTGCATCTCTGGTTTATACAATCAGTTGTCATGTGCGCCTTGCAGATTTCCAATCTCTCAAGATGTTTGACCATTTGCCTATTCATCGTCGTTTTTATAATTGCTGCTTGATCCCATTGGACGTTAACATCCTTCTGTCTTGCGTATGATGCCAGCGCAGTGTTGTCAAGGTTCTTACTGATTATATATTTGTGCTCTTGAGCCTTTGTTTTAAACTGCACATTGTTGCACCCACATAAACAAGCTTGGAATTGAAACGCTGGTTGTGTAAAGGCACCGAATACAGTATATACCCGTTGTTGAATTCCAATCCTCTTTCTTTTTATCGTTTCTTAAAAGTTTGAAAACAGTGGGATTACGTCGGTATACAATATGAAAATTATTAGACCTGGCAGTACATCTATGTATCTTGTTTAAAAATGGGATGTAATTAAGCACTATTCTTTTTATATTTATTCCAAACACATTTTATGTTCTATAGTTAATGTTGTATTTTTTTGTAACTGAGGAAGATCGTTAAAAGCGATTGAATACGTTATTATTTTATTAAATTTTGCTGGATTGATTAAGGTATAGTTTATTTATAAGTAATTTAATTATTAGTGTTAGTAAAGTAGTGAGTAAGTAATTAGTAGCAGTCTAATAGTTAGCAAAGTGACAACGTAGACTTTTTTGCCATTATTTAGAAAGTTAATTGAGTATTTGCGGATCCAGCAGGCCGAAGAATGAGGGATCCAGCAATTGCAATCCCTAATCATGGCATACTGGTTGAAGCAACATTGTGCGTTCATGGTAGAGTGCTATTTTTGCGCTGGAGAATCTGTCATGCACATGCAATGTAAATTTTGTAAACATTTTAAGATTCAGCCACAATATGCAATTCCTGCTGGAGATTATCCAAAAAGAAAAAGATTTGCTGAGGAGATGTTTGATAAAATCGAGAATAAAAAAAAATTGATCCTGTTAAAATTTTGATCACTGATGAGGCGCACTTCCATTTAACTGGTGCAGTGAATAAACAAAATTATTGCTACTGGGCACCTACGCGTGATAATCCTAAGGCCATCGAAGAGAAGCCGTTACACGACGAGCGAGTAACCGTATGGGCAGGTGTGGCATTGTGGGGCATCGTTGGCCTGTATTTTTTCGAAGGAACTATAAACACTGCCCAGTATACAGAGATGTTGAATACATTCCTAATCCCTACCCTTTGCTGTCGTAAACATCTCTGGTCAACTTGGTCCCAACAAGACAGCACGACATGCCACACAGCCAACAAGACCTTTGAAGTTCTGTGTGAAGCTTTTGGCAACTGCATATTTTCTAAACGCACTTGTCTCGAATAGCTACCTCACTCGCCTGATTTAACCCCGCCAGACTTTTACCTATGGGGTTATTTGAAGGTGCGAGTATACTTCGACTAGCCAAGAAGCTTTGAACAATTAAGAGATTGAATTTGAGATGAAATTTCCAGAATTCCGCCATCAGTTGTGAAAAATGTGTTCAAAAGCTGGGTGAAACACCTCGTCTTGTAGCTGCAAAAGGTCATCATTTGTCCGATGTAGTATTTCATAAGTAAAATTGAATAAATTTTGTACCTTGTGTAAAGTTCAACTGTTTTTAGCAATTAGTTTGTGAGTTATTCAATTTTGAAATCGTCAAAACATTGTGAAACAACCTGTAAATAAATTTTAATATATCATTCATTATTCAAAGTATTACTGATGAAATTTATTATACATTATTGTTGGACAATGAATTAATTTTTTATTGAAAATTGAGGTATTGCTTGTTTATACCTAAAGTAGTATTAACTGAATACTTACATCAATACTTGTGCGTAGCATTGTACATACAGTATTTTTGCTGATCTGAACTCTGTTTAATCTGAACAAAGTTTGTTCATTTTGATGCCAGTTGTTCCTTTCAAGAACAGAAAACACATGAAGACTACATAAATTTAACATATATTTTATATATACAGTAGTAGGGTAGATGTACCAGTTTTGGCCAGTGTAGTCCCAGTTCTGGTCAGAAAACAAATTTAACTTAAAAATATAATTACAAATGAAACAAACTTTTATTGTTAACTGTTCACACAGTTAACAATAAAAGTTTGTTTCATTTGACAGATTTGAATATGTGGTGATTATATTTTTAAGTTAAATTTGTTTTCTAGCCAAAACTGGTACATCTACCCTACATATTTTTAAATACAGGTATACCTCGAGTTACGTTGTTCTTGATTATATGTCGTTTGTCAAAAAAGTATATGGAAAAATAAAAATCAAGTTTAAGTCATTTTATTCAACTTTACATCTGTCCACCACAAATTTTGAAGTCGTAATATCACTAGAAAAGTGTTAAAAGCACATAAAATCATATTAAAATATGTACATTTACAGTAAATGTTAATATAATCGCCATAAATCCTAGAGAACGCAACATGAAAACATCTGTGTTTCTGTGTTGTCATCTTATTTAGCATTCTTTAAGCGCTCATTATTGGCGTTTTCCACCGTAGTTTCGACTTACGTCGTAACTACACAAGTAAATTCGACTTACGTCACCTCTTCTGGAACCAATTACCGATGTAAGGCGAGGTATACCTGTACAGGGTTTTCCAAAATGAATGCTACCATTTTAAATTACTGTAATAATTACAGTAATTTAATTACTGTTGATTATTATCTGAGAAGCACACAATAGATAGAGTAACCATCTGAGTTTCATCTCCCATCTGCATTCAAATGTCTCATTCTCTACTGCCTCTAAGATGTATTGTAAACAAAAATGGTAACTCTGCAACAGAGAAGGCATTGTTTTTTGTTCTACAGTTTGCAAAGTTGGAATCAGTCATCATTGTGCAAGATGAGTAATCTGCAGGAGTCAGAATTGTAGTGTGACCTTAGGGTTGGCACCTCTTTAGTGCCTCATCAGGATAGATACCACCGTGTCTCGATTAAGCGTCGGCTAACCACGGAAGCCGAGATAGTGTGTCGATTTGGTCACACGAGTGGCCACGTGCACGGGTGATCGGATTCAGGATGGAGTGAGAGACAACGCACTGGAAGTGACTCATGCAGAGACCATGTTAACGAAACAACGTTTTCAAGTAAAAATAATAAATATAAAACATGGCCGATGGTATTACATTTAATTGTATAAATATAAAATTGCAACGTTTTAACAAAAAATACTTGTTTACGTTATTCATCCGTCGTTCTCTCCAGTTGACAGTCCTCTAAAGAAAGGTCGCCTCTGTGTTTGTGAAATTGTGGACTGTCAACTGGAGTGAACGATGGATGAATAACATAAACAAGTATTTTTGTTAAAACGTTGCAATTTTATATTTATACAATTAGAAACAACGTTTATTTGTAAAGGACGAAAAATATATTACATCATCATTATATTACAATACATAAATTCTCAATAGTGAATGTAATAGCTAAAATAGGGTTAGATAGGCCTAATTTCCCGGTTCTTGAGAGAGAGAGTTTACATAAGATTCGTGTGGCAATAAATACCTTATAGAGGATCTTGTGAAGGGTGTTGGTCTGGGGTTCTCTGGTTGAATGAAAGAAAGGTTAGGATTGGGAAACAGTTCGGGTATCCAGTAGATGTTCATGGGCAGACATATCTGAAAAGGTTGGTGACTTGCAGAGCTTGGGACAGAGATCTGGCGACGATTTTTTCACTATCGAGGGACTGACTCTTCAGCTGCCAATTTCAATATTGGTATGATATCATCCGGCCAAGAGGTCAGCAGATCATGGGAATGCATCGTTTTTGCCATCGAGAAAGTGTAAGAGGAGATTCTCTCAGATAGTAGATGACAGCAACCACTGAGCAAGTATGACGATGTTGACAATCGAAATATGGGAAAAGTCGAATTATCACAGTGGCTGCTGTGGGAGGAGTGACAACAGATATGCTGTAGCAAGCATAGGAAGAATTTGTTTATCAGTTTGATGTGTGCTGCATGACATGAAATGCAAGTGTAATGAGCAAATATGAAACTTGGACAGTTCTGATGTACATTACAATGTTCTTTGATAATAACTAACATAATTGAAATACACTTATACTCATTTCCAGGATGTACAGTAGAACTCAAATTATTTGAACTGATTGGAACCAGAAGTGATTTGAATAAATGCTTTCCATTCTTCTATGACCATTGTATTTAATAACATTGAAAAGCTCAAGATTTACAAGGCGCATAATACCAAAGGTTGCATCAACCATAGAGATGCTGATAGTCTATCTAGTGGATGGAAATCTTTTTACTACAACAATTAATTCTCTTAATACTTTGTTTTTATTTTACTGTTTAATTTGTACTATTTTTGTTATTATTTTAAATTTAAATGATGTTATTGCTGGCATTCTATTTTTATGTTCTAATTCATTTTAAAGAAGCATTCTATTTTATGTTCTATTTTCAATTTAAAGAGGCTTAACTGAAGAGGACTATTGAAAATAGTCGAAAACGTTTTTATTTTATTAAATTTACTTTGTTGCTGGAAATACTAAGGTGTTTTGATTTCATTTTTTATGTAATATAAGCAGTTAAATTTAATAATTTAGAATAATAATATAAAAGTTGTTGTGTGTGTGTGTATGAATTCCTAATAACTCCTGCAAATTTTGTTCATGCCAGATGAAACTTTGGTTATATTTGTTTTATGTAATGACAAAAACTATATGCTACTTATTCTGTGGAAATATTAGCTATAGAATAAACATTTTATTTATTTTATATTGGTGATTGCACTCAAGTTGCAGTGACATCAGTGACCTCATTTTCTTCATGCTTGATAACGGAATTTTTCTTAAGTTACATTTTAAAATATTTTACCAAATGGCATATTTTAAACTTGCATCATTAAACTTAAAATTTAAACTTTAAAAAAGCTGCATTGTGTTGCTTCCCCAACAATTAAAAAAAAAACTTTGTATAGTGACCACATGATGTTATATTATCCAATTGGAAGTAACGATATAACGAGCCTGTGTTTAAAATGTATTAGCATGCCTTAACTTTGCTTTAATGAGCAATATAGGTTACTTAATTTGTAGAAACATTAACTACTTTTCTTGAATTTCTTGAAATCTGTACTTTTCTCAATTCTTCACACACTACTTTCTCATATAAAGTAGTCTGTTATGCTTGGTGGGAAAATTTCTAGTTCTGAAATAAGAGGGCAATCCAGATGAGAATTCTGCTTATTGTGCAGATTCATTATCAGTTATGCTACCCAGACTGCTGTCTTCTCTTGTTTCCAAACCTGTTTGAATTATACCATATTAGTCAATTACCATGCCAGCTGAAGACATCCTCATATCCATAACACTTTTTGGCTCTTGGCTGACTCAAGCATTACCACATTATGGGGAGCTTAGGCTGAGACTCCACTAGCGTAAAAACCCTCGCCGTAAAAACTTTTAATCACCTGACCTATTTGCATTTGCACTTGGATTGTGGTGGAGGACTGGCTAGCGAAGTTTTTACAGCGATGGTACTATCAAAGTTACGGTTGTATACATGATACATTGATATAAAGACAATGATTATATTCTATGAGTTATTTCTGTACTATAATTACAAATGTAGTAAAAATAATATCTTTACTTTTATTTATTAACTTTTATTATTGTATTATTAAGATAATATACAGCATTTATAAGCTTAGCTTTTTTATTATATACTCTTTTAAATTGGAAGATTTTCCTTTGGCCATCCATATCGCATGTTTTAGGCATCCATTATTATAATCGGGATACCTCTTGTCATAGATACATGAATACTTTCAGTTGCTTTTGATAAATCTTTCCAGATCTATTCTAGATCTTTTTCAAGTAGCCACGAGAGAATGTACATAAAAGCTTGTTTTCTGCCATTTTCACATCATGTCATAATGACCTAGATTCCACTGGCTTCTGATTGGTTTTATGGATGTATTTGCGTCAAAAGTTGAACACTGCTCAACTTGCTTTTACACTGTTTTACAACCTGCTGCAGCGTAAAATATCATGGTCACTTGATTAAAAGTTTTTACGGCAAGGGTTTTTACGCCTGTTTTTACGCTAGTGGAGTCTCGGTCTTACTCTGGCATGGTAAAATTCAGCATTTAGATATTTGGCTATTAATTAAAACTTGGGTTTAGTTATTAAATGTATGTGTATGTAACTTTCTATGTTATAAGTATAAAATTTATTGAATAGTCTTCCCAAATTATGTAATATTTGTCATAAAATTTAAGTTTAACTTATTATAAATATTCAGAAATACTATAGATTAAGGTACCTAATGATATATTTACTACAGTTGTAATGTTTTTAACCCAATTTTGGCCATTTTCAGCACATTAAAAATATGTAGATAGATGGAAGATAATTTATTTTACTATAAAAATAATTTATGGTAAAAAAAATATCAAGAACTTTCTATGGTTTAATATTTTTAATTGGTGAAGCTTAAACAATTTGCAAAAGAATAATTTGGGCTATTTTAACTGTGTTCTTTTCATGTACTTTACATAATTTAGTCTTGTTAGTTTAAGTAGTAAAAAAAATGAATTGTGTTCTTTTTTTATTTATAATTGAACATAATATCAATTATTTTTTAATATGGTAAGACTGGTGCTATACTACATGGAAGAGTATGTCATACTAACTGATAGTCCATAAAATGAAGACTAAGAGAGATTACTAGGTAAATATAAGATAAAACTGCTGTTTATAAGTGTATATACTGTGTCTGTAAGATAAAAAAAGTCATATTATTTCAAACCATAATTGAACATGCTCATAAGTGGTATTAGATTTTAAGTAATGACTAAACAAACCTTGAAAATAAGTAATTTATAAAACTAAAGTGTGTAGAATCGAAATTTATTTTCTGTTTAGGAAATTTTAATTTATTAAAGAGTTTTACATTCAGAGTTATTTCTTGGAACAGTGCAAAAATTGATAAATAACTACAGTGGAACTTGGTTAACTCAAGTTGGTTGGGGGAAAAAATTCAGACTTTGAGTTAAAAAGTTTCAGGTTACGGAGGTTTGGTTTATCAAGATTTTGTGCATTGGTTTATTAGTGATTCATAATAACCTATCCATATATTTCCCTGGGTATCCATATGATATTCCCCTTTCCCCTTATGTAGAATTGTCGTGTCAATGTAAACTTCTTAGTGTTGTCTAGAAACTCAAAAACACTTAGCTTAATGGTTAAATAAGCTACAGAGAAATGCTTTCGCAAATGATTTAACTGTTCATTCCTAAGTGTTTAGTGAAAGATTTTTTAAAATTGCAATATTTTGAGCCTAGAATCAATCTGTTTTTTATTTTTTTATCACAATCATTCCACTCTTTGTGATTGTTATATTTTTAAAATTTTGACACAAAGGTTAAAATTTTCACATAGAATCAAACTGTAATTGTTTTTTTTTAAATTAATTTATGAAAAAAATTCATTTATTTGTTATCTCAGCTAGTTGGAGAAATCCATCAGCAATCAAATATAAAAGTTTGAAGGAAAAGCAGGTTTGAGTGGCAATTACAGTATCTATGTCACACATGCTGTCACCCTCTGCCTGCTGTTACGTGACAGGATGTTTATTTTTAGTCATATGTGGTTCCTGTGCTTTATAGAAAGTTTCTGATTAGTTTATTTTTATTTGATAGATGGACATTAATTATTTTATTTAACAGAAAATTAAAATTCTAGAGAGTTTATGAAAATACTTTATGAAAACCCCATTTGAGTTAACCAGTTTGATTTAACATGTAAATACTAGATGATCAGTTGAGTTATCCCAGTTTGAGTTAACCAGGTTCCACTGTATTGATTAATTAATCACTTAATGATTCTAATGTTGTCAAAATTATTTACATTAAAGATTTTTATAATGGATGAAGATTTGGCATCAGAAGATAGCTCTAGTATGGAAGAGCAGAGTGAAAGAGATGATAAATCTTCAGTAATGGAAAAATGTCTTTTAGGAAACAAGGTTATTTCAATTCCTCAAGATATGTGTGAACAGGTAACATTAAAATTTATACTATAGATGTATTGGAAGAAAATGTTTATTTCTTATACAAGTAAGCTGATCATATTTGTACTATACATATGCAATTGTGACCAGAGGGTCGGCACCTCGTTAGTGCCTTGTCAGGACTGACACCACAGTGTCTCGATTGACACTGAGCTGAGATGCATGTTGATTCCGTATTTGAACATAGATCACGCAAGCAGCCACATGCGTGGGCGATTGGGTTCAGGATGGAGACTGTGTGTTAGCGAGCAGGAAGTGACTCACGCAGAGACTAGGTTAACAAAACAAACATTTATTTGTAAAGGAAAGGAAATACATTGTATACAATTTATCAATAGTGAGTATAATAAATCGAGCTAAAGTAGATAGGCCTAAATTCACGGTTCTCAAGAAAGAGAGTTTACAATGGTTTGCGAGTTGATAAATACCTGGAGTAGAAGATGTCCACAAGGTGATGCTTCTCGATTAGGGTCTCATTGTGACTAGGGTGACAGTCTTGTTATGATTGTCAGGAAAGTTCTGAATCTGTGATAGGCTGTCTTTAAAGGCACAAAGGTAGGTGATGTCCAAGGGCAAGTAGGTGAGATATCTGGTTGGGTAGGATTGGGCACTGACACACTAAAAATTAGAGATATTTGCAATGACTTTTCTCTTGAATGATTGGGCGACGACTCTTAGGCCGTCAATTCTGATACCAACCCAATATTGCCCAGCTAAGAGGTCAGCAGATCACTGGAATGTGTTGTTTTTGCTGTCGAGAAAGTGTCAAGTGGAGATTTTCTCAGGTAGTCGATGACAACAATCATTGAACAAGTGTGACGATATCGACGATTGATTTTTGTTAAAGTTCGGATTCTTACACAATCTTAAAGAACAAGCATAGGGATTTTTTTAATAAAAAATTTATTATGTCTTGTTTTTATTAATTTTCATTACAGTTCTATTCTGCAGAAAAGATTGATAAAACTTTATTTTATAATTTTGTAGAAATAAAAAAATTAATTGAAATATGCAGGCTATCAAAAAAGTCAGTTAACCAAGAGATATGGGGTGTCCAAAAAGTTGCTGCACAGTGGAGAAAGTTTAAGTAAAGTTTCAAATAAAAGTGAAGTTTTATATATGGTATTGCAGTTTCTCCTGCATCAAATGCTGGAAATGTCTCCTGGAGGCCCAAAATCTGGGGAGTGTGGTCTGGAGACCTAGCAGACCAGATTCTGTGGGAGATTATGCAATCATCAAAGAAGTCTTCCAAAAATCGGAACATCTGTGAGAAAACAGTAATGCCATCTATATACCATCTTTCCACAATGTGGAAAGATGGTACATACAATTTATAGGTCCTGTATGAAATGCTGTATGTATAACTTTGATGTCATTACATCAAAGTACATACAGCACAGTAACTTTTTAGAGACCTATATTTTATGATTATTTTGAGAATAGTTAAAACTGGTTTGGAATAATTGCATGGTTGCATGTTGTTATTCAGTTATACAATAGTAATCTAATTGTTACACTAATTTATTCTAATAAAATGTTAACATTAGTTTTTGTATTCATGTTTTTCAGCTAAATACTTTTATTTGTTTTTATTATTTAGGAAGAAATCTTCAAAGATGTTATTAATATGGACACTTGGCAAAATGTTCTAACCAGTGCTCAAAAATCAAAATTAATGGTAAGTCTATAGAATATTTTGTTACATTTTTAAAAATAAATACAGTAGAGAGTCATTTATCCGAATCAATTGGGGACTGGGGTTGTTCGGATAACTGACTTTTCGGATAACCGATTATGTACGAAAAAATGTATTAACCTGTCCGATGTTGAAATTTTTTTCCATTGCGTGTTGCTTCATGTTGAATTTTTGTCAATTTTAAGCCTAATGAAAATTTTTATAATAATAATCGAGGCTATTGTATCGTTAAAAATTATTTCTTTATTTTGTACAAACAAAATAAATATATTGAAAAATATAAAAATTATACTTTAGAAGTAAATCTAGTATCAAAAAAGTTTGATTCAGCATGACACAGTCTGACTGGAAAGTCTTCAGATAACCGGTGTTCGTATAAACGACTCTCTACTGTACTAAATTTATCATAGGATCTTAAAATAAGTGCAAAATGAAGTTTCTACTTCTGGCTATTTAAGGAAATAAATTTGCAACTGAATTTATCAAATCCTAAAACTATTAAGTTTTTGGCATCCTTGCCAAAATCTTAATCAGCTGCTGAAACTTAATTAACAAAATACTTTTTACTCAGTGTGTTGCCCATAATGATAAAAATTGATTACAAAACTTGTGATTATTTATTATTAAATTTTGTTATAACTTAAAATTTTAATATGGTAATGCATTGATTACCTGAAAAATTGACAAAGCAAAATGGACTTAAGGGAGTAATAATTCCAGAAATTACAAAATTTTTACATAATTGTTGGCATGCTCCTATTGGCTTGCTATCAAGCTACCCAATAATCAACACTGGGGTTAAGTTTTGTTTTCTTACAGTACAAATATAAAAGCATGATTAATGAATCACATGCTTCTAATGCATCAAATACTTCTAATTCATTTGATGCATTAGAAACAGCATTGTCATAGAAATGCAACCTAAAGCAGATTTTCAACTCTTGTGATGATCGAACAAACCATGGAATTAGCATCATTAAAAATGAAAAAATCAATAAAAGTTAAAAAAAAAAAAGAATTGTAACAAATAATTTTTACACAAGTACCGAATTCAAATTTTAATTGGTATGTTGTAGATTGCAACGAAATACTAGGGCTTGTTTTTAATATAGATAAATTTTTTCATTATTTTTTATCATTTATATATATTAAATTTCTATGCCTTTTTTATCTATACTAATAACGAGGAAATGTTTGTAAGTTTGTATGTAACAGGTAATCTCTGAAACTACTCATCTGATTTCAAAAATTCTTTCACCAATATTTAGAATGGACCTTCAGGGTAGATATAGGCTGTATATTATTCCGTTAAACATTCGTATAAATTATATAAATTAAAAGATATCATCTAGGATTAAGGCTTTTATGTCCAACAGATGGCGCTAACTTCAATGACCTAAGTTTGCTTTACTGTGAGGCATTATGGTTATCTGTGAGGATGAACTAAAGCAGATCATCTTCTATCTATCTATATAAAAAAAAATGTAATGTTCGTTTGTTCCTACCGATTCCTTTGAAATTTCGACACAATGTTGCATTCGAATATGCACGTATTTTTATATAATATACGTGTCGAAATTCCCCACCCACCGTGGGAGATGGACGGGATTAAGGCTTACCGTGAAGAACTCTGCTTCTATTATACTATTTTAGATGTGGTTTTTTGCGTTTTAATAGGGTACGTCAACAGAATATACACTAAAAAGGTATTTTTCGATATTTCCCTGCGGGGAAGAGGGACAGGAATAAGACTTACCATGAAGAACTCGGCTTCTATTTATACTATTTTAGATGCAGATTATTGTGTTTTTGATTGCGTTTTAATAGGGTTTGTCAAGAGAATGTACACTAAGAAGGGATTTTTTAGAATTTCCCCATGGGGGAAGTTTTATACATTTATATTAGTTACATTTTGAGCCACAACAACGTGTGGCCGGGTCTGCTAGTCTTTAAATAAAGTAAAAATATTAAGTTTAATCTAGTATAAAATATTTATCTTTTTATTTCTTTCCTACTAAGCATGACCAGTTACCCAAAATTGTCCCATCCTGATTATTTCAGATAATCAATGTTCTACTGTATTATTTAATTTCTTTTACAAACAGTTACTTCTCTTCTAATTTTTAATATAATTAAGTGTCATTTGCTGCAATATTTAATGTAATTTTCGAATTCACATTCTCAATTAAAATTTTATTTTTATAGAAATTTTTGCCATCTTTCCCAGAAAATGACGAAGATGAGAAACTCACAACTTTAAAGTAAGTTCATATTAATATTCTATATTTTTGAAAAAGAATGAAATAACTGTTTTGAAATATTTTAATATGTTGCTGAAACTTATAGAGAGATTAATTTTCACTGATTGTTGTAAAATTAATTAATTTTTAGAAAATTTTATTTCTAGAACAGAATATATTAAATTAATTTCTAGCAAAAAAATAATTTAGAAAAAAGTTTAATGATACAGATATCCCTCATATAACATGGTAGTTATGATCCGAAAGAGTGCTGTGTTATGCAAATCCGTGCTATACGAAACAAAGGACTAATGGAAAACATGGGGTTAAGTTCCAAATGTTAGCAAAAGTATACTATTCTTTTCCATCACTAAGAGAGAAATCTTTATTAAAGCTATCAATAATTTCCAATTAATAATTAACTAACAATCACAATTAAAAGTACTGTATCATGCATTAATATTAATTTTAGTTAAATGAGGGAGTTTTCTTTTTACAAAGTACATCTTCTGAGCTTTTGTTGATATTGATCAGAAATTTGTTCTGGCAGGTCATGTTTGTTCAAGCGAGGACCAAGTGATTTATTTTCCAGAATTTGTGTTTGAATACCAAATTGTTTGAGTTGGGATCATTTCGAGTACCATGATATCACTGTACTTTGTCGTTTTTACGCATGATTATTTATCTACAGTTAAAAAAGGTTAAACCTAACAAAAGGCATAAAACAAATGAAAATTTCAATATTCCAAAATCCTTGGGCAAATTTCAGACAAATGTATGCTTACTTGATAAAAAAATATTGAATAAAGGAGTTTGCACTTAAAAGTTGTGAAATTTTGTATGGAGGATTTTCCCAATTTTCAAACCATGTTAGAGTGAAACTGTGTTGTATGAAGGATACCTGTATTTAATTATAACTAATTGTTCAAATTTAAATTTTTTTTAACTTTATAAAATATTAGATTGGGAAAATTGGAATAATACAAAGTTTTCATTACAGACAATTGTTTGCTGGCCAGAATTTTAAATTTGGAAATCCTTTATTTCAGTTTTACAAAAAATTAAAGGGTATGCTTTAATTTTCAGGACTTTTTAAATAACTAAATGTTTTAATTTTGAATAAAAATCTAAATGTAGTAATCTGATTTTGCTGCTTAAAATTTTAATAAAAATATAAATAAATGTTAAGCTTATTTATTTTCTAATTGTAATTCTTTTGATTTAATGAATTCATATATTGGCAGATGGTTACTTAGCTCCGGATGTATCAAAAGTTGCCTCTTTATTGAAGAAGGCTCAGTATCGAGAATACAGATATCAACAGCAGCATTATTATTACAGATTACTTGAAAATGTTTTAATTTCAAGAAAGGTTAATTTTACATATATACATACATATTTCAGAATAAATATAGTATAGTAAATGCTATTAAAAAACTCCATATAATACAATTATATGTTTTATTTATGGATAGAATGATATTTTATTTATTGTATCTTAATGTATGAAGTTAAGATGGAGTGGATCAATTTAATATTGACTAAGTTAATTAAATTATTTTTTTGAACAAATACTATGAAATTAAGAAATTAATATTAAATTTTATTCTTTCTCATCATTTTATACTGGGTGACCAAATGAAAGTAGATTTTGCAAGTAGTAGTATAAGGAATTTGGTGGTAATGTGTGTCAGACTTGGTTATTCCATGAGCTATCTATGCAACAAATAAGATTGTGTGATGCTGAGAGTTACCAAGTTTTACTCACAATATTATCAAACTCCTCCTTATGAGTTCTTTTGTTTGATCACTGTATATTAAAACATGGAAAAGAATTAATTATATTAACTTCATTAAAATCTCTTTATTAATAAAAATAAAACATAAGGTTAAGATAAAACATGGCATTGAAATTAATCTTACATAACTATTACAGAAATTATTAGATGCTGCTTCGATGCTTTCACCTGACAATAATATTAAAATAGAAAATTTTGCACCTAAATTACGAAATAAATCTATTCAGGAAAGAACTAAATGGAGATATTTCAGTCAGCTTCAGGAAGTCAGAGAGGAATGTGGAGAATTAGACACTTCATCTGAAGATGAAAATTATCCTGGTAATTTAAATTATTCTTTATTTATTATATTATTTTAAATTTATGATTAAAAAAATTTTATGGCTGCCATTTTAATACATTTTGAGTAATTTTGAATTATTTTTATAACAAAGAAATTGAAAAAATTTAGATTGTCAAATTATTTAAACAAAGTTAACTGTTTTCACTAAAGTAAGTTCAGTAATAAGTTTGAAAGGATGACAGATTCAGCAGAATTTAGTAATAATAAAGCAAATCTCTGTTGCATATTAATTGAAAGAACCACAAGTCATGAACAATAGTAGCTTAAATAATTGTAAAACTTACAATCATAGCAGATAGATCCAATAAAGGAGGCAAGAGCAAATTATTATCTTAGTGAAATATTACTATAATATCAGAAGAAAAACTTGCTTTGTCTGAACATAAATTTTAATATTAAATTTAAAGATTAAAAATTAAAGGAAGATTCTTTGACTGGTGAAAATTTCATCTTGTTTTTTGGCGACTAAGTTCAATAACATGCTTAAATTCTTTCTGTACATGAAAAATTTTCATAGTAGAACTTTTACATTCTGTTTTATGTAAAGAATATAAAATGTGAAAGAAACATTAATTATCAATTATAGTGGTGCATTTCTATAAGATAATTCCTACATACAACTTTGGAAAAGTTTATAATCAAATTTTGGTACTTCTGTGATTTAGTTTTAGGAAGATATATACAATAAATTATTTTGCTTAATGATATAATTTAATTGGTATGATGGAAATTCATTCTGTTAGCATTAGGAAATCTTAAATTTCATATTTCTTAATATTTTAGTGCATTTGCAAACTATTATTATAAGGATAAAATTAGAGAGAATGAAAAAAATTAGTCTTTCATTATACATAAAATCTATGAGAATTTTTTCTGATGAAATTTGTTATTTGAATGTCAGTTTATCATTATTATTATTTTTTTTATTTTTTTAATTAATACATGAAAAAAATTCAACAGTAAATAATTCTTAATTACTGTGAGATTTATTTAATTTGAAATTTAAATATATGGGGGTGCTTGCGACGTTCATCAGTGTTGGTGAGTTTTGAGTGAGCTTGTTAATAATGAACTCTAGCACTTTGGATATGATTTATATTAATATTTGTGTGCTTCTTTACTTTAGTTTTATTAAAGTTTTTGACATATGTTTACTACTACGTGCTTTATTACTAATTGGAAGCATCAAGTCTAATCCTGGTCCGATGCCTCGTACTCCTCCTCCCTCCCCTCTCAAAGTTGTCCATATCATCTGTTGGCAAATGACAAAGATTTCCTAGTGAACCAACTCTAAAATCTCAATGACTTGAATCGTTTTTTCCTCTACTGGCTTTGTCTACTAATGTACCTCAAAATTTGTATACTTTTTTGAAGGAGAAATTTGATACCATTTTGACTATACTCGAAGATTTAGCTACTAAATTTGAATGGCTGGCAAATTTACATAAAGACTTTGAACATTGTCTCCTTAATGTGGAGAAGAAGGTGGAAGAATTTTCTAACTTAAATGTCTCTTCTACTACTCAGACTTCCTATTTTTTATCTCTCTTAGATTCATCGTCTAATGAACATCAGAGAAATAATATTGTTATTGCCGGATTAGAGGGAAATTTGTCTGACGTTCTGTCTTTGGTTTCCGACATTCTGTCATCTGTAAAAGGACCCAATGGTGACTCTATTTTGGTGAAAGATCTTAAAATAGTTTCAAAAAATAATTTGGTGGTGGTTGAACTTGATGCTATCTCTGATAAAAAAACTGATTTACCGAAATGTACATAACATCCAAATGAGGGAAAAGTGTTCTAGGGTAAAGTTTTTTGATGATTACATTGGAGATCGAGAATTAGGAGAAGAAATCTCGTTCCTTCTTATTGAGAGGCTAAGGCGACAGGTAAATCTTTGTTCATGAGAGTGACTGTTTAACAATTGAAGGAGATAATTTTACGTTTGACCTACTGAATAACAAGCTGATGAAGATTGAACTTTTTTATTACCAGGTAAGTTGGTAGATCGTCATATGGACAAAAATTAAATGCTTTACCTGTTATCTCTTGCTCAGAAGTTTCTTTTACGTTAAAGGTTTTATCTTGGTCAAGGTTTATTATATATTAATTTTTCTGATAAGAGTTTTGTTGATTTTGTCTTTACATATCATATTATTGGTATAACTGAATCATGGATGGCATCTTTGATGAAAACCCTTCTTTTACCGTTAGATTCTGTTTTATTTTATTGAATCTTTAGCTCATAAACCTGAGGGACCTGGAAGACCATCTGGTGGTTTGTTTTTAGTAGTTTCTTGGAAACTTGGTAAGTTGGAAATTTGTCATCTCTCTGATAATTTTATTATTGGTAAACTTACATTTGATAAACTTTTGTTTAATGACTGTTCTAGACTTCTAATTGTCTTGTTTTATATCTCTATCAATAAACATGATTCATTGATTGAGTACCTTGATAGATTGATTCTTGATTTCAAAGATGACGACGACATTTTGATTCTCGGGGATTCTAATGCTAGAATTGCTTCTGAAATAGATACATTATATACAGGTTCTAATTTAAATTTTTATAACCTTAGAGAGTCTAAAGATATAATCTTTAATTATAGGGGAAGGAATTTTTTGAACTTAGTTAAATCTTTCGGTCTGATTCTTTTAAATGGTTGTTTTGTTCCTGATTTTCCTGCAAATTTTACATTTATTTTGTCTGGGTGCATCAGTTATTGATTTGATAGCTACAAACTCTGAATTAGTTGATAACATAGTAGACTTCAAGGTTTTGAATAAATTTAATTCTGATCATCTCCCAGTTTCTATTGCTTTCAGGTTTGATTCTCTTCCTCTTAGTAAGAAATCACCTACTGAAATTTGTCGTTATGTATGGAGTCCTTCATGTTTGGACAAGTATTTGTATAATGTTATCAAGTGATATGCAGATTTTAAAAGTAGATTCTTTTTGGATTCTTTTTCTTTTTATTCGTCCTTTGTTGATGTGATTCTTGAATCCACAGTTCAAAGTGATATGTATGTCAAATATGATTGTTCAAGAAAGTTTGTGAAGTCTTGGTTTGACATTGATTGTTTACAATTGAAAAGAGAGAGAAATCTTGCTCTATGATTTTTTCGTTGATCAAGATTTAAGCAACAACTTATTATTTATTCTAAATTAGAAAAAAATTTCAAATCCCTCTGTAAGGCCAAAAAGAAATTGTTTTGGAATAAGATTAATTTTCAGATATCACATATTAAAAACTCTGCTGAAGTTTGGAAAATTGTTAATAAATTTAGAATTAATAAACTTGTGTATAATAACATTTCTATTTGTGATTGGTTGGACTATTTGAAAATCTATTTCTCTGGACCATCTTTGGCTGTACTGTCCATTTGTACTAATGACACTATGGACCCATTACTTGACAAAAATTTTTCTTTTGACAAGCTAGAATTTATATTGCGTTTTTTAAAAAATAATAAAGCCTCTGGCTTAGATGCTATTAAGGCTGAGATGATTAAATCTCTCCTGCTTAATGCTATAAATGAATTGCTATTTTTATTTAATAACTTCAAAACTAATTATTCTTTTCCTACTATTTGGAAAAATATCTGCTTAAAAATGATATATAAGAAGGGTAATCATTCTGATCCTCTGAATTATCATCCAATATTGCTAATCAGTGTAATTAGGAAAATTTTTTGTACGTTATTAGTTAACCGTTTGCGGCCTTGGCTTGAGCGGTCTCGTTATTTCTATTAGTCAGGGTGCTTTTGTAGCAAATAGAGGTGTTGATTATAATTTATTTCTTTTTCTTGGAATTTTGCAATTAGTTTTGACTAAGAAACGTAATAAATTATATGTTGGATTTATTGATTTGTCAAGGGTGTTTGATGCAATAGATCATGATATTTTATGGTTGAAGCTTTCTAGGTTAGGTATATCTTTTTCTTTTATTAATTTTATAAGACAATTGTTTTCTGATACTGCTTTTCAAATTGATTTTAATCATTGTCTTTCAGAAGTGGTAATTGCTAATAAAGGTCTTCTACAAGGTGAACCACTTAGTCCTATTTTGTTTAATTTATTTGTTAATGATCTCCCATACATTTTTTATACCCATAGTATTATGGCTATATCTATACCACTGGAAGTAGAATTGAACTGTCTTTTGTTTGCTGATGATATTGTAATATTTTTGTATTCACCTTATTGGCCTTCAGAGAAAACTTAATTTTCTACAGGATTATTGTAAGTCTAATAAATTACTTATTAATAAGGCAAAGTCCAAAGTAATGGTTTTTCAGAGAGGGGGCAGATTGGGAAAAGCTGATAAATTTTATTTATCTAACTCTGAGTTTGACATCGTTTCGTCTTACAATTATTCGTCTTACAAATGTCTTATTTTACTCTACAGGGCTCATTTTCTTTTCACCTAGATAAATTGTTTTTGACATATAAACTTCAACTTTCTAATTTAATAAAGCTCATGGTTAGAATGAAGCAGTCTTCTATAAAGTCATACTTTCGATTGTTCAATTTTTTGATATGCTCAAGTTTGGGATTTATGTTTCCTATTTGGGGATCATCTCTTGTTGATAAACTAGAGAAGAAGCAACTGCAATTTATCAGATCGATATTTCATATTAATCGTTCGGTGCCTGGACCTGCATTAAGATTCGAATTGGGCTGTCTGCCAATGGCTATACATTTAGCATTGGCCATTTTTAGATACTGGATTAAAATTTTAGAGTTACCAGAATTTGATCTTAGAAAGTTGGTTTATAATAAATTGAAATTAATAGGTAGAAATTCTTTGGTTGTAACTTAGTCATCTTCAATTGAACATTTATTGTCTGATTTAGGTTATTCTACTGCTTACTATATTCAAATTTCTGATAAAAATCTCTTTCTAGCTGACCTTTTCAGTCATTAAAAGATAAATATTGGGCCCAAGATATTCATTATATTGAGCAAAAATGTAGTGTTTTTGAAACTTCTCTGTCTTTCCCATGGACACCTCGATATTATCTGTTATCAAACTTAAATTACAATATTAAATCTTTAATAATACTGTGAAATCCAGAATTTTCCTAGAGAAATCTTTAGTTATTTCCCCTTCTGTTATATAAAGGGCTAGTAAAGAAATCTAATCTTAGCTGGAAAAGTATGTAAACCCCTTCAACCAAAAGTCAACATTTTATTGTTCCCACGCAGCCTACAGCTCAACTTGCATGATAAGCTTATAGTTAGCATCCAGTTTTGTCACTTGTTTTGGTCCCAGGAACACCTATAACCTTTAGCGCCTACAACAATCAATCACCCAACTGATTTTCCCATCACAAGGCTATAAAAGATGCTTCTTCCCCCTCGGGGGAGTCTCTTAACAAACGCTGGACCAACGACAACCTAAGACCGTCCAGGGAGAAGCAACAAACCCACCAGCAACTCTGAGCCTCCTAAATCAGTATCGTCCTCATTACAGTCGTGGAATTTTTATACTTTTGTGATACCCTTGAATACCTCTGTGCAAATCTTGAATATCTGTGTGCCACCAACCGCACTTGAATCGCCGTGGAAACCTACAAAGAGGTATGAACCCAAACCTGTAAACTCTCTCTCGAGCTCCTCTGTGTATTAGAGAAGACCATCAGATTTAGCCTTTGTACTTGTCAATCTTGTTAATTTTAATAAATCTTTGTTTATTATCATTAAATGGTGTCCGCCTTTACTCATATATTGCCTTCACCTTAGCGTTGGCCCCTCTCACCCTCTCTCCACTTGCCTGACAAGAAAGAGTCTTGACCCTTGGGACCCAAAATCATAAACTAGTCGTCCTAGACAAGTGGGCAGGTCAACGACCTGTTGCCGGAAAGTGAGGTACGACTTCCTCTTACGTCCCAGCGGTTCACAATACAACCGCAACTTAATGACTATACTATTGTATTAAATGGGCATAGAATGAATATATTGGCTCATTCCAATTGTCCACTATGTAACAGATTTTGTGAAAATGTTAAGAACCACTTATTTGTATCTTGTGAACTTACCGATCACTTAAAGGACACTTTTTTGACAATTGATTTTGATATATTTTGTTTATACAATGATAATTTAAGTTCTGATATGTTGTATAAAGTTTATAAATTTTTCTGTTATTTATTAAACATGTTAACATAATATTACTAATTAAGTTATATTATTTATTATTTATTGTAATCATGTATAACAATGTCTGTATTTATTAATGTTATGATTTTGTAACCCCCTTTGTGAAGACGAAAGCCATAACAAATAAATGTTGATTGATATACTGATTATTATAAATATATGGAAATAAGAAGTTTTTAGCAAGAATAATTGTATAAATACACAAAAAATTGCAACATTTTAAAATTTTTTAAGAGTAATTTTGAATAATTTATTTTTATATATTACCTTTTTTTCATTTATTTATTTAGAAGGTAGCCCTCCAAAACTGACACGTAAATTGAAGAAACAAGTTCAAAGTCTTGAAGCATCTTTAAGTCCCGATATGCATAGAGTTGTATCTACCGTAACTCCTGCTCCAGGGTTTCATGATGGTGGTAAGAAGACAAAATTTCTTATTTGCCAAAGACATAAATAAGCAGCAGAAAAATAAACATTTTTATCCAATAAATAATGTAATTACATTTAACACAAATATGAATTGGAAAATTTAAATAATTGAAGTATAAGAAACATGTTGAATATTGAAAAAAAAATTGTAAACTGATTTAGCATAATTAATTTCTTTTTGTTGTTTTAATAAAAATGATTATATAAAGCAGGTAAATAAATACTAACAATGCATGTTTTAAGATAATTAAAAATAAGTATATAATTTTGATTGTATGTAAATAAATAAAATAAGCTTTTAAGGAGTATTATTTTTTATAGGACCTAACAAACCTCTAAATCATTCTTTGGCTATGTTTGAGATGACAGAAGAAAGATATAGAGAAATGCTACTGAGGCATAAACGTAGGAGAGAAGAAAAAGAGGTAATGCTTTCTTTTAAATTATTATATTGTCTTGTGGAAAAAATTAGATTTCAAGGATGTTTTCTGTGAGATATGCATGCTTCCATGAAATCTTACTGTTTTTACTGAGTTATGCATCAATAACAGTTTCATTCAAGTGTAATTGATAATAAATCTAAATATTCTGGAGTAAAATTAATTGTAACTATTGAATCAAATACACCCCTTGTCAGAAAAGTTCTAGGACAAAGCTTGTAAAAATAGAAAATTGCAATTACCAAGTAATGATCCTAGCTCCTGGCAAAGTAGTCCCCTCAGCTATCTATACATGTTTCTGGAGGTCTTGGAAGCAAGCAGAGAAAGCTTCACGTGTGATGCTTGTTAGCTTGTTTGTCACAGTCTGTTGGATGTTTGTGATATCTTGATGAAATGTCAGTTGCTTTTTCACTTGCAGAAACAAGAAAAATCACACTTTTCTGACAAAGGGTTGCAACTGAAAGGGACATTTTGTCATGATATCACAGACATCCAATGGACTGTGACAAATGAACTAAGAAGCATCACACTTGAAGTTTTCTCTGCTTGCTTCCAAGACCTCCAGAAATGTGTATAGATAGCTGAGGGGACTACTTTGCCAGGAGCTAGGATCATTACTTGGTAATTGCAATTTTCTATTTTTTATGAGCTTTGTCCTGGAACTTTTCTGACAAAGGGTGTATCTAATTTGCTGTTTAATAATAGCATTATATATAGTTTAGCATTGACATTTTATCATAATCTTTAGTCAAATATTGCATTATATGTCAATTTATGATTATCATTAACTTATGAGTTCTATAAGTTAATTTTTGTAATTTAAACTACTATATTAATAGTTTTGCTATAATTTTCTTCTATAGATAAGTTAAAAACTTTCTCTGTTTATAAATAGAATTAGTAATTTGTTTATGGCTATCTGGCTATTTCACAAACAATTAAACCTACCATTCATAGAGCTACAAAGCGTGGTTTATTTATGTAAGTAATATTCAAAATATAGTGAATAGTTTTTGCAATTGTAATAAAAGGAAATTTGTCTATTAAAATTCTGTGTTTTTTATATCAAACTTTAAGTATTATATATACATAATAAAAAGTAACAAGCATAGGTATAATAAAAAGTAACAATCATATATGCATAATAAAAGTAACAACCATAATCAGTAGATCTGTAGAATTTTAAAAATCTCATTTTCATTGAATTTAACAATAGTTAAAATATCTCAACTTATTTTTCCCATTTAAAATAATGGAAAATGAATTAATCAGTTCAGTTCCCAGACCCTAAATGATACTCATTTTGATAAACATAAAACAGCAAATACACATAATTTAATTTAAAAATAATACAATTAAATGCACTAATAATAAATTAAAACACAAAAAGAATAGATAAAATATGTAAATACCATATAATAAAATGAAAATTACATTTACTGTTCACACACAATCGACTACAGCATCTTAAACATGGCTGCCAGATCCATCCCATGCATAGTGCGTTCATGTTTTGTGACAAGTTTCTTTTTCATCTTAATTGTTGATATTAGAGTCCTCCTCTTACTTGTTATATTTCTTTGCTTCTACACACTTCTTGGATGCCATGATTAATAAGTAATGGTGATATTGGGTTGAAAAGAAAGTTTTTGCATATTTTTACCAGGTCTTGTTACTTAACATAAATGTATGATATAATTATAACAATTGTGAAATTTAACACATTATTGCTAATTCAAGGGTATCGTGCCAAAATCCTGCTTGGCAATATTTTTATTAAAGTGGCAATAAAATTCTAGTCCACTTGTTTTGACAACAATGTGAAATCGAATCATACTTCAGGAAAAACAACAAACTGTTGAGCTTCCATACAATCGGAGTCCCATGTACCATACAGCTAGCAATTTCATGATGTCACATGGCAAGTTCAGGAAGAAAAATAGGAAGTGACATTGAGAACAGAAGGCAGTTTTGTGCAATGCTGCCCAGTGTTTCCAGATTGGGATTTTTTTATCGACTGACAGAAATTTTGGGGAATTTTTCTGGGATAACTTTTTCACTTTGATCTTTTTTTCAGTAGACTAAAACAAAAATTTTGACATGACGAAACTTGTGAAATACTGTTTAAACATTGTAATCAAATATGTTGTTCAGAATTATTCATTAAAAAATGATTCCTATTGCTAACAAAAGGATGACTAGTTTTATTTGAATCAGAGACAGGACCTTCTCTGATTCAAATGAAACTTGGTGAGCATGTAGCTCTAAACACAAATAACTCGTTGTCCAAGTAATAAAACCCACTTTTCAAGCATTTCCAAAAATGGACTTCTGAATATTTAGTGTTTAGCTTATAAGTCTTTGGAAGTTTCAAATCCCAGAATGATAAGATGCTAAGCACTGGAGCGAGATGATGTAGATCAAACCTTTAGAGTTTTGGTTTACTTTAGTTAATTTTATGTGTAACTTTATTATTTTGCTGCATCATTAGCATTATTATTGTTATTTGAGGAATAATATTATTATTATTCCTCACATTTAAACCTTATAAAACAAGAG
Source organism: Centruroides vittatus (assembly GCF_030686945.1). Classification (NCBI taxonomy): domain Eukaryota; kingdom Metazoa; phylum Arthropoda; class Arachnida; order Scorpiones; family Buthidae; genus Centruroides; species Centruroides vittatus. The sequence goes on along the minus strand of NW_027122722.1, from coordinate 562,872 downwards.
ATTAAAAATTGTGACATTGTTTTCCCGTTTAGTGAAAACAAGCCTCTAGATTTAAGTCGCTTACATCGTTAAGTAAAACTTTTATTTTTTTACATTTATTTTCACGTATTTTACATACTATGTTCTCACAAGCGAATCAGCTTCAGACGTTACTGCACATGGATGAAAAAAGACAAGTGATATGAAAATAGGGTATCAAGTCGCAGCATTTTATTTTTTAATTGTTAATATTATGGACAATTTCCTCCTGCTCTCATGTTTGTTACACTTCAAATGTCACAATACCACATATTTAAAAATAAATGTGAAGAAAATTTTATTTAACAATGTAAGAGTGCAGAGTATCAGTACTCTGTCACAATTTTTAATCTCTTGTTTTATAAGCTTTAAATATAAGTAGTAGTAGTAGTAGTAGTAGTAGTATAGTAGTATAGTAGTAGTAAATAAAGAAAATAGATGTTAAAACATGAAAGCTACTAGCAGTTAAAAAAGCACATCAGCAAAAAGCAGAAGTAGAAAGGTTGTATTTGCCAGTAAATCAGGGAGGAAGAGGACTATTAAATATAGAGTACATGTATAAAGCACAAATAATTAAATACAACCAGTACCTAAAAGGGGAAAGTGATCATCTGATTAAAGTAATAGTAAAGCATGATATAGGTGGGATAAATACACAATAATAAAAGAAGCACAAGAGATAGAAGGTGAATTACATCTACCATGAGGAAATACACATACAGATGAAGAAGTTAAAAAATCAATAATAAAACGGCATAATGATGTATGGAGAAGCAAACAATTACATGGTCAATTTCCTAAAAGGGTATTGGATCAGGGCAATATAGACAGAGAGCTTGCATTTGAATGGATTAAAAAGCAATGAATAGCCCCAAGAGTTGAATCATTAATATTTGCTGTTCAGGACCAGGCTGTAATGACACAACAATATTAATGTGACATATTAAAGGAGCCGCTGGATGGGAAATGTCTCCTTTGTACGACCAAAGACGAGACCACGCAGCACATTATATCAGGATGCGAAAAATTGGCAGGGACTTGTTATGCAAAACGTCATAATAACCTTGTCCAGTATGTCTACTGGTGCCTGGCCCGAAAACATAAAATAGAAGTTCCTAACCAATGGTGGAAGGAAACATTAATCCAGCCGCAAGTTAAAGAAAATGGTACGGCCAAGGTCTTATGGGAAATGCCTGTCCAAACTGATGTCACTGTATCTCACAATAGACGGGATTTAATTTATGTTGATAAAAATCACAATAAAACATTCTTAATATATATAACTGTACCATCAGATCACAACATTGGTGCTAAATAAATTGAAAAATTAAGTAAATATCATCTTTTGAAATCTGAAGTTAGCCGTCTATGGAATACACAAACGACTGTCATCCCAATAGTAATAGGAGCAGCAGGAATAGTAGCAAAAACCATAAAAAAATACATAGATCAATTAGAATCCAACATTGACATCAGCATTCTTCAGAAACAGGCAGCCATACACACATCCCTTATATTCAGTAGAGTGCTTCATAATACTATCTTTGTGGTCAACACACCAGATCCACTCAAGCATAATATGCAGCAATCTTCAGACACGCAGCAATTATCAGATATGCATCATTCATCAGTTAATCCGGAGTTACCCAATACAACTGTTGAGACTAGTACACAATGCTCATCTGGAAACCTTTTAAGAAGAGGAAAAGGGAGGAGAAGAGGAACTACTTGCACTTAAAGTGCATCTAATGTGGTAAAGGAGTGGAAACAGATACCTACTTTCCTGTGGGTTACAGGACGAGGTATTTTTTACTCCGATGTAAATTGTGTAGAAATAAAATAATAATAACAACAACAACACGGTAAAATAATAAAAGTTACACATAAAAAAAAAACTAAACTAAAATTTTGAAGGATTGAACATACATCGGCTAACTCTAGTGCTTAGTGTCTTATTCACACTGCTATCACCACTCTTAGGTATGAAACTTCCAAAGACTTATAAGCTAAACACTAAATTTTCAGAGGCCCGTTTTTGGACACGCTTGAAAAGTGGGTCCTGTTACTTGGACAAGGAACTGTGGTTAAGGCTATGTGCTCACCAAGTTTTGTTCAATTTGGAGACCTGAACATTTGACCCTCTCTTTGTAAGTGACAGTTTAACATGTTACTTTTGCTTCTCAGAAGATACACTGATAAGGCTACCAGCACCTGCATTAATTAGTAGGTAAAACTGATGGTGATAAATAATTTGAAATGATGAAAAAAAATTAAAACTTGCAAAATGGTGGCAATACTTTAAAATTTTCCAGAGCGACCTCTGCCAATTTGAGATTGTATTCTTAGTTCAGAAGTTTATTTTATGCTTTGAGTGCATTTTTTCACTGCATATTTAATTTGAACTTTGAAGCATCATGCAAACTTTAAAGCAAATTTTTGTCGAATTTATCATTTGAACTCAAGCATTTTGAAGTTAGTCATTTGAAGTATGAGGTGCTATTATATTATTAATTAATTCATATTATCATAATTTTCCCATATTTTTGTTATGCTATAATTCTTATTAAACCTCCTGATTAATGCTTAAATTGATTTTCTTTTTAGGATCATCCCGAATTGGATACTTCCAACATCTCGCTTGATGACATAATTGCCCGTACAAATTGTATAAAGCGTTTTATTGGTAAAGGTAATTATTAGAGTTTATCTGTCATTGAAATGTCTCATAAGCTTTATTAAATTTTGAATATTGAAATCTGCAAAATTATATTCCACTTTTTATAAATGTACAGTACATATCTAATTTTTTTCCAATATCAAAATTCTTGATAGCCTTAATAAGAGGTAGAATTTATACTTTATATGAATGAATTTTGTTTCATTTTGTACAAATCACAAACATATAGATTCATGTTTTAAAAATATGTAATAAAATAAAATAAATATAATTTATGCAACATTTAAATAGCACATAATCTATTAATTACAAAATATTTTAGGCAAATATGATTATGAAGTTTATCAATTAATTTGTTTACTTTTATAATAGACTTATTTCCAAAGAAAAAGTTAAAATGCCAGGATGGTATGGAAAAGAAACAGAAATTGTTAGGGGTAGGAGTGGGTGATATGCAACTTTCACCTTCGCATTCTCAGTTGCAATCGATTGGAGATGAAAACATGTTGGGGACATCTCACGGCGTGGGACTTACCACTCTTATGAGTGGAGACGCCGCCCTAGATGATGTGGACGTGGACGTTGGAAGTGATGGAGAAGGGCTTCAGTCTGGACCGCCGAGGTATTTGATAAACTGTAAAAATTTTTTTGTAGTTAATAGATTAAAATATAAATTGCTTGAATTTTTTACTTAACCTATTCCCTGGTATTCCTGACATATCTCGGGTCGAAACATAATGACTTTGACCTGTGAACCTGAGATATCTTGTTTCTGCATTGGGACATTTTTGACACTAGATGTTGTTAGTCGGCATAATTTTTATATTAAAACTAACTTCTGAAATATAAATTTTTTTTGTTTTTACATTTATTAATATGTCTATTTTGTTTGTGTAGAATAAAAAATAATTTTGGATGATACAATAGCCATGATTGTTTTTTTTTGAAAATGTGGAATGTTCATTAGGCTTAACATCAACAAAAATTCAATGTGGAGCAACATGCAATGGAAAAAATTTCAACATGGGATAGGTTAATACTTATAAGCTAATAAGGATTAAGAATTATTTCAAATAGTTCAAACTTTTTACTTAAGTACTTAATTGTTGTTTATATATATTTGTGTATTATCAACGACAAAAATAATTAGATATTAAAATTTTTAAAATAAAATTTGATTATTTGAATAATGATGTAATTTTTGTTTGTACATGTGATAAATATGCAGTATGTTTTTACTTTAGGTCGGCTACTCCTACTTATCCCAGTTGCTTCTTCTCTCTAGTTAGAAATTTGTTTTATGAAACACCAGAACAGAAAATGTCTGCATCAAAGGTATTTATATAATATTAATAATAATTTAAAGTGCAAAGTTTTATACAATATATTGTTGTTGAAAGTATGATATGAAAATTATTCATTCTCTTATTGTATTTTTGTGGAATGACCAACCAGGGGAGACGAGCTTGTCAGAAACTCTGGAGTTATCAGCAGGCCAGTTAAACTGTGACTAAAAATAAAATTAATCAGATCTAACAAAACTAGTCGGTAAATGTTAAAGAAAACATTCTTCTGAGTACAATAAAATAATGACATTTGTAATTAAAATCAGGAAGATCACTGACAATCTACCCCGACCTTAAAAGTAACATTTTCCTCTCAAATTTCACACAAAGTGGATGCTAATTGGTGTAAGCCCAGATAATTTACTGAGAATTTCTGAAAATTAATATGTTTGTTTTTGCGTTTTTGAATCAAATTACAATAAAATAAACATAAAAAGAAGCACTTGGGCATTCCCAAGTGCTTCTTTTCAAGAAGTTCTTGGGCAATTGAGTATTTTACATTGTTAGAAAAAAGACAAAATGAAAAAATTAAACATATAATTATAGTTTTTGATCTAACACTGATAGTTTCATAGTTTTAAAATAAAAAATCATTTATTTTTACATGATGTAACATGTTCATTTTTGAATGCATCCTCTAGAGAGGGGTGTATAACCTCATTTAAATTGGCATGCTGGCATTCCCTGGAATAAACCAGCATGTTGGTTTTTACAATACAGAAATATCTCATTTCATGGTCTCCTCTGGATAGACCAATATGCCAGATAATCTGCAAAAACACAGTATTATTTTTAATGCTATTTTTTAATAAAGGAAAACTTCTCAGATTTTCTTCATATATTCTAGACTTCTCTGTAATAGATGTTGAACTGTCATTGATGAAGTAGCATTAATTGATTCCTGCATATTTATAAAATATTTTGATAATCTATACTCTGTTTTACTATAGAAATATTGTATTTTATTCAAACTTTGTTAGAAAACAAATATATTTTCTTAGTTTATCTTTATGTAAAGCCTAAACAATTCTGAAGGTATATAAAAATAAGTTGTTTTTTTTTCATTTGTATAGATCCAAATTTTATTTCTAGTTCCTCTATTATTATATGAATAACTTTACAGTAAACTATTATAAAATTAAATAGATATAAACTGCATATATGTAATTATTTGCATTTTTGTTTAATCTGTCAGTGCTAAGAAGGTTTTTTATTCCATACCTGTCTCAGATTTTGCAGGGTCCACAGTGAAGAATGTTTGTTTGTTTAGTTAAGTTACGACAATGCAACACTTGGGCAATCTGCCTAGGAGGGATGCTTTCTGGGAGGCCTTCTTAAGGGTAATTGGCCCCTATTCAGGCATTACAGATGTGGAGAAAACCCAGAAAACTCCATGTGGCCAGCCCGTCCTGGCGAGGTGCAAACCCACGAACAAACTTCCAGTGTTCAGGGAATGGAACTGCTTGGCCATTGGTGGGCCTGCAAGGAATGAGACCTGAAATATCTGGAATAGACTGCACACAAAAAAACTCCTGGGTTTGGTTCATTCATATTCAATCCCTAGTTCCCAGAGCAGTAGGTCGATGTCTTAATATATCAATTGCCAAATGATTACCTGTGGTTATTTTCATTGTTGGCTTTAGTGCCACATGCCTACCAGTGGACATGACTTATATGTCTGGTATCCCTTGATCCTATTGTGTTAATCAAAATTGCATTAATCAAATATGGTGGTACCTTAGTACTCGACCAAATAATCACCACCCTTTGGAACAAATTTTGAGTTAATAACAAATATTTTTATTTTAATTTAGTCATCCATAAGAAAAGTTTTCTGTGATAAAAATGTGTAACTGCCTACCTTTTGTTTGACAAAATTATACTCAATCCAGTTCGGTTTATTTCACTTAATGCATGCAGAACACAATCATTGTGTTGGTGAAACACAAAGATTCGTTGCAAGTTCACAAGTTGTTATTTGTTGATTTTTAACAATTTCTTCCTGAAATTTTTCTTTGTTGACAGCTTTTGGGCATCCTGTACATTTCATATCCTTTAGTTCAGAATTTCCTGAATGAAACTTTCAAAATCATATTTGACATGTCCAATAAGTACTCTTAAGTATAAAAGTACTCTTAGTATATGGGGAAGATGTTCCTAAACATTTGACATGTCCAATGTTTAGGAACATCTTCCCCATATACTAAGAGTACTTTTTACTGTTTCTATAGCATTATATCCTTTATGAAACTTAAAATGCATATTGGTCATATTATGTATACTTTTTATCTGCAGACATTTTGATTTGATTTTAAGCAAACAAAATGTGAAGTAAAGTTTTAAAATAAGCTTATAAACAAAGAAGACAATATCACATTTGCAGTAATATGTTAGATATAATTATGATAGTTGTGAAATTTATCATAATTATTTTATAATTATATAATATAATCACTGATATATCTATATCAGAAATCACCCAAAATAGCAAATTCACCAACACTTTTGCCATATATATGTTAAGTAAAGACAGCTGTTAAAGCTGCATTAATTAAAACTTTTGCTACATATGTGAAGGGATTGCCACAATTAATTTTGTGCATTAATGAAATTCCGCATTAAGCAAAACTGTGTTAAGCAAGTGATACCTGTATTTCACTTATCAGTAATATAATATTAGTCCCATAGGCATGTAACACCTGGTGTTAAGTTTGGCATTAGATCATTGCAAAGAATATATGTCTCCTTTATATTGCCAGTGTTCAATGTTCAATGGTGGACATGTGATCCAAGTAAGCAAAAATTGTCTATGGGCCCTTGTGTCCACCTGTGGGAATTTCCAAAAATTCACTTTTTTCACCAAAGTAAATGACACTAAAATAATGATAAAGAAATATATTACAAAGGATTTAAAACCATAGAAAAAGTTTGATCCAGGTTCTCGTAATCTTTTATCCCTCAACACGTTAACTGCTTCGGTTGTCAAATTCTTTGCATTAAAAATATTTGGAAAAGCATAAAATACATAAATCATGTAAAATATACAAATGCATAAAAATCCAAGGCTTAGTTATTAATTTGAAGTGTTCTTTTGTAAATTTAATTAAATTTTTTTTTCTGTTCTTTAAAGCTGGAAGATAAAGTACGTGTTTGGATGGAATCACCAAATGCAAATGGTCCGGACTGGGTCAACGTTCATGACAATTGGGCAGATCTTGTGGGTTCAGTTCTGAAGTTTCTGGCCGGAGATTTAATTGGTCAGTTTATAAGTATCAATAATTTTTAAGAATTTGTAAACTAAAAATATATTTAAGATTATGTAAATATCTAACAGAAACTTCTAACCTCTAATGAATGTACTATAAACTTAATATTGGTTTCTTCTTATAAGTCTCTTTTTTGCTTATATTTTTAATGTGTTTCATATAATTTATATTGCTTTAATAAAAGATCATCTCATTTTCTACTAAGAAATGTTTTTTGTTTAAAATAAATAACCTAACTTTATCTTTATAGTTTTTATTTCAAGGCTACTAAAATTTCACACTTTTTTTTATTGCAAGATGATTTAACATAACTAAACCATAAAAATATTCTTTTGATTTATTTCTTATTAGTTTTTAAAAACATAAATGGAATATTTATAATTTGCAATTTATAAAATAAAAATTAACAAGATTCTACTTATTCAGTAGAATCTCTGTTTTAATGGATCACAGAACAACAGATTTTTTTCCCAGGTCCCATCAAATCAATGTAATTTTAATATATATAAAATATTTTTAAAATTACATTGATTTGGTGAAACCTTTGAGTAAATAGTGTAATTTTTAAAATTACATTATATATGTAATTTTACCTCCTTTTAGCAGATTTGTAATTTGGAATAACAGAATTTTTATAGTCCCATCTATTGTAAGCTTTATTTTTTCAACGTTTGGTTAATATTTGGGAATTTGTAGAGTTCAATGACACACTACTTATATCTGGGATATGTACAATTGAAGAATTGTATGAAGAGAGTCAACAAGCCAATACGATTGAGGAGAACCCACCTAATGAACATTCTGACACTGATTCAACTATAGTGCCAAAATTTAGCAAGGCTGTCAAGTCTTTCCAAGTCACAAAGACCTTCCCGATGAGTTTCAGCATTAACAAACAGGTTGTATGTGGCTCTGCTAATATCAAGTGGTGGTTGTATTAGATAGCCAGAAAAGTGGAATCAAATAAACCAAGATTGATTTGTTAAAAAAACTTATCAAGTGAAGTGTTAATGAGCATACGTAATTTGTCTCTTTTTGTGCTTATATTGCAAACAGTTTCTGACATCTTTGTTAGTACATTATGCTGTATGTGTGTACATCTTGTAACATGTGTTTCTATAGAATAGAGATCTCAAGAGAATGGATAATTTCAAAAACAGGTATTTCTTATATGTAGAGGGTTAAATAACAGATATTTTCTTGGGTGGGCAAGAAATCCATTGTTAGTGATATAATAGATTCTCAGAACAACGAATTTTCTGCAGCCAGAGTGATCCATTAAAATGAGATTTTACTATATTCTGTTTACTTTTTTATTTTTAATGATAAACGATGCAAAATAAAATATAAGCAAAGAAAAATGGCTCATAATACATTATATCAAATATTGTATCTTTACTCGTGTTAGTCAATTGTGATCATTTATATTAGATAAAGTGAAAAGCAAATTGGCAGCTTAACTCAGTAATAGCCAAATTATGCACATTTTTTTTATATGACTGCAAATTATCTCATTTTTTCATAAAAATTTTTTATTGATCAAATTAAAATAAAAAGAAAAGATATTTAAAATTAAATATAATGTTGTCGATTGTAACAGGAATACTCCCAGAAAACTTCGTTCCTTATCTTGACTACAAAGAAAAACAGCAGCAGTGGCAGTGGATAGGAGCTGGTCGCGATTCAGGAGAACAGTTGAACCTGCTCTGTCAGCATTGGCTTGAAAACAAGGACGACCTATCTCTCGATGTGCTGGAATCATCGCAGGGATCTCCGCCACCGCCGAGAGTGTAAGCAAAATTATAATTTTTATAATGTTAACACATGTCAAATAAAAAAACACAAATTTATCATCAGAATAAACAGTACAATTATGTGCTTTTAAAATAAAAAATTATCAAGTAAAATGCATTAACAAAATAGCAGAGGTAGAGGTCATACTGGCTGGTAATTGTCAATTCAGATTATTTTTATACAGGTAATTTTGGTTAATTGTACATCAAAATTTGTTTGTTAAAATATAGTCCCTAAACCATACAGCTTGTACAGTGGTGATGATTCTGTTTCTGATCAAAAGGTGTATCTTTAAAAAATAGAACAACCATAAAAATAACCCTTAGATGTTTTAGAATAATAGATTTGTGAAATTTTTTACACCAAATGGTATATTGTGCTAAGGAAATCAAACATATTACTTTATCAGATTGTCATGTTGATTCAAATCACCAAAAGAAGTAATTAACCATCATTATATAAGTGATAATTTATATATTACAAATTTACTTGTTTCTGAAATATCAAAACAACTTAAAACACTGGTAAATCCTAACATTTCTTTTATTAGTATCAAAATTATATGTCTGCTATCTATAGCATGATCACATACTGCAAAATTTTATATATATAAACCATTAATTACGCTGTTTGTATCTCTCTCTTGGTATGCCTAGAACGGCCACTAGGGGCACCCCTAGCTGCTATTTAAATTAACAATAAATTCAGTATATTATTATTTTTATTTGTAATAGGAATTTATAATGAATTATATATATATATATTCATTATAAATTCCTATTACATAATATATATATATATAACCGGCAAAACCCGATTTTACACCAAACTAGTTTTGCCTAGGCCAAACTAGTTTAGAATTATTATTCACGTATATTAATGGTTCAAATGAAATTAAAAGGCAATCAATTGGATGAACAATATTTATTCAAACATAGTCTACTTAATTATAAAAATCGGGGTTAATGTTACCCTATGTATTGAAGGTGGCAGCTCGTCTCCAAGTCCAGCAATCAGAAGACGGAACAGTGGGGACAGTGTTCTAACCTAACCTAACCTACCACCTATTCTAATAAATTACCATAATTATTAAGTAGACTACGTTTGAATAAATATTGTTCATCCAATTGATTGCCTTTTAATTTCATTTGAACCATTAATATACTTGAATAATAATTCTAAACTAGTTTGGCCTAGGCAAAACTAGTTTGGTATAAAATCGGGTTTTGCCGGTAACATATATACATATATATTATATATATATATATTAACTAATAACATAACGAAATATTAAGAAACCAAAAATGGGTAAGATTAAGACAGTTCTCGATAAACAAAACAAACTCAATAATAGCCATGTTGCAAGTATCTATATATATTGAGTATTATTATAGTATTTATAAGTATCTATATATTTTTTTATTTGTAATAGGATTTTATTATTGATATGAATTTATTATTTATACCACGGAATGACACCGGTGCTGCTAGAATGTCCACTAGGGGGCATCCCAGGCTACTAGTGTCATAGATATAGTATTTGAATAGTAAAAACTAAACAAAGTTGAGATGTATGCTGCTTTTAAGTTATTTTTATAACTGATCTATATAGGAATGATTATAATATACATATTGTGTACTTCTATGCAGTAATAAGGGTAAGATGACAAGGCATTTGCCTAGATGTTAAATGCAAAATTCTTAACTAACAGTGGGGTCAAAATCCATTTTAATCATTTTATGGTCACAAAAGTTTTCTACTTTGTTATTTTAAAATATAGTCATAGTACAATATAATAATATAATGATGCCAAAATAACAACATTTTCTAGGAATGAAACTCAATATAGTATATGTATAAATAATGTCTATTGTATTATTTTAATATACCCATGATCAAAAAGTAAAGTATCGGGAATGGTTTAATAAAACAAATTTTGATGAATAAATTCAAACCTTGTATTTTTCTCCTGTGAAAGTAATCCCCTCCCACTGCAATGCACTTATGCCAATGTTTTTTCCAATTCTCAAAACATGCTTTAAAGTTGTTTTTGTGAAACCCTTTGGGACTCTCAGCAAATTTTGTTTGATGGCATTGATTGGCTCAAAATGGTGACCAGGAAGTGGAAATTTTAGTTGAGGAAACAGGAAAAGGTCACATGGCACAGTATCAGGTGAATATGAAGCTGGTGGAACCATATTTGTTGAATTTTTTGCCAAAATTTCACAGAAGATGTGTGCATTATTGTGGTGCAAAATCTATGAGTTTTCTAGCCACAAATCAGGTTGTTTTCTACAAATTGCTTCACACAAATGATGCAAAATGCTCAAGTGATATTCTTTGTTGACAGTTTGGCAGTTGGAAGGAATTTGTGATGCAAAACACCATGACAGTCGAAGAAAACAGTCAACACAATCTCGATTTTTGACTGATATGGTCTCTCTGGCCTTGCTTCATCTTTCAAGTTATTTAAGTGTCAGAAGTGTAGATCTATGTTCTACCACCCATAATGATGTGTTTTAAGTATAATTTGGCCAAAGAAATGCTTTCTCAAGGTTAGTCAAACGTGTTTTTAGAAAAAATTGCTTCTCAAGTTGGCCCGAAAACGTTAAATGTGCTGCAAGCCCAAATAATCTTTTAAAATTGCTTGACAAGGTCCAAATGATACTGGAACACATGTTCAATAATGTCCCTAATTCTTAAACAACAATTGTCAAGCACCAAATCTGTGACTGATAAACAACATGTTGCTCAAGTCAAAGTGGATGGTCTATCAGAGCACAGTTCATCTTTGACACATTGTCTGCTTTCCTTGAACATCTTGTACTGCTCAAACTGTTTTTGATAGGTTATTGTCACTAAAGGTATTTTACATTTCCAATATTTATGTACCAGTAATTCTGTTGCAAAAACAAAATTTAATGCATGTTCTTTGCTCAATTACACTCAACATTTTGAAAAATTGCCAGCATAAAAACAAGGATTTATATGCAAATAAAAACAGGTGATGCGTATGGATTGCTACTAGATGTCAATGAAAGTCATACTGAATGACAAAAAAAATTACTACACGGCCCTCTTGCACATATGTGGTTTAAATTAACCATTCCAGATACTTTTAGGTCACTTTCAGTTGGTCATCCTATATACTAAAGAAGACCCTCAAGAAGTAGCACAAGGAGTTTACCAATGCCGAGAGTCATACTTTACAAAGCCATGAGCCAGCCACAGGTGCAACAAGCATCGGCTGACCCAGTGTTGAGTTGCAACATTGCAAACTCCTCATGTTACTTCTTGTGAATTACATTTTATTTGATAACCTAGCATAACATTACTTAATATTCAGTTTATTATTCATTTTTTTAACAACATTAATAACCTTTGGATTATTGAATTAATGCATTTTATTTCATTATGTGAAATTGTGATTTAGATATTATTAACAGAATCTTTCTAAACTAATTTTAATAATAAATCAATTAGTTATTAATGTACGTAATTATTATTCATATAAATGATTTTGAAAAATTTGAATAGTGTAACTGATTGGACTGTACGTCCCACTTCTGAAGAAGAGAGACAGTTATATCGAGAACAGGTGCTGTTTTGTATATATCAAATTTCCCAAAAATATAAAAGTAAAGATCTGTTAAATAGAATATTTTATTTTTTCTTTTAAATTAGGAACGAGTGCGATACCAGAATCCCCACAAGGCTTTCACTTTCAGGGTGCACGGCTACGAATCCGTCGTTGGACCAGTCAAGGGAGTTTATGGAAAAGAGAGCGGAGTAAATAAAGCTAGAGAACATTCTCTGTTAGTGTCCGACCGACCTCCCTTTGTCACCATTCTCTCATTAGGTAACAGATGTTTCTTTTTGTTACAAAAATTGAAAATGTTGCAATAAATTCTTCTTACAAATACCTTTAATTTTCATTGTATTTTCAAAGTAAGAGATGCCGCGGCAAGACTACCTAACGGCGAGGGTACAAGATCAGACATTTGTGAATTATTAAAAGATTCGCAGTACTTATCTGCCGCCAGTGACCAACAGGTAAATTTCTCAAGAGATCAACGATTAAATTACTGCATCTGTAAAAATTACACATTTAATGATATATTATTAGATTCATACAGTCGTAAGCGGTGCTTTAGACCGACTACATTACGAAAAAGATCCATGCGTAAAATACGACGTCAATAGAAAATTGTGGATATATCTTCACAGAAGTAGGACAGAAGAAGAATTTGGTAAAGTTAACACTATAAAAATAGTTACATAAATTTAAATTAAAATGAATAATAAATTTTCGGATAAAATCAATCTAGAACGAATCCATCAAGCTCAAGCAGCTGCAGCAAAAGCCAAAAAAGCCATACAGAAAAACAAAACACCAAGAGTAGTGAGTTTTGTAATATGTTTATTTATTTATAAATAATAGTATAAATGAATAAATAAACTTTATTGTCTTTTATTTTCAGAAAACAAATAAAGATGCCGCCCGATCATTAACTATTACTGAAGCAGTCAACAGTCTGACTGTAGATGTTCCTGCCAGCAGTAACATAACTGTTAACACTTCATCACAGAGTCCCAGAGGAAGTGGAAGCCCTAGGACACAAGTAAGATGATATAGTTATTAAGTTTTGGTCAACCAAAAAGCAAATCATATAAAAGTGTAGCTTATTAAAGTGATGATGGTAATGATTTTCATACAATTTAATTTTGTACATGAATTGGTCAGGTTTATAAACTGACTACATGTGATAATAGTCCTTAAATATTACCAGTTCATCATGTTAAAAAAATTGAGTCCAAACAATTGGCCACACTACATACTTGAAAACATCAGTAACATGTCAAGCATATTCACATAATTAATGAAAAAAAAAAAAAAAAAAAAAAAAAAAAAGAAACTGATTTTCTGTAGAGCTGCTTAGTTTTGGATCATCATTCTAATTTCAATTTTATAATAAGGTTAAAGTAAAAATAATTTTATTGTTAATAAAAAAATTAATTTAGAATGATTTATTTAGCCTAAATAATGCTTCTAGCTCATGACTATTATTATAAAAAAATTAATTGCAATACTCCCTCAATATGATGTCAGATTTATTTGAATGGGACCAACTACATTTGCACATCCATATTAAATGTTTGTTTGAAATGCAATATAATACAATATAGCCATTTGGTTATGATAGGTTCACACAGTAAAAGATTATGATCCAATATCAAAGATATGTATGGTCTCGGGAATCGATGTCTGTCTATATCTTTCACTTGCCGCTTTGTGAGGTATGGCTTCAGTCTCTTGATCAGAGTAGAGAAGTTTATTTTGATTGTTTTGGGGTGTTACATCAATGCTTACCTTACCTTTCACTTCTGTTGTGTTTCTGCCAGTCAAACTGCTTCCACTTTTTCTTTAATGATTTGAATACGACAATGCATTTGTCTGCTTCCATTGTTTTTCTTTTCTGTCCTCTTCTTGACAAATTGGCAGCAATCTCGTGTTTTTTTTTACATCGTACACTGTTGAATGCTCAACTTGTTGTAATTTTTTTCACATTGATACACATCAACATGCTTTGGCTTCACTTATTATCTTTAATACAAGCAAATATGTAAATTAAATATAAAATCTTTGTATGGACAAATATATGCAAAATAATTGTTTGATAATTTAGGACATAGAGCCATGTGTTGGCTTTAAGCTGGACAAAGTAAAACAAAAAAATTTTTAATTTTCAGGTTCAATTTACAAAACGCTTGATTGAATTCTCATTCTCTGCAATCTCTATAAAGATAAAAAAAAAAAAGTCTGTTATATTTTTTAAAAAATATTTGTAAATCAGTTTTTCAATCATTTAAATACCTGAGAAATATTAAATTTGTTCCCTTTTCTCCGTTCGTTTCCCATCCAAGGGCCACCCTCCATTTTTATGACTAAAAATGTAGTGTTAATTTGAAACATCATAATGACCAGTTTTGAAAAGTTTTTGTAGATTGCCAAAGATGAAGTCAAATCTTCTTGAAAATATTTAAGGATCCATTCTTTTAATTTCCAAATTTTGAAGTTTTCCTTGTGTTGAAGTCATACAAACTTTACAAATTGTTATATGAAACAGAATAATACAAAGTTGCTATTCCTGATTCATTACTGTTTTTTGAGGTAAATCTGGTTCTACTGTACTACAGGACTTACTATTGATATTTGATGAAAATTGCATACGATGTTAAAATATAAATACGGGAAGAAATTACTCATTTTTCATCTTTCTGATCACATTGCCACATTCTCGATTTGGACTCGGCACAGGCATAAAATCAAAATTTTTTGATGCATCTCGATGAGTGATCTCTGGTTACAGCTTTGAGTAATTGTTCTAAATTCTAAAAACAGAACTGTTTTGACATATTTATAGATTACTTTAAATTTCAACTGACGTCTCTTGCAACTGCCAAAGGAACTGGGATTAAATTTATACAAATAATTATAATAAATCAACTTATAAAACATATTTAAAAATTAAGATTATAAAATTTAAAATGTCATTGCATTATTTTTAATTTCAGAATAGTCCAAAGCAGACGCATGGAACAACATCTCGTCAGTTAATGAGAAGTCTGTCACTACCCGCCCAAGCATTACAGAAAGTTTCTTCTGCCATTTCAGCATTGCCGAACACGTCCGAAATGTCTGCTGTACTGTCAAGTCCTCGCCGTCAGGATATTTCATCTGTACTTACTGCTCCCACAATTCCCAGCCCCAAACTGTCTGCAATACCAATCTTGTCTCAACCTCCAAATGGAGGAAATAATTCTAGACCACCTTCTCAGTGTTCTCTTCCCAGTCCAAAAACAGTGATTGCTAATGTTAATGCTGCTCAGTTTGTAGGGGTGACCCAACTGCAGAGTGGCGGAGCGGAACAGTCTATTCCGTCACCCTCTAACTCACCCACACCTCCACCAGGATCGATAGGAATCGACATGAAGCCTTCTTCTCCGGCATTTGTCGGACAGCCACCTGTTCTCCAGCCTGTCCTCAGTCAGGCAGCAGGAGTGATCAATCCATCGCTCGCCACCACGATGTCTCCTGCTTTGGCCAAAGCGGTGTCAAACATTGCATCAAAACGGACGGCCTGTTCTTCTTCTAACCAGGTGCAGGGATTTCAGACAATTGTCATTAAACAGGATCCTAGCGGAAAACCTGGCACGTCGATCGCCGCACTCCCCATACTGGCCTCGGCATCCGCAGCAAAATCTTCGGCCATGGGATCGAAACCCGTAATGGCACGTGTCGTGGCGGGCACACAAGTCGTCTCCCTTAGCAATCTCGTAGCTAGAACAACAGCTCAAGCGGTTGCGAAACAAGGATCGCAATCTTCTGGTACAGCTACCTTTAGAATCCAGAGTGGAAATTTTGTCCAACCAGTTGGAGCTACGGGAACCTTAGGTGTTCTGCAAGCATCTCAACTTGCTGCAGCTGCTAAGTATGTATATAAAATAGTGTTGGATAGACATAAAATAATCTATTTTATTTAATGTGTGTTTATTTTCAGATTACCTAGATTGGCTGTCGTCACACAGTCCAGTAGCAATACGGTAACAGCAACTCCTACAATAACAGCTCAACCAAAGTTAATTACATTAACTCAAGGACAATTGGGAATGTTACAGGCAGCCCAAATTGATGCGGCAGCCTCGCATGAGGCAGTTATTTCGGCCTCAACCAAAACAAACGTAGTATCGAATCAGACTGGGATCAAAACTGTAGCTCCTTCTGTAAGCGTATGTGGAAAATCATCCCAGAACATCATCACATCAAAATCATCTCCATCTGCAACAGCGGTCACAATGCCAACAAGCAGTGGTTTACCAAGTGTAATTTTGGCAAGCGGAAGTCCAACCTCTTCACCAACTGTTGTTATTGGTAAAATTAATGTTTTATTAAAAGTTTTATTTTTTTACTTCCACAGAAGATTAAAATTATTTGTCATTTCCAGCAACTCAAGGTACCTTAAAGCCATCGAATCAGACATACGTCATGGCTGCACCCGGATCCAATCCCACTGTCGTGATGGCCGCGGCAACTCAGCAGGGAGTCAGGGGAGTCACTCCGCTGAACGTCAAAGCCCTTCCCGGCATAAAAGTTATTCCCATGTCTCAGGCTATGAGTACGACAAAAGGAACGAGGACTCAACCGCTCCTGGCCAGAATCATCACTCCTCCTGCAGGAATTACCATAAGGCCAGGAGGCACCGTGGCGACGATGAATACCGGACTGGGACAGACGCAGCAGGTGGGAACGCCGACCGCGGTGAGCATCGTCCAGGGAATAGGCACGGTGTCTCACGGAACACCAGCCACTAAATCTTCTGCTTCACTGGCAACCGCCAGCTCTCAGCCGGTCATCGTACAGGTGCAGACGTCTTCACAGAACGAAAGTATGGACTCTCTTTCCCATCAGGAAGGGCATTCTTAGAATTTATTTAAAGACACATCTCACAATTTGGGACAAAGTAAGGATTTTTTAAAATTGACATTCATTTTTACAAAAAGCACATTTAAGTTTTAGAAATCAAAACATCAAATTTCGAGCCCGACAACAATGTAAACAAGCAATTAGTTTAAACTGGCTTTGTTCTTAAGAACAAACACTTCTAAATGTGTAAATATTAAATTTTTTCATCTCAAAACAAATGCTTGTAAATAACACTATTTTTTGGATTTAGTAATCTTGTGTCTATTTATTGAATAACCTTTAATGTAATGTTAAAAATTTTACCACAATAAAAAAATGTTTTCTAGTATATTTTGTCATGCGGTTGCTTTTAGGTGATGATAATTATATCTATTCCTTTCTGCGTTGAACAAATTACAACGCCACCAACAGTTGCACTCTAATTAAATGTCAAAATAATTTCCAGGCATCATTCACTTTTAGTTTCATCATCCAACAAATTAATTTAAGGTATCAAGAAAAACAAATATACAATTTGGAATTTCCAGAGCCATTAGACAAATACATCAGATATAACATTTTTAAGTAGTTTGACATGGTCCAATTTTTATTTCCAGACATTTGGATTTATCTTACACAAACTGTTTACATAAATGTTTCTTTTATGTAGGTAGGTATATGTAATACCTACCTTCATAAAAGAAACATTAAAGCATAAAGTTTGGAATGGTTTAAATTAAGTCAATAATGCATCTAATATTCGTAGAACACTAAATTGGGACATGTCACATTTGTACTTCACTAGACTTACCAGTGCAGATTTGGGATGCTAGGTGTAATTATTGTAGTCTCGGATTGAGTCCTCATACAATGATACAAGGACTCCATCTGAGACTATACACGTGCTTGTTATTTATAGCTTTATAAACGGTGGGAACCAATTTATCGGTAATGGAACAAACCGAAATCGTGATATAAGGTTTGGTGAGGTAATGGAAACCATAAAAACAGTATAACACAAACTAAAGCTAGAAAATCGTTAAAAAAATCATAACCTTAAAAAGGATCCAACATATAAATAAAATTACAATCATTAAATCTGTATATATATATAAAAAGCAAAATGTTCTCTCACCACTGCACACAAATAAAAGTTGTTTTGAAACGTTTAAATCAAATCAATTGAAAATTAAATCAAAATTAATTTTATTTTTGGTTTTAATGTAAAGTGGCTACCTATGGCTATCCAGTATGCTTTAATATCTGAGGGTTCTAACATTTTTTATTAAGATGAAAAGGGTTCCGTGATAAAAAGTTGGGAACCTCTGATAAAGTGACATTTCAGCTGCATTAGTTTGCAAGTGATATGAAAACATCTAGAAATATTCTACGAGCAACGACGGGAAGTTAGAAATCAGAATTGTTAGTAAATTCTTTAGATGTGCCGTCTGCTGAGAAGTTTATAACTGAATACATAGTAAGAAAGCAGGATGGCCTTTAGACTATAGCAAAGCATCTTGCTTTCCACTGGCTTGAAAGGAACAAGGGGAAAAGTTTAATTCAATCATTTATGCAGACTTTCCATAGGCTGTCTGGTGCCACGGTATGGCATTTTCCTATTTCCGTTTTTGGCACTCCGAAGCCACAAGTCCTGCCAGACTGGCGTTGGGAGACACTGTGGGTATATAGTGGAAAGGTGTTGCCTCGCTGCCTTTTCTGGCTTTGTGTCGGCATAGGGAGGGATAATTTTGCGCCGCAACTCAAAATTTACCTGTTGGTATACTACTGTTTTGCACCCACTAAGTTATGTTGTTAATTTAGACATTACTGACTGTGCTCTTGGCACCATAGGGTTTTTCTACAGTGAAGTGTGTGTGGAAAAGGGCCATTAATATCCTTTCCAAAATAAATTAATTTTAGGAGCTGTAACTTTATGATGGTTATAAAACAAATCACGTTCAAAACTAGATATTTCATAAAGTTATGTGAATCACAAGGTTAAATGATGGGATGCATACTGCCCACGCGCACCAAGTTTCAATTCTTTCACATGGAAAGGAATGACCTTCCGGGATCTGCTCAGTATCCACGGCCGACACCAGGATGCATGATTTGCCACCCCATGCATAGTTGCAAGTTGGCAGGGACTTACCGTCACTTGAAGAAATTGTATTTAAACATAAAAATGCTACTCTCCCAATCATAAAGCAGAAACATTATTCACATATTTCTACTTTGATAATTATAGCTATAGAAATTGTATTGCCTATATATAATAATAATAGTATCAAATTGCAGCAAAGCTTACTAAAATTTCTTGATAAAATTCATGTTTGCAAATGATGATGGGAAAGCACAGCAAATTTGGGATGCAGTTTGTCTGGCACAATCCTCAGTTTGAATTAAATTTAAGACGTTTGTTGATCCATACATCCTCTTTGAAACTTAACCGAATCTTGGCATCATGGAAAGAGAGAAGCACAATACAATACAGAAATGAAATTTTTATTGAGTATACTGGGAAAAATAAAAAGAAACAGAATGACCGAATGAATTGAATATTGGAATAGTATGAGCAATGAAAGAACACTCAAAGGTCAATTTGAAACTCCAAGAGACCTACTCCTTGTAAAAAATAATGAGAAATCTGGCAGTATGTTGAAATTACAGAAAGAAAGGCTATATTCCTAAATTCTTTGAAGAATTCACCAATACACAGATGCAGTTCCTAAACTTTTTGAAGTACCTTTTGGAATGTCTTTTTTGGAGTAAGAGTCCCATCAGTGCTGCATCAAACTTGCCAACTTGGAAAGCCGGTGTAGACCAGCAAGCAATGTGGCGGCAACTACGGACTGGTCATTTGATGCAAAAGCATTACGCTCAGAATAAAAATACTAATTTTTAAACAAGTAACTTTTTTTTAATGTTACAGGATTTACAATAAGTGTTGTCAAAGACACGTTTTGTCGTCAAAGTGTTGTTTTGAGTCCAATCTTAAATTGCCACTTTTCTTGTCGCTGGCAATGTTTTTGTCAACAAATTTCGGAATACGTGGAAATGGAGGAAACAGACTTGCACAACCAAATATGGATGCTTGAATTGCAGCGAAGATAAAAAGTGTCACTGCAATTCAATGCATCCATCAAAGATAGTTTGGAGATGCTATTCTTTTGTAATACAGAAATAAATAAAGTTTCAAATATATCAAAAATCTCAGATGAATCTACATTTAGTTTGTGGAGAAATCTTGCCCATCAATCAACACCAGACATATTAACGATTCCAATTTGAGCACTATTCCTTAATGGGACATTAGTAAGTCGTATACCATAGAAGCGTGCAATGTAAGCCTTTCCAACAAAGTATCATGGTCAGTTCGGAATAAGAATTCCCAAAATATTCAAATCCTAAACAGTTAGAATCCAATTGTAACTGTAAATTTCATTTTACCAATTACTATCATCATGGATTTTGTTATAAAATGGAGTTTTAAAAAAATACTTAAAAGCAAACATCTAAAATACTGAAAAGACATTTAAAACCTAAGTTAAAATTTATTGAATGAATAGTTAATTTATAATATGCCCTTATTAAAAATTGAGATATGCAGATACTTAAATGTAAAAGTCTTAGTAAAATGTATTAAACTTTTGAAAAGTTGTTTGATTACACTATAATCATCTAGATATTCCAAATATAAGGGTGGATCAAATGAAAACAGAACAGTAGCCAGCCACAACAGTAGCCATTATTTATTTTCAAATGTAATCACCAAAATTACACAAGCACTTGTCCCACTGTTGCACCAAGTGGCGAATACCTCATTTGTAGAAAGAGTTTGGCTGAGATTGAAACTAGTTTCAAACAGTGTCCATGACTTCACTGTCCGATTGAAAACATCGACCCCGCAATGCATTTTTTAGCAGACCAAAGATGTGAAAGTCACACGGTGAAAGGTCGGGGCTATATGGTGGGTGTTCCAACACACTCCACCGAAACTTCACAAGCATGCTCAGTGTGCAAGTGGCCGTATGTGGCCGCGCATTGTCGTGGAGCAAAAGCACTCCAGAGGACAACATTCCTAGCTGCTTGGCTTTGATAGGTAGGGTACCACTTTGCTCTTCTTTAGTTGCAAACATGACGCAGACTGATTGCCAGCCAGACAACACTCCTGGCCGATTGCCAGCTAATACCACATGGTTGCACTTGCTTACAAAGCGTAAGTCCATTCTTCAATAGGGTTTCTCCTCTTTCACCTCCCACTCTACATATACACACAGTTTTGTTACACTCACATACACATACACCAAATTATGACCAGTTCCATTTTCATTTCATCCACCCATATACTTAAATAACAACAATTACAATATACAATTAGAACAGAATCCAATATGTTAACTACTAAAACCAGGAGTCCAACTTTTTTCAGTTTGGAAGACAAATTGCATGTGCTTAAGTCAAGCAATTTTTTGAGTATGTAGAAAAATAATTCCTATATTTTATGGCATATAAAATATTTTATATGCCATAAAATGTAGCATATTTTTATGGCATATAATTCATTAGCCTATGAGAGATTGCAACTTCAACATATAAGATGCAAGGCAATCTTAATGCTGTAAAATGGTAGTTGCAAACAATTGGAAAGTATTGTATTGTATTTAGTACTATTAATTAATTAATGACATTCAATGCATTGATGTCTTTAATTGCATATTGATGAAAATTTAGGTGCTTAATGGTCGTCGAGCTCTATTTTTGCAACGGGTGCCATTACTGTGAGAAGGTACAGAGACCAGATTTTGGAACTCCGAGCAAGACTTTTCCGAGGTGCAGCAGGTGCAGATTTAATTTTCACAAACAATAATGCCCACACATGGGTGCTGCACTTGTCCATGAATTTCTTCACAGCAAAAATATTTGTCACATAAAATGGTCAGCAAGATCTTGATCTAAACCTCAAAGAATGTGAGGGAGATGAGTTGCATTGTCAGCTTCCACCAAGAACATTTCAGGAGCTTCAAGATGTTCCTGTTTAAGGATAAACCTGGCTTCTGACAGAGCTGATGAAAATTATATCCAGTGTGAGAAATTGCTGTGCTGCATGTATACATGCAGGAGACAACCACAACATTAAATGATCCTGTGCAAAAGGATTTATGACTCTTTTCTGGTTGGTTTTGCTTTTTGAGTGTTTTGTTGCATAAAGAATACAATTTTCTGTTCGTACATTGAGTTTAATGCTGTTCTGGTCAGTAGTTCCTGACATATAGGCCAAATTAATGATTATTCATATTTTTTGAATGAGTATATATTACACAATAGTAGTTCAACTTCTGCCCAAAATTTCAGTAATGGCTATGGAATTGTATGTTTTTCAGAAGTTTAACTACCACTGTATAACCAGGCAATAAATAAAAATAAATAATTTTAATTACCAAATAAAAAAATGACGAAATACTCATTTAGAAATTAAAGGATTTTGTTTGTAAAATTTAACCTTCTGAATTTAGATCCATAAAATCAAGGATTTAGTATAATATTAATACTGTATTACTATTACTGCTTTTCATTGAAGTTTTATAGAAATTAAAACTGAAATGGACTGTTTAGTATAATTTTACAAAGAAAGTATGAATTATAAGATCATAAAAGCATCTACAGTTAAAAAAAATATACAAAACCTCAAAAAAATTTTTCCCTAAGCAGATAACTTGGTATTGTACTTTAACTAAAATCTTAAATTTATTGTTATTAAAATGCTATGGATCATTAATAATTATTAAATTCTCAAAAATATAAAATTAAAAATTAAAAACAATGGGATCGGTTATTGAATAAATTAAATTAATAATTCTAAAACTTATATTTTCAGAAATAAACGAGTTAAAACTTACTCTCTTCTATCCGACTTCAAGAAATTTAACAAAGATGGATCACAATCAAAATTCAATATTTATTTCTTAGCATATTTTCCAATTATAGAAGAGAGTAATTTTTAACTCGTTTATTTCTGAAAATATAATTTTTAGAATTATTAAGTTAATTTATTAAATTCTCATTTCTAAGTTGATTTTGAATTTTACAGGAAATACATCTGATTTCCTGTAAATAACTATGCTGCTCTTTGAACTTTTAATGCACGTGTAATGATTGTGTTTTTACACACAATCATTACACGTCTAAAGATTATTGATGATTCTGCATTTATCATGGTTAAAAATCTGTGTTAGTAATCAAAGTAATGAAAAAATATTCAGCTATGCAAAATACTTCCAAGGCGAAGAGATCATCATTAATGTGGAAAATTATCTTCAAAGTTTAGTTTATAGGAATAAGCTTATAATTAAAAAGGTATCTTATCTTACTAGTAATTTTTTGTTTTACATTGTATGAGGATCACTGAAATTTCTGAGATATTGGAAAACAGTAAATGCTAGAACAAAGAAATTTTAGGAGTGTTCATAGTAGTATCCTTTAGGATCAATGCATTTTTGGGTTGCAATTTGAAAAAATTGTAGACCTATAAATTTCAACTGTCTCCATCCATCTTTCCTTAATCTTGATAACGGAGTCAGATAGATGAAAGACGAGACCGGATATGGAAACTTTAGGAGCAGGAGGCTCCGATTAACTATACGTGAATGTCTGATGCAAATCGGAAGTCACATCATTTCAATTCATAAATTTTCCTCTGAAAAGACATTAGATGACTGGCATGACTATTGTTAAAGGAAAAGTTATGATGTACAGGGGCAGGACACTACTAATTTAAGGTGGAGAGGAAATGCTTTAAATAAACTAAAAATTGCAGTCTGGCATTGTGATAGTGTCACAATAAATAATTGCTTGTTGAAGTTGATTTTCCAAACGGTGAAAACTTTGTGCTATATCAAGGATAGCCTGTATCATTTGATAGGTATTGTACATTAGTTGTCATCGGTTACCATTTTTTGTACGGCAGACATTTTCTGGGATTACTATTAATGCATGCTTGCTGCATAATTTTCATCACACAGAGCTGCAACCCCTGAAAGCCACCTGAATACAGTGGCTTGAGATAGTGCTTTATTGCCAAAAGCTGTTTGTAGACGATCGATGCATTGTTCTTGAGTTATTCCAACTTTAGAATAAAAATTATTGGTTGATAGTACTTATGCAATAACTCAGTGTTGATGCAGTTTTTATCTTCTGTTCCATTTCCGCAATTAGCTATTGCTAATTTGAATACATGGGCATTGTGTAAGTTATTTCTAGAAGCAAATGGTTTTTCGTTCTCAAATATTTCAGTGACCCTCATCTAATTATGCTCATTTCTAAGAGAGAATTTGTAAAATCTACTTAGAACAATATGTATATGGAAATATGTCTTCTAATTTAATTGAGAAAGAATGCAAAATCTAAGATTTAGGTACTGTACATAATTATCATGTTTATAGTAGTATTCCTTCTCATTCTCAATACAGTTTCTTAACCTTGAAAAATTCCTGTATAGGTATATTTTACATTGTACTGTACAAAGTAATAATGAAAGGTTATTTTTTACTGTTAGTTTTGCATAGAAGGTATCAAAATAAAGGTATTATTGTACATTGACTACATGTTTCTTAATATATTCCAAATTTGGTGTATTAATCTTGAAAAAATTCTAAGTAAATAATCAAAGATATATATTTTTATCAAATCAACTAACATGGATACCCAGATTGAAAAAGCTGAAGTTGAACTTGCAAGTCATAGGAATAGATATATAGAGAGGTTGAGGTGCATGTATTCAGCCCAAAACATGAACGGCGGATGGATGAACGCCGACATCTGGCAATTCTATATGGTCGATAATGGTGTTTGTTACGTCTAGAATGGCGAGTAGACGATTGGCTTAAACTTCATTTTTTTGTGCTTGTGGTTAAAATTATGATGTATTTTATTAAAATAATGATTTGAGCATTTACGAATAATATTGTAAAGAAACAAACAAACAATTTCTGGATTAAAATAGTCTAATTATTTAATTTTTTAGCAAGTGATGTGAAGTGCCTATAGAATTTACATATATTTGTCTTCATAATAGCTTATCATAATTCTGTAGCAGTAGGTTTGTTCTTCCACAGCATAATACATTTGTAAATTTTCTAAAAATATTTTCCCAAGCTTCTTTCGGATTTATATAAGCCACTACTTCCCTCGACAAAAGTATGAGGTAGTCCTATCGTCCAATTGTACAGTAGGAGACATCACACTAATTAAAAATAATTTAGTGTTATTAAACATCCTATAAATACTTTAAAATAGTTTAGCTTGTTTATTTACCTTTGCTGGTAACCCTCAATGTTAAATGTATCTGCCATTTTTTCTTTGTATCTGCCATCTTCATTTCTTCATCATTTCTTTCATATGGAGTTTTATGGCTATTCGCCTTTTTACTCCGAGAGACTTGTGGTTGATCGCTAAGCGACCAAAGAGCCAGCCTTATAGAATGGACTAATCGCGAGCGAGGAACGAATGCCTTCCAGGGGGACTTTTATGGGAAACTGGCCCCTATTCAGGCATCATCGACATGGAGAAAACCCAGAAAACTCCATGCTGCCAGCCCGTCCGAGCAAGGCGCAAACTCACGACCGAACTTCCAGTGTTTAGGGTCTAGTCTCCGCCGAATGAGCAGAGATGGAGTCCACTTGGCCACTAGCAGGCCCTGCCATTTTTTCAACAAATTTCCCGTGTGTTAATGCGTGATGTTCACTGAGTCATGTGATGTTGCAAATGAGCGCCGCAAGGTCTTTTACTTGGACTTAAAACGTCAAACGTGTACTTCTGTTTGCCATACAAGTTTAACATTTGTACTTACGCCTCAACCTCTCTTATGTTTGTCCAAGAATAGTCATAAATAAAAAGTCTATCAAGCTATCATAAAACCAAAGCTGCAGTGTGTCCCAAGAGTATATATAATCAACATTTTACTGCTTTACAGAATTGTTAGGGATTTAAAAGAAATATAAATAATTTCATTTGTATATGCAAATTACTTTAATTTTGAAATTATCAAAAATCAGTGTAAAGATTATTATATTAATAATTTAACAACAAAAGTATATTTTTGGCTGTCCCAAAAGTATAGATAATAAAACAGAATTGTTAAATTTGAAGCATAAGAAACTTAAAATTAACAAAAATAAAAATAAATGACATCATTTTACTTTGATTCAATATTTTAATTACTACTTGACAACAAAACTTTGCAAAATTCCACATGGAAGAGAGTTTAGTATGGAAAAAATTGCATGAATATGGAAATTAAAAGCAGAAGATAGTATTCATTTCCTTGTAGTGTCAAGGAAATGAACAGAATTCCTGGAATTTATAAAATTTTGAAAAACTCATCACTAATACCTTCTAAACATCAATCAGGAAAGCTGAAAATTGTATCTAAAAGGGATGGCAATTGAATTGTGCCTCTTGCATCACAACAGGATAAATCAGTTTGTCAAATTTTGTGTGAAAGTGGATTAAAAATATCAAAAAGCACTGTTCATTGAAGAATTTCAACAGCTCCATATAAGAAATTTGATGCCTTGATGAAAAACCATCCCTAACAAATACAAATTGGCAAGAATGCAGTGGGCTAAAGATCACATGCTATGGAATGATCAATGGCTCTCAGTCCTTTTCAGTGAAATTTAATTTGGATGGGCTAATCACTGGCATGATATTAGGAAAGAAGAGCACAGTTTTCCAGCAGGCAACAGGGTGGTGGTTCTGTTATAGTGTGGGGCTGCTTTGGATCCTTAATGGTTTATCAAATTTAGCAATTTTAACTGGTAGACAGACATCTAAAAGTTATCAAGTTCTAAAAAATAATTCATTACCTATTAGAGAAGAAATTGGAGGATCTGATTGACTTTTCCATCAAGAGTATGCCAGTATTCGTTGTTTACACTCAACAACTAAGTGGCTCAAGTATCATAATATTCAAATTATGAAGTGGCTGGTGAGAAGCCCAGACATTAATCCGATTTAGAATTTGTGTGGCATTCTTGCTCGAAAAATTTATGCTAATAACAGAATAATAGGCATTTTATGACAGTTTCAGAGCTTAAACAAAAAGTCATTGAGTGCTGGTTTCAAATGGATCTAGAAATCTTACAAAATTTAATTAAATCAATGCCTTATTATCAATGCCAATACCAGGCACCATTGCATTTTTGAAGTCATTAAACATAATGGCAGTTCTATTTCATATTAAAACAATTTTCATCAATTTATGTTATGGACTATTGCTCAAAGTTTAAATTTATATTTTTGGGACATCACAAAAATATTTGTGTTTAACACTATGTAACTGTAAAATATTGTAAATACAATTATATAACATCTTATTATGCTATAAACAAACAATAATAACCACTCCATTGTTAAGAAATACTTAATCTAAATATTTAAAAAAAATAAAAACAATCTATATTTTTGGGACACACAGTAGAATATAGAATTATAATATAGGGAAATGTACCAAAATTTGCAATAAACTTCAAATTCAGAAAAAAAAAGTTTTTTTTTTGTTTTGAATTGAATTCGTATAGTATAGCAGGAAAAAAATATTCAGCTATTATACATGTATATTGTTTGTAAAACAACAACCTGTAAGAAAAAGCAACAAGATATTCATTACAGGACTACATGGAACAGAAAATGAGAGAAGCAGAAGCCTTCATACTTCCAAAAACTTGAAGACCAAATGTGACAAAAAAAAATCAGTAATATATTCATTTATGAGAATTTCGACTATTACACATTTATACAAAAAGGTTTTAATTAGAACAAACCCTTAGAGCACAATATATATTAAGAAAAATTATAAAAATACAACTACCACCACCAAATGTATGTAGCAATGTATTTGACTGACTATTCTATATATAAAAAATAATCTACAGTAGAGAGTCGTTAATCGGATTGCCGGTAATTGGAACGATTTTCAGTCAGACTGTGTCGTGCTGAATCGAACGTTTTTGATACTAAATTTACTTCTAAAGTATAATTTTCATGTTTTTATATTCAATATATTTATTTTGTTTGTACAAAATGAAGAAATAATTTTTAACGATGTGATAGCCTCGATTATTATTATAAAAATTTTCATTAGGCTTAAAATCAACGAAAATTCAACACGAAGCGACATGCAACGGAGAAAAATTCAACACGAAGCAACACGCAGAAAAATTTGAACATCAGACAGGTTAATATATTTTTTTTGTACATAATCGGTAATCAGAACAAATCACTAATCTGAACAACCCCAGTCCCCAATTGATTCCGATTTTCGACTCTACTGTATTTGATTATTTTGCAAGAATTATTCTGACAATTTTTTAATGTTTTATTTTCTATTTTTTTCTTGCGTTGTATATTGTCATATTGGCTTCTGAGAAAGGCAATGCCATGAAGTCCTATTATAAAATTTTGGTACATGATTTAAATAAAAACATTTTGTGTTGCTACCATAATTCACGAGAACAATAAATAAAAGTACAATGCAGACCTTGGATGTAAATTAAAAAATTTTTTTAAACTGATAAAACTATTATTTAAATATTATTATTGTACTGAACTTCAATGAACCGTCACAAACAAAACCTTTTCTACCAGTATTGAACTTAAACTAAACTTCCAAACATTTTTGGCCTTCGAGGACTGCTTCAGGTGCTGAACTAAACTGGCTTCCTACTTGGACCGTTAGAATGATGCTGTTCGATTTTAAACTCTGTATATATCAAATTTCACCCTTCTGCCTGATCCCACTTGAATTCCTCGAATAGGTATCTCCACGCATGCATGATAGTCTCACCATCTTTAAAGTTAATACAGTTGCTTCTTAAGTTGGCTTTATAAATCTCCAAGGCCTCCAGGTGACGAATATGATCTATTTGAAAGGCCTGTCTAATTAAATCTGGTGTTCCAAATAGCCACCCGCACTACCAGGTCAGTGGAGTACGTGGACAGGGCGGTGGCGTGTTTGTTGTGTTAGGTCGGAGTTGGTCTGCTGTTTGTTGTGTCTATCGTTAATTTAAGTTCAATACTCATAGAAAAGGTTTTGCTTGTGACAGTTCATTTCTCACTCCAGTATTTCTGTTTAGAAGACTGTTATTTTACTGTACTTAAAAAATATTTGTTTGTAACTGAAAATCCTGACTGCAAAGAAAATAATGAAACAATAATTAAAGTTTGCAATAATATTTATTCTATGTTGTAAAATAATAATCACATTTGAAATGTATACCATACTAAGTGCAAATGGTGCCATTTATAGTTGAAAACGGGTTTAAAAGAATGAGAGCCAAATGACTGGAGGACTATTATATGTAAATTTCTAATTATTTTTGATAATGACCAGTATACAAGTACATATAATTTTCTTAGACAAATCAATACTAACTCATGTTTTCTTGCATGATTAAAAGCAACAGTTTTTTAAATTATGTGAAATTTAGCTTTGTCTTGCAGAGGTGAATAGTTCATATAGCATGACTACGATAATAAGATAAATGAAAATTTTAAATTGAATGTTTGCCAGATTGGTGATCTTGGTTGACAGGTATGAGCTCACTGATGCTAATTCTGGGCTTATTTAATATACAAATTTATGATATATGGTAAATTTGACAGATGAATTTAACTCTTTACTTAAAGATGGATTTCTTATAATATTTCAGTTCACTAATGCTTTCAATAATATCTTCCAGAGCTCTGTAAATGAAGAAATGATACATTAATTGATGGTTAAATACTAGGATATATTTTTTTTTATGCTAATGAAATTGTACAAACCGATGTGTGGCCTTTTTTCTTAAACCTTCTTTATACTCTTCGGGATACCATCGTCTAACAAAATAATTTACTCTTTTATTTACATTCATTTTAGCAAATAAAATAACTGAAAATTTAATAAGACTAACCTGCACAATTCTTTGATGGTACTAACATCAACAATCCGATAGTGTAAATGCTTCATAAATTCAGGCATGAATTTTTCCAGAAATTTTTTATCTGCATGAATGGAATTCCCAGCCAATGGACATTTGCCTGGCGGTGTATGTTGACGAACAAAAGACAAAACTGCCATCTCTGCGGCCTGAAGAGTAACTTCACTTTTTCTACTTTGCTCAGTCAGTCCCGACTAAAAAGTAATATATCAGATCTTGAAAACATCATAAGAAAATATTTTTTATATCTAAACTAATTTGATAGAATTCACTGAATCATACAGAATTTAACAAACTGGATATAGTAATATATAGCAATATAAATTTTAGTATTTTCAGTTGTGCTAAGAATGTCATTAAAAAGAAATCATTTAATTCCACAAACTGTTAAATGTTTCCATTCTGATTTTTCAGTAATAAGTTCAAAACTTAATTGCTAGAACAAATCTTTTGATAAAGAAAAACCTTACTAGCATAAATTTGAACTGCAGCCACAAGAGAAATACTATTAAAAAAGCTGCATTTTGGAGGGTATTTCATATATTTTCAAATGCTAATTTTTCAGAGAATTATCAAATGTTAAATTTATTTTCATATAAATTAATAAGCATAAATGACAAATCATTATTTATTCTTTCTTCTATATATGTAAACAATTATATGCTTTCCCTATAATTTTGTTTGAAAATAAAAATTACCTGAAAACTTTACACAATGCATTTGAAATCAGACCTATACATAAATGTTTTAGAAAATATATGACAAACTTTATACATAATTTGAAAGCTATTTTAAATATAAAGTTTGTTTAACTTATTTTTGCCATTACAACTGCTATATTATGACTGAAGTTTAAACTAAACTAGTCAAATTGCTCTCCTGTTTAAGAGTTATTCCTTACCATTAATTTAAATGTAAAAAACTCAATCACATTACATTGACACTGTGGGTGTGGGCAATAACTGCTATGCAGATTATTAAATTTCTATTTAGAAACTTTAACTTGCATCTTAACATTGTTTTACATTTCAGGTTTTACATTGTTTTACATTTCAGGTTTTCTTGTAATGCTAAAGCTGGCATGCTATAAGGATATTTCATGCAGAACAACTTTGATAAGTTTCTTGAAAATGACAAAGACAAAACAAAAATGCTTATAAATTCATTTTGCAGAATAATATAGATATTTATCAAGAAAACCATTTAATAGCAAACAAGAATAATGTATAGGTGTTTTCAACTGTAATTGTTTCAATACTGTAATTAAAATCTGATTTGTAATTTTATCAAGTATTTCAACATTACAGTATTGCAAGACTTCAAATTTTCAGTGCAAAAATTTTGGTAAAACAGATTAATTTATCAATAACAAGAAAACTATTAATCTAGGATAAATACCCATATCTAGAACAGAAAAAGTAAAATTTTTTACAACAAAATTTGACAGTGCACAAAATTTTGTTTTAACAAAGTAGATACTTTTTGGTTACCAGACATAAAAGATTAAATAATGATGTTCATCCAGTGTATCAGTTCAATCTAAATTTGTATTAAAAAAATTTGCTATTATAAAATGCTATATTAGTTATATAAAAATTAACACACATTATTGTCAAAGAATAAAAATTATGTGAAATAGGTCAACATACTGAAGCTTAATTTAAAATCAAATTAAAAATATATACTTTAAAATAAAATATTATCTGCATACTGTGTGTAGAATGAAAAATATTTTAAAATTTAACTTTAAAAAATACTGTTGTTATTTTCAAACAATATATTCAATATCATTTGGATCAATATCATTTGAAACATATATTCAATATCCTTGGGAGTATCATTTTTCATCATTTGTAAAAAGTTTTAACAGAAAGCTTTAAGTTTATAACAGTTTTTCTGATCAGAAATTGTTTTTCCATAAAGAAACAAATTAAAAAAAATAAAACAATTAGTTCTCTGATTATATTAAAAGTGAGAGGACAAGGTATTCAGTGGGAGGTATTAGTTTTCTCTACCATTTCTGATTTTGAAATAATGCTGAAAGAAGGGTAATGAGAGAAAGAACCGACCTTCAAAGCAATGTAAATAGACCATAAAAAATATCACCCCTTTTTCTTGTAATTATGGTTAATTTATACAATCATTATTTGTTTATTTTGTATATAAAAAAAAATACAGTAGATTCTTATTAGTGTCAATCTGTGAGACTGCCTGTAAAGGCTGACAGTAGCCAAAAACTGATCTTAGCAAGTATTACAAAATATTAATTTCAACAAAAGTAAGTATATAGATAATTTGGTAATATTTCATTGTAAGACTGCAGTTTCTGTTTTCAGATATTTCTGTGGTTCTTATGAAAAAAAAAATTATCAAAGTCATCACCAATGCTTATAAAGAGAAAGACTAGAGATATTAAAAAAAGCAGTTTTTCAAAAATCAGTTAAAAAAAAAAAACAATTCTTCATAAGTATGGTTTTGTCAATGTATTCATCTAAGTTATCAATATGAGAAAATGCAGATTCAGAATTTTCTTAGTCAACAGTATGAACATTTTTTGAAACAAACTGCTGTATCATCATACCTTAGTTGTCAACTTCATCACTTTCTTGATTTACAATGTTCATAAATAGTTGTTAATTTAGACACTGACACATCAAAAATGAAAATTCTTAATACAATCCTACAATAAAAGGAATACACATTAAGGCCACTTTCATAAGTTATAATTAATATGATCGTGAGAAGCCAGACCAAACAAAACAATTAAAACGGCAAGGCCATATTTGGGACAAGACTGTCTTGGAGACTCACTACTAAGCGGGATCACTTCGATGCTCATGGTGGGTCTCGTTCTCATTCTCCAGTCATCTTTGGTATCGCTGGTTTTGAGCATGATCATTCAAACTTCGCTGGCCACAGCCACGACGTCTTCCACGATGCATTTTCATTGAAATTAACCTATTGAATGTTGAAATTTCTCTCCGTTGCATGATGCCCTTGGGTTAAATTTTTGTTAATGTGAAAATTTCCCATTTTCGAAAAAAATAATGGTGGCTATTGTATCATTTGCAATTATTTTTTTATTTTGCACAAACAAAATATACATATATATATATTAATAAATGTAAAAAGAAAAATTAATTCTATTTCGGAAATTAGTTTTAATATAAAATTATAATGACATGCCATCTAGTTTCAAAAAGTTCCAATGATGAAACGAGATATCTCCGGTCAATCAGTCAAGGTTAGCACGTGGCGACCATAAATATGTGGGAAATAACACAGGACAGGTAAATGGGTTTTTTCAAAGATTCGTTTGTCAAAATTTGATTTAGCAACATTTGCTTTTCGAACTTTCCAACGCACATGTTTGTCAAAATCCAATTTCACAATATTTCTATTTCCAACTTACCAACAAGCAACACATGCACAAATCTTGCACTATTCCCTGTTTGTAGAGAGTGTTGCCATTTTGTATTTTATTGTGTTTTGGTTCTCGGTTCCCTGACTACCTACAAGTCTGGTTTTTTTTATGCATGCATGATTTGGGCACCTAATACTCTGTGCCAAATTTCAACTCCTGACATGTACTCCTTCATACCTCTAAGTTGATAAGACAGCAGGCAGTATGATTTTATAAACAAGATGTAGTCTTGTCAATTATTCAAAATATTGAGAGAAACTTCAAGCTACAGACTTTATCTGTAGCAGATGCATGTCAACTTCCACACCTGAGTTTCCTCTTAAGAGTTCTCAGCATCAAAAATGACACTTTCCATGACCTTTTAATCTCCTGTCTAGAGTTTGCTGTTCTAAAATACTGATGAATAGACAATTCGGGCAGTCATTGTCCGTTCCTCAAATGGTCTAGTCATGTCTCGTGTGTCACCCACATCACCTATGAACATATCTACTTCATTAATGAAGATATCACCTATTTCCTCTCAGATACCAAACTGTTTGAACCAAAAGATCTGCTACTGAAGACGAACTCACCAGATTTGGAATGCTTCGACTAGATGAGTCTGGACAAATTCTTTTCAACAAACGTCAATTCAATAACCTCAGGTATTTACCAACATGTGGTTTATTGTAAACTCTCTCTCGCATAAAGACTCTTGACATCAGAATGTATATCCTCTATCAAATAAATGGGTATTTGTTTTGTTTAACTTGTTTCAGAGTGCTTTTCTTCTGCAACGCTGTCTCTTAGACCTCCTCTATCCAGAATCTGACCACCCATGTAAACCAATGACAACCTAAATAAACAGGTTATCGCCTCCTATTATCCAGGGTCCCCCAATACATGTATTAATCCTCTCCAGGTCCTGGAGGATGATTTGAATGTCCTCATTTGAGGATCTATAAACCAATGAAAGGTGGATCATAGCTTTGTTTACTTTTATATTAATAGTAGTGATTTTTGACATACTATTCAAGGGATTAAAGTGAACATTGATGTCTTTATTATGTACCACAAATGCCTGTTTTAAGACCTTGGGCAAAGTTAGTTGGCGGAAATGTTTGCCAGCTGCCATAGCATACAAAAGCATTATTGATCAGGTAAGACTTTTGTATTAATAGTAAATCAGCATTCTTTTCTTCTGCAAATTGGACAAGTAGAGAAGAGGCTGCCTTACTACATTGGGTATTAATCTGTAGTATAGTGAAGGATCTCCAAAAAATGCCATACCAAAACTACTAAAGTTAGAAATCCAAAATTTAAATGATTTATAGAAAATAAGGGAATAAAAAGACCATCCAACTGGCAGCCTGCGGAATCTAATGAGAATCCTGATGGAGGCCCGTGAAATGCACAGGCATTGACCACCCTAAGTTGCAAGAAAAGGAGGCTACGAAAGTAATTTCAACAAAATCAAACAAAGCTTACTGATCAAAAACCAGCAGAGAAAGCACCAAATTGCTAAACTAAGCAACAGAATATAAAACAGTAAGCTTACATACTTTAAAGTAAAACCTTCGATTCCAAAAACTAACACAAGAGCCGATGTGACACAGGTTCATTAGCTACGCAGACGCCCACTACAGAAGGATATGTAGCATCACTTAAATCAGCATGCCAGCTTTACCATACAGAATATATCTGATTTCATGGTCTATCTGGATAGACTGGCATGCCAGTCATTCCACAAAAATATGATATATCTTTTTTCAATTTTTTTTCTTTATTTTTTGACAATAATCTTAAATAAATAGTGATAGATTGAAAAGTCACATTTGTTATATATGCAATTCAGTTCCATAGCCATCAAAAGTTCTTCCATCATGCCTAATACTAATGTGGGCTTCATGTATTAAATTAAACAGTTCATCAAAAACAAACATAGTAAAGAATTTCTGTTATTGAGAACATCATACCTCTTCAAATGTATGTAGTAAACAGATTTTTTCTTGAAACATTTTTCACATCTTTCACTTCACTTAACTAGTGAACAGGCATAACATTCTGTTAAGTATTTTGGTCTTTCTTATTATTTACTAATTCAGTTAAAAGTTCAGAAAATCTGCTATGTATTACTTCATTCATTCTGCTGCATTAAAAGCAAGATTTAAGTAAACACAAAAAATTGTATAAAATAGACAAATAAGTTGTCTATTATGACAACTTATTCATTTACACTGCTTATTTCTCACCAAATTCATTTTAAAAAGATGAAATAAAAATCATTACAATGATACTTTCATTTTCTTGATTTACATTTTTAAGTACATTACAAAACAACAGATACATATGAATACTTTTTCACCTGACTTGATCGGTAAATTCGGACATTAACCAGTATCTCTTGGTCCGAAATGTGAACAATCCGGATTTCGGACTTTTACCAGTCAATACCATCAAATATCTGGATTTACTGGTAATTTCAAAATGTTACAGGACTTTGGACTTTTACAGTAACATACACTCAAATTTACATTAAAAATGTTTTTAGCAAAATGTTAAAAAAAACTCATTTATTAAACTATTAAAAGCAAATTTTAACCAGTGACAATAAAATTATTTTGCCATCAGCACTTAGCCTTAATATTTTTCTTGATTATAGATAAATTTAGGAGTAAAAGCATACTGACTAGACTCTTGTACAAAGGGCCAGATGGCATATAGGCCTTAAACCTGTCATCCTAAATGAATGACACGACTTCCTTTGATAGCAATTCTTTTTGGAGGCAGACAGACAAATAATGTAGTGTGCTGAAATAAAACCAAAGTAAACAGAAAAACAGAATTTATGACATACCTAACATTTTCATAGAAACAGAAGTGCATAGGCACACTGGGAGTATGCTACGCCAGATAAGCAAGAGTGTATTGTGCATTATTCTGCATTTAAAGTATGTCTAAATAATAAACAAATACCATCCCTTACAAAAATTTTTAAAAAAATGTTAATTATAATGTTTTGGTGTTCAGTTAAAACTACAGCAAAAATTTATTATTATTCTTTCACAGACTGCAATTGTAAGAATATTGTATCATCACAAAATATCAAATCAACGTTATCAGCATCTTGATTGAAGTAAACACTTAATTTTTTATGTTCAATTTCATTTCTTATGCTCACCCTCCTTGGTTATCAGAAACTAGCAAATATATTAATTAGCAAAAGCAAAGTATTGTGTTCTTCATTTAAAATACAGATCAGAAATATTTAGGCAATATATTGACTCAGATAACAAGAAAAATATTAAAATTACATTTTTTGTCTTTGATTTGACTTCTGACTTAATTGTATGTACAGGATGATACCAATTTTATGAAAACATACATTACAAGAAAAAAATTTACCAATTTTTATTAAATATACATAGAAACAAATTATAGACAAGAATTTATTACATGTGAAACAAAAATAAAAACAATGTTCCTTAACACAACCAAAGCAAAACAAAAATGTAAAAAATATGAATCATTAACTCAGTTGTGGAATGCAAGTAATTATTTTCAAAGATGATAAGAATATTTTTATACAATTTAGAAGTTAACTGTAAATTTTTTTTTAATATACTTACTCTACCATGATGATCCTTGCACCATTTATTCATACTTTCTAAAACATCATCTGGCTGATGAATAATTAAATTTGGGCCCTATAAATCAAAAACTTTTCTGTAAAAAATTTTAAATAGCTTCCAATTAAAATTAAAAATAAATATTTCATTTATGTTCTAATGGTAAAAAAGTTTTAGATAAATTTACTTGAAAGCGTACCTCCGCAATAATATTTAATTTGTCATCCGTAATAAGACAGGCAATTTCCAAAATATAACAAGTTTCAACATCTAGACCAGTCATCTAAATTAAAATAAATTAAATTTAGACTTATAAATATATTTTTTAAACAAACAGTTTAAAACTGTTAAATAATAACAATAGTCTTGTGTGTTTACATGTATACAGGGTGCAGCATATTAACTTGACTTTTTTTTAAACAGCTTTGACAAACCACAGAAGAGGAGAGTGACCCTGAGCACGTTATTTAACTCCAATACATTTAGTAACAATGAAATTAGTGTAAACCAATAATATATTTTATTTTATCTTTTTTTTGATGTAAAGGGCTAGGCATTGAAGATTTTCTGGTTTTGAAAGGTTGACAGGAGTGGTCAGCTAAAATTTTATTTCATTTTATTTAAATCTCATTGTATATAAACTATAAAACTGTCAAAGTAAAGCTGTTTTTTAATACTTCTTTACAATAAAATAAAAAACTTCTTTATAATAAAACAAAAATTTTAAATTATTATTCAGATTGCTTTTTATCCATTGACTTATTTCCCAAAAAAGAATGACGCTAAATCTGTGATCACTAAGCATTACCAGAATGAATGCAAAACGATAAAAAAAAATACTGAAGTTCAAAAACGTAAAGAAAATGTCTTTAAAAAGAAAACTATTCAAACATTTAGAAATTATAAAAATAGATGATGATAAAAGAATAAATGAAAATACAGGCCTACAGATTTATGAATCTTGGGGAGGGATTCCAAACAGATAGGTGTATGAAAAAATAAACTAACACATTTGTGAGCCAGAGAGAAATGCACCCAAAGGCAAAGTAAATGCAGATGTGTAAGTGAGATGTAGCTTTTAAATTTCCAGTATGTAAAATCGTGATGCAGTATGAATTCATCAGTGTCTCTGTTTTTGTATCAAATATTACAGAATTTTCTTTCCAAATTAGTGTGTTCAGGATAAAATGTATACGACAAAATCCACTAAAAGGGTACAAGTACATATGTTAAGAAGTTTTTACTATAAAACTAATAATGTATGTATAACCTAGAAATCCACAAAACAATCTGTGTGTCGTGATTGAGAAGGGACCTGTAAAGTCCGAAATGCATAATAATAATAAATACAAAGAAAATTGTGTCTCAAGGTCGTTCTGTTCCATGACTATCCAGTTTGATAAGTCCATCTACAGGAAAAAAGTGTGCTAGCATGAAACATGGAAAAAAAATTTAATGTTTGTTTTATTGCAAAGAGTATTTGTTCAAATTTTAGAACAACTGAAGAGGGCTTGAACCTAGTATCTAGCTGAAATGCATATTGTGAACAATTTTAAACATGGGATTTTTTAAAATAAATGTGGTTCTTTAATGATAGTGCCTCTTTTTCATTACTTTGACAATCTCGGTTAGAAAATGTCTGTAGAATTTAATTGTGTAATGTACTAGTCATATTGAACATTACAACTTTTTGTTTAGTTACTTTGATAAAATTTACATAAATTGCTTTATATTTGGGATGGCTTAAATTCTACTGTTTTTATTAAAATTTTAATTTAAAACCAGCAGGTTAATCTACTGCATCCTGTATATAAAATTTCTACTTAAGCAAAATTTTAGTTCTATATATAACATTTCCTTGATGCACCCATGATTTTAAAATTGGATTTTATGTTTTTGTAATGAAAGGAATAAACTTTAAAATAATAAAATTTTATAAACTTAACTTTTCACTTTTAAGTAAAAAGTTAGAAAGAACAATATACCGTATTTTACGGACTATAAGACGCACCTGAATTTTGAAGGCAATTTTTCGAAGAAAAAAGTGCATCTTATAGTCTGTAAAATAAGGTAGATGTCATGAAATAAAGAATATGTTCAACAGCTCTATTTCCGGATCTTCTGCATATATATATATTAATTTTTTTTGCTTTAATTTTGCATTGTAATGTCTTAAAAAGGAATTTTAAAATGTTAAAAAGAAATTTAAATTAAATTAAAAGGATTTAATTTTGTCATTTGAACTGATATGATGATTGAACAGTGTAACTGAAAACAATTAATTAATGATGCATAATACATAATGTGGTCTATTCATGACAACAACTATTGATTGTTGTCATCATGATCTTTGTTCTATAAAATCAATAGGCTATCAATGATCAACTAATAAAAATGTTTTTCATATTACTAAATATAGGAGTTTGATAATTCAAATATCATTTTAGTTAACTATATACAGGTAAAGATTAAATATAAAAAGTGCATTCTAACCTAAATAGTATTAAAGCATTACTACAATAATTTTCCTGTTTGGTATGAACATTTAATAACTAGATAGCATGAGTATTTCACATGGATGCTGATAAGTAATAAATGCTTTGCTTCAATGCAGTAATTAATATCAAAATCAACTGTTAAAGAAAAATTTTTGCATAATGCAAATCTGTAATTGGTTGTTTATCTACATCTTTTTTGGAATTTTTGGATATGGATTTTTGGACAATAAAAGTCATGACATTGCAATTACAGTACACATTACAATACTTCAACAATGATTGCACCATTGATAGCATATATGACAGCATCATAATATGGAAATTATGTTTTCAAAGTAAAAATAAATTTTATGACTATATTAAATCAGTTGATGATATAGTCCTGTCAAAAACAGGAATCTAGAGATATGTATATTACTTATAAACATCTTTC
Organism: Centruroides vittatus; assembly: GCF_030686945.1. Lineage (NCBI taxonomy): Eukaryota > Metazoa > Arthropoda > Arachnida > Scorpiones > Buthidae > Centruroides > Centruroides vittatus. The sequence continues at coordinate 522,363 of NW_027122722.1, read as the reverse complement.
TAATTATCTATAAATTGCAAAATTCTTGAATCATACTATAATAGAAATCCACACTGCTTTTTCAAGTAGCCAAATGTTTTATTACATATAAAAACATTTTATGGTTGACTACATCTATAACACTATACTTTTGGAAATCAAAATCATGTATAAACACGTTTGTAGCACGCATGCCGTAAAATTTACATTTTTAGTTCAGTCAATTCAAAAAATTCAAAAGTATTAAATTTGGCCCTTACATAGAAAAAAGGTTGTCCATCCCTGGTTTAAATTTAACATGCAAATATAAATATCAATCAAATCAATCAAATTTTATTTGATATAACAAGTGTTATTACAAAGGGGGTTAAAAAAAATTTGTTATTTTAAGTTTGATACATAAACAAAGAAATTATATATTTTATACAAAGTTAGCATGGCAAAACTATTACCAAATAAAAGTTGGTAACAAATAGGGTTTCTCATTTCCCGATCTTTTGCTTGTCCCGGGATTCCAGGATAAAAGTGAACTGTTTCCCGGGATCCTGGGAAATCCCAGGACAAAATTAATTATTTTTAAGATACTTTGTATATCATGAAAATCAAATGATATAATTATTTTTCATTTTTTAAAGTAATTTAATACGTTCTGCAACCTCCAAAATCATATTAATAATGCTGTGTAAGATATATATTAAAAATTACCTTTGAATTACGTAGAAATTTTCACAAGTAGAAAAAATTTATTAAAGTTTGCTGGAAACTGCATACAACAACAAAAAATGACTTTGAATTGAGTTGAAAATTTAAAGAAAAATGAATTTAGATCAAACTTTTAACTTAGAAGGTAATTTTTGATTTTTTAAATAAAATATAATACAAAATATTGTAAATTTTTTATAAGATTTTAAAAAGCAAAGATGGTCAATACTCCGATCACTCAATCTAATTCTTATTTTAGTAATGAAAAGTCTTGCTACCAAGAATGCCTTTTCCGATTCAATTGATGTGATTGGAATCGTGTTTAATGCATTTAAGAGAAAACAAATATTATGTGTTTTTCACCTGTATCCTGAAAGATTTCTAGTTCGTTTTTGAGATTGTCGTACTTCTTTTGTTCCCTAGTAATCTTGATTTGTCTACCTCGACTACTTTAATAGAAACATCATAGCCCAATAATTCGGCAGTTCATTTGCCTTTAATAATCAGATTATGAAGAAAAACTTCATACTCGCTGACTCTGATTTTTAACCTGTTCAGATCTCCAATGCTTCTATCTTCAAAATTTTTTAAAAATTTCAAAATTCAAATCTCCAAATGATATGTGCCTGCACTAGTTGTTATAACATTGTGTCATAAATAGCATGCCATGCTCTTGATCAGGCCTGGCCAACCCAAATTGTTTCACAAGCCACTTCGATCACGCGTAACATTATGATGGGCCACAATTTAGGCAAACATGCTTTTAAAAAAGTAAAACAAATACGAAATGAATAAGATTTTATTGTTATACCAAGAGTTCATAATTGCACTTGCGCATTATAACAATGACACATGGAAATTTTCATTTATCTAATTGTTTTGGTATACACATAATGGGAAACAAAAGTTTTAATAGATATATAACATCGCTTAGTGGGCCACACAATTTAATGTGACGGCTGTGGGTTGGCCAGGCCTGCTCTTGATAGTTGTTTTTTTTTTTTTTTAAATTGATTGACAGGCCTTTGCAGTCCACTTTAAAAATTTCTAATGCCTCCAGATTTCGTAGTTGGTTTATATGTTGGGTTGACCCCGTTTCTTTATGCAGCACTCGAGAAGTGCTTTGCAGTGAACACACTGAAAAGCACTGGTTTCTAATTGGCGAACACTGCTTGTGACATCATTTCGCTACACTCTTGCTGCATAAAGAAATGCGAGCGTTTGTCAAATCATTGTTGCTTGTTATAGGTTAGAGATAATGTTGTTTTCATTGGAATATGTTGCATGTTACGTTTTTAAGTTGTAACTGCAAAGCCATACAATGTTAGTAAGATGTATCTGTAATTATTGCTTTGTTTGCTAGATGGATTGGAAACTTAATTATTTTTAAACTTGCCAAAATATTAAAAGTAATTAGAAAAACTCATTTTATTTTTGTAACTAATAAAATGAATTCTTCTAATTATCTTTGTTAATAGATCAGCAAATTTAAAACTGCAAATAAAATTCAATGAATTGAAATACTGGATATCATTTTAAAAATATCAAAAATATAAATATAGACTTTATGAATATAGTTGTATATCTTTAAAACTGAAAATGTGGTTGAAAAATCAACCTAGTACTTTATTGTAAGTTTTTTTAATTTTGCAGAGAAGAAAGAGAAAGAAAAGACAAAAAAAGAATGAAAAAAGTAAGAGAAATTTTATAATTTAAATGGCTATATATTTATCACACATTGACTAAAAATATTGATGGTAAAAATTTGCATTCATATAGCACAAGATGTTGATACTTTCAAATTGAAGTGGAGTACTGTAGATAGGATAAGAAAGACCAGAAATTTGCATCATCATCATCTGATTATATTAGTCTGACAAATATATTTGGCATTGTGGTGTTTTAGGAACAATAAACTTCAAAAGTCAATCAAGATAAATATATAAAGATAGTTAATTATATTTATGAACAAAATATTGTATAGTCACTTAATGTTGATAAAATATCAAATAGTTAATATTATTGAACATAACAGAACATTGCATATTGTGTGTTGAAATATATGACAAATAAATTGAAGATAAGTTTTACAGATTGACAAAACTTACACAATCATTTACACAATGAACTGTAAAATTTAAAAAATGAATAACCACAATAACAGAGGGATTAATAAAATAATATTTTTTACATAAGCTTTTCAGAGAGTTTTATATATGCTTTGCTTTAAGTGAAAAAAAAAGTTTCCTAAATGAAATTCCAAATATAAATCTTTATTAAATTCAATATGATACTTTTTTCTAATAGTATTTATTAGAATTTTTTAAATTTCTTACATTATTTAATATAAAAATCTATAAATATAATTTTTTTTAAACGATTTATTATTGTTACTTTTATCATATATTAACCAATTCAATGTTACTTTTTCATGAATCATCATCATAGATAATTAACAGGTGGCATATTCATATCAACTCCATTATGTTATTAAGTATTATTATTCATTTACAGTATCTATACTTTGTTGTTAATCAGCTAGTTATGTTAATTTTAAAGTAAATCAAAAAATGAAATTTAATGTTATAAATTAAAATAATTTTTAAAAAAGGATTTGATAAATGTTTTGTTTTTGTAATGTTCCACTCACACATGATAAATTATTGTTTTTATATCATATGACATTCAATTTATAAATAAAAACATATATATAATTTTTAAAAATCAGATTAATTAAGCAATTAGTTTTCATAGGATTTATTCAATGCAACTTTTAATTACATATTTAATATTTTATATTAAATTAATGGCAAGTTACAGCCTTATATATTAGCAATAAAAGTTTCATATGTTAAAGATTAAGATAGCATTTGATAACTTTCTGATAACTAATGTAATTTACATTATGATATATCAGTTCAAAATTGTGAAAAGATGAGATTAGATTAGATATTAAAATTTTTGTTTAATTTGCTAAATTACTAAAGGACAGAATACAAAAGAAAAATAACTGATTAGATAAATTTATATTTAAATTTAAAAATTAATTATAATCATCAATTACTATTTAACTGAAATGACACTACATATAATGATTAAACTGAAAAACATGTATCATTTAGATCAATAAAGCTATCAATTCTTTTATCTTTGGAAAAAAGGAAGAAGTCAAATTAAAATAAATCTGTTGCCCTTAAAAACATAATAAATATCCAAATCTTATAAATCAAAACAAAATTTTCCATTCTAGAGCCTGAAATTTTCTTGTGATTTAGACTTATGCCTGTAAACATTTTGCATATAATATTTACACTATTGTAAAAGTTCTAGCTCAATAAAAACTAGTAATTAATCTATTTTTCAACAAATTTTTTTTGTACAATATTATTTGAACAGATTTACAAATATCATTTTATTTTATTACTTTAATTAAATTCATCACAAAATTAATAAATTTGTTTATTTGACTGATTGCTTTAAAACTTAAAATAAATAATGAAATTTTCAAAATGTTCGCTACTATATATTATAGTTTCTGGTACAGCTATTATTTTGAGACTGAATCAGTTACACAAAAAATGGAAAATAAATATATAGCCATTTATTATTCCTAGATAGTGTAGCTACATTAATAATCAGTGTGAACACCATTTACACTTAAACATTCTTCTATATGTTGCCCAAAATTTTTGTCAAAATTACAAATTTCATCTTGCATAGCTGAATTTTACCCTTCTAGTACCCCAGCTTCCAATTTATTAATGTTTTACAGACTGGTTCTTGAAACAAAACACACTAACCACTTCAGGAAATATTACAACAATTGAAATAAGGTCTGGAGAATTTTCAAGCTAGTCTTCAGACCAGATAAATCAAGAGCAGCCATGATTGCATGTGTGGCATTTAGTCACCCTGCATCAATACAGTAATATTCTGTTTGGAAAAGGGTCTTCACATCCTTCAATACAACAATATACTTTGGAGTAATTTTTTGCAATGTTCATAATAACATTCTTATTGACTATTACTTTGTTTTTGAACAACAGGAAATCCCTCCTGCAAACATGATCTTTTGATAAAATTTTGGGATTTGTACTGGAAGAACTGATGCTGGATCAGCTGTTCATACTCATGCATTTCGATGATTTGGAACTAGATGCAACAATATTAGCAGTCCATCAGTGAAGAAGTAAATATAACGAGCAATTATTTATTGTGACATCGTCACAATGCCAGGTTGCAGTTTTTAATCATATTTTTAATTTATTTAATTTAAAATATATGCTCTCTACCTCAAATTAGTAATGTCTTGTCCCTGCACATCATACTTTTCCTGTTACAAGAGAATTGTGCTGGTCATCTAACTCCTTTCAGGGGAAAATTTTTTAATTGAAATAACGTGATTTCCAGTGCAAACCAGAAATTTGTATATAGTCAATCAAGGGCCAAGGTTTCCATATCTGGTCTCAATTTTCATCTATCTAACTTTGTTCTCAAGATTAAGGTAGGACAGGCAGATGGATGACAGAATTTATGTCAATTTTTTTCAAATTGCAGCCCAACAAAAATTTCTAGAATGTACTAGAAACTATTTATAAATTCTTAACATGTAATATTTTAAAAATATATTTTGCTGAAAATTGCTTATTGATTTAATTAAAAAAACCCAGGTTTATCAATAGGACTGTTGAAAAGATTTAGATGAATAAGATTGGTAATAAAATTAAAAGTTTTTAAGTCTAAGTATTCAACTAAATTTTATCAAATATATTTCAACCTCTCATTGACAATTAACATTAATTTTATTTTTACACAAATATTTTCACACACACACCAAAAAAAAATTCAATAAAAATTCATATTAATCTTTAATGCATTTGACAAAACTTGCAAAGTTTTTTAATATACCATACACAAATTTGTATATGGTATATTATTATGGTAAATTTGTGTATGGCATGTGTATATTATAAACTTAATGATTTTTATGTAAAAAGTTTCAAATAACATTTAGAAGATAATTGCTTAAAGTTATTCTAAGTTTCTATATTAAATCAAAAGAATTTTTAATAGGGACATTAGATAGTAATGCTAAATGATTGTCTTTATACTGGTTTAAAAACAACAAATATAGAAAATTTTTAAGCATTCATTAGATTACCATACACATGCATAGAAATTGAACATACAGAACAATTCATTAAATTCAAATTTGTAATTTCAATTAAAAACAGTTTTAAAAAATTCAATTATTTGATTATTTTCTTCTAATGTTAAAAAATTCCCCTTTAGTTGACTATACCATTTTACTATATTTCCATTTGATAGTATTAATATTATGATTGTGTGTTTTCATAAACATTATAAATATATCAACTTCATTTAAAATTATCTACTGTCTGAAATTAAATCATTTCTTTCTTAATATTTTATATAAAGTAAAGCAATCTATACAAAAATCAATTATTGGCTACTTGTATTTAATATTATTCAGTTATTTAAAGCTCTTCTTTAATATATCCTTTAAATAAAAATCACTACTCTGATATCAACACTTTTCAGCTGAACTTACAAGTTTAGAAATAATAGAATTTGCTATATATGAAAATTTTCTATATTTTTAATAATCGTTTATCTTCATTACTACCTGAAGCAATTTGCTCAGATAAAACTAGAGATTTCTGTTTCCACACAGAAGAAACTTCGACGACTCCATGTTCATGCGACACATGAGAACTATCAAAATTATTATGAGGACTCATTTCTGAAGGACTATCACTCCATTTAGCTGAAGCAGAAGGAGTCCTCCTTGGAAGACGAGGAATGCTTTTTCTAAGATCTCCAGCAGGAGCAATTATTTTTCTACCTGTAATATCTGGCCTGGATATTACAGGTAGAAAAATAATTGCTCCTGCTGGAGATCTTAGAAAAAGCATTCCTCGTCTTCCAAGGAGGACTCCTTCTGCTTCAGCTAAATGGAGTGATAGTCCTTCAGAAATGAGTCCTCATAATAATTTTGATAGTTCTCATGTGTCGCATGAACACGGAGTCGAAATTTTTAATAAGATGTGAGATTACAGTCTACTAAAATTTAAATCATAAAATTATATTTTCTAGTTAAAAATGGATCTGGTCTTTTCCATAAGTCAGGAAGATCAACTATTTTACATAATGGAATACATAAAAGCATTGTCTGCTTTTATATATTCCATTATGCAAAGTTTGTATAATGGAATATATTTATATATTTTGATAAAAGACTTTTTTATGAATTCAAATCAAAGTAACACATTATTTTAATAGGCACTGTTTAGTTAAGGGGATGCTAGCTGATATGTACAGCAACCAGTAAGATTCAAGCTCTAAATGAGGGGTTTCACACTACCTCCAGAATTGTTGACCCTTCATGAGATATTTATCTCCAAAGATCAGTTTTTAAACACCTATCAGTATACAGCCTATTCTACATGCTGCTTTCCATGTAAATGTGCATCTCTGTGCTCACTATCACTGGCACCTCAGTGCCCAGGTGGAGGTCCCCTAAAACTATTTAACATTAAGTACGCCACAGTCAAGTGGGGCTACTCGAAGGTGGCATAATTACATGGGCTAAATTATTAAATGCAGTAGTCTTCTGGCATCTTGTTAACCGAAAAGTACCTTTTAATTATAACTTGAAATAGATCTCTATATTATTAACTATAAAAGTAAGTGTTTATACATCAATATGTAAAACTCCAGTTTTTCACATTCATAATACCATCTAAAAATGAAAGTGTTTTCCATTAATTTGTTTTTATTTATATGGATGATTATTGAAACTTTGTATAAACTCATTTATTAAAATATCTTCATACAAAATTAAATACAGTGGGTGATTGATTAACGAACATAATCCGTTCCAAGACTGTTCGCTATCCGAATTGTTCGTTAACTGATTATCGATTTACCATAGGTTTTTATGGGAATTTAATTAATTCGTTCTGGAAACCCAAAAAATGAAAAAAAATATAAATAAACATAGTAAGAAAGTATATATGTAATAATAGAAATACATATATACACAGTCTTGCATTTTTATTAATCACGTTTTTTCATTCGTGGGGGTTAAAGAATCTGTCGAATGTTGATTACTTTTCTCTCTTCTTCAGGATTTTTCAGAGGTAATTAATAGCATTGTAATTGTAGAGATCCACAAGCATATTAACCTCAACCCGGTTTGGATGCCATTCTAAGACCGTTGTTCTGACATCATCCCACTTCTTCAAAAGATCTTTAATAGCAGATATCAGCATTAATCCTCTTTTTCAGAAGAAGGCATATCTGCCGAGTTTCTTGTTGTTCTTCATTCAAGAGTTCTTGGCATTCTTCTGTCGTCAGATCAGTTTCAGGTTCCAATATGAGCTCTTCAATGTTCTTTATTTCTCAGATGTGATTTTTGTTACTCCTTAAGCTGCTTGAGTCTTCTTGATTATACAGTATCTTTCTTAGATAGGATTGAACTGCAGCCTACTGTAGACCTGTTTAAGCCATACTGCCCAGCAACATCAGACATCATATGCCCACTCTCTACCTTTGCTATTATACTGCCATCTTTCAAAATTAAAAACAGATGCAAAACTTAACGATTGCCCCCCCCCGACAATCTCGCAAATACTTTTAAAAAATTGTTTCCGTCAAAAAAATAAAAAGGCTGGAATTACAAGGGAGAGTTTCAAAATTCAGAGGAATACTATTCGATCAGTATATACTGGATTGAGCGTCATTGTTGATGTCTCCCGTGCTCCGAAAAGTTTCGAATTGTTGCCTGAAGACAAGGGAAAACCAATCGGTATTCATTATTTTACGTTGCTTCTTCTTGTGTTTGTTCTGTGAGGTGTTCATTATCTGAACAAAAAAAAACTTTTGCAAAAGTGTTCGTTATCTGAACTGTTCATTAACTGATCATCCTCTGTACTATTTATTGTTTAAATATAAGAAATATTTTAGTCTCTATATCAAACAACAAAAATTACTGGCAGAAAATAAATTGTTGTTCTTTTATGAGGTTAATTGTAAACTAACTTACTTTGTTAAAGCAATAATAGAGACATTACAAAAGTCTACAAAACATGGCAAATCATAATTCAAACTTTTATATCAAGAACAAATATACTATATATTGCTCAACATATACAGAACTGAGGGAAAAGGTAGGCCTACTAAGTCTTAAATTTAATTCTTTCTTGAAAACTGATTAAAAACAAATTGTATTTAGATTTAGTTTTCAAAAATATATTTCAATTGGTATTGAATAGATAAATAATTAGATTATTTCATAAATTTTTGTTTTAAAAGAATATATATGTAAATAATCAATTAAAACAAAAAAATTTTGAAAATTTAAAAAAAATTTATTCTCTGATAATCTAATTAGAAATACATTTTTTACCTGTAGAAATGCATAAGTATGTATTAATATTATTTATTAATAGTATAGAATACTATAGATTACCACCTATGGAATTTCGGGACTGAGTATATATTTGAACTCAGAGGACCTAGAAGAGTTCAATGATACCCTACTTTTGGACTGGAGACGAAAAATAAGAAAGTTATCATTACTTTTTTAATGCTTTCATGCAGATGGCATCGTAGTTGCTAGTGCTGCCATCTCGCGGTAAAATCTGCAAACAAATTAAAAAAAAAAAAAACACTCTGAAAGGCAAGAAATTGCACGAACAGTCGAATGCCACTTCCTTTTCTTTTGTTCAAGAACTACCGTGAATCAATAACTAGTGATGTTAAACAAATCGGCAGCCTGCCGGCAGCTCCCCTCCCGGGGGGAGTCCGTCGGAAGCACAAACAGTGAACACTAGTTCCTTTTTTTCTTTTTGTTCAAGCATCGCGACTCCCGACCGTGATACTGCAGTCGGCTCATAGTACTGGCCGACCACAAGTGATAGCAAGACTGAGGTGCCGTAGCCCCCCGAGCGCAAGGGTGTGCAAAAAGGACTTAACTCAAACTGTAGACGATCAGTGTGCTCGTGGATCAACATCTGCCTTTGTTGAAGGTATATATGGCTGACTTGCCGGACTGCCTGTTAAACATGCAATAGGCTTAGCAGAGAGAGCAATGCAACTCCCGATCATCGCACAATCGCCGAAAAAAGTATGATAACTTTCTTATTTTTTGCCTCCGGCCCAAAAGTAGGGTACCGTTGAATTCGTCTCGGCCCTCTGAGTTCAAATATATACTCAAAGTCCCGAAATTCCATAGGTGGTAATCTAAAGTACACCCATATTATTTTCTTACAAATTAAGATTATGTTGTAACATCAACTATAAATTGCAAGTCACAAAATGAATTACAGAAGATAAACTTAAATATATGAATAAAATTCATTTAGTGTGCTTTATATTTTAAAAGTAATTAAATTTAACTTGGGTACTTATGGGTTTTCCTCCTACTTGTCATGCTGCATGCCATTTTCCATTCTCATGTATCCATCACACTCTGTTACATTGCTTACAAAACAATTTAGACAAGTTTGAATGGATGACTGAATGAAATAATTAAATTTTTGATTTGTGCAAAATTTAATTAAAATTAATTTGTTTCAATAACATTTAAAAATATTTTTTCTTTTATAAAGTCGGAATAACTATTTTTTTTAAGAAATCAAACATACCATATAGTGCTTAATATTACATGCTAATGTGCAAATTAGTCTTTGGTTTGAGAATTTGTTGTTAGGACAGTTTGGAGAAAATAGATTATTCATTCAATTTTTGGATTTTGTCTACATCTGAACTTTATATTATTCATATTCTGCAGGAATATGGTATTTTACATTTTGAACATTATCGTAAAAAAAGGTTTAAAAGTAGACTTACTGTATATGTAGAGTGAAAAAGATGAAATGAGGATAATTTTAAATAAATCAACATTAAGCAAATAAATGATAAAATAAAAAACACTTTTTGATGTAGCTAAGTAATCTTTTATTTAAACATATATTTTAAAATAGTTAAAACTTCTACCCTGTAAGAATAAAACACAGTAGCTAAGATGAAACAGATCTCTATTTTAAACAGCTTTCATGGCTACATGGTTTTCGTGGAATCAATTATTTGCATTCATGGAGTGTTTACTGTATTAACATCTGAGAACGCAAATGTTCTATTGACAATGTAGCATTTAATAACTATCCTAACATCCACTCAAAGTAACTGAGAGTATTCAACTGGTTTCCAAACATTAGTATTAAGAATGGCAATTTATCAATCTTTTTACATAATCATCCATTTTACTATTTTATATGAACTTTGGCAGGCATATCTATTAATATTTTAAAAACTTTGAAAATTTGGTTAATGCTACCTTAGGTAGACAAGATGGCAGCTTGTCTCTAATTCCAGCAAGGAAGTGGGACGCACATTCTAACCTAACCTAACCTATTCTAATAATTTGGTTGCTAATAATTATGGTAATTTATTAGAATAGGTTAGGTTACGTTAGAACGTGCGTCCCACTGTTTCCTTGCTGGAATTAGAAATGAGCCGTCATCTTGGCTACCTAAGGTAACATTAACCAAAAATTTATATTTAAAAAAATTTTTAGTATAAATATAATTTAAAAGCAATTATATGTAAATAAAATATAACAGTACCATTAGCAAAATAATTAGGAAAATAAATATAATAATAATAAATATTAGAATAATAAATTTAAAACAATTTGTATTATTTCTGTAGCAAATAGCAATAAAAAGAAAGAATATTGTAAAATAAATTTTATTTAAATTTCAAAAATATTTTTTGGTATTATTAAATTTCCTATATTTCTTTTTATTAAAAAAAAAAGTCATATTAGAGATTCTGAAATGTTTAATTTTCTTCTAATGAAAAGATATTTTATATAAATGCAAATTTTTATAAAATGTGAAATGGCATTTCCAATATCCAATCAGGAAAATATTTAAAATTTGAAAAAATTGTAAAAAGGTTTTTAGATTTTGAAACTAAGTTCAAATCATTTTGTATAAGTGTCAATGAAATAAAAACAAACAAACAAAATAGAAAACATTAAAAATTTGTTTTTCCTCTTTTATTTCTTACAAAATCATAATTAAAACCTTATTATAAGATTATAAATAGTAACCGTTTCCTTAAAATGTAAAATAAATATTTTCCGATTTATAATTTTTGAACAACACACTTTAATATGACACGAAACAAGATTAGCATTTCAAATTAACTCAAAAGGGTAATTTAACTATTACAATAATAAGAAATGTTTTATTTTACTTTGAAGTTACAAGCGAACTATCATAATAATAAAGGATATTTAAATTCGACACACCTTCTAATGCCAAATTTAAGGGAAGTTTCAACAACTTTCATCTTTGGCAAAAAACATTTCAATGCGATTCTGTCATAAAGTTTACAAAAAGAAAAATTCATATGCAGACGAAACATTTTGAAATTATCACACAAAAGGTTTGTTTAGTTAGTAACAAAGTCCACTTTTCGGTATGCTCAAAACAAGTTTCAAAGCATTTTCCATCAAAATCTCTTCGGGAAGTATGTCATTTAGTGCAAATAACTTATAAATTTTAATTGATTAAACAGAGTTAAAACCAGAAACATATCCAAATCAGTAAATAAAGGTAAAGAAAAAAACAACCAGAAACTTAATTGAAACATCATTACAGAAATTAATAAACTATTTTCCATTTAAATTCTGTAATAATTTATAACATTTACACCAAAAAAAAAAAAGGATTAAATGTACATTAATAGGATTAGGCTTGGCTTAAGGTTTCTTCCCTATCAAAATATAGAAGAAAAAAAAATCACATTTTAAACATTAAAAAAAAAACTCGATTAGAATGACGTAAAATTATGCATTTTAAGCAATTTCTATGTGTTTTAGAGTAAATTAATGCTTATTATCTATTAAAATTACCTCCAAATCGACCCAAATAAGTCTTTCTTCGTCTGGCAAGTGTTTGTTCATCCTTCTCGGCTTCTTAAACGAACTCATAATAATCTCGTTTATTAAAACTCTCGATAACTTGAAAATTCTTACCATCCGTCATAACACGACTCGAACATTTGTAATGTTTAAATCAAAAACGATTTCCCTATCGGAATTTATGCGGATCTATTCCTTTTCATTTGTAAACAAAAATACGTCGAGTGACCATACGACATCGATGCTTTCGACATCCACTTTACACCAAACGATACCAAAATCGATTACTCATATATACGTACGAAACTATAATTTTATTATAAATAAATATATTATAAACGATACAGAAATATAATTTACAATTTTTAATAAAATTAAATTATTATAATTGTATCCAATACCGTCATTTTCATTTATGTTTTATAAATTTATATAGAGTATTACGCTTTTACAGGTGGCGCTACGGTCGGGTGATGGCTGACGATGGTCGAAAACAAATTTTGACTTGTTTTGGTTTTCGCGATTTTTTCCTTTCGCTCTTAATGTTTTTGAATTACTAAATTTGCATTAGACGACGTTTGATTCGCTTTGTAATTTAATTAACGTTGATGTGATTTAAATAAAGACGGGAAAGAAATTACTGTCTGTTGACAGGTAGGTATTTAATATTATAATTTAATTGTGCAATAAATAAGTTAATGATCGTAAATTATTTATTGTATATACTAAAATTAAGTTACACTCGTGCATAAATATAAAATCGAGTATATATTTATATAAATTTTATTTTATGAAATTTTTCCGTAATGTATTGTTTGAAGGGTAAGATGTGAACTCTGAATGAGGGGTTTCCCACCCACAGAATTGTAGACCCACGTACGAGCGAAATAGTCAAAGGAACCATACTTACTTGTGCGACCTTTCGCGAGATATTCGCCTGCAAAGGTCGGTTTTTACCATGTGTCGGTATACTGCTTGGTCTCTGTGCTCTACGTGTGGTCGTGCGCTTTGGTGCCGACTTGGGCTTTGGTGCACGCTCTAAAACTACATGATGTTGAATGCTCTGCGACGGTGGAGTGGACTACTCGAAGCCTGCATAATTGCCTGGGCCGGATAGTTAAATGTGACGGTCTGGCAGAGCGATGTGACTTGGAAGTGGGATGATTTTGGGGGCTGTGTCTTGCCTAGGGTCGCATGTAGAGGTGTGGTTCCTTTGACTTTTTGCTCTTGTGGTTTATGGTTCTGATAAGATCCCAACTGTCTCGTACAGATTTGTACCAGATTGGAGCTCTGAATGAGGGATTTGCCCTCAAATTTTAAACATCTCTGGAATTTTTTGCTCCTATGAGCATGATCTACATCAGTGGTGTCTGACCAAAATTGTTTACTGGGCCAAAACCAAAAATAAAAATACACTGTGGGCCACACATATTTATTTATAAGAAAGCATCTACAATTATACAGTATTCTGTACATATTTTAATGCAAAACTTGGTTTTTCAATTTTTTCACGTAATTTTTTCATATCAATGGGTATTTTCAACATTGTACAACGTAGTTGGTTTTTTAAATTTTCATTGGTCAGTCTATTATGACTTTTACATTTAACAATTTTCAGTTTTGAGAAAAGAGATTCCTGAAAGATAGATGGATCCCATTGCAGCTATAATGCTCATTGCCAGTTTTATTAAGTTAGGGAATTTATCCTTATGGATATATTTTTTTATAAAACTGAATTTTGTCATTGGCCTCAAACATACATTTCAATTCAGAAAATGATTGGAGGTCTATTAACTCCATCTGCAAAATTGTTGGAGCAAATTCCACAACATTGTCAAATAAAAATAAGAAAATATTAAATATATTCTCATAATTTTTTAAATATGAAAATCTCTCCTGAAATTCTTGTAGTAAATTAGTAATTTCTTATTTATATTAAAAAAATGTTTTTGTCACTATTAAATTTATATAATAATGGAAAGTGGACTGTATTTTTTGATTTTAACTGACTTTCATAAAGTTTGAGTTTTGCTATGAATGCTTTTATGTTTTTATAACAGTCTGTGATCAATTTGTTTTCACCTTGAAGCTGCTTATTAAGTTTGTTTAATTTCATTGTGATATCTGTAAAGAAATATAAATCCAAAAGCCACTGTTCATCATATAATTCAGGAACATTCTGGTTATTTTCATTCGTAAAAATTTGAATTTCTTCTCTCAAATTCCAAAATCTTTCTAAGCCTTTTCCACGACCTAACCATCGAATTTTTGTATAAAAAAACAAATCAGTGTACTCAGATTCCAGTTCTTGAAAATAATTTTGAAACTGATGATGCTTCAAAGAATTATTTTTTATTGCATTAATTGTTTTAACAACAACTAACATTACATGGTTTACATTAAGTACTTGTGCCCACAAATTTTCAAGATGCAAAAAACAATGACAAATGAAAAGCTCCAAAGATTTTGAACTTTTTTCCACAACTTCTCTATGCTCAAGAATTAATTTAACAGCTCCAATATTCTTGCCGATCATTGAAGCTACAACATCTGTGATGATCCCAATTACATTTTCTAATTTCAGTCAATGGTCATGCAAGCATTTTATGACAGCTTCTTTTATATTTTTTCCAGTAATTGTCTCTTTCAAACTTGCAACATCGAGAAATTCTTCAGTCACATTCATTTCACTATCCATGCCTCGAATAAAAATGACAAGTTGAGCCATATCCTTAATATCTGTTGTTTCATCCAAAGCCAGTGAGAAATACACAAACCTCTTAGAAACCATGCTCAACATAACAAATTTCATTTGAATCAGAATTTGATGTGGCAGACTGATTTGACTGAAAATCTTTACTTTTTCAGGAACAATTTCTTCAGCTGCAATGTTAATGCATTCTTTGATGTATTCACCATCCAAAAACAGTTTCATTTTTTTTCAATGTGTAATATTTGCATGCTGGCATTAATGATGGCATTTGATTGAACTGTTTGTTTGTTTGACTCCAGAACAAAATGAAATACACATTGTTCTACAGTCAGACCTGCCTTAAGTATTTATAATTTCACTTTTCATTTGTCACTAGTATATTTTTTTAAATTGTTTTTGTTCATAATGTCTTTTCAAATTGTGTGATTTTAATACTGAAGTAGAGTCACAACAAATTAAACATACAGCTTTGTCTTTCATCTGAACAAAAAAAATACAAATTTTCCCATACACTTTGAAACTGTCTGTTTTCATATTCAAATTTTCTTTTCAGACATAATGGAAATAAAGGCCTAATAGAAAAAAATTAATTAAATAAAATTTTACTTAATTACATAAAATAAAATTACTCCATGTTTATTTGGTTCAGTTTGTATTGGATTATTTGTTAACATTTCACATACACAATATGTTTAAGCTACTAATAAAAACAAGTCCCTAGTAATTATAAATGCAGCAATAATAACACTTTGTTACTCTGTAAAACCTATGTTAATTAACAGAGATAGCTAAACAGAATAACTGTATTAAAAATGGCTGCCAGGCCAAAAAAGAGAACCAGTAACTAATGGTCATTCGATTTTGGAATGACTTACAGCTTCAAAGAATTTAAAGATTCCAATAAATGATATGAGATTTTATTGTCAACACAGAAGACTGTTGTAACTTTAAGAATGTGTCTATTGTTTGACATTTATTTCACATATAGGGCAAATTTAAAGAAATATGATTTCATTATACAAAATTCAAAACACAAATTTAAAAACTTTTGTTGTTGTAAATATACTGAATAAATACATACTACATATGTATATGTGTAATACATTTGAAGCTTTGTTAAAAAATATTTAAAAATTGTTTTAATTTCTGAGTGAAGGTGATAAGGTGTTATACATCATATTCGTGTATTTAACTATACATGTAATATTTCATTGTAATAAAAATTTATACACGATAATTACGGTTTTAAAAGAGCAACACTGTAAAGGTCCGCTTTTAGCGTAGGAGGTCGAAAAGCCACGCGACCAGGATAATTGGTCCCACCTGGTGTTGGGGCTATAAATGGCCGGGAAGAACAAAGGGATAGCGTCTCCGTTTATGAGTACACGTCAATGTGTTTGCCACGTGTTAGTCGACTTGAAAAACGTAAACAAGGGACGGACGCAACTGTAAGCTACGTCGTTGGGAGTAGGGCAGATGTTTTTGGAAGCTCCCAGGGGAAAGGAAGAACCTGATTGGTCGCAAGTTGTCGCCGTGGAACTCCTTAAATTGTAAGGGTGGCGAGAGGAACGGGGAGAAGGGCGAGAGACCGGATACGTGGTAGTCTCTGACACTTAGGAAGCCAGTGAGGTGTAGAGAGAGTTTTCTCCTCTTAGGAATTCCTCTGAGAAGGGTTAGTGTAGAGACCGGACGGCCACGCTGTTGAGCCAACTCCGCAAACCGACCGGAGTTTCCCCAGAGTCTAATAGTCCCCAATAGACAAGCTGTTACGTGAGGCACCACACCTTTGTTGCATTGTGTGTGTAATGTTGTCAAACTTGTACATCCTGTAAATATTTGTTTTGTAAATAAACTGTAAATATTCACTGGACTGAGTGTGGAGGTGTAGCTTTCCTCGAACCATCGTACGGACATTCTCGAGTCGTAAGAACCAACTCGAGACGGATCATCGTAAAGATCGTAGCGGATTACATAAGGATCTTCACTAACACAAAAACATTGACTGGGCCATGGGTTGGACATAGCGGATCTACAGCTCTAATAAAGTTCTGACCACCTCATTCAGAGCTGCAATTGTTCTTATAGTAAAAAACTTAAAATTTTCTTGATTAAATCAATATTATGACCATACAAATAATTTTGGGTCTTTGCAGAATTATCCTTTTTAATTGTCCAATCAGAGACAGATGGTAACAACTTAAAACCGACAAATGACATTAAAAAATTCATACAATACAATTGACGCTGACCTTTTCTTTGAGGATCCGACACCAAGAACACAGTATCACAATTCTTCACAATATCACTTAGGTAAAAAACAGTTGTATTTATATCCATCTGCTGACCTCTGGTGGAACTCTGGAACAGCTTCTTAATTTGCATATCTACATTATTAACAAAGTTCCAAGGATTAAGGAGGTTTTAAGTTATTACCATCTGTCTCTGATTGGACAATTAAAAAGGATAATTCTGCAAAGACCCAAAATTATTTGTATGGTCATAATATTGATTTAATCAACAAAATTAATCCTTGGAACTTTGTTAATAATTAAAATTTTCTTGTTCATTTTTTTAATATTCTCATAATAAATTCTACATTAGTTCTTTTGACCTAATAACACCATTTTATATCATTTATACTGACTATTAATTAAGAAGGTGCAGAATTTTTAACTAAAATATATTTTTAATTATCAATATTGGTTACTACATCCCAGTTTTAAGGAGAAAAATTTAACTCTTGAAACAATTCTTATAATTTTACTTTTTGTGTTGAAAATAAACTTAATTGTATTATTTAATGCAAAAATATTAGTTACATCAAATTTAATTGTATATTGTGGAATATCAATTGAAATGAATGTAAGAAAGCATCTTTGCACATATTGGAAGAATTAGAAATCTGATCTTGTCTGACCAAAGCATGTTTGTAAAGTTGGATACAAGAAGTCTTGACATTGCTTTTCAGCAGAATGTGTTTAGAAATTCAGATGTAGCCATGATGTTGGTCAGAAATTGTAGTCATTTACATATAATTCCAATTTTGTTGCGTTTGAGACATGGCAATGCATTCTATAGTCTTCAGATTGCAGGTGCCAGATTAGCTCGCCAACAAAAATAAACAAATTGAGATGGAGGATATTGGTCAAGGTGCCAGAGAGTCAATTTTGTCTGGTTAGAAAAAATTAAAGATTATATAATTACAGTTTGTGTGGTGAACTTTTTGTGTTGTGAAACGTACATAGTATGGAAATTGTGACATTTACTTAGTCATGTTTCGGTTATCTGAGTTGATGCTACAAAGATGAAGAGCAACATTGAAAGTATATTTAAATTGGCCAAATCTACTCTCTCTAGTAGAAACAATAAGTGCAATGACTGTCTAAATTCATAAAATGATGATTTATAAAATTCTGTTGGAAAAATAGAAACAATTTTCGATAATAAGTTATGAGTTTCTACCACCTAAGCTAGAAAAATGCATTGGCAGAAAATCAGAAGAAAGTGCCAATCAGGTTATCCTCAGGAGTTGATGTCAGAAAAATTTCTTTTGACATCAGAAAAGGATTAAACTTGTAAATGAACTTGTAAATGTCATTTGACATTTACAAGTCCATGCTACCACATTTTTGATTTTCTGTCTATTTCCAAATATGTAGCCAGAAATTTCTGAGTGTTAGTCACTCATGTGGCTAATGAATTGTGTAGACTTAGTACATGTAGGTAGGCATTGTAAAAATGCATTAGCCCACAATCATTAGCAACACATTGTGCAAGGAGCTGCCATATCCAAGCCATAGAGCAAACTAGTGATACACATGGCAGTGCTCAATAAAAAAAGAAAAGGTGAACAAGTATTAAATTTTGTCTTTACCTTGTGGCCTATTCATGTAGCCTAGTATTTGAATTCGAAGTGCCTGTTTTTCTCTTTCATTCAGTGATCAACTGCTTGTGACATTTTTTTTTCCACTGTTTACTTTTAAATTCTAGTAGGGCAGCAAACTTTGACCTGAGGGGGCAGAAGACCATTAGTGTGAAAACACCATCCATCCTATGTGACTATATTCTTTACTTAAAAAATGATTGTAGGATATTTATTTTATCTATGTCACCCATGTAATTATAATCTTTTAACTATTGACTGACAAGGCACTTCATGCTTGTTCCATCCTTTTGATTTCATGGAAGAGAACATACATCATTTTCATAATAATTTGAGAATAAATGTACACTATAATTATTTTTCCATTTCACATACAATATATTTTGATCAGAGATAGATGATCACTATCATCTTCAGTTAGTGATTTATCCAAAGTTAAAGATGGTAAACCCTTCCTGTTGAGCCTTTCTTATAGTATCACACACACAAATATTTTCAGACTTCAGTTATTCAACAAGATTTACTAATATAAAATAATTATCCATCATTACAATATAGTTCTTGTTTTCAAAGATTTTTTATAACAGTTTCACCCAAAATCAAATTGTGGATTTATTCACCTCTTTGTTTTCTTTGTTATACATAAAATTCATAGCAATAATCAGTATTGGATCTACACCATAATTTATATCATTTTATGGGCCTCATCAGATTGTACTGTTATAGATCTGCCCTTGAACAAAATCATACTTTTATCTACTGATATTGGTCAGATATTCAGATTGTTAATGAGAAGTCTACTGTATAAAGTTTATCTTGATTAGAAACTGGTATACAGTCATTATCATTGATACATAAATTCAGTAAAAATTAAAAATATCTGACTCTTGTCATGGTTTTTCTCATTAAATAAATTTCTAGATAAGGATCACATGATCAGTAATCTGTAATTTGTGGGAAACATAGGTAATCAAAGCAAAACTGCAATCCAAGAAATGCTTGAATCTCACTCAACTTGATTGGTAAATTATTTGTCTAGTATTGATTAACATATAAATTAGGTTGAATATAATATTATTTAAAATTTCTTCACCTATATATATTTTAGAAAGCATTCAGAAAGTAAACTAATTGACTGAAAATGTTCTCTAATTGATCCTTTAAGAAGTGATGAAGTGAAAAAATTGGCATTATGGTCTCAATTTCTTTTTTCTACATTTTTTATATCTTGGTGGACCTGATTTTTATTTATTACCAACAATAATATTAACGATAAACATAAAACCGAAACTGAACCGAAACAAACATTGTCATTGTTGGGAGTAATAGCTTGAGTTGAAGACAGCTCAATATTTTTGACTGCACTGCCACTAAATTCATCTGATATTGCATCATTAGGTACTTTTTCCAATTGAAATAAAATCTCATCTATTGTTAAACTTTTCATAAAACAAACTATTGTTCTAAAAAAAAATTAAAATTTTTACATCATTATATTGTTTTATGTCTTGTCACTAACAAAACATGCTTTGAATCCTTACAGAACTATTCAGTCCTAAACAAATAAACAATATTTTGATTGAAATTAACTTAATAACTAATGTAGATAATTGTTTATACAAACATATATAAAAAATATAACATACTGGTGTAAGTTATGGTTATGTTACCAAATATTACAAACAATAAGAGCAAGTTATCTAACTTAAAGTAAGAAAATTATGTTACAGAATTCAAATGTAAATGATGTAATTTTGAAGCTAATCTAACTGATATTACACCAGTAGTGTCATGTGCTGGCATAGTATACATAGTTTTCTACTTATAAGGGAAGGCTCAGAAACACATTTTATAGATTTGAATTAGCCATTGCATGGTTATTCTGGGATGCTAAAAAATAGGCTGTCATCCACTATAAAGACATAGGCTCCACTTTTGCATTTATTTGAGAAAGAGTCATGGTTTCAGGTCATGACAACAAATCACTTTTTGAACCTGAGGAATTGGTAGATACTGAAAAACAAGTAATTTCCATGTATGCATGTTATGTTCAAAAATTAATAGTTTTTAAGAAAATTGGCATTTTTTTTTATTTTGACTGAAATACCTCAAATATTGTCTGTAAACAATAGGAATTGTTGAGAAGGTAGTATATTCAACCAAGGATTCTATACTTGTGGGTTCACACCTACCTGAGGAGCTTCAGTTGAAATCAAAAATTGCTAATTTCTTAAAAACCACCAGTTTTCAGATGTCATATAAGTACACAAAAATTACTAGTACTGCTTTTATAAAAATATATACAAAAACAACCAAAACCCTAAAAGCAGGATAATTTAAAAATAAAACAGTTGCCTCAATCCTTTCAATGATTCTTTATATGCATTTTGAACTGTTTTTAATTTACAGTTCCTATTCAGTAGTACAAGAAAAAAGGCACAATGTAAACTTACTTCTTTACAATCTGTGAGAGTCAAGATACAATTTATACATGTGTTATCTTGTAATTTTATATCATACTAACCTGTGAAAATTTGCTTTTTTTTCCAATATCTATCAATTTCCCAGGTCCAAAAGTAATCCATTGTCATGACTTAAAATGGTAATTTTCTTCAATAAAATGCAGAAGTGGAACCTGTAGCTTTACAAGGGATATTTTTTAGTGCTCTAGAGTAGCAAGGGTAGGCTCAGAAGTATATTTTACATATTTGGATCAGGCTCTGCATAACCATTCAGAAGCTGATCCAAATACAGTTGAACCTCACTTAATGAGCACCTCTCATAATGAGTAATTAGCATAACAAGCAAAACAAATTGTAAAAAAATTACTCACTTAACGAGTGATGTTTTGCATAACGAGTGACGAGAAGAGGGGATGTCTTGGTTGTGCACTTGCTACATCAGTCTTTGTTTAGCACTCATTCTACTAGCATCTTAATGTTGCTTGTGATCACACATTTTTCCACTTGTGTTCAGACATATTACATATAATCATCAACCATAGCCCATTATATAATAAACATGCCAAATGATTTGCCAAATTCTTGAGCTATGTAAAGGCTATAATTAAATATTTTGACTAGAGGTAGTAGGCAGTTATGCTGACATCTTGTATTAAATTTAATGACCAATTAAAAAAAAATTAAAATTTAATTTGGAATTGGTCTAAATGTTCTTGAAACCGTGTTTTTACTGTATATTGAGCATTGAACACAAGATTGTGTTATTTATCAAACACTTCAACTAATAAAGGTGGAAAAAGCCAGGTGTTTGATAAATAACATGGTTTTGTGTTCAATGTTCAATATACAGTGTGAGATCTGGAATTCCATCCAAGTCAAATTTTGTAATAATTCGTTTTAGGAATTTTCCCCTAATATAAACATCCTGTCTAGAAACGATCCTGGACGAGAAAATATGCGTCCCCAGCCAGATAACTGTCAACAATCCTTTGTTCTTAGATTGTACCCAGATCATCTTGCAACCTTAGTTTACACTTAACGTCCAAAATCGTCATATATTTTGAATCCCGGGAACACCTATGACATAAATCGTATCCGCTTACGATCACGTGACCTAATTTCCCAGGCTAAACTTATAAAAGCCACTCCTTCCACCCCCTCAGGGGAGTCTCATATCATCTGCCGGACAAACGCCGTCGCTCGTCGTCACCGACTTGGACCTCCTGTCCTAACGTCTCCGCGCTTAGTCGTGACATTATAAACTGTGCCATTTTTGGATACTACTCTCCACCTCGTGGATATCCAAGTGATAACTATATCAGGAACGAATAATGAGGTATGAACCGAATCTGTAAGCTCTCTCTCTCGACCCCTATGCAACATAGGGAATTTAGTCAGATTTTGTATTTGTGTCCTTCATTAATTCCAATAAATCTTGTTTTTGTTAATGGTGTCCTCTTTGACTCGAATATCGCTTTCGCCTTCTCGTCGACCCCATCCATCTCACCTCCTATCCACTCGTGTAACACGTAACGCTAAGAAACGAAACAGCCATCCTTGACACGCGAGTCACCGGAAAGGGAGGCACGACTTCCTCCTACCTCCCCCGTTCTCACATATTGGTGTCACTCGAGTGGGGTTTCGACCTTTTCGGAACCCTGGTAGGCACCAGAAATCACATATCGGTTATCCGATCTTACATACAGTAAAAACACGGTTTCAAAAACATTTAGACCAATTCCAAATTAAATTTTTTTTTTTTTTTTTGTTTTCTGCAAATCAAATTTGCATTCCAGGTTGATTCATTCCATGTTAGAAAAAAAAAAATGATGATTCACGCTGCTTAACCATGATGTATATTGTATAATTTTCTTTGAATAAATGTTATACATAAAACATTTGAGTATTTTTTTTGGCATGGAATGCATTATCGTATTTTACATTAATTTATATGGGAAAAATTATTTTGTTTAACAAGTGTTTCGCATTACGAGTAAGATCTTGGAACATGAGGTTCCACTGTGTGTAAAATATACTTCTGAGCCTACCCTTGTTAGTATGCTTGAGTCTTAACAGGATTAATGAAAGGAAATTATTTAAGTGAATTTTTAAATATCTAAGTACTAATCCTGGTAGCAAATGAAGGGAAGGAGTCTAAAATTTTATTTATTTAATGTTTTCATAGTTATTTGACTGTCTTCAGTCAAAGAAACTTAATTTATATATTTTTAACAAATTGGAATTGAGATTTTGCATAATCTAAACAGTAGTTTTTTTTAACTCTTACAGAATTTAACCAATTGAATATATCTGACAGAAGAGCAAAGCTTCTTTGAAAATGGTAAGTGAATAAAATTTCAGATTTAAAAACAACTATCTTTTTATTCATTATTGTATCAGTTTATTTAGAAATTGTAATTGTTTCTTCCTTATATATATTGAAATGGATTGATTTAGATGTAATTTTTAACAAATATTTGTCAAACGATATATCAGTTTCTAGAAATTAAATTTAAAAAGAAAGTTTGAATATCATCATTGACACATGAAAATCTTGTAAGCACCAAAAATCAATTTTACCGGAGCAACAAAGGACATTAATATTGCATAAATAGTATAAGATTTTTTCATATGAAGGTTCGTTATAAATTGGAATCATATAATTACCAAGATTTACTATTGAATAAACACAACAAAAGAATCCAATGAATTGCTTAACTTTCCCAGCAACATTTGATGGTGCCATCTGTTATATTATTAAAAAACTTTTTATATTTTTAACTATTATAAAACTGCAAGAAGCTTAATTTTGAGGGTAGGGATGAGTTTTAAAAAAATAAAAAAAGATTGTAAATGCCAATAATGAGTAAAATCATCATTAAGTCTGACCCTACTGGAGATAAAGGAGACTGTATCTATCTCCCCACCTCCTTGACTTTTAATCATCAAAATTTAATAGTATCAATCCCCCTTAATAAACAAATTTCCCTGCAAAATTTCAGAAATTTTCAACAAAAAGCATGGGAGTTATCAAGCTTGAAAGAGGGTGAACAAAATTGTGCACACACTAACATCCATACATACAGTAAAAATCTCAATTTTTTTTTTTTTTTTGCATTTCTAGACATTTCAAGGCCCAAATGTAAAAATTTGAGGGTAATTTTTTTCACTGATTACCATACTTTTTCTCTGTTATATTTAATAGCTAGGAAAGTAAAAAGATGATCTTTAATGAGATTTCCTTAGCAGTGTGGACTCTGATTATATACAAGCTTATTACAAATAACAGTACAGCCAATTCTTTTGGGTGAATGTTTGAGATTTTTGCAGAACATACATATTTTAAGAGCCTGCATAAGTGACATAAGACTTATTTGACCCATTGTTGTACTTACAAGATTTTTGTGTATAGATGATATCCTGCATTTACTATTAGCAATCTAAAAAAAGTGAAAAGTTTGTTGATTTCTTATATTTAAATTGATTATTTTGATAAATTTTCAAACTTTTAATATGTAAACGTACAAGTATAAGACAAAATAATAGGAACATTGCTTTCAAAATGTGTTGTACACATTTGAAAGGGCCACTTCAACTGTCTAATGCAGCCCCGCCATGTATTGCAACAGTCTGCCATCCAGTGGTGGTGAAAGGGAAGGTATCAGTCGAGCATTTGGCAGTGTGACAGTTGCATGAGAAAATTCTGTTCCCAGCAAAGCGCCATTATGTCCGACCTGTCTGCCGTGCAAAGAGGCATGATTGGAGCTTGCCTCGCTGGAGCGTCCGTGTCTAGAACAGCCAACCTTACGGGTGTTTCAAGGTCTACTGTGTCAAGGGTTATGACAGCTTACACAAAACTGGGAAAAGTGTCCTCTGTGAAGCAGAGCAGTGGGCAAAAGTTGAAGTTGACCAACCGGGATAGACTAGTGTTGAAGAGGATAGTCGCCCGAAAACGTAAGACTGCACTTCTGCAGATAACCTTCAAGATGAGCACCCATATCCACCAAAACTATTCAACAGGAGCTGCATGCTGCGAGCATTCATGGCCGAGTAGCCATCCCAAAGCCGTTAGTGTCACCGCAGAATGCTATGAAGTGACAACAGTGGTGCTGAGACCACCGAAACTGAACACAACAGCAATGGGAACAGGTCATCTGGTCTGACGAATCATCATTTACATCATTTCAGACTGGTTCGTCTGGCAGATACTGACAGAGGCATTTCATGTTGACTGTCTGGTTCCTACTGTGAAGCATGGAGGGGGTTCTGTGATGCTGTGGAGAGCAATATCGTGGCATGGCTTGGGGCCACTCATAGTCCTGAGGAAGAAGGTCAGAGGCGAGCAGTATCGCAGTATTCTCGCAGATCATTTACATCCTATGCTTCATACTCTGTTCCCTGGAGAACATCCTCTATTTCAAGATGACAATGCCACTGTACACATGGCTCGCTGTGTTCAAACATGGTTGGATGAGCATAATTATGAAGTGGAACATCTCACATGGTGTCGTCAGTCCCCTGATCTCAACATCATTGAGCCTGTGGGGTTTTTTAGAGAACAAAGTCTGTGCTCAATTTCCTCCTCCATGCACACTATCTGAACTTGAGACCGCTCTGCAGGAGGAACGGCTGTGAATTCCCTTAAACTTTCTGCACTACCTTTATTTCTCAAGCCCATGTCGGATACAAGCTGTAATTCAGGCCAATGGTGGCCCAACTCCCTACTAATAAATATTTTGCATTCTTTCACAGGTGTTCCTATTATTTTGTCCTATACCTGTATATTTCAAATAAAATTTTATTTGTGAAAAAAACATTTACAAAATCTTTAATCTCATCACATGTAGCAATGTGATAAACATCTAAAAAATCTGGTTGTATTTCAAAATCAATTACTGTATTACTATATAAACTGCATTATTATCACAACAAACTACTTCCAACAACCTTTACTCTGCAGTTAAATTATTTCTTTAATCTAACGTTTTGGTTAGCTTTACTAACCGTCTTCAGGATGCGACCAGAAAGTCTTAATTTCAAAAAAGATTTCGAAAGCATTTTTTGAAATAACGATTTTGGTTGATCCTGAAGAGGGTTAGTAAAGCTAACCGAAAACGTTAGATTAAAGAAATAATTTAACTGCAGAGTAAAGGTTGTTGGAAGTAGTTTGTTGTCAATTACTGTATGTTTGTTGTTTGCTGCAAGGTTTTTATTTGAATTTAAATGTCTCATCATCATAAACTTCAGAAAATAATTAGTATGATAGGATTGCAGGGCAATACTAAAAAATTTGAAGTCCTATAGATTAAATTCTTGAACTGCATTATATGTTTGTTATTTTATAGTTAAGAAGGAAATTGCATTGGCATAACTTTTAAATGTAAGTATTGTTTATTTGATTGTAGCTAAGAGACTTTTTTGCAGTAATTATGTGAGTTTATTTCAATTTATTTTGATAATTGGCCTTCTCCAGATATCAACAAATAAGCAAAATAAAAATGGTATAAGCAGACAAACAGCAAATAGAACATGAGTGAAAATATGGAACATAAATCACAAAACTATCTATGAAGCAATTTCTCCAAGACAAATATATTTTTTAAACTTTTTTTAATGAAAAATATCCATTGCCTTTAAGTTATCATTAATGTATGTTTTAATTCCAATATTTGTATCATATGTATTATAAACACCATCTTCTAATGAAAAACTCCTGCTTTCCTTCTAAACATTTTTTACTTTTAAATTTTGTAGTATGGTATGAAATAAAAATACCTTTATATCTTGGGAGAGGAGAACAATTTGCCATTATAAAAATATTGGGGATACATCCTCTCTATGCTTTATGCTAACAGTAGCTCAAAATAAAGGTTTGTTGTGAATTGGTGTAATTACTTATTTTAGGAATTTATTGTTGAAGTTTACTAAATTTTTTGTAATTAAAATGTTTCAAACATGAATCAAAATAAAAGTTATAAAAATTTTGATTAAAATGCTATATTGTATAATATTTACTCATGCAAATATAATTACAACTATGTTTATTCTCCCCTTTGATAACAAATTTTTTTTGACATTGATTGTATTGATTGATTGATTAAGATGCTATCAACTATAGGACATTTCAAACACATTAAAATGTGAAATAATGCACATCTCAGAATTGAGGAAACAACTGCAACAGATTTTCATATGTATAATGAGAAATTACTTATTGTGACATTGTCACAATGCCAGGCTGCAATTTTTAATAGTATTTTTAATTTATTTAACTTAAAATATATGCTCTCCACCTCAAATTAGTAGTGGCTTGCCCTGTACTGTATGTCATACTTTTCTATTAGCAATGGAGTTGTGCCAGTCATCTATCTAACACCTTTTGGAGAAAAAGTTTTGAATTGAAATAATGTGACTTGTGGATTGCATCGGAAGTTCATATATAGTTAATCTGTGCCTCCTGCCCTAAAGCTTTCCATATCTTTCATCTCTCTAACTCTGTTCTTGAGATTAAGGAAAGACGGATGGATAATTGGAAATTTACAGGTCTACAATTTTTTCAAACTGCAGCTCAATCACATTTGTATATATGTTGTAAAAAATTTCAGATAATTTAGCAAAATATATTTATATAGAAATATTATTAAACTGAAAATGTTAAAGATAATAAAAGTGGAAATAAGTTTAAGTATTGTATGATGAAAATATAAATTTGTGCTTCATAAAAATATATGTGCCATTTGACTTATTGTAATTTATATCAGGTTTACTGGCCATATTCAAACCAAAATAAACCTGATATAAGTTATAATGAAGTTCTTATCAAGATAACTTGGAGTTATCATCTTATGTAGTTCCTGTTTCCACATCCTGTATATGTTGCTATATACATATATAATTGAAAATCTTGAGATTGATTTTTGCACCAGAATACATGACATACTTATTCTGTATTGTAAATAAGTTCTCTCTCTACATTTGAGGTACTCAAACTTTGATATCACCACCCTCTTAAAGTGTCAGTTAAATACTTGTGAAAGGATCTTCCCTATAAATATTAGAGAATCCTTTAATATCTGTGAAATATTAAATGTGTGAGTTTTGCCTTGCAAATAGTATTGTTAACACAATCTTGTGACTTTTTAACTCACTCTCACTTTTTAAATTTATATGTGGGCTTCATTACTATACAATGTACAATTGTTACTGTTGGAGGTATTTTGGTTTATTGGCGTTAAATTGAAGTTTGTGGAAATGTTGAAATAGAATCTACAAATAGCATTTTTTAGATCAGTTTTCTGATAGAGCAACTAACTCAAAACGTGTCAAATATAACATCATGTTCATTGTAAGAAGGCATCATAAATCTAATCCTGTAAAAGAATTTGTTAATAAAGCTATTTGAATTTATTATATTACACCAGTTGTTTCCATCATGATGGAATATAGACTATATAAAAAATGTAGAAGCTAGTGAGGTAGCATGTCAGAATTCAGTTAATCCAAAGAATCTTCATAAAATTATCCTATTTTTCAATCCTCTTAACCAAATGGACAGCAATTTACTTCGTCTTCAAATCTGATAACTTATCTTAGAAAATGGTCAATTTGTAACCTGAAATATTAATATCATAATAAATTTAAAGTGTTAAACTAAGTTACTACACATTAAAGCTTAGTTCACATAGAACAAACTGCTAGGAAACATGGAAAATGGAGCAAATATCATATCAGAAGTGACATTTCTAACAAAGTTTTTGGTTTTGCAAACTACACTGACATTTGAATATATCAAATGTGTTTGCTATCAAAAATATTCACTGTCAAACAGGACAGGTTTTCTTTTTACATGAGACATGATACATAATTTGAATGTACAGTACATTCTTTGATGCTATTAAAAATAAAGAACCCTAAAAATTGTTAGATACAAAACTAGCAACAAAAACAATTCATTAACATAAAATGATATTTTGTTCTAGAGATGCTCAATTTGCTGTTACTTTTATTTTACAAAGTGGAAGTGAGAACTAAATATGTTAAGGTTAAAATTAAAAAAAAAAAATTTCACAATCCACTTCAACTTTCATTAGCAAATATCTGTGTGAACTAAGCTTACTGTTTTTAAACAATATTCTCTGATTTTTTGTTCATTTTATTGCAAATTCTTTTTTAATATTACTCAAACTTTGACTCTGTTGTAAGTATATCAGTGTATTTGATTGAGTTTTGGATAGTTATATTGTTTGTGATAAATAAAGTCTGGAGTTTTGGGTGCCGCACCCACTTGGTTTGTGAAAGGGGCAAAGTGTAAAAAGACAAACTATATTGGTTTTAGTGCAGTAGGCCCACTCATTGCCAAATTGTTTAGCACCCAAATACACCCAAAATGCAAACCTGCCCCAAAATGGTGACTAGCACCCAAACTGTATATTTTGCACCCAACTTCCCCTTTTTTTACATTTTCAAAGAATATGTTGACAATTATCTCTTTGATTTTTATTCATTCATTCGAGGGGGAAAAAACAAATTTGTTAAACTGGACCACGTATGCTGAGAGAAAAAATATGATAATTAGCTTACTCTCTTCTTTTGTTGAGAGAAAAGAGGTTAATTTTCTGGACTAAACAACTAAGCATTAGGATTGTTCTAAGAATGTACACAGATTCACTGAAAATCTTTAACAAGTGTGTTCTTTTCTCAGAAAAAAAAAAAATCTAGAAAATCCTGACTTGTGTTCCAATTTTTTGTTTGTTTAGTGTCAGCATCATTAGAAATAGCAAAATTGTCCGCATATAAACTGAACGTTTTAGCAAATAAGTTTAAAGATGGTGTATACACAGATGGAAAAGTTCTTCACTGTTCCATTTGTGATTATGTGATTTCAGTTGATGTGAAACACCAAGAAACGAAAATCAGGCGACACACGAGTTCGGAAAAGCATAGAGAAGGAAAACCTTCTCTGCTTTTCCGAATTTCGAAAAGAAGGAATTTCGAGCAGACATTTATAGGGGCCTCATTTCAAAGAGGAGAAGAATCTCAGAAGGCTAATAATACGTTTTATGCAGATTTAATGACTGCTCTTCTGCAGGCAAATATACCCTTATATAAGGTAAACAATCCAGCCTTTAAGTCATTTCTCCAGAAATATATGAGAAAGCTTGTCCCCGACAAGAGCACTCAGAAAAAACTACATGAAACCAGTTTATGATCAAACAATATCTAACATCCTGGACATTGTCAGAGACAATCCTGTAGTGTTTATACTGGACGAAAGAACGGATTCCACAAAATGGTATGTATGGAACATTCTTGTTGCACCACCAACCAGATGCTATGTACAGTACAACCAATGTTGTTTAAAATGTACCAACTTGAAAATATGAACTCAACTACAGTGTCCCAAGCTTTCAATGATGTTTACGTCAAGTTGTGGCCAAATGGTGTCCAGTACGAAAAGGTTTGGCTTATCATTACAGATCAAGAATCTTACATGTCAGCATTCTCAAATTTGAAGCGTATCTACAACAACCTAAAGAATGAGACATATCTTGCCCATGCCCTACACAGTGTATGTGAATGTATTAGTGTAGAATATAGCAAGACCAACAACTTTATTTTGAAAACAAAAATGGTTCCCCTCAAGTGCCCTAGTCGGGAGCACTTGTACCAAGACATAACTGGGCTGCCATTACCACCCAGCCAGTGGTCACCCATTGGGGGTCTTGGTCCATTATCAATCATAGCATAGTCTGTTTTCAATTCTATTGTGAGAACTTTGAGAAAATTAATGCATTTATCAATGAACTTCCTCCTGGTGATTCTGCGGCCGTCGACAGTGTCAAGAAACCAGTCACTGATCCAGTAGTGACCACAGAACTCTACTCCGTGCATTCGTACAAGTTATTGGTGGATAAAATTAACGAGCTGCAAAGATGTGGAACTGAAATGCGGATCAGTGGAATGTTGTAAGTCAAGCGCTTGATATACTGGACTGTTTTGCCTTGGATAAACTCAGATCTAGTTTATGAAAAAAATTCAGATTTGAAAAATATTTTGGATTGCACTGAACTAGCATTCCAGGTAAAAATGAAACACGCCTCCTTAGTCTCAGTTGACGTAGAAAAATCTTTTTCCTTATATAGAGACATTCTATCCTCCAAATGAGAAAACTTTGCTTTTAAGAACATTGAAACAGTTACTGTTGTAAATTGCAATAAACAACTATGTAGTTTGTAAATATAATACTTCTCATTGGTTTTTGTCTTAATAATACAGCATTTAAAAGCACCCAAAAATCCAGACTTTAGTGATAAATCATTAGTCATTAACTTTTTTTGCACACTTTTGTACACATTTGGTATACAAAACAAACTTTCACACAATTTTAGACAAAAAGTAAATAAAAAAAATTGCAAGTTATCAAGTAGTAGTACTTCTTTTGTTTTCTGTTTAATCTACGTTTCTTTTTTTTTTCTACTGTGAATATATCACAATGTATAAAACTCTTCTACTTTAATAAGAGATGTTACAATTTTTGTTTTTAGGTCTTTGGGGATAAACTTCCTTTAGTATGGCCAACATAATTTGGTTGACACACCACTTCTTGAAAATATGCATGAATCTGAAAATATTTTATACCTATGCACTAGCCATAGTTTTTATTGTTTTCCCCCCCTTCAAATAATTTACATAAAACAATTTACAAAATCCTTATGACACTTTCCTTAGAACATAGGCACTTTCCTTTTTGTCTGTCAATTGTATTAGTTATGATGTAATTTTGGGAACTCAAGCTTTGTGAGGATTATGACTTTTTTTTGTATTTAATCACTGATTTTATTATATTTTGGATTGTTGCCTTACCAATATTGCATTTTTAGCAGTTTAACCAAAACTTCCATCAGTTTTAGATTACTTGAAGAATTAAAGCAATTTGTGTGTGAAGTATTTTTCCCTTGACTATGTATTTGCCAATTTTTCTCTCAATTATTATCTTAATAATTTTTAAAATGCATTCTTAACTGAATAAATCAAAAACTTTTGCTTTTATTACAGAGTACTTTCAGATCATTTTACTTTCATATCTGATCTGAAAACACTTAGTACATCATTGCTTATCAATCATAGCATCAGTTCTCTTTATTTCTTTATATAATTAATAAAATACTGTAACTTGTGTAGATAACCTGCAGTAGAAAATTCCTATAATAAAAATAAAAACCTTCTTATAATCTTCCCCATTCTATATCTCATATCTCCAAGTAGCAATTGAAGGTATGACACTGATATAGATGGTACTTTTTAAATATTAACATATATCTACAATGAAGTGTAATAGAAAAACAGTAACTATAAAATTAATGTAAAAATATGAAACTGAGAGGTTCCCTCTCAGTATTATTTTCTAACATCTAAGTTTAAATACTTTTAAATACCCAATAATATGAATTCAAAAAGCAATCATTCAGCTTTTATTTGCCATGAAGAAATCTAAACTTGATTCAGAAAAAGCATTTACTAGCAAAAGCAGAATGCAAAAAATTTATTTTTGCATGGCAAATTTGATTCAACTGCCATTTTGCAAAACAAGAATTCAAAATGATTGCTCATTTTGCTACTACAGCAGATGTTAAAACAAGATGGCAACTAATAACAGCAAATTATTTTTTATGCTTCATCCATTTATCAAAAAGTTACACAGAAAAATTTACCCAGAAGGATGTCACTGTGAACACTATTTGTTACTCATTCCATCAGCAAGTAATTAATTTTAAGCTTTGTTCTCTGTATAAATACATTAAAAATATTAAACAGAAAATACAAATTAACCAAAACTGGAACAAAATTGATGAATAAAACAACAGTGATATTCCAACAGAATTCAGTTTAATAAAACTAGTGTTTTCACCATATTTTAAGGGTCATCTATTCATTCTAAAGCTATATCTGAAGATGACCTTTAAAATATGATAAAAAACATTACAACAGAATTCAATTTAATGAAACTAATCTCACGGTTAGAATTATTTTCTACTAATGAATAAAAGTTTATTTTGACAATCATTATTACTTGGTAGATAAAAGAAAGTTTGTTCTTTAGTAGCTTTCTTAAAATTTGGTGGTTTTGAGAAAGCCACAATGGCAGGCAAATATCTGCATCACACAAAGATGTTTTGCACTTTTAAAGATGCTCTTAGTGATTTTAGACAAAGGAAAAGCTGTTCGTATTTACAATTTAAAATTGGCATATAACCCATAATGTTATCCATACCAAATTATGGTACAGTACATTAACTCAAGACAGCAGCAAGTAATTTGTGTATTTGGTAATATGAAATCAGTAGTATCTAAGAAATAAGGCAATTGATTTGTTAAGTGTCACTGCATATAAGCCAAATTCTTACTTTATTTTTTTTTTTTTTAATTAAGAGCACAACTCTAAAAGTTAAAACATGGTCAGAATCAAATAAGAGATTTTTTTATCCATGTAAGGCCTTTGTAGACATATTTGTGTTTGGATTGATGGCATCATTGAATATCTTTTCATTTCCCTGAATTGTTGAAAGAAATAGTTCTTTTTATTTGTGTACTTTTCTACAAACCTGTTCTATCATATTTTATAGAAAAACCTAGTGATGTGTGAACATTTTGAAAGTAGATGAAAAATAATAATATATTTCAAGAGACATTATCATTTTAAATTGCTTTGTTGCTGATTGCCCACTGTTCTTCAAATGACAAATTACTTGTTAACTACATTATTAACAAAGTTCCAAGGATTAATTTCGGATCCTCAAAGAAAAGGTCGGCGTCAATTGTATTCTATGTATTTTTTAATGTCATTTGTCGGTTTTAAGTTGTTACCATCTGTCTCTGATTGGACAATTAAAAAAAAAAAAAGGATAATTCTGCAAAGACCCAAAATTATTTGTATGGTCATAATATTGATTTAATCGACAAATTACTTGCTTTGTCATTTGAGAAAACTTTTTTACTCGGGATATTTCTGTAAAATACAATGGAACAAGTCTATATAAAGATATGTAAATAAAACAAAATTTGTTTTAAGAAATCAAAAGAAAAACAGCAACATTTATGACACTAACAGAAGCAATTATTCAATGTATACAATCACCAACTGCCACTTATACCAATATTTAATTAATAACTAAACCACCAGTAATTTTCAAACCTGATTGGTGATCTTAAGTGCCAGTGCATGTGAGCAATACTTTGACATTAGGATGCAGCCAGCATCAATATGATGTGGTGTCATAGATATACAGTACATGGAAGCAAATAGAACAAAGCATAGGTAACGAGTTACTGACGTGGTGACATTGCATCCAACCTACGTATGGTTGTACCTATTCAAGGTTTTAGTGGATTACACATCAAACTCACCACCTCTGCATCGAGCCAGTACTCACCAATTAGTGCTGGTGCACATAAGTGATATTTTGACATGAAGATGGTGCATCCTCACTCCAAAATATTGCTTGCATGCACTAGCACCAAGATAACCCAAGCATCACAGAGTAAATTTGCTAGTAAACAATATAAGCAAAGTCCAATTTCTACAGAAAATCAGAAATCAAATCACTGGATTATTTTCAGGTTGCAAATCAAATTGTTTTTTTAATTAACTTAGTAGCTTAACTATCTACCATAATTTTATCTTGTTCTAAAATTAAAATATAACAACCTACACACCTACCTTTAGCATAAATTAATCAAATAAATCATTGGATTACTACTTTCAGGCTATATTTTAATTTCTGATTAGCAGCAAATTAATAAAATAAAATAGTTTTATTAATTCTAAATTTGTATACTTCATTATACTGTAGATCTTTTTAATATTGGTTCATATTTTATTTAATGTATTGAATAAGCTAATTTCAGTGTAATTAAACTCTATGCAGTTTTTATTCCAATGTGTTGACTTACTCCAAAATAAAACTAAACATTTTGACTCTGAAATAATTTCTATACATTTAGAAAAACTTGTTATTACCTTATTGATTGTGAGTTTTAGAATAAATTATTCAATATTTTGATTTTTATATGCAGATATAGGTATACCTCAAGTTACGTCGTTCTCGATTATACATCGTTTGTCAAAAAAGTATATGGAAAAATAAAAATCAAGTTTGTCATTTTATTCGACTTCATATCCGTCCGCCATAAATATTGAAGTCATAATATCACTAGAAAAACATTAAAAGCGCATAAAATTATATTAAAATATGTACATTTACAGTAAATGTTAATATAATCATTATAAATCCTAGAGAACGAAACATGAAAACATTATGTTTGTGTTGTCATCTTATTTAGCGGTCTTTAAGTGCTAATTATTGGCATTTTCCACCGTAGTTTCAACTTACGTCGCCTCTCCTGGAACCAATTACAGACGTAAGGCGAGGTATACCTGTATATCTAATTTTATTACAACCATCAGAAATTATAGGTAAATTGCAAAATTTTTCTTACTGTACTAAAGTTTTTTAATCTGAAGGTTATAAAACAGCATAACTTAGAAGCTGTTTACAACTTACACAAGGATTATTTTTGTTTTGAGACAAAGAATATGTTACTTATTCTAAATAAATCTCTCTCTTAATCAATCATAAATCTGCATCCAGTGTTAAGGTAATAGAATTCTCAATATAGAGTATAAAATTGTTCTTAATAATAAAACTAGAGTTGAATTTTATTTAAAAATAAATATTCTAAATTATTTAGAATAGAGTAAATATTAGTGTAATCCTGACATCTTCCCATTTAAGCCAACATATTCTGGTAGATACTGTATTTTTTGGGGTCTATGTTGTATTCAACTTTTTAATGAGTACTTAACTAAATATGATTCCAAAGGGATAGATTTGATATTAAATACTGATGATTGTACCACAACAGATATAATGCTAATAGCTGCATATCAACAGAACATACATTTCCATAATCTTTGCAGCAAGCAAAGAAGTCTTCTTTTTACTTTTACACTATGCAAGTACAGTTCAGAAGAAAAGATGTATCATCCCATAAATAGACTAATCTATGTAGCTATAATTCAATTTAAAAAACCAATGTGTATATGTTACAGGCCAAACTGATTTATGTACTATAAATAGGTGCCAGTGTAAAAAAAAAAAAAAAAATTGATTTTGTGTAATTCGATATCATTTAGTTATAAATTTATTCTATATAAATCTATTTTATATGTTTTACAAATAAACTTGTAAAACACACTTGTGTACCTTTTAGCACTATCAGAAACGTTTTACAAGCACATTAATGTTTGTTTAAATGAATTTTATTGAAATGCAACCACAGTACACCCTGTAAAAATAAATAAAAGATTAAATATTTTATATGTTACACTAAGAAGCACAATTAAGTTCATTTTTAATTTTAGTTTGACTCTAAAAGTTATTTTTATTATTTTGTTTGAATTTTCGAAAGTTAATTACCTTTAAAAGTGCATGGCTTAATAAAAAAAAATACAAACTGATAAGTACTGATTAGCTTATTTTTATTTTATAGTTTTGTACAAGTGTTGTGTCACTTCTAATCAATACCGTTTTTGTTTAATGTTACCCTAGGTATCGAAGATGGTGGCTTGTCTCCGATTCCAGCAATCAGAAGACGGAACAGTGGGGACGCACGTTCTAACCTAACCTAACCTATTCTAATAATTATGGTAATTTATTAGAATAGGTTAGGTTAGAACATGCATCCCCACTGTTCCCTGTCTTCTGATTGCTGGAATCGGAGACGAACCGCCACCTTCGATACCTAAGGTAACATTAACCCCGTTTTTTTATAATTAAGTAGACTATGTTTGAATAAATATTGTTCATCTAATTGATTGGTTAAAATAAAATTAAAAGGCATTAATATACTTGAATAATAATTCTAAATCTGTTCAGCCTAGGACAAACTAATTTGGTCTGACACACGTAGGATAAACTAGTTTGGCCTGGAATCGGGTTTGTTCGGTAACATATATAAAGATTCAAAACAAAAAAAAATTAAATATTACAACTTGAATCTTTTGGGAGAAAGACTTGTTCCAATTCATTCAGTACAACAGAAAAATGTTTGTCATGGATTTTAATATGAAATAGGATAAAGGAAGATATTATCTAATGAATAATACAACTATTTTAGTTATGAAAGATTATTTTAAAACATTCAGTTGATTGGTGGAAAGTCAATGAGAGAGATCATTTTCCACAATCTTCTTCATTGAATTATGAGAATGCTATTGATGAAATCAAGGGGAAAAGATTGGAGTGATATGGATACACGCAGAGAATAGAGGCAACAAGAATACCATGATTATCGACGGAATGACTCCAAGTAAGAAGGAAAAGTGTGCACTAAGAGAGTTATGGAGAAAAAAGGACATTAAAATAAGAAGGGCAGAAGACAGGATATATATATGTATAATGAAAAGAACTGTTGATTTGAGGAGGAGGAGGATAGCAAAATTCTGATATATAAAATGCATATGCATCTATGATAAAAGAATTGTAAACCATCTATTTAGAGATGAAGCACATCAATGAAACATTAAATCACTGACACATTTCACCAGCTGAAGTAATTATTACTACTTGTATGTACAGTACATATACTCATTAAAATGGATAATGACTGTTTTTAGCAATAAACTTGTAAAACACACTTGTGTACCTTTTAGCACTATCATAAATGTTTTACAAGCATATTAATGTTTATTTAAATTAAAGAATCACTATTATATTTTAGAATTTAGTATAGTTATTAATCTATTTTATATAACTAAATATATCTACAATTTTTTAAAAGAGCTGAAAACATTTATTCTATTACAGTTATCATTTTTATATTACAATGACTATGTTTAGATAAAGAAATAAACATTTTCAGCTTTTTTTTTTTTTTATAAACTGTAGGTGTTCAAAGTTAGAAGCAAGGGACAAGAGGCAAAGTATTAAAATAATAATTACAAAAATAAACTACAAATAAATTTTCATTTTCTTTTTAATTACTTCTATTAATGCAATTGCATGTTATTTAGCATGCAGTTGCATACAGTATTTTCCTTCAGATATATATAATTTTCAGTAAATAAAAAACTTCCTTTTCCTTTATGTGGTATAATTTTTTCAATGTCTTACCCAAAGACAAAACATACAGTATATTGTCCAGAGAACTTTTGCATTTCTAGTCTTCCTCAATTGTAAAAGTCTGATTATTAAAAATGAACAGTTACACAAAATAAAAATCTGGATCTTGTGGTTACTAGTTCAAATTTATGTATTCTTCTACTTCAAAAATAGTAACCAAACAAAAATCAACTTTTCTATTTAACAAAATTAGTATGAAGAATGTTTCTTACAAAATCGAGGACGACTTCTATACTAAAATGCAAAAAGTTTATATAAATATAGCTTTATTTTTTCAAAGCTTTGTCTTTAGACAATATATTGAATGAATAAACACATGTAATGGTACTGTACAGTACAGTACATTCAATAGTTGCTTATACTGTATGTCAATATATTTTTTTCTTCTTAAAAATAGCCATTTAATAACAGTTTGTACAACAGTCAGTTCTTTGTTTTCAGGAAATTTATAATAATTAAACAGTTTGCCTTAAAACTGTTAAATGAGATTTTGATTGTAGAGCATGAATCTGAAGGTTTTTTGACAATGTTGAAATTCAATAGCTAAGTCAAAATTTTTGATAGTAGTTAATGTTATATAGTTATAAAATTTTAATTAATCAGAATACTGCTCACAAGTAGCAAGTTTCCTTTAGTTTCTATTTGATAAAAGGAAACTCAAAATTTTAGATTGGTGATTTTGTATTTATGATGGTTTAGGTACAAAAAATTGACAAAACAATCTCACCATTTCTAGAACTAAAATGCTTCGTAACCAATTTTTGACAAAAATAATTTATACTTCATATTCTAAACATCCTCTGTCAAATTTTTAATATTTTGTCAAGTACTCAGAATTCAATTGCCTCTAACTAGAATTAAGATTTACTGAAAACAGATAAGTAAATCTTAATTCTTCACAAAGAAAATTTACACTTTGGTTACATTATTACAATCTGATGTATTATGCCAGAATGTTACACCAATTATTGCTTTCATTACACAGTAAAGCCACTGTCTGGAAGTATTTCAAATAATGGATTTACTACTCTCTTAGGTAATGAAATTTGTTTTTGAAAGATTTGGTTTTTACTTTTTATCTGGGATCAACGTAATTGTGTGGATAAGTCATTCTGTGTGAATTAGAACAAAGAAATAAAAAACTGGGATAAAAATGTAAGATTAAAAAATTAAACAAGCTTGAAGTATTTCTAAACAAAACATTTTCAACATTTTACAATTCTCCATATACAACTTGTAGCAGTAGTTTAATCTATATACAACTTGTAAATTTTTAGATTCAAAAATTTTCAAATTGGACATAGAAAAAACTGATGAAACAGCAATAAATGTTGTCTTAGCATAGTTTTTAGGTACAAGTTGTAGTCGTAATACACAAGAAAATTCTTTCAATTAGTTTTGTTATTTTGAAAAAAATTTGCATGTGAAGATTTTTCTACAAGTTTCCAGCAAATGTGAAGTGATAGCTAAATTAAAAACAAAATTTCCATCAGTTATTAATCTTACCTTATTTTGCTTTTTGCTCAATAACACACACAGTGCTGTTAGTTTTTAGCATGGTATTTTAAGTGAATTATCCCTATTATCAATAGGGAAGTTATGTACACATGGTATTTATGTCACTTGCATTTAACAGAAAATTATACTTACAAATATATAATTACATTACAGATTATTGTGTAAAATATGATTTCAAATGATATAAAACAATGAAATGTTCCTTGTGTGTTAAATAACTAAAGAAAATTACAATCGGTTATATTTAAACAATTTTCTTAAAAATAATGAATATGTTATGCTTTGTATGTGTATATACAAATTTTACACACTAACTTTTTAGTTAAAACATAGCTGTTTCAAAACTATGTTTGAAGCATAAGCAAATTTTGGTTAACTGTTTCCTCTGTAGGGATGATAGTGAATATTGAACAAATTAGGCATGGACTGAACTAGTATGGGTTGAAAAACCCCTTGATGAAAGAATGTCTTCGTGTGTTCTTGCAAAACATTTGGTCTGAATTCCAGCTGTGTTGCTGATTTATTTTCTTCGTAAACGTTTGTATTTTTTTCGTGCATGTTCTGATTGACTATCGAGCTGTGTTCAAAATTTAAATTAGTGAAATTTGTGTTAGATAAACTATTTGATTCTTTACTATCAAAACTTCTATTTTGTCTTAAATCCTTATTTTTTCCCACCTTTTCTTCATATGAATAAGCCTGATGATTTTTATATCCACTGTTTCTGCTAGAAGTTTTCTTATAATGTCATAAGTTTTTCTGTCTGTGTTATATTTATAATCATGAGTATGCTGTTTGTATGACTTTTGAGGATTCTCTGTATTATTTGCAGAACAGCGTGATGCTTGATAATCACGTATGGCTTTTAAATAAGGATTATCATCATTTTCTGCTCCTGAACGTCTCTGGAGTTTCAGAACATTTCCAAATAAGCGAATACCCTCCATCAATGCTATGGTATATGGTACAGATTCTTCATGCTTGAAGGTTACAAAGGCATAGCCTCTATGACCACCTGTTCTATCCTTTACTATCTTTACACTTTCCACTGGACCTGCCTATATGCAATAAAGATGACAAAAAGAAAAATTGTTATTAACAATCACATGTTATTTTTAATTATATTTAATAAATGTAATAGCAATCAATATTTAATTAATTAAGAAAAAATTGATTTATGTAATTAACAATTTTTGTATATTGTTGATTAAAGAGAATACATTACACAATGACAAATTAATAATAATAATTAGCCATTGTTACATGAATTTTATCAAAAGCTAGATCATAGTTAAGTGAACTATTTTATTAAAGTTTGTCACCGGCACAGGAAATTCAGTATACATTTTATATAGCCACACGACTGTTCAGTTATAGATAGTGCATACAATATTGACATGGTTGATGATAATGTAAAGTTAAAAATAATAACAGGAAGATGTTTAATGTATATTTAACAGCTTATCAAATTTTCTGAAATTTTTACTAAATTTTGTACTAATAATCTTAAAAGTACAAATTTTAATTTACTGATCAAGTAAAAAATTTTTTAGTAATTGGAAACTTTAAGAAAATTACTATAATAATTTGTGAACAGCATGATCATCAGCTTGTAACAGGATGTATTACATATAATACAAGCATTTCTTAGGACAGTATTTGGTTTAAATTCTCAATTGGGGAAAACACACCATCTAATGTAATGATAACATCACTATTTGATATCACACAAAAAAACATTGTTCTGAAATTCAAATACTATTATACCTGTATATTGATAAATGAAAATGTCAAAATTATTCAAATTTTGGGATTGGAATAAAAAATCATTGAAACAATAAACCAAATTATATGCAGAATTATTTTCTTGTCATAAATCTGGCAATTAGCAATTGTACATTCTTTGGTGGTGTGGTTACTTAAATCGATCGTTTTCCATGTTTGTCCAAAATGAGAACATGTGGTTAATTTTTACAAAGGGGAATGGACTTTGTGTCCGTTCTTCAACGGGCACAAAGTCCATTCGTTCCATTTGTCATTCATTTTGGACAAACATGGAAAACGATAGATTTAAGTAACCACACCACCAAAGAACGTACAATTGCTAATTGCCAGGTTTACGACAAGGAAATAATGAAAGAGGTGCCCGCAGAGATTCGGACAACTGCCTCCTTTTCCGGCGGGAGCATAAGATTTTTACAACGAGCAAGCCCACGCGCCATCATTCGGGGCACATCTCCATGGAACATTTTCAAACCAAGTCTGCAGGCAATCTTTGCACGGAGTCCCCGACTTTGCCGCATTTTTCAAATACGGCGTCTTTTTCAATTGTCCTCCACATAACCAGTCACCAAAATCTTTAGCTCCCGCCAGAAAGAGGCCATCATCTAAATCTCCGCATGCACCTCTTCCATTATTTTCTCCATCGTTTCCCTTTCATAAAACAACACAACAAGCAATTATGTTTTTCAAGTATATAGTTATTCGAATCGGCCATTTTCGTGTTCTTTTATCCAAAACGAACAACAAATGTAACATACTCGATATACATTTTTAAATTCAAGGTTACTTAAATACGGAAATCTCTTTTATCAGAAACGACCCCACAAAGAATTCTAGTGCGGGGTCGTTATTTATCTAATAAAGTAAACATTTAGCCGAAAACGTGTCCTCTGGGAATAATTGATAACAAAGACCGATTCCATTAATTTCGTCTCAAAGTTCGACTGTAACAGTTTTGGGTGATATTTCTCACGCTTTCTACGTAATCGATTTATTTACGCCATTAGAACAATTCCGTTCGTAATTCTTTGCAATAAAAATAGAACGGAAAACGAATGGACGGTGTTCCGAAGCAGCAAACTGTGCAGAGCCGCCATAACGGCTCTATGCAAAAATTTGGAGATTAGAAGGGAAGAATACCTGGGTGAAAAGTTCGCAAAGCAAGTCTTCTGTGACCATTTCGGGCAAATTACCGACCCACAACACACGCTCCACGTCAGAATCCATCGTCGATTAAAGAAGGAAGAGGTTAAGAGCGAAAACGAAAATTTCCATTCGTACCGTCGGCCTCCTCCCTGTTGAAATGACGTCATTGGTTCGTCACCGCATCGTGTTCTACGATGCCAGGCCATGTGAATATAATAATAATCGAAATTATTTTCAGATGTGATGTAAACACGTTTCCATCTATCTTTATACTATTAATAATAGTTTTAATATAATATTAGCCAACGATCATCTTTTAAAATCAAGTTTAATTAATTGCGTAGTAAAAATCTCCCGAATGAAGAGGCACCTGATGTCGCGTATCGGAACTAAATTAACGTC
Organism: Centruroides vittatus; assembly: GCF_030686945.1. NCBI lineage: Eukaryota > Metazoa > Arthropoda > Arachnida > Scorpiones > Buthidae > Centruroides > Centruroides vittatus. The sequence continues at coordinate 478,637 of NW_027122722.1, read as the reverse complement.
TGCTTTCGAAAGCTCGCTTTTGTTTAATGTCGATTTAATAATTTTTTAAAAGTTGTTTTTTTTTATAAGAAAATACGCGAATTGGATGAGTACGCTCCATCTGATTTATATTTTTTATTTTAATTTTTTATTCTGGAGCCATACCACATCTGTAAGATGCATTATAATGTAATATTATGGATGTAGAAGGGTTGAACATTGTCTACATGGAATTTTTGGTTAATGTTACCTATGGTTCAAAAAGAAAGGAAACAATGGGGTGCACGTTCTAACCTAACTTAACCTATTCTAATAATTTTGTTGGTAATAATTATGATAATTTATTAGAATAGGTTAGAACGTGCGTCCCCACTGTTTCCTTTCTTCTATTTGCTGGAATCAGAGACGAGCCGCCATTTTGGAACCATGGGTAACATTAACCGAATTTTTTAGTGATATTAGTGTCATGTGAATAAACTGTAGGTTAGAAAATATTTGCAGAACTTTTCTTTAGTGTCAGGGATCCACAAACTATTTTACACCTAATTAAAGGAGAGGGAGTTTGCCAAAAATATATACAGGAGAGAGGACTCAAAAACTGTATACCAAATTAATGGCAGTCCCTTAGGTAATCTAAGTGAATATAATTTAATATTCTGGCACAATTCTAGATGTTTATGAGGGGGTCGGGACCTTGACAGGGCGTTAGAGCATATTAATAGGAACAAAAGAAGTCTAATAAACCATGGGTGTACGGGCGACCCTTCGCGAGATATAGGCCCCCCAAAATGACTATCGACGTCGGAACTGACGCCGCTTTTTCCGCTAAGCCTATCGCGCGTTTAACAGGCAGCAAGCCCTATTGGGTGTACTATAGATTACTCCCTATGGAATTTCAGGACTTTGATTATATATTTGAACTCAGGGGACCGAGACGAGTTCAACGGTACCCTATTTTTGGACCGGAGACGAAAAATGTTACTTATGGCAGCGAACATGGCGGCCCGACTGACCTCTCGTACGGGCGCCACCACACGCCGCCAAGTGCTAAACTAGTGATCGATTCACGGTAGTTCTTGAACGAAGTAAAAAAGGGGGGAAACGTCTTCTAAAGGCAATTTTAACGGCAAGCGACGCGACTCCCGATCGCGATAGCGAGGCCGGAACTGACGTAGGCGCATCTTTCGAGGGCTATATCTCGCGAAGGGTCGCCCGTACACCCATAGTTTATTAGACTTTTTTTGTTCCTATTAATATGCTCTAACGCCCTGTCAAAGTCCCGACCCCCTCATAAACATCTAGAATCTTGCCAATATTCTTAATTATATATTCTTTATTACATAAGAACATTCTTCCAAATTATAATTAAATTTCTCTGTTTACAAAACATCAGCACTTTTAGTAACACATTACAAGGATGCAGTTGAAATATTCATAAAATATGTATTATTTTATGAATATTTCACATAGTAACAGTAACAGAAACAGAAAATAATGATGATAAACTGTTTTATTCTTGAACAAATATTTTAGGAATAGAATATAAAAGTAATTGTTACAAATAAAGCATTTTTTTAAAAAATTATATTGAAAATCTTCTGTTTTTACAGGTTTAAGCCTATTTCAATATTTGTTTAATTAAATTCCAAATATGAGCTATCCTATCTAATAGGTAAGTTTCAATTATTCTATGCTCAATATATTTATATATTTATGATAGTTAAAATTTCTACATACAGTAAATCCCTCTATAACACAGTAGATATGTTCCGTGTTATATGAATTCCATGTTGCACGAGTCACTTAAATACATGAGCCAATCACAGCCCGGCACATGTGCAGTTTAGGGGCTACGGCTGTTTGAAAGGTTTCTTCCATAAAATTAACTGATTCTAGACTAATTTGACTCAACATTTCCAAAACACGTATAATTTTTTGGGAATAATCCATATAAACTATGCTATAAGCAAAAAATTGTAGGAACACTTTCCGAGTGTGCACGATTCGAAGACCCCATTGCTTAAGCTTGTTTTCATCACGGAGCAGCTCATCAAATGGCAGACGCATGTTTCCTGATAAGTTATTCTTTCTGCGAAAAATTTGCTGAACTTTGGAGACATCATTAATAAAACTATAATTTTTATGGCCGTTGAATAATAATATGTTTTTTAGTAGGTCCGCTGCTCGTTTAAACTCAATGGTTTGTACAATATCCGCTATTGGTCCAGACTCGACCAATCCTGTTGTGAAACAAGTCGGCAGTGACATTTTATCGTGTTATACGAGTCTCTTTTAGAGTGTTATACGAACACGATCGCAATTTTTTCACTGTGTTATATGAATCTGTGTTTTATGAATCCGTGTTATAGGGGCATCTACTGTATATTATTATTATATTTTTATTTTAAGATTAAAATTTATATTTGTTTAAATTAAATTCAAAAAAATTTTTTTAATTCCAAATTTAATTAAATTAACATTAGTTTAAGATGGCAGACTAACCATCTACCTTTAGTTAAAATTATTTTGTTTAATGATTATTTGCATTTCTCATTGGATGTTCACCCTCTGATGTTCTAAAATACATCTATTTTATCTGGGTCATTTGGCTCAAGGTTCGTATAGATATAGGAGACCATAATTACAGTATGCCTATTCAGTGCTGTCTGGAGGGACATGCAGCAATCAAAACTCAATAAAGTATTATATGCTGACATTTCTGGACACACGAGATTTTTGACAGAGTATTCCTAAATTTCATAATGCACACGTACTACGGTCAATTTGAGTGTAAAACTGTCTTTGGCGTATGAAATATCATTTTTATTACTTCAGATCAGTAGCAATGATCATGATCGTGCCTGGATGTGTCTTTTGTGTGATAAAGTTATTTAAAGAAAACAATACCAATGTTGCAAGTATACTTCAAGAATACACATTAAAAAATTATTATTATTATTATTATTTTTTTTTTTTTTTTTTTGCTGCTTGTATCATCACAAATCCTATAATAGTAAGATTTGAAACTAAATTCTTTTAACGTGCAGAAATGTCAACATACAAAATTTGGTTGAGTTTGGACTGCCACATATTTGTCCAAACAGCATTGAATAGATATCGCATTCTGTATATTCTGTACTGAATTTTGAACTTTGGTTTGGATCTTTTTTCCAAGTAAATTTACAGAAAAACATTGAACGCTGCCCATTTAAAACAAAAGTTATAATTACTCAATTATTTAATTGAACTTTTTAATCAACATGACTGTAATGTTAAAACTATGTAAATGTTGATAAATTTGGATGTTAACTCTTTCCCGGCCAGGGTACCAATTGATCGTTACCCTGTTAACAATCGATTTTTATAAAATTTATTGACAACAGATGTCAGCACTTGACGGCATCATCTTGTTTACCGTCTGTTTCACATATTTTTGTCCAGGTGGTGTTTTGTTGACTTAAAAAATTTTAATTATTAGTTTTTTTTTCTTAATTTTTCATTTTCTGATAATTTTTTTATTTCATTTTTAGCATATTCATGCAATAATATTACTATAGTAAGTTCATTAATGCTATAATAAGTTTATTCAGCTATAATATGTTAATGCAGGGGTGAGCAACCTTTTTAATCAACGGGCCAATTTAAATTTTAAAATTTTTTGGCGGGCCGCACATAAAGTAACACTTATTAATAATTTACAAAACTTTATTTATAATAAACATTAGAATAAAAAAATATAAAATTTAAAAAAAAGTAAAGATTTCATATACAAATTTTAATGCAAAATAAAAACAAACAAGAAAAGAACAGAAAAACGAATTTACATGAAATTTTAATGAGACATTTGGCACTGTTTTTTCGATACAAGCTGATCAATATCAGCCGGAATTGATGAGGTAGCTACAAGTACGCAGCTTTCTAATCATGCATCACTCAGTCTTGATCGGTGGTCATTTTTGATTAATTTCATGGTTGAAAATAATTGTTCGCAAACATACGTACTTCCGAACAGAGATATCATTTGCTTTGCATTTTTCGTCAAAAGCGGAAATTTCTCAGGGCTCACATAAGATTTAGAAAAATTTTTGATGTTTACTGAGAAAAATACATTTTTTAAATCGGTATTATTCTGCATGTCAATCACTTCCATTTGAAAGTCTTCGGGAACTGTATCCACATCGATATTAAATGGCAAGGAAAACATTTACGTGGAAACCGCTGTCTTCTCAGCTTTGAACATTTGGAATCGTAATTGAAATTCATTGATTAAAATGTCTATATATTGTGCGTATTTTTGAGAAGTAGTAACGTTTTCTTTTTCTAAATGTGGAAAGTGAGACACATTATTCTGCAAAAGATGCTGTTTCCACAATTTTAATTTGCGCTCAAAACCCCGAATTTTATCATACAAATTGTGAATAAACTGTCCTTTGCCTTGAAGTTCCACATTAAGATCATTGAGATGCTGAGTCATGTCGATAAGAAACCCAAAATCGCACATCCGTTCTTTATTACCAAAATGAGGAAAGGCATATCCCTTCATATCCAAGAACAATTGTATTTCGCTTTTTAAGTTGTATACTGTTTTTAGCATTGCACCTCTACTAAGCCAACGTACTTCGGTATTAAAAACCACGTCGCCATATTCAGTTTCTAAATCTTTCAGGAATTCTTTAAATTCACGGTGATTTAACGCGCGCGACTTTATAAAATTGATTAGTTAAATTATTGGTACTGTGACATTTGGCAAACTCAATCTTTTCGCACACAAATTTTCCTGGTGAATTATGCAGTGGTTAACGAATATTTCCCTTCCTGTGACCTTCTTAATGTCTTGAAATAGCCTTCCCGATACTCCTACCTCCATGCTTGACATTGCTCGTGCTCCATCTGTCGATATACCAATAATCTTTTCTAATGAAATTGAAAAATTTTCCAACACAGACTTTAGTTCATCGTACAGGTCTTTGCCGGTTGTAGTCCCTTGCATTGGAATCAGTGAACACAATTCTTCGGTAATATTAAATTTGGTGTCAATACCACGTAAAAATATAGCCAGTTGTGCTGTATCGCTAATATCGCAACTCTCATCAAGTGCCAAAGAACAGTATTCGAATTTTGCAATGCGTTCACGAAGCGTTGTTGCTATGTTCTCGGACAAGTCTTCAATTCTCCTTGCAATGGTGAATCTTGATAAACTAGTGTTTGAAATAATATTTATTTTTATCAGGAAATGCTATTTCTGCAACAGCAGTCAGACATTCTTTTATCATCTCTCCATCTGCAAAGGGTTTCATTTTTTTTTTTGCCAGTATTTGACTGACAACAAAACTAGCCTTTACTGCCGTATTTGATAAAATAGCTTGATTTTTAAAAATAGCCTGTTGCTTTCCCAAGTTTTTCTCCATTTGATTAAACTGATCTATCTGGAGTTGTCCTGTTAAGTTTTTATATTGTTGTTCATGTTTTGTATTGTAATGCCTTTTTATGTTATATTATTTTAATGTCGACACAGTCTCTGAGCATTTTAAGCATACAGCTTTATCTTTGACGAAAGTGAAAAAATAATCAAATTTCCACTTTTCTTGGAAATGCCTGTGCTCATCCGCAACCTTCCGTTTTTTTTTGTTTGCTTTTCCGACATGCTATTATGGATTAAAAATTTGAAAGTTAAAAAAATTTGTAGGAAAACTTAATTTTGAATAAAAAAAACTCTAATATAACCTTTTTGACAATAATATTGCACTCACGCCTTTCAATAAACACAAGAATTGCTAAAATTGCTAGTTAACAGCTTACCAGTCTGACTGATTGTGTGACAGAAGCAAACACAAACAAGCACAGACGCGGTGCGTTCGTATTGCATGCATGTTTAAACAAGTTGCCGACAAGTGAGTAACTCGTCACAAAAAATTGTTTCGGTTTAGTATGTACTACCATTTTATTATAATTAATTTTATAATAATATATTGATGAGAGAAAGTCGATAAATAAATTCAATTTTAGAAATGCTTGGCGGGCCGCATAAACATGTTTAACGGGCCGCGTGTTGCTCATCCCTGTGTTAATGCATTATAAATATTCAAGTTATGACCTTCAGTTCTGATATTTTATATATTTTTTTAATTTCAATTTTTAATTATTTTTTAAATCTAAAATATCAGCAAATGTTACATCTATTGCTACTGGTAATCATATGTTTATTACAAAAATATATAATCTTGTTTGATATGAATAGAATAAAGTATATTAGTTCATTATATTAGTTGAAAGCAGAATAAAGTTCAGATTTCAAACAAATGTTTGATATAATGTGCAATAATTTCACAACGAATAAACGTACATGCATAAATGTTATATCAAATTGTACAGAACAATATTCTGCATTCTGGCTCAGTGACAATAAGAATGAAGTAACCAGACAATGTTAATTTTGACAAAAAGTAACAAATTTTCAAGTTTGAATGTCAGTTATCATATATTATTTTTTTTTCTCATAAATTTTTCAAACAAACTTTATTGAAAAATGTCATATTTAAAACTAACTATATTGATAAATATATGTGATTTTTTTCATATGAATAAAATAATAATTTAATTTTTGGTGAATTTTTAAGATAATATTGCCTGATTCACCTATTTTGCCCTTGGCCGTTTTACAAAATAAGGGGGCATGGCAAACGGCAGGCTAAGGGTTAATGATGAAAAATCCTTATCAGAACTGATGTTATATTTCATACATTCCTTTTTACATATTTTCCAAAAATATATATTAATTATTAAGGAGAAAACATTGACGTCACTGAATTACATACTGTTTTTACAGATCTTAGAAACAATATAGTGCAGAGAAAAGAACAGTGCATTTACGGTTTTATAGTTAATCAGACTCTTTTGGATTTTCCGGAGAATAAGAAAAAAAATATTCAAACAAAAAGCCAATATGGTGTAAGTACTCATGAGCATTGAAATATTTAAATGACTGCTATAATTTCGAAAATGCATTTATTTTAGTTCAAAAATTTAATTTAAAAAATAATGTTCCAACTATACAAGACTGCTGTAAACTTGATAAACATAAACAAAATTGATTTCAAAGTAAAAGGTGATGATGTTTTTAATGAACTTTGCGCAATAAAGGAAAGAGTAGGAAATTTGGAGGACAAATTAAAAGCAGGAAAAAAATAATTCACAGTTGTGTGCATTTATATTAAAAAAAGGAAATTTTCCAAATGTTCAGAGGATAATTGAATTTATATTTAGCATTCCAATTTCTAATGTGTACGTTGAAAGATGTTTCTCTTCAATGAATAACTTATGGTGGGATAAAAGAAACAGATTAACACTGGAGAATGTTAAAGCTGAACTACTAATTTGTAGTAACATAAAAATTAAAATTAAAAATTTTTACAAAGAAATAATAAAAAATAAAAAACTTCTGGAAGCACCTAGGAGCAACCAAAAATATGCTTTTAAGGCAGTAAATAAAAATAATGTAATGTAATATTTATTTTTATATAATTTTTCTTAATTATTTTCATGTAGTTTATTATTATATGTAATCACTATGAGCCCAGCATTGCTTGGGCAAGCGATTTGGATGATTTGGTAAATATTGTACGTTTGGAAATTAAGTTATTTCTATCAATGGTAATCTTCAACAACTGTAGTAATTGTTATATAACACATAGTCCTTATTGCTGAGAATCATTTTACTGCTTCAAATGAATGTTTTCAACCTGATCAATTTTCTGGAATGTTTACAATCATTCTATAATTGAACCAATATGCAATAGCAAATTTGAATTTAAAACGGTTTGAACATTTAGTTAAAAAATCAAAATATATAAAAATATTTATAACAATGTATGAAATGTAATCAATTTAATGCACCTAAGTACTCAATAAATACAAAACTCAATGAAAAACAAAAAATTTAATCTAAAATAGTACGGTATAAGTCGTTCTTCAGGTTACGAAGTCTTAATCCTCTCTCCCCCCATGGGGGGAAATTTTGAAAAATCCGATCTTAGTGTGCATTTTCATGACGTACCCTAACTGTGTACCAAATTTCACCCCTTTATGTTCAGTGGTTTGCTCTGGGCAATGATGAATCAGGGGCTCAGTAAGTCAGGACATGTAATTTTATATATTTAGATTACTTGTGTTACTTTTTAAATTTCTATATTTTTATTATATATTGTATCATTTGTAACTTAAATTAAATTAAATTAAATTAATATTAACATTGGTATGTGTTATTATTTATTATTATTTCTTTTATCTATTATTTTTGCAATTAATATCGACATTGGACTGTTATTAATTATTTTTTAATACACCACATGATTATTGTATTACTTTAATAATATATCATGTACAGTACATGTTTACCGTCTAACAAAAAAATATTTATTTTCTACTCACAATAAAAAAACCTAATTTCTTTATTCCTAAGTATAACATCTTAGTTTTAAAATGTCCCGTCCCTCATCACTCAGCTGCACCATTGTGGGCCTGGCCAACCCATAATGGGTTTGCTTAAAGAGGCCTTCTTAGTGTCCACAGGGAGGAAAGAGTTGACAAAAAAAAGGTGGGGGATCGGGGGACTATCCGGGTCAGCAATTTTGAAAAGGTGGCAATACTACTACTATTACAAGGAAGTTTGACATTCTGTTGTTTTTCCTGAAGTGATTTGTGACTCAATTTCATGCTGAATGTCAAAACAAGCGGAATATAGTTTTTATCGCCACTTTAATAAAAATATTGCCAGGTGGTGATTTTGGCACTATGTAAAGCCTGCTTATGGGCTGTCCATTAATTACATTTACAGTTTTTGAACCTCTTACTCCCTTTTGTGTACAACAGTGTACTTTTAGCAAACCCTTCCCCTTTAATTACATTTGCAATAGTTCATGGTTCTCCCAACATTGAAGAAATGACTTTAAAAGGTTTTTTCATATCCATAGAACAGAAAGTTTAAGAAGAAAAAGTATTTTGTGGTATTTTTAAAACAGGAATTTTTATGCGAATATTCTTCTGACTTTTCTAATATTCTGTAAGGATCTATATTATTGCATATTAGTCTACACAGGAAGGCTAAGTGCCTATTGGTAAAAACAGTTAACGAGGGGTGGTCACAATGTGGTCATCACAGCTTTCAATGATATTGTTTGTGTGGATAAACCTTGGTATGAACCTTTAGTGAGCAAAGGGAAGAAAGTGTGCTTCTGAAATATTTTCAAGAAAATCAAAATTAAAAAAACCCAGGTGACTTTGGAATCTTCATTGAAAGATTTTGCAAAGAATACTCATGCTTGACTGCTAATTACAAGATCGTTAGTTTATCTCTGTGAGTAAAACCTGTTTTTAAATCAATATAATTTTTACATTAGATAAAAGAAATTGTAAATTACATGGGTTTACACATTTTATTTTTTATTAAAAATGTTCATTTTATATTCTTTAAAAATTTGTTTTTGGAATTGTTTAAAATATAAAGTTTGTTTATAAAACTGAAATAATTAATTACTTTATAGTTTACAAATTTATTATTCTTACTTTATAACTTTAATGTATCTTTACTTATTTTATTAGTTATGAAAAGGAAAAATACTTAATTCCAGCTTTGGGAGGTAATAACTATATCTTATAAACACAAAATTTTACACCTTCCTCCTAATTTCCAGCATTCACTGTTTAAAAACAAAACGTTTTTGCTATATACAGTGGCCTTCATTAGGTTAAGCAGATTCTACTTATGTGTAAACAATAAGAAACTAGAAAAGTGATATTGAAAGGCATTTGTTTACTGTCACTCATAACAGTTCAATTGATATTTTGAGTTAGTTATAACTAATAATTTTTTTCAGTTTATTTAATAAATTAGAATATCATGAATAATTTGACATTTTAACATTCCCAAAGTAAAAAAATTTACAAATAAACACTCACTAAACCTGATAACATTGAGCCAATACATCACCAACTGCCATAAATAATCAGGCTAACTTTTGGATATATACGATTAAAGATTATAAATAAATTTGGCACTTGAGGTAGGCGTTAGGTGCCATCTCTTATTAAAATTAATAATTATAATAATTTAAATAATTTAGATTAAACTGGAAGGAAAGAATTGGCCCGAAGCGAGATTCGAACCCGCAACTCCCGCTTAGCCCGATTATTTACGGCAGTTGGTGATGTATTGGCTTAATGTTATCAGGTTTAGTGTGTGTTTATTTGTATATACAGTAGAGAACCGAAAATCGGAATCAATTGGGGACTGGGGTTGTTCAGATTAGTGATTTGTTTCGATTACCGATTATGTACGAATAAATATATTAACCTGTCCGATGTTCAAATTTTTCTCCGTTGCGTGTCGCTTCGTGTTGAATTTTCATCGATTTTAAGCCTAACGAAAATTTTTATAATAATCGAGGCTATTGTATTGTTAAAAATTATTTCTGCATTTTGTACAAACAAAATAAATATATTGAAGAATATAAAAACATGAAAATTATACTTTAGAAGTAAATTTAGTATCAAAAACGTTCGATTCAGCACGACACAGTTCGACTGAAAATCGTTCTGATTACCGGGGTTCCGATTAACGAGTCTCTACTGTATGTATACCTTGCCGGGGTTGCGATGGCCAACTGAGTGCCTTGAGTTGATGTTTCTGGCCGTAGGCACAGAGGTGTCCCCAGTCGGTGCCGTAATAGCCATTGATGGTTATGTCTTTGGCTTATATATGCTGGAAGAGGAGATCGGACCAAAGGTCTGGTAAGTGTAACTGACAATGCGACCGCACGGTAAGCGGCAGTTGCGGGTTCGAGTCCCACTTCGGGCCGATTCTTTTCTTCCAGTTTAAACTGAATTAATTAAATTATTATAATTATTAATTTTAATAAGAGATGGCACCTAATGCCTACCTCAAGTGCCAAATTTATTTATAATCTTTAATTGTATATATCCAAAAGTTAGCCCAATTATTTACGGCAGTTGGTGATGTATTGTAAAAAATTTTACCTTTATTTTTTTACAGACGCATTTACAGTGGAACCTCGTTTAACGAGCATAATTCGTTCCAGTACCTTACTTGTTATGCAAAACAATTTTTCCCATAGAAATTAATGTAAAATACGATAATGTGTTCCACGCCAAAAAAAATTTTCAGATATTTTATGTATCAAATATATATTTTATTTATTCAAAGACAATTTATGCTTCTTAACAATAGATATTGTTAAGGAGAATAAATTATCTTTACTTTTTTTTCTAGTGCAGAATAAACCAACCTGGAATGCGAATTTGATTTACAGAAAACAAAAAAAAAAAAAAAAAATCGAAATAATTAGTTTATTGTTTATGATAGAGTACATACTTAATTCTTTTTTACTAGAAAGCTGTCTAGAGGCATTTGTTTTTGCCAACACTTCAAAATTTGCTGAAAATGCGACACAACGTTATCGTTAAATAAATTTGTAGCGCGCTTAGCCACTGTCTTATTCGGATGATGATTCTCAATGTACAATGAAACAGTTTCCCATGCTTTCAGCATTTCTCTTATTTTGCCAGAAGATTGTTGCTTTGCAGTCACCTCTTCCTCTGACAAACTCTCCTCCATGACTTCTTGCTGTGAAACGCAATGCAATTCCTTAAGCTCTTCAGTAGTCAGCTCTTGGCTGTGCTCTTCCACAAGCTCATCAGTATCGTTGTTATCCACTTCCAGTCCCATGATCTTGGCCAAAGACACAATCTGGTTGACTACAGGGTCACAAGCACTGTCTCAAACTTCTCAAAGTCACATTTGACAATGCTCTCTGGACTGCTCTCTGGCCAAAGCTTCTTTCAGGCAGAAGTGAGGGTTCTCTTGGTAACACCTTCCCATGCCTTTTTGATCATCTTGAGGCAAGCAACGATGTAGAAGTGATATTTCCAAAATTCTCTGAGAGTGAGATTGGTCCCTTCAGTCACCTCAAAACAATGCTCGAAAAGCGCTTTAGTGTATAACTTCTTAAAGTTAGAAATAACCTGCTGGCCCATAGGTTGGAGTAACGGAGTAGTGTTGGGAGGCAGAAACTGGATCTTGATAAATTTAAATTCTTCAAGGAGGTCATCTTGTAGGCCTGGAGAATGGGCAGGAGTGTTATCCATAACAAGCAAGACATGGAGTGGCAGATTCATCTCAAGCAAATATTTTTTTAAAGAAGGACCAAACACTTCATTCATCCAATCAGTAAAAAGGTCACGTGTCACCCAAGCCTTGTTGTTGGACCTCCACATCACATTTAGCCTGCTCTTCTGGACTTTACACTTCTTGAAGGCTTGTGGAGTTTTCGAATGGTAAACAAGCAGCGGTTTAATTTTCAAATTGACACTTGCATTAGCACAAAATAGCAACATAAGACGGTCTTTAATTGGCTTGTGGCCAGACAATGCACTTTCTTCTGCTGTTATATAGGTTCGCTTCAGCATCTTTTTCCAGAAGAGACCTGTTTCGTCGCAATTAAAAACCTGTTGCGACAGGTAACCCTCAGAATTTATGAGCTTCTTGAAGTCGCCAATGAAGTCCTCTGTTGCCTTTGTGTCAGAGCTTGCTGCTTTACCTTGTCTGACAACGTTATGGATGCCGGTTCTTCTCTTAAATTTCTCAAACCACCCATGGCTTCCCTTAAATACTTTTTCTTTGGCTGTTGATGATCCTGGTGTCTTCTTAATGAGGTCAGCGAAAATCACTTCTGCCTTCTCACAAATGATGTTCTCGTTAATAGTGTTGCCTTGTAATTGCTTTTCATTTATCCAAATGAGAAGTAACCTTTCAACATCATCAAGAATACGTTGTTATATCACGCGAGTGCATGGCCAACGAAAGAACAGGCAAAACGACTAAAACGAAACTTGATATTTATTTATAGAAAAAAAAAAAAACAATTTTAACAAAACACTTTTCTCCTTCTCATGTTATGATATGCAGGATTCTTTTAGGACTCCAACTCGGGATCTCACACACGTGTAGACGAAGGAGGGGTAGACAAAGGGAAAACCCGTGGTATCGCACAAAAGAAACACGACTCAATGATAATGAGTTACAAAGAAATATTATCCGAAATATTATAAACTAAGACTAAAAACTAACTTACTAACTATAGAGAGGAAAAGGAAAAGATAAATAGATATAGAGAAGTATAAGAAGGAAAGTATAGGGGGTACCCAGGATATGATATGTCTTCGAGATCTTCGGGTCGGGAAATTATACTCAAGTTGCTGGCTATTATATTTCTTCTTTTCCAGTTAATAATCCGAGGATATTCAAAGAGTTCCTTGCACTCAGTCTTGGCACATGGATTTCTTTCTTTTCTCTTGCAGACGATCCCAGTCTTATCTCCGTTCTTGAACGAACTGTTCAGATTTTCTCTCTTACCGTCTGTTCCGTCTCAGCTCCTCACCAAGAATGACCGTTACTCACTTCTGAGTGCCTCGGGGTCTTTTCACTCTATTCGTCTTTCCCCTTAATTCCTGGAACAGGACTGCCCCACCCGCAAGGAAAGTGAAAAATCGGAAGGTTGAGAAATAGGGGAAATAAAGAACAAAGAATTGAGGAATTAATGTTAGGCTTATAACTATCGCGTATATACAAAATTATGGCGTACCGCCACAACGTAACCGTTGCCTAGATATTCTTGTCACACTTTTTGAAGTATCTATCTTCTTAATCTTGTCCTTGTTCTTGAGGATAGTGCAAATCATTGATGTAGATCAATTGTATGTGCGTACTAGATCAGCCACACTCACACCTTGTTCTCACTTTTCAATGATTTTACGTTTCATTTTTATGGTTCTCTTATTGCGACTTTTTCTTTGGCGACATCTTTGCAATGATAATTAAACGATACACAAAAAATCCCAAATAATATGTCTGATAAACACGCATTTTCCGCTTCTACATCGATCTTATATAGTTGTTGACAGCTGTCAGCCGACCAATCAGCGACTATGCTAGTCATAGCTGTATTCTAGGTCTGCCACATCGTTTGATATGTCAGCCAACAGTCTCTTCCTTGAGATGCATGCGCTACCAATTCAAATTTAACCGATTGTGTTCCTCAACGAACTCTCTTGGCAGCATTTGTTACTAGTTCAAATCAACCAATCCTGTTCATTACATGATATCACCATCTGTATGTTTCTATATTCAACAGTTGACTCAATGGTGAGAAAACGGCATTTCTAAATGGACAGTTAGGTTTCTGTTGAGACTAGTGATGTCACAGCTGTTTCACCATTGAGTATTCAACAAACTAACATATTAATTTCTAATATTTAATTATAGCCTTTATATAGCACAAGAATTTGTCATATCGTTTGGTGTGTTTATTATATACTGTAAAAGTCTATGGTTGTTGATGTTTATATGTAATATGTCTGAACATAAGTTTGGAAAAATGTGTTATCACAAGCAACACTAAGACACTAACAGAATGAGTGCTAAACACAGACTGATGGATCATGTCGCATGAGCACAATTCAGGGACTTCCCCTCTCCTCATCACTCGTTATGCGAAATATCGCTCGTTAAGCAAGGTAAATTTTTACAATTTGTTTTGCTCATTATGCGAAATACTCGTTGGTCGAGGTGCTCATTACGTGAGGTTCCACTGTACTTTCATTCACTTACATTTATAGACAACAGTTCTGAAAATGAATTTTCAAAAAAGAGAAAATGCACATTTTTATAGAAAATAAATAGATTAAAATTAGATGGGTTTTACAATTACAATATATTAAAATATTTTGTCAAAATTGCATTGATTTGGAAAAAGTTTACATTTGCTTGAATTGTGTTATTTATACCAATTGTGTCATGGAGGACATTGCAAAAACTTGCTATAGAGTTGCTGTTGCAATAAATAAATTCAATGCACAGTAGTCATTTTCATTGCCTTACGAATGGAAATTTCCAATGAAAGGCACCAAAGGTATTCAAAGAACAATTTTTTCTGTCAAACAAAAAAAATCCCTATCTTGGGAATATGTTAGTGCAAACTGCATTTCAATACAATGCTTTTTCATTTTTTTAAATGAATTTTTAAAGTTATTAGGGACTTTTGGCTGCCCTATGTATTGAAAGTGAAAAAAGAGAGACTTTTTCTTCACTTTCTGCAAAGTATTACATGCCCACAACTCTGGAATTGTAAGGTAGCCGACTTTCAGGGGAAAACTGTTAATCACGTGTCAGGAAAACCTAGGGTCGAAATCGTATGTGGGTGATGGCAGTAGGAGACAAAGATGACAAGTGTCTTACACAAAACCGTTTATTCTAACCACTAAGTTAACTTACATATTAATGGTACAACAAAGATCGTCGGCCAACGGCGAGACATGAGACTTAACGTGGCTCTGGAGCTTCCTGGGAGTGGATGTCCGAGGAGTTTAAGTGGCACTCTGTGACTCGGTCATAGGATAGTCGTCCTAGCTCACTTTTTTCAGCGGTTAGAGGACCCGTTGTCTTCGGTTAAGGCTTGAACAAAGGTGAAGAGGTCTGTCCTGCACTATGGGTCGAGAAGAGAACTGCTGCACCTTTCCGAAGGAGGAGAGAACCTCCTGACCTTGTGACTTGGGAGTTTTATATGATTTTTCCCAAATCTTGCCCTTTTGATTGGTCCTAATTCCCCTCTCCCGCCTCTATATTGGTCATTCCCTTGTTTCCATGTGAAAACCGAGACCTATCTGGTTCGGGAGAGGTCTGAGAGGTGTTGACAGCCTTTGAAGTTTGTGCTCGTATTTTCCGTCGTTATGGCCCTCTTTCTGATGTTTTGTTCCCAAGCGACCTGCCACATGTCTCTGTGGCCATTTACCTCCCCGCTTTGTTTCTTGATTCCAACGCTCGTACGTGAGCACCTGGACAAAGCTCCCTCTCTTTTGATTGACATTCCCTCAGTCGTTCATTATCGTGTTGCGTTTGTTTTAAGATAAGTTTTAGGCAAGTTTCTTTCATGTCTGGTCTTCATCACCAACATGTGTTCCCAACCCGAGCTGACCCTCAAAATATTCAACTTTGGAACTTTATAATTATTCACCACTTCTACGCATTTTTGCAACCCTTACAGAATCAAGTGCATGGATAGCATTGATGCATAGCATGTGGCTGTGGCTGTGACAGTGCATATGTGGGTGACAGGTTTTTGAAAAATAGTTGTACCAGGAGGAAATCAGCTGTCACTTTTGCTTTGTGCAATGGCATTGGCATGTCATGGAAATTGGTGTCAGACCAATGGACACAGTTCACATTTAGTTGCCCAGTCAAGATGAAATATGCCTCATTGGTCTATAGCAGGGATCTGCAACCTTTCAACAGTATTATGCCAAACTCAAGTTATAGTGTTATTCTGGGTGCTGACATGATTCTACCAATTTTGTTATATACAGTGGAACCTTGCTTAACGAGCACCTCTCACAATGAGTATTTTGCATAATGAGCAAAACAAATTGTAATAAATGACTCGCTTAACAAGTGATGTTTTGCATAACAAGTGACGATGAGAGGGGAAGTCCCAGATTTGCGTGTGCTCCATCAGTCTGTGGACTGATGGAGCACATGCACAATCCAGGACTTCCCCTCTCATCTAGCATCTTAGTGTCACTCATGATCAAACATTTTTCCAAACTTGTGTTCACACATATTACGTATAAACATCAACAATCATAGCTCGTTATATAATAAACACACCAAACGATATGCCAAATTCTTGGGCCAGGTAAAGGCTATAATTAAATA
Organism: Centruroides vittatus; assembly: GCF_030686945.1. Classification (NCBI taxonomy): domain Eukaryota; kingdom Metazoa; phylum Arthropoda; class Arachnida; order Scorpiones; family Buthidae; genus Centruroides; species Centruroides vittatus. Next base: position 461,878 of record NW_027122722.1, on the reverse strand, counting down.
TTAGAAATTGATTAATTTGACTAGAGGTAGGAAGTTATGCTGCCGTCTCATACTAACTTTAATGACCAATTCCAAATTAAATTTTAAATATTTCTAAATTATGAATTAATAATGTATAATTATTAAATTTAATACGAGATGGAAACATAACTGCCTACCTCTAGTCAAATTAATTTCTAATATTTAATTATAGCCTTTACATAGCCCAAGAATTTGGCATATTGTTTGGCATGTTTATCAGACATAATATCTGTGATTTTTTTTTTTTTTTTTTGTTTTCTGCAAATTGAATTTGCATTTCAGGTTGGTTCATACCGCACTAAAAGAAATGATGATGATGATTCACACTCCTTAACAATGTATATTGTATAATTTTCTTTGAATAAACATTATACATAAAATATTTGAGTATTTTTTTTTCGGCATGGAACACATTATCATATTTTACATTAATTTATATGGGAAAAATTGTTTTGCTTAATGAGTGTTTCGTATTATGAGTAAGATTCTGGAACAAATTATGCTTGTTAAGTGAGGTTCCACTGTATATTATCAGAATTGGTCCAGTTATAATAACTTCAAAATATATAATTTTGAAGTCCAAGTTGTTAAGTGACACAGAGCATAAACTCATGTGCTGTAATATAAATATACAAGCCAGAGATTCATTTATAATGTATCATGGCCTACACTGAACTATGGTTTCTGTTTAAATGTGTAATTAATAATTAAAATATAATTTTTACTACATTTCTATTCAATCAGAGTGCCACCGAAAATTGTCTCGTGTTCCATAGGTTGCTGACCCCTGGTCTAGAGGATTCATAATAGGAAATTGTCATCCTCCATTGGTTCAAGAATTCCTGAGCAAAGGCCTGCCATGCTGCAGGATCCCTGTCCTGTAACATTTGTATCCAATGAAATTGGTACAGGAACATTTGCAGTGTTGATCATAGAACTTTTAACATGGTGGTTCTTGATATATTGAGATCATTTGCAACAAGTCAGGCACTTATCCTGACATCATATTTGATGGTTTGCTGAACCTCCATGACAACTAATATCCATTGGGGGTTGCCACTTCTTTTTTGGTCACATATAAACCTGTGTCTTTAAATTTGCTGATTAAATCATGCACAGCTGCATACATTATGGATCTGATAAAATTGGCATAATGCTTCTGCAACATTGCAACTGTTCATGTAATACAGCTTCACAAGTTCACCATGCTGCTTCTGCAGAAGTTCTGTTTTTTTTTTTTTTCTGTAAGAGGTATAACCAATGTAGAGGATATACATTTTGTCTGAATTCCATTTGTCAAATTCTTTTTATATCCAGAAGCTGATGTCACAGTAAGCTTCAGCTATGATGCTACTGTCTTGCTTGCAAATCTGTATGCAGGGACATTAAAAGATGTCACATAGGCCTGGGGAAATTTACACTGTCCTTCTATGGTTAATTAGTGTGAAAAAAAAATTATGGGATGATGTCTAGGTCTGGAGAATTTTGCCCAGAATCCTCCTCCTTGTTGACCCTCCTGTATGGATCTTATGTTGTGGGTATTGGCTTGCCTACTTCCTATTTTTCAAACACCAATATCTCTGTTGTTTTTTGTTCTACCACACACTGTAATCAATCTTATGCTGTTCTTCATCATGCAGAATCTTGTAACATCACAAATTCTTGACATTTGTATTGAAAATTTTTGAGTTATGGTTACATTAACAGTAACTGTGGCATGTATTATACTCAATTTTCATGTATTGCAAGCGCATGTCATCCTGTAACTATCCTGAAAATTTTTCAATAGATTTCTTGCTTTCTGTGTTCCCAAGACTGTCATTATTTCATCAAGTTACTTTATGAGTATTCTGTAGATGGAAATAGTCCCAAGTAAAATGACAGAGTTCAGGGAAAAAAGTTTTTTAATTTTTAAAATGATTAAAATAGCAGTAAATATATAAGGTTACAAATCAACAGTTAATTCGTAAAGTTTAGTCAAATCATTAGAGAACTCAGGCTATTTGCTATTGTATCACATTTCTTTTAAAACAAAGATTAGAGGTGTGTGTGTGTGTATATGTATATACTATATACAGTAGAATCTTGTTTAATGGACCTTGGGCCACTGAAAATCATCTATTGTTCTGAGAATCTGTTATATCACACAAACAATGGATTTCCTGCAAACCCAGGAAAATGTTATTTAATCCCCTACATGTAAGAAATACCTGTACTTGAAATTATTTGGTCTCTTGAGATCTCTGTCCTTCATACAAGCACATATGTTATAAGATTATGTATTATGTCATATGTGTGTATACAACAAAGCTGGTGGAAATTGTATATACTGTAAGCACAAAGAGAGGCAAATTATGTATGTTTGTTAGAATTTCACTTGACTTTGATTTGTTAACAAAAAAACTCATCCATCTTGGTTTGTTTTGATGCTGCTTTTCTGCCTATTGAATAAAATGACCAGTTGATATTAGCAATGTCATGTACTGTACAATACAGCCTGTTCATTTATGCTGAAACTCCTCAGGAGGGTCTTCATGACTTGGAAAGACCCAATGGTCTTGCTAAATTTTGCCACCATACTTAGACTGGCGTTAGTGTGTTCACCAAATGGCTCCTTTTCAATTCTATCAGCCTGCTGACTCCCTTTGTACAATTAATCAATTGTACATATCCCTGATGTAACAAGTGTATCGTCAAACACTACAAATTCCCAGAAACTCCCAAATATTAACTAAATGTTGAAAAAAAATACCAAGTTTACAATAGATGGGGCTAGAAAATATCCATTGTTCCATAACCTATTTAAACAAGACTCTACTGTATGTATGTATATATATATGTATATATATATATAATGTAAAACATATACAATAACTAATAATCATATTTTAATATTACTTCTTGCATTTTTTTAAGTCATAATCAAATATATATCCCTCATCCCAAAACTTAAATTCAAAAGCATATTTTTAATGTTTATTTTTTAAAAATTATATACTTCTGTACTTCCTTTTAATATTACATTTTGTATAAAATGAAAAGTAGATAAAAATTTGTTAATAAATTTATCAAAACACGTACTATTTTGATTATACTGGGTATTCAGAAAATAATGCACCATAGGAGCATTATTAGCTGAATGCACTCCTATGGTATATAGCAGGGGTGGCCAACAAGTCGATCGCCAAGCCAATTTTGGTCGATCGCTAGCGATGTCTTGACTTAATGTATTATATTTGTAACCGAACGCAACTGTATGCATGCAGTTATGACTCGACTCATAAGCAGTGAGTGCACTTCGTACTGAAACACAGTGTATAAACATAGTATGTATTTCACACTTCCCCTCCCCACTTAGACTATGCCTATGACAACAAGTCGATTGCGACACATTTTTACGATAAAAAGTAGATCTTATGTGCACAAAAGTTGGCCACCCCTGGTATATAGCACTTGACAGGTGATCACATGTACTGATTTTGGTGCAATATTCTATGCTGAATTTTAATTGTCTAGAATCAGAGTGACTAAATTAACAATGCAAGTATTTGTAATATAATTTATTCGTACTGTAGTTATATATGCATTTCGAATCACTACATTTAACAATTCCTCTTCAGTATAACATCTAAGGAAAAAATTTATACAATACTTTTTTAAAATAAGATACCAATACAATATTTGAGTTAAACTATGATGCTTAGGAGTATTTTACGTTACAAAAAACACTTGCATTGTTATAAATCTTATTGAGTGAATGTTTGCTGTCAACAACATTCTAGTGTAACGTTGTCAAGGCAAGTGATGGATTATCACTGGTCAACACTGTGCTTACTATGTATGATGTCATACCAACATGGTTCTATTTGCATTCCATTGTTTAAATCTATGCTATTTATATGTCTCCAAATTTCAATATGCTCTGTAAATCTACATTTCAACTGATTTCCTTCTTTATGCAGAACTCTAATATTATGTAAGTCCAGTTTACAAAGATATTCATTTACATGTTGGGACCAAGGTGAACCTGCATAAACAGATGGCAACCAAATGTTCCTTGACTCTGTTTCTCCTATATAAACATAAAAGAAAATTAAACTTTAGATGGATCAGATGTGCATAGTAGTCTATATACTACTACTTGTAGGGTTGATTTATGTTTATTTATTTTTTTTTTTTTTGTGATTGATTTTATTAACAGAATCTACCACTTTAAGATCCGGGGCTAATTTAATATTAAATTTCTTTAGATATTTATTATATTTTTCAAAAAAGTTATTTATGCAATATAGAGTGTAAGCAGTTTCCTTGTTATCTTTATATTTCACTTTAAATCTATTTGTTGAGATGTTCTAAACCGTTCTTACCGTCTTCCTTGGGTATCTACTAAGTATATATTTGTTAGATTAATTGAAACTTGCATGCATCAGTCTTCCTGTAATGTTGTTCTAGTCCAGATTTTCTTGAATTCTGTAAGGTAAGCATTTTTTTTTTTTTTTTTATTTTGAGTCTGGGAAATATGATATACTATGAATAGTTTTCCACATGTTACATGATTTTTCAAATTTGTTAATTTTAAACTAATTTTCTTTACAATTCATAGAAATGTCCAAAAAGTTTAACTTATTTTGCTGTTCTATTTATAATTCAAATTTTATACAGTCAAACCTGTTTTTATGCGGGGGATAGGGACCGCATTAAAAAAACGCATAAAAAAAATCTCACGAAACTTCACGAATGGCTGTAAATAATAGTTTTCGCAACACAATTAAAAAATATTTTTTTTATGCGGTCAACAGGGACCGCATAAAAAAAGTCTCACATAGAAAATAACTCAAAACCGTACAAATAGAATTTATTGACAACAGATGTCAGCACTTGACTGCATCGTCTGGTCTATCGTCTGTTTTACATATTTTTGTCCAGGTGGTGTTTTGTTGACTTAAAAAGTAAATTATTTCATTTTTCGCATATTCATGCAATAATATTACTATAATAAGTGCATTTATGCTATAATAAGTTTATTTAGCTATAATAAGTCAACGTAAGACATGACGAATCGCACGAGACTAGTCGCCAACTATACCGCACAAATTAAAAATTCGCATTAAAAAAATCGCACAAATAAAAATCGCACATAAAAAGAGCGCATAAAAACAGGTTTGACTGTACTTTCATGTATCTTGTTTGCTTCTTTTAAAATATATTTGGCTGTGATGTTCGAATTGTATATTATAAAATAATACACTAATAATCTACATACCTCTTACATAATTTTACTCCGGAAATTGCTTAATTGTTTTATCAAATTTTATCATAATTATTTTACTGGGATTTGGAGTATAAGGAAAAGTAGTTAAGATTTTATGAATTATCTTGCATACTGTCAGGTAGTGTGGGATGCCAATTTTGAACATTTTGTGAATTAATAGGTAAAATGTTTGTGTCAATACTTTTTTCTTGGAGTTTACAAGAGAACTTTCTTTGAAATGAAGGAAAAAGAAACATGAAATTAATATGTAATTTTATTTCTGATTTAAAACAACCTATTAGTTATTGATCTATCAGTATTGTATGTATTTAGTAAAAAAGTTGCTATTCTTACATTTTATATTAAATTTTTGCATAATTCTGCATAATAACTGACGGAACACTGCATATCATGCTTACTGGGCTGTACTCTTATGGTATGTTATTTTCTGAACACCCAGTATATACATAAGAATCATACTCTTTTAATTAATTTTCATTTATATATTAATAATAATTAAAATATACTGACTAGCGCACAAGATTTAAAGTTTTATTGATTTATAATATACTAAGATATAATTATAATATATATATTTATTCATGTAGCTTGGAAATAAAACTAATTTTATTATTTAACAGTGACTATACAAATTTACATTTTATAAATGAGTTGCAAAATTCTTATAAACTTTCTAACAAATTTAACAATAATTGGCTATTGTTACGACACAAAAATTTACTACAGTTTTTTGAAGTTTCTCTTGATATCTGTGGGAGCTGTATCGTGACTAATAATTCATATAAAAGTAGAGCTGTGAGGCTGAAGTTCAAAATACATTTTAAATTTTTCTTAAGTTAGTTTGGGAAGATACCATAACTAATGTCATAATGACAGGTAGTTTGCCATATATTAAGCTTCAAAAATTTTACAGCATAATTGACACACATTTGTTTAACTGTGCTTCATTGGAAAACATCAGATCTTTACTGGTAAAGTAGTAAGTGCATATTTTCCAGACATAATGACAAGATGCAAGTTGTATGGAATATATTCTTTATTGGATACTACTGTTTCCTCAAAAATAAGACCAGGTCTTATATTAATTTTTGTTTCCAAAAGATGCATTAGGTCTTCATTTCAGGGGATATCATATCCAAAGGTGCTCTCTTGAGTATTTACAAATAATTATAATATAAATTAAATATTATTATTGACATTAATACTTACTTAAACTAAATGATAATTTAAATTATTTTAAAATGCAATACGTCCCTTGTGGGTTGCAAAGAACTTATTAAATACAACCATCTAACTGATGATCTTAACTGGGGCTTATTTTAGAAGGAGGGCTTATGAGCATCCTGAAAAATCCTGCTAGGTCTTATTTTCGGGGAAATATGGTACCAATAGCATTTTTATAGTGTCACATGATGAGCGGCCGGATGGCTGCTCGTCATGTGACACTATAAAAATGCCAGATGGCTGAGCGGTCAAGGTTAGCAGCCTGCTGCCCTGAGGAACTCGGGATCAAATCCAGACAGGTCAAAAAGTCCCCAGGAATTTTTCAGGTGGTCCATCAGGATATGTCAGGTCCTGTCTCTCACCGCCTGGCTGAACACATAATGGGATTGCTGTAAGAGACCCTCTTAGTGCCCACTGAGTGGAAAGAGTTTTCTTTTTTTAAAAAGTGTCACATGATGTACTGTAATTAATTCCCGATCTACCAACTCCATTACATTATTGTAAGCATATTTCACAGAGCTTTATTAAACCTTCTGGCATTAAATAAATATAACATTTTCCATAAACTTTGGGAAAAACCTAAGCAGAACATACATGCCATTATGTGAATTCTCCACTGCCATAGAAAATAAAAGATTTAATGTTGGGGAGCCAAGTTTAACAGAAAAAAATTTTTTATTTGAATTCAATAAAATATCCACCTTATGTGAGTGCTAATTCATGAGTAATATAGAAATAGAACTCATGGCATAATATAAAAGAAAAATTAATTTTAATTAGGAAAATAGTTTTGGAAAATTTACTAGAATTTCTTTACCTTTTACTTTAGGGGTGCCAGGTCCCCATGGCCCACACCTTGGGTGCACCACTGTTGTAATGTAATTCCTGCTGGATCCACACAAACTTCACAAAACTCAAAATATTTCTTAAAATCACTTCAATTTTGCTGCACATAAAATGTTTTTCTTAAAATGCATCTTACCGAAAAAGATGCCACTGCTGTCTACTCCTCACAGTGCCTCTTTGGAAACATGACCCTATCCATCATTTCTTAGCTAAACCAAGTAGTTCCATGCAATGTTAATATTGGCTTACATCAAACACGGGATCAAAAATCTTCATTATCAGGAAGAGAAATATTATAACATATCAACTCACCAGTAACAATGAACATAAATCTGCAGATCCATCAGATGAATGTCAGTAAACTAAAAGAAACCTACATCTTACATTCCACATATATATTGTGGAGCAATAATTGAAATAAGTTTTGCCGACCTTTGTTGGCTGATGAATGAGTTAAGGAGTTTAGTGGCATCTTTCCCAACTTTCTTTATATTAATCCAGAATGGCCTATTGTCACTATCAAGTGAATCATCAGGCTACTTTTTAAGTATTTATCTATTGACACTGAAAGTACCTCTCTGTGGTAAAAAGTTTTCATTATCACCACTATCATCATTTTCAACTATACATTGACACACACAATGCTTTTCATTTGTCTAGTAAAGTATTCAAAACCACTATATTTAACCTAATTTATCTTAGCTATTTTGTACAGATTTTTGACAAAAATTTATATTCAAATACAATCAACAGTAATTAGTGATATGCAAAGAAAGATCACAAAGTAGAGGAATCATCATGCAATCTTGCATTAGAGGAGGCTCCTATAATGCAAAATAGGAGGTTAATGATTCTATTAGAAGAATAATATATAGAACATAATTAAAAAACAGGAGTCAGTCCATTTATACAGGACTTCGGAGTCAGTAAAAAAGTGTCAATGTATGTTTACATCCTGCTGTTGAAACTCTACTGGGAGTCACCAGGACAATTACATGAAGTTGATGTAACTTATGTAAAATACAAAATATACATTAACAACATTAAAAAACCAGTTGAAAGGCCTGATGCAGGTATTGGGGCATACTAAATAGTTAGCATGCATAGCAATGATAAATAATTAATTACAAATGGTTTACCTAAAGTGCAGAGACATTCAGCAGAACACTATTTCAAGTGAACTGCCCAGAGTAAATCGCGTAGAGATCTCTCTGCATGTCACCCCCACTGGCCTGCGGTACTTTGTAGGCATTGGTGGTTTTTCAAAGACCCACAAAGTTTTTAAAATCGTGATTAAAGTATTTCCTGAAACACGACATTTCAGGTAAATACTCTACCATCTCCCATTGAGTCCCCTTGTAAAGCTGTTTTAAGGATTTGAACTTTTACATCTGTTCTTTTCCTTACTCATTAGAAGTCAATGTATAGTTGCCCATGACCAAACACATGCTCAGGTAAATAAATCCCAACTTTGTTCAAAGTTTGTCCTGGAGATTTATTTATAGTCATTGCAAATGCTGGTTTCACTGGAAATTGTCTTCTATTTAATTTAAAAGGTAGTCCCGTCTCAGAGGGACATAAATATATTCTAGGAATAAATACCTTTCACCTTCAGCCAAGCCAGTGAGAACTTTGGCTTCAATCAGATTAGGTTTTAAGGATGTTACAACTAAACAGGTTCCATTGCAGAGTCCTTTTTTAGTATTCAAATTTCGTAGGAGCATTACAATAGTTCCTAATTTTAATTTTAGGCAATGATTTGGCATCCCCGAAGGTGTGATGCTATTCAAGAATTCAACATTAAAGTTGTCTCGTTCTTGTTTATCATCTTCCTTTACAGAATCATCACTTAAGTACGTAATGTACTCACTTTCTAAAATATCTATTATTTGTTGATTAAGTTTATCAACATCGTCATTCTTAGCACAAAATGTTGCCTTCTGTGACGTATCTTTGATCATGTCAATCGAGATATTGTCATCAAATGTTGCGGAGACAATGTAGTCACACAAAAACTCTGAAGATATTTCTACCAAACTGAGGTCTGCAGGAAACTCAACTTCATTGTTTTAAGTTCCATCTCCAAGTTTCAAAAGCCATTCACTATGTTCTGGATCTTCTGATCTGATATTACGACTCAGTGTAAGATGGCAAATAACACCGTTATCTTGCCATAGCTTTGAATATTTTAAGCTTCCTTGGACTATAGCACATCTCATTGCATGAGGAATGATTAGCAGGCATTGCCTGAAATCACCCCCAAGTAACATAACCTTACCACCAAATGGTACTTGGTTATTTTTGTCCAAATTCATGACTTCATTTCTTAAGATCATCAATTATATTTACGGCACGATTTGAAGCCATTGTACATTCATCAATAATCAACAGATCAGCATTTCTCAGAGTTTCTACAGGTTTTGAATTTGCTTTTATATTTGAGGGAGATGCCTTATTCATTGGTACAGGTAAAGCAAACAATGAATGCATTGTTTTACCTTTATTTAATAAATTTGCTGCAATGCCAGTTGTGGCTGCAGGAAGCACAACTTTTCCAATCCCTCGTATAGTGTATCAAGGTTTTATATAGGTATGTGTTTCCGCTGCCACTGGGTCCATCAATAAAAAAGCACTTTGCCCTTAAAGACGAATCCTCAATGGCTGCTTTTATTTCAATAAAAGCTTTTGTGGCTTTATTAAACCTTATTTTTTTTCTTTTCTTTACTTTCCTTATACTATCTTCCTGTAGTAACAATTTTACTTCCGTTTTCTATTTACTTAACCACGCGGTAGTTAGTCGACACATGTGGCCTGGACGGTAATAAAAACAAAAAGGGTGTGACACCGAGGGGTCGAGGGGTTACGTCAGAGGAGATAGGAGGACAGGAGAGAGAGGAAGGAAGATTTTTCGGAGAGAGAGAAAAACGGGACGAACAGAAACAAAGAAAGTTATTAAGGAACGGATCCGAGGTTTTTTTTCTTATTTATTACCGCCAGTCACCCCTTCGAACCAATTTTCAGTCTTATCATCTCTGTTTAATTCTCTTCCACCTTATCTTTCTCTAGGGCCCTGTACTTAGTTAAGCTAGATATAAGTTAGAATAAGTTCTTTGTCTTGTCGGCACGCGGGGACTAATTGATGACATTGTTACGCGCAGTCCCAAATGTATTTGTATTAGTAATTAGTAAGTGTGTGTAATCGTTTCTTTGTAAATTATTTATGTTCGTTGAAATTAATAAACCTCTTTTTTTAATTCTATCAAAGCCGAGCGACTCTCAGGGTCTTGTTATTTCATATACTCGGCTAACACTTTCATTTGCTCATCATTTAGATGAGCAATGAGCTCATCTGCATTTCTGTGTTCATCTTCTTGATTAAACTCATTATCATAATCCAGCAAATATTGTGCAGGTTTATAAGTGAGATTAAAATTTTCATATGTTTGACGATGAATGTTAAACACATTCTCTATCTCTGTCATCACATAACCAATGCAATTCTTACATTCTCCTTCTTTGTTGTGCTCATGCAAACAATAATCTTCAGTCAAGTGTAATTGGAATTCCTCAAATAAGCATATGTATGCAAATAGGTCTCAATTGTTGGGGCATGCTAAAACCTGCAACCTCTTCCAAAGTTGACCTCCACATTGTGTCATCTAGCAGAAGTCTTAAAGCTTTTGCAGCTTCTTTAAAGGTGGAATGAATAATTCCATCCACCGTTCTCAAATTTTCAAAACTTGTAGATCCTCTAATGCAGCATTTCTCAACCTGGGGGTCGCGGGTGAAACCATAATTTAAATAACTGTCATTGTACAACCTTGTCTTTTTACCAACCGATTCACTGGATGTAGATGGCTCACTTCGTTTTTTCACAAATTTATCCATTTCGCATTAGAAATTTTTAAAAAAATCAGTTTTACGGTTGATTGCACACTAAAATAAAAGCACTAGACGCACACTTCACATTCAAAACTTAATTGAAGTGGGGCAATCACCAGCGCCTCTTTTATACTAGTGACAGCACGACTTGTTCAAACACATCCATATGCATGTTCAAACATGCTCTCACAGCTAGTATTATAGAAGGAGATCAAATTACAAAGAGCACGTACACATCAAGTTGGAACTTGTAAATTGCTCATTCATGTATGTACACATCATACATGCATGTTCATACCTGTCACTATAAACACAGCGACATAAAATAATAGGAATAGTTGTGATTAGTTATTTGAAGACACAGTCCTTCCCAAAAAGAGGACAAAAAATTTTTAAAGTATCGTCACCAGGGGGCAGTTTTCTTAATATGCATTTTTCCAGCACCTATTTCATTATAGATAAAAGCCAAAACAACCCCAAGAAGGTATGATGGAGAATAGAAGACATCTGTATATCACCAGTTCCTGTTTTTTAAAAATGTTTGTATTTTTAATTGGATGTATTCTTGTGTTTTTAAAGGACTTTTTGGTGGCCAGTAGCCTAAAAAGAAAGGTCAGTCGCCAAGAATGTATTGTCTGGAACACTGAGTTAATAAAGGGTGGTTCCTCTTTTTGGGAAGGACTTTGTCTTCAAATAACTAATCATAATTATTGCCATCAGAAGAAATTTACAAAGGAATAGTTGTATTACAATTTTTACACTGTCAGTATTTTCTTAATGTATAAAATTAGTGCAATGTGATTATATAATATTTAAAAAAACCTACATTTATAATTACAGTCAAAATTCAATTAGTAATAGTAAGGCTTACTGTTGTTATTCCTTTGGGTGGGGGTTGCAAAATATTAATTTTATTTATATTTACTATTTGGGGAGTCGCGGAGCTAAGAAGGTTGAGAATTGCTGCTCTAATGTGAAGGAGCAACAGTCTTAAATAATATTGTTCTTGGTCTCTTACACTTACGAAATACATTCTTGCAATAAACATTCATTTTGCTCTTGGTTTCCATTAGCCCTGTGCAAAGACAAAATGATCAGGTCTATCTGTGTACAAATGCTGTCTGGCCCCTGGATCTTGTTCGTATAACTTAAACCAAGCCATCAGGCTTTACTGTTTATCCATTTTTCTGGCAAGAGCATCCGTTTCATCTGCCTCATTAAGATAGATTGTATGTTTACATGGAAGATGAACAGCTAATTTTATTATTGCATGTGATTGCTGATGCATTGGAAAGGAAAATATCCTCCATATTGCTTCAGGTGCACTTACATATCTTGAATCAACATAATGGTTTGTCTCATTGTGAGTTAAGACGTTATCATTTATTCATACACTGACACGATAATGTTCTTTGTAAACATAATTGAATAAATATTTTACACTCTTAATTGAAGCACAAACTTCCACATTAGTGTGACAGTTGTACTTCTTCAAAAGAAATAGATTGTATGGAACAACCCATCAATTATCAATCATGTTTCCATTGTTTTCAACTGCAGAATTTTGTTTCCTTTTGTATCTGGGATATCCATCAATGTTTCCAACAGTAAAGTTCATAAAGTCTTTTGGAAAATTCTTTGTACATTTTCCTTGATCCATGCAAGGGGCATTTGGATTGTTTTGTCCACATTTTCTGTGAATCATATTACTAACCACAATTTTGTGAAAAATTGGGTATTTTTCTTTATCTGGAATTTCTGCAGAAACTATTCTATCTATATCATCTTTGTTATGTAACATAGAGTCACGATCAAGGATAAGTAAAATGTGAGCATGGGAAAAACCGTGCTTCTGAAATTCAATGACATGGATTTTGACAATAACTTTGCCAAAAAGTCCAATATGTAAATCATCTAATAAACTATTAAGTTTAGTCAAAAAGACTCGGGCTACTAAATCCGGTCTATGTTCAGGCTTTCCTTTTTGTCATTCTTCAAGATTTTCTGTAATTTCTTTCCACTTTGGATTGCAAGTCATTGTAATGAATAGATCCGGTTTTCCGAATCTAGTTACAGTGGCCATTTCATCCTGGTATCTTTGTTGATAGTTTCTAGGACTACCTTCAAAAGAAGATGGAAGTATTACAGTTTTTCCAACTGGTAATTGATCATTTATGGCTCTGGTGTTCAAGTGATCCATGAGACCACTGTAAGACTCTGCCTTTAATTTAGGTTGATTCATACGAATCCAGTGAAGTCGATTTGCTTCCATTCTTGAATATGCGTCTACAACAAACTGTTGAGTCAGTTTCCCCCATTAAGCAAAGAGTTAAATGTATCTCTAACATCCAGTTTATTACTGTAGAACTGCATTTGAGTTACTTTTTATGGCATTTTGTTTGAACCAAATTAGCATTTTCAGCTACATCAACTTCTGTTTCAAGCATTTCTGCAGCAGAGCTATTTGCCACATGGGGAATGTTTGTTCTCCAGCTGCATTCTCCTCTAGGAAAAAACAATGGATAAACCATTGCATCCAAATTTGGGTCCAAAATGCTTAAGTGTTTTGTTTTTGGTCTATTGAGACTCGATAAATTGGGTCTGCAATGCACCCAAATATCTCTTTCGAAAGGCAGTTTGCCTTTTATGTCTTCAAACACCACTACCACTTCATTCGCGGTAGGTGCATTATAGTGCTAAAGGTCTTGACTTCAGTCTTGTTTCTTTGCTATACATAAAAATGGATCTAAATTGCCAACTATAATTGCTTCTGATTGAGCTTCTTTTTCAATTTTGTATAGCATTTTGTATATCTTTGCAAATACGTTAATATCTGCCAAAAGCTCTGGAATTTTCTTCATTAAATCCTTGTTGCAATCTTTATTGCCAGGATGAGTTGATCACTCTTTGTTGGCATCCTCTGTATCGACTATGTACAACTGTGCATACTTTCTTTTTTCACCTTTAGCAAGATGCAGAATACTGCTTGTTCGGTGATATATCTGACCACAGATTCAAAAGTAATAAGGTCCGAATCCTGGTAGCGACGCAACTGTGGCACCCATTGATGCAAAAGTAAAATGAGCTATTAATAGCTCTAATGTTTTTCATAAAATTTACAGTGTTGGTCATCATGATTAGACATTAATTTTTCCAACATTTCGGGAAAATCTTGTAAAGGCAAAATTACTTTGCCTTTTTGGCAGCACATCATGTATTTGCCTTCTTTATCAGGCTTCTCTGCATGAAGGGGCTTAACAAGACACAAAGTGCATTCGTTGTCAAGAGGACCACAGTTGTGTTTTTCGAGAACATCTTCATTTTCCATTAATTTGTCAGTTTCCATACATTACGTCCTGCATTAGTCATTTTGTCATTTTTTTTAAAACTGTATTCTATTTCTTTTGTCTAGCCAAATGCTGATCTTCAGTTTCAGTGTCGATAAGACACTTTTGGGATTCACTTTTACTTTGCAGCCGTAATAGCCGCTCCTCTTCAGTTTCAGCAGAAAATGGATACCATTTTGCATCTCTGTCTTTTTCTAAGTGTAGTGCACGCTGTTCAGCAGTTTCAGTTAACTGTTTTTCTTGTGCTTTTGCAGCTTGAAAGGCTTTTCAGTCCACTTCAGTAGTATATTTTTTGGGAGATGCCATTTTAATAGATGGAGCTCTCCTTTCAATTAAGCACTTCAACTTTTCCAGTTCAAAACATAATTAAAATAACATAGCATAACTATCATTGTCATTGTGAGAAACCGGGGGCTTTAGGGGATCCCTATAAACTACTTAATTGGCAACAGTTTGGTAAAAACTGCTCACGTTGTTTGTAGATGGCTTTAAAATAGGAGGGACTTTAAATCGAGTGGGGCATGCAGTGAATAAGCTGGTAGGTGTCCATTTCCCGAATAGACAGGAGACAAAAGTTATATAATAAACTAATTCTATTTGTTATTTGTTGAAAATCTATGATACATATAATTCTACAAAATACACTAATTTCTACAAGATATGTGATTAGATATGGTTACATATAAACTCCTATGGAGTGGAGCAACAAAAATTTCTATTCAGCTCGTGATGTGTGTTCTTGACCCATTGACCTAACTTTGATGCTAATCTCGCAGAGAGAGAGTTTACAGATATCTAACAAAAATACCTCTGAGAGAACTTGCCAATGTATGTGGCATTATCAAATGGTGGGTCTTGACTTCGTGCATGGTTGTAGGTTGTGTCTTGGCCAGTTCATATTGAGAATAAGTGTTCTCTTCGGGACACACTTTCTTACGACAAATGCTGTCTATATGGCAACCGCCTTCATTATGACTTTGCATGGGACGAACACCCGGAACTTCGGTGTCGCCACCTTTTATGCAGTTTTCTTGGGAAAATGATCATGTGATCAACTGTTGGAGTCAAAATTAAGTTACATATTTCATAAATTTGCACGAAATCAAGAAAAAGGCTCAGGCCCACGGGCTCACATCGTGTACTAAAATCAACATCCCTACATCCAATTCTTATGAAATAACTTTCAAAATACCAATAAGATACTATATATTTCCGTTATGATTGCAAAGAAATACCATCTCCAGTTCAAAACATAATAATGAAAAAAAAAAGCATAACTATCATTGTCATGCACTTTGACCTACATCACTATATCCAATTCTTTTTAAATGACACAGCAAGCAGCATGTGTGCCAAATACCATCAAAAAGAGTCTTGCACAGACTCTGGCAATTCCTAGGTTTGCCACTATGCTTTACTGGTGCTCAATATGTTGACAGAGACTGGCCATTTTTTCAGATAGATAAAAATAAATAATAATGAATTCCTATTACAAATAAAAATAATAATATACTGTACTGAATTATACTTAACAATATAAAATATATATGTATTGTTATAAATAATTTATATTGTTAATTTAAATAATAGCTAGGGGTGCCCCTAGTGGCCATTTTTGGAATACTGTGACAGACTGCCCAGTTTTTCAGTTTTATGTAGTAGATTAGATTGTTTCATATTAAAAAGCTTCTTGCCTATTTTATTTAATTACAAAAACTACTTAGTGGTAGTTACTTATGACTAATGAACAGGCTTATTACACACACAGTCTATTTCATTAACTTTTCCCAAAATGCATTTCGGCCTTACTGGCCCTTACCAATTGGGTGACATACAAAACAGTGTGGCCGTCGGCCATGATATTGTATATTTTATATTGAATTAGTCTTAGATTTTCTTTGTTCCTTTGTCTAACTCTTTTAGAACTTCCTTTGTCTAACTCTTTCTAGAACTTTCTTTTGTCTAACTCTTCCTAGAACTCTCTTTGTCTAACTCTTTGCCCTTGGGGGAGGATTATCTTTCCCTCAATAGTAAGAACAAAAGAGGGAGTGAGGCCCTGAAGCAAAAGAGACAGAAAGAGTGCCAGTCTGGGTTGGAATCCCGAAGAGGTAGGAGCTGAAAAGGAGTGCTCCAGAAAGGGAGAAGGGTGATCTAAGAGGATAAAGTGCAGAGAGAGATCATCGAGGAAAGACGACTCAGTCTGAAAGAAAAAGATTATAGACGAAAGATCTATAAGGAAAAGGGCTACAAACGTAACAAAAGAGAGAGATCCGAAGTTGTTCCCCACCAAAAGACACATCGCAAAGAAACCCGGGTATTTCTACTACTTTTCTTATCTTTCCTTATTTCTTCTATTCTTCCAATTTCTTTTAGTTTTAAGTTAGTATAAGTTAGTGTAAGTGAATACGGTCCTCGTCAGATTGTCGCGTGTGTGCAAGATAACTGTTTTTGAGGACAAACATTTAATGCCTATATATATTAAATTCTGGAAGTTGTAAAGTTGGGATCCTATGTAAAGAACCTGTTCAGAGAGAATAAAACTACTTTGTATTAAGTTTTATTTTGTACCATTTCGCTCGCGGGATCATGTACCTCTTGTTACGAACACCACAACAGAGTCTATGGTGACAATTGCCAACATTACAATGTATGTTAATAGTACAATTATTACAAGTTATTACATACACATTATTAATAGGACAGTAACACTATAATACTAAACAAGTCAGTAAAAACCTTGTAAATAGTTCCTATATTATTTACAGTAGTGGTAATTTCCTATTTTGTGTATGCAATAATTTGTAATAATTGTACTATTAACATATGTTTATGGTGACAATTACCAACATTACAATTGTTTTGTATGTCACCCAATTGGTAAGGACCAGTAAGGCCAAAATGCATTTTGGGAAAAATTACCTAAATAGGCTGGGTGTGTAATAAGCTTGTTTATTAGTCATAAGTAACTAAGTAATTGTTCTAGTTTCCAAAAAATAGTTTATACAGAATCTTGAAGTTCCTAATTTATTTTCATTATAATTTTACCTGTTTTTTGTCATATTAATTAATACTGGAATGACATCCATTAAACAATTATTTAATTAATTTTATCATAATATGCTCATCTGTTGTATGCTTGTAATTAATGTATAGGCTTTTTTGCCAAATTTTAACATCAAGTAAGGCCTATTAAAAAATGTATTTGATATTTGCAGTGATGAATAATTATTAAACCTACATAAAATAAGTTGTTAGATATTACTAACATTAATAATTCTTAAAAGCAACTGCTACACAATATTTTTTTTAAGGTGATTGTCGTCATCATCCATTATTGTCCATTGTGGGATATAGGAAAAAAGTCATTGGATCCTGAGTTTTCTGCATCCAGTTCACCTCCATCTTTCTTGGTTTTCTTGGTTGTCCAGGCATTCTTCCTGATCTTGGGGTTCTTTCTATTACTCTCTTTATCCATCAATCATCTGTAACTCTTCCCAGAAGCCCAACCCAACCATGTTTTCTTTTCCTAACCCACTATATGTAAACTGTTCATTACACTAATAATTGGCCCAATAATAACTTGTCATAAAACCAGACCACTACCATAAGAGATAAGCAAAATATACAGGCTGAGTATAATTAAACTGACGTTGTTTAAACTTGGAACATTGTGGAAGGCAATCTGATCGATGCATTGCAGTGGGACTTTGTGAATATCTGAATCTTCTTCCCCATAATCACATTAAATTTGTTTTTTGACTGCTGGGTGGCAGCACTATACATAAAAAGCCTACAGGTAGAAAACATGTTAACAAGCAAATCAATTAACCATTCTATTGGTGCGTAGTGATTAGGAAATAGGCATCGTACCATAGGGGTTGCGGTTTTGAATGCCAAAAAATGCAAATTCAGTACAAATTTTCAGCCATTTACGTTTTGTCTGGCATTCAACATGCTATAAAATGTGACTCCTATATAAAGACCACTAAAAATGGGAATCTCTAAGAAAGATCATGCTTTAGTGAAATGCTATTACCAGAAAGGCTGTAGTGCTCCAGCAGCTTTGCATGAATATTGTTGCATATGGAATATTACAAAGGACCTCTTTCCATAAATGGATTGAAAAATGTGATGCAAAAATTTAAGGAAACTGGTAAGTTATCTGTGGATCCAGGTAGTGGTAGAATACCTGTTGTGGAGGCCCAGGTGCAATCTGAGCTATCCAGTGTCTGGCACATATCCCAAAATTTGCAACTTCCATAGGCAACTATTAGAAAAAATCCTAAAATTTATCCTGAAATCAGTGGCGTAGCGTAGTGGGGGTGGCCCGCCCTGGGTGGCATTTTTTCACAATAAATAATAATAATATCTTGTAAAAATTTGAACCATTTCATTTCAATAATAATAACCCATTTCATTTCATATTTTTGTCATGCCTATGATTCGGACCAATTGAAATGAGCACGGAATTTTTCATTACTTATTCTGTGACGAAACTGGGGAATCCCCTTTCTTTAAATGAATGTATAATAATGACATCTTGCTCATTGTAGCGACTGACAACACCGTCTGTACTGACTTGTAGGGATTCCCTGTATATTATTTAAGGGGCCGGCGAAATTTTCCTCCGCCCCAGGCGGCTGACACCCATGCTAAGCCACTGCCTGAAATGGTAGCAGATTCAGAGACTGCAACAGCTACAACCATGTAACCCAGAAAAAAACCTATGACTTCACTTAGTCTAGCTGAATCCTCACTACAATGTGTGGCCTTCAGATGTCTTATGGACTGATGAGGCTCACTTTGGAGCTATGAATATGCAGACTGCCAATTATGTGTACCTGCAAATCCACATGCTATGCACCAAATTCCCTTGCATTACATTACTGTTTGGTTTGGGTTCACTGCAAACATCATAATTGAAGAAATAATGCCACAAGGCTTCATGCTTTGAACACTGAATGGAGAATGTAATACAAATATTCTTCACATTATCTCAGCTTTGCAAAAGAGAGACTGTTTAGACACCCTAACTTTCATGCAGGATGGAATACCACCTCATATTGCATAGACCAGTGATGCAATTTGTTATGTATCACATTTGGGGACAATGAAGTGATTTATGAAAATGTCAATTTATAAAATAAACTTATTGCTCTTCAACATGTATTTTATGTATTGTATTTATATCAGCACTTTCTGGTGACAAAATTTAACTATTTGTTTTTATTTGCACATCATCTCATTAAGACATATTCTTTCTTTGGCTTGGAGAACACTATGAGCTCACATAGTTCTCCATAATAATAGTTATTTTTATATATTATTACGTCTTAAATAACTTATTCCCTTTTTTGCAGCTGCCATAGTGGGCAAGTGCAGGTTTCCAACTACCGGAAGTTTCGATTTATACAGTATTATATTCTATTTTTTTCATTTTTCACTCCGTATGTAACCCGAAGGAGTGCATTTGAAAACGGAAGAAAGCCTTTGTTTTATTAAATTTTTGGTTCTAGGTGCGATAGTGTTTATTTGACAAAGTAGTTTTTCCTCGTCTTCATCACCTCACATTTACAAAAATAATTTCTTTATGCAGTATATAAATTTAAAAAATCTTGTAATTCATTATTATAAAATAAATATGAAATGTAAGTTACCCGATTAAATATTTAAAATTTTATTTCTTATGTAAGAAAGTGGTGTAATTTTTCCCCGAACTACCACCGTGAGGGCCATGTAAAAATATTAAGCACAAAGAGGGCCAAAGGTCATAAAACACTACTTCAGAGTGGATCATCATTTGGTAGCTGTTTTCGACAAGCCGCAGTACGCATATGCCCGATACCCGATAGTCTGGCTATAGATCGGAACAGTGGAGATTCAAACCGTTTGCCTCGATCGGTATAGCCAAGTTCTGGGGGTAACGAAACACGGTCCTCGGTCGTAAAATGCTCGAGCATCCGTATCTGCCACGTCCCGGACCCACGTCGCCTCTATCCGACACGCAAACCTGCATCACGGCGAAATGGTAGCGGACCAATTCTATCTTCGCCGATTTCCGATATGTCCTGGTGCAGCTTGCAAGTGCGCAAAATGTGATATTATGTAGGATTTAGCGTACTGTATGTACATCGGCGGTTCTCGGCCCGTCAATACGGAATGCAGGTTTTTAACCCACACTTGCACATCATTCTTAAACAAAAACACAATTTTTTCATTTTATGTCGGGGCATAAACCGACTTTCTGCTTGGATGTGCTATGCAGTATCGAAAGGCAAGTTTGCGAAACTCCTCGGAAGAGAAGGACAGACTCTGTCGTTCCACAAGTCGCAACAGAAGGTTGCATCGATTGGTGTTAGACGCGGTCGTCTGTTGTCGTAACTGCAAGTTTGTCTTTGTTGGCGCATCTAGTCCTTTGTGATTTATTCTCTGTCCCTGAAAAAAAAAAATTGTTAGCTAGTATTAAATTAGTTTACTTTTTTGGTCCGTTGTCCTCGTCGGGAACGGATTGAGGAAAATATAGATCATCACGAAATCTAGACACCTCCCCGATTTCATCCCCGTATTAACTCCTAAAGCCTTTGTCCAATGCAGCCCACCAGTGGCTGAGAGGTTCCGTTCCCAAACACTGGGAGTTCGGTCGTGGGTTGGCGCCTGGCCGGCCACGTGCAGTTTTCCGGGTTTTCTCCACGTCTATAACTCCCGTATAGGGGCCACTTACCCTTAAAAAGACTTCCTGGAAGGCATCCCCCTAGATAGATCGCCTAAGCGTTGCATTGCCATAACTTAATTAACAAACAAACTTTGTCCCATGCGGACCAAATTTTTCATACTTACATCTGTGGGCTCTGAGGAAAATATAGAATATCACGGAATCATCACACTTTCCTATCTCCCTGTGTTTCCTCTTATACCTAACTTCTTACTTTCCTAATTTCTTCTTTCCGTTTCCTACAGGGTTAAGTCTGTGTTATAACGGATAGTCCTTCTTATCTTTAACATCGAATCAGATTTGATCTCGACACTTGGGATAAACATAACAATCGTAAGCTAAAATAACCAAATCTGTAATATGATTTTTCATTTTTAAAGTATAGCCATTTTACTGTTTGGGCGGGGAATGCTGGAAATATTTGCTGGTTAATAAAAATAATTAAGAACTTTAATAAACAAATTTCCATCCGTGCTCATCGGTCGGCTTTTTGTCAGTTTTAAGTTAGTTTTTGGACTGTAATTTGAAAATATTGTAGACTTATAAATACACACTGTCATCCTGTCGTTCCTTAGTCTCGAGAACGGAATTAGACAAAAATAGGCCAGATACGGAAACCTCGGGGGCAGGAGGCCCCGATTAACTATATACGAACTTTCGATGAAAACTGGAAGTCACGTTATTGTAATTCAAATACTTTCCCCGAAAGGATTTTGATAGACGACCGGCACTACTCTATTGATAACGGAAAAGTACAATGTACTGTACACTACAGTACTAATCTGAGGTGGAGAGCTTATATTTTAAATTAAAAAGTTATTAAAAATATGGTTAAATATTGCAGTCCGGCATGGTGACGACGTCACAATAAATAATTGCTCCTTTGTTTTGAGTTGTCATTTCTCGTTTGGTTTTTATTCTGTTCTGTTAGCTCTCTCCAGCTTGGGCCGTTTTAGGATTAGGCCTCTGTTAACATACAACTCCGTCTAGCTTTTGCCTGGTCTCATTCGACAACTCGGGTTTTCGTTCGGGCCTTTCGGGGAATAAACGAAAACCCGAGTTTTCGGCCCGGCCGCCTAAAAACTACACGTCGAGGGAGCCATAACCAAATGTACGCCCCACAGAATGATCCATTCTTTCGGTCCCCGATGTCTACCCGTCTTCCCCCTGTTCCCCTTTCTTCCGCCTGCCAAACACCCGCAAACCAAGGTCCTAGAATATAAGGTTACCTCATACCGCCGTTTTAGCCACTTCCTGCCAGATTGCAGATATATGTCATTCGTAGTCGAGAGACTGCTTCACAACAGTTAGCGAGGGAAGAAAATTTCGAATTTCAATATTTTTGTGAATGAATGTCTCTTTAATCCGAATAAATAAATCCGGTAGACTTCCTCACAGCTATCAGGTTAGGTACTCCTTCATTGGAAATTATAAATGCATTTTGGGCCTATGTAGCGTTTAAGCCCCTCCTCAGTGTAATGCTTTGAAGGCAGAGGAGCGCTTTTCAGATTTTTAAGATACAAACATGGGTGTAATTACAAATGCATTTTGGGCCTATGTAGCGTTTAAGCCCCTCCTCAGTGTAATGCTTTGAAGGCAGAGGAGCGCCTTTCAGATTTTTAAGATACAAACATGGGTGTACATTAGGCACTATTGCACCCGAATTACACCCATGTTTGTATCTTAAAAATCTGAAAAGCGCTCCTCTGCCTTCAAAGCATTACACTGAGGAGGGGCTTAAACGCTACATAGGCCCAAAATGCATTTGTAATTTCCAATAAAGGAGTACCTAACCTGATAGCTGTGAGGAAGTCTACCAGATTTATTTATTCGGATTAAAGAGACATTCATTCACATTACGTATATACAGCTACCACATCTGACATTGAGTTCAATATTTTTGTTGCTTTGTTAAGAGTTTTTAGACTCATCTTCGAAGCTAAATATATCTATCGTTATTACTATTAATAAACGTAATTGTGATGATAATTATATCGATAAAAATTGTACGGAAGTAAGAAACCTGTTCCTAGAGCCGTTTGATATTTTGTTGTAGTCTTTACATTTCGTTCTGTAGATATTACAGAATATGATTACGAATGAAATATATTTATTACTAAAATACTTTAAAATACTAAGAATAGTTTTCTACGTGTATAAAAATAGTATCTGCACGATGAAATAACGACTACAAATAATAAAAGCTGGCCGATAACACCTTTAAAATACCTTGATATATATTAATTAATAATAAACAATATTTCTTTTTTATAACTTTCTTAAAATATGCATATTTACGTAAAATGCATAGAAACGCAAAACATAAAAATGTTTTATACATAGTATAAATTTATTATAGTGTTATTTGTTTGTATAATAATTTTTATGTAAGAAATGTTAATAATATTCAGAAGTAGAAAAAAAGTAGTATGTCTTGATTACATTTATTTGGGAAAGTAAAAAAAATATTATTATTATTTTTAGATGCCAGGAGCATCATGTGCTGTTGCAACTTGTAATAACAGCTATCATAACACAAAGTTATTAAACAGGAAAGTTGGTTATTTTAGATTTCTAAAGATCCAATAATAAGAAAATTGATTCATAACTGTAAAAGAAAAGACAAATTCAATCATGATCGCTCTGATCATTTCACAGAAAATGATTTTGAGAGAAATTTAAAAGCCGAGTTTTTAGGTTTATGGGCAAAACCTAAACTAAACAAAACTTCACCACCGACAGTAAATTTAGGAAATATAGAAAATGAAAGTATTAATCAGTCGAATCAAAGAAAGAATCGTTTATTAAAAAGAAATAGAAAAAAAACTGACGGAAAATGTTTAGATGTAAATAAACAGGATAAACCAGAAGAATCTCTTAAATATAATGATTGTAAAACTCTAGAAGATAGAATTTTCATGTTTTAATTTAAAATTAATATTCTAAAAACTAATAACAATAGAAATTTTAAAAAGTTTGTACCCGATTTCTTTTAATTCTGTTTTTATGTAACACTTAATTTGTATATATATTGATATTAAAAATATGTTTATAACATAAAAAATTGTTCTTTTGACAAAGTTATTTTTGTATATGTTTGAGTAATATCGTTTTCGGTACACGAGTATTAAAAATTAAAAAATAGACCAATATAATTTTTGGTTTTAAAAAGAAGTCGTTGGACGATATAAATTAAATTAATTTACTTATATTTATATTAAGATTTATATATATTAATATAATAAATAATTTTGGTAAATTAACCTACGTAGAATTTACCAAAATTAATCTTTCAAGAAACTATTGTTATAATATCATAAAATAGATAAAATCGATTTCATTTACAAAGTAGAAAAACGCATTTTAATTTCAACTTTACACCTAGAAATTACGGATTTGCTCAATATTCCAGATTTTTCTTATTTATAATCCATTTTTATTTACATTTCATTAAATATAAATCGTAATGAAATATTAGCGTGTAATTAAAGCTACAAACCTCTGATCGGTAATGTTTTTACTATGAGTACGTAGTAAGATGTTTTGTTTTCGACTACGAGTGACGTCAAATAAGTAACCAATGAGAAGCGTTTCTTTTCATTGGTTGCTTATATTCTAGGACCTTGCCCGCGAACATCAGATGACCTTTGGGGTTCGGATACAGAGTTGCCAGACTGGGCAAAGATTCGCCGCTTGGGCTATTTTTCAACAAACCATGCTACTAATTTTTATTTGGGGCTACTTCTGTAATTTCATGGGCTACTTCATGCTACTTTTATGTAAATGAAATATAAACTTTTTTTAATAGCTGTAAAAGTAACTGAATTATATGAGGATAGCTAATGTAGTGGGATTCTACTGCTATTATTTTACCTTCGTCACTGCGCGTGATAAAATAAATGATACGAGGTTATAACATAACTGACAAGTGAGTTTATTGAGTTTAACGTTTTCCTTGCATATAATCTGCACGTGTTTCGACGTCGCGGCTAACAAAAAACAACTCGTTGCTAACTGTCTCATTTGTAGTTGGACTTTGGAATCGTTCTAGCTAGTGACGGTGCATACTACACATCGTTGCCTGTTTTATAAAGGTCAAGATGGGAAAGGTAGCATTCGCCACACTAAAAGTAACTAGAAACTAGCCATAAGAAATCATTTTTAGCTGCTTAAGATTAAGAGTCCATTTACACACAACAGTGACGTGCCAGCACAGACCGTTTGGTGACAGTGACGTTGGCACAGTGATGAATATTTACACACAACAGTGACGTGACCGTGCTGTCGGTTAGTCGTCATGGACTTTTCTGAGGATTATGATAGCTATATGTTTGGATGAAGAAGAAAAAGAAATGCAATCAAGAAAGTGCCGCAAGTCGGTACATCAAGCATGGACAAAAAATATCAACAGAATGGGAGTTTCATACTCTTTATAAAAAATTGAGATGACGAATCTATATTTTTTGAATATTTTCGAATGTCCCAACATGCATTTCGTACTTTATTAAACAAAACAGAGAAAATATTCATTTTGTACCCAATGACCATGTATTCCGAATGAGATAAATCAAATAGAACAGGGTGTTGATGCACGATTTCAATTAAATGTTCGTAATCCATTGGAAAACAAAATTTACCGTCACCGAAAATATCGTTCCCGTCAAATGTACTTTGACGGTACGGTCACGCCACTACCACTGCACAACACTGACGGACATGATGGTTTAAAGGTCCATTTACACACAACAGTGACGTGCCGGCACAGTGCAGTGAATTTTTGCCTGTGGGAAATCGTTGACCTAGTTTTAAACCACCTTGTGTTTTTTTTTGAAAAAGAGGAAGACAAAAGCGAACCAAGCAGACATCTACTATTAAAGAACTTTTGAAGAAGTGGGAGGATGTGAGGACAACGATCTTAGAATGGCATCCTAACCAAGTTAAGGTTAATAGGCTTGGAGATCTCTACGACGACAATGCTATTAATTACTTCCGAAAAATCCTGAAGAAGAGAGAAAAGCAATCGACATTGGACAATTCTTTAAATGTCGTCTTCTAATTATCGTTACGTTTCCGCTAAAACATGGCTTGGTCGAAAAAAGACGGCGGTTATACTGCGTTTAATAAGAGAACAATAGGCGTACGATGGTCATCGGTTAAACCTTATGGGAAGTTGGTGGGTTCGACTCCGGGGAAGGGCACTTTGCCGAAAGTTCTCTAGTTAAGGGTTTGAAAAAGTCGCCTTTACCGTGGATTCTCCCGGAGAAAAACCGCCAATTGTTTTCCATTTGTAAGGAACGTGTCGAGTCTGTCGGCGGGCCGGATTTTACCCGGAGGCCGTAGCGCGGACTTGGCGTTTACACCTAGCATACGGACCGGAGTTTCCCCAAGTGTAATAAGCGTACCCCGATACGTGGCAATTTTTCGGTTACTCGGTTACGTATGGTCGACGCGTAGAATCGATATTAAGAAAAAAATGACGACTAAATATGTGTAGTAAGGTATGTCATTATATATATATATACAGTATTTATATTACACAGTGATACCTCGGTTTTTGTCGATAATCCGTCCGAAAACAATCGGTGAAAACCGAGGCAATTATTTCCATATGAATCAATGTAAATCCAATTAATTCGTTCTAGACACTCCAAAATACATACCAAAAACACATTTTATAGAGAATTAATATAGCGTTCAATACTAAAAGCAATAAGAAATTAACATAAAACACTAATTAGCATAAAGATAAAAGCATTAAGATTAAAGATAAGATAATTAGCATTAAGATGAAAGCATTAAGATTAAAGATAAGATAATTAGCATTAAGATGAAAGCAATGGAATTGTTCTGCTAGACACGCGGAGTAATGTCTTGTCTTGTAGAAGTTAGTTGGACGAGCTTCTAGCCTATATCGCCTCGTGGTAAAGTGACGTAATTGTCTTGTAATAGTAGTAGTATGCATTTATGATGGTCGTATCGAGGGGAAAAATGCCTTCCGGGAAATACGTTTAAGGGTAACTGGCCCCTATTCAGGCGTTACAGACGGAGAAAACCCGGAAAACTTCATGTGGCCAGTCCGCCCTGGCGAAGCGCGAACTCCCGGTGTTCAGGGAACGGAACCGTTGGCCAATGATGGGCCGTCGTGGGGTAACGTTCACACAACGAGAAATAAGGCACACTGTGCCGGAAAACGCGTGGGTCGCCCTTTGTTTTCACAAAATTAGCAGTGAGGTTACTTGAGCACGCCGACGAAAACCGAGGTATTACTGTGTATATGACGTATCTTACTATACATTTTTAGATAAACGAGCAAATATTTATTGTCACCACATAGTCACAATGCCGAGCTGCAATGTTTGATTTATTTAATTTAAAATATATGCTCTCCGCCTCAAATTAGTAGAGTCTTACCCCCGTACATCATACTTTTCCTTTAGCAATGGAGTTGCACCGGTCATCATCTAACTTCTTTCGGGGGAAAGTGCTTGAATTGAAATAACGTAAGTTAATTGGGACTTCTTGCCCCTAAAGTTTCCATATCTGGTCTCGTTTTTCATCTATCTAATTCCGTTCTCGAGATTAAGGAGAGACAGGTGGATGACAGTTGAAATTTTTTTCAAATTGCAGCCCAATAAGGATGTTTGTTCGCTATACACTCCTTAGACTCGAAAGTTTTGTGTCAATTTATGAAAGTTTGCCGCATAGGGCAAATGTCCGGTTTGCCCGTACGGTAGTATTTTGGAAGTAGAACGGCGATTCTTAAAATAGTAGTATTTACGGTCTGCTTTCTTGGGCCTCAGCACATTTTCCCATCTTTCGGAAGCATCGAGTAATCTTTACCTCCGTAACTGGAAAAATTTCTTCGCTATCGACGCACGTGTGATTAACGTTTAGTCTTAGTGTCAATCGTAAATTCTTAGAAGAATTAACAAAAGAAATTCGAGTTCTGTCCACCGATCCCACTCCGCCCAATATAAGTTTGTGTAGTTTGCGCGCCGCCCTCCGGGCACTATTTAACTTGCTTAGGAATGTTTCCATCCGGAGCTGTGATTTTATTACATACTCTGCGAATAATGCCGTCCCGCCGAAGTTTTGCACCGTTTGTCGACTATAAAATGCAAAAGTGGTCGCCGTCTCGAAGAATACGTAGAATGTGCGAGCGACTCAAAGACGTGGTGTCTTTGAGTCGCTGCAACCCGTGCAACGGCAACGTAATCGTAAGCAAACGCTCGAAAGATACTGCCATCTCTTACCAAAGCCGACTTCCTTCGAATCGTTGGCCAGAGACGTGGAATTGTTTCTAACTCCGACCAGACTAACGGTAACATTCTTACATCGAGAAACGAGCCGGTCGATTCGTAAGTTGACGACATAATTCCTGCTACGGATTCCTTAAAAAAACGTACCAATTGCTGAAAACGCCGATCTCAGTTCTGCCCGTCACGTGGATACCGGATCTTCCACACGGGATGCTGTTTGAAAAGGAAAGAGACGAACAATTTCGCTGTTTTGGCAAGAACGTGCAGACTATCGTAAGATTTTTTAGCAAAGTTTTAGACAAATTATCTCCGAAATTCGATGTGGCCGAATCCGACAATTGGCCAATAAGCATCCGTCTATCGTTTTGGAAAAGACGGTGTCCGGTAATCGCTTTACCGGAATCCCGGCAGGCAAAATCGACAGAAAGTTCGAAGATTTATTTTCACATCCAGACATTCTGTCGAGAAAACAATTTAAATGGAAGACCGAAAGACTCGGTCGCTTCCGGTTGAAAATACTCACCAAGTGCCAGTCAGCATTGCCAAAGTCATAAAACTTTTTAAAAACAATGCTTCTTATATCATACACCCACGTGGAAAGTCTGCTGCGAACGAGGAATGTTCGAGTAATAATGAAAACACGTAACTCTCGTAGCTCTCGCGAGGGGACGGCACGGCGTGGGGGTCACCGATTTCGATATAGCGCATCCTCGACGAATCAACGGCTGCCGAACAGTCGGGCGCACTACGCAAAACTAAACAAGAAAATTGCATAATGGCTTAAAATCTCGACATTTCTATTATTCGTAGAGCGGCCGCTGGCTCTGGGGGAGCGCACCGGTCTTCCCAAATAAATTATAAACAAACATATACGAATACCATACATATAGTACACGAATATTCCAAAATTACTTTATAATTTTCAATTTCGGTATTTTAGTTTTAAAAGGGGGAAATAAACCACCCATTCGAAGCGCCGACTCGCTAATTACGAAACTGGCGTGCAATTTTCAACCTGGCATTTTCTTTAATTTTGGTTAGCGCGCCTCGCCACTTGGCACGCGCCGGTCGTTGGGATGCGCCGTATCGAAATCGGTGACCCCAACATCGTGCTGTTCCCTCGTTAGACTAGTAACGGATGCGGAATAGATAAATTTCACGTCACCAAAACGAAGAGTCTCTCGACCCGAAATCCGAAATGCACGTAGACTTTTTCGAGAAGCGCGTGGAACGAGGAGGGAGGTGGGTAAAAAAAATCAAAGGAAGTGGAAAGAAAGAAAATGAATGTATCGAGCTAAAGAAGAAAAAAAGAGCAAAAAGTTTCCACAATTTGGCCAACCGAGAAACGAACCAAATTGAAGAGGAGTCAAACGGTGCGACTCATTCCGTTTCTCGACAATGCTTGGTTGTAAACTAAGTCACGTCCTCAATAAAAACTTTCTGATTGACAATCAATGCTTTCTTTATTCATCGAAATTACATTCTGTACGATTGTTACGCTGTAAGACGCGGTCTCACATTACGGTTTCTAAAGAATAGGCTACGTCGAAAATATCTGCCAAAGGGGTGTTTCCGGACGACTTTCTACGGGAAACCCCCGTTTAGGTGTTAGATATCAGAAGAAAACGGAGGGATCACCGCCTTACCTTTGTAAAATATACGCGGAAAAAATATTTTAATGCGACAAACGTATATGATATTTAAGAAATCTCTCGGTCCCGGCGGCCGCATTATGGGCACCAGTGCAAGTTTGCGCTTGCGCCCGCAATGTAGGCCCAGCCCGTAATTGGGGTTTCGCCCTCAACATCGGCCCCAGCTTCGTTAAACGTGGCGGTAACGAACTCCATCGTCTTTCTCGAGTATTTGGAACGGGCGCACGTTTAGTCACCGAACGAACGTGACTAAACATTTAAGTTACATATCATTTAAATAACAACTAAGCATTTAATTTAATTAAATGTTTCGGATCCACCGTAACGAATGCAGTACGCGGAGAGGTGGGGGGTTTCCGATAACGGAAGAATCGACATTCTCGCAATTAAGACAAACAATCGGGACCCACGGACGCATCGATCTCCGTCCAATTATTATAAGGAATAGCGAGGTTGAAGCCGAAGTTTTAAACGCGAAAACGTGTACGTCGGAGGTTCAGCGCCGCTTTCCTGTAAGCCTAAAAGTTTGACAATGGCGTTTGGAATGTCGAGCATGATTTCACTGACTATCCAAACACCTAGGCTTACAGGAAAGCGGCGCTGAACGTCCGACGTACACGTTTTCGCGTTTAAAACTTCGGCCTCGACCTCGCTAATAACTCGGGATACCGAGAGTCGATAAAACGCCGTGGTTACGTCGCCCCTTTCCCCACCGAAACACTTCCGGTTTGAGCGCCATCCGGGATCGGGATAAAGCGCTCAAAAGGGGTAGACTGGCGGAAGTGACGCGGATTATAAAAATCAATAAGTATAAAACTGAAGGAGCGAGAAGGTGATTAACGGTGACGTCGAATGCGAACGTAAAGCAGAAATTGACGAGGAATAATTACCTGCTAACGACGACGACGGCACGATTGATGGGCCAATAATCCGTCAATCCGTCATCCCCGTGACGTTTCCATATCCGATTTTTCCGAATAAACCGATATTCGACATTTTTTTTTTTTTTTATCTGAAAGAACGTAAAGTTACATTTAATGCGTAGACATTTTTTAAAGTACGTGACGCTCGACTACAATTTTAAGGCTTCTACGTATTTTCGTCGCGTATTTTTGCTAACTTCGTGTTAACTTAAAGGTATTCTTTCGATTTTTTACGGATTCTTTTCCGAAGACAATAAGATTGATAAAAAAAAACAGCGCGTTACGGACGATACGTTAATTACAATTAACTTAATTTTATTTATAATTAGAAGGCGTATGTTTTTATAATTTTTTTATTAATGTAAAACGTTTTTTTCCGTTTGCCGCGTATAAAAAACAAACACGAACGCGCAGAAGCGATGGCCCGCACGCGCGTCCGTGCCGATGACGATGGTTCGTTTCCGGTCGCTTTGTGCCCATAATCCTTGACATTCTGTTCCACAACGCCTCTCGGGGGAGGTTAATAACCCGAGACAGAGATGGCGCGACCCCGGTCGAAGAACCGGTGTGTTGTCGGAGGATAACAGAATCGGCGCGGCACGAATTACGTATTGCGTAAAATCGAAACGCGGCGTACCGACGTACGTAATACGTTTTATAACAATACGTTGGGCGCGTGATGTTACGTCGAGAGTCACTCACACGCCACGTCTTTCGAAATGCTTAAACAAACCTAGAAGTTACGTTACCTCACATAGATAAGACAACTGTGTGTGTGTGTGTTTGTCTAACACAACATACACGTAATTATCTCATGGAAACGAGACAATATAACTTCTAGAATTTTTACAAAATTACTTTTCTGCCGATTTAACAGAAGAATCGACATTCCAACGCGGATTACTTAGACATTTCCGTTGTAATCGTCTTAAAGAACATTGGGAGTGCGGAACGACCGAATCTTTTTTCATTTTTTTTTATTACTCGTCGCATATATGAATAATTCTGCACTCGTATCCGAAACCACGCGTAAAGAATTACACGAGTCGATCGGTTTTCGCTTTATAAGCTTAGAGAATTAAGAAGGAAGCGCGCTTAATCGTAAAAGAAACGATTCCTTCCTCCTTAGAAAAACCTACTCCATGTTTTTTGTTTTAATTAAGAATGCAAATGGAATTAAGTAAAATAGGGAAAACTTGCGGAAAAACTCGACACTTTCGTTTAAAAATCTCTTACAAAAAGGAAGATTCGACAAAGTAATTCGTTTTTGTACACGTTTCGATTATTTCGCCCCAACGGTTTTAAATGAAGTGACGACTTGTGAGTAGTTTTTTCTGTATTTTTTGAAATAAAAGTCCGACGTGGCGTCGATTTTATTATATAAAATTCACGAAAGCAACGGCGAATGTGAATAAATTCGTGACGTTTTTATTTAGCACAATTATCGACGGTGGTAAAATCCGGCATAACTTGCCAGCTTGTGAAGTTACGCCACGCTTGGCGTATATCGTTCGAAAGGTTAAGTAACATCTCTTTAGATTGTCTAGTGAAGTAACTTCCAGTGTTGCTATTGTAGATAATAGCCTATCAATAAGAATAAACAACAAACATTTCTAACGATAAATCGAGTAGATACTTAGAGAGGCGTTGACAAATTTGAATGAAATTCGATTCGAAAGACCCCTATTTTACGTCATTTTACATCACATCCGTTGTTTACCCGATGTAAAAAATAATAACGAACATAATTATATACGGGGCTGCCCGAAAGTCATATTTTTAAGGTGATTGATTGATTTTTGGCCCCCTCTCTATATAATAATGCTAATTTCGAAGTTCGTCGACTAAAAAAATTACGGTTGCGCGTGACATCGGCCGTATAATCCGGCGGGTAATTTACGTTATCCTTAAACGCTCGTGTTTCGAGGACGTAAATTAGTAATCACGTTACGCGTAACTCGTGAAATAATAGATTAACTCCGCGTATCGATCTCGACGAACACCAAAAAACCTACTAGAAACGTAATTGGACGTTTCCATTTTTCAATTGAAAGTCCAGAAAAGAAAAGGTTTCAAAGTTCAATCGCTTATTTGTACAGTACAACAGATTGTAGCACGACAATTGATAATTTAGGACAATCGATTTAAACGCATTTATCTCGTCGAAAACGTCGAAAACAATTACAATTTTTTAAAAATCTATTTAAATTAATAATTGTAGATAAAAATTAGAATGTAGACGATAAAACCGTCAACTTTTCCACCTTATTTTTCACTTCGACGAACCGTTAAACCGCCCAAAATTCCGAACAAAAGTTTAGTTTGGCCAATTTTCGTCGAGCTTGCGCTAAAACAGGCGCGTTAAATCGAGAATTTTACCGCCAGAGTACAAATCCCTCACTCTCAATTCTGTACCCAAATTTCACGGAGTCCTGGTCAATCGAAGAAAGCGTCATTTAAGGATTTGCGAATAAAGTAAACTTTCATTGGCCAAACGTAACGTAACGACGACGACTAAGACGGGTATCCTTCTTAAAACAGTTTTAAATTGTATAAAAGTTACCATAGCTTTATTTTCGAAATTTCTACGTAACGTAGGAGAAAACAATTCTTGTAAATAACACGGAACGGTACACTTGCTAGCAGGCCATAGAGGCTAATATGGCAAACAGTTTATGCTCGTATACGTTTCGTCCAGATGTTTTCTACAATAAAAATAGGTCTGTATGTACAGTACTGTACCGCGTGTTGCTATAGAGACAAAACAACGCTTACGTTATTCGGTCGACGTTACACGCGTAGGAAACTGCAACAGCGCTAATTAAACGATCGATATTTCTGCGCGGCTCCGCATCAATCTTCGTCCGAATTTTGCGGAAACGTTTCAATAATTAAATCCGTCGGCAGACGACTTCGCTCGTGAATTTTACTTTCCCAGCCGTTATATACGACACGGAGAAAGTATGACCCTCGGTCAAAAATGACCCCACCCCAGATTTTTAGTTTTGGATTCGGGGTTCTCGAAACGTCTAGAAATGTAAAACAATTCGGGGTTTTTCTGTATGTATGGATGTGTGTATGCGGAGTGGGCATGATTTTCTTCACTCAATTTGAAGCCTAATAATTCTCGTGAAATTTTCCGTGGAGGTCTGTGTATTGGGGGATCGTCGCTATTAAATTTTCGTGGTTAAAGGTCGAGGGAGTCGGACTTAACCAAGGCTTTATCCGCTATAAGCATTTACAATTTATTATAAAACTAATCTCTACCTTCGAAATTGTCTTTTGCCATTTTAATAATAGTATAAAAGTTTTTTTAAAAAATAGAAGCTCGTAACAGATGGCGCCACACACGATTTTAACTTTGTTGCCGGGAACGTTACGCAACCCGTAGCTGGATTTTATACCGACGGGAAACGTTCGTCTTTTCTGTTGTTAATTTAATAATCTGGAAACAGTTTTTTCCCCTGCCACCCAAAACGTTATAAATCCCATAAAATCACTGTTTATACGAGTTTTTAAGAGCCGGAGCCACGCGGTCGGGCGCGCAATCGATTTTTGTTGGTAATTAAGGAGCGGAGTTAATACATAAAATTTTCAACGTTTTCAAAATTCTACGTATTAACACAGCGCCGCTCGGATTATATTTATTTTATTTATTTAATTAAGTCTGGTTTGACGTGAATCACAAACTTCCCCCGTCTCGTGACAGTCGTCCCACGCGGTCACGAGATTCTTACTTCCTGCCGAGGGCGGTTGCAAAATAACTACCGTCGGAAAGGATCCGGTAGGAAAATGGCGGAAGAACCTTGGAAAAGATTGGCGTATTAAAAGTAATTCGCATAAATTTCAGCCGATCTTCGAAGGGGATCTCGTTAGATTCGATTGTGACGAATCGCCTCGTTTCCTGTGTTACGGCACTCGACGTCATCGGATGGGATTTAAGGGTGGAAAAGTTGGTTTAATTGATCAAAAGCAGCAGCCGTGAGTCATAAATTAAGCATTCGCAAAGTGTTCTTAATTAGGGGACAGGAAATAGAATCTTGTAAATAAAAAAAAAAAGGTATAATTAACGATAAATGAAGGAAGGAGGAGAAATTTGGCGAATTTTTTTTTTTTTTTTTTTTTTTTTTTTTTTTTTTTGCTAAAAGACTTTGGTTACGCGTATAAAAGTTCATATTTTATGGGGTGCAGAATTTAAAACGCACGATGCTACCACGGGAATCGAGTGAGAGTAAAGGGATATCCCGAGATTCTATTACTAGTTAAGGAATGTGTGTCACGTATCAAGGCCATTCAACTCGTGTTTTATACACTAGAAAACACTACAAACTCGATCCAGAGGGGTTAAGCACAGAACCGCGAAAGACGAAATCAGTTTAAATTCGACAGAGAGACTCCGCTTTTAAAAAAATAAAAAAAAATAAAAAAAAAATGAAAATGTGACCGCGTGGGACAATATTTCCTGGGAAAATGTCGTTTGCAGAAAACCCTTTTCGACTTTTAATGATACTGTAAAATTTTACGAGCTATTACTCGTAAATATCAAGGGGGAACAACCCGAGAGAATTAACAAATGGAGTACGAGTGCAGTAACCTATCCGAGTAGAGGTGGCCCGGTGTCGTCCTACTACACAGTTGTTGTGTGTAGCTCGAGATGGGAACAGGTGGTAGGTAGTAACAGTTATCGTATTTATGAATTTCCCAGTCTCCTTCAATTAAGTTTATTATTTTTGGATTATAAAAATATACCTACAAAAAAAGTGTCTAGTAAAATATAATGGGGCGTGTTAAAATTTCGTTTTGTACGCTTAAAACTGTTCTTTTGGACCGGAAAGCGGGACTTTAATCGGTGATTTTTCACTCCAAATACTGCAAATAATGTAATATCTCGAGGGAGTGAGAAGCACGATCGGTCTCTCTCATCGGTCTGGCTCCTACGTTCCATACATTAACGCTGGTAGGTCGGAAGGGACGACACCAAAAAAACACTACTTTATATTCATTAATTTCTTAACAAACGGAGAAATATTAATCTCGCGCCGTTTAACAATTACGAAACTTAAAATACACGTACGGCTTTTAAGCTAGTTTTATAACGCTACATTTATCCCACCCCGTTTCTTTTAATCTCTACAACATCGTTAACACACGAACTTTACACAACTGACAGATAGGTCGAAAGACGGCGACAGAATCAATTTTATGTAGACCACAGTGGCAGCTTGACGGAGACGAGTTCGCACGCCTCGCCACAATTTTATCATCCGTCTTTTGATACAAGTTTACAATATTTTATTCGTCGCATAGACACACTATACTTACGTTACTCCTATTAATTAAAGTCACAACAGGATCAACTGAAATTCCGTAGAGGAAGATAGGCGTAAAAATGGCATTTCTGTCAACGGCGTAACGATAACTTTTACTAATTTTTACGTAACGTGTTTTTAAGTGGCCTGAGCAGAAACTTCTCCAGGAATACTTCGCTAAACTTCTTTCAATATTGACTAGCACCGAAGTATTCAGGAATTCGTCAAGCGTGAAATTTCGCTTTAGAAATAAGAAAAGTAACCATAAAGTCGTTCCCATTCGAGACGTTTAATGAATTACGCCATTCAACGTCACTGGAATCTCCACGGACCTCGTCCGTCTTTAAAGGATTCTTCCGAATTTAACCGTTCCTCATACGTTATTATTTCGTTCGCTATAGAGAGGTTAGAAGAGTCGATCGTTAACGATTCTGCGACGTGTAACGACGACACTGGTTTCTGCCGAGTGGCAACCGCTACTTATAATAATAAATATAAATAAATAAATAAATACGGTTCTACAATAGTTACGCGCTGTAAAAAGTCTATAAACGTCGTACCGAAAATGTTTTTCTGCGTAACGACAGTGGAAAAGAAAAGAAAAAACCTGCCGATCCGGTGTAACGTCGTTATGAGTAATAGCAGAAAACATGCGGTCCTCCATTGAAAGGAACGAGTCTCCTCTAAAGAACAGAGTACACAGGCTGTTGCACCTTAACAAAACGTGCAGATTCCGTTCCACAATTCCCTACGCTCTGGTCTACGAAAGAAAAAAAAAATCGAGTTTTAATTAAATCCGATAGCTTACGACGTAAAATATACCGGGGCGTATGTTTGTCTTTAGTATAAACGCGCGGAAAAAATACCGTTGACAGACTTTTGGGCCACTCGATACATACGCCCAACCCGCGAATTTCGATGGAGTGAAATACGCGCGTATCGTTAGAAAACGTAATTTTTTCCACCCGTTTAAACTACGGGTCTGTTGGAAAATGTTTGCGTTTACCAAAGCGTAGGCGACGTCAGAGGGCAAAATTAATGCGCGCGCATTACGCGAGGGGCCAAAACACGATCTGACATTTATCGGCCGTTCGATAGAATAAAATAAAAAAAGGGGAAAGGAGCAACGATATTGAGTTTTTTTTTTGGCAAAGAAGAGAGGCGAAAACGGGAGCGCGACATTTGCAGAAGCGATCAATGGACCACATCCTACATTTTAAAGTATTAAAAATCGAGTTTAATTACGAAACGCGGCCGCGGTTTGTGCGCAAGGACGAAATTAAAAACACTAGAAAATAGTAAACACCGGCTCCACCCAACAACTCATCGGTGGTCGGTGGGAAGTTAAAAAGAAATATCGAACTGGTCAGGGCACGTGTCTGTCGCCTCTTCCTCACCCTCCTCCTCCTCTTTCCTACCAATCGACCGGACGGATTCGACCGTAGAGAAAGGGAGGGATTATCGGGATGAGGGGGAGCGGGATGTTCGAAAGAGCGCGTAACCATCCGCCGCGTGTGGCGATCACGTGGTCGCCGTTTAACTATTCCATCGATCGGTTTTCGAACTTTACCGGTGGTAAAATCGACGGGGTGGACTGAAAACCTCCGTTTTACGGTCGGGGGTGGGAGATCGGCGGGTATGGGGGGGATGGAAGAGGAGTGGGAGGCGGGGAGACGCCGGGATCGGGGCACTACGTTGCGAGGAGAAGAAGTACGCGCCTATCACATCCCGCAAATGGTCATACCTGGATAGACCGTCGACGACAGGCTGGTTGGCGGCGATCGTTAGGAATCAACTGGTGTTGCCGATATTTGTTCCTCCCCTCCGGGATTACGTACAGATAAATTAACCATGGCCGACACTAACAACGCGGAGCAGGAGAAGGCAGAAGACGTGCAAAATGCCGAAGAACAAAAACAGGAGTCGACGCCTCCACCCAAAGAGATGAAAGCGGTAGTTTTGACGGGTTTCGGAGGCCTGAAATCGGTGAAGGTGATGAAAAAGCCCGAACCCACGGCCAAAGAGGGAGAAGTACTCATACGGGTCAAATCTGGGTAAGTCTACGCTTATCCGTTCCTAAACCCGGCTGTCAAGTACGCGCGCACTCCACCCAACGTGCCCGCTTTCCCGGGATTTTCTGTCTTTTCCGCGGGTCCATGGGGGGAAACGAGGCGAAAACTTCCGAAATTCACCAATATGGCGCGTCGGGTGGTGCGCGTATTAGCGGACGTCGCATTGTCTGGCTGGCCGGCACCCCCTCCCGGTCCCGAGACCGCCACCCCGTCATTGTGTTATTCGGTTACGGAACGATTAACGAGGGTAACCGGCGTTAAAATCCGGTTTGGACGTCCGAGACTGGTTTCTGCTTCCAACGCGCTCGGCCACGGCGACCAGTAACCACACACGCCTGGGTGCAACATATTTCGGCGCCATCTTGTACGTTTAAATAATCGCCTGGGCGATTTCCCCTACTTTCGCCGCGGATTTTAGCGGGGGACAGCGGTTACGCGTTACTTTCGTCTAAGGGTGGCTACGTCTAAGGGAGTTAACGTCGCGGTTACGCCCTCGCCCTTTCCATATGGTTCAACACACCCACTTCTGCGGGAGCAAAGTCGAACGTATTTTATCGTAACATACATGGGTTCGTGTTTAGAAACCGGTAATTGCCAGAAATGTCAATACCGCGTGCCGCGTTTTTATCTGTGTCGGAGGCCTTTCCGACCAGTTTACGCTCCACTGACAATTTCTATAGAAACCCAAGAATGGTTTCCGATAAGGAGGGACACCGAAAGAGTCGACGCGCAAACTATTGTATTTTTTTCACTCCCGTCTCGCCGCGTAACGCACGAAAGTCGCCCGGCTAGACACTATTTACGCTCCGATAAATTCTAGAAATTCCGCAAATTTAAAGCGTTCGGCAACGATGTTTTTGTAGAATTATTGCCGGGTACGCGCGTTTTTACTCGATACGCAATAGATTTTCTAACAAGAAACGGATTCGGTTGGGTGTACTCCAGTTTTTTCTTTTTTCTACTCGGGATCTTGTGACTCGTCACTTGAACCGTCGTCCACCTTGAACTATTCAAGGTCTACGGGAAAGATAACATTCAACTTGACAATCGCCTCGAGATTTCGCGTTCTATTCTTGTCAAATATTTATCGATTGGCTCCGTTAGACCAATCTGTAAGGGCGATTAAATTTGACAACGCGTAACACAAACCGGACTTGACAGGCCCTATCAAATAGCCCAGTTAAAACGCTGCGGCAACGCGTTTTCGCCTCGCTTAATAAATATTAATGTTAAAACGGATCGGAAGATTACGCCAAATCTGCGAAGGACCAGAGTAAAACGCTTCCGACGATTCTAAAGCCGGTGAATTAATGTGTGTGAAGTTCCGGGGCTCTCCCGTATATCCCTGCTCCCCTATTAACCAATGCCAAACTCTAGTCCGTCCCCGACTGTCGCCAGACCTGGCTTGTCTCGTGCATGTCGTTGGAAAGACGGAAACTCTGTATTCATAAAGAACGTCTGGATTTGGCAGCATTCGTTGATGTTCCGGTAACAGTTCCATTATCAAAGAGTGCAGGAGGAGATCCGAGGGATTCCGAGCGTTTAGAAAG
The DNA here is from genome assembly GCF_030686945.1 of Centruroides vittatus. Classification (NCBI taxonomy): domain Eukaryota; kingdom Metazoa; phylum Arthropoda; class Arachnida; order Scorpiones; family Buthidae; genus Centruroides; species Centruroides vittatus. The sequence continues at coordinate 421,809 of NW_027122722.1, read as the reverse complement.
AATCCATCGACATTTGGTGGCACTAGTCTCGTCCGAAAACTCGATTTTTCCCGTCTGGAGGGGTCGATTTAATGTAAGAAGTGGTAACGAACGACGAGAGAGGGAGGGAGGAGAAAACGGAAAAATGGCACGAGAGAAACAACCCTGAACGAAGTAAATTAACGCGTCGAGGAAGGAAAATTGATTCCGAAGGCGGTCGAAATCCGGTGACGACCGAGTACTTAAATATTGACGTTCGCAACCGTTTCGAGCGTCTGGAAGGCGGTTAAAATTAGTGACTACTCGAGTGCCCAGCGAGAAGATTCAATCCGGCAATTTAGTTCTGTTTCGAAAAGTCGGCGGTAATAATCAATAAGGCGCTCCAATTATTGCACGTTCGGAGCTCCGTTTTGTACGTAAATTCGGTCGTTAAAACACGCAAAAAGTTCTGGCAATCCGCGTCGATGAGGTCGGCCAAAGTTTTGCCTCCAACACGGATAATCGAGTACCGAGGCTATTACGCGCCCGCTTCGATCAATTTCGGTTGGTAGAGGAGCGTCGTATCGACGAAGATTCCGTCCAATCCTTTTATCGACGATCGAGAAGTTGTGTTTTTGATTAAACTGCAGAAAACAGAATTCTTACGTAAGCGAGTTTCCGCTTTTTTATATAAATGTAACTTGGCATTTCCGGATGTTCCTTCCCCCTCCCGGTGCAGACGGTTCGATACATCGGTAGCGGGAGGCCTATCTTAAGTCATCTTCGACTCGTTTGTTGCCGGAAATTAAGTTTCGGAAGATGGCCGCGATTGCTAAATATTCGGACGGATCCTATGCCAGTGACGTTTCGATGTAATCACGGCCGAGAAGGGGGTGGCCGCTCTGGAAATACATCGAAACTAAACCCTCGACGTCGGGAAATTATTCAAAATGGCTTCCCTTCCGTGAAGGATGGCCGCTTAAGAGATTAGAAATAAGGAAAAACGATTTTTGGCTAATTAGCTTCAAACACGAAGTTCGTTTTAGTTTCATCGCATAATGGCAGAGCAGTTTCGTGTTTTCGCGTAAGCTTAAACATTTAAGAGACTTATAGTAGCCTACGTCGGTCGGATCGATATCTCTCTACTGGCGAGTGGCATATAGTAATATGATGCTAACATACAACTAGATCGGTCTGTTGATCTGTCGGTGTTAACCCCCTCCTTTGTTACCTCCCCTTTTAGCACCTAACGGATTACCGTTTTAAGTAAAGTTTCGCTTCTTATATAATGCGCGTTAAATCTCTCCTCGCCTTAACCGGCATCGTTGCATAATTTAATTAATTTACAATCGTCCGGTGGTATCGCAGCTTAGTCTTCTGCTAATAACGAATTTATTGGTAAAGTTTAAAGTTTTATTAATTTTTTAACGATCGATGCCTGCTGCGAGCAGTTCTAACGCCGTACATCCGTCTGCCGCTTATATATTTATACGTATATATATTTTAATAAAGTGTATAAACGGTAATTCGTGACTGCGTAGCAACTGGTGGACTCATAAAAAAATAAATAAATAAATAAGTCGAACGTATTAATTTTTTTCGGAAGGATCGGAGCCGTCACGTCGTACTTATGCTCGATCGTCGCAAGTTTCTTTTTTTAATTAAGAGAGGAGCGAGAGAAGAAAATGAAAGTTGCGAATCTAGTTCAACAAATATTGGTTTACTGCAAGCTCCTCCGTCGACAGTGTTTCGCGGTACAATAAACCGGATATGACGTCATAACTTCCCACCGAATCGACTTCAGATAATAAATAGAGCCGTTAGCATTTTTTCACCAGTCGCTCAATCCGAAAAAAAAAGAGGAAGGAGAACTTCGAAAAACATCTGATTAATCCCGGTCTTAAGCATGGTTTATGGCATTTATTTTGTATTTTATCCAAAAAGTATATAAGTATTTATAGACTACAAAAATACAGCCTTAAAAAAGCCTAAGCTAACATTCAAATCCGTTCTAACATTCATCATTTGGCAATTAGAACGGTAATTTTCATTCGAATCGGTAGTTTTGGGGGGATTTTCTGCCAGATTTCGACTCCGAAGCGGTAATCGAGACGTCTCGAATTTTATATTTTGTCACTCCGGACGCTTTAAATTTTGCACCAAATGTAATTTGCTAATTAAGTTTAATGCCAGACGAATGCAGATGCGCTCATTAACTCCCTCCTGGCTTCTCCCTCCAAACGAAAACGATGACAGTTAAATAATGAAATATAAAAGGTCTTTATTTTCTAGTTTCGCACCTTTCGGAACGTTAAAAATGCGCTGAATGCCGTTTCTTAACGTTAGAATTCCCTGTTTAGGGTATAAAAATCGGTTGCTAAGCGAATTGTTCGCCGCTCGTCCGCCTCTTAATTGACGTATCGCGGAAATCAAAGAAAATTATGTATATTTAACGAAGCTACAAAGATTTAATAACTTTCTTCGGCCCTTCGGCCTTTCGGCATGCAATTTACTCGACTTTTCCGGATTAAAAGCGCGCAATAATTTCCATAATGGTCCACATTCGCGTGTAAAGAATAGAAAATAGATTTCGGATGAACATGTTAATCGTAAAAAAATGCTCATTTTCGAAATTTAACAGTCAAATTTTTCCATTTAAGGGATAAATATCGCAATTGCCCATAAAAATCTGTAGACGTTTAATCGGGGGAATCGATTCCTTACTTAGTCTTATACAATGCTGTTCTGCGCGTCTTACGAGAGCGCGAAAATCGAGACGCGATTATATTAAAATCGTCACTTTTAACGCTTACAATATAAATCTGAACGGGTTCGAGATTCGATTCGAGTAAGACTCGCAGCCTGTGTAATTGAATTGTGACGTTTAAAGTGGTCTATGGGGTATTCTTTCGGAATTAATGGGTACATTCATCATCACGTCTATAATCAAAACGTTAATTCCACTCGCATTTTTTCTTGTTTCATGTCTAGTTTAGTGGCCAGATAATCAGGATTTTAGATAAGATTACAGCTTGCACGAACATTTTCTCTTCATTTTTCTCTGTAAATTATTATTTATATATTCAATTAATTTGCCGCATTATCCGCCTAAATCCGCTTGTATTATTCAAGTTCTGAATGAGTGTATAACCGTGTTTCCATTTTTTTTTACGCATAGAAATTCGTTAATTTTTTACATCGTAATCTCTCTTCGTATGTACTCGATGGGGAGTTCGCGTTTATAACTTTTTTTTTTATAGTAGCCAAGTGAAATGATTCCTAATTACTGTGTAGAACACGTTATATCAGGTTCGCCGATAATAAAAGTACGAGTATTTACAATCGTTTCTAGATAATTAAAAAGAAAAGAAAGATTAAATGTGGAGGGCGTAACACCTGTCCGTTTGTATGAAGAGTATTGTCAAGAAGTTTTTACAGCTGACAGCCGGTAACATAAGAAAAACGAAGAGCTGTATAATTTTTACGATATCGTTTACTAATTAATAATTTAAAAATTATTCGCTACAGTTACGGTAAACTGTACGAATTGTTAAGAGTGCAGTAACAGGTGCGCGAAAATAATTTCTATTAATACGGAAATAAAATACCGTACAACCGACCTACAAATTAATTAAACACGTATAAATTTCCCGTCGTTTGACACGTGTTTTCGTCGTAACTATCGATAAAGAACGAGCTGGAAAACAAAAATTTATGTTAAAGGATCGAGTTGGAAGCAACAAATCCTATATCGAGTGAACGAAACTAATAGCATTGATTAAGTTTGTCTCGATTACTAGACGCCACACGATAAAACACAGACTAAAACTTTGATTAAAAGATAAAATACTCGATAAAATCCGGACTAAAAAATTGTTTTATCAATATTTTGATAAAAGGAGTCGACAGACTGTACGAAAAATGTTTTATTGGATTTTAATCGGGATAACCTACACCCTTTCTAACCTGTAAAAAAAAAAAAAAAAGTTTTCAATCGACGCGTATTACAATTATAATGTAAAAAGAGCAAATTTGTTTTCGAGAATTTGGAATATTTAAAATTAATATATTCTAGAAGGCCAAATTTTACAGTTTATGTTAAAGAAGTTTGAGGATCTGCAAACACGGTTGAGCTTCCGTGTCGAGAACGTCACGAAATCTTAACCCTGTACAAATTTCCGTTTTCAGGTAGGACGTTGGGGAAACGTCCTCACAGAAACGATACTGTTTACAGAGATATTAATCCCTAAGGTATTTTCTTAACGAAGAAGCTGCAGGAAATTACCCTAGTCAACCGGACTAATAATTTAGCCTATAATTATTATGCAAATGAATCGAATGTTGTATGGAATCGAAATGGAATGCTGATTGAATTATTTTTCCTCGCAAGAATTTAAACAATTCTCTGGTGTGCGAGAGAGGAGAGTACCTAGAGATTCTCTTCTCTACCTTCACTTTTCGAGATAATAGAGCGCATTTCTCTCTCTTAATTGAGACGGTCTCTTAATTAACAAAATAAACGAATTTTGCTCATTCATTAAATAATCATAAATAGTAAAAATGAGAAAAATCATAATTATGACTTTCCTGTTATTCGACGACGTTCGCTAACCGTTCGACAATCGATAAAGACGGAAAGGTGCTAAACATCATGTGTTTGCCTTCTGCTCTGTTCCGAACTTTAGATATTGTCATAGGAAAATTGCAAAGAACGACACACATTCCGTGTGTATACGTTAAATTTACGAAGATCTGAATTGGAAATTATCGTATTTACAGGCGTTAATTTCAATGCAAGTGAAAGGTTGGAAAAATTCAAATTGAAGATTACTTTTCTGACGAAAAATAACGGAGACTTCAACGTTTTTTCCATTTTTTCGTCTAACAAGAGGCAATTTTTCTGGTTTCTTCATCTGAAATTAGTCAAAATTTTCCTCCTTTTCGGCTCGAATTTAATATAAAAATTTTCCTAGTTTCCACAGAAGAAAAAAAATCTAGCACCGTTGAATATTTTGACATTCCAATATTTTCAACTAAATAAAGGTGGAAAAAACCAAGTGTTTAATAAATAACACAGTCTTGTGTTTAATACTCCATACACAGCAAAACACGGCTTCAAAAATAGATAAATTCCAATATTTTCTTAAATTTTGAAACTACATACAACGACTTAATTCATATTGCCTCCTAAGTTGAATGACGAATTCATTTTCTGTTCGTTAATCCTACTAAAACTTAGACCCGAATTAATGCAAGAATTACGATTATTATAGGTTCAATTGTACAGTACATATTGTAGTGATCCAAAAGTCATTTAACCGACATACAAAAAAGTCAGTTTATCTCGGTTATCCGAGTTTTGTATTGAGTTTCTAGATACAAAACTGTATTGTACACTAAATATTGGAAAAACCTATGATTTAACAATTTAACTCACATTACTTTAAGAGAGACATTTTTAATAAAGAGGGGGTGCAAATTCAGAAAATCCAACAATGGACATTGCGTTACAGAATTCGTTTCTGGTGTTAAAAATGGATCTTACGTCTTAGTCGATCGACCAAAGAAAATTCTTTTAAAATTAAAGTCACGTTTACTTGATTTTTCTAACCGTAAACTGATTCGTAACGTATTTTGAAACATTACACCACTGCATTACACAATAAAAATCAACCCAATTCAGCGCGAATAATGGCGAGACGTCGTTTGAAAAGCGCTAAAAGTCGCGCATCATCCCCCCTACGTTACGCAATTCCTTTCATCGGAACTCATACAGAATGTATTTTATATAGAATTTCCCATTTTGTATTATACAATTTATAAGAAAGTGGAAAAGTTTTCTATGCACTTTTTAGATGAAAATGTTAATACAGCATTTCCATTCGATACTGAACATAGAGAGAAGTTTGATTTACAGATATATATCATTATTGCAAGAATAAGAATTTCTCGAATAATTCCTAAATTTTATACAACTTAAATTAGTTTCTTCGATATACAGTAGAGAACCGAAAATCGGAATCAATTGGGGACTGGAAAGAAACTATTCGGAACTGATAAAGTCCACATACTTATTTTAATACATTTAGTTAAAGAGTAAAAGATTAGTTACCTATTCGTATCCTTTAATGGATATATAGGCCCACTTTAGTAACAATTTTGCTGGAGTTAATTTAAATATTAACGGGAAGACGAAGCTAGTAAATTCAGTTTACAATCGCGATTTATTCTGGTTGAATGGGATGTTTAAATTCCAGAGTTTAACAAATGATCCAGTGTGTGATACCAAATTATCACGTCGAAGTTTCTTGGACATTTTGTAATCTAAGACCCGACGTGGCTAACAACGTTCGCATAGAAAGAAGGGAAAACGTCACTTCGTAAAATTATCTGGTGAAATGTCCTCCGAAATTCGTGGCGAAATGATATTTTAGGGCCGAAGCGATAAGTGCTGACTCTATTCCTACAATCATAATAGATGGTTGCTTAACTTGTTGCGACGAAACAATAGGCCGTAAGCAGCAAGCAGTTAAGCTACATAATCGTTAGTTTTGAAAATTCACAAAATCCATTATTTAATAGATTATCAGATTAAGATTCTATGAAATTTTTGTCATATGCGAACCAAAGTATATTTTAAAAATCCATCAAGGAGTTGCTTAATTTTCCTGGCATCATAGAAAACTGCGTATGGCGCCATCTGTTAAAAAGTTTTTAAAAATAAAATATATTTTTTTTAATTATAATAAAATAGAATTTAAAAAAAGCTTAATTTTGAGGTTAGGAATTGGGTTTTACAAAAATTGTAAATGCTAATGAGTAAAATCGTCATTAAGTCCGACCCTACTGGAGATACAACACACGACACCCCTTTAACCACCAAAATTTAATAGTATCGATCCTTCTAATACGCAAACCTACCTGCAAAATTTCAGAAATTTTTGACAAAAAGCACGGGTGTTATTAAGCTTCAAACAGGATGCAGAACACACACTAACATCCATATATACAGAAAAAAAACCCTGAATCTTTTTGCATTTCTCGACATTTCAAGGTCCCCCCCACGAGTCCAAAAATGTAAAAAGTTTTTGGGGGTTATTTTTTGACGGGAAAGTAAAAATCTAAATTTTTCGGATTTGTACTAGAATAATAAATGAATAGCAGCAAGAGACTCAAATAGTTGAAAGAAAAAAAAAAAAAAAAAACAGTAATTCTATTCTATAAAGTCCGATACGATAGCAGAAAGTAAAGCGAAGTCATTTTGGTGAATCGTAACGGCAGAAAGGAAAGAAATATATATTATATTATACATAAGAAATATTTAGTATCTTAATATTTATAAATGTTATCATCATCGAACAACAAATGTCATCTTAGTAGTAAAATACAAAAACCAACGCTATTTTCAATCAAGAATTCATATATATTTTCACACATACAAAATAAAAGTATATTTTAAAAAATATTCTACCAAAACGAGTAGGAAAAAATATAGTTTCTGACTGTTAGATAAACAAAAAATTCAGGTTTTCCCCTCCCCAGAATAACTTTACTTAAAATTGGAAAAAGGAGTGGAATTACTACTCCAAGACTTCAATTTTTTACTGCTTATGAATATTCAAAACCCGTAACGTCTTTCGAAATCGTTACACGTAATTCAGGTGTGATTTCTGACGTCGCATTAAATGTGACTACCTGTGTTTATATCGGTTAGGTGAAAACGGAAACAGAAAGAAGAAATATTTTCGACTATTTTCTAGTTTTGTGTGTTATGTAACGGGAAATGATAGACGGTATCGTTTTACGTCGCGTAACAATTATCGAACGAAAAGATTTCCTAGTATGAATATTCTTCGCTCCGTTCTTTTATAAATTTTGGATTTACGCTAATCACAAATTAAAACTCCGTCGCTTAGTAAACATTTTCTTTGTTATCTGTCGAATTATTAGATAATAAGACAAACAGAAACGGATATGGGATTTCCGTTTCCGACTTCCCCAGATTCTTAGAATTTAATAAATGTTCGGGCGACTACTGATAGAAGTATATAGATTTTTATGCAGGCCTTTATATGTCGTATTCTTTCGTAAACAACACTTACGCCCGTATTTTGCAACGTATCTGTACGTTCCGTACCAAAGCAAGGTATATATGCCTACTATCCAATCAGACGCAGGTTTCCGTACAGACAATACACTAAGAATTTCGGGCTGTGCCTGTTTTGCCATGTCTGGCCATTTTCCTTAAACATTACGGGATAGTCAGCAATTGTTTAAATTGTTAAACGCCAGAACCTAAGCCCGACCTTCGTCATTATCTAGAATGCGGGCGATTTTGAGGCTCAGATTTCGAGAAAGTGCGTGTTATAGCCTATGCGTCAAAATGTGGTAAACTGCAATAATTAATTCGTAAAATTAGATGTAAATTATTATAGAATTCGTCAAGCAAACTGTGCATAACCGATCGACTATATTCTGTAAAATACAACAACCAGTCAAACGTATGACTAATAAACTTCTCTTAAATGTATTTTAATATCATGGAGCTCTCGGGATATAAATATTGAAAGTACTAAAAGTTTTAACGTTAATTTAAAAGGTTTTACATTTTAATCATCTCTGGCAATTTCGTGTGGAGTGATTCGATCGTATATAGCCCACGTATTGAAGCGTGATTATAAGAGGGTGGAAGGTGCCAACGAGTCGACCCTACCGGCTGGTGTTGGTGTATTAACTGGCGCTGAAGGTATCATATTTTATGGTAGCTTCAACGCTAGTTAATGTAATGTGAAACAACATTTAGTCGACGCTTTGGCTGCAAAAATATTGCGCCTGCTACGTTATCATTCCTGACAACTTTGACAATATTTCATATTTCATCAATTTTCTTCTACACGTTATGTTATTTTGCTATTTTCTTTCTTATTTGTTCGTTCTTCTGTCGTTCTTTTGTTTTTATATTTAAAAAATTCATTGTTTCTTATTTAATTACGTAAAATGATATATTTCGGAACCCATCCAAGGTGACATTTTAAAATTTAAATCTTGTGAAATCAAATTCTGTAGTAAAGTTTATGTTCTGTTAAATATGAATTAAACATTAATGACCCATATATTATGAAACGATAATTTTCGTGATGTTTTTAATGGGATTAATAAGTTATGTATTAGCCAGTATTTCCATTAAGACTTTTTAATTTAACTAGACTACATTCATATATTTGAAAAATTGCAATCTAATACTTAATAAAAATGATTTCTCTTCAATATCTTGTCATTGACATTGGTTATAAAAATCAGTCTAGGGTTATGAAGCTGAATTAATAGTTTTAAAATGGCAAAATAAACCGATGCCAAACGATTGCTGGGTTATATCAGGCTATAGCCTATAAACTTATTTGTTAATTTTATATAAATTAAAATTGCTCAAACATATACCATAAATAATAATAATTGATCAGTTAAGTAGTTCTATGATGAGAAAATATTTTTTAAATGAACAAAAACACTGCTATTTGACAAAGAATTATTTAATATTGAAACTCTGCCTGAATTTAGACCATCTTTTAATCCGATAACTCTAAAAATAGCAGATTCTTGTTCACTTATTAATTGGAGGATAATATTGGATATATATTTTATTTAGAAAAATTCTAAATGATGAAATATATTATTTGATAATGTGAGTCAATAGTATAATAATATAACTCACTCAATATAAAAATAAGATCTTATATATCTAAACCAACATAATTAACTATATAAGATGAATAATGTATATAAACAGAAAACAAACTGTATTTTCAATTTAAAAAATTTTGTTTTTGAATATTTAAGATGAAATTTAAGAAATGGCAAGTCTATACTCTTATATTTCCCAAAAAAATATTGTAAATTATGATAATCTTAAAATTTGCATAATGAATTATATTTAAAGTTTATCAGATAGTTAAGGAAGGTAGAAAGATAAATTTCTCAATTGTCTTCAATTTATTAAATTTCAACCAAATTATAAATTTTCTATTTTGTGTAAGATTATCACTACTTATAGAAATAAAACCATGAAAAAGTTTTCTATAAAAATTCAAAATAGAAAGACATAGTTCATTAAAAATGATCTTATTTATGCTTTAAAAAGAAATTAAATTAACTTTTGCATTTGTATTGCAATTTATTTTGAATGGAAATTATAAACTCCTAATTGATTTAACTTTGAAAGAACAAAATATTAAGACAGAAATTTGGTATTTTAGGAAGAAAGTAACTTTTGATACCCTTTATAGTTTAATAGCAAAATTAGATGAAGATTAAACTTCTGATGAGATTTTGAAAATATCAAAGAAATAGAAATTCTTCAGGTTTGTTTCTTCCTGGCACAGAGTTTGAAACTACAAAAATTGTATGTCTAATGAGTAAATCAGAAAATAAAAGATAATTATAATAAAAGAAAATTGTAAATTTTTACAATATTGCACTTGGTCGTCATATATGTCAAATATAACTTGTAAATCTAACATTGCTTTAATAAGATTTTTAACTTGATGCCATGGCCTTCAATATGAATTAATAGTATTTAAATTGGAAAATTACCACATTACTAATACGACTAATAAGTTTATGTAAGTAATATAATTCATACATTAATAATTATCAAAATAATAAGTAAATGAACTAAAAAAAACTAGCTAGTTTGTTATTTTTAGCTTTTGAATAATGAAAGAACTTAACAAATGGAATAGATGAACTTTGACATTTTTTCTTCTACACTCAGGCAATAAATTACAAGGTTAGTAACAACATAACTAGATATTCAGACTCTGTACATTAGAATTACCATTAATAGATGTATTCTGTGATAAATAGATTAACAAAATTTGGAGAATGTCTTGCACAAAGGAAGTTTAAAAATTTATTTAAGTTGTTCAAGTTATGATGCTAATAAGGTTTTTTAATCAAAGTTATTTGAAAAACAAAAATTTCCCCTTCAATAAGGTTTAGCCATACTGAATGTTACTAAAAAACGGAGAAGTGTTTCTGTAGTCAACCATTCAAACTCAAAAAGGTACATTAAAAACTATCATAGAACGAAAGTTTTTTGACATTATGAATTTCAACATCACCAAACTTACCACATGAATATTTTTATACTATATAAATTTTTAGAATATGATTTTTCTGTCATGCTTCATGGTAGCCTGTAAGATAGTTTCTAAACTTGTATGAAAAAGGCTTTAAATTACTGTTAAAAAGTTTTTTATTTTAAGTTGTTTAATTTTATAGCAATTTTTCTGTGAATTCTCTATCTTAAAATCAACAAATAAATATATATATATATATATATATATATATAAAACATGGAAACTAGCATAGCATTTATTTGTTACCAAAGATCTAGACTACTGGATTATTAATGGGCTATAATAGTGCTATTAGTTAGATAATTAAGTTACATAGTTTGGTCTGAAGATAACCAGTTACTTTTCTGTCTTGTACTAATAATAATAATTATTATTATTATTAAGTTTAATGCTAAAATTAATATAACTTAGGACATTTTGGAAGAAAAGATAAACCTGGAGTGAGACAAATTTAGTTTCTGCTTACCAAGCTACCTTTACACAAAATTACATAGAAGTGCTCTTAGTCTTTTTAATAATCCAGTAGTTTAGATCTTTATTTGAATATATTGAGCTACAATTTGCTGGCTGTTACTTTTTGAAATGAAATTTAAATGTAAAGACTTTTATGTCTTCTTACATTATTAATACTGTACTTTCAAAAATTAATAAGTTATGAACTATGATTGTAAATGGCAAGCAAACTAATATAGAATTGATTTGTGAAGTTATAATAAAAAAAATAGTTATAAATTCTATATAGATAATTTTTTTGTCATATTTAACTTCTAGTGGTCTTAACTTCTTGGATGTGATGGTACGACAGGGTGTATTGGACAATCCTGTAAAAACACCTTTTATCATGGGATTTGAATGTGCTGGTGTCATTGAAAGCTTAGGAGAGAATGTTACAGATTTTCAGGTAAGAATTGTTATAAAGTTTTTAAATACTTTAAACGTTTATATTAAAAAAAAAAATGGATATTTAATTTTAGGTAGGAGACGAAGTAGCAGCTCTCAGCGAATATAAAGCCTGGGCAGAATTAACAGCTGTTCCAGCAAAATTTGTCTACAAACTTCCACCAGGAATGAGTTTTCAGGATGCGTCAGCTCTGTTATTGAATAATGTAGTAGCTTACATTCTACTATTTGAAGTGGGTAATCTACGTGAAGGAAATACCATCTTAATGCATTCTGCAGGCGGTGGTGTGGTAAGAAATTATTTATTAATAAATTAATTTTTAAAAAACTTTTAGGTTTCATATTGCAAAAATTTAAATTTAGGGTCAAGCTGTTGCTCAAATGGCTAAAATGATTCCAAATATTACTTTGATTGGAACCGCTTCCAAACATAAACATGAAGATATAAAAAGTTCAGTTACGCATCTCATTGATCATGGAGTAGATTATGTACAAGAAGTGAAAAAGTAGTTATTTCAAATTTCTTTTAATTGTTCAAGTCACTATATTAATTTACAAGCTCATAAAAATATTTTCAGATTATCTCCAGAAGGTGTTGACTTAGTTTTAGATTGCTTATGTGGAGAAGATGTTAATAAAGGTTACAGTTTACTGAAACCTCTTGGACGATATATACTGTATGGTATGAGATTGTTTATTTTTGATACAATATAGTTTTTAAAATGAACCTTACCAATGAATTATGTAAAAGTAACCTATTTTTAGATGCCTTATATCTAAACATGCATTAGACAATTCTGACATTACAGATAATTGTTTTATAGAATAATGGTGAATCTGTTCTTTATCAGTTCTTTTAACCTTTTTTTTTTTTTTTTAAATTCATAATTCAGGATATTTAAAGCTCAATATAAATTTGTTATTTTTGAACTAATTTTATTCATATTATACAAAAATTTTACAGCAAACATTCTTTCATCAATAAAAAATTAAATCATTGAAAGATGTAATTGTCAGATATTTGAAAATCATCTATGCAAATTCATATCTATTTTGACATCACACCAACTATCTTAAGATTTTAATTTTATTATTAACTGCTATTGGATGTTTCCAAGAGATGGCAAAGAATCCTTGGTATTTCAATGTTTCATTCAAATATTTTAAAATCATTAATAAATCATTAGACTAGACTGGTTTAGCTATCATATCAGAATGGATACTTAAAGATTGGTGGATTAATATCTACATCTTTTAATGATTTTTTATTATTTAACCTGATTAACTGACCAAGCCAACTTTTTGAATTTTTTAAGATTTGTACAGTGAAATTACAAAATGCTAAATTTTAATGATAATCTCATTAATACCCAATTATCATTAAGAGCAAACAAAGTATGGAAAACATTTTAATTTGACATAGTCAACATAGTTTAGATGCACCTCTAGTTTGCAAATATTTAAAGTCATAGTAAAAGAAAAGTGAAAAAAAGATAATTTTCTAATAGTATATGATTTGAATTGAATGATGTGAACTGATGGCAGTTCATAGAAAATGACAGTACGTAACAAATGGCCATTGATCTGCAATTATTTATTTTATGTAAGAGAACTGTTAAATGCAGAAATCATACAAATTGTCAAGTGATCTTTGTGATGAGGATGACAAATGACTTCAATTGATATCATGTAATGCCATTTCATATCATTTGATCACTTGAAATGATTTTATCAATTAATAACAATTCATATTACGACACATTATTTAGTCACTTGAAGCCGTCTAAAAATAACTTCAGAAATGATATTGGTCCATATCATTTCAAAGTGACAAAATAATATTTTCACTAAGAGTAAAAACTACATTAGAATGTGGTATGGAATTGATGGTGCTGATGGAAATAGCATGCCTTAATTTCATTAAATACAGAAAAGAAAAAGACAGTTTTGATCCCATGTATTTGAAGATAAGATAAAATGATGATATCTCTGTAATAATATCTAGTCTAATGATGATGATCATCATCATCAGACTAGATATTATTACAGAGATATCTTAATAATAATAATTTCTGTATATAAAATCTTTCTCTCAACTGTATTATAAACAGAGAAATTTCCATTTAATCTATAGAATAATGATATTCCAAATACTTTCAAAATAAAGAATTTTAAAAAGTGGATATGATAAATTTCATTTTTTTGTTATAAAATCAACATATATATATACTGTATATATATATATAATAAAACATAATACAAAGAGGATTAATGTTTCAAAATAATTTCTAATTTCTTATACAAATTTAATTAAAGAATTTAAATTTTTTATGTAATTTTAAGAAAGAAATCATATAAAAATTTTTAAGTCATTTCATAAAAATTTGTACAAACTTTTTCAAGGATAAGGAAAATTTCAAAAATTAAAAGTTTAATAATAAGATAATTCATAGTTTAATCATAACTTGGTAAATATGTAATTATATATTCACTATCTTATGAGTATATTTTTAATTCCTTCTTCATAAAAGGATTTGGGTTTTGATGCAAAATAATTTTATAGTATTCTAAAATTTATCTTCAAATTTTTTTCTTTAAAAAAAAGTAAGCTTCTCAAAAGATGATAGTTCCGTATTGTTAGGAGAGTATTGTGGATAAGCAATGACCTCCAAGACCTTAAGTTTCTATAATGTTATATGGACAGAATAAGACTTATTCTATTGCTCTTTTATGCAATTCTGTGTTGAAGTGGGCTAGTTGTTCATAACATTTACAGTTACAGTTTTATTAGGTTGTCATAATTGAAAATAAATACCATTTTATCTTGTTATACAACAAAATTATTTTTGGATGTAATCCAATAGCTAAGTTATTAGTTTTGGCTACTTTTTCTAACCTGTTTACAGTCTTTTTCTTAAGACATCTTTTAATCCATTTTTATCTTTTGTTACTAAGTGCTCAAGAAAAGACTCCAGTGCATAATACAACAAAAGAAAAGTGCATACACTCTCACATGCTAATAGCACTTTCTAAGCTTAGATAACTTTCCTATTTGCTATAGGTGACAATGAATAGTACTCTAAGAACAATGTAGGGATTCTGAAGTTTCATCTTTAAATATAATTTGCTTTGACAAGAATAGCAATAGCATCACTGTTAGTATAGATGGAACCCGTCTTCCATGCTAATCTTCACAAATGTGGTTTGAAAGATTTAAAGGTGTAGTTCTTACAAACAAATATTCTATTTGATCATAGTGTTAAATTTGTTTGCAGCAAGTCTCTTGATTTTATTGTCATTTTTTTAAGCATATTAAGAGAAAACAATTCAACCAATTTCAAAAGCATTATGCTATCTAGATCTAATCTCTTTAAATGCAATTAAATTTATGACTGCTCAAAGCATTCTGGTATTTGAGTATTTCACAGTCACAACAGATATGCACAAACTTAGACTTCCCTGACATAACAGCAAACTGCTTTTGCTTATGAACAAGTTTTTTGTATAATTTAATTCACAGATGAAATTAAAGCAAGATTATTTCAAAATCTTTACATTTAATAAGGCTGATGGTATAAAAATCTATTTTATTATTTTTCTTGGATCTATAATTAAACAAGAAAATTGAAGAATCTATTCTGTTATTAAAAAGAATTGTGTTATGTTGCAGGACTAAAGTTTTATAATAAGCATTCAATTTGTACATTTGGCAGCTAATTTAAATCTAAAGAGACAAAAGAAACAAAAACCAAAAAATATTTGTATATCTAATTAATAAAGCTACTAATTTTATGCTTTTATAAATTAATTTTTATGCATTAATTTTACTTACAGAAAAATTACACACACATGTGGTATAATCCAAAAGTTCGAGGACTGCAGTAATCTATGACAACAAAAGCATGTATTTGAAGTTACAGCGTATGAAATGGATTCTACCAAACCACCTCTACGTGTTCAGGTTAATTTCACCCATGTCATGTGATTAAACCGCAAGCGCTGCTGTTTTTTTCCGGAGATAGTTACCTTTGTTCTGCGATGTAATAAAAGTGGAGTTTCAAGAACAACCTCCAACATTAAATTTTGTCAGCGTTTAGGTAAAACACCTACGGAGACTTTAAAATTGCTAAGAAAGGTGTGCATTGATTCTACCATGGCAAAGTCGAAATGTTGGAGGTTGTTCTTGAAACTCCACTTTGATTACGTCGCAGGACAAAGGTAACCATCTCCGGAAAAAAACAGCAGTGCTCGCGGTTTAATCACATGACATGGGTGAAATTAACCTGAACACGTAGAGGTGGTTTGGTAGAATCCATTTAATACGCTGTAACTTCAAATACATGCTTTTGTTGTTGTAGATTACTGCATTCCCCGAACTTTTGGATCATACCACGTATTTTTAATGTCCACTGACTCATCATGCACCATCTGAAAATCATTTCCATTTAAAATATTACAAATTTCTTGAATATCTTGTTTTTCTATTTCATTCAGGTATTTGCAAAAGGTAGTTTCTCTTGGTAGTGAAGCATCAATTGAAATTACTTTGATACCCATGCCCACTGCAAATCATTTTGAAATACACAAATGGGTGGGTCTTCCACAGTTAGCACAAGCATTTGTAAACTCCAACCATACATTTTCTTTAGTTGTCCTTTAGTTTTTTTGAAGTTTCTGTTAAAGTGCACTTGTGAAGGACGTACTTTTCTACCTGCTATTTTGCACTCAAAGTAGATTTGGGCAACTCATTTCTGCAGAAACTTAATGAAATATATGCACTCCAAGCACCAAAGATGAGTGGTTTTTAACTTTTTAAAAGTTAATCAGTAAATGTTACATTTTATAGAATAATTTAACCAAAATATAGAACAGATATTAGTTTTTGATTATGTGAGAAAAATACTAACAAACCATATAATTTACAAATGAAAAATTTAGTAATGTCAGAATGAGTTATAATATATGAATATACTAATATGCTGAATTATGGCTTTTCATATATTTAACATTATTATTTATTGAGATTTTTATAGTCTGATCTATTTTCTTACATGCAGGAACTGGAAGTATTGTCTCTGGCGAAACCAAAAGCTTCTTCAGTTTTGCCAAATCAGTGAGTAATATTAAAGTATTTCTCTTTCAGGTTCTTCCAGCATTGTTACTGGAGAGACAAAAAGTTTCTTTAGTATAACTAAGTCTGTGAGTACAATGCATGCTTATATATTGTGTTTGTTTTGTTGTTGTTGTTCTTTTGTTTTAATGTTTATTTTATATTAATATTAATTTGAATTTGTTGTGTTAATTTGATCAAGTTTTGTTCAAACTATGCTTATTTCTTAGTATGAGCATTTACTGAAAGAATTTCTTTTGTGTATTTTCAAAGTTAATTTTTTTTTTTATATATATAGTTTTATGAATTTTCAATAATTAAGGAAGAAATATTAAAAAGTTTCCATAATTTTGGAGATTTATGTACATTTTAATTTCAAACATTTCAGTATGAGT
Organism: Centruroides vittatus; assembly: GCF_030686945.1. Taxonomy (NCBI): domain Eukaryota; kingdom Metazoa; phylum Arthropoda; class Arachnida; order Scorpiones; family Buthidae; genus Centruroides; species Centruroides vittatus. The sequence goes on along the minus strand of NW_027122722.1, from coordinate 404,308 downwards.
ATTCTTTTTCAGTGGTGGCAAGTGGATAAAGTGAACCCAATAAAACTGTTTGATGAAAATAAGTCAATCTCAGGCTTCAACCTTAGACACCTGCTTTACCAACAAGGAGGTCATGAATACATCAGAGGTATTGTTGAGAAAGTGTTCAGGTTGTGGAAAGAAGGAAAGATTAAGACTGTCATTGATTCTACCTGGGCATTTGAAGATGTAAGTAACAGCTAATATTACATAAGTATGAAGCAGATTCAATAAGAAGTTATTAGCATTGTTAAAGAAAAATAATATTATATAAAAGGTTGAGACTAATAATATTGAAAGAATAATCAATGATGTAGCCCTGTACTAATAGTGTTTCTATCAGATGGCATCCAGTACAATGTTTACAAAATGGCTTTGCCAATATCAAACTGCACCAGAATTGAACAACAAGCTGCTATTTTATTTTTGACAACAAAAGGTATTAGACATAATGAAATCTATTGCAGGGTGTATACATATTATGGAGAGTTGTGCAAGTCACTACAAAAAGCATGGGTTCTAAACTCTAAGTCAGGAGTTCCCAACTTGTGTTCTGCAGAACCCTAGAGTTCTGCCAATAAAAATTTGGGGTTCCACAATAAAATCTGTTGAGTCTAGTGATGTATGAATGTTCCAATGCAGATTTGGGATGTGAGGTGCAATTGTTCTAGTCTCGGATTGAGTCCTTGTACAACAATCTGAGACTATACACATGCTGAAGTTATTTATAGTTTTATAAACAATGGAGACAGATTTATCGGGAATGGAACAAACCAAAATCATGAAATAATGTTTGACAAGGTAATGGAAATCATAAACTAAAGCTAGAAAATCATTAAAAAAATCAGGTTAATGTTACCTATGGTAGCAAACATGGCAGCTTGTCTCTGAAACAGTGGGGAAGCATGTTCTAATCTAACCTAACCTATTCTAATAAATTATCCCTATTCTAATAAATTGGTTGGCAATAATTATGGTAATTTATTAGAATAGGTTAGGTTAGAATGTCCCCCCCACTGTTTCAGAGACGAGCCACCATGTTTGCTACCATAGGTAACATTAACCAAAAATCATAACCGTAAAGAGGATTCAACATATAAATAAAAATACAATTGTTAAATCTGTATATATATTTTAAAAAAATGTTCTGTCACCATTGCATACAATAACCTAAATTGAAAATTTCAAAACAACTTTTAAATGGTTTTTAAAAACATTGTTTTAATTTGCAATCGATTTGATTTCAATTTTAATCGTATTTAATTGTAGATTTACTTTCACATTTCAGTTTTGGTGGAAAGTGGTTACCTAGTATTGGTGTCTGCAAGGTTCCAACATTTTTTATTAGTGTGAAAAAGGTTTCATGATAAAAATAAGTTGGAAACCTCTGCTCTAAGTGGCTTGTTGTCTGTTTGTTTGACCTTTCTTAAACTTTTGAACACCTGGACCCCAAGCTAGCAATTGCTAGCTTGGGGTCCAGGTAGCACAACTGGCAAGTGCACCACATGGCAAGCAGAGGTTGTGGGTTCAAGCCTCACCCTGGGTCGTTCTTTTCTTCCAGATGACTCTAAATTATTTATTAAATTATTAAAATTATAATTATTAATTTAGTTAAGAGATGGCACCTAACATCTACCTCTAGTAGCAAATTGCTTAGTATTAATCGTTCAATTATTGGTGTCATAGCCTGATTATTTAAGGCAATTGTTTGGTTATGTTTCTATCTACATATTAGGCTTTGTGATGTTTGATATACTTAAAAATTGAATATAGCAGTGTCTCATAAGCTTGACTTAATGTGGACTGAGGTGATGAGTTACAGAAAATGGTGAGTTTTATGGCATAGCAATTATGCTAATCTAAATAGCAGAATTTTCATAAAGGTATTACATATGTAAACTTATACATACCATTAGTGGATAATTTCTATTTGTAGTTAAATTTTAATTACAAAGAAACTATCAGCTATTTAGTGCTAATCACAGGTTAGACATTTGTGTCATATTTTGCAGTGGCACCTTGGAAAAAAAGTTATATACTTTGTTAACGTGTAGAATTGATGTTCTAATTGTGTTGTCAGTTAAGAATGATAACTTATTAAATAAGACCCTAGTGCTAAGTTATAGAATAGAGATTAGATTACATGTACTTTTTTAATGCCACGAGAATTTTACAGAATGTTGAGTTATCAAGAATAGACTTTTCAGGACTCTACTGTAACAGTTTGCTGTAAAATTTTGGATATTTTGATATGGGTGATGCCATTTTGTAAACCACATTTTGAAAATGCCACCTGGCTGGAACAAGTATTGATATAAGGTTGCATTACTGTATATTCTTTCATTATTACTAGTTTCAATTCTTTTATGGTACATTTTTCTTCCTTAGCAGTGTTAATGACCTTGTTTATTGAATCTATCTTGATATAAAGTCTCTTCTAATTTTCAGATATTTATTTAATATTTTCAAATAATGGTATATCAAATAAATTCTAACTACTCATAGATAATATGCTTAGATAAAATAGTGAAGAGGTATAATGATAAATAACAAAAACAATTAAATGGAAAGATTCTAGAATTCTATCTCAAAATATTCTGAAAGATTCATCAGACAACTAAGTCAAAAACTAATTATTTTTTGATATAAAAATAGATAAGGGAGAACGAGATCTACAAGTCTTAAAAACACAAACATTATTTGTAAAAGAAAAACATAAATCAAAACAAGTACAGTACTTGGAATTTTTACTAATAAAGCTTCTTCAGATCACTAGACAAAAATTAAAAAAAACCTATTTTTTTCTTAAATTACTATTGAAAGAAAGATGAATATGATGCCAGTTATTTTGCTTCGGTCATATTAAACATTTGTATATAGTTTATAAAAGTACATATAACTTATTGTACTTCTTTATTAGATAACAACACATACTTTTAGGTTATCATTACTTGATCACAACATAATTTAGTGATTACATTTGAGTTTTGATAAAGTCCTTATTTAGGTGATAATTTTAATCATAAATAACATTTTCTTATTACATTTCTTAACATTTTTAGATTAATTTCTTCCACATTAAGTCTTCCAATATCAAACATTATGTCTCTGAAAATAATAAATTAATAGATTTGTGCCAGCAGAAATCTAATTTATCTTAGTTCTAGTCTACCTCAGTTTTAATTTGTAATATTTCTTTTCTTATTAGGAATTTGAAATGTAATTATATAAAAAATAAGCAGAATATATATGTATGTAAAGAAAATAAGTTTTAATACACAACCAAAAATAAATATGTGAAATGAACTCTAATTAAAAGTTTATAATCATAAGATAGTTAACAGGAATGTAGAAGAAATAATTAAGTTTGATGATTTGGGAAATATGTCTGACAACAAATACAGTGCACTCTGGCTAACTTGAGGCAATTTTATTTTGTTCCTGAACATCCTGCCCAAAAACAAACAATAATCATAGATTTCTTCTAAAATCAGGTTAATTTTTAAAATTAATAGGTACAGGTACTAGAAATTCAATAAATATATGTACCAAACATAGTAATTTTTAAAAAGCTGACAACATTGTTGCTGACTTTCCCAGCATTCTTTATTTGTTTTCATCACTAACAATTGCTACCACCACCTTTAAATCTTCAGATTTACATAAAATTACTAATACAAATGATTACTCATTACTCTAGATCTGAAGTAAAAATATAAAAACTATTTTTATGAAATTCTTTGAGATTTTTTGTTTATTAATCATAATTTTTATTGAAATTAGACTGAAAGATCATTATATGTTGAAGAGCTAGGGGTAATATTTTTAAAATAGTTAAATGACCCCTATGACTATCTCATTTAACTATTTCCCCAAATCTCCCTGCAAAATTTCAGAAATTTTTGACAAAACGCACAGGAGTTAAGTTTCATAATGGGTGAAAAAATCATGCCCTACACACACACAAACCCCACTCCAGCTTTTTTTGCATTTCTTGATGTTTCAAGGTCCCAAGTCCAAAAATGTAAATGTCTTGGAGCGTCATTTTTTGACCGAATGCCATACTTTCTCTCTATTATTTAAGAGCTAGGAAAGCAATATGTATATATTTCTCTAATCATGGATCTAATAGTTGGAGGAGGTAATTACTCCCTATGAGATTTTTTTTTACTGTAAACACAAGCTCCCATTGTAAGTATGTTATGGTGTTTGAATATATTTTCCTTATAAAATGAGCATCAATATTAAAATGGATACTAGGCCATTAGTTTTCTGGTTGACTTAAAGAAATAATGGTGGTAAAGCTTTCTGTATTATAAAATGAAAAATTTCCTCTTGATAGTTACTCCTTGATCAACCTCAATAATTGTCTGTAGTTCATTTCTTCGTAACCCAGCTATTCCAAACAATTCTGCATTGTTTTGTATGTTTTGTGCTAGTGTATTTTTTCCAAAGACAGACTTATCAGACAGAACAGAATGACCAGGTCACAAAACATTCTTATTTGGTGTAGTTTTGTTGCAGGTGTGTATATGTTGTGAAGTTTTTATTATGAATTTAATAATACTTATCCCTACAAATCCTAAAAGATGACCTATGTATTAGGGACCTGTTACATTCAAAATACATATTGTAAAATACATAATTATTCTGCAAATTACTCTCTCTCTCAAGGTCATTCATTCTGTTCCATGTTTAATCAAGTGTAATAAGTCTGTCTTTTGAAAAAGTGTGCTAGCACAAAACATACAAAATAAGACAACAGAAAAAAAGCCATTTGAATAATAACTCTGCATTAGTTTGAATTAGCAAAGAATACTACATTGATATAGGCATGTAGCAATGTTCTCTAAACCTTCAGAAAAATCATATCTAATCTTAATTTATTACAATTAAATTTTCAGTTTAGTATATTACTTAATAATCGAGATTATACATTGTTATCACTACATATATTCAATATATTTAATTGCAAGATTGGAATTTTAAATGTCTGAAAATAGATAAAAGAGGCAAGGAGAAAAAAATACTAGTAAATTATCACTAGACAACTTCTTCCAAAGTACAAAATTTAACTTTCATAATAATATGTTTAGGTAAGTAGATTCTGGATGTTCAGTTTATTGATAGTTAATACCCTACTCACAATGTACAGTGTTAAGTAGGGATATAAGATTTAAGCAGAATTAAGTCAAGTCGCATTGTCGAAAACAAGATTAACTACTTGTTCACACTAGGTAATTAAAGCAAATTATTTGCTTAGCCCTCAAGTGGGTGTACTCAATATTACATTTTAAATAAAATCAAACTTTTGCTTATTTTTCATAAATCATCATAAATTAATTTATATTTAGTAATTTAAAATATAAATAACTTATTTAAAATGCATAAGAACTGTTAAACATTCTGTCTTGTCATGGGACATTGGAATGTCATGAAACTAACACTACTTCAAGAACTTTATGCTTATTTTGAAGCTATTCTAAGATATCTTAATAATAAAAATAAATTTTCACTGTGTACAGCATTATTAATAGTTTTCCTTTTCAAAAAGAAAACTATTAATAACACCATACACAGTGAAAATTTATTTTTACTACTATTATTACTTGGCATGAGTATAACACTAAAACTGTATTAAGATATCTTAATGTAATTATTTATCTGTACATGTAACAAATTGAAACTTTACTTTAAAATTTTAATGCTTTGATTTCTTTTGAGATTTTTATCTGATTTTATTATATTCTTTCTAGAACTGATTTTAATATTCTCAAAGGAATTAGACAAAAGAATTTTATAAATCAATTCATTATGCAAATTTCTAAATTTTTACCTTCAAATGTAATTGCCATAAGGAGTCTTAGTAATCCAGGATTTTTCAGGTCTGGTAATCTGCTACTTTTATTTCCCATTTTCTATAAAAGAAAGAAAATATGATTTTTAAGAGACTATTTGAAGAGTTCTATTTAAAACTGATATATATCTGTGACTTATTTCCAACCATCACTAAGAGCCAAAATTTGTATGATACTTCTGACTCCTCTCATGCAGTACACCATAAAAATCAACAAATCATGACTGTCTTTCAATAGAGAAGAGGGGGAAAAAAACTTTGCTATCTAAGATTAGCAACAACCTAAAATCAACAGAAAAACACTGCTAACTTTCAACAACATAACACACTATACATACGTATTTCAGCCACTTGAAAAAAAACAAATGTTTTCAGGTACTGGTACCTACTTCAGGTTATTAAGTTTTTTGAAAACTGCTATCTTTAAGGTTACCATTGGCAACATTAAAGATTGCAGTAATCTATGCTCTTTAGCATAGTTTCAATTATGTAAATGTAACATTTATAAATAAATTAAGATGTAATTATACAAAAATTTTATTTAGAGTAAAATATTTCTTTATTAAAAATGTCTATTTTCCTGACTGTCACTTATAAAGTTTTATTTTATCGTGATCTAAATCTCAATATTAATTTAGAACAACATAATACTAACTAAAAATTCTATAATCTTTCTTAAAGCATGATATATCTCAAAACAAATTCTACTTTACACAATACAATCTTTTTATCATTTTGATTATTCATAAAATAACAAAGGTTTAGCAATATCTGATATAATCTATTAAGCATTTTAAGAAAATCTATGATAACAACAACAAAAAAATAATATTCGATACAGTCCCGAGTTCAATTCTGCATTATTAGTGAGGTTTTGGCTGAAGTTTTCAATGCAAAAACGTGAATGTTGGACGTTCAGTGCCATCTTCCTGTAAGCCTAGAAGTTTTACAATGGCATTTGGAATGTCAGTGAAATCATGCTTGACATTCCAAATGCCATTGTCAAACTTCTAGACTTACAGGAAGGCAGCGCTGAATGTCCACATACATGTTTTTGTGTTGAAAACTTTGGTCGCAATTTGCTATTCTCTTTCATTTTCTAGATTAGGGGTTGGCAACGTGGCACCCTTGGTGAGATTTTTATGTGCCCTCACTATATTACACACATACTGAGCCCAATGTAATTGCACAAGCACAGCATTAACAAATAGCAATCAAGGTTATAAACTGACGCACTTGCCACTTAGCATGTAGAAAAATTCTTGCTACTGGTACATTTGGTAGTATGTTATCGTTCTGCAGATAAACTACATGTATTTTGAGTATTGGGGTTGAGTTATAAACTCCGTAACATAACCATATCCGTCCATAGCTGTAACCATATCGTATAGCGTGTTTAAAATGTCCATATCAGATCCATGTGGCCATACCATATTCCATAAGAAAAGTTTGGATTGACCAAACTTTTATGGTAGGGATATGGAGAATTGACAAACTGCGCATGTGCTAAGTCACCATCAGTTGATATACAATCAGAAGTTGTGCCAGAAGCAACCGATGAAACTTTGACAAATTGTTTGAAACTTAACTTTTGACCAACAATGCTACTTCTGAACAATATAAAATTTTAAGCTAATAGTTACTTTGGTCATAAAAAATAAAATAATAATAAAATGAATATATAATTATAGTGTTAGATCTGGCAACAATAGTTGGATAACTTTGCACATGCTCATGATGGACTGCTTCATAAGCCATAAAAAAAGTTTGTTCATTAACGGATATAGAAACGGCCTTACAGTATTTTATAACTAATGCTATAGACATCCAGTGTAGCAAACATTTACGAATATGAACATGGTTACGTTACGGAGTTTATAACTGGACCCTTAGTGACCATATCACACAAGATAGTCATGCTTCTCACTACCAAATATGTATCGTACCGGTAAAACAGATTTTATATATAACTCATCATAAATAATTGTAAAAGAAAAAGAATTTATTGTTTTAATGACAACTGGAAAGAACAATTTTGTTTTATTGATTTCAAAGGCAAATGTATTCTCTTACTGTGCAATAATAGCATGGTGATCCCCAAGAAAAGTAACATCAAAAGACATTTCAAAACTGTTCATTCAAATTTTGATGCTGACTATCCTGTGCACTCCAAAATAAGAAGAAAAAAGATATCTTCCTTACAATCAGCTATTACCAAACAACAAAGCATTTTGCTGAACCTTTGGAACAATCTAAAGCTGCAACAACCAAATCACTAAGAAGAAAAAACCCATATACAGATGGGAAATTAATAAAAGAAGCCATGTTAGAAGCTTCTGACTCGTTATTTGAAGGGTTTAAAAATAAAATCAAAAATAGTTTTGGCTATAAATACTTTACAATTGTCAGCCAGAACAGTAACCAGAAGAATTGAAGCAATTTCAGATGATTTAGAAACACAATTATCAAATGATATGAAAAAAATGCATTTTCTTTTCACTACAGTTGGATGAATCAACAAACATAGTAGACATAGCTCAATTAGCAGTTTGTGTAAAAATGGTGTTTTATGATTTTTCTACAAAAAAAGAATTCCTTAAAATCCTTCCATTAATTAATTAAAGGGGTGTACTCAAGGTGAAGAGATATTTTCCGCATTTAAAAATTTTGCAATGACTAATAAATTACCACTGCAGAAGTTAATTTCCATTACTATAGATGGTGCACTTTTGATGGCTGGTAAGAACATTGGATTTATTGCTTTATTTTATGCAGACAAGATTCTACATTTCCTAAATTTGTATCATACCATTGTCTTATACACCAGGAAGCATTATGCACGTTTTAATGATTTAATGTCACTTGTAATAAAAATTATTAATTAAGATCACAAGAAATGCAACACAGATTATTTAAATTATTTTGGAAGAGGAAAATAATGAGTGTAATGACCTCCTTTTACATACTGATGTGAGATGGCTCAGCAGGGGTAAAATATTTAAAAGATTTATCAACCTTTTCCCACAAATAAAAGAATTTCTTTCATCAATGAGTAAATATTATGAGCAATTAGAACAGTGATTGGTTGATAGATTTGGGATTTTCAACCAATGTTTCAGCCAAGTTAAATGAATTAAATATAAAGTTGCAAGGAAAAATAAATCAGCTTATTTCTGATATGATTAGTGCAGTAAATGTGTTTGAAACTAAATTAGCATTATTGAAATCACATTTAATAAAAAATTTGTTAACACATTTTCCAAATGTGAAACGTATTATTGAAAGTTCGGTTAACAAAACATTTAATGCTACATCATATATAAAAATTACGGAGAATCTTTCAGATGAATTTTCTTCCCAATTTGCAGATTTTACAAAATTAGAATCTGTTGTAATATTTTTTGTTATCCATTTAATGTGTCTTCTGATTATGCATCTGCTGCAATTGGCAAACATTTTGAGCTTAGTAATACAGATGAAATAGAATTAGAAATAATAAATCTATAAAACAATATTATTTTAAAAGCATGTCATAATGATAACATTAACATGTTTTGAAATTTAGTTCATAAAGAGAAATATCCTATTTTAAGAAAATGTGCACTAATAATTTGTTCATATTTTGCAATTACGTATAATTGCAATTGTCTTTTTTCAAATATGATGTATCTAAAAACAAAATATCGATCAAAGCTCAGAGATTCTAATTTAGATAACTGTAAGAGCATCTAATTCTAATTATATCCCCAATTATAACAAATTGGCAGATTTGCAATGTCAGATGTCACACTGATGCGGATGTTTGCATTTGTCATTGTTTTGCATTTATAATTTAAGTATATCTATGTATATTTCTTGAAATAAACCCTTTAATATTTTGAAGGTTTTTTATGTGCCCCCAAAAACTTTTGAATTTATACTGTGCCCTCATTGACAAAAAAGTTGATGACCCATTCTAGATAATGCAAAAATAATTTTAAGTATTTCAAAATATTGGCTCAAAATCACATTCTTTTTTTTATTATTCATATCAAGTCCACTTTAAATACTTCTTTATACTTTCCTCTTTGAGTTAATTTAAACTAATAAGTGCTATTGATTGCAACTAGTTTCTAAGTATAACAACTCCATATGACTTCAGGAGAAAAACAAAAATACTACAAATTTTATAACCCAAAAATGATTTATCCAATAAAGCTTTGACTCATTAAAAATTTCTAACACTTTCCCTATATCTGGTTTGGTTCTCCATATAATCAAAATATCATTTTTAATTATGGTTTTGATTATATGGAGAACCAAACCAGATATAGGGAAAGTGTTAGGCCGCGACTCCACTAGCCGTAAAACAGCCGTAAAACCCCTCACCGTAAAAGCTTTTAATCATGTGACTTATTTGCCTTTGCGCTCGGATTGCGGTGGAGATCCGGCTAGCAAAGCTTTTTACGGCGACAGTACTATTACGGTGTATACGTGATATATAAATATAAAGACAATAATTATATTCTACGAGTTTTCTCTATACTATAATTACAAATATAGTAAAAGTAATATCTTTACTTTCATATATTGACTTTTATTATTATATTATTAAGATAATATACAGCATTTATAAGCTTAGCTTTTTTATTATATACTCCTCTAGGATGATCTTCCAATTCTAAATATGCTATTTTGGGATTGAAGGATTTTCCTTTGGCCGTTCATATCGCGTGTTTTAGGCATCCATTATTATAATCGGAATACCTCTTGTCATACATACATGAATACTTTCGGATGTTTTCGATAAATCTTTCCAGATCTTCTAGAGTAGCCACGAGATAACGTACACAAAAGCTCGTTTTCCGCCATTTTCGTACCGTGTCACGATGACCTAGATTTAACTGACTTCTGATTGGTGGATGGTACTGGTTTATGGTCGTATTTGCTTCGAAAGTTGAGCACTGCTCAACTCGCTTTTACGTTGGTTTTACGACCTGCTCAGGCATAAAATACCATGGTCACGTGATTAAAAGCTTTTACGTCCCTTTTACGGCTAGTGGAGTCGCGGCCTTAGAAATTTTTAACAACGCATACGGGCTAACACTAGAATTAGAAGCTTTGACTCCTAAAATTTGTAGTATTTTTGTTTTCCCCGATTATTTATTGCTTTAACAACACAAAATTTCACCAAACCTTTTTTAAATAGGTTTGATGAAATTTTATGTTGTGAAAGCAATAAATAATCAGGAGAAAAAACATAAATGCTACAAATTACATTAACTTAGAATTACTGTTTGTTTACACGAAGGAGGTACCATAAGAATTTAATGGCATCAAATAAAAGAAATATATTTTTAGAAAATAAAGATGTTCTAATTTATTTATAATTCTTTTCATCCTGAGAACTTTAATAGGGCTATTTTAATCACTCATCAAGGATTAAATAAAGATCAGAATGGTGGCTGAATGGTGAGGGATAAGCCCCAACAAATCTGGAACAGACTTCCCATAAAGTTCCTGAAGATCCTGACTTGGACTCTGGTTCACAGAGTGACAAGGCTGATGTCTATCTCTTTGGCCATCTGGCTGTCTGATTTGCTAACTGAAAGAAACATTGTAACTACAGTTTAAAATGGTTTAACATAACTCATTTCCTAAAATAATGACTGCTCTTATAATTATCATAATAACCTATGCCAGATGCTTATGTAGAAACATTACAGTACATTATTATTTTTGTAACCACCAAAAAGGGGTTTGTAGGCAAATAAATAAATTTGTTGTCTTTCCAATCTGATGTTCACCAGAGATCAAGAACCACTCAAATAAAAATGGTGGTCAAGAATCTTCTAAGTGGTTCTTGACCTCTGGTGAACATCTGTAGTAACTCCCTTAGCACGTGGTGGCTGCAGAGTTGGACAAACAAAAAAATAAAACCACAGAATATCAAGGAAGAATGATTAGTTGGCGTAAAGGGGTGTGGTGTAATAACAAAAGTTTATTTGTCACACTAAACACACTTAATACAGGCTATACATATACAACACAAATTCCAGTCCGATTACAAGTCTTGCTTTTGTTCACACCTTCTCCTATCCTTCCTCCACTGAGCAAGGCCTCTTTGATACCAGACAATAATACAAAATAATAGCATGAAGAAACAAAAACAAATTGAAAAATAAAAAATATACAAACATTCCCTTGGAACAAAAAAAATCATAGGTTTCAATGACCCTCCAGTTAGTCCTTAATTCCTTTTAGTCACTCTTTTCTTCCTTCATTCATATTCCTCTTGAATAGAGTTGGATTCTTAAACAACATTGTCTTTTTCTTTTTCTATTATGGTTGTCCTTCCTAACCTCTACCTTCTTTCAGGTTGACTGTCACTCTCACTCGTTTGTTTTACAACAACCTCTATTGCCCTCGATGAGCTCTTACTATCTTCTGCATCATCCAATAGCCAAAAAACCAAAAAAGTCCTTCTCACATAGACACACACAGTATTTATATCCCCCACCAGAAGAAACCACATTGTCCTATATGGCCAATCCCCCATATCTTATATCCTGCCAGCTGAGAACTGGCAGTACAGAGGAAGGAAACAGAGGGGGACATGTAAAATAATGGGAGACAATATGACACAAACGAAATAATAAACACAAAAAAAATAATAATAATAATGACAATACAAAATAGCTGTGAAGTGCTACCCATCAGATTGGAAAGACATAACAAATTTGTTTATTTGCCTACAAACCCCTTTTTGGTGGTTGCAAAAATAAGAGATTGTATCCAGCAAATATTGCTGATATTAGCTTTATATCAGTACATTATTAGCATCATGTAGCTACATCAGATGAACAGGAATGGGAAAAATAGTTTTTTGGAATTCATTGTTAATTTTTCTATTTGTTACCTAGCTAATGCTATAAACTGAGAAATCTATTTTCCTTATAATGAAATAAACTTTGTTGTTGTATTTTGCAATAAAGGACCATCCATTAAATTAAATGTGCAGTTTAACAGGGAGAGGTCACAAAAAGTACACCATTATACACAACAAGGAAGAAGGTGATCAAAACCTGTGTTGGATGGTCTCTACCATTAATGCAATTTTCACACTGACTTTATTCTCATGATTATACCTTATCAAATGCATAGCATCATAGGAAATTCAAAGCTTTTGATTTCTTCCCCAAGTAGAAAAGATTCAATTTGGCATTTCAAATTGTCAGCTATTTTGCAATTACATAACATAATATTTCATTAACAATCTATTACTGCCAATATTAAGCTTAAGTACATTTTTGGAAAATATGAAAATTCTTTACAAAATGCCAATAAAAAATAATTTATAATTTTATGCATAATTTTGACAAAATACTAAAATTTGATATCATTTAATGTATTAAAACTGCCATGAATATTTGAAATAAAGAACTAACATTCTATCTTTTGTTTCTTGTTCATTCCTCTAAGATACAGTGGTGTAACTAAGGGGTTAAAGGTGAGCATATGCCCTAAATGCTGACTTTGGAATGCAAATGAACCCATGGAATTTTTGTAATTAACATTGAATCAAAAGTGTCAGGTATGCAGTTTGCCTCAGGTGCCAAACCATTCAGTTCTGCTCTGCTAACATATACTGTTTTATGTGTTACACTGAATTGAAAGTATAACATATATGTTTTATGTTATACTTTCAATTTAAGGATATATAAATTTGAGAAAAATCTAGTAGTAATAAACAGTTTTTTTCTCAAAAAAAAATTTTCCAAAGATGAAGAGGATTTTGTAGGTCTATTAAACATTTCATAATAACTAATAATTTTTCAAAAAATTTTAAATATTTTGTATTATAGAGTTTATAGGTTAATCTGAAAATTACTCTCTTTAATAAAATGCTACACCTAGTATAAGCATACTTACAAAAATATGCAAGTATAAGCATGCTTACAAACTTTTACATTTTAATGACTTTTTTAAACAGTAGCACATACAAAAGTTTCTCACTTTATAAGTTATGTTGCAAATGTCATGCTCAGCTGATACTGGTGCCAAGTGCTATGCCAGACTAAAGTCAAAGCTTAGCTACCTAAACATTGAGCTGTGTTATTGATATATGTAACAACATCTAGAAACTTCTTAACAAAATATAACATGTTCAATATTGCAGACTATTATTATTATTATTATGTTTCCTAAAATAATATATAACAACAGTTAAAAATTCTAAACTATTATAAACAAATAAATAAATCCACCATTGTATAGTTGTAAAATTAAAGCCAATCAATCATTAAATTATATTGGGCTATATTATTACTATTTTAATTAATTAAATGCTAAGTATAATAATTTGGCATTAGAGGAAACATTAGCCACCATCTCTTGCTAAATTTAATAATTATAATTAAATTAATATTTTAATAATTAATTTAGAAAGTTCTGGAAGAAAAGAATGAGCCCAAACCAAGATTCATATTTGCAATTCCCACATACTGTGCAGTTGCATTGCTAATATGTGGGATGCTAGCTATAAAAATCACAGGAGTTGAATAGTGAAGTCATTTGAGTTTTGTTTTTGATAAACCAAACTGATGATCAAATTTCAGTTGATCTTTTTTAAGAAAGCTTAAAATTAATCAAGGATATTAAATATCAGAGTCCAGAATTAAAGTACAGTACATAGATTACATACTGATGTGTCACTATTATATTACTGTTAAAATAGAAATATTGATAAATACACTGGAGAAATTGTAAACTTTATAAAAATAAGTTAAATAAAATTTTATATTTTACGAAATAAAATTTTATATTTTATGTAATAAAATTAAATCATTTTTAACTAATCATAGCTTATTTTATAAAATCAGTTAATAACAAATTAATTCAAAAATAAAAATATTAATTTTTTTAATTTTTCAGGTTCCAGAAGCTATGCAAAGGCTTCATGACCGTAAAAATGTGGGAAAGATTACATTGGATCCAAACATGGAACCAAAACCTAAACCACAAGTAAGTTTATAATAAATGCTGCATTTTAAAAAATCTCTAAAAAAACATTAACTTTATATTTCTTGTATGTGTATAATTTATAGCCCACTAAAGGAAAAGAAAAAGAAGCCAAAGATGGAAAAGCTACAAGTGTTCCTTCAGGAGAGAGTACTGATACAGAGAAAGAGGCTAAGGAGGAATCTTCTCCTCCTCCAAGTAATTGACTTTTTGTGTAATTTTTTTTATACAGTGGGTGATTGGTTAACAAACATAATCCATTCCAAGACTTTGTTTGCTATCCAAATTGTTCATTAACCGATTATTGATTTATTATAGTGTTTTATGGGAATTTGATTAATTCGTTCTGGAGACCCCAAAGAATAAAAAAATATACACTTTCTTACTATGTTTATTTATATGTAATAATAAAAATACATATATACACAGTCTTGCATTTTTATTAGTTGTGTTTTTTCCATTTGTGGAAGTTAAAGAATCTGTCTAATGTCAATTTCTTCTCTCTCTTCGGGATTTTTCAGAAGTAATTAATAGCATTGTAATTGTAGAGATCCCTAAGCCCATTAGCCTCAACCTGGTTTGGATGTCATTCTAAGACCTCCCACTTCTTCAAAAAATGTTTAATAGAAAATATCGACATTAATTCTCTTTTTCAGAAGAAAACATATTTTGCTGAGTTCCTTGGTGTTCTTCATTCAAGAGTTCTTGGCATTCTTCTGTCGTCAGATCAGTTTTAGGTTCCATTATGAGCTTTTCAATGTTCTGTATTTCTCAGGTGTGATTTTTGTTACTCCTTAAGCTGCTTGAGTCTTCTTGATAATATAGTATCTTTATTAGATAAGATTGAACTGCAGCCTACTGTAGGCCTATTCAAGCCATACTGCCTAGTGACATCAGACATCCTCTGCCCATTCTCTACCTTTACTATTATACTCTCACCTTTCAAAAATAAAAATGGACGCAAAACTTAACAAGTGCCTGCCTGACAGTCTTGCAAATACTATAAAATTGTCAGAAAAATAAAAGGCTGGAATTACAAGGGAGATTTTCAAATTTTGGAGGAATACTATCCTACTTTGATTTGAGCATCGATGTCGACATTTCCTGTGTCCCAAAAAGTTTTGAATTGTTGCCTGAAGACAAGGGAAGACCAATCAGTATTCATTATTTTATGTCGCTTCTTGTGTTTGTTATGTTCATTGTCCGAACATAAAAATCTTTCACAAAAGTGTTCGTTATCCGATTTGTTCATCAACCAATCACCCACTATATATATATATATATATAATATATACACATTTTATAATATATATAAAAATTAAATTTAAAAATAAATTTAAAACAATGGGGTCAGTTATATAGGCCTATATATATATTAGGGTGTCCCTTATTTTTCGAATATTTTTTCTAACACACATAGCCTAGTTTTGTTTATTTTACCCTTAAATACTCGCACAATAAATTTCAACTCATTTTGGTCACTAGAACCCGTGCCGACTTGCATCGAATCATGTCCACACATGTTACGCTAGAAAAGTGGCACGTATTCGCTTTGTTCGCCATTCTAACACAATTTGTCGGGCTATTAACATGTATAATTTTATTTTCTGAAGATGTCAGTGGAATTACGAAAAATCTCTGACTAAAAAACATATTTTCTTAGTCAGAGACATAAACCACCAAATCACGGGTGCAAAACCACCGTCAAATCGGCAAGTACTCGCAGTTTTGTTTTTTTTAACATTCACAAAGTTAAATTAACTGTGAGCGAAAGCACAAATCTTGTAATATACGAGTGTATCATATTTGGGAAAAAGCTAGAATACCTACAAAATCTATACCTAACTGTGTCAAGAAATTGGTGGATCTTTAACACGGAGAGAGTTGCAAAAAAACAGTAAGAAAACTATTGGTGGATCTTTAACACGGAGAGAGTTGCAAAAAAACAGTAAGAAAACTCAAGATGTTTATAAGCGCCATGAGAAAACTTTCCAAACAGATTTAGATAACTTATTTGATATCGCACATGCTGATGCCCTCAAACATATGACAATAGAGGAAGATAAAAAATTCTTACAAAAACAGAGAACTGGGGTGTCTGGGCTGCTTGGCAGGTGTAAATAAAAAATTGGCCAAAAAGAAAGGGCAAGGCAAAGAAAAACAGAAAGAAAAAGGCTCAAAGAAAGAGAGAAAAAGGCTCAAAAATATTTCTGTGAAGGCTGCATGGACTTCTTCAATATTGCACTTCAGGCACTATAGGACAGTTCTCATAGCTCTGACAATAGTCTGGATGAGCTTTTTTTCTCAGGAATCGAATACTGTGCTGTCTGAAGCCAGTGTAAAAAGAGGAAGAAAGGATTTCATTATGCCTAAACTAGTTGCAGCTTTAGACAGATGCCAGTTGAGCATTAGAGATTCTGTTTATATTCTTCACACTACAGTGGAAACACTAGGGCTTTGTATTGATGAATTTTCAATCAACAAATCTTCACTTCAATGGATTCAGACACAAGTGAGGAAGGACAGAGCAGAAGCCATAAAATTTGATTTTCAGGATGATGTGCTAGAAGTAGTCACCGTTCATTGGGATGGCAAATTGTTACCTGGCTTGAACGTTAGAAGTTCTAAAGACGAGCGCCTACCAATTCTTATTTCATTCGGAGAGAGGGAACAACTTCTTGCTGTACCAATACTCTGGTAAGTTCTTCTGGGAAACACCAAGCCAAAGCAATTTTGAATGCTCTCTATGATTGGAATTTAAATGACAAGGCACAAATAATGTGTTGACACAACAGAATCCAATACGGGTCACTTAAATGGAGGATGTGCTTTTAGAACAAAGCTAGAAAGAGAGCTGTTACTCTTCGCTTGTTGCCATCATATATATGAGTTAGTTTTAAGAAGTGTGTTTGAAACAAAAATCCTCCAAGTTACTAACAGCCCTGATATTCCAATATTCAAAAAATGTAAAGACTCTTGGAAAAGCATTGATTCTACGAACATACAAATGTGCATTGATTTTGTAAAACAAAATCAATGCACATTTGTATGACATGGAAATTGATCAATTATCATCTTTTTATATGAGAGAACTTCAAAAATCTATTGTGAGAGATGATTATTGCAAATTAGTCGAGTTATCTATCATATTTTTGGGGGGAGATAAAGAAAAAAAAAATTAAAATCGGACCTCCGGGTGCAATGCGTCAAGCAAGGTGGACGGCTAGAACTATTTACTTAATATATTATATATTGACTCCTTTAACCCTTTTGAGCTTATTTTATTTATATCCATGGTGTTGTCTTTTCCAGTTTTGACTGTTATCAACTCCATAAACACTGAGCAAATTGAGAATGCTCAGAGAGAACCCTGCACTAAAAACAAACAAAATTGTTCCTTCAATTTCTGAAATAACTGTATTTGAGGCACTCATATCCTCAAATTGTAAAAATAAACAGTCCATTTAGAAAGACACATTTATTCTAATTTTTTTTTTCACATGCTACTTTGAATAAACTGTAACTGAAGTATAATTTGCCACTTGTCTTTATTTTTTAATCAATCCTTGTATATAAAATGCTGCCAACAGATTTAAAACAATGATTTGCTGCAAAATCATTATATATTAGATTCATTATTTTGTTATTGCATTTTACACACAATATTATATATGTAATATTGACATATATCAGCATTATATGCATAACAATAAAAAAATAATAAAATTTACTTTCAGGAAAATAATTATCTGAGAAGAGAATAATTATCTGACAAAAATACAAAAATACTTTAAACTTCTATTTGAATTTTAAGATTATTTGTTGAAAAAATAATGCTTAGGTTTACATAATACAGAGATTAATTTTTCAATAGTTAGTAATTTTATCTTTAATTAATTTGTTTAAAATATTTTAAGTATGACCAATTGTAAGTAATACTTCATACTATTTATCAGATTCACTTAGCACAAAACTCTAGATTTTTTTCAATTAGATTTAAATATTTCAAATTATAAAAATCATTACATCTCTAACAGATTATTCAGTAAAATATAGTTTAGTTTTCTGTAATTAAGAGTTAAATGTTTACAAAATGTTAAGCTGAATATAGATGTAAAATTAAATAAATAAAACTGTATTTCGTTTAAATAATAAATTTCTTTCTAATTGCAGATTCAAGTTAACAAGGGACTAATTGGAAATGATAATTGCCATCTGTGAAACTGTGTTTTGATGTATGCTTCAGTAAATCCCTTAAGAAAAGTGCCTACAATAGGTACAAATATCCAATGAAGAATGTATGTGATTTTTCCTGTTAAATGTTCCTGCTCTTGCTACTATAAACTGCATTTTGCAGAATTCCTTGTATTTTTAGTAACGTGTCACTATTTTTCTTCAGATGTTTTTTGAAATCAAATGTGACACAAAAATGTTTCAGATGGGGAAGATTTTTATTATCTATTTTCAATCAAATCATAAAAAGAATCTTTATATAAAGTATTCCCCTAATAATTTTTTGATATTACAAATGATTTATATTATTTATTTGATATTTTCTTTATTTTTTCTTACTTTTGATTACCGACATTGGAATTTTTCAGCATAATGCAGTGCTGATATTATATTCAGAATAATTACATATCACTGCTGAAAGGTGCTTCTTAAAAATTGCATTCCACCACGTTTGGGGTTCTTTGATTCAGTTAATGTAAATATTAGATTTAGGTATCATCATTATCATTTGTTATATTAAGCTTTGTTTGTTAAAAGTTTGTTCCGAAAACAAATTGGATATGTAACAAAATGGGAAAGGGGATTTTGATGCCAATTTTTAAACAGACTGTGCTTCCGAGCCTGCATATGTCCTAACTATAAAATATTACAGGTAACTCTTTACAGTAGCAGCTGTGTAAAGAAACTGTTAGTGCATGATATTTGACTTTCCAATGTGGTCTGGTTAATCATCCAGACATGTCAACCATCACTATTGTATATGTTGTGCCTCACAATTTTGTCTTGGCCGCCGTGCGTGCTATGTACTTTTACTGCCTGTGATCTTGTAAATCTAAGTGAACAATAAAAGAGCAGAAACTTAAAGTTAATTCTAACTTTAAATAAAAACAAACACTTAAAAAACTTAATCATCATTTCAAATTTATGAAAGTTAATTCACATATTGAAAATTTACTATCAATCTTTATACAAACTTCTATTAGAATAGAAAATTATTGAGAATTGTTTTCATAATAAAATTTCAAAGTAATCAGAATAAAAACAAAATTTTTTTTTGTTTTGTTTACAAATATTAAAAAAAAATGTAGTTTCTTTATTGTGTAAATGCAAAAAATTGACAATATAACAACAAAATAAACTTTTTTTTTTACATTAAATTGACTGCTAGTTTCTAAAATATGGTTTATTTGTAACTTTGTTTAATGTTTATTTTAGACTATAGTTAAAAAATAGCATAGTCTAAATTAAATATTACACAAAATTACAAATAAACTATAAAATAAACCATATTTTTGAAACCAACAGTCAGTTTAATGTAAAAAACAGTTTATTTTGTTTTATCCAGTTTGTTAATACACAATAAAGAAACTACATTTTTATACCTGCAACCTTTTCTCAACATGTTACAATAGAGATTTTCGTAAACTTGACAAATTTTGGCTAAAGTATTTTTGCATTAACAGTAAAATCATAACTAGAACTGAATAAAAAAAAAAAAAGCAGCTTTATTTATTGTAAACTTAAAAAAATATTTCAGTAATATTTCTAAATATAATCATCACTCGTTACATAATAATTGATAATAGTAAATTTTATTTGCATTTACTTTGAATAATTGCATATGCAAACATAACATACAGAAATAACAATTAATATTCATTTACATAAATAAAATTTCATTTTTCTAATGTTTACTTATCATATGTTTTAATAATTCACATTATGTTTGCATTCAAAATAAATTAATATTACCTTCTTCAATGAATTATTTGAAAACTTGCTGTATATTTTTAAGGATTTTCCTTGATCATCGTAGAAGGCATCAAATTCCATGTCATTAATCATCTGATGTTCTTTAATTTCCATAACAAATTACATATTTTTACCTGTAAATTTAAAAAGTAATTTGTATATCTTATTGAAGATTTAGGTCCTTTCACATGCTACTGTAAAGATCTTAATTGGAAACACATTTTAATGAATTATTATTATTATTATTAATATTAATATTTATGTAATATTTTATTAACAGGTAGTAATTAAGATAAGAAAATGTTACATATAAAATATTAATATATCAATTTTTCAACCAAATGTGTTTAGCCAAATCATTTTATGAATTTTAATATAAATAAATATTTTACATGTTTAATTCATTTAAACATTTAGGTCTATTTCTTCTAGAATATTCTAAATTAAATAAATATTAATTTAATTATAATTATTAAATTTAATAAGAGATGATGCCTAATGCCTACATCTAGTACCAAATTACTAAGAACTTAATTATTAATAGCAGCAGAAAAATAGCTCTATTCATTAAGGTGGTCATTTGGCTTTGATTATAAACTTCATGCTTTGAGATGTTTATGCTTTTATATTAAAAGATTTAGATATATATTGTCAGTTAGAAGAACCTTTATATAAAATTAAATCCCCAAATTTTAATAAAAATATTAATTTGTTTTGGTTTAAATTGTGTAAAAATTCAATGCACTTTAAGATGATAAACTTAATAATTGTTAAAGAATAGTAACATATTATTTTATTAATATGTATTCTAAAGTTTTAAAGTTATTGAAAAAGGAATAAATAATTAAAGTACTTAATATTTATCCTTAAGTTTGTCAAAAGTTATTACATTTATAAAATAGTTTTATCTTAAAAACTGGAAAAAAAAAAAAAATCGTCATTTAAGAATACTGTTGAGACAAATTTCTAAAAAGCAGTGGCATGTGGTGACATTTTATGATAGGGAAGCTGTGCCAGCCCTGGATAGAATCATTGGAAGCATTATATGATAATTTGGTGTGTAGCATCCATGAGCTAAACTGCCAGAGGGTTGGTACTCTGTAAAGTGCATGTAAATATTTGAATCAAGTAATCTGGCCGCTTTACACAATTCAAATATTTTTGCCGTGGAAGTTGTCCCATATTTGACAATACAGCGCTTCCATTGGGAATAAGCATATACAAATGTATATTCGAATATACAATGGCAACTTTATCGTTGTTTTTCATATATAGTATAGAAATTTGTAATAAGATACACAATGCAGTTATAATAACATACTTTGAATTAATTAAAATTAATATTTTAAAATATGAAAATAATTGCATAATATGTATTCATATTTTATAAAATACAATGGAAGTGGTGCTTCCACAGCTTCCATGGATGGCATGCCACTGCTAAAAAGAAATCAAATAAAAAATCTTTCTTCCTGCAATATTTTATCAAATTAACTAAAAAGGCTTTGGATAAAGTAGATGGGATAAGGATAAATTTATATATTCATTAAATAATCAGCCAAAAGCAATAGTATGAAATATAAACATTTTCTGGTTATTTATTGATCCACCCTTACAGTATAAGGAGTTTAGTGACACTGGAAATCAGAGTGTATTGACTTTGTAACATTGTGAGTGTGCATATTTATTATGCCATTGGCTCATAACATTTGTGCAATTTCTCATGCATTCTTTTTGTTGGCTTAGTATATTTAAATATAGAAAGAAAAGAATTACAAAATTTCTAGACTTATGAAAAACTAAAGAAAATATTCTGAATTTGTGAGATACCAATTATTTATCCACATCTTTGAAAATTGCCTAGCATAAAAATTTCAATGTAGTGAGAGATCCAATTGAATTTGATACTAAATATTTTTAAAATTCTAAATTTAAACCTTTATGATACTATATCGTTCATATTAAACTTATATATTAGCAATAATTCTTAATATTTTCTTACATTTAATTTTTGTTTTTAAATTGTTAAGTTTCAGACATTGAAGAATGTTGACATTTATCATCAGTAAGATGAAATGTAACTAAGTTAATATTCTGAACATTTCATATTATTATTATTTTATTACTTTTACAAATACTATAAAATAATTGATTGTAAAAGTTGTTACTATAGCAACTAGTCATAGATATTTGTTTTGAATTATTCTAAAGGATTTTCTACTAATAAATGCATGAGCTTAACAATGTTTTTGCAATTAATTTTATGAAAAACTTTTGGTAAATCAAAAATTATAAAATTTTTTGTACTAAAATTAACAAATACAAAAATTTATTTTATGAGATGATCAAAGAAAATGTTAAAAATTTCAACATAATATTAATTAATGAAAAGTTTGCATTATAGCAACAAATATAATTTTAAATTCTTAAATTATAAAAACCTATTAAGTTTGTCAAAGTCCACAAAATATGACCTTATATTTATTAGTAACTCGAATTTTGTTGTTTGTAATATAAACATTAACCTGTATAATCTGTATTTGATAAACATTGCATTTCAAAAATAACTTTCAACAAAAAATATGAAAATTTTTGCACTGGACTTAAAAAAATTAAAATATCATTTAGTGACAATAATCAAATTAAGAAAAAATAGAATATGCATAATGTCTTCTTTGGATTATCAAATTAAATGTCAAAAACAATTATTGATATAAAAACAAGTTTTTTGAGTCAGGAAATATTTTCATTACAGTATTTATAAATTTTTATCTAACCCAAAAACAACTGCTAAATTATTTTGAGTTAGTGCATATTACAAACAATTATAATAATACAAATATTGATATTTTACAGAAAAACAGGTACACACTTTCTAATCATTTTTTTTATTTTCCTATAATCATCCTGTCTAGCCATTATGCAACTTATTTTTATTGGTTTTGTTCTTTATAAGTAATACTGTATAGTTGCTCACTGAATTATTAAATAATTCAAAACAACTTCATGACCCTGACTGTATAGCTGAAAATTACTTTTTACTTTTAGAATACAAGACAAAGAATTTTGTTACTTTGCTGGAAGGAAAATTAATAATCACATTAAAATTTATTATAATAGCATTTTCTCAAAAATCAACAAACATTAAACCCTGGGATTTAGAATGGGATATAATGTATACACAAAGTGTTCTTCTGTAAGACTCTTCTTTCATCTCAATTAACAGACAGCTGGAGCAGTAAAAGCATCTGCCTGCCCATTTGAAGGAACTAGGCTCAAGTCCTCATCAGAAATTTCAGAAATCTTTTGCACTTCAGGCCCTATCCTTCATTACTCAACCATCTCAATGACAGGCTTGGTCAAACCCATAATGGTTATAGGAAAAAGAAAAGGTTCTGATTGCCTATAGGGTGGAAAGAATTAAAAAACAAAGAAAAACCTCAATAATTTATGTTTACATTTACATTGAAATATAAAACATCATGAAGCTACAAAATTGTCTTAATTTTCCTTTTCTGTGGTTACAAACACCAGTGACAGTCCAAAACAGTTTCATATGGAGATTACATTTAATGACAGAAAAGGAAAACAGACAATTTTGTAGCTTCATGATATTTTATATTTTAATGTAAAATATAAGTACTGTCAGCCAAGTTTTTTAAATTTTACTCAAAATTATGTTTAGTTTTTGAATCCTTATATAAATCTAAATCATGTAATACATAGTAAAAAATAAATAAAATCAAATTTTTTGAAATATATTATTTTAGTAATTTATGTCAAAGAATTTGACAGAATATATACTCCTCAAAAGTGAAATCAACACCATGAAGGAATGTACTGGTACTGTACATAGCCACATGCACATTACAGGACTGGTAGTGGTGATAGACATATGCAAATGAATAAAAGAACAAAGATATACAATAGACACCTGTTTACTCAGTAAAAAGTATTGCCCCCATGGGCTGCTGTTTGGGCAATATAGTGAGACATACTATCAACAAGACGATTAACAGATGCCTGAGATATCCCTTGCCAAGCTGCATCCACTGCAGTGTGCACATCATCTACAGTATGTGGTGGTAATTCCCGGTACACTTTGTGTTGGATGAGGTCCCATAGGTGTTCAATGGGATTTAGCCAGGCAGATTGCCAGGGAAAGACGTAATTTCATTTGGGTCAGTGAGAGTTTGCCGTGCGACGTGCAATCAGACATTGTCTTCCTGAAACACAGTGTCATGTAAGGCCTGAACCAGTGGCCAAACCACAGGCCTCCTCCATAATTTGTGTGACATACTGGTTCACTGTTAGAGTACCGGAAATGTGCACAAACTGTCCACTGATCAAACATGATGCCATGGTGGGGCCAGTGTGACACTTAGCAAAAAGGGCTGGCATGTAGCATTCCCTAGGATACCACCATACTCATCCATAGCTGTCATTTCTCTACAGATAAAGCAGGATTCATCCGTAAATGATACCCAATGCCATTCAATGGTCCAGTTTCCATGACAGTATAACCAGCCTCATGTCGAATGGTTAATGGCACTCCAGTTGCTGGTTGACTGTACTTTATAGAAAACTTTGTTTTGCTAAAGTTACTATATTTTCAAATTGTTACTTTTGGTAGTTAAATTTATCAATCAAAAACAAATAATTTTAGTCAATATTAAATTTTCTAAAATAATTTGATTGTGAATATGATTATATAATAAATTATTTATACATTTATGCAATTTATTATTGAAAAAACCTTTCTTTACAAATGTTTTTGAACTTTTTAAAACAGTTCTTCCTCAGGTAAAAAATCCGATGGAATGCTTCAAAAAAATAGAATGTAACGATTTAAAATGATAACCCATATGGCTTAATGGTAGATGTTGAGCAATCTAGCAGCACTGAAGTCCATTGTTTGGACGTAAACATTAAAGTGGACGGATCCATCATCCTCAGGTCAGTATACTACAAACCGTGTGCCGCCTCTACATACATACTGGTGGGTTCATTCGACCCATTCTCCTACAAGGCTGCAGCCTTTAATACTCTAGTTAGAAGAGCATCTACCCACTCATCCACCTCACAAGCCCTAGCCACCGAGTTAACTTACATTCAGAAGATAGCAGCCAGACACAGGTATCCTACTCTAACACACCGTCTAATTGAGCAACATCAATGCTCACAATACACACCCACTACGCATGCAAGGACCAGCACCAATCTGGAAAATCATACACTTGTCCCGGTCACATTTAACCCAAATGTTAAAGCAGTTTACGCGGAAATTGCTAGCAAGCATCAAATGCAAATAACATATAGGAGATGTCCCACAATCTTCGACATCCTCAGAAATGGAAAGGACCCTCTGGATCGTAACAGACTTCGTGGTGTGTACTCAATTTCACTCAAAGATGACAGATGGGACATGAGCCTCATATATATCGGTTCCACCAAGTGCTCTTTAAATACTAGAATACAGAACACCAAGCGGACCTTCAACATGGGCGACACACCACTGCCCTGACCACTTGTGTGTCTGATCCCGACATTGAGGTGGAATGACAAGGCCGATGTCATAGTCACTACACCTCACTTAGAACATCTAAAATGGCCATATCCATCCTACAAAGCTAGTTACGTAACCACCTGTATCAACCGGAAAGATGAACTTAATCTATCTGTAACATGGCAGGCCTTTATAGACTGCAGCCTTTAAATATCACCATCCATGCACAAGTGCGCAACAAGTTTCATTAAGCAAGCATTCAATTTTGTTCTAAATTGTTACATTCTATTTTTTGAAGCATTCCATTGGATTTTTTACCTGAGGAAGAACTATTTTAAAAAGTTTGAAAACATTTGTGAAAAAAGGTTTTTTCACATGATTTACACCAGTAACAGGTTCCAGATTTAGTGTTGATTTCACCCCCCCCCCCGGTGTTAAGGTGATGTTGAATTTATTATTGCTAAATGTTTTGCATTTTGAAACATTTCTCAATAGAAATCATTTACTACTACTAATTCATCATGTAATCTAATACAGACAGACAATCTTGAAATGTTTCATTTTCATTTATAATTTGAACTCAAACATTTAAATTCTTAAATAATTAATTATCTTAAATACTGCTGGTAATCTGTATTTTACAAGATAACCTGAAGATGACTACTTAAAGCAGTTGAAAATATTTAACTTAAAAACATGATTAGTACAACATCTCCAATCTCCAAGCCAATGAAAAGAAAATACAAATTTGACATAAGAGTGAACTGAATGAATGAATGAAAAAAAACATACTGTTCAAAACTCAATCTGAATGAAATTTAAATTTAAGATTAAATAAACATAAACTAAGTCTAATAAATAATCTGGTAACTAACAGTATCATTTGTATCAGGCACCAGCCTAAATATAAATTCTACTACATGTATACTTTAAACAAAAAGCATAAAAATCATTTGATATTTTAGAAAGAAAAATTGAAATTTGGACAAAAATTTTTTCAACAAATTTTTATCCTTTGGTAATATGCTAAATAACCTCTATATCCTGTTTGAAAACACACTATTCTCAAAACATTAATGAACATATAATTAAAATCAAGTCTTATTGAAAAACAATGTTCTAAAATAACTCATACCATGATTCCTAGAGTCAGTGTTGGATTAAGACCATTTTTCATTTGATCACTTTTTCTAAGAACAATATTAGTTTATTTAATATCCTTAAATTTTATTTAATGAAAACATTGAAATTGCATTAAAATGATAGCACGTACATATATTATCATTGCCGAATTTTATTACAAAACAAAAATTTTTAAATAAAATTTCTACCAGTACATCAATGGAAACTGACTGCATTGAATTAGAATTATTGGAGCATGTCATAATTTTAATTCAACATAACAAAGTTTAAATAACATAAGTAAACCTTTACACTTTTCAATAAATAAGAGAAGTATATAAAAACAAGCTCATTCATCAAAACGTAATTCTTATTTAAATTATAATAATAGAGAGACATTCTTATATTACATTTTTATAAAATCAAGTTCATTTGTAACTATTGAAAATATTCAATAAATCCCAATAAACTAAAAATACAAAAATGTACAAAAGCAAAATAAATATTTTTATACATTTTTTATAAAAAAAAAAAAAGTTTAAAACACTGCATTTGATTAAATAAAAGAATTTTTAATCAAAGTTTATCATTTTATCATCATCAAAAATAAGGTTGGTAAAGTTCTCAACATTAATTTGTGTAATAACTTAGATAATAGCTAAAGTATAAATTATAGTACATATATAAAAATCACATGTCTAAGAAATAAAACAAGACCCAGAAAGGCAAAAAAATAAATTTAATATAATTTTATGCCACAAACTGCAGCTGAGTAATAGTTTGTCATGCTCTGTATATCTGAACTATTTGGGACATACTTTTTTCAATGTTGTAATGGGATTCTGAATTTATTTGGGATTCATGATAAAATATGTCACCATTTTTATCAAAAAATAAAGGATTAAAAGCATGATTAAATAAAATTGTTATTACTTAAGTTTTGGATCTTTACAAACTGTTTCAAAAACATTTGAAATTTAAGAAATTCAACTTCTTTATCAAAAAAATTGTTTTTTTCTTTTTTTTCTTAAGCAGGTCACAGTATTAATAATATACAGATCACCATTGAAGAACAGCAGCTAAAATATAAACAGAGACCTATTGTATAAACCAGAGGTGGTTTATATAATAAAGAGGAAAAATCTTTTTTAATCAGAAGACCACATCCAATTTCAGAAGAAACTTGTAAGGCCACACAATGTATTGCAGGTTGCATAAGTGTTCATACACATTTAGTATACATAAATTGTTCTTAGATATCTTTACTGAAAAAGAAAACAGAAAATGTATTTTCACAACTAATAAGTTTAATTCTGCCATCATAAATTTTACATTGTATAAGGTTGCACTAGAAGTCACAAAAGGCCACAGATTTCTGATCCTGTCACAATTCTCCCAAATTTGCTAGACGACTTCCAGAATTTGCTAGGAATTTTTAAATTTTCAGACTTCTGAACAAAAGATCTTTTCCTCCCATATTTACTCAACAACACAATCAACTTTTGGATTTATATTAAAGCACACTAAAGGTGACAGCATTTTGATATTGCCAAGAGTAAAAAGTGTCAAATCTATACTTTTTATTATTCAAAAACTTCCAGAATCAACTCTTGGGAGTTAGAGAGAGACATTACAAGCCTGATCTTTTTTCTTTTTTTTGTCTTTCTTTTTGAGTGGATTAACATCCCACCTGGAACAAAATTTACTTTTGGATTAAAGCTTGGTTCATGAAACCAGGGTTCTTCAAAGTGGTCAGTATCAACCTGTAGGGGTTGATAGGTTATTTTAGAGGGTCTCGAAAAGTTCACATATAGTCATTTTGGGGGGCCTATATCTCGCGAAGGCGCGCTCGTAGACCCATAGTTCATTAGACTTTTTTTGTTCCTATCATTATGCTCTACAGCTCTGTTAAAGTCCCAACCGCGTCATTCAGACCTAGAATTGTACCTGGCACCCTTGCTTTATGCAAACATATCTCCATACCAATGGTTTTTCTACTTGGCTTTATGACACCCAAGTATACTCCACCCAGAGAATCTCACAAAGTCTCTAAAAGCTTGTTGTGTCACAATAAGCTTCTAGAGACATCTTGAGAATCCCTGGTCAACTTCTACAGCAGTGGTTCAGTGGTTTTAGGATTTCTTGCGTGATGGTCTCTTTACAATTTTTAAATTGCAAACGAACCCTTTAAAATTAACTACAATTAACATCTAGGTTACTGTTACTGAAATATTTTTTGACAAAATTATTTATTAAACAGCAAATCTTCGTTATCAAATGTACAGTACAGTACATTCAACAGGATGGGTACATCTGCTTTGTCTGAAGTGACCCCTTCACAGTCACTCTGAAACTGCTTTGCAGTCCTCAATTTGAAAACCACTGTTCTAAAGGTATCATGAGTGTCCCTGACCAGTATCACAAACACCAAAGCAATCCAGTTGGGGTACCAACTTCAAAAACAGTTTAAATTCTAACGTGTGAAGCAGTAATTTTCAGTTTTTGAGTAATTGAATTTATATCACTATCTGTGTGTTAATATCAGCAACTGAAAACAAACTTAAAATTCCCAATTAAAAAAATAATAATAATAATAATTTTATATTTTTAAGTAATAAATAAGTAAAAAAAGAACTCAAATTACTTCAGAATGATTTCCCTTAAACTTTTAAAGTAATTAATTAAATAAACTGGAAAAAATAATTATCTTCTTAACTTTTCGAACAGTTAAAGAGCAGACGAACTCGACACGTCAATAACGCGATAAATAAACGATTTTAAGACTTAAAAAACTAATTTCCGAATAATAACCCGAAATTAAATTTAATTACGAATGGAACTTAACAATAATAATTAAATCTTAATTAACATTAAAAACTTTTTTACTCACGTCCGAATAAAAACGTTTTTCACCATTAAACACAATTATGTCATGCGCAATAACGGAAACGTTTATTGCGCAATCGCGCGAGGAAAGCAGACGATGATCTAACTTCCGGATTTTCTGTTGATGTTTGGATCGAGGGTGGACATGTTCCTGTTTTAAAATCCACGTTCAAATATGGTAGATAAATTAGTCAAGCAATTTCTTAGTAAATTACGTTGCGAGAATACAGAAAGGCCGACATTGAGGCGTATTTGCGGTATTTTAGGAGGTCATTATCCCAATTCTCCATCGATGTCGCCTCAGCTGAAGGTAATTCCGGAAGAGCATCTTCGACTCGCCGAAAAGATTTGGGATTATATGTTACTCGGAAACACGCCGGAAAAGGTACGGATTTTTCTTTTTCTTTGTTTTTAAATTTTTTTAAAAATAATGACGTATTATTATAATATTTACCTTTTTAAATCACTCGCGGTTAAAATAAAGGCACCAAGGTAACGTTTTCAAAATGGATCAATCAGAAAGTTTGTTACAAATTTAAATTTTTGCGTCGAATTGCTTGATTGGACAATTTTTTTAAATTTTTGTTAATTAATGTTAATGTTAACTTAAAATTTTAAGAGAGAAAAAATTATAATCAATAGAATTTTCATTATTTAAAAAATTCTGTTTAATTTTGTATAAATTAAAATACATTTAAATATTTTAATTTTATATTTAAAAAAATTCTATATAAAATAACTTTATTATAGAATTATATATACATACATTAATTTGGAATTTTAAATATAATTTTAATTATAATCTTAAAATTTTTACGTAATATTTAAATTTTATTCCATTTCTTATTTAAAAAAAGAAGCAAAATATTAGTTAAAAAAAAAAAAGAATATATTAAATTTTAAAACGTTTTTTGATTGGTTTATTTAAAACAAAAAAGTGCAATTCATAATTTATTATTTCACAGAAAATATGTATTTTTGGCTTCTCAAAGTTAATCGATTATCATCATGATATTAATCGATTAATTTTCTTAATTATATTTTGCCAACATATTTTTAGACAAGTATACGTATTATACACCCGAATATATTGATTTACGAACTTTCTATTTTTTTTAATAAATTTTAAATTAGTGTCAAAAATTCAGAATTTCATAAGCAGGAATGCTGTAATTACACAGTTTTACAGTACTGTACGGGTTTATTATCAGTATACAGTCGTAGTAAAGGGGATATTGAAATTGGCTACAAGGATGGACAAGTTCAATAACGAGTTCACAATGAATTCTTTCATTAATATATTTTTCATTTTATATATATATGTTAATCAGTTCTACTCCGATATAAATAAAAATTCGAATAATCGATTTTTCTACCCGTGTTATAAATCAATTATATTCATTTTATTATACTTGTTTAATGTTTTTTATTCGGTTGTGAAGGATCGGTTGTTGACCCTATTCACTTTATCATCCCATTTAACAAAATAGCATTAAATGTGCCATTTTCTTCGTTAGTTTAAAAGGCACAGAGGTAAGGACAGTGGGAATTATCATAGAGTGCATATTATTTCATCCGGATCATGTTTATTATAACCTTGATAAAATGTCACGACCTTGAGGGTGGATGAATTACGTCAACGAAACCCCTGTAAATCACGTTTCACAACATCACTTTAGTGTACAACCGCTTTCATAATTGATTCCGGTTATTGAGGTTTTTTTTTTCCTTTTCTTCTTCCCACCTAAAAATCGAATTCAATCATTTCTATTTAATTAAAGCTATGATCTCGATTCCAAAATCA
The DNA here is from genome assembly GCF_030686945.1 of Centruroides vittatus. Taxonomy (NCBI): domain Eukaryota; kingdom Metazoa; phylum Arthropoda; class Arachnida; order Scorpiones; family Buthidae; genus Centruroides; species Centruroides vittatus. Next base: position 372,130 of record NW_027122722.1, on the reverse strand, counting down.
ATATATGACTTTTTTTATTTTTATAAATAGAACTTTTGAAACGGAGTTCTCAAATATTTATTATTAAAATAAATAAATTCGACAAATTAAAATTCATATTAAATAATTTTTTCTATATATTGTTTAGTGCGATGTCATATTGGCTTTGGGTAATAATGACATTCGTGTGGCCGAACATGCTGCTAAATTATGGTTGGAAGGTTACGGAGATTGGTTGATGTTTTCAGGAGAAATGGGTAATTTAACGAAAGGTAAATGATATTTTTCATGAAGTATTTCATTCATAGAAAAAAAAATCTGAGTTTTTATTTATATGAAAAATCAAATTATTTGTTATACAAGCCAGTAAAGCGCAATTTCTTATTTAAATTTATAACATTTTGCATTGAATTTATTAGAAACATCTATAATAATTGAAAAACTTTAAGCTGTTTTTTTCAATTTTTAAGTATTTAATTTCAAATTATACTATCTAACTATATCTATTTTTTATATGTAATATTAAATTATACCTCCATTTACGTGCTGCAAAATAGAATATTTCATAACACTCCTCTGGAAAAATTTATATAAAGAAATATTATCTAATTAATTTATTTTTATATAAAATTAAAATATATTGATATATAAATACTGTTAATAAAAGGTTGTTTACGTTATATTTAAATGACAAGGAGCTACGAAATATGCTAAATTATGTATCAAAGAAATTTAATGCTATTGAATTTCTCCGTGAAACGTGAATTAATTTCGAATTCGATCAAAGTAAGCCATCCGTGAATCTTTCATAGAACTTTAATGAGGACAGAAAAGTCTAGGAAAAGATAATTGACAGAATTCGTTGATTATTTTTAAAATTTTGAATAATTCCCTTTGCTTTTATTAATGCAGCAACCGACTTTATTCTTACAAATCTTTAATAAGTTCAATAAAAATTCTAAATGCCTTAACCTATATTTCAAAATTTTCGTCTTAAATATTGAAGGCGCGACTTGTTTCTAATTAAAATACATTAATATAATATCTATCAATAATATCATTTTAACGAAATTAAAGATTAAAGTAAAATAAAATGACAGTTTTTTTAACGTTATTCTTTCATATTTAATTTCTACTTATACCTACTAATTTTTGCTTATTCATACTAGCATATTATTTTATTATTCATCATATACTCATATAGGGCCTAGTGTAGTTGATAGATTACATTAACATTTTTTTTTTTTTTACAAAAACAGTAATCCTATAAGAACATTATTTATTTAACATTTCTTTTCTACCCTATAACTTACTAAATACAGGTAAACCTCTCATGATGCAGTTCACAAATTGCAGCAATCCTTGTATAACGCGATTTCGATATAAGAGGAATTTATCTGTTTATCTTATTCTAGTAAATGTTCTTTCAGTTACTACAATATTATTTGCCAATATATATTGTGCAATTTCCCTCTAAATTGTGAAAACTTTTCTCTATAATAATGAAAGATTTTTTTTAATTCTTGTTAGAGAAACGTAAAATACTCTTGTGCTAACAAGTATGTAATTTTATACATCAGAACTTCCTTTTTGAATTTTGTCTGTAAGCTGCATGTTGCTTATAATTTTTTTTTTTTTTTCCAGTTGCTTTCCTGAAAATGGCATTTAATTAGATAATAAGCGTGTACGAATTAGTTAAAGTCATAAGTTCATATCAATCCCGAAAGAACAAAATCGTATTTTGCGAATTTCAATAAGTTTGTTTTTCTATTGTAATTCATGTTTTGTTAAATTAAATTCTCTGAATTAAATAAAACTGTTTTTTTTTTCTTTATATGCTAGATAAAATTTTTATTTAAAAAATTTGTTTTGGAACGTAATCCCACTTTTACTTTCCCTGCTGTTATTTATACATAACAAGGGAAAGTATTGGAATCGTGTCAAATTTGACCCTCCGAGTGTTTTTTTTTTTTTTTTTTTTTTTTTTTTTTTGCAAATCTCCACGTTTTGAGACCTCCTGAATCCAAAAAAAGGCAAAAAAAATTCCGTAGATATGTTATGTATGTGCTGTACAGTACATGTACTGTACGTGTGTGGGAGGGTGTTGGCATCTATTTCGCTTAATATCTTAGGATTGGGTAAAGATTAAGAAACGAAATTTGGCATGATGGCTTGTATATGAGGGACATTGATGCTAATGAATTTTAATAGTTAAAGATCGAGAGGGTGAGGAGATAAACAGGGTCGTGTTTTTCTCGAGTAGGGTCAGACTTAATGACGATTTGATTTCGTTATTAACATTTATTACTTTTTTATAAAACATATCCTTACCCACAAAATTAAGCTTTTTGCCATTTTATAGTAATTAAAAATATAAAAAAATTTTATAACAAAATCTCATAATAAAATTGTGTAGGACGCCATCTGTTAAGTTATATTGTAATTAAAATTATAAAACTTATTTTCTAAATAAGATCTCATAATAACCGAGAAAGTTATGCAACTCGTTGCTGGATTTTTTATACTTAATGTGAGTCTCGGATGACACGATATTTTTCTGGAACCTAATTACCGCGTTATACCAGGGTTATCTTATATACAGCGGAACCTCGCATAACGAGCATAATTCGTTCTAGAACCTTACTCGTAATGCGAAACACTCGTAAAGCAAAAACAATTTAGCCCATAGAAATTAATGTAAAATACGATAATGCGTTCCACGCCGAAAACTATACTCAAATACCGTATTTACTCGCGTTTAAGACGAGGTTTTTATTCATTTTTCACTGCTTCAAAAACCTAGGTCGTCCTATACGTGCGAGCGAAGGATCTTTGCGTTTTTGCAATAATTTTTGTGAACCGTGTATAGTTCATAGCAAGATGCTATCGAGGTCAAGGTGAATATCGCTTGTAAAGAGATGATCCGAAAATAGCTGGTCACTTATCAATGATAATGAATATAGTTATTTCATATTTGTTAAATTGGTATTTTTAATGAATATTTGTACATTCTGAATCATTAAAAATAAACTTTTTTCCTGTCACGTGCATTATAATCTTTTGGTTTTGCTACATGGGTATCGGGTGTGTGGAAAAGAAATCTTCAAAAGCCGATAGCAGTCATTCAGGAAAGACTGCATTTTAAATTCACTCGACGGATCAGAGGACGATGCTTTGTGGAGTAAGAGTGAAAAAGAGAAGAATTGTAACGAAGCTTCGGAGGGCGAGTCCGAGTAGACAAAAGGTGATAGCATCAAGTAAAAACATGGTTGTTTGCCTTAATACGTGCATTTGATGATAATTTATTTGTGATTAAACGAAATAAAATTAGAATTGTATTAATAAATCTAATTTTCTTTATTTTGATCTTTAAAGTCACACCTCGTCCTATATGCAAGTAAATACGGTATTTTATGTTTAACGTTTATTCGAAAAAAATTATGCAATATACATTGTTAAGGAGTATGAATCATCGTCATCTTGTCTTCTAGCACGGAATGAACTAACCTGGAATGCGAAATCGGACCTGGAATTCGATTTGCAGAAAACAAAAAAAAAAAGAAAAACAGATAGCATGATGGAGCATGCGCACAATCCGGGACGTCCCCTCTCCTCGTCACTCGTTACAAGAAACGTTGCTCGTTAAGCGAGGTTCCATTTTACTTTAGAAGGAGAACTTACGAACAGAGGTCGAGTGTGGATCCTTATTAATCTTATCCTACGAGTCAGATAGAGTATTTTATGTCCTACACGCTTCTTTTAATAAAATTTTAAAAAAAGTTTTAAAATGATTAAATTTCAAATTTACTGTGACTAGATGTGTTAGCTTTCTTAATGGCTTTCAGAATATATTTATGGTTTCATATAGAACCGAATTTTCTTTGAGAAACTATAAACTGCATTCACGACATCAACAACGATAAAGTAGACTACATTCATCGATGAAGTTCTAAATACTGCTACGATAGAGAGAAGCGCAAGGATATAGTTTCTTTTCCCTTTTTTACCAAAAGTAATTTTTACTAGCAGAACAGAAAATGAATATATTATACTTTTTTCATTTTTTATTCTACATTAAATGTTATTTTATGGCTGAAGCAACAGTTTCAAAGTTGTTTTTCAAGATCTCAAAATTCTTTCGGTTTTGGCATCGAAAATTTGTCATCTCAAGATGGAATCGGTTCTACAAATTTAAAAAAAAAAAAATCATTTCGAGATGCTATTAGTATAAGTGTCTTGTAAGAAAATGAATACAATAAATAGAACATAATATTTAATGTCAACCTTGATAAAGGATACAATAAAATATAAATCGAGTATAGACGTAGTACCATAGTATTGATGGAAAATTCTTGAATAAAATATTTTTATGGTGCCAAAAACGATTTACCTCGTAGAAATTTCTATTAAATTTCTATCGTTAAACTTACACCTGTGAATTTTTAAATGCAATAAATCACAATGTTTGTTAATTTTAAATCACTTTAAATACGGCCCTTCCTGTTAAAGACAATGCCGATAAAAGTGGTTAGAGACCATATCTTAGAATTGGTAATAGTACACGTTTAATTTCTTAATTTTTTAAAATCAAACTAAATAATCTGAAAATAAATGAAATATTGTTAAAATTATTATAGTTAGTGAGATAAAGACGACTTTCTGAAATACTGGCTATGTCTTTCCTATTGTGTTTTAATGATGAAATATATTATGTCAATTATTATTTCGATATTTCTAATTTTTTCTTTATTTATAAAATCATTGTATGGCAATATAAATTGTATTGACTATATATATTGTATAGCAATTATGATAAAGTATATTGCCCAATTTATAAGTTCACCAGTTGTACTTTTTTGAAATAAGTGATGAACCGGAATTTTTAAATTTTTTAAAATGCTTTCCGCCCTTAGGCACTAAGAAAGAAAACAAATTCGTATCAGAAGTGGAATCCGAACCCATCCCACAAACGTAGACCAAAAAATGAACCAGAATATTATAAATTTTTAAGCACACAATAAATAAGTTATTTCATATGTTTACATTAATGTTGCTGTGCATTTGTTTACAACATACTCTATTTTTGAATTTGTAAGTTATTTCAATAATAAGAATGTAGCTAGTCATTACGATGACGGATGTAAAATTAAGTTTACATTAGAAATTAGTTTTAAATTCTTGGTGTTTTGTTTGGACCATATCAGTTTATATGTTTACTGCAAAATATATTCGTGAAAAAACCATCTGATTTGGCTGGAAGTTAGGTAGTTGAAGATGATGTAATACACAAAACTATCGACTACAGTTGAATACTTGTGCGTAATTAATTGAATTAGCTTCATCAGTAGCGTTTATTCATTTTAGATTCTGATTGTATCATACGTATTTTGTAGTTAAAATAATTGAAAAGTTTCCAAATCACTTCCCAATCTGAATTCTCGGAGAGCGTTAACGTTTTGCAAAAAAGTGTGAAACTCAAAGAATGACCTTTCAAGGGAAATAAAATGAAGTCTCGCATAACATTTCACAGAATTTTTCCATCCTCATTACTTCCAGAATGCATCGTCATCAAGTGAGAACAGAAAAATAACGTGGAATTACCTTTCGTGAGACATCAGATATTGGAATAAACTACATGACAAGTCTGTTTTTCCTATAATGAGATTTTCGTAACGGAATCCGAATGAGAACCAAACCCCTATCCAAACTATTCATGGAAAACACGTTACAAATTAAATACGGATCTCACATCACGTGGCCAGTTTCGCTAGAGGAAGGAATGGAGAAAACAATTGGGCCGCTCTTAAACACGGTTTAAAAGATCTGTTAGCATATTCAAAAGAATGAGACTGAAAGTAATGAAATGAAGATTTATTTGCGTACTATGCAGCAACTATATACCGGCAATTAAAATTTATTAAATAAAGAATGGATACGGTGATTCAAAACACGAATTATATCTCCAACTTTAATAATTACGGACGGATTTGGTCAGCTGCGAAGACGGGCAATATGGATGATGAATATTGAATGACGTCGCAATTCAAACTGACAACATTTAATAACGCAAGTGAACATGTAAAAATATATATAAATAATAATCATTTTAATAATCATTAAATATATATAAATAATTATTTTTAGCATTTTATGTAAAAATATATATAAAGATCGATGTATGTGCTCAATAAACCATAAAGATATACAGATGTATATGCTCAACAGACAATTCGTCAATCGATATTTAATTATTGTTCCTATAAAATTTTTCTTGTAAAACGTATCCAAACATTTACTTATTTTTTTTTTTTTTAAATCTTATTCTTAAGAAAACATTTGCCTTTTTTGTTACATCGCTGTATCCATTTGTCAATTATACTCTCTGGAAATTAGCAACGTACAGTACTTTAATTTACAGTATTTTAGATTTTTCTACGAGATACTTAGTCTAAATCAGTTATTATACATTACAGTTATATATATTCACATAGATCGCAAGTAGTAATTAAATATTAGATGAGTACCGGCATAATCGTAAATTTTTCTGTGTATTTGAATATTTTCGGTTATACTTTACAACTTTTGTGTTCCTAAAAGTGCCATAATTATGTATTTATTTATTATTTTAGAAGCTATTTCGACTCCAATGGTATTCTAATTAATATATAATAGTTATTACCATATTATAATTATGTTTAATTAATTAATTTTGATATATCGGTGTCAAAGGATTTCAAAGATGACATTCTCTCGAAATCATTTTATTGCTAAGTAAGCAAATCAGTAGTATTAATAGTTTGTTTCATACAAAACGGAGTATGCTATTGGTTTGCTTACTTAGCTGCATGATACCTAGCACCTTTTATTTCCTTTCGGACAGATGCTTTGAAACAAACGAAATTGTTCTCGAAATCCATTATATTGAAATCCGTAAAATCGATTGCTACTAACGAAAGTACAACGAAAAATAAATAAATAATTAGTACGAACAACAATTCAGTAGTTTCGACCAATTTAAAATATCAAGTTTTTAAAACAAAAAGTTGGTTTTAGTCATTTATATGATTTTTCACTTGTTTTACTTGTTTTTTTACCAATAGAAATTTATATATAATTAGAATGGTAATACAGTATAGCATCGATTATCCGACTCAATATTGAACATAAACGTACTCAGCAAAAAATATAAACTCCAATAACCACCACCTTATAAGTTGCTGAGGGAATTTTTAATTAAGAAAACAAACGTTTTTGATCTATTCCATAGATCATCTTCAGGTTTAAACTGACGAACAAAAATAATTCCAAAGAATGGAACACAAAATATTTAAATTCAAAAAACCCGACAACGGAGCAACTAATTAAAATTAGAATTAAAGCGCAAAAAATACCCAAATGTAAATTAACAAACACATAACAATATTAAAGTTATTAGTACACGCTAAAAATCATTTAACAGATAATAAAATATTAAGGTTCTCCAAATACGAAACACATCGCAAATCATGAGCCATTTGTAAGTCTCTTAATTGCAAATTTCCAAGCTGACGGTAATCCCTCAGCGTCCCTGGCGTTAATGCATCTATTCTCGAGTCTACTCTTGTAAATTTCTATTTTTTCCGCCGTCTTTGCTAAAGTTGGAGAATATATTTGTTTGACGATTTCCGCCTCTTCCCATCCAACGACGGATCCTTCGGCCTGGGCCATCTGGGCCAGAACAGTTGCGTTAGAACTTTTCCTTACATCATATTTATGCTCTTTGATTCTTACATCTAGGTTCCTTGTTGTAACCCCTATATACTCCTGTTTTAGTCCTAATTGCTGATTTTCATAAGGGATCCTATAGACCCCAGCTCTATCCTCTTTCTTAATCTTCCCTTTATCAGTTCTCAGAATTTTGTAGAGGTTCGGGGCTCGTTTGAAGATCAATGTTGATTTTTTAATGTCCGCTGTCTCCTTCATAATGCCCCGTACATTTTTGTTGAAAGTAAACTTGGTATATCCACTAGGTCTTTGTTTAGAGGTTCTTGTGTCACTCTTTTCAAACTTCCTCACGATACCATTAATTACGCTTCTTCTGTAGCCCAAGCTCTCTGCTATTCGCATGATCCTGTCGATCTCGTTAACCCTGTCCATAACGTTATCGCAATAAGTAAAAGTCCTCCTGACTAAGGTACGAAAGGCTGCCAATTTATAACGAAATGGATCATTTGACTGTGGCGGGATGTAGAGTGGGCTATGTGTGGGTTTAGTATACACTTTAGTGGATAGATGCCCTCTCTTAAAAGTGATATTGATGTCTAAGAAGTGTACCTCCACTGAACTTTTTTGCTCTAGTTTCAGACGTAGGCCGTCTTCGTTATCGTTAATCCTTTCTATAAAGGTACTAATTCCTCGATTACTTCTCCAAATTATAAGGATATCGTCAACATATCTCTTGTAGTAAACTATACTGTTTCTGAAGCTGTGCAGAACCTTTTCTTCAATTTTCTTAACCACTAATTCGCACAGAAGCCCCGACATAGGGCTTCCCATAGGAACTCCCCTATTCTGTTTGTAAGTATGGCCTTCGAAGCCAAAGAAGGATTCACAGCATACCAGGTTAGCCATCTCCAAGACATCGTCCCTGTGGTGTAACAACTCTGGGTTTACTTTAAATAAGGATTCCATTAGCGCTTCCAAACAGGACTCAATTTTTACGGATGGGTACATACTCTCGTAATCTAATATAGTACCCACGGTCCTAACTCTGTGGATCAGACTCTGTGATAACTGTGCAACCTTTTTTCTAAGAAAAAAGGTTGCACAGTTATCTTTCCTCCCTACTGGAAGACAGTATATTGGTTGCAAAGGATCCTACGGTAGTAGTTAAAGAGTTGCAAGACATAGGCATTTAGGCTAAAATATAAGTGAGAAAATGAAATCACCCCATTTTCTATTTAGCGTAATTTTATGTAGGCCTACACCTTAAATAATTTAGAAACTCTGACATCTCTAATTGGCGTGAAACACAAGTAGAGTTTTAGAAATATAGTAAAGTAAATAATGGCGGTTTTGAAGAAATGTTTATTATAAATTCTTAAGAAGTAACAGAAATAAAGTTGTAATGTATATTTTTTAAGCATTTGTAGCCTCATACAAAATCTTGCATCTCCAAGGTGCGCCCAAGCTAAGAACCATTGAAATAATAGATTTATTTCACGAAATCTACATTTTTCATAATTTATCCTTTATATTATCGGTGATTATTTGTTTTTAGTTGTATTGAGTATTGGTGTTTTTATCTTACGATAAGTAAGCTAACTTATAATTCTTCTTTCATTCCAGGAAAATGGACAAGGACCGAAGCCGACGTTTTTCGCGAAGTGGCTCTAAATCTAGGAGTACCCAACAATAGAATAATATTGGAAGAAAATGCCACCAACACCGGAGAAAATATTCGTTTTTCTTACGACGTTCTTCATAAATTAGGGCATCAGGTATCTAGTATTATTTTAGTCCAGACACCTTTCATGGAACGTAGAACATACGCTACGTTCATGAAACAGTGGCCCGGACAGCCTACAAGAATGAGAGTATTGGTAGCATCTCCACCCATACCTCTACACGAATATCCCAACGAAACGGTAGGAACCATGACAGAAATCATAGGTTTAACCGTCGGTTGTCTACAAAGGATAATCCTTTATCCAAAATATGGTTTTCAAACACCACAACTCGTACCCGACGACATTTTATCCGCATACGAGCAATTAGTACAAACGGGATTATATAACAATTTTATTCTGAAAGATGACGACAACGTGTAATTTAAATATGCGTTTAAAGATATTTTATGTAACACTGTTGAATATATTTATTGCCAAGCAGCGTTATTGCTTTGTATGTTGTAATTAATGAACGAATAAATACATATACGCCGTTAAATAATCTCTTATTAAAATTAAAAAAAAAAAAAAAAATTCAGAACAAAATTTATTCCTTCATTCGATTTTTAAAATTTCCTTACATACAAAAATACACATATCCAATTTTATATAATTATAAAAATATAAACAATTGCTGTATCATCAGGGGCACCCGCAGAATTTCGTCTCAAGGGACGAAAATTATGCTATTTAGATCGATTAACCACCAACCAATTCACTAAAACCATGTTCTTTAAACAAACTACTCTATAATTCCAGCTACTCTAAAAACTAAAGATTGAATATCCAGAACTTTACTAAAAACTTGTTTAAGACTAGGCAAGCATTGTATTATAAATAATACAACGTCTTAAACAAGAACCAGGGGAATACTAGTCACGTTACGCATGAGACAACTATGGAAATTTCATGCGTAACGTGTAGGCACAACGAGAGGATTCCTAGTTCCTGTTTAACAATTATAGTTATTTCATGCATAAAGTGACTATTAAAGTTAATATTTTTTTAACAGTTATAAAATACTACTGTTGTATAAAATTGATATTGGAAAAAAAGCAAAGAAAATTAAAAGAATAAATCAAATTTCGGGAGGGACAATCGACTCCCAGTTCTTCTCTGTGCGTGTCCTCGTACAGCATACTCAACTATGACGTAAGCTATTTGCATTTTGATTTAATTTTATCACATTTGTTCCGTTTCGTTTGTGTCTGGTTTCCTGGGGGAAAAAATTACGTTTAAACGTCTTAAAAATTAAAAGAAAAAATACACTAGAAATTAACTTACGACCACGGAAAACTTAAGAATTTGAACTTCTTTCCATATCTTTCGCTTTCTTCGACCGTCTGCGGGAGGTGGGAATTTAACGTTTCGGGCAATAACAAGATTAAGACACTCCCAATTAACGAAAGAATCCCAAAGACGGTCAAAGGAAGAGCTTCGTCCGTACGTCTCTGCCTGTATTAAAAATTAAGGGATAAAGAATTAGAAGTGTAACAGAATTAATAAAAATACACAAAATAATAGAAACGTTATTTACCATATACAACAACTGAGGAGCTAGAATAAGTACAAAACCGGAAGTAAAAGAGCAGGTAGCCAGAGCCAAACTGCGTAATACGGTGGGTACTAACTCTGATGCGAAAACATAAATGACAGCAAACGAACCCGATATTCCCAACTTCCCGATATTCGATAAGGCAAACGTCGTCCACACGTAACCTGCGGACGTAAAAGTTTAGAAAAAATTTCGATTTTTAAATTAATCCTTCGTGTAAAATGCGTACCGGATGGAATAAAACCGGTAGAGATGAGGGATGATCCGCCTAGTAGCATGGCAACGCACATGGTCCATCTCCTTCCTACTCTTTCCATAGTAAACCACGCTACTATTATTCCTGGTAGCTCTACTAGCGCCGAGATACAAAAAGCCACGTAATCGTTAACCCCTAAAGACGTGGAACCCAGGGATAGTCCCGAATAATCAAAAGCGATGGCAATCCACACGAAATTAATTATAATGAATTTTTTCCTCAAATTAGGCGTTCTCACCAAGTCTAACAGAGACGGTTTCGGCTCTTTAGGGTTGTGTTCCACATTCACATCTTGCAGATTCTGTAAACACAAATTAAACATTTTTTAGAACACTGAACGGGTTATATTTTCTATATTGAGTATTCGATTTTATATATTTTGAAGCGTAATTATCCGCAATCACTCGCCGATATTATGCAGTAATTTACTAATATATCTTGTATATAAATCTCTAATAACATCACAGAACTTCTAATCGTAAGGCTGCATAAGTGTATGCACTCAACACGTGATCCACATTTTCAAAGATATTTAACTCAAAATTCTGATATAAAATGGTATAAATTTAATTTAGTTATCGTATCTAATGCGTGACCTTCCCTGTCGGAGGTGGAGAAGCCGTGATCTTTTACGACTTCTAATGCGGGCTCGTCAGAAGTCATAAAAGGTCGGGGGTTATGTTTAAGAATAAACGACTAAGCATGTACGATTACGCTTATATTAAAAGTTATTAATGGGCTAGAAAATTATTAATTTTCTTGCCCATTAATAACATATTAATTTTCCACACATTTATCTACTATTTCACGAATAAACTGCTATACAACTCTTGATTAAAAAGGAAGTGTTCCGTAAACTCGCCTGGAATATGTAGGCTATAATTATTGAAAATTTCCCATATTTGCACTCCATAATGGTTTGTCATAATTGTAATAATTGAAGCTATTATATTTCTGAGCCCATTTTTAGTAACTACATTAACTTTATATTAATATTTTGCCGTTTCTTTTAATTAACTATCCGATTTACTCGTTGTCTGTTTTTAATATGTAATTAAATTTTAATTTTTAAATTCGTAAACCCGTTTCTAGATTTTAATGTTTATTTATATATATATATAAGAAAGTCTTTCCATTAGCTTCGAAGTAGAAACAGTTGTCATTCGAGTAGGTCTATTTAAGTGATAAATTTAAATGTTAATTTATAAATGTCCAAATTTTCCTTCGCAGAAGCAAAACTGAATAATTAAATTTGCTAGTTATTCATTTAGATCGTGCATTTTGTAATTTTAGAGTATCTACCACCATAAAAATTTAGTTTAAGCACTTAAGAAGTGGCTACAAAATCCGTAAAGATGCATTAAAAATATAGGGAAATGCGGACAAGATCTCATAAAACAATCGAGGGAACAAAGTGAATTTACCGAATGCTAAAACTCGCCATCGACAAGGTGAACGAAATTCTCAATAATTGAATTCCTCGGTCGACAATTGATGGACTTGTAAGCCTTCCAGTAGTAGTTGTGAGGTCTTGGAGATGATTTCTATAGAATGCGAAATTTTAATAACTTTTGATTTGCCCAATATCACTGCAGAACTGTTTTACTTTAAGATAATTTATCGCCGAATTGTTTTACCTATCTTATCAATTCGCCAGTAAATTAACAATATCTTATTATTTCTTATATTTATATTTTAATTGCGATAAAGAATGCGGCGAATATAATCTATTCATCAAACGTCTCCTTAGAGAATAACGCATTTTTCTGTCAATCTGGTATTACTCTTTCATTTTAAATAACTCGAACTGACAATAAACGTAACATAAGCGTAACATAAATTTTACGTAACACCCAGCTGCTAGAATTTTGAACTGTCAAGGTTCGATATTACGTAAATTTAAAGAACGTCGTCCTACGATAATATAACGGACAAATAAGGTTTAATCAGTGATAATTAATTTAATTTATTACTTAAAAGCTATAAATCTGTTCAGGAATACGAGAATTTCTTATCATTTTCAAGACTAATAAAAGAAATCTTAATCTTATTCTTTTAACATTTAAAGATAACGGATATCAATATTCTTGTCTGAAACGTAATATCAAGTTCTATAATTAAATCGGACAACCTTCTGTAGAAATCATGGATTTTGAGAAGATAATTTACAAAGTTGCGCCTTGAAAAAAATAGAACATTTGCTATTTTATACTGCATTTATATGACGAGTATTTAAAATTCCGTGTTTATACTTAAGAGCATTTTAAACTCGTCCACAAGTTATATTCATTCTGTATACCGTAGATCACTGCAGAAGTGTAATTACAATAAGGAGTGAGCCATACCGATTGCAGATTATTCGTGTAAAAATTGTTATCTATAGAAGAAAATTAGTGTAAAGTTTCACGAGCATTAAATTATCTTTCAGCAATAGAACTAGATATATTGAAAGCATCTCCCTGTACAGAACAGAAATGAACATTATAAGCATTCATTTTTTCAACGCCGGAAGTGGAAAATTTGTTGAACATAGAAATCAATAGAAAAGATGATGAGTAATTCTCAAATTTTTAACAGTTATTAATCATAAATTTCAATACAGAAACATTGAAATTTGTGGTTAGTAAAGTGTTAATCGCGCAACCTTTGAAAATACTCTACTCAACGATACCATTCGTTAATATTTAATTTCGTAAGTCATTTGTTAGGATTTTAAAACTTAAAAGTATGCAATTCGATTTACTGATACACCAATCTTTAATTTTAGACTTAATCGGCGAAAGGGACCTTAACTATTACACGGTCTCGACATAAATATGGACACCTTTACAAAATGAGCATTTCAAGAAGACTAGGCACATTAAATCGCAAATAACTAATGCCTGCAGCACTAAATTCCCTCAAACCATCACACTACTAACTTTGACCGTCCGAATGAATAGAATGTATATTGGCACGATTTAAGGAAATCCCCCGTGTTTCTAAGCGTAACTTTGTGGAGGTAATCTGATGATTTGGGAGCATTTACCTCTGCAGAAAAATTACTTTAAGCTTTTGTTTCATCAAGAATGAACGGCTCAGATTATTAATTGGCTCTTGTCGATAACTTCCTGCCATTTCTTCAACGACACCAGTACAAGATAATGCCGCCATCTATTTTAGCATCCGCCAGTGGTTTCAAAATAACGATCTTGTTGTTGTGGATTGGCCTGACGCTCCCAGACCTCAACTCTATGGAAAACTTGGGAATTCTCGCGAGAAAAGTATACGCGGATAACTATTCTTTTACATCAATCGAACACCTAAAATCGCCATTCTGCAGATCTAAGATGGATGTGATGACCTAACAAAATCTTTTTCGGAGGATGTCCAACAAAATAAAAACCAATTATCAACACTGACGTTTCGTGACTTTTGTGTTCTTTTTTCTAATGTTGAAAATACGCATTGTAAAAAAACAATTTATGATTAAAATAAGAAAACAATTGGATGTTTTCTTTGTGATACTTACATAACTTGTTCATCATTTTAGTTGTGTTATTGACAATTAATTATTGGCGTTTTAATATCCCTAGAGTGTCTGTAACGCCATTTTGCAAAGGTGTGTATATTTAGGTCGAGTACTTAATACAGTCCTCGACATAAGTGCATACATAACAGTACTCCTTTCCTACTATAATACATAGTAGGAAAGGAGAAAATTTCTTCACCATTAAAGTGAATAAGCAGTTCTGAAATTTATTACGCGTAGTTTATAGTTTTTTTTGTCACGGTTTATTTAAAGCTTAACGCAATTTAAATACCTGTCGAGTAATAATTTTTAATTTCGTATGCTCTAACGATCGGAGGAATTTTTAATTTACAGAAAATATTAACATTTTAAGTTTCGTCCTTTTTGCGCCATTTCGAGTATCTTTTATCCATTGTTAATCGACTCGGTTATTTACAAAAATTAAGTTTATAAGAAAAAAAATATTTAGTTTACAGTTTCTATTTTTTATTGTGAAAGTTTATTGATTTAATTTAGTAATGTAAACCCATTCGTATTATTTATGATTCGGAAGACAGCTAACACGCTTCCGACGTAGGTAGTAGATCTACGCTTCTAGATATCGCGTTACGGTACAAACCCTGCCGACTCATAGCCTATATGATAAATTATATTACTCGTATATTATTTAAACGTTAAAAAATATGATTCAGTATAAAAATAATTACGTAGTAGAGATTATAATTACCGCTTCTAGATATCGCGTTACGGTACAAACCCTGCCGACTCATAGCCTATATGATAAATTATATTACTCGTATATTATTTAAACGTTAAAAAATATGATTCAGTATAAAAATAATTACGTAGTAGAGATTATAATTACCGCTTCTAGATATCGCGTTACGGTACAAACCCTGCCGACTCATAGCCTATATGATAAATTATATTGCTCGTATATTATTTAAACGTTAAAAAATATGATTTAGTATAAAAATAATTACGTAGTAGAGATGATAATTACCGCCAAGTTTTGCAGATAATCTTCCGGAAGTGTCTTTCCATTGAATTTCGCAATTTTCTGAATGACACACTCTGCTTTCTCCAAATGATTGTGGCTTAGATACCATCTGGGAGATTCCGTTATGAACCTAAAAATTCCAGAGACAAAATGTTATATAGATATAATTTGAATTGCAGGGTTCATTCTAGAATTTTGTATATAGGCTTATATTCAATCCGAAGTCATTTAAATCGCAATATGTTCGATATGTTTGTCTTCAATTTCAATGATCTTTGCACCACAAAAGAGAATTGACTGGCCGCATTATCTCCAGAATCTTAGATATTTTTATAGAGATATCTCTAGAACAGAACGTACCGAACCAACTCAAAGACTGAAGATCTCGAGTCACCAGATTTTAAACTTGGTATCTTTTGTGTTAACTTGCGTGTTAAAATGCGTTATATAACAACGAATCACTCAAAACATTTACGTAAAATGATAAAATATGGGATTAAAAAACACCGAGCTTGACACAGATTCTAGTATTTTTGATGGAGAGATTTATGCAAAACTTTTCTATTAATCATCGTTTAATATGCTTCGTTATAGAGTTACCAGTTATCTGCCTTTGGTTCGACTGACGTTGAACACGACCTGTCAATTGTACTGATCGTATCCAGGCAAATTCTGATTTTTCTGTACGGGTTCAATTAGTTTGCATATCTAAAGTAACGCGTTACGTAACTCTTCCTTCATTAAAGTGCATTAGAGGCTATATTAATGACGTACTCCCTCTATTCCGAACAGTTAAAAGTAGACTATATTTAATTTCTGGTTATTTTAATTGTTTAGTGGCTGTTTCCACTGATAGAAAATGTTTAAAACGCGCCTCCATTTCTAAGACAAATCATTTTCTGTCATAAATTTGCAAATTGTTCGAGGAAATGAAGGAATGTTCGAAGTTTTAAACGTCAGTAATTAGTTGTCTGGGAAAAATCCCTACAGAATGTTGTCGAGTCGGTGATTATCTCGCTATCGATCCGTCGCCTTTGTCCACTTTGTTTACCAACTCTCCCTTCCGATATCGATAAACGGGGGGAGGAAGATTTTGGCGCTGAAGTGAAAAAATTAAATAAAAGCTTTACGCGCGCAATTTTGATTGACGTGTCGTTACGTAAATGTCGCCGAGTTCCAGAGAACTTTTACTACGGAGATAACGATAGACCGAGGTCGAATTGTTTATGTTCTCTACATTGCCAAGTAGTAAATGCCAAGTCTTAAAACGATCATCCTCGTAGGAGTGACCTTGTTAACATTCGACGATCTCAGAATTTGCCCGTTACCAGCCAAAAATTTGAAGTATTCCCTTCGTAAACAACACTATCTATTGCAACAACAAGAATACCAATGCAACTGCCACTCGACTTTGAGCCTCCTGCAGTTCAAATTAAAGTAATAATTTTTCGCGTAACGTTTTCCGTTTATTGCATAGGATATTGTTTATGCTAGGCATCGTACCGTGTGGAAACTTGTAAAGGAAATTCACGGACTTACCACCAGTATACTAGAAGAATAGCGAAAGGTAGTGACGTGGCCAGGGCCAGGTAAACCCAATTTCTAATTAAGTAAGCAATGCCTGCCAGAAGCATCATGGAAAAAGAGAAGAAGATGCAATATAACATGCCGCAACGAGCCCGTCTTTCGGGGATCATCAATTCTATGGCTGAAAATAAACGATTTTAGTGATCTACAACTTTTTATTTAGTATTAAAAATGTACACCTTACCCATAATAAATGATATTCTATAAAGAGAAGGAAATCCGAGGCCCAAAAGAGCTCTGCATCCGATGTAGAAGGAATAGTTTGGAGAAAATACAGATATAAAACTTACAGCAAAATCAACCAAGATGATGATGAGTAACGTCGGTTTTCTACCAAATCTAAAAGAAAAAAGGGAATTGTTATAAGGCTAAAATGCAAGGGGGTAGTTTGGAGGTTGCAACCTTTGGCCGAAACGTATGGAAACTAGCAACGTAGAGAAATATACAGTACTTATTTACTCATTTTATTATAATTATGCGTTAAAAGACATGGAAAAACGCTTCGGAACCAACCTATCACCAATGTATCCGTAAATAGCATTTCCAAATAAGCTTCCAGCATAGAACACAGACATGGCTAAAGAGGTCATCCAGCTCCTGTCGCAGACTACGTCCATCTGAAATATTTTGAAATATTACATTTTAAAATAGTCTACGACACAAAAGTTCTATATAAAACACAGGTTTCCCGTGTTCTCTGCCATTCACGGAATGGAAATTCTAATTTCGTCTTCTCTATTATACTTCGAAATTACGTTTCGCTACAAATAAATCGCTCTATTAACTTACTCCTTGCCGCGAACAGTGCTCGACGGAAATATAGACACCTTTGCAAAATGCGCGTTACAAGAAGACTAACCGCCGATGTTAGTATCATTAAAAATATCAACTTGTTTGCTTATTTAAATATAAAAAATCATAAATTATTGTTTTTTACAGTTACATGAATATAGACACCCCGAGTCTATTTACTTGCTAGATCAAAAAGGACACGTAAAAGTCACGAAACATCAGTGTTGATAATTGGTTATTTTGTTGGACATCCTCCGAAGATTTTGTAAGGTCTTCACATCCATCTTAAGCCTGCAGAATCGCGTTTTCAGGTGTTCGACTGATGTAAAAGAATAGTTATCCGCGTATGTTTTTCTCGCGAGAATTCCCAAGTTTTCCGTGGAGTTGAGGTCTGGGAGCGTCTGGCCAATCCACAACATCAAGATCGTTATTTTGAAACCACTGACGGATGCTAAAATAGATGCCGGCATTATCTTGTACTGGTGTCGTTGAAGAAATGGCAGGAAGTTATCGACAAGAGCCAATTAATAATCTGAGCCGTTCATTCTTGATGAAACAAAAGCTTAAAGTAATTTTTCTGCAGAGCTAAATGCTCCCAAATCATCAGATTACCTCCACAAAGTTACGCTTAGAAACACGGTGTGGATTTCCTTAAATCGTGCCAATATACATTCTATTCATCCGGACGGTCAAAGTTAGTAGTGTGATGATTTGGGGGGCGGAAGTAGAGGAGCTAGTCCAACAGAATATTTCAAATTACAAATAAAAACAAACGTCTAACCAATTATTAATTAATAATAATGTTTCGTAACTTTTGTCTTTTTCAACTTTGAAAATAAACATCGTAAAATAACCAATTAATTATTAAAAATAAGCAAACAATTTGATATTTATTTTGTGATATTTACATAAATTGTTTATCATTTTATTTCTTATCGACACAAGTAAAATGATTGACAGTCTGACTGTACGGAGCATTTAGTAACGGTGTCTGTATTTATTTGAAGCCCTTAGCGCAATTAAAGGGTTGCATATGCGTTATGTAATTGAACATCACGTTTCGTCAGAACGTCACGTACACGTACGTAACGTTCTGACGAAACGTTACGAGGTTGAAGTGTATAACAATAACGTTACGTAATTTATGGAGATCCCTTTCCAAATGTTTGTCGCAAAAATTCTTCAATACTATCGATAACTGCAACATGTAGACCCTAAACGTGTTTCTTTAATGCCATCGAATATTACTCTGTTTTTTAACTCTCCGCTCTGCAGGCGTAAGACGGCCTTTTATAATCATCCCCATCATAGATTCCGCTAGGCCCACAATGGGAGCTGTGAGGGACGGGTCGACATATCTGGGACGGACACCCGTGAAAAATTTTTGGGGTTGGTCGCCCGGATTCGATCCCCAGTCCTCCATAGTGGTAAAATATAACTTTACTCCATTGGCGTAACGTTGATTTCTTCTATGCGAGGCCATCACGTAACAATTTCCAGAAACCTAACTTCGTATTGAATTTTTGACGCCCGATAACGTGTCACCACAGACTAAATGCCTTTGTTATTTTATCGATTATCTTTGGCTTCACTCAAAGGGCTCGTCACGCGATATTTAATGCTCTCGGTACATGCTACAGAGAGAGTTGTGTTGTTATTATGTCACATCTTCCCCGAGTGGTACAACCAACACTTCTTCCGCCTACAAGATCGTTCCAAGAGAAGAGCGATGCCCTTCCCTTAGAACGGCGCGGGGCGATGGATACCCTCCAACATACCCGATAAAGAAATATTGGCGTGACGAAATTAAACAGACGTGCCTATCCGCCTTTATAACTCACACCTAGGCTATTTAGCGCATAATAATTTAAACCCTTGTGTAATTATAACTTTAGTCTCTCTTATTTCATTTCTGTCAGAAATAGGTTTTTATCGAAATTTTCTAGAATTTGAGTTTTCTAGAATGCGAATCGCGTCACGTGCCACTTAATGGAATTCTAGAACTCGGTCAATGCGTTTAAAATGCGCGCTCTACTGATCTAGATTCGCGTTATGCTGCGAGAAGCAAAACTGGAGAAACTTTGCACACGTTTTGATTTAAAAAAAAAACACGTGTGAACGACAAATGAAACAATTAAAGATCTCGCACGCGACGAGATTCCAGAATTTTTTTTCGTAGAAACCGGTTGCCACGCAGTTCGGCCACGAAACAGTTTAATCCGAGTTAAGGTCGAAGACGGCGCGTAGCGTTACGCGTTACCTGATGCACTTTACACGTCTCGAAACGGATCGATTCGAACCGCGCAGGTGGACGGACGTCGCTCATTAATTGGGCCGGAGAGCGACGCGACGCGACGCGCCGATCGATACCTACGTTTATTTTAGCCACACCGAAATAGCGTAAGTATCGCTAGTTTGGTAGAAACGTGGTGTTCGGAGGGTGAGGGCTATACTCACCTGCGTCACTAGTGTTTCGTGATAGAGCGAACGGTCGTAGTTCCAACCGTATCGACAATCGGTTCGAGGCCATTCCGCATCGGCCCCCGTCACCCCCCTCTCCAGTAAAGCCGTGTAGTTGACGTCGTACATCTGACATCGACTGTAGACCAGTTGCCCGTCCCTAATTTCGGTAGGAAGACTTAGATTCTTGATCGTTTCCGGCGAGGAAATCGCCTCTTCCAGTTGAGGCACGCGACACCAGTGGTCGGGGGTGGCCGAGAGAAAGACCACGTTGAAGAGGACCAGGACGCTCATGATGGAGCAAGGCACCGACAGAAGATAGAAGACCAATTTCTGGTACCTCTGCCGGTGGCCCATGTCGCCTAGGATGTCGTCGAAATCCATGGCGACTCTTTCTCTCCCGACGATCCGATCCTTCTGCTTACTCGAAACGTGACTTTTCTTCTTTTAGAGCGCGGCGCCACCTATCCGCGATCGAACGCGCGCCGATACGACGCCGCGCCGCGCTGGAAGTAAACGTGTCGTCTTACAATGCGACGGGAAGGAAACTTGAAGAAAAACTAACTTTTTCCCTTTCTTCTAGGAAAATTCGACGCGTTAACACAATAATAATAATAATAATAATAATAATAATAATGAAACTGTTATTGTTATTGTAAGCCAAACATTCGTATTTATTTATAAAAATAAATAAATATTTTTAAATATCCGTTGGAATATAATTACAAAAAAATTAGTGCACTGTGTAATATCCTGACGTTAAATGAAAATATGTCATCCGGTAAATTAAATTTTTGAAATGTTTCGAGCCAATGTCGATATTTTTCTCCGCAGCAACCAGCCAAAGATAATAAAGGATATATTCTGGGAATATTCCAAATTACGTTACAAAGGATATATATTTAAAATTACCGAATTTAAAAAAGAGGACGATTTTATTCGTTGAAAATCGGCGCTCGCTCTAAAATTTACCCAATAAATGCGTTTTTACATAACGTAACGATTCTAATTCGGGTCTCGTGCTTTACGAAACTTCCGTCGTCCGCAGAATACGTTTAAACTCATTTAAAGCCAAATTCTATAAAGTAGTAATTAAATTTTGCGATAAGAAAAGCCGCCAATTGATATTATTTATTAATCGAACGGAAGAAATTCGAAACATCAAATATACACATCCTATTTTGATTTGTTCGAGAGATCGGATTGCCTAGTGTGCCATTTTCGCCATGTTTTATCGGCAGTTTCAAACGAAATTTACGGTTCATCAGACTTTTTCCCATTTAAATTTCCCGCTAACGTACTCTTATTCTGAATTACTTCCGTAAAACAATGCTACTAAAACTAAAAAATCTCTGACGTCTTCCGAGAAAATCGGACTTCTCTCGAATTCCGCCTCCTTGCGTCATGTTTTCCCAATTAAAAAAAAATACCTTTTTTAATACTTGATACTTCGACTTTTAATTATTATCGTAACCCATTATTTCTGTAGATTGTGACATTTACGGTATCTAATTACAGTGGAACCTCGCTTAACGAGCATAATTCGTTCCAGAACCTTGCTCGTAATGCGAAACACTCGTAAAGCGAAAACAATTTAGCCCGTAGAAATTAATGTAAAATACGATAATGCGTTCCACGCCGAAAACTATACTCAAATACCGTATTTACTCGCGTTTAAGACGAGGTTTTTATTCATTTTTCACTGCTTCAAAAACCTAGGTCATCCTATACGCGCGATCGAAGGATCTTTGCGTTTTTGCAATAATTTTTGTGAACCGTGTATAGTTCATAGCAAGATGCTTTTTTTTTTTTTTTTTTTTTGTAACTCTTTCCGCCCAGTGGGCACTAAGAGGGCCTCTTATAGCAAGCCCATTATGGGTTCGGCCAGACCCACAATGGGGCGGCCGGGTGGTGAGGGATGGGGACTGACATATCTGGACGGACCACCCCCCGAAAAATTCCTGGGGATTTTTTCGACCCGTCCGGATTCTATCCCGGGTCCCCCAGGGCGGCAGGCTGCTAACCTTTGGACCGCTCGGCCATCCGGCCGCTCATAGCAAGATGCTATCGAGGTCAAGGTGAATATCGCTTGTAAAGAGATGATCCGAAAATAGCTGGTCACTTATCAATGATAATGAATATAGTTATTTCATATTTGTTAAATTGGTATTTTTAATGAATATTTGTACATTCTGAATCATTAAAAATAAACTTTTTTCCTGTCACGTGCATTATAATCTTTTGGTTTTGCTACATGGGTATCGGGTGTGTGGAAAAGAAATCTTCAAAAGCCGATAGCAGTCATTCAGGAAAGACTGCATTTTAAATTCACTCGACGGATCAGAGGACGATGCTTTGTGGAGTAAGAGTGAAAAAGAGAAGAATTGTAACGAAGCTTCGGAGGGCGAGTCCGAGTAGACAAAAGGTGATAGCATCAAGTAAAAACATGGTTGTTTGCCTTAATACGTGCATTTGATGATAATTTATTTGTGATTAAACGAAATAAAATTAGAATTGTATTAATAAATCTAATTTTCTTTATTTTGATCTTTAAAGTCACACATCGTCCTATATGCAAGTAAATACGGTATTTTATGTTTAACGTTTATTCGAAAAAAATTATGCAATATACATTGTTAAGGAGTATGAATCATCGTCATCTTGTCTTCTAGCACGGAATGAACTAACTTGGAATGCGAAATCGGACCTGGAATTCGATTTGCAGAAAACAAAGAAAAAACAAAAACAGATAGCATGATGGAGCATGCGCACAATCCGGGACGTCCCCTCTCCTCGTCACTCGTTATGAGAGTCGTTTTTAAAAAAAATTGATTTGCTCGTTACGCGAGGTTCCACTGTATTTTCTTTTGAGGCTTTATACTGTAATTGCAATTTTAACACCGAATTTCGACAGGAGTTTAACACGTTATGCACGTAAATCTGTGCATTTCTGACGTCTCTGCGCACCAGAAGTACCGTACGGAGACGGATTCCGAACGTATCCAATTTAAGTGCAAAGTAACGAAATTAAACGTAATTAAATAAAAGAAAAAGACGACAAAACAGATTAAAACGAATTACTCAAAAAATTTATTTTGTACAGAAAAATTACAGAGGTCGACTTTACTACTACTAATTGACGAAGCGAAACGGACGATGGGACCTCGCGACTCGTTAAGACCCTTTCTGACACTTCCGTTTCAGGTTTCGGCCACTTTCTTTTGTTTGTCGTCACCGGGCTTGTCTTTGTCGTCTACACTTTGGTTCCATCCCCTCAATCCCTTGGGCAGGACCGTGTCCTCGTCCAGAGATCCCGTCCCTTCCACGAACTCTTCGTAGGTCGACTTCTCCGGGAAGGGTCTCTTGCCCAGCAATTCGATCATGTCCTGTCGACTCAGAACCTCCTTCTCTAACAGCCTCAACGCCACCTGAAAAAGTATAAGTGAACTTCGATGTCGAATTTCTCACCGGGAGCATAGATTTTGGCGAAATACGGGTCTTACCTTCTCCACGTTGTCCTTGTGTTTGGTCAGAAGTTCAACCGTGTGATCGTAGGCCGACTGGACGAGTTTTCTGACTTCCGCGTCGATGATCTGAGCCGTCTCTTCGCTGTAAGGCTTGTCTAGTACCACGTCGCCCGGCTGGGGGAGATCGAAGGACAGATGCCCCACTTTTTCGCTCATCCCGAAATGCACCACCTGAAAAAGGAGAAAATTTTCATTCTTTCCGAAACTCCAATACTTAAATGTTGCGCCGAAGAACGTTTTGACGCTTCAAATTTTCTATTGTTCCAACAATAAAAATCTGATGAGTTGAAGGCGCGACCGAATTATTTTATCGATCAAATACGTGCACCAATTGCCGAGTGAAAATTTTTTGGTCACGCGTGGCAAAAAAATGTTAGAAATATTGATAACAACGGGTTTCTTGCACCTTTTTGACACTTTTTTACTTGAAAACCGAAATTGCTATTTGAAACAAACATTTTTGGCAATTTAATACAATTCTAAAACTTGTCTTAATTGTCCCCGTCCTCGTTCCGGGGAGGTTTGAGTTTCAGCTTGTTTTAAGTTAAGGCAACGTAACAATTGGGCGATCTGCCTGGGGGATGCCTTCCGGGAGGTCTTTTTAAGGGAAACTGGCTCCTATTTAGGTGTTACAGACGTAGAGAAAACTCGGAAAACTCCACGTGGCCAGCCTGTCCGAGAGGCGCGAACCCACGACCGAACTCTGGTCTTCAAAGAACGAAGACCGCTTGGCCACTGGTGGGCCCAATACAAGGGATAACTGAATCGGTGTTTAAAATTCCGTTCTCAACGGGACTGGGACAGAGAACATTATAAAAAGAAAAACCTAACGCGCGTAGGACGGGTTTAACGAATGCAAAATTTTCAAAATACAATATTTTTTTACCAAACACCAATTGAATTTGTTGCAATACATAACACCAAATACAGTAATACCTCGGTTTTTATTGGCTTCGGTTATCGTCGATTTTTTTCGGAAAAAATTTGTCACGGTTTTTGTCTGTTGACTCGGATATCGTAGGCGTGCCCACATGATCTCACTTCATTTTGAGAAACCACGCGTTTCCCTGCTCAGTGAGGCGTTGTTTCTTGTGTGAGCATTATCCCACGCATCTAGCCAAATAATGGGCGTATTCAAAATATCAGCGTACAGTTTAAGATAACTTCCGGTTGCTACCAGCGCGCTTCTAGCAAACTGCAAGCCTTTTTCGATGCTCGATACACCAATAAACAAAATGGCAGCCACCACGAGGCTCGGAAGAGCTCTATTTTGCGTTGACAATTTCGAATTTAATTTATTTGTTGATGAATAAATCCTGAATAAATTAATATCCGGTTAGTACATTAATAGAATATTTTAATATACTAGTACATTTACGTAAGACATCACAATTTTTTTTAGTTGTTAAAATGTAATTGATTGATTTATTTATTTAAAACTCATATTAAAATTGAAAAAATCTTTATTCCTATTTCTGTTTTCGAAATATTCATTTTTAATTAAACTGTTCTCATTAAATAAGTTCAAAAATAAATTTAACGTAACGTGAAGTCCACATCATTCGCCATTTTTTTTTTTTTTTTTTTGTTTCTCTCCCCCGAAATTCCCGGCAGTCAGCGTTTGTTCTCTCTAGAAAACGCCAGCGGTTGCGTCACTTCCGGCAGCATCTCATTGGATTCATGCTGAGATTTTAAATACGCCCAATTCCATTGCTTTCCTTTTCTTTTAGTTCCATTATGGAAATGCCATGTTAAATGTTCATTTATTCTTTACATCAGTCTTTTATATTTATTTTATATTAATTTCTTATTGTTTTTAGTATTAAACACTAAATTTATTCTCTATAAAATGTGTTTTGGTATGTATTTTTGAGTGTCTAAAACGAATTAATTGGATTTACATTGATTCATACGGAAATAATTGCCTCGGTTTTCGTCGGTTTCGGATTTTGCAATTGTTTTCGGACGGATTATCGACGAAAACCGAGTATTCGTATTTGAAACACTGTATTTGTTTCAATTCCGTACACGTATAGGCATCCTCTATGGCATAAATTATTTTGTTCGCGACAAATGAATACTATTCAATGAACGAACTAAACGAAACTATAGTAGTAAATGTTAATTTAAAAGTTTTTATTATTCGTCCGTCCTCCCTGAAATTTTAACGACCATCTAATTGCGTAATTTTCCTCTTAGACTTTAAAAAATCAAGGTAAACGAAAAAACGTTTACGCAACTTTTTCGTTTCGTTAATTACCCGTTAGTTTCTTAACAACATTTAAGTGAATAAATACTTTGCAGATAATGAGAAAACAAAAATACAAAATTGTCGTTGGGATATAGTAAAAAAATTATGAAATAAAAGTGTCTTCAGTCTAATTCTTCGTAAGTGAAATTTAAAATGCCACTCCCTACTTCTAATTTATTAGGTAAATTTTCAACATGGCTCTGTCTGATGTGCTTTGCAAATTTTCTTTAAACAAATGCCATTTTGTTTTGAAATAATCAAGTGATGTAATTCTGTTTTATTACTTATAAAATCCATGCATTTCTGCATCATTTCATAATTACAAACTACCATAATTACCTGAGAGTATGCGCTCTGAGTGACCTTCTTCAGGTCATCTTGGGCACCGGTGGTAATTTTCTCAAAAAAGATCTGCTCGGACACTCTGCCTCCAAGCGTCATGCACATGCGGTCAAAAAGCTAAGAAAATGCATTTCTTATTAAAGAAACTTAGTCTAAACATGTTGATAAATTACGGTAATGACACTCAGAACAGACAAGTGTTAACGTTTCTATATTTCCATATACCTGTTCTCTAGTATAGAGATACTGTTCCTTTGGTAGATATTGGGCATACCCCAAACCTTTACCCCTGGGAATTATCGAAACTTTGAGCAGGGGATCTGCATGTTCTAGAAACCATCCTGCCACCGCGTGACCAGCTTCATGATAGGCGACGGTCTTTTTCTCTTCTGGCTGTAGAACATTTGTTTTCTTCTCCATTCCTAAAAAGAATAACAAAATTTATTCATATAATTTTATTAAATTTATATAACAAGCAATACAATTTTTGTTGAAAATGTTTGAAAAATAGTTACCAAGAACAAGAAAAGTCTGTTCAATATAAGCACTGTTGCCTTTTGTGTAAACCTCCAAACATGGGAGCAAATTATGACTGAAAACCTCCAACTATGATAGAAAATATCTCTAAAAAGAGCCTCTAGATTGTTTCGTGTTTCAAACAATGTGTAAACTGATTACCAACCTAAATAATAGCAGCAACTAATGACTATGACAGAAAATGACATTATGTCAGTCTATGGGTTTTGCATTTACCTGTCTGCACTTTTGTTTTTATTGAGCTAATTTTATCATTTGTTTTGAAGGATCAAAATTTTGAAAAATATTCTTAATTTCAATCCATACTTAACTTTCAACATAATTTTCTCCCTCTAACTTATATCCAGTGATTCTCAAACTTTTTCAATCCACTGCCCCCTTTGTTCTATAAAGTTATACCAACGCCCCCCGTGTGAGAAAGGATTGGAAATATTCTTAGGAAAACTTTTCTATGAATATCACACTTTGTGCCCTTACTGTACATTGTTCTCGACATCTGGAAACCATTAAATGCAATGTTTCCTCTTATCCGTTTGACAGAGGAAAGGGAACTTTTACCTTTGATCATCATTCAGTACCCTGCTTCCAGCGCCCCCTAGATTTACTCACCGCCCACAAGGGGGTGTTATTGCCCACTTTGAGAAACGCTGCTTATATCTAAATTCCCTAAATTTCGGGAGACCTGGCAGTCTTAATTACAATCTTCTGCAAACTGTTTTTCCATTTAACTAATTGCCATTAGTTAAATAGGAAGTTTTACTTCTGTTTTGAATTTTATTAATTTACAAGGAAAGTTTTTTTATAATATAAACAAACCTCTAAATATAACTGGCATCCAAATTTAAATCTAGACAAAATCAAAGATTCTATAATGACAACCCTGACCTGTATGAGTGTTTAAATGCACAAAGAAAAGGATAGAACAATATAATTAATTAATCTGTAAAACAGGTCGCAAGTTAAAATAAGTCGAGGGTTGAAGGGATGGAAGGACAAGCCACACACTTTCCCCTGGATGCAAATACATACATTTATCATACCAGACATAGAGTTTGTTTATCTGGTTATGGCAATGCAACACTTGGGTGATCTGCCAAGGGGAGTGCCTTCTGGGAGGTTTTTTTTAAGGGAAACTGGCCCCTATTTAGGCATTACAGACATGGAGAAAACCCAGAAAACTCCAGCCTGTCCAAGCGAGGCATGAACCCATGACCAAATTCCCAGTGTTCAAGGAACAAAGACTGCTTGGCCACTGGTGGGCCCCAGGCATAAAGATAACAAGATAAGAGCCAAATGATCTTGCTGAATAATCAGACTATTTTTAGGCTGACTAATTAATTGGTTACTACTTAATTTGACTAAAGATAGGCAGTTATCCTACTAGCTCGTATAAATTTTAATAATTATAATAAATTGATTTTAATTTAGAAATTTCTGGAAGAAAAAATGGCCTGGAGCTAAATTCGAACCCACTTCTGTTCAAATTCAGTCCAAGGCCATTTCTGCCGACTCGATGTGAATCATTTGGCTCTAATCAATTAATTGAGAGTTGATGTTGTTACTGCTAACAAGATATAAGTATTGTAGAAAATTAAATTTATGTAAAATTTGATTTTATGTACAGAGATTTCACAAATTTAAAATATTTACCTGCAACAACTCTTTCTATAGCTTGTTCAAAATGTTTCATGGTAATGTTATCATTCAGGTCTCTAGCTGCGATGAGTGCAGCTTCATTACATACATTTGCTATGTCAGCACCTATAGTTATAGAAAATTATTTTGCTGAGACCATACTTGCAATGCAAATAAATTTATTTTTAAATCTCTAATCATAAACAGTATCCATATACTTAATTCTAATATGCTTACTAATCACTAAATGTACCAGTGAAGCCAGGAGTGAGGGCAGCCAATTTCCTAGCGATTTCAAGCTTATCTAGGAGAGTTTTCAAAGGCTTTAAATGTACTTTAAATATAGAAGCTCTAAAAAAAAAAAAAAAAAAAAGGGAAATTGATATACATATACAAAATAATATTACAGTAACAATACATATTAAGTTATATTCTTGTACATTACCTTCCTTTGATGTCAGGAGCGGGTACGAAAATCTGTCTGTCAAACCTTCCCGGCCGAAGCAGAGCCTGGTCGAGAATGTCCACCCTGTTGGTCGCCGCCAATACCACAACATTTGTTGTTGTATTAAACCCTACGTACAAAAATTAAAAATAAATAAAAAAAGGACTTAATAGAAATTTAAATTTTTTAAAAATTTAGGATTGCAGTTTTATACCATCCATCTCTACAAGAAGTTGATTTAACGTATTTTCTTGTTCACTATGACCTCCAAAACTTCTTCCGCCTCTCTTCCTTCCCACAGCATCTATCTCATCGATGAATAATATACAGGGAGCATTCTTTCTTGCCAAAGAGAACATATCTCTAACCTACACATTAAAAAATAAAGTATTATCAATAGTTTAAGATATACATAGTCATTGTTGTAATTGCTATCATTGTTGTCGTCGTCGTCGTCGTCATCAAATCAATATTATACTCACAGTAGTGTATGGCTATATATAATTGCCATTATACATAAATATGTTGTAAATGAAAGTTAATTTAGTAAAACTTTAAAGTAAACTGGAATTTAAGAAGCATTATTATTTTTGAGCTCCAAATGCTAGCAACACTAGTGACAAGACAACAATTTCTTATCTTACTAAAATGTTATCTGCTTATATGCCTTATGTAAGTCTTGTCAAGTATAGTTATTAACCATAAAAAGATTTTTTTTCTTCTAGAATTGGCAAAGGAAATCGAGTGAATGTAACATATACCAAAAAGTATAACAAACATATATTTGTAAATATCCTGAATGATCAAAATGAAAGGTTTATTTCTGAGTAAATTTGCAATGCTGTGAATTGGCCTTGCTTGTTATTGCTCTATCACAAGATGCAAGAAATACTAAAATCTCAAGTATTTACTTACTACAGACATATTTGAAACCATGTTATTAATTGAAAGTAAACTTTTCATTTGATTTTTCTGCATTTTATCATAATATTGTAAAACTAAAACAATTGAATCTTCAAGAGAATACAATTTCTCTTTGCTAAGACAGAGAAAAGCCATTGTAAAAATAATTTAATGATAAGAAATAATTAAAACTTCAGAGTAAAAGGTATTATTACAAAAACCAGAAAATGAAACTCATTTGCATAGCTATTTAATTAAAAAGTTTACAATATATTATCATAATAATAATCTTTCATGTAGAAAACAAATTTAGCATCTTTGGATCTGTCCTTTTCTTACCACAAGAATACAGTCAAATAGAAGAGCCAATCATTTGGCTCATCCCTGCTTAAATAAGTAAAATTATTTAAACCTCCCTCTGGCAAAAAGCATAGTTTTAAAATACAGTCAGAGGAATGCTTTAGAAAGTTTACATATTTAAGTAGGAAAGTCAAAAAATATTGACTTTTAACTGTGCTCCCGTGGTATGAGAAAGACAAACCCAAAAAAGCTAAATGCATGTTGTTGTCTATCAGGTGAATATTTTTTAGTAAATTTCATCCAGATTCATATATTAATTATTTTTTGAAATCTCGGTTTAATTAAACAAGAATCAATCGGGTCAAAGAATCAATGTACTTACGCGAGATGGACCCACACCGACAAACATTTCTAAAAATTCAGAGCCAGACACTGTAATGAAGGGAACATTGGCCTCTCCAGCGGTGGCCTTGCCCAGCAGAGTCTTACCAGTGCCTGGAGGTCCTGTCAGAATGGCTCCCTGTTTAAATAAATGACATTAAAAAAGAAACACATTTTAGAAATTTAAAGTTTAATACTCAATTTATTTTTATAACCTTTGGAATTTTAGCTCCTAATTCAATGTACTGTTGTGGATTTTTCAAAAAATTTACAAATTCCATAATTTCTAGTTTGGCTTCTTCACATCCGGCAACATCCCTAAGAAAAATGAAAAATTGTAATTAAAAATTTAACTTTAAACATCAAATAAATAAATTAATGAGATTGAATAGAAATTCAAACAACACAATTATGCACTTCTGTCTTTAGACCAATATTACATATTTATTATTACTATGTACTTTAAATACTCCTTACAGGACTCATCTAGGAAGGTGGGCTAATGACCAATATTTTTTCCAAATTGTTTCAACAGATACAAACCATGAAGTCAGTCTAACAATAAAAGTAATGAGAAGTTCAAATATTTTTGATCATATGCAGTTTTGTATTTTATTCTGTCCAGTTTTAATTCTGAAGTGTTCTTGTTTCAACAGATTTGATATTAGAAAGAATCCTCCAATACATTACAAACGACGCTACAGTTATAATTTAAATGACCCACACACAATAAAGACACTTGTCTGAAGAACATAAGGCAATATAACATTTTTCCAGATTAGATGAAACTTGTTTAAACACACCCAGAAATTCATTCTCTTAACAACATAAGGTTATAATAATAAAAAAAATGGCCTGACTATTATCCAATATTTATGAATACCAGGAATGAAATTTAACATTGACTATATTTCCTCCTCCTCTCTTGAGGAAAGATTACAAATGAGACTAAAATTGTGTCACTAATAACATTTCATAGTCTCAAAAGATGAGTCAATTACAGATAAGGAAAAGCCTATCCAATTCAGTATTCTGACTGATTTTTTGTGATTTGTTCATTGACAATTGTTTCAAAACCAAATATACTGCACATTCAAGAGAGGAAGGGTCACAGATATTTCACAAAAATTTAAGTATTAGTTTAATAAAACATTTATGAGAAAACGTTAAATCCATTTCAGAACTAATATATTGAAATCAATTTCTTGAAACCAAAATGATGATGAAATAGCAGCAACTGAATCGAACCAATCTCATCGATACAAAAAGGTCCCCAAAGAGTAAATTGTGGAATCAACTTAACCCTTTCCCGGCCAGGGTACCGATCTATCGTTACCCTAATTGTTTCGCAAAACGGCCAGGGTACCGATTCATCGTTACCCTGTTAAACATCGATTTTTATAAAATTTATCGACAACAGATGTCAGCACTTGTTGGTATCGTCTTGTTTATCGTCTGTTTTACATATTTTTGTCCAGGTGGTGTTCTGTCGATTAAAAAACTTTTAATTATCGATAGTTTTTCTTTAATTTTTTATTTTCTGATTATTTTTTATTTTATTTTTAGCATATCTATGCAATAATATTACTATAATAAGTTCATTAATGCTATAATAAGTTTATTCAGCTATAATATGTTAATGCATCATAAATATTCAAGTTATGACCTTCAGTTCTGATATTTTATATATTTTTTTAATTTTTAATTTTTAATTATTTTTTAAATTTAAAATATCCGAAAATGTTACATCTATTGCTACTGGATAATCATATGTTTATTACGAAAATAAATAATTTTGTTTGATATAAAATGAATAAAGTATATTAGTTCATTATATTAGTTGAAAGCAGAATAAAGTTCAAATTTTAAACAAATGTTTGATATAATGTGCGATAATTTCACAACGAATAAACGTACATGCATAAATGTTATATCAAATTGTACAGAACAATATTCTACGTCGTATTGGCTCAGTGACAATAAGAATGGAGTAAGCAGGCAATGTTAATTTTGACAAATAGTAACAAATTTTCAAGTCTGAATGTCAGTTATCATATATTATTATTTTTTTCTCATAAATGTTTCAAACAAACTTTATTGAAATATGTCATATTTAAAACTAACTATATTGATAAATATATGTAATTTTTTTCATATGAATAAAATAATAATTTAATTTTTAGTGAATTTTTAAAATAATATTGCCTGATTCACCTATTTTGACCTTGGCCGTTTTACAAAATAAGGGGGCGTGGCAAACGGCAAGCTAAGGGTTAACATAAAGAAGCAGCTAGCTTCTTAACAAGGGTCATATAACTACATGAGTTTGGCCATATGATTTGCTCCGAACTCATGTAATTAAATTTCATAAAACAAAACATTTTTTGTATGATTTCTGCTTTTGTATTATGATTTAAAGCTTTGAAAAATTCCTTGATCTAATAGTTGCAATCTAAAAGTTGTATTTGGTGGTAAAAATCTGTTACAGATTTTCAGAGTGGGAATCATTTAATGTGAACTGTAATTGTTAACAAATGAATAATTTTTCTGTTTTCAGTAATTGTGTGAGTATTGAACTTATTCAACCAGAGAAAAAAGCTCTGAAATAATCCATGCATTTGACTCAAGTTCAACTTATTGAGTGTTTATGGTATAAAAACAATAGGAAAATACTTGAAACTTTTGCCAAAGAAAAGTAATTTTGAATTTTGTGCATAATTAATTTAATTTTAATCTCCAAAGATAAAATATTGTTAATAACATTTATCTATAAACTTATTAATTATTTTTAATGAAGAGTCTAACACACATTTTTGATAAAGAAATAGGCTATTTAAAGTTAAGTTTGCTATATATTTGATTATTTAATACTGGAAATTAAACAAGATGAATGGATCAAACAGTTTGCATGACACTAAATGTCCCTGATTTTACACACACAGTCAAACTCAGTTATAATGAACATAGATATAAAGAGTTCAAAATGTCATAACAATTTTAAGTTATGCATATTTCCATACATTTTCTCACAGTTCTAATGAGGGTACTTCATGGATATACCAATCAAATTTTTGTAGCTATGCAAACAGTCAAACATTCTTGTTACTAACTAATTGTACAAGTAGTAAGAAATGTGATAGTGAATTCTTGGAAGAGATAAAACTGAAAGAGTTACTTAGTTTTAACACCTGCATCAATTACAGGCTTATTTATCACTTAACTTTCTTTTCGGAAGTAGCCCCCTCTTTGTTGACTAACTTCCTACTCTGTCATATACCTAATCATCGCTATGATTGTAAAATTACCATATACTCTAGTTAGAAATGACCTCTCTCTCATATAAGCATTTGCCCTTATATGAGAGAGGTCTATGAAAAAAAGAAAATGTCTCTCAATTTACAAAAAAGTAGAAATTATTTACAATTTAAAACGTGTTGCTAAAAACATCAAAGTGAGTAGAAAGTTTTCTTTGTCGTCTTCGACAGTATTGACAATATTAAAAACAAAGCAATCATCAATTTTAAGATTTGTAGATAAAAAGATTAACTAAAATCAGATATATTATTAATTAGTATTATCTTTATTTATGAAAAATAAATTGTTATATAAACTATAATATAATTAATATTTAACTATTAATAAAGATACAGTATAATTTAATTACATATACTTTTTTTTTAATTAACTTAGTTAGAATTAAAAATTAAGATAGATCTCACTAATTATAAGTGGAATAGCTACAGATTTTGCCACCCACAGGACAGCCCCTGTGTGTTTGTGCCCAAAGAAGCCCCACCCATTACATCACTGCTCTTCATGGATATAACAAGTAATAGTTATACTGAGGAAATCTTACCGGTCCCCTAATGCTCATTATAACTGAGTTTGATTGTATAAGCATCATTTCCATTTTTTCGTTAATCTGTAACTTATAATCACGTGTTTCATTCTGAATGCTTAATCAGATTACAAAAGCAGCAACACAAATATCGTATTACTCGTGTGTAAGACGATCTTGCATATAAGACAAGGTGTGACTTTAAAAATCAAAATAAAGAAAATTAGATTTATTAATACAATTCTAACTTTATTTCATTTAATCACAAATAAAATATTATTAAATGCACATATTAAGGCAAACAACCATGTTTTCTTGATGCTATCACCTTTTGTCTACTCGGACTCGCCTTCCGAAGTTTTGTTACAACTCTCCTCTTTTTCACTCTCATTCCACAAAGCATCATCCTCTGATCCATCAAGTGAATTTGAAATGCAGTATTTCCTGAATGACTTTGCTATCAGCTCTTGAGAAATGCTTTTCCATGCACCTGATACCCACATAGCAAAACCAAAAGATTATAAAGCACATAACCGGAAAAAGTTTATTTTTAATGATTCAGAATGGACAAATATTCATTAAAAATACCAATTTAACAAATATGAAATAACTATATTAATAATCATTGCTAAGTGGCCAGCTATTTTTGGATCATCTCTTTGAAAGCAACATTCACCTTGACCTCAATAGCATCCTGCAATTATAGCAGGTTCACAAAGATTATTTCAAAAACACAGAAAATCCTTCACTCACACGTATAGGACGACCTAGGTTTTTGAAAAATGAATAAAGACCTCATTTTATACGAGAGTAAATACAGTATATTGAGATTATCACGTTGTACAAACTTGTTTGGTGAGATCATTTAATAAAGAGTTTGTGTTGCTATATGAATAATTCAAGATTAAGCATCCCAAATGATCTAAGGCCAGCTCTCCACATTTGGCATTTGCTAATTTCCAAGCAAATATTTGGCCAATACCAAGTAGTGTGGGCAATTTACTCATGACTATTATTTGGTATTCACCATTTCCCACTCTCTATAGGCATATTGTACTGAATCAAAGTAAACAAATACTTGATTATTTAGAATTCAGCAAATATCAAATATTTGAAGCCAGCTTAAGGATTGCAGTATCAAAATTAGGATATCTGGATTTTCATCTAGTGCCAATAATTCCCTGTTTACATTAACTTGACAACCATGTTGTTAGATAATGGCAATTCTTTGAAACAGGTTTTGAAAAACTGCATATTACATGGCAGGAAATACAGTCACTGTTTATAATAACAATTGATCAAGCAAATAATGCAATAGATTTGACAATGGCAATTTGTAATTATACTACTTACTTAAATTTTACACCTATTTCTGCTGGATTTATCAACTTTGCAGTAGTTTCTCCCATTCCGAAAAGTCCCATTCCTCTTCTCGTAGCTCCACCTCCCATTAATCCACTGGAACGTCTCATCAACCAAAATATGAATCCAAATAGTAATATAGTCGGAAGCATGCCGGTAACATTTGATCTATAAAAATAAATAAATAACTATATAAATATATTTATTGAAACACAAATTCAAACAACACTACACAATCTTAGAGAAGTTTATAAGTTATGTGATGAATATGAGTGAACCTTATTATTATTAAGTTTTAGCATGCAACATTAAATTTGTAGAATTTAAAAAATTAAAATAAGGTTAAATTATCTTTATCTTTGACAATAGCTGATGCTTATTGTGCCAGTAGATGTTTATTGGGCTACAATTTTAGATTGCAGACCTATACATTCCCACTGTTGTCCATTCTTCATTAATCTCGAGAACATAATTAGATAAATGAAATTGAGACCAGAAATGGAAAGCTTAGGGGCCAGAGGCCCAATTACAGTATTTTACGGACTATAAGACGCACTTTTTTCTTCGAAAAATTGCCTCCAAAATTCAGGTGCGTCTTATAGTCTATAGCGTCTTATAGGTATTTTTTTAAAAAAATTGCTTAAAAATTAAGGTGCGTCTTATAGTCTGTAAAATACGGTAACTATATAACTTTGGATCTGGACTAGAAGCCATGTGATTTTTAAATTAAATGATAATTAAAAATTGCAGCCTGGTATTGTGAGGATGTCACAATAATATATATTCGATTTTTAATTTTTGAATTTTAATGAACATTTGTTAAAATTTGAAAAAATAACCATAAAAATCCAACTGAAATGGAAAGTTATAAAACATTTTGGAAATTCACTTTTGTTAATCAGTTTACTTGTAAAAAAGATATAAGAAATAAACATTGTTTGGAACCTGGTAAGACAAACATTGATTACAGTCAAAGACAAAAACAATTTAAAAGTTTATAAATTTCATACAACTTACAGAGACAAATAGCCACCAGGTAATACGTAAATAGACAAATAGACACCCTGAATGTCAGCAAATGCATAAAGTTCATGTAAATGACTGTAATGTACTGTACATTGTCATATTGGAGAAGAATCTTACAATGTTCTCCAGTGGGCTGACGGACAAATCATCCATTTTGTTTGTGATGGACGGAGCTCCTTGTCATACTTCCTAAAAAGATCTGCAATTGGCTGGCAATGCAAGCCATTCGTATGCTTCCATGGGCCAGGCAATCACCTGTCACAAATCCTGTCAAACACGCCT
Organism: Centruroides vittatus; assembly: GCF_030686945.1. Classification (NCBI taxonomy): domain Eukaryota; kingdom Metazoa; phylum Arthropoda; class Arachnida; order Scorpiones; family Buthidae; genus Centruroides; species Centruroides vittatus. The sequence goes on along the minus strand of NW_027122722.1, from coordinate 334,733 downwards.
GGAATCTGCAGTGCAATATCGTTCACAAAAATCCATTTCCCATGGAGAACTGTTAGAGTTAGACTATTTGCATGCCAAGTGGGCCAACAAAAAACTCATTGATTCATGCCTGACTGAGTTAAGGCTTTGAAGAAAGTGATAGGATAACTAGGTTTTAATAAGCACATGTGGCATTTATATCACATGGATACTGTGAAATAAAAGACAATATCTAAAAATAAAGGTGTCTATTTTGTACTTGTGGGTTATCTCTATAGTTTTGTTAGGAAACATCCACTTGTGATACAAAAAGTTCTAAACAATATATAGTTTATTCAATTCAGCTTGAAAAATAATGTCTAAATCTTAAATCTATGGTGTTGTGGATACAGAAATGAGGAAAAATGAACAATTCACAAATTAAATAAGAGCACGATACTGCATTCAGCACCACCTTCTACTAGTTCACATTCCTATTTTGTAAAAAAAATAAGAATGAGAACTAATAGAACTAGTAAATAAATTAAATTTATTCATATCATATTTTCACAGATTGTCTGGCATGTCAGTCTATATGTGGAGACCATGAATTAGATATTTCTGTATGATAAAAACCAGCATGCCAGTTTAAGTGAGGTTATACATCCCTTGAGAGGGACGTATAACTTCAGAAGGCATTTTAAAAAAATGAATGAGCTATGTCACACAAAAACTAACAAATTTTAATTTAAAACTGTGAGACTGTCAGCATTACATCAAAATTACAATTATATGTTTAATTTCTTAATTTTGTCTTCTTTCTAGTCATAAAATACTGGTGAATGATAAAAGTGCTTTTTTTGTTTATTTTATTGTAACTTGATTTAAAAAATGCAAAAGTAAACTATTAAATTTCAGAAATGGCAGTAAATTATCTCATCTTACACCATTAACATCTGCTCTGTGTGAAATTTGAGAGGAAGGTGTTATTTATAAGGTCAGGGTAAATGGTCAGTGTTGCCTACACTGACTTACTACTACTACTACTACTACGCCAATAAGTCATAAATTGTTTTATTGTCTTGTAAATGAAACTCTCTTCCTGATTGTAAGTCAGTCAAATTATATTATTATTTTATTGTACACAGAAGAATGTTTTCTTTAACATTTAATTGACAACTAATTTTGTTACATACGAATAATTTTATTTTTTAGTTGCAGTTTAACAGGCATAATGGTAACACTGGAGTTTCCGGCATGCTGGTCTACCTCGGTTATAAGCAGCATGCCGGTCATTCCACAAAAATATGGTACAGGAAATTCACTGTAGTTTCAAAACCAGAGCACATTAGAAAACCAAATGAAAAATTAAAGAAAAAATATAAACATTTAAGTTTGCTAAATACAGAGCAGAGCTCTCTTTTCTAATTCCTGAATTATTCACTCTCTCATGTCTACAGTACAGTACGAAAATAATGTCTAAATATGAAATATGTAGACATTTCATATTTAGACATTATTTTTCAAGCTGAATTGCATAAAATATGCATTGTTTATAAGAGCATTGTTGCATCATAAGCAAATGTTTCCTTCTTAGCAGTAAGACTGCTTATTAGAATTAATGAAATAAAATGATACCCCAAAAAATGGAAAATTATACTAATTATATAATGTGATTGAAATTTTGCAATTTCTCATGTGACATCCATTGCATTCATTATAACAAATGACTAAATTCATTAATTAATTTAATTTAATTTTATAATATTCTGGGAGAAAAGATCAGGTGAAACAGGACTTAAACTCACAACTCAATATTTTACTCTGCAAATGTATTGCCAGTTATACTATTCAGATCACTGATCAATCTTTGCTTGCAGACTAATTAAATAATTTTAGATATAACTAACTATATCAGTCATTCAGGATCAACTGGGGAAACTTAGTACCCAATAACCCTCCTTGGCTTTTTGCTCTGCTTACATTTTATCCTGGCATGACATATAATGTATATATCATACTTTCCTTTATTTAATTTTATACTTTATTTTTTAAAGAGACTTTTACAACAAGAAAATAATTACATTATAATTAAATAAAGCTGAAATTCACTATAGAAAATCAACACTTACCCATCCATTTCACTCTTATAGACAACTGGTATAAAATTAGGAGGTTCTATATTCATTTCTAACTGGACATTTTCTAGATTTCTTTCGAAAGTATCAACGCTGCCGATATTAAACCATAAAATATTCTGAAAATAATTAATATTAATTATATTCTTATTTCGTTTATATTAAAAATAAATAAAATTACGTAGAAAACTAAGATAAACCAATTTTAGTTTAACTGCTTGTTTATTCAGAATATATTATTTATGATTCTGAATTTAATTAGCATTTGGATTATATTTTAACTATATTATCACCACACTTCATTATTATTTGTCTGCAAATAACGGCTACATCAATTTTTCGTACTTCAATTTAAAAATTGAAATTTCAAAAAATAATTTATGAAAATTAGTCTGTAAAACATACAATAAATTTAGTTTTGATTTTTTCTCTTCTCTAGATTAATACTTGGCCCAGCAGTGACCGAGCAGGTCCATCCCTGAACACTGGGAGTTCAGTCGTGGGTTTGCGCCTTGCCCGGATGGGCTGGCCATATGAAGTTTTCCAGGTTTTCTCCATGTCTGTAACACCTGAATGGGGCACAGTTATTCTTAAAAGACCTCCCAGAAAGCATTTCTCACTTGTGTAACATTGTGTATCCAGAGAAGGCAATGGGGAACCATTCTGGTACTAACTTTCCCAGGATATCACTTGGTGCACAAACCAATCTGTACTAACATGCACTGAGTGTTCACCAATATCAGGGTGCCCTGATATGGCACATGAAGAGAGAGAGAGAGATTAACCTATTCTCTGGTATTCCTGACATATCTCGGGTCAAAACATGACAACTTTGACCTGTGAACCCAAGATATCTCATTTCTGCATCGGGATGTTTTTGACACTAGATGTCATTAGCTGGCATAATTTTTATATTAAAACTAACTTCCAAAATATAATTTTTTTGTTTTTACATTTATTAATATGTCTATTTTGTTTATGCGAAATGAAAAAATAATTTCAACAATACAATAGCCATGATTATCTTTTTCTAAAACATGGAATTTTTCTTAGGCTTAACATCGACAAAAATTCAACCTGAAGCAACACACAACGGAAAAAAATTTCAACATGGGACAGGTTAATACTTATAAAAAATATACGGTATGTCATTACAAATGTTTCAACAGAAATATCATAATTTTTGGTACAGTGGTGCAAGAAAAAACTGCACCACCCATAATTGTTAGATACTTCTGCTAAGTGCACTAAAATGATGAAACTTGTTTATGATTTGCATCGTATAGGCTCTCAAAGCCACAAAGATGCATGGCAATAATAGAGAATGGGTCGGCCCAACAAAGTATTAGTGGTCCATAATTTTTAAACAATTCTATTGTACATTTTCAGCCATTTCACTGTGAGTTACCACCTTATAAGTGGCATTCCATTGTTTACTCAATGTTAACTGATAGTATTGCATGCTAATATTAGTTTTTGTATATACTTTCATGATATTTTATTTTAATAAAATAATTTTCTATTGAGTTGTGTGTCCCTCTATCCATTTAGAATATATTACAATTTATTCTGTTGGTTTTTATTGCAACAACAATGTTCCAAAATAGCAGAAAATGAAAAACTATGAGTAATGTGGTATTTTTTCTCGCATCACTATTTCATGTATGCAGGTTGTAGAGTCTGCAAAATTCAGCATTAAAAAATTAAAGATTCTATATAATTAATTAAAGAAACATTCAAAAAAATTTAAAAAGCACTTCATAATCTCTCCTTTCTTACACACCTTGGGAACACGACAAAGTCATGTGGCAGAATCGACTTTTATCTTACGGTCTTCTCCGCCTTGGTGTGTAAAGCTTCTTTAAATTGTCTCTCTGGCAGCAAAAATGACAGATTATGAATATACTTTTTTAATTTTTTTGAAAGTTTCTTCTATTATACAACTAAGAAATTATATAAAATTCTTAGTTGTATATTCATTTGTCCTTGGATGTTTTATCAGCAATATATTTAACATCATGCAACTGCCAGAGGGATAATTTTAATAAGTTTGATATAGGGCCTGAGGTGTGCAAAAAGGACAGATTATGAAGATGCTTCTTTTCTTTTTTTGTGTTTTTTCTATAATTTTAAAAAGGGAATATATGAAGATAATTATGATCTTAATTTTGAAAAAATCAAAAAACTATTTTCTAATTAAGTATATGTGTAATTCCTTAATAATCATTCTACATACTATACACAACTCTGAATAAAATTATTTTAGATTTTAATCCGAAGTGATAACTTAGCTAAACTTTTATAGAAAATATATAACATTCATTAAACAAAATAAGTCTCGGCATATGAAAATGGCTTTTAAAATGTTTGCCCACCTCTGATTTAAGCAAACAATGTTTTTTACTCTTTTCATCCTATGGGCACTAACAGGACCCTTTTTTTCAATCACATCCCATTGTGGTTTTTGCCAGGCCCAGAATGGGGGCGGCCAGATGGTGAAGTACAAAGCCTGACATATCTAGGTTAGAATATTCCACAAAAAATCCCTGGTTTTGATCATGAGTTCCACAGAGCAATAGGCCAATGCCTGGCAATCTGGCTGTCAACTTCCAAACACACAAATTCAATTTATTATTTTGAATATTTCAAATTAACTATAATTATTTTAAATCATTTTATATTAAAAAAATAATTTCTTACATTTCCTTCAGTCATATTTCCAGGTAATAATTTTACTCTAACCCATTTTTTATTTACAACTTCTAATTTTTCAACCTATAAACAGAAAAGTATTCGATGTTAAATAAACTTACATTTTTATAAATAAGTCAACATTACTACTACTTACTATTCCTCTCCCCAAATACGAATTAACAAATTCTTTCCAAGTAATTTCTTTGTAACGCATTTCATTAAAGGCTAGTAGTCCTAATATTCCAAGAGTACTGATTAAGGCAATCGTCATTAATTTGTTTTGATTATTAGAGCCCCTGAAATAGATTATATATTAGAAATATTTATCACATGTATAGAAAATTAATTATAAATTATTATTTCAACAATTATATAAAAGATTTTCTTTAGAAATATCTTAAATTTATGAGAGTTTGGCCAATTGGCAGCTAAGTTTGTTAGTGAAAGTTTTCCTTGTTTGCCAAATCATTAATTCAAATTCTATTTTGGGCATGATATTTCTGACTACTGAACTTTTAATGAGAATTGTTTCTAGAACAAACAAATATAGTCATTGAGGATTATGGCATTGTACTTAAAATAAAATATTAATAAAAATGACATTTTGATAAGAATGTTCAAATGTTTTGGTCTTTATTAATAGAAAGGTTTAGGGCCATTAAGAGCATATATGGAACCTAGAGGTAGAACGGGCTTCTTTTGCCAAACTTTTTGGAAAAATGAAAAACATAGAATGTTTCTTTATTAATAAATAAGTCTTAAAGATTTTATTTTTCTGTTAGTAAAAGAAACATTAATTTATAGGAGTAGGAACCACTGTGGGCACCCAAGTTCTCTTCTGGCCAGAGAAAATTCCATAACTCTCCTCTCTTGACAGCCTGGAAATGTTGAAATGCAACTCTGTATTTTGTAATGCATATTGACACATTAACAAAAAAATTTTAATAAGAAAGTGTTAAAACTTTTGTTTTTGTCATAACTTTGTTCAATTGACTTTCAGTTTAATATTGTTGATTTTTTCATGTTTCACTAGTTTCCTATATTGTTTGTAGACATTTGAAAAAGGCCAATTGGCCATAGCTTTTTCTTTATAAAATAAAAATAAATACATAAAATAGTAAAATTTTAAGGCTTTCATCCCATTCATCCTTACTGTTAACAAGACATATTCCAAGTGAGAGTGTCATTATGTAAGTAAATTCAGGACTTTTTAAAGTGGTGTATTTCCATACTGAAGTCAAACTCAGCTTTATTCAAAACATACACAAAGAAAAAATTTTATATTTTGTCAGTAACAACATGGATTCAGTCTGAACACAGAATATTGAACTCCTTGCCAACATTCTTTTTTTTTTCAAATTCCTCAAACATTCTGATTTTTGAATGTCCCAAACAACACAACATTCTGTTTCCATATTATAATTTGATGCAATATTGCATCATTTCTGTTAACTGTCACATCAGTTGTCTGTTAAGTCAAACAATCATGTGCTTAACCTTCATTATTCACTCCCTATTTTGTTACTTGTTCTTTATTGCTTTTAAGCAATGAAGAACGAATGCAATAATGGAGAAAATGACAATAACAACAGTTTAAAACTACTATTACTCACAATGAAGTTGAAATTATTGCTATCAAAGTGAATCAAATGTAGGAAGAAGCAGAGACAACACAGGTGTTATTTTTGCACAAAATTCACAATATTACTTCTGCAAATGCTAGAATTGTGCCAAAATAAACATTACAAATTATTCAATAAATTAAACTATCAATAGAATGAGTGTAAAGGTCGCTTTTAGCGTCCTAAGTCGAAAAGCCACGCGACCGAGATAATTGGACCCACCTGGCGTTGGGGCCATAAACGGCCGGAAAGATCAAAGGAGTAGCGTATCCGTTTAGGGGTCAACGTGTTTGCCACATGTCAGCCGGCTTGGGAAAAAAATGTAAACAAGGGACGGACGTGAATGTAAGCTACATCGTCGGGAAATAGGGCGGACGTCTTTGGAAGCTCCCAGGGGAAAAGAAGAATCTGATTGGCCGCAAGTTGTCGCCGTAGAATCCCTTAAATTGTAAGGGATACGCGAGAAACGGGGAGAAGGGCAAGAGACTGTTAACACGGTAGTTTCAGGCACTTGGACAGCCCGCTGAGCGTAGAGAGAGTGTTCTCCTCTGACAATGATCTCAGGGATGGGTAAGTGCGGAGACTGGACAGGCCGTGTAGTTGAGCCAACTCCACAAACCGACCGGAGTTTCCCGAGAGGCCAATAGTTCCCCAACAGACAAGCTGACGTGAGACACCACACCTGTGTTGCATAGTGTACGTAATGTTGTCAAATTTGTACATCCTGTAAATATTTGTAGTGTAAATAAACTGTATATATTCACTTGCTGAGTGTGGAGGTGTAGCTTTCCTTGAACCATCGTACGGATGTTCTCGAGTCGTAAAGACCAACTCGAGAAGGAATTTCGTAAAGATCGTAACGGCTTAATAAGGATCTTCACTATGAGTGTTTGAATTTGTTTTATGACACCTGTTTTATTTTATATTGTATATCTGTGATGGAAAAACATGACATGCATATATTTTAATGTTGTATAAATAATTTTTAGAAAATTTTATTGTCTTTTTTCATTTATCCATCAAGCTACTGGTTCAAAGATTAACAGATAATCAAGATTTTACCATGTTATATATATTTTGATTTCAATATATTCTATACATACAAGAAATAATATATTACTACTCTAATTTCAGCATGCTAAACAAAATAGATTACTCACACTTATACATATTCTAGTTTTATTTATTTTGACATTAAAAAAAACAAGTAAAATTTACTACTTGAAGATTTATTAATTAATTAATTGATAGTAATTCAACCTGTGTATAATTGAAGTAACGATGTCAATACTTCAAACTCGTGTAGCATGAGCAAATAATGATTAAAGATGATAAATATTTAAGGTTTAAAACACTGGTTAACCCTGGTAACAATAACCATTGACCAAAATATTGAAGCTTGACAGTACAAAAAATCAACTTAAAAGCAAAGCCGGGAGCAGGCTTTTTTGCCTACTCTGATTCTAGAGACAATATTTTCAGCTTAGCAACTTCAATACCAACACCAACTTCTCAGTATATATATATATATATATATAATCCACCATTTCATCACTGACATTTAATTCATTAGACTAATTTACTAATTAGCAATGCACTGGTGGTCTAATGATAATTAAGTATCGTAGCTATAGTTTCTTTACACCATTCAAAAAGACAAAAAATTACAATATGATAAAAAAAAAAAGACAAAACTTTATTGGAAAGTGCACATACAAATACAAAGCAGTGGGTTTAAAACTGTCTAATTATATTGTTTTTAAACGCAATTAGTCAACTAATTTTTTCTAACAAAATTACAGCAAGAAATTTGAAATTGTTTACAGTTTAAACTTGCCAACCAATCAAAAGCATATTTTTAATTTCCAAACATTAAATGGGTGGGATTCCAAGAAAACAGTCAGAAACAGTTTAACTGTTCACAATGCAATCACTTAAAATTTAAATTACAAATGAAATTCATTGACAATTTCAATTTGAAAGTTCATTAGAATTAGGCCATTAGATCAATTAATTTTATTTGACAAAGTGGCCAGGTCTGTAACAGTCTTACATCTTTATTTAGATGTAATGTTTATTTAGATTGTGATGTTTATTGAAGTGGACAAGAGACCTCTAAATAACCTGTTGATTCCACCATAAGACTTATTTCCTGAGCTGTGAAAAAAGAACAAGATAACTCTCTTATTATAAAGTCTTATTTTTATCATTAACTTCATATTCATGCAATTTTTTAAAACTTCCTATGCTTAGAAAATGTCTAACTGCTTCTAATTATGAAATATAAAGTCAATCAAGAAGTCAGTCAACAAAAAAATTTGCCAAAATTAACACCAACTTCTCTTTTAACTGCCAAGTCCTGCCAATACAGACTTCCCAGCTTTGCTTAAAGTGCTAATTTATCGGAAGAAAAAGATAATTATAAATAAAACTCTGATTACAACAAATGATGTATTATAATTATTTCGGAACATGCTAATTCTGATAACATTACACAACTGATAAAAGCATCTTTATTTACAATAAGTGAATTATACTGTATGTACATATTAGATACATATATTATATTGTTAATGAATAATATTAATTATACTTGAGAGATTAGCAATGTTATCCAATTGGCATGTTTATAAGCATATGTATTCACATGTGTCAATACAGATTTGCATTTGTAATATATTTAATAATTAATATATGTGGTAATTATATATTTCTGATAATTATTAAGATACACATTCATCTCATCATATGTTATAATGAACCAAGCTATTATAATAATTTACTTACTTTCCACCTCCAAAACTAAAGTTAAATTCATAATCAAATGGCTTTCCTGGACCTGGACTCGAACCGCTTCTCGAAGGAGCTTCTTTCGGCTGATCTGTGCACAAAAATTTAGTTAAATTTCATAAAAAGAAATAATATATCATAATTTTTAAATAATTGAGACAAAATGGTTTGCAATTCTGATCAGTTGACAGAACCACATCAAACTGCTGATTGATGCAAGAATGTCTCTTTGAAGAAATAGAGATGTCATGCTTGCCATAAAAAAATCAGGCCACAAATACAAAAAACTACAGAAAGCACATGTAAAAAATGCCACATCGCACATGAAACTATACAACATATTACATCAGGTTGCAAGCCTTTAGTACAAACAAATGTAAGTAGTCTTATTTACATTAACATAACCAAACAGCAAACATAATACATCAAAAGCTTGCACATAAACACAAACTATTACTATTATATATCCAAGAATCATACTACAAATACACACCTCAGTTGGTCATAGAAAACAAGCAAAATATACTACGACTGTACCATAATTAAAGACAAAACAATCCAACACAACAAACAAGATATCATATTTCATACATAGCTGTTCCAAATACAATATACAAAATACATACACTGAAAAAATTATTAAATACTCAGAACTCGCCCACAAAATGAAGCATCAGTGGAGAATGAATAGGGGTAGAGAATGAATGGTGTACTTGTGCCTATAGTCCTTTCTTGCACAAACATCATAACACTTGGCCTTTTTGTGCTCTCTGAGCGGTAAAAGGCCTAAAACCACAAAGAAAAAAAAAAAAAAAAAACATCATAACACATACTACACAGAAGTCTAGAAATATTAGGGCTTCACAACAGTACACAGAAGTCTAGAAATATTAGGGCTTCACAACAGTACACACAACAAATTACAGACAGCTGCCATACTAAACACATGCCACACAGGAAATTCTTACAGATACATACATGAACACTACCTAACCACAACAACAGTTTTCTCTTTAGCTATTTATTGATCTGGAATAGCATTGGAAATCAGCATTAACCAATTAGGATGCAATCCAAATACACATTAATAATCATATATGATTATTATTGTAATTTAAATAAACTCAGAAAAAATGAAATATGAAATGATTTTAATCCAATGACAGGAATTCAAGAGTTGATCAGTCAGCTGTGATTCAACACAGAAAACTAGGTTTAGTACAGACAGATATCACTAGCAAAAGCAAAAACAGAGTAAAAAAATACAATTTATTTTTACATAGTGAATTTGATTATTACTGCCATTTTGCAAAATGAGAACAGCAAAATTGGCAATTGTGCAACCAAAGCAAATATCATTAAAACAATTTGCATTAAATCATACACGATGATATATTCATTGCAAAATTTTTGCAATCATCTTGTTTTAATGATTGCAAGATAAAGCAAATGTTTTTTAATGCTTATTCCATCCATTTATTTACTGAAAAGAAAGTTTCAAAATTAACTTTAATAACTGTAAGAATATAATTATAAAATTTATTCTTTATAACTGTCATGTTTATATCTCGCTTTCTAATCATAAAAGAAACTTTAAAACAATAACATGTATTCCAAAATTTACTTCTCTTACCTTTTATCATATAACTTCGATGTGAAACAAACCATTCATATTAAAATGTAACTACAATAATGCACATCTCTATTCTTAAACTATTATACTGTACAATATTAGCTGTTAAGTAAAATTACACTTTACTCTGACACCGGGGATGAAATACTAAATACCGAACCTGTTACCGGTGTAATTTGCGCGAAAAAATCTTCTTTCCACAAACGTTTTCGAGCTTTCCAAACAGCTCTTCTTCAGGTAGAGAAAAAAGTTCCGACGAAACACTTCGAAAAAAGGAACGTAGACATTTAAATAAAAAACCGAATCTAAAAATAGAACGCAGATGTTTAAACAAAAAATATGGAACTTGCATATCAAACGAACATTAAGGTGGTCATGCGCATTCGTGCGCTGATGTTGCTATTTATAGATCGTTGTTTATGAGGGCCTGCCACGCTATAGAAAGATTAATCTCATCCTTCCGATTTATACATGTGGTCCGGTGGTTAGCCTTACAGATGGATATAGCTTCCCGCCATTTTAGTTGCTCCAGGTGGGGCGTAGTGTCGATGATGTCAGCTTTGTCGAACTCCGGTTCTATATTGGGATCAGATGCAAAGGTGGTTAGGGCTGTGGTGTACCGCCCGTGCCGAAGGTCCGCTTGATGTTCTTGCACTCTGGTATTTAAAGATCGCTTGGTTGAGCCGATATATACAAGGCTCTCGTTACATCTGTTATCTTTCAGCGGGATAGAGTACACGCCAGGAAGCCTGCCACGAACTGGATTGCCTTTTCCATTTCTGAGGATGTCGTAGATTGTCGGGCCTCTTCTATAGGCCATTTGTAATTGTTGTTTTCCAGCGATCTCAGCGTATATCGCTTTAACATATGGGTTAAAGGTGACTGGGAGGCGTGTACGTTCATCCTGGTCAGTGTTGGTCCTCGTACGCGTAGTGGATGCGTATTGTGAGCGTTGAAGTCGCTCAATTAGACGATGTGCCAGACCATGGTAACCGTGCTTGGCTGCTATCCTCTTGATATAATTCAATTCGGTGTTGAGGGCTTGCGTGGTGGACGAGTGGGAAAAGGCCCTTTTAATCAAAGTATTAACTGCTGCAGCCTTGTAGGTGAATGGGTCAGATGAACCTACCGGTATGTATATAGGGTCGGCATAAGGTTTACGGTATACTGACGTGACGATGGCGGATCCTTCTATTCTAATGTTTATATCCAAAAAATGAACCTCAGTATTGCTAGATTGTTCCATTTCCAGCGTTAGGCCGTAGGGATTATCGTTAACGGTTTGTACAAAGTTTGAGATGGTCGTTATTGCAACTGGAACGAAAAATACTTCTGCTGTTCCTCCCGAACATCTTACTCTATAGGAGGTATGTGGACGACATCCTCATAATGTGGAAGACAATACCTGAATTTCTCATGGCATACCCCATTAAAATGCAGTCAAAAACGCAAAAAAACGAATTCTAAAATAGTACAGTAGAAGTAGAGTTCTTCGAGGTAATCCTTAACTCTCTCCCTCATGGGAGAAATTTTAAAAAATCCCTTCTTAATGTGCATTCTCATGGCATATCCTACTAAAATGCAGTCAAAAATGCAAAAACTGCATTTATTGTTAATTTAAATAATAGCTAGGGGCACCCCTAATGGCCATTTTTGGCATACTGTGACAGAGACTGCCCAGTTTTTCAGTTTTATATAGTAGATATATGATTAAATTCACAATGATATAAAAAGAGACCTACTGTATATGCACTACCATATAAAGCTTTTATATTCTTAATTTTTAATCCAAAATGTCTGTGGCTATCCATTTTATTTGAGTTTTCAGTTATCCAAGATAGTGTTGATCCATGTTACCCCGAATAATCGGGGTTCTACTGTACATAATTATTTTCAATCATTCTTGGGTTTTGGAAAGGGCCTGTAATAAAGCAACTGAGTAGTGTGAATGGAGCCCAATATATCTGAGACAAACCCTCCCACGAAAAATTCCTGGGGTATTGCTTGCCTGGATTCGATCCCAGGTCCCCAGAGAGGTAAGCTGATGCTTTAACTGTCTCGGCTGTTCGATCATCAAGGGCAAAGTTTGAGTACACGTCTATGATGGTTCTGGGAAAAATCGTGATGACAAGAATATATCTTCAGTGTGTGAAAGATTTTTCATATCTTCTAAAGACATTCTTTCTGACTTCAGACAAAAGAAAACCTGTTTGATGAGTTTGTAATTCCAATTTAAAATTTAAAAATAATCTGCTTCATCACAACCTACACCCATTTTCAAAGTGCCTTTTAGACATACATAACTGCAAATTATCCTCACAAAATTACAGTACTAAATAATTTGAAATCAGTATGGGTATTCAAAGTGCAGTTTTTCTAACTAAACTGGCATTTACAGCTTTCTTAAAAATGGCAAATGCATCTCTTCTTGATCTTGCTTTTGTTAGAACAAGTTCTTTAGCAAAAGCCAATGGCATAACATAAAAATGTTTCTGAACAATGTTTGCCAATTGTCAAAATCTATCAACAGAAGGATTAGTCAATGTAACTTACAAAAAATGGCACAAAATAATTCTTTAAAAAGATAAAATGTAAATTAATAAAAACAAAATGAGAACTGTCAGTGCAGCAGTTATTTATTAACGTTACCGATATATTAAATTTTAATAAAGATAAGAAGAATTCACTGTTTTCTGTCATGTCATTCAGTTGCCACACATTTGCCATTTGCACATTTTCACAGTTCACAGCTTTTGTACAATTCAGCTCTTCAAAAAATGGAAAAAAATTTCATTATGAATAACCCTAAAAATTGTTAGTCTAACTTAAAATTTGAAATAAATCCAAATATAACATAATGCATTGGAAATAATTAATTTTAATAAAATAATGTTCTTATATGTCAGTTTATGTAAATCCTAACCTTCTTTATGTTTATTTTTGGACATTTATTACTAGTGATATGGCTGCATTAACATATAGGCATACCAGACCATAGACAGCCTCATCTCACTACTGAAATGAATATTTTGTTCTATATCTTCATAATGCCTCAAAAGAAATTAGGTTGAGGGTGCTCAAAGTGCTTAAAATTATCCTAACTACTATATCATTAAAAAAAAGTGTTGTAAATTCAAGGCTTTAAATCTATGATCATGCATAGAAATTATAAAAAAATACTTACTAAAAAGCCTATAGATACACTATATATGTTTGCGTGTAAGTGCTAGTGCATTTAGCCTGTAACAATGAAAAACAATAGAAATCAAATTAAGTATTTTCACACTGCTTTTCTGCTATCTGTTCAACTCACAAATTTCTATTAGTGATTAAATATACTTATTTATAATAAAAGCACTTATATAGCCTTACTCTAAGCAAAGTTTGGCATAAATTTTGACATTTGTTTGAATCAATTATATTTTAGCTATACAACAAAGTAAAGCTCGAAAAAGTTATTATGGAAATGTTTTGTATCAGTAAAAAGTCAGATCTAAGATTGTCTTAGATCTGACTATTTACTGATATAAAAAATAAAGACCTAAAGATAACAATTATACTTGCCTTTTGGCATTATTAATGTATATAATGAGAAAAAAGTTGTATTACATGTTGCTTACTGTATTTTATGGCATATAAGATGCATCCCCATTAGAGCACAGAATATTTACCAAAAAGCATTTAGCATGTTTAATCCATCTTGTGACTTTGACACTTGGCCCCAAAAATTTTTTTTTTTGTATTCAGGTTAAAAAACAAAAGTAAAATTAGGATGCACACTTTTATCTATCATGGAAAAAGCAAAATTTAAAAAAAGGTTTATTAAATGTTTACTGGAAGTAATTCAAGGTACTTCTGTTGTGGCTTCTATTTTATGTTGTAATTTCCAGTTTCTACAAGAGCTTAAACTATAATAAAAGAAATCATTTAGAATTAAAATATTCTAATTAATTCACATAAAAGCTGCTTAGCTATAGCAAAAAGAAAGTTTTACAATTAAAATATCCAATAACTATAAATACTGGTACATGCAATTTGAAGAACTCAATTAGCCTATGGAAGATCACAAATTCAATAAGAATTAGAAAAATACTTTGATCCTTTTTTGGACAAAAGTTGTTTTATATGCCATAAAAAATGGTACATTAATCAAAACATGAAGCATTTATATCATATCTGGGCTCTATATGTTTGATTCATTGCCTAAAGCTACATTAAAGCTTTACTTTATCTGCAAAAATAACAGATAAAGTAACACTAATTAGAAAACAATAAGTTTACAGCACCTTCAAGTTGTGTGTACAGAAGCAGAGATATGGCATAAGTAGCATAACATTAGTCCCAAGATATCAGTGGAACCCAGAGCCAGTCAGTGGCAAAAGAAAACCTGTATATCACCTGTCAAGGTATGAAAATTACACAGTCAAGTATCATATCAGTCTGAGCCACACTGGCAACTTTAACTAGTAGTTATGAATAACAAATTGTTAAATACAAAAACATTAATGCATATTTTCATTGATTATGGACTATGTACATTATCATCATAAAATTGTTGAGATAATATAATCTATGAACATATCTAACTTTGTACTGCATTCACGATGATAAACTTATCCCAAAACTGATGTACTATTCAGACTCTTGTCCAGTGGCATAGCGTGGCTGTCAGCCGCCTGGGGAGGAAAAAAATTTTGCCGCCCCCTTATTTAGGTATCTCAATTTAAAAGACTAAAATATACAGTAATTCTAAAGAACTTTTCAGCAAGAACAATCACCATTATTGTGTATTGTACAGGTTCAAATTTTTACAAGATATTATTATTTATTTATTGTGAAATTTTGCCGTCCCCTAAAAGTGCCGCCCAGGGGGGCCACCCCTGCCGCCCCCACTACGCTACGCCACTGCTCTTGTCATACTGGTCAGTTATTTTACAAGATGTAATTTTCATCTACCAAAATTTCATTTCAAGTAATTATATAGATCTAATAAAAAAAATTACCTTTCTCTGATTGCTTAGATGGTTTTGCAGATTTCTCTTCAGTCGGCGAAGGCTTTTTATTCTTTGGAAAATATTTTTCAAAACCTTTTGGTGGTTTCTCGCAATAGTTCCTCCACTGAGTAAGCAATGCCGAAATTGAAATATTTTCATGGTTATTATGAAGATGTTTAATGTTTTGCTGAACCTAGATATATTAACAACATTATAAATAACAATTATAACAAAACTTAGTTATAACTAAGGCTAGGACTTCTAGACATTAAAAGTAATATAATAACTTTTTATCGTTTGCAATAATTTCTTATAAATCATACATTTTTCTTAAAGATTTACAACTGTTAGCATTAAAGCAGTACCACACATTCTGTATTTGCCAATCACAGACTAACTGCCTATTTGTCCCCTTTAATTTGGCAAATATACCAGCAAGTAGTGAAAAATGGTGAAAAACAAATATTAGTCATAAGTAAATCATCCACACTAGCTGATATTGGCCAAATGTTTCTTTGGCAAAAGAAAAAATATTACTTTGTATGATTCACAAGAAATTATTATAAGTGATGATAAGTTATTTACAGACATCTTCCAAAAGTCATATATAATAAATGGTTATAAAAACGTCCAGATAGCCGAGCAGTTAAGGTGGCAGCCTAGTTCTAGGGGACCCGGGATCAAAACTGAATGGGTCAAAACTTAGAAATTTTTTGGGGGTGACCTGTCTGGACACGGCCGGCCCCATCCCTCATCACTGGCCACTCCACTATGCACCTGGCCAAAACTATAATGGGCTCATTAAAAAGACTCTCTTAATGTCCACAGAGCAGAGAGTTAAAAAAGACAAAATCATAAGTTACAATTTTTATAATTATATAATTTTTAGTATGTAGATGTCCTAGCTCTACTCCTAATCTAATTCTTTAGTATGCTTAAGTTATACATTATTGTTAAGTTATGGCAATGCAACACTTGGGTGATCTGCCTAGGGGGGATGCCTTCCAGGAGGTCTTTTTAAGGGTAACTGGCCCTATTCAGGCATTATACATGGAGAAAACCCAGAAAACTCCACGTAGCCAGCTCATCCTGGCAAGGTGCGAACCCACAACTGAACTCCCAGTGTTCAGGGAATGAAACCACTTGGCCACTGGCGGGCCTAGTATGTTTAAGATGCAAACACAAATTAAAATATTAGTAGTATAGATTTTTTTAATTTTATAGGAAATATTTAACTTTGTTTGGTATAATTATTAATATATCTGGTGAATAGAAATGTTTTTTTATTTTAAAATATATTTTTTCTGCTCATTATTGATTGCAACAGCATCTGAAAGTATTAGAACAATAAATTACAAAAAAGAAGTTATTGATATGATGTAATATATTATAAATTACCACAAGAACCAAGAAAATATGTAGGCAAAATACATCCTTAATTAATCATTAATTATCTAACATTTTAGAACTTGAGTATAGATTTCTTTGATTATGAAATATATTTGATAACAGCTGATAAGTTCTTCGAGAAAAATGAAACTTAACCATAAAAATAAAAAGAAACATTGTTTGGCCTACAGTATTAATAGACAATTGAATATTAACAATTTAGCACAATGGTTCTCAAAGTTATAGTCAAGGGATGGTCAAACCTTGTCACAACAGGAACGATATAACAATATACTATGTATCAAAAATATGTGACATCCTATATTGGAATGGTATTTTACATATAACCATAAGTATATATATATATATATATCATTAAATGTATATGACACACACACACACACATATATATAGGAGGAGGACACAACACACACACACAACACACACACACACACACCACACACACACACACACACATATATATAGGAGGAGGAACAGCACCAAAGTCAGTCCAATATAAAGTAGCTGCAATATAATGAATTGGAACAGTGCCATTCAGCCACTGGTTACACTAAGCAGACATTTAACATGAACCTTAAATTAACTACCTAAGCTGCCTGTCCATTTCTTATCCTGTAAAAATTATGTTAGATTAAGGTGACCAGACATCCCAGATTGTGCGGGACTGTCCCGGATTTGGGTTGTTAGTCCCGTATTGAACACCATCCCAGAAAGTGTCCCGCACTTGGTCATGTAACATTTTCAACATGTTCGGAAGTTGTCAAGAGCACAAAGTTGTTGTTTTCTTTTACTACTAGTAGCCCGGGACGCCCCCTAGTGGGCGTTCTAACAGCAACGGTGTCATTCCGTGGTATAAATAATAAATTCATATTAATAATTTAATAATAAAATTCCTATTGCAATAATAATATACTGAATTTATTATTAATTTAAATAATATCTAAGGGCGCCCCTAGTGGCCGTTCTAGGCATACCACGACAGATATACAAACAGTGCTATCAAGTTGTGGAAAAAAAAAAAAAAAACAATTTCTTTTTCTATAGAGAGTTATTTTTAAGTTTATTTATGCATTTATGTATTTATATATTTCTCTACTAAATTATTTATTAATGAATTAGTTTTTATTATTATATATATGTATGTTGGAGGTCCACCCCATTTTTAGCTCCCACAATACAGAAGTGTTTCGCATTTCAACCTAACATATCTGGTCACTTTATGTAAGATGCATGCCAAAATATTTTGTCTATCAAGAAATCCAACATAAGTGAATTAAAACACATTCTTTCCACTAGCTAAAAACAATAGAACTGTAACTAGGTCAGTTTTCAGATCACTGAGTGCATATTTGCATACTTTAAGAGTTACTGATCTAGCAAATTATCAGAATAGTAATTTGAATCAATTTTAACCAGTAAGTTTTTTCATACAAACAGTCTGAATTAAAGTTTCCTATTTCCCCATTTTCATTCATTCCAACCTATTTTTCCATTTTCCATTCATGATGGATGTCTTAAAATATATGTAATGAATTTTCATAATATAAGAATAATGAACATTTCATAGTACACTGACATAGTGCATAGTGACATAGTGCACTGAGTAGCATAATAAATCCATAATATATATTAATATGTTAAAAAAGAATAAATATATTTTAACATTATAAAAATATATTTCAAACACAAACATTTTATAAAGGTTTTTCCTTTACAATAAAATAGAAAATAAAATTATAATATCCAAAAAATCATTCATATTTTTATTTTTTAAATATCAGCAATTTGTGAAACAGAAAGATTATCATCAAATTTTATCTATTCACGACAAATGATTTAACAATCAAAATGAGATGATTTTCTTGTCACAGCTAAATAAAGCCAATTAAATCATAAATTATAATTAAGTTTATAACAAAAACCAAAGAAAAAACAAGAAAGAATATCTACAAAATACTGTAGATATAATTTTAAAGAGATAAAACAAAGAATAATATCTAAAAATATATTAGTCACACCCATCTTCAAGCATTACACATCAAAATAATATAAAATTTAATTATTAATGAACCAAATACTTTCAATTCACATGCATATTTTGAAAAAAAATATCAAACATTATTTCAAAAATGGTACCTTTTGAAAGTAGTGAATGACTTCCAAGTCCAAAACTATTGTATTATAGTCGACTCGTGTTAATATGAATTGCTAGGGGAACAGTAATTAGTTCTCTTTATCGAAAATTCATATTAACAATTTTTAGGGTCAAGGTCGTATAATTTACAGAGTTTAGGATTAATATGCAATCCAAATCTCTAAATTATATTTTGAATTAATTTACTAAATAAAGTTAAAATAAATTAATGATCTAAATGATTTTCAAATCAAACAAAATGAGATGGTATTTGCTGTTTAAGTATGGAGTAGTATATTAGAGCAATTAAACAAAACAAAACTAAAAGGAATCTGTGATTTTCTGCTGAAGATTGTTTGAAAAAGTAAAAAATATTTTTAGGAGGAGTTACTGAAAGAGTAAAAACAGGAGCCAAACCTGGCATCACTGTATGCACCCCAACATGCAAACTAGTAGATGTTTGCATGGGACTACATCCATTTAAAGAGGATGGCATCCCTAAACTTTAACCCCTATATTCTGAGTACAGTAGAATAGTCCACTAACACCAGATGTTTGAATTGCTCTACAATCAGAAGTTGAACCAGTCTTTGCTTACTAGAAAAAACTTATTCTACTCAAAATAGAACATTTATTACAGTACTACTTTGCTTTTTACACTTTTTGACATTAATAAAATCATTCTTGAAAATAGGGTTGTTTCTTGGGGGTTGTAAGATAATTTATGGGTACTATTGGGTACTAAGAAAGCAGAAACCAGTTAATGAGAGTATGTCCATCACTCCATTGATTTGCTAGGACAGCATTTCTCCCCTGGACTACCTAATCAGCACTATGGCTCACAGTCCAATGTATACTCCATGTACCACAAAGCCGCTCCTGAAAAGTGTAATGTATTATATCAAAAGGCTTGTCATTGGCATGAATGATGTTCACAAGGAATACTACAGATGGAGGGCCGCCTTAGAAATTTGTTCCATCAACAATAAGACCCAAGACAACAGTTTTTGGTGACTTTTACAAAAGATCAAGAAACAGCTGGTGGATGAGCACATCATCGTACTGAAGGCTGATAAAAGCAGAGCACTGGTTCTACTAAATGAGGCCATTTACAGAACTCTCATGCAACAGTACATTATTGATACAGACTGAACCAATGGATACGTGAATAAGTTACAGGCTCAGATCACATGGTTTACAAGAGCACCCCTAGCCAAGGGACTGAAATTAAACAGGGCAGCGGTTGCCTCACCAGACACACCTAGGTTATTTGCCTTCGCAAAAATGTATAAGCCTATGCCTTCCCTAGACCTGTTCTCAATAAGGCTTCTAGAAAACATGGTTCACAACATCACATCAGACCATTTGAAGGGTTATGCTTTAATGGTCAAGAATTCTACAAACTGATAGATCTATTGTGATAATTTATGGTTCGGTTTAATAAATTCTGGTAAAATTTTTGTTTGCTTTATTGCATGAAAATTAACATTGTGACAATGGTGTTTTACCAGGACAATAGCAAAATTTGTTTTAACATGAGAATTCACTTTATTGGTATTCATTTTAAGGCAAATGACTGTACTATTTCTTCCTATTCTCATCATAATCCATATTGCTCATAAATTTAGTTTATAGAAAATTAATAAATATTATAAAGCCAAACAATCACTGGATTACATCAGGCTACTTTTCCATGATTATATTTAATTAATTATATTTAATTAATTACTAAATAACTTGTCACTAGAGGGCGGTGTTAGGTGCCATCTCTTATTAAATTTAATAATTATAATTAAATTAATATTTATTAAATAGTTTGGAATATTCTGGAAAAAAGAATCAGCCCGGAGCAGGACTCAAACCCGCAACTCCCACTTACCATGCGGATACATTGCCAGTTATGCTACTCGAGCCTCCAGTCCGACCTCCTCTTCCAGACATATTTATTAAAATATTATAACCATCCTCAGTTACTTATGGTGCAGACTATATTTCTTCCAGAATATTCAAAATTATTTAATAAATATTAATTTAATTATAATTATTAAATTTAATAAGAGATGGTGCCTAATGCCTCCCTCTAGTGACAAATTATTTAGTAATTAATTAAATATAATTGCAGAAAAGTAACCAATGTAATCCAGTGATTGTTTGGCTTTACAAATTTATTGGATTTAGTGATGTTCATTTACGTATAGTAAATACAGTGGACCCCTGATATAACATGCACGTCAAGCAAGAAACAACACCCGCGTTATAAGGTGAACCACATTACACTGCGCCGCTTGGTATAACGTGGTTCACCTCTTTACTTTAGCAATAATGTCAAGCTTTTCTTTCACACTGTAAGGTTTTCTTTTACTCATCATGCATAAAATAATTAAACACTATTCAAAATACATGCAGAAACTCGATACATACACAATTATTCAATACGCAGTAACAATAAAATGCACTACTCACAACACCGCAAGGACCTGTATAAACATGTTTGAGCTTATCGCGTCACAAACATCACCTGCACTATAACCGAGTGCGTGGTATAGTGAGCAGTGCTATAACGAAGGTCCACTGTATTATGAAATGATCTCTAGAATGTTTTGTTATTGTCTTTAATATTTACACTTATAAGTTAGTGCATTTTTATATATATCTTCTGAATATAATAAAAATGAAAAGATATATAATTAATCATATATATATATATGAATATATAACTGCACAGCACATCAGAATGAATATAAAATACGACTCACATCAACCATTAACCGATGTGAATACGATTAGCACTTGAGCAACAAATGTTTTCGTAATTCCTTCTGGGCTCTTCAGGTTTTCTCATAATTCAAAACGAGCTGGATCTGAAAATTTGAACAAGTGCTAATCATATTCACACTGGTTAATGGTTGATGTGAGTCATATTTTATATATCAACTGAATTCTTTAATCTAGTAAAATAATTACTAATGTAGGTAGATCCAAAATGTTGAAGATATTCAATGATTATTGAGATTTATGATGTCCTCTTGTGAACTTCACATGAAAAAATAATATTCACTTAAAAAGTTTATAACAGAAATGTTTTTTCTAGGATGTTAATTATCGTTATATATTTTTTAATTTGATACCTTAATATATTGATATTTGCATTAAACCATTCTTTTTAAAATTTCTCACTTTCATAACATTCAACAAATGAAGATCATGAATGATCAACAATTATATGTACTGTACAAGACAATCAAGTTAATGATACATCAATAAAGAAGCAATAAAGTTCACTCAACTTGAGCAGCTGTAATTCTTTCTATGACAATCCAACAAGCATTAAAATATATTATAGTGATGAACAACACAGTTTGTGGACTGCTTGCAGCCAATGAGATCCTAGTATGCATCCCTTGGGCTTTGGCAACATAATTTTCTTTTTCTTTTTACTGGCTCATGGCATTGTGCAACCCTAATCTAGCTTGTACTGATGATTATGAAGGTTGATACTCAGTAGCCTAAAAACCTGCAGCTTTGTAAGAAAAAATGCATGTGGCTCACATCTAGAAAAGGTTGCTTATCACTGATGAATATTGAAAGAACACTGAATTAGAATTTGTACAATGTTGGAGCTAATAACCCTGCCATCTTTGACCTAATGTACAAAGTCAACTGTCATACAGGCAATAGTGTCTCAAATGAGAATCTTCAGCTATGCATACCTATACAATTTGTTTTATGATGGATAAACAAAAAGACCAAAGTAATTTTTCGTGCAGCCAGACTGTAGGAGCTAGATGTATAGACCACTCCATTTCAGAGATTGTGTAGACTCTGCTCTTCTCACATGCAACAGTGTCTCAAGTATACCATGCCGAAAGATACCTGCTACAAGACAAAACTGTCTCAACCCAACAACCAGTATAGTTGCAGGCTAGTGTGCATTGTAACTATCAATGTGACAGCTACGACATGACAAATCACAACATAGCTCAATACTTAACAACAAAGATAAGTGTGCCAACAAATAGTGCAATGATTAACTCATTGCAATGGGCTATAAGAGCCATTTACCCATGAGAGTGCCACTTCCGAATGCAACCCACAAGGCACAATGCTTTGCCTGGGTAACGGTATACCAAAACTGGACTGTCAAAGACTGAAAATGAGTTGCCTGGTCCAAACTTTGTGGTTAATGTTAACAGAAGACTTATAGTCCAACCCAAACCCCACAAAGCTATAAAATCATTGTGGGTAGTTCAGGCAGCTGGTGGGGAAGTGTCAGCCTGGAGATGTCTTCCCCACCCCAGGGACTCCAGGCTCCAACTTACAACATTCCTCAATGGTGAGTGATACAGGTTAATATGCACCACTTCATGAACATTGTGTATACAGGCAGCACAGGGTACCACTTTCAGCAGAACAATGCACCACCAAGTCATTTCCAGTTACATCAACATGGCCAGAAGAACACCGGAGAGTCATCCATGGGGTCAAGAGCACACGTCTCACAACCTCAACTCCACCAAACACGTTTGAGACAAAGCGAAACAGAGCATTTGAGCTTGCAACCTCACATCATCCATGGGGATTTAGGCCTATCAAAGACTGCCACAAAACATCGATCCACAACAATACAGGCAGCCAGAGGAGTCGACACCAAGGAATGCAACTACTGCGATCCACATGAGAGGTCCAACACAATATTAGACGACAATCCCCAATTCAATGTTCCTTCAGTGTATTATATGCAGTATTCACAATTCAACATTAATGCTAACTCATCTATGGTTCAACAAAACCAAAATAAACTAATCAAAAGAAAGCATCATCAATAAAAGTAGTTGTTTATGCTTATTTTAAGTATAAACAACTCGAATCGTAAGTAAATAGGTACCTTTTCGTTATCTTCCACGATATATAATTTAATTTAGAACATTTTATTTAATCAAACATTAAAATTTCGTATGTTTAATATAAATGCAATAAAGTGGTGAATTCACTTCATTTTTATAAAGATGACGAATTCATACAAGTAATTACCGGAAAATTAACAGAAATTAAATTTAAAATATTAAACAATAATTTATTATATCGAAAGAATCCAAAACGAATAGGATCTATGAAAATTGACTTTTCATGAAGCCACGACACGAAATTGATCATTTATGCTAAATCGTGCGTATATTTACCTGAGAATACTTAAAATTTGACTGAAGAAGAACTTTAAATAAAGTTCTTTCGAGTTTTTTAGTATTTATGACGAATCTGTAAGCCATAACTCTCGTTAACGTTCGACAGGCTTATCCTATAATGATGTAAGAAAAGCACATTTCGAGTAATCAATCTCAAGTTACCAACTTTAATTTCGTAATTATTTTTCATAAACTATATAAATTAAACTAAACTTATCGCATATTTATTTTTTATTATTCGAAAATTAATTTTAAATATTAAAAACGTTCAAAATTTTCATATTTTAATAATAAGAAAGTTAAATACGTTGCATCGATGGTGAGATAAACAACGTTCTGTTTGTTTGATTGGATGATATAGAGGTCGCAACCAATCCTAACTTCGCATTCTATATAAACTTAAAAGATCACATTGATATTGCATTTTAATATAATTTTCCACTGTAAACCTTATATACTCCTGTAATGATTAGATTAATTAATATTTATCAAATTTGTTATAAAAACGAAATATTAACACGAATTCTAGATTTAACAAACTTTGTTAGTTTTTTCCCCATTGGGAGGTGTCGTCACAATCGTCGACCAAAAGTTTTAGTGGTAGCGTTACGTACCATATTCAGAAGTCATTAATTTAAGACTTTTTGGATATTGTATAGATTACGCCCGGTGGAATTTCGGGACTTTGAGTATATATCTGAACTGAGGAGACCGAGACGGGTTCAACAGTACCCTACTTTGGACCGGAGACGAAAAATAACAGTTATCATATTTACGATTTCTTGCCTTTCACAATACATTCTACGCCATTTCAGTTTTTACTAGGTGAGCTTTCTGATTCTTTATACACATTGTCCCTATTAAAAAAGTATTTCATTATCTCATCATGTTTATTGATAATCAAAGTTTGACAACTTACATCGCGATCGGGAGCCGCGTCGCTCTCTCCGCTAAGCCTATCGCGTGTTTAACAGGCAGTCCGGCAAGACGGGCCATATATTCTAAAGACACATCGGCAAAGACTAAAGAAAACTGCCCAAGTAAAAGGCCAAGAAAACAGATTGTACACTCAACTTCAACAGAGGCAAATGTTGATCCACGGGCACACTGATCGTCTGCATTTGGAGTAAGTTCTTTTCGCACGCCCCGCGCTCCTCGACCTCGGGACCTAAGGGCCCCTCAGCCGCCGACACGCTCGCTGTCGCTCACGGTCGACTAATACTACGCGCCTCTTTCACGGCTTATCCAAGACTAACTACCCTCCGGGAAGTAGTTAAGCTAATAGAAAACCTTTTATTTCAACTCAATCAATATTCAAGGCTGCAAGTCTACGCGCGGTTGGATTAAATACATTACCATGGAAAACTAAAATGGCGTAGAACGCATTGTGAAAGGCAAGAAATCGTAAATATGATAACTTTGTTATTTTTCGTCTCCGGTCCAAAAGTACCGTTGAACTCGTCTCGGTCCCCTCAGTTCAGATATATACTCAAAGTCCCGAAATTCCACCGGGAGTAATCTATAGCCGAATTTTTTTTATAGCCCTTTCGGTTCTGTGGGTGCTAAGACGGCTAAATAAGCCGTCTTAGTGCCAGGCCAACATTGAGGCGATCAGGTGGTGAGGAACATGACCCTACATAACCAGATAGACCACGCCCCGATAAAATTCCCGGGATTTTTCGGCTCGTCCAGATTCGATCCCGGATCCCACAACTTAAAACTGCCAACTTAACCGCACAAAATTTTTGTTAGAAAACCTGGCTGCTCTCATTGTGGACATGGCCGAAACACATGATAGACATAATTAAAAATAAAGATTATCTAAATCAGTGTTCCGCAACCTTTTTCTACTTGTGGCACACCCATGACTCAACACGGAACACCAAAATGTTATTCCCCTCAAAAACGTATGATATGTTACTATTAATAGAATTACGTAATGCCACTAACCTATGTTGGGTTAAGTGAGATATACTCGGTTAACACCGGTGGCTGTGTACTATGCCGGACCACATCGTGAGCAAATTTATTTTACATATAATTTCTTATAATACATAAAAATGCGTGGTTTGTAATAAAGAATAAACAAACATCATCTTATTTCATCGAGTGCTGCGGCAGAGAATAAAATACAAGCATGAAGAAACACAACTGTAATAAAAATATATAAATAAAACTTTGAAATTAATAGAATATGTAAAAGTTCACGTCACACCTTTCACCATGAGATAACACTCTGGTTGCGAAACACTGCTATACAAATTCATTCTTGATATTTTTAGTGATATTCATTCGTGATATTTTTTTTAATGATGGGATGGAAAGTATTTAAAAGGTAAAGATACAAGTATGTATAACTTTGTTATACAAGCATTAAATAATAAACAACACTTTTATCATTTAAAAAGTATATTTTTTTTAGTAATTGTGAGAAATTGCTTGTTATAAATACTGCATACGAGAATTAAATCTAGTATTTAAATTAGTGTGCGGCAGGGGGCACGCACACTAATTTAAATTTAAAATGCCGCGTTTTATATTAATCCGCCAGGCGGCTACCGAAAATTAAACTTTCCGGACGGATGCGAACAAGTTCATTTCAGGATGGAGAAGAGTCACGATGCAGAAGTTTTATTTAGTGAAATTTACGAAAAAGCGAAAAAACTCGGCTTGAGTCACGAACAAGTGGAAAATTTACCGTCGGTGAAGATGCTAATAGGCGACGAGGGTCGGACGTTTTTCGCTCGTCTGTGTGCTTGCCTGTTGATCTGCTTAATGGCGACGGCGGTTCATTACGAGTTGTACACTCGAGAAGGACTGAGTCTGTGTCTGGTTCTATTGGGAAAACATCGAAATCCACGAAGAAATGTGCACTGTAGACATGCCCCCGTCCATTCAGAACGTCTTTATGCCTCCGGTCGATTGTTCCCATTGCGAAAATTTGACTCACGTTCCGAGAATTTCCCACGTTTCGCCGATCTTATTCGAAAAGATGTATGAATATTGTACATTTCGATATTTATTAGTTACGATCGGCGGGGTATACGAAAAACAGGGTTTTAGAACCGTGTTTTTCGAGATATACGGGGAGGACCAAAAGTCAGTTAATCGCAGTAAAGACTAAATTGCCGTTATTATTCGCGGGGCTTTAACGAATTCGGTTTACGAGTCGACTTACCCGGACATGCAAAACGTAGTCAACTGACTTTTGGGTCGCCCCGCATATAAAGGAAAGGGCCCTTCGAGAGGTTGCAAAATATTATCATCGATCTAATTTCGGAATAATTCTTCCGGAAATGTTTATACCTAAGCATTTCCGTAAGCCGTGTTTGTTCTTTTGTATTGTTTTAACAGCTTGCCTCTCCAAATACCGATTTTAAATGATGCAACATTAAAGTTTCCTTTGTCGTGTTAGGTATGCCTACTCGGGAACACCCGTCATCGTTACGGACGCGACAGAAAATTGGACGGCCATGGAGGTATTCAGTTACGATTTCTTTAAGGACGTCTACAAGAAAGACAGCCCGGCTCTGAGCAATTTTAAGGTCGATTGCCAGTTCTTTCCCTATAACACACAATTTAAAAACCTGAGCCAGGTTTTCCACATGCCTTACGAAAAAGCCGTTCTGTTCGAGGGTCGAGAGCCGTGGTACGTCGGCTGGTAAGTAAGTGGCGCGCGAAATTTGCTTAGAAAATGGCGATTTCATCGTACACTTTTAGGGGCAACTGCGATCCGAACGTGGCTAATTTGTTAAGGAAACACTACACCAGACCATATTTTATACCCGAACAGTCGGAAACATCCAAAATGGATTGGATTTTTATGGGCACTCCGGGTTACGGTGCCAATCTTCACGTGAGCGATCGTAAAATTTCGCGTAAATTCATTTTGATCAAAGCCAATTGTTAAATTCAGTTTATTATCCGTGACAGATCGACAAAGTGAATTATCCTTCGTGGCAAGCTCAGATCAAAGGAAGGAAAAGGTGGACGTTGGAGCCGATTCCTGAATGCTATTCTTCGTGCAAGACGTTGGAAGCGGTGGTAGAAACGGGAGACATCAGTAAGAAATTGCAAATTTACAATTAAAAACCAACAAAAGAAAGTAATTGAAATCGTTTAATTGGAATTTTCAGTTGCCGTGGACACCAATTTGTGGTATCACAAAACGTTGGTCATCGACGACGAAATGAGCATCGCAATTGGCTCCGAATTCGATTAAGCGGCGAGTGAAACTTCGAAAGCCTAGAATAAATTTTAATTCACTGAAGTGAAAACTATTTGTTGATGAATTCGATAAGGAAACAATTAAAAAAGAAAGATTTTTCAAATTTAATGTTAGTTTTTCTTTTAATTTTGAGCTCATTTTTCGAAGTTCGCACGGAAAGTTTAACTTTAGGTAGCCGCCTGGCGGATTAATATAGAAATACGGTGTTATATAATTACAATAGGCCTACAAAATCTTAAATTCAGTTATTCGCAGACACAGGAGCGTTCTGTATTTAATATTTATGAGAAAATTCTCTGGGTAAACGTATTAACGCTTCTAAAGAGTGGCGCTATATCGAGTTTTGACTATTCTTGTTTCCAATTTCCGGCTTCTAATAAAATTAAACAGTTTAATTGTAATTTATTTCAACAGAGGGCGGTAGTGACCATAACGAATGCCTTGTGAGGGTATTTTTAGAGTTCTTGTTATATGTATTAAGTAACATTCCACAAAATCATAAATAAAGTCACTTAAATAATTCAGGTTACGAGCGACTCGACCTCCAAACAAGCTTCCTAACACAAATAGATGTCTTTCACCATACAATACGCTAATTAGCATATTTTTAAGCACATTCTATTATCCAGATTAGTGATTCTCTCTCCTTATAGCTGATAAAAACATTGAACAACTAGTAAATTTTTTTTAAAAATAGCATACTAATTATTAGTTTGTATATTAATATATATAAAGTCACTGTACACATTTAAACTTTAACACACATGTAAAACGCAATATTTAAAATTTTATTCTTATCAAATATTTAATCGGTTTTTTAATTGTAATAAACAATTAAAAATGTTCAGTTTCAAATAATTGTAATTAAAAGTATTTAATTGCCATCAATTCCTGTGTAACTGATTAAAATTAAAAACGTAATTAACATTATTTTTTATTTAAATTTGTAAGCGATTAAATTTAAACTTTAATGTAAATCAATGAAGTTTTTTCAACAAAACGTCAGGAAATCGAATGAAATGCTTTTATTTTATTAAATTGTTTTAATTCTACATAAATGCGACTTTATTTATTACATTTTAGATATTTTTAAATTAATGTTAAAACATATAAATTTATAATTGCCTTAATTAGAGTGGTAGAAAAGTCCATTAACCATTGTAAAGATTACATCTGTCTTATTTAACAGAAATTGTACATGAGTATATGAGGTAGAAAACAAGAAAACCCCCTGTAATTTATTGTATATTTTTGTAAGTAAATTCTATAATTGTTTAGTATAGAGAAAGAGGGCAGTAAATCGGGTGTTATATTCTCGTCGTCTACGTTGTGTTCTTTGTAACACTTAAATCCATACAGTATTCTAGTACTGTAGTATTTTGATAGCCTGATATTTGAAGCATAGTTTGAGGAAAGTTGCTAACATTAGAGTTTAGAGGGGAGTGCTAACATTAAGTTTATAAAATATCCGAAGAGGGATGGAAAACCAACAGCTGCATTTTTCTCAAACATTACTTTACATCAATTGTAACAAAAAACATTTCTATCGCTGCTTTCAGGCAGGGTACGTTAACAAAATCCCTTCAAAGGGCCAACGGTACCTTTTTTTTTTTAAATCTTAACCGGGAGCTACAAAACAAGTCTAAATGCGCGACTTAAAGCCCATAATACAACGATAAGAGATAAGGTAAAAATACGGGAGACCTTACCGATACTTCCGTATGGTCCTTATCGCGTTAGGGTATCTCTTTAATCTGCCCTCACAATACCTGTGTCAACAATAATTACGGTCACTTCATCGATACTACGACCGATAAACCGGTGAGAATGGAAGAGTACGCATCGTATTTTGAAGCCATTTCTGTGCAGGAACCAAAGGAACACTAACGACAATGGCCTACATCGTCGCCCCGCGGCCATATTTGTTTGGATTACACCCACCCCAAACGGGCGCGTGTAGCGTATTAATTACGAAGGGACATAAATTAACTCTTCTTTTTTTATTTTTAATTACAGGAAGATCGGTAAGCGACCTTATTTTCGGCTATATTTTATAAGAGTCCTACTTCCTCCCACTAAAATTTCCCTCCTTTATTAATGGCGTGGGTGGTTTAGATGCCTTATCGACCTCGCGTAACCTACTTCCCCCTCCCTAACTATCGAGGATCGATAGTTAGGGAGAGGGAAAATTAAAATCGTGTACACGGGCATTCCGTTGGAGGTTCGAGCTCGAGTTAACCCCCTATTCACCGATCTAATACAGTTTCCTGGTAGTGTGTGAGGGGGGTATTGTGGCACCCTCGCCATTTATCAAATGTTCCTGGACAGAGTTAATAAATTATAGGCGTGAAAAGGTAAAGGAAGAGCAGTCGGATACCCCCTACGGTTACATTTGCTTCTCGGTAGGGTAGTGAACTGCTGGGTGTCTGTCTGTATCCCTATATTCTACTGAATGATATTGTCAAAAAAGGACCCTCTCCGACTAGAATTCGTTATTCTATCTTCTTTATCGTAACGCTTTGTCTTACCCTTTATAAATTACAGAATTGTGAAATCTTTTTGACATTTTCCTGTTAGTTTCCTTGATTTATCAGTTGTTTACATGTTAATATGCTGGTTATTGATGAGTATAATATAGGACGAGTTTCCTACCAAAATTTAAAGCATTAAAATGCGTTTAACTGAAGAGCCGTACCTCGTTTCTGACGATTAAAGTATGCTTAGTAACGAATTAATGACGTTTCACACTCTCCTTAAACAGTCAATTAGTTAATTTAGTTAATTAATTAATTTCAAACCTTCAATGGATTTAACTTAAAATAATGGAGAAGATTGAGAGGAGTATAGCATTTAATCCATCATAATCCTGTAAGCAGAGCTACAAGGCCTGTTTGTTGCCCGGTTTCGAATGTCCTTTACCATTTAGGTTACTTCCGAAGATAATTTAGGCAGGCATTTTTATGGCACCGGCAGCAAATGGCGTTTCGGAAGAACACTTAGAAGTAATATAACAATGGAAGATGCTGTCGGCACCTTTATCTATCCAGTCTAGACGCCTTCAAAAAAGGTTTCACCGCAAGAAAACAGCCCAATTGTCTTCGTTTCTAAATTAACAACGTTTAAAGTCGCTTCCCCAGAGGACTGTTATCACAGAGAACATTTATTAAACATATATTTGTGTAGACTCTCATACAGAAGATGCCACTAATTAATTAGGATACTCTACATTGACCATATAATGGCTTATAATAAAATTAAACCCCCAATTTTTGAGTTTAGCATACAAAAGGCAACATCAAATATATAAATCTGTGAGTATTTAGGGCCTTTGTAGCCTATGCTATACAGGGCATTACCAAATATATGAGGGCTTAGGCCGTAGTTATAAAGCAATCAAAGTGTCAAATTTTATTTTTGTGTAAACAAAATTTAGATTTTGATGCAAAAATTAGTTGGAACCATTGCCTGTTTCTGGCATTGTGAACGATAAGCGTGAGAGGGGCAGAACTAAGAAGAGGTTGGATCGAGTGCATGAACACTTGAAAACACAGAGAGATTAAATAAAATATCAAGGAACAATAGAGAAGAACTGGGGAAGGAGGTAAAATCTTCACTTAAACGATCTCTCTATGATTTAAGGAACATGGAAAAATATATAAAGTGGTTGACAGGCCTTAAATCTCTATATTAATCTAAATTTAGATCTTCATAATATTAGATATACCTCTGTTTCTGATGTTCCTTCCTGATTTAAACTCAAATTTCGGGGTTTATTTTCGAGTTACTGCACCTTTGTAACTTGTAGAGTTACTCAATTTGCGTCCATTTTAAGAAGTAACCGAACACTGCTTAACACCTACTTACAAACAACGTAAATTAAAACACGGTTTCATTAGAATTAAAACCTACTTACAAGTTACTAATAATCAAATACTTAGTCTAGAAAATTGTATAAAAATAAAAAAGGGGTTCTATTTTTCTAGTTCGGGGAGGAGTTAGTAGTTTTTCGTACAAGAAACCCCCTACTTAAGAAGTAGGGGGTTTCTTGTTGGAGGATCCAGCTTTTATCTAAGAAACTTGACTTTATTTAAAAAAAAAAAAAAAAAAAAACTGCATAAAAGTAGCTTAAACATTGATTTTTGCTATATTCTTCCACGACAATGGAGAAAACAATTATTTCGGAAATTTCTCACCCCAGTGAATAGCTCACTTAACGACAAAAAGTATCGTCCTTAATTGCGCGATGTGTAGGAGAAAGTCATAACATTACCATAACAGTGGGAAATGATTCAGAATAATGATAGAAAATTACAGTCGACGGAGACATAGGTGAAGTGCCAGGTGCCCCCTCTGTGCCCTATTTACAGCCATCGCTACCGGTTTCTATAATAATAATCGTGAATTTATATACACTGACTCCTCCGTTCGCGGCGGTCCTACTGCCAAAATTAAGCATTAAAAAACGCTGCCAGTGTTTAGGGGGACATTTTAGCACTTTCTACCATTTATAAAACGCAGAAAACCCCCCAAAATATTCGAATTTTTTCGGAAATCGAACGTTAAAAAACTGTTGTGGCTTCGCAACAGACGGTCGACGCGTTGAATATTGAGTAAAACCTTTGTTGAACAGCGACGTCATAGTTATATTGTAGAAAGGAAAAGGCCATCACTCATATTATTTACAGGTATAACTTGGAAAGTCATAAAGTTGAAGAGTTTTATTGCCGAACATTTAGCAAATAACAAAGTAAACGAGGACCCCTCTCGTCTTTTGTCGACCTTCCGAAAAGATAGAAACAATAGAACACTTTTAAAAGTTCAAAACTGACCCCCGACCATCCCTTTATTCTCTTCTATAATCATAAATACCGGAAGGTTAAAGGTTAAAGGTCAAACTCGACTGGAAGTTGTGTGTAGGCGCACAGAACGTCCTTCGGGTGGCCAGTACTACAGAATCAATCTGTGGATTGCCTTGTGTGTCGTGCCCTTCTACACTGTAATATAGGGCTTATGATTTCCAACGATAAATATCGAAAGAGGCCATTCAAATTTTGGGAGGGGCCACAAAATTCTGCTATTAAACAGTAACCTACGCTACATTCGAGCGAGTTACTGCAATTGTTAGTAGTAGTCTGACAGTAGAGTAACAAGTAAAAATGGTAAACAATAAGCACTAATCACAAATGGCAAATTGACAGTGAATAATAAGTAATTGCCATTAGTACTTGTATACACTGATGTATACGTTATAGTCAGTACACTGATGTACACATGTTACGATGAGTCC
The DNA here is from genome assembly GCF_030686945.1 of Centruroides vittatus. Classification (NCBI taxonomy): domain Eukaryota; kingdom Metazoa; phylum Arthropoda; class Arachnida; order Scorpiones; family Buthidae; genus Centruroides; species Centruroides vittatus. The sequence continues at coordinate 300,662 of NW_027122722.1, read as the reverse complement.
TTATATACAAGTAACAATCAAGCAATAGTGAACAATATTCGTATAATTGCCGGTAATTAGCGCCTTTATCTTAGTATAAGTACACTTATTAAAATTATTTTTTAAATAATTTACATAAATTCCTGACTCATACCCGAAAAAAACACACGTAAGAACACAATAAACACTAAAATTTAATCGTTTGATTAATCATTTTCTCGAATTTTGTAAGTTTCCAGAATTTCGTCGCCGTCACCCCCTTTTTTCCCATAAGCAACCCTTTACGTAATAAAGGTTATTATAATAATAAACGGGAATCGAACCACTAGCGCGACACGGTTAACGACGCCACGCCTCTTTCGACGCACGCGCGTATGGCGACAATTCGTCATTGGTCGACCTAACACCGACTTTAATAATAGGTTTATAGTAGAGGCGTGTTTTATCACACGAGGATAAGGGGATCGTATGTCGTTCGCAAAGCAAATTAAGCGTTAGAAACGTTAGTGATGCTCCCTTACGAGACTCCTAATATTTTCAAGAGGAAGCCAATTTACGCCTTTCGAGTGGTTCCTAATCAAAAGGAGAAATTCGAAACTAACGAACTTTTTCGCAAATTAAGTCACGAGAGCGAGGTGAGTAAAATTTCCAAAACTATCGCAATTTTTAGGTGTGGAGAGCCAAATGATTGGTGTTTTAACCGTAAAGTAGTGTCTGTAAACAAATAATTTGGCAGTTTTTCGAGTTATTCTATAATTCGAATAATTCTACAATTAGGGTGGAAGTAAGTCTGTTCACAATTCTGGGCATAAAATTCTATAATTTAAGTGCGTTCTACGATTAAATCGTGTTTGTAACATACAGGATGGATCATAAGTCAGATAACCGTATTTTCGTACGTGTATTTTAGGTATGTGAATATGAGTTTAGAACGTTACAAATAGTTACAAAATAAGATAGAAATTTAGTGTTTACAATAGTTAACTGATTTTTTGGGCCACCCAATAGTTTTTAATTGAACCTTTATCACTAGTCACGTACAATTGTTCATTTGCGTGAAATTTCTACTTTATACCCTAATTTTATTCTTATTTTATATCCCCTCCTAGCTGTTTCTATATTTTTAAAGCTAAATTTTACTTTGTAGAAACCGAATTTTTAATGAAATTTCGCTGGGGGATTACACAAAAAACACAGGAATTTGAATATAGTTAAATGTAGCCGTTCCTACGCCAAGTTTGGGATGTGCTTAAATTGACATTTTCAATGGCCTAAACTGCAGACAGATAGAAAAGCTTTCATTCAAAATCATTAATTACAATAAAATGTTTCCGTCCCTGCACTCAATAAAATGTTTTCGTCCCGGGAATATATTCAAATTAAGGTTCCGATAGTCCGAACTGCAGACGACAAACTTCCATTCCAAATAATAGACTTTATCCAATTCTCACCCTAGACATAAATATCTTACGCATTATCCGTTAAATTATAGGTTCAAAAACGTTGTGTCTTGTAGCTAAAAAGACCCAAAACTTTGGCCCATAATTTTACTCCTGATGTGTGTGTGTGTGTGTGTGTTTTTTTTTTGGCCCAGGTCAGATACATAGGATATCGGGACAAAGTGGCCGAAGAGAGGAAAACCCTGTTCCAAAACGAATGCCGCGAAGGGAGCATCGAAGTGGTAGGTTTAAAATCATTACAGGGGTGGCCCAAAAGTCGTTTAACCGCTGTATAAACTAAACACGCGCTACTAAACACGGTCAACCGACTTTTGAGCCGACCATATTCGGCATGGATTTAGTCAACTTTTTTCTCTAATTGTAAACGTTTTACAGTCGTTTATAGGCACAGGTACAAACATACCTTTGAAGTTCAGACCCTGTTCTAATGGATACAGTGACGGATGCGACTTTGACATCGAAAACGGAAAGGTAACGTCGTAATTACTGTGTTTTTACACCTAGAAAACATTTTTTTAACACCCGAAAATTTAAATTAACGTTTTCGTTTCATAAATTTTTTATAAATTATTGTATAATTAAGTGACTAAGATGTAGGCTACGTTGGGTATTTTCTTGGTGAATTTTCGGAGCCCGAGGCATTAAACTATCCCCCTTGTTAAACCGCGTGAAGGGTGGATCGTGGACTAGAATAGTTGTTTAGAAAGAGGAGGGAGAGTTGTAAAATGCCGACAACGTTTTTACCATCAATTTGGAGTGTTATCTTTTACTCTAAAACAGTTTGCCAATATGTCAATCGCCCTCTTATACTTCGCTTCTAACAACCATTTTCTAACCCATCCGCGCGCTTCTCGCGGATCATTTCTTAAAAATTTAATAATTTATCCCCCTATTTAACGAATTCGCACCATTTTAAATGCTTATTTCTCTTCATTTTCGCAAAATTTTCACACCAAGATTGACTTTTTTCTCCGCTTCTGTCGCCAAACTTTATTTACTTCCAGACTTAATTTGTCTTCTAGTTTTGTTTATCCGTCTAAACTGCAACTAAGCAATTAGGTCAAAGGCCAAATTAGCCATTTCGAAAAGTGCCACCCTCTAATATACGAAAAAAAGCGCCGAAAACACCAGAAAAACAACCAGGCCTATTTGTCGTCTCTGAAACTTAGTGAAAATCACACAATGAAAATTTGGCGGTTGTAAATAGGACTACCCCAGACTTTTTAAGGTAATTATTACTTTAATTACGGGCACGGCACATGACACTCGAAAAGTTTAGATAAGACTTTTATTATTTATTCTGTATAAAGTCTAAAGTCTAAGTTTACAGTTAGAGAGATTCTTTTACTGTACAGACGCTAAACAATAGTTTGTATTGTCTATTTAAGATTAAAACAATAACATTTAGTAGATGGGAGCTTCACCCCTCCGAAACTATCCTGGACTACCATTCTACTTAGTTCCATTCGATTTAAAATTCAAAAAGTGCTGACAGAATACGAAATTCGAGTCTTGGGAGGATCGAGAACATTGTGTAAATGTTACCAAAGATGCTGGTGTCGCCCCAAATCGCCTACGGATCCATCATCCCACCAAAAAATTCTTAACGTCTCGAAATCCGCCTTTCGATAACCTCCCCTCTTTTGAAATTTCCGAGAAGAAAAAGGGGTGAAGACACGCGCTGACACCACACTTCGCTAGTGTATTTCGATGATAATTATGCAGTGATTTTGAGTTTCATCCTACTTTTACTAATGTAAAGTCTAAATCAACTTAAAATGAGCCATTCTAGAATTGCTCCTCCTCTTCCTCATATTTACAAAATGAATGCGTTTTTACGCCAATAGGGGCCATTATAGATTGAAATTATGATGCTAGAAAGGCTCTTATTTACATATTTTAAACGTTTATGTCTATAGTTAACATAAAAGTCCTAAATAATTTTAATGAAGAGAACCATAAGCTTCTAATGAGGATTTACATTCGACATTACTCCTTAAGGGGGCTTAATTTTGATGAACTTAACCTTAATTATTGTAGAAAGGTAATTAACCACTTCTTTCCTGGTGGCAATTAAAGAGGAATTAGGGCATTGGGGCCTTATTTTTGGCTATAAAATTATAAAAATAGATCTACATAACGCAATAATGCGCCTATGAGTTAAGCATAGACTATATAGAAGCAAGACGAGGGATAGGACGGGAGCATCTCTGTATTATTAAGAAAATATACTCCTTAGAAGTACCTATAATAAAATTTAATGGGCTAAGTTTAAGAAATAACAGCAACTATTGAAAAATTAGGGTATTGGGACCTTATTTTGGGTTGAAAAATTATAAAAATACATCTATATAGCACAATAATGGGCCTCTAAGTTAAGCACAGACGTGTCCATTATTAAGCAAAATACACCACCTAGACGTATCCATAATAAAAACTAACGGGCTAAATTTAAGAAATACTGCATTTTCGCTTCAATTTACGCACTTTTTGGGGGGGTAAAATCTTCGAGAAAAACGTGAATTAATTGCCTCTCCTACATTTTACAGAGCAAAGCATTATTAAAAATAAAAAGCACTGCTTCACTTAAGGATGCTGCTAGTGTTAAAGAGTTAATTTTATCAGATAGAATGTTATAATAACTAGTCTTGGGTTAAATATCCCCTTATCTTGTAGCCAGTTAATATAATAACTTGGCGAGTCGCAAGGTTAACCATGGATAAAAAATGAGACAAGCCACTCTATTAATGACAAACGTTGAAAAAAACGTTGAACTAAACGACTTTTCGATGGAACAAACAGGATCTGGTAAACAGACCGAGCCAACTCGACCAATTTTTCCACGTTTTTTGTAAATTAAGCCTGAAATTCGGGCCTATTTTAGGACCTGGGCTCACTTTTCTTAACAAAAAACACGCGAGAAATTCTGAAATCACACCCGAATTTATTTAAATTCTACACCAGAGCCTGCTTATATATTCCTGTAGGGCTTGCGTAAGGAAACCCCCCCCCCAACTTTCAACGCTCTGTCGTCAATTTTCGGCTTCTCTTCGAGGTTTCTGCCCTTTATACACCGGAAGAAAGCTTCTGTGGGGGTCAGAGGTCGTCACGATTCTAGTTTCGAAAAAAACGAGCTCCGTTCTCCACCCTACCCTTAATTGCTGCCAATAACCTTAATTCTCTAGCGATAAAAAAAAGCACGAAAAGTAACAGAATTCGTACGAAAATGCACGCGCTTATTGTTAAGAACACGTGTTACAAATTTGAAATTCAAACTGTGTGACGTCTCACTGGCTCGTTGGCCACCTGTCGGACGAAGCCGCACTTAAAAAAGAAAAAAAAGATGGGGTGGGAGATTATTAACAAGTCGAAGAGAGAGACGACGAGACACACACACAAATGGCACAGAACAGGTGTCAAATTGCAGGTTGCGAGGGAGATGATGTTTACTTGGTAGGGGTCGTGTGTCACGCCAAGTAACGTGACGCTCTTTCACGCGCTTCGTCCCTTGTCTTTTGTTATCAATCGGTAACGGAAGATTGGTGAATGAGATGCTGTCGGAGCGGTGGAGAAGGAGGGAGGGTCGACGATGAGGTTAAGGCAATTTGCGTCGTTAAATCAACACTTCGTCGCCTCGTTTCAATGGCTTCGAACTCCGAGCAGTCGCCTCACGAGGTGTCGTGACGTATACCGGAGTAACTCGATCTTCTCTCACCCCCCTCGTGCTTTCGCTTTTATTCTGTTAACAATAGGGGTAAGCGTAACTGCAAAATTCGCTGGCGATCGTGTATAATGCGTGCGTAGATTCGTTGAGAAAGCATGCGAATTTTCATAGTAAATCGTTTACAATTTGATGTTTTGACCCCCTTCCAAGTGTTAAAACACTAAAATTAACGATTCGTCCACCAGAAAAGGCAATATTTCGCCCTTAAACTCTCCGAAACCTTCTTCACGTGTCAATACTTCCACTCAAAACAAAAGTTATTTAATTTACAGCCTCATAAACAAGACTCGCAGATTGTTTTGAGAAAGTCCCACTTCTTCTTTTCACATAAACACAGAAACACGTACAAACATCATTTTATGCTCGTTACGTAAGATGTTAAACACGATTTAAACCATTCAAATTAAGGTGTGTATCTACAATTAAATCTTGGTGTCTTCGACGATGTTTAACCGAGATAAAAAAAAAAAAAAAAAAAACAATTGGGGGTAACTGCGATGACGCGATAAGGAGATAAGGACGGACTGTTAAGTGGACAGGGTTGACGGACATATCTGTAAATGGAGTGTAGTAAAACGGCATTATCCAGGCTGTTAGAGCGTGATTAAAGGTTGTATAATCTTATATCAGATTTTAGCGACGTTATAAGCGGGGATAACGTCAATCTACGCTAGAACACGACAGATTCCGGTACACGAATTAGGTCTTTCTTACATCTGGTATACGCGCAATTGTGTAATTTCGGAGAGGGCCTTCCAGAATCCCTCGATGAACGGAGGATTTTATTATTCACGTAAGCTCCCCCCTCAGACTTTCGTTATAAATTTATAGAGGTAAAGTGAGTTAACAGTGCCGATATCCGTTTACCATTTTCGACTTCTCGCCCCCCAAAAGGCGTTTTTAGTGGGGAGTGTACTGCCGGCACGCGCACTCTAGACGCATTAACGACCGGAAAATAACGATTTGCCCGCGCTTAATAGTCCAAAAAACTCGCTAATGTCCTCGACGCGACAAAATGACAATTTCCTCTCGATTCACATTGTTTAGCGGGCATTTCTCAAGACCCTCAGGTGACATCCAGCTTACCTTCGTGTGACAAAGATCACGTGTGGTGTAAAGGATGTTTTGTTTTGTTTTTAGGTGCACATCCGTTCCAGATTCATCATGGACGGGGTCTGTGTCAGATGGAGGGGATGGCTTAATTTGGATCGCCTGGACGGGATGGCCTGCTTGGAGTACGACGAAGAACGAGCTCAGGTGAGTAAAACAACGCGTGTGAGGCCTTAGACCAGGGATGGGCAACCTTTTTCTATGTAAGGGCCGCGTTTCAAGACTTTTGAACTGACGCGGGCAGCATACAAGAGAAAAGAGAAAAAAATGTCGGTAAATCATAATTATTTATTCATATATAAGTATAAATTCGCATAGTATATTTAATTTATCTTCTGGAACTGATGTAAACGTAATATATCGGAAATATTTGGTTAAATATTAGTCACTGCTAGTTTTAAATTAGTTTCCATGTGTCTGTTAGCCGGTTTCTTGATTTAACTTTTACTAAATTCATTGCAAAAAAACAATTCACATACACAAGTTGTAGAAAATAACGTTTCAATTTCTGCTGCATACTTCCTTAAGCTGGGAAATTGATATATTTATTCATATTTTATGCGATGCGAGCCGCAGGTTGCCCTGCCTTAGACAATTAAAAATGCTGGCTCTTCTAAGCTTCCTTCCGTGGTTTACTCCGATATAACGTTTTACTAGCAACACACTTTTAGTGTGAACCTTTAAGATAAAGAGCATTTCGCAGTTCTTAAAGCCCTCGTTATGCCTAACCATGCTGAAGGCACGTAACTGTATGTCGATTTTTCTTTGATTTGATAGGCTCTTCGCTTCCATATAGGGCCTTTATTTTTTAAGAAAATCGTATATAGGCTATTTAGGGCCACAAAATTCCATGAAGGGCCGTTTTTGCTTAAAAAACCAACGCTTAATTTCTCCCTTTATAAACTGTAGTAAGGATATGTGACTCCTATAGAAGAGAAAAATGTTTCTTTCAGTCACCTTATATCCGGTTATGCCTTTGATATTCCTCTTTTATATGGACTTATATAACAGGTTCATCTATTAATTTAACAGATAAGACACCACACAATATTTCTCCTTTGTATTTTATAGTTGGAGAGACCTTTAGAGTATGCCTTTTATACATTATTAGACCTCCACCTACACAACTCTTTATACATTACTATCACGAATACAACCTGTGTTAAGTGGTGCCTCTACGTAGGAGTAATTAAACAGAATAGTTGCTCTTGTAAACAAGTGTAAAAGTGTATGTAAAGGTTAATTTGCCGGCAGTAGTGTCTTTTTATCCGATTCTAATGTACTAAATTTGGGTAGAAGTTACGTGTTTTGTTCTCCTTAGACAGCTTTTCGAATATTCGATACGATATTCTTGCAAATTAAGGAATAAAACACTAATAATTCTACTCGTTTTCGGGGGGAAAACACCTTTAGACAGCGTAACACGTGTCGAGAAAGGTGGAAAACACGCCGACATGTGCAGAAAACCGTTAACCAATTTAAAAACCACTTTTCGGGCTAAATTCATAGATCTTTCCGTTGTTTATTTACAGGAAGAACACGCTTTACTGATTGAAAAAATTGAGAGGAATCAGTATCTGAGATCATTAAACGAGAACCAGCTCCTACTGTACAGGACACAACAGGAATTAAAAGTCGAGTGCGAAATGGAGGTGAGTAGGGACGGTTGTCGGCCCGTAATTTCCCGAGATTAAAAGTGTAAATTATCATTTCCCGAACGGATTTTTACGCGCCACGTGGACATTTATAGAAAAAGAAATCAAAGGGGGATGCTGTAAAATCTCTACAACGGGGCAGATGTTAAAGGTGGGAAATTAATGGTTACTGCACTACTTTGGTAGGGACAAAAGACGTTTGATTGACAGTTTCGACGCCTCTTTCTCCATTTCTATTCTTTACGTCTCCAACCGATATGACAGCTGCTCGTTGGATTAAGTTTAATTGAGTAAATCTTACGAAGGACGATGCTACACGCTAAAGATCTTGGACAGATGTCATTCTTCCTGTACTTCACTAATGAACTGTTCCTACACTTTTGCTTTTACTCTCTTCACGCACTCCGCTCTTGAGCTGTTCCTATATATCGCTCCCGATCCCTTGCTGCACTTCGCTTCTAACTGTTCCTCCGCTCCAACTGTGTCCCATTCCTATACTTTACTCCTGTGCTGCTATACTTCACCACACTTCATTCTACGCCATTTTTATATTTCACGGAATTTTTTCGAATTTTACTAACTTACGTAGGCCTAAAATACATTTCTTTATTTTTCAGGCTAGAAGACAGCAAGGAAGAACCGAATCGAATTCCGCAACCTCCACTAATTCCAATTAGCTTCTACAGACGTAGACTCCGCCATTGTGTATATATTTAAGTATAATAAGTTACGGCTTATTATTCCTTATATTTTCATTATTATTATACCAAGAGCCGGCGTGTATATAGTATTTATGGTTAAGTTATAACGTGGATTGATCCTCCGAGTATCCGGTCACGAGGGAGGAAGAACACCAACTGAGCTGTTGTGTTGCGGTCAAAGGTCACATTCACTGCTGGCTTTTGTGTAGTTAGGTCAGCGCTGACCACCGCCCGTCACACTTCCTATCTGTTACAATGTAGCGTAACTTATGCAGTGTTATAGCTTCGACGTGTGTATTTTGTACGTTCCAGAGATTTCTTTTATATATAAAATATGTAGAAATACTCCCGATTTTTGGTTTCTTAAACGGAAATTACATCATCTACGTCATACTTACATATTTAAAATTGTTCTTTCCGAGTAAGGAGTGCCGGAAATGGCGTTTTAAAAACCTTCGAGTCGTGTCGCGTCGCTTCGCTTGGAGCGCGAATTCGCGCTCCAAGCGTTGTTGGAGTTGATATCGCTGTCATTTAAATACCTAAAAGTTTCTAACGTATTCGAGAATATTCTCTACAGTTCGTTTTTTTATTACTCTTGGAAAGAAATTCAAATTTTATAATACGTTATTTGACGCGTCGCGTTGCGTACAGACTATACAGCGACATACATTCAAAACTAATTTATTCTCGTTATTAATTATTATTAATTTTCTTTAAACATTAATTATAATTTAGAAAATACTCATCAAAATTGCCTGCTTTTAACAAAAATAAAAGAATATTAATTATTATTTACGAGATTTTAACACGTTAATCGGTGAGCGCATCGTCGCGTACTAAATAGCTCATTACTCTAAAGTTATGTTTAATTCTTATTAAATAAACTATTATTTTGTTAATTATTATTAATTCACTTAATGAGAATTGAATTCTCTTTAAAAGCATAAAAATATTAATCAAATCTGTGCACTTAGAATAGATACAAAAGAAAGTGCGCGTCGCGATCGCCTGGCCACGCGACGCGCCGTGGTATGCATCCCGCCCATATTACTCGTGTATATCAAAACGCTACAGAGTTATGCAAATCATTAATTTGCATATTACAAGAGTACTTAATAGTTAAAAAAAATACAAAAAAGAATCAGCCAGAATGTGTTTTCTGGCACATGAATCAAGGAATCGCGTGACACTTCGACACCCCCTTCCAACTTTACACACACAAAACTCATTAATTTTACATTTTATAGGCTCATACACAAGTCAGAACATGGAATTAAAGGTAAAAAAGGGGCCCAAACTCACTGAACGTGTAAACAAAAGTTGGAAAATTAAATTTCTGATGGATCCACACCCTGGAGCCATCTCTACCCCATTTCCGTTGGAACAGGAAATGAAACGTATTTAAGTAAATTTTCATTTCTTTCCAGTTTGCTGTTCGAATTACGTCAGACATCGATTCGAAAAATTAATTTCCCAACTTTGCAGTGACGTAAGAGTGCTAGCTTGCCCCCCTTAGACACCGCTCGACTTCCACGTGTTTTTTGGAGGTCGTGTGACGTGAACGGCGTGTGGAATTTGTGGAAAAAATGGAAACGAGGTCCCTAGTTGACAAAAATGGTGTTTAGTGCATGATGGATGGACGGGGTGGTGTATCGAACGACAGAAAGGACAAGGCGCTAATCACAGCTTACGACTTGACCTTTGCACCCAGCGTCATTGAATGCCCCGTTAACGAGCGGAAAAAAAATATGAGAATGAAAAGGTATACTTAAATTTTAACATCGTTAACCTCTCGAATATTTAGAATAATAAAAGATCGAATGAAAATTCTTTATCTTGCGAATAATCGAACACGTCACTCGAGTGGAAGTGGGTTATTTTCTTATCTGATATGAAAGAAACCTGGCGATAAAGACATCATAAATTACTTAAAAAATAACTTTTAAACACTAAAAGAATGAGATTAACTACTTTATTAGTTACATTTTATAGTGTACTAAATGATATCCGTAACTTTGATGCTATCTATCTTCTTAACAATTGATGTGATACGATACACTATAGGGCACTCACAACTGCAAATACCAGTCCATACTTTCATATTTGGAAGAAAGTTAGAAAATAACTTTAAAAATGTGGATAAAAAACGCTTTTATAACGAATTACACTCGTCTAATGGACATTAAAATACGATTTACAACGCCTTCCTTCATGATCCCTCAGCATCTTGAAGCATCCGTGCTTCAAGATGTACCACGTGAAAATTCCTCGAATTAATTATATTCTTTAGAATAATTAATATTGGAAGCAACCTAGATGATGATAATTAAGTTTTCCTAACGTGTTGGGTCTACAAATGCGGTTTTCAGTCGAAGAAAGTGGATTAAGAATATAGAATTCACCAATTTAGTTCAATTCTACTAAAAACATTGACTGGAAAATCTTAATATTAAATAAACAAACGATAATTTCGAGTGGAAGAAAATTTTTACATATAATTAACGAGAACGGCATTAATTAGGTGTATTAAAAAAGAAGAAGAAAAAATAATAATGGCGAAAATGGAGAGCTCAAGATTGATGGATCTTCGAACCATTAATAAACAATCATCGGCCACACGGGCTTTATTCTTAACCACCGGTTTGGCCGAAAAATGTCAATAAACCAATTAATATGTAGCCCAGAGTCAAAAATTTCCAGAATTTGGTAAAAGTAGTCATTTGGCTCCTTTTTGGGGGGTTCAAGCGACTAATTTTAGCAAAATTTTTACACTCGACCGAAAACTATTATTACGACGAGAGAGTTAGTAAAATGCATAGCCGTTGTCAAGATCTATTTGGAGAAGGCGGTACTAAAACCCAACTAAGGAGAGGCTCTCCCATCTGCAAGTCGACACCCCTCCTGTAAGGGAGCGCCCAGATATAAGGAGAAGTAAAAAAAAAAAAAAAAAAACGATTCGTTTCTATCAAAAATGGCTGTCAACAACGGGCGTGGTCATTGCTACAAATTAAATAAAAACCCTTCCAGATTCGTTCTTAAGTTACCTTTCTCCTCCAGCCTCCTAGAAGTATTAAACTAGCACTTTTTTTGGTCCCCGAAGGGATGCATCGAGTTATCACACGCGGTGGCAGTCGGACAGTCCCCCTGATTTATAGCTACGATGTTCAACCTACAATTTACCAGATAATTTCTATAATTTGGCAACAACTTCCCCGCTTTATTCATCTAACATTGTCAAGAAAACCCCAAAAAAAGAGGCTAGAAACTCTAACACACGAATAAATTTAAGCATCCCCCGACGACAAATGAGTCTATACCACTAAGAAAAATATTAATTATCTATTTAAATAAGTAATAAGCGAATTAATCACTAAGTTTTTTTAGAGTTAATTAAACCCCCGAAAATCTCCGTTGCTAATGATTGCCGTCTGAATACGTGGTATCGAGTTTTGTTAACGCTCCGATATCGATGACAGATATTCTTTTAGGAAACAATTCTGCAAAACCTGCTTTATTTGGACAATGGTACTGCCTCCTGTCAGTGAGCCACAATGGCAACAATGTTCTATGGTCTTCTTTTCGACTCCCCCCTTTTTTTGTTATTGTGTCTGCACGACTTGTAGAAATCATAAATCAAATTGCTACTTTCTACATTAATCTTGATTTTTTTGAACAGTTTTTGACCCCTGAAATAATTGTTGAGGAGATTTATTCAAAAAAAAGGTCTTAAAAAGTATATTTTGATACTTTTCACATACAAAAACAAAACTTACAATGCTTTATACTATCAGTTACATCTCTATAAACTGATGTTTATCACTTGTTTATAATTACAATATCTTAATTTATTTTGTTTTAAAATAGTTTCAGCGTTAAATTAATTTAATGTATTAAAATACTTGGATATGGACTCACGAATTGATTGATCACATGAAATCAATCAATTTAGAGGAGCTAATATTTTAAAATTGTTTTTTACCTCACAAATGTTGGTCTTTAATATAAGAACAAGATCTATTTCAGAATTATTTATTCTGTGTTCATGGTAATTTCATGAACAAAAGCTCCTCATTTACAGCACTAAAAAGATAAGAGAATGCCATACCTATGATGTTTTTAATGTCATTAATTCATGGTCTTTGTGGCCTAACTCCTTTTCCAAGTCCTCATAAGATGTCAAATGCACAAAGTTTTAGCTTTCATGAAGACTTCAGGAAAGGAATCTAGTTTATTTTAATCCAGATGATTCTTCTGGATCACTTCTAGATTTTCAGCAGTGTCTTTCAGATCCACACCTGAAAAAATCAATCCTCTTTTAAGTTTACTATAAAGAAAAGATTTTAGAGGTTTCTTAGTATACTAACATTTCTATATTAACATCAATATTTAATTAATCTAAATTAATATTTCTATATAAACATCAATATTTAAAATATGCAAGCAAGTAAATAATATTTTAGAATTTTTATTGAATAATTAATTAAGAAAAACAACTTTCTTCACTCTCAATGAAGCCAAATAATTTAAACACTCCCCAAAAAGTATGAAAAAAATTGAGATTTATAAACTTTCCACTTAATTTTAAATGACTATTCTTAATTATTTTTCTTTACTATAAAGCATAATTTCTGGCATATTTATTACACTTTAACCCTATTTAGATCTGTTTACTTAAACATTTCATAAATACTGTATTTAATTATAAATCTTAATCTTAATTTAAAAATTCTAATGGTAAACTTACTATAAGAGCACAAATCATTCAGTTGATGTAAAGTTCCTTAGACATCTTTTGATTAATTAATGAGAAAATTTTGTTAATAATAATTAATTTTTGCAAAATAATATAACTTAATTCGTTTAAAATGATTTTAATTTTTAAAATTTTTATTGTAAGGTTTCAGAGAAGGAAAGTAATAATAAACGAGCTGCATACAAGAGCAAGTCTAGTTAAATTTGCTAATAATAAATCATACTTTCCAAGTAGCTAGCATTTATTTTTTTTTCTAGTAAAATTTATAAATATTTATTAGCGACAAAATACGTTATAGATTCGTATCGCGTATTTAATATGTCGACAACATAATTTTATGTCTAGTTAGTGGGCTTTTCCCACTTTAAATATGCGCATTTTCCATTTCTTTAATATTTAAACAAAATAATGAAAACTTTTTGATATTTTACAATGTTTTTCGCATCTTTTACCAGATTAAATTACTAAAAAATATATATTTCCTTCTTTCGAATCGTCCATTTTTGTTTCCACGTGGAAGCCAACCACGTTGATAATTTGCTTAAAAATATCATATTTGTATCAATAATTCGAGTAAATTAATGATAAAATAATAAATATTTTGATACAAACTTTATTATTTTACATTAAAAATCAGTTTATCGATAAATATAATAACGGATTAACTCGATGAATTTTTCTCTTCACACCATAAATTACCTATAAAAATGGCGGTTTACTTTGACGGATGCGACCTAGCGGAGGAAAAAAGTGTGAAATTTGTTATTAAAAATTTTTCTATATTTATTATTAGTAATATTATATTTATTTAGATTAAATAAATATTATCATAATAAATACATTATTAAAATAATAATTTAGAAAAATTTTAAATAGAACCGCGTAGCGCCATCTAGTACTGAAGAAATGAGTTACTATAATTCTTAAAACTTAAATTTATGCAATGAATTGTAAATATGATTCATTGCAAAATTGTATAGAATTCAGAAAGACGATTGTCCTTCATTTAGTAATTTTTCTTTTAATTTACTGAAATTATTTAAGGAGATTTTAAAATAAATTGCTCAAAATCTATATTTTTTGGCAAAATTTTAAACATTCTTTTGAGTGCCCAAGCTTATGCGACAAACATTTATATCCAAAAAATTAAACACGAACTGTACAAATAAAAATGAAAGAAAGATGTACAGTACATAAAGCTAAAAGTAACATTAAAAATGGTAATTTTATTTTATTTTCATTATTATTGTAAAAGTTCTTACGCCAACTTCGCAGAGATCTCAAATACTAATGGACTTCTCACGACTTCTTAATTGATATTGAGCGTGTTGCCTGGTAAAGCGGCTTTAATACATCTGTATAAGCAAGCCAATGTCGTAACCCGTTTCTTTTGAAATTAACTATGTCATTGATTTGTGTATCCAGCTGTATTAAAGCCGCTTTATCTAGGCAGTGCGCCTATTTTTTTTTTAACTCTTTCCGCCCTGTGGGCACTAAGAGGGCCTCATTTAGAAGGCCCATTATGGGTTCGGCCAGGCCCACAATGGGCCGACCGGGTGGTGAGGGAGCAGTGCGCCTATTAGCCTTGTTGCGTCGGTATCGGCTAAGAGCCATATTGGTGGGGGCAAATCGCATTGCTTACTTGGAATTTGAAAAAATTGTAGACCTATAAATTCCCTCTGTCTTTCCTTAATCTCGAGAATGGAGTTAGATAGATGAAAGACGAGACCAAATATGAAAACCTTAGGGAATGGGAGGCCCCGATTGATTATATAAGATCGTCCGATGCAAACTGAAAGTCATGTTATTTCAATTTTAAAATTCTCCCGGAAAGATGTTAGATAGATGACGCGCACGACTGTATTATTAAAGGAAAAGTATGATGAACAGGGGAAAGCCACTACTAATTTGAGGTGGAGAGCATATATTTTAAATTAAATTAATTAAAAATATGATTAAAAATAGCGTCCCGGCATTGTGACGACGCCATAATAAATAATTGCTCGTTATTACTGTTATCGCGGTTAAATGTTTTTCGGCACCGAACTGCAATCTTTGACAACTGTTAAAAACAGAAAAAATACTTTTTCACCCTTAACTATGTGATATTTTATTAATAGAACGATTGAAATCGTTTCAAAAATTAATAGAAAATATATTTATACTTTTTATTTTAAACTTTTAAAATGTATTAGTGTTTATATTTATTTATAAAGTAGAATTAACAGTAAAATAATGTTTTTTGTAAGGTAATAATAGACAACCTGTGTTGTCCTCTATACTAAATGATTCCTTACTCTGTTAATTATGATCTCTATGGTTAAATTTCTTGCGCTAGCGCCAGTGTGTAGTAGTGGCAGCCGTAAGAAATAATTAATTAAAAACCTTTTTTTAAGCATTTATATTAATTCTTACATTATTTTTATTATTTTATTATCTGCATTCAAATAAATAAAAACTTGAAGTAGTCATTAAATTCATTAGTAAAAAGTAATAATTCCTCTTAGCGTGGCTTTTTTGCAATATAAATTTTAGAAAAAATTAGTTTAATACTCTTTTAGCAATGTGGGCAATAAGAAGTCCTTTTTTAAGCGTATCCTAGCCAGTCTCACGTGGGGTGGCCGGTTGATAATAGACGGGCCCGACATATCCAGAAGAGACAACCCGAAGAATTCCTGAAGTTGTTTGCTCGGATTAGATCTTGAATTCCCAGAGCAATTGGCTCTGGAGATTCAGGATCTAATAATCCGTGTGGTTGACTATGAAGCTCTGGGGCTCTGGGCGTTAAAATGATCTTTATACAGGTCTATTTCAGTTTTATAAGCCAAAAATGGGAATCATAAGATGGCGAAGGACAGATTCGTATCTACTTATACAGTATTGAATACTTTCATTATAGAAATTCTACCAATAGAACGGCTAAAAGTTTACAACCAGCTACTAGATAATGCTTATTTATATAGAAGACTAATCATCTTGAATGAAATTTGGACCAAAACCAATTTCAAGGAAACGCAATAAGCTTCCAAGTAGCCGCTCAGACGATCATTTTTAAACATTAAAATCGATACACGCATTAGCGAAAATAAGAAAGTGGAATTTTTCTTAATCTTAATAATAGGTTTTTATAAAACAAAATATAACGAATGCATCACATTATAAGAAAAAAACTTTCGAAAATCATTTATTAAAAACACAAATTGATCGAAGCGCTCTGGCGGGTAAAGAAGAAACTAAAGAACGTAGTGTCATCTAGTGTCAAGACGGTTAACTAACGTATCGATTAGCGGAAATGAAAACACCCTAAATGTCCGTCATAAAAATTAATAAAGCGTAGATTAAGCTTGGAAAATGATAAAGAAAGCGAGATCTATTTGCATACTCTCACTGTTAATGCCTGCATATATTTATTTTCAATTTCTAAAGTAAAAACAGAAAAAAAAAAAACTAGAAAGAAATATGACACGTTTCCATCCCTCCTTTCTTTCTCCACACTGGAATTAAATCACACAAGAGAATTAAACTAAATATGTAAAGCGAAATGTGTAAATATTTAATAAAGGAATTTCAATTTTAAATATTTTATTATGCTTCACCGAATAGATTTCTTTATCTGAGCTCCAATTTTATTAATCGATTACGTCCCCGAGATGTTAAAAAAAACAATCGATTGCGTGTCGATGACGTCAGAAGTGTGTATATTTCGTTAAGAGAATAAACATGGACGAAGGACGAAGATTTTATCCAAACGAAGGTCGTTCAATTATTGAAAATTGATATTCTGTTTGTTTATCGCCTGCTATGATAAAGGTTATCGAATCATATTATTTTTCTTTTTTTTTTTCCTTATCGAGACAGCTGATTAAGTCGAGAAAAATATTGATAAAATAGCAAACGAATGCTATTTTTGGCAAATTTTCAAATTTTTGTATCCTGTTTCTTTTGTTTTGAATATTTTATGAATTACATTATCGATCGCAGAGTTTCTGAGTAACTTAATTTTTCAATATGAGTAGTTACTAGCAGTGTATACTAACAAGTAAGTATCTTCTGTACTGACTTGCATTTTCCACCGTACTGTGTTCTGTACTTTACATATTACATTATACACTAACAGAAGGATGAATATAAACAGTTTTTATTGTGTTCTTTAAAGAGAACGTACTGTACATACCTCCTCCTTACATTGTTCTCTTAATAAAGTATGCTAAGTAGACCTATACAGTACAGTAAATAACACAGTACTAATAACGATTATTCAGCCATATTGTATTTGTGTTTGTGCAACAAAATTTCTTATTGTATTGTATTGTATTAGAATTAGTGCATCTGTACTCCCACAAACCTGTGTTCAGGCCTACGCAATACAGTTTAGAGAAATTCAGTATAATGTATACTATCTACTGTGTTTAATACTGAGCTGTATATTAACGTACAGTACTGTACAGTACATTAAAGAAAAACAATATGAGAAGTTGGTATCGGCTTCCTATTAGTGTATGTTTATAATGAACCGCTTACATTTGTCCTCTTTTTGATGTTTTTTAGTACAACTTATCCAAATATTGTACTGCATTATATACTGTAAAGTGCGAAACATTTTGCAGTGCGTAATACAGTTTAGATTTAGTATACATTGCAATATGCACTCTACTCTATATGGTTCAATTTGGGAAACAGATGGAAAATCTAATTCTTTCAAAAGAAAAATTAAATATAGAAGTAAACTTAATTGAATAATGACAAAAAAATGAAGAGACTAATCAAACACACGAATATTTGGACAAAGAAACGGATTTAATCTATTGTTTCTGTAATTAACGAGTGTTATTGTAAATTGAATAATGTATTATTTATAGTCTGACTTGTCTAGTGAAGGTTTTTAACATCGATCTATAGTCGTGTTCTCGGTTATTTCATGAATATTGTATTCGGAAAACATTCATTAGGTATTCTTTATGCTCACAAATGAAATATTTTATATTAATTGAAGGTTTTAAGTGTTTAAACAGCTGAAAATATTTTTGTCTTCTCCCGATAGAATATAAAGCTGAATAGGAATGCCAAGTATTGAAATTTTTCTCCCTTAAGATTTGTTTCTTTATCTTTGAAGATATTTATTATCAGAGTATTTAGGATTATTTTAATTTTAAATTGAATGTTTTTAGAAAATGTTTCGGAGTTTTCGGGTCTCCTTCACCTGTCTAACATCTAAATAGGAGCCAGTTTCTCATAGAAAGTGCTCGCGTGAGGCGTGCACTTTCTATGAGAAACTGGTGCGTCGTCTTCTCCCATTAACCTAATCATAAGATTTTAACTTGGCATTCGTCTGACGTTAGTTCGGGTTACATTCTATCAGATTACGCAATATGATGTGTTTCAATGCAACTGTAGGTGATAGGAAAGTCATTCAACTCTATCAGCTGTCTATCGACTCTCTCCAGCCTACTGCTTTGGGTATCTGGGATCGCATTGAAGGAGCGGCTCCAGAAACTTTTCGGGGTGGCCCCTCATCAATCGGTTGCCACCATTCCGAGCCACGAATAAGATGGGAAAAGGCCCTCTTAGTGCATTTGAAGTACAATGTTTAAAATCTGAAATACTGTTAATGACTTATATACGTGTATGACGCTACATCTTTCATCGCTACAAGCAATCGCTCGTACATTAAGCAATACAATTTCATTAATATATTATTATTTTCAGGAATAGTGTACTACTTTTTATCCTAAGTAATTAACATAATTTATTCGAGTGTATTGCGTGTTTAAAGCATTACTAATTGTTGTTGTTCGTCACTTGTGATGTAATTTGTATAGAATAAAAGATAAACGTGTCGTCCATTGAACTGTACAAAGTTTAATTGCATTAAATTTAATATATTTATCGGTTACCCCGTTCCACTTTTTAGTTATTCTTTAATAATAAAATATAATCGGCAATTTTTAGCCGATTATATTTTATTATTGTTAGAACAATAATAATCGAAGGTATTTTGATAACAAATTTGATATTGATGCTGTGTTATTGCATGTGTTTTCGATGCTTACGTTATGTTGTTTCGAGATAAATTTCGGCAATAGTCCAACGTTTTTATCTACTTTCCCTTGAAAACTATGCAACAGTTCTGTATTTTTATTGAAAAAAATGAATAATATCGATTAAATTTTTTGTCTAAAACACTTCACAAGTGTCGAGTGAAAGCAAAGTATAAAATATTTTGTCACTGTAAATTAAATATTTATACAAAATATAAATATTTTAACTGAAATTGATGCGCAAAACTTATGCAAGAGTTGAATTTATGCGAAATTATTTATTTATTTATTTGTAACTTTAAGTGTCTGAGGAAATTTGACCTCAAACGAAGCTCCTATAGTTACAGTGTTTGGTTTTTAAATAAATCTAATTGTTACTACAGCGCTTTTATTGCTATGTTTAAAAATACGCTAATAAATGTCAAAATTATTAAATTTACGACTTCTATACATGTTTAAGCGTTATTTTAAATATATTTATAACTAAATTTGTGCTTCGTTTTATCTTAATATGCGAAATTTTCGCTATAAAATTTTATTAAATTATTAAACTATAAAGCACAACGAAATTCTAAATTTTTTGCTCGAAATTTTAAAGTTTTTAAGTCAAATTTTTCTTAAAACTTACTTTAAAACTCAACCTGCAGTGTTTAATAAACGTGTAAGCTCAAGCTGTAGTGTTTAATAAATTGACAAAGCTCAAGTTGTATTGTTTAATAAACGACATAACCCGAGCCCGGTTTTGCTGTTTATAAATTTCGAAACACCTGCATATCCCGTACAAAAACATCATCATGGGGGTATATGACCCATTTTTTCGTAAATAAATGATGACTTTACCGAGCAAGCTGATTCATTTTAATTTCTTAAACAAAAGGTAGATTAAATGATGATACTTTGACCCCGATCCGTCCAGATGTGTTTCGTAAAGAGGAGATAAATATAATTCCAGCTGATGTTTACATACAAAAATAGATCTTCTCTAAAGTTTAACATTACGCTTTTCTACACGATAAAGACTAAATTAAATGCTGAATTGTTACAAAACAGTGCTGAAGTGTGTCTTCTATTAATTTAAATGGAGTTTTATTTCTTAAATTGAAGCTTAGAAGTGTACAAAGGACACATTGAGGATATGTTCTGGAGCTTTATGGGTGGACTTCATCAAAATTTACTAAAATTACAATTAAATTATATTAATTATAATTAACAAGGCTAAACACATCGTTTATAAATGGCTCATACGTCATCAAAATAAACCATTTAGTGTTTCTGACTCACTCGAAACTAAAATGTCTCCTTTAAAAAGTAGAATAATTACGGTTTCTTTACGATTGATTCGTCCTATTTTACGAATGTTTATGTGTCATCGTCGAGTCGTTATGCAATTGCCAATTTATTTACAAATTATGCCAATTTTATGCAATTTACTTTTCGTTTAAGCTAAGTTTTACGCAATAGGATGCTACAATTTATGCGTATTTATGGAATTTTACTCCATTCTTTGTCAATATATCCAGTATCTGGCACAAATTTTGCATAATTTTGTCGTCGTTTCTGATGTATGCCAAATTTATGCAATTTATCTTTTTTTTAAATTTGAATTTGCGCAATGTATACTTAACAGGATGCTACAATTTATGTATAGACTATAACATTTTTCTCCTTTTTCTGAAAGTCTACGTCTCGAGAACGTGACATAACTTTTGCATATGTATGCCAAATTTATACAATTTATGTATTATATATAATTTTTAAAATATAACTTACTTTTCAATAGAGCATAGATACGGTTTACGGCTGTAATATATTATGTATATCATGCAATGTGGTACACTACTTTGCATAATATACGTCATCTTACATCACACTTATGCTAATTTACATTCAATTTATTTTCCTATTTATACAATTTACCTTATCTATGCAATGTATTCCTATAAATTTTATATTTATGCAATTCATTGCATATATGCAGCGTGCAATGTCATATTTTTAATGTATATTTGAACTTATATCCCATTTATATGTATTTACGTAATATCTGTGCGATTTATTTATAATTATGCATTTTATTTTAATTTATGCCCTCTATATGCAATTTCTTCTTTAGATGTAACCATTCGTTCTGAGTTATGTTCACTTTTTGCTTTATTTATGCAACATAATCCGAATTTTATGCACACTTATGCAATGTATCTATCTATGCTACACACACGCTATATAATACACGAATATATTACGAAAATTACAGAATAATACATAATTGTGTTGCATAAATTGCATAAATGTAACACGAATTGGATACAATTTCGAGAAAATATTGCAAATACGATAAATTTATGCTTTTATACATTATACTTAATTATGCACTATTCGTAGCAGTTACTTATGTAATTGTGTACAATATATACCATGTTTATGCAATTTGTATCGTATTTATCAGTGAATGTTTCATCTTTCGTGCCATAATTTATGCAACACATTTATGCAATTTACCTATTTTTAATACAGTATATCTACGACATATATTACACTACATACCATAACATATTCTTAACATAATACTATAACTTATGCAAATTTTTTCATTATAAACCACAAATTATGCGGCATATTCTTTTTGTATGCCACAAATTACGTAAAGCTCTTCTAAAAACACTCGCTGTCACACGTCTTTATTACAATACATTTGAAACATCACGTAATTCTTCAACGTAAACAAAACTATAAATACACGTCACACAATTCAAAAATTAGAATTTTTTTTTTCAATCCAAAATACTAATAAAATACGTACTTCACTATAAAAAATTACACCAAATAATTTCAGTGAAGGCAAAGATCTGGGCAAATTAATTTTGTCCTCATCACTCGTAACAGCTTTTGCAAATTAATTAGCTTCAATACATTAACGTCACTCAAATTAATTAAAAATGTGCTTGGAAAATAATAATTAAATACGGGTTTATATTTTATAATTTCCCCAATGCACGGATTTATATTTTATAATTTCCCTAATGCACCAGTTTGTATTTTATAATTTCCCTAAAGCACAGATTTATATTTTATAATTTCCCTAATGCACATGTTTATATCTTCAATTTCCCTAAACACGCTCTGAAAACTCGAAAAAACATTTAAAAAAAACATTGCTTGTTTACCTCATTTCCGAAAACAATGCACAGTTGTGTGCAAGGACATTTTATAAACAATAGATTCATTATAAACATCGTTAACTTGTTATTAATACAAAAAATAGTGTTTATTCATACAAAATTTGACATTTAATGATAATTAAACTAGCAAATTAATTATCTTTATTGTGTAATTACGTAAATTAAATTGTGTACATTTTTATTTCTAAAAAATTTCAATTTTCTACAAAACAATAACCTGAAAATTAATTGTTCAATTGTTTTAGATCCTGTGTTGAAATTTCTTCTGTGGTGTGATATTAATGGAAAAACCATTCAAAGAATCCCTCTAAATCTTTGCCAATTTCAGAAATTTAGCCCCTGAAATGAGCAAATTTTTACGAAATTAAACGTAAATTTCGATGAGCTTGAAGATATTTAATTAACTTTTACACAAAAAATTCAGCTGTTTGGGCGATAAAAGTCTTTTAAAATTCCTCCAAATACTTCTAAGTTTCACACATTGTGTCATTGAAAGAAGCAAATTTTATAAATTTTCATGAAATTCGTGAATTCAACATATTCTTGAAGATATATAATCAATTTTTTCATAAATATTTTAATAAAAATCTTGAAAATTTTGAGTTTTTGAGCCATAAAGGCTTTAATGATCTTACAAGTTCTTCAGGATGCTTCAGGATGATTGTATATAAATACGGGACTTACATTGAAATAATTTTAATTTTTCAATCAATTTTGCTTCTTTTAAATATAAAACGCGCTCAAAAATCAATTATTAAATATTTTAAACGTAATTTTTATTTTTTATTTAATAAATTTCATAAACTATTCGGCAATAAAAGATATCTTTAAGGTTTTTTTCTCGTTTCAAATCATCTGAATTTAAAAAATTCGACAAAATTTCTGAAATTTCAGAGGAATTTTGAGCATTTCCAATTCAAAAGTTGGGAGAAATTTTAAGGATTTGAAGAAATTTAAAATTTTGAGAATTTCCTCCCCCCGGATTTTAGGGATTTTTAAAGAAATTTTTAAACAATTTGGAGAATTTGAAGAAAGTTTTGAGAAATTTTACGGATGTTTTTAAAATTTAAAATTCGTTTTTAAATTTTTTAAATGAATTATTTCAGATAATAACCCAAAAGTTTTAAAAATTTAGATTTATAGTCAATTTTGCTTAGAACTTTCAAACATTAGGATATTTTTAGGTATAAAATTTTTCGATTTTATTATTTGTTAGCATTAACACGGCCGATTTTAAAGGCGCTATTTTAGATTTTTCTTCGAGAAATGTTAAGTTTAGATCATTACTTCAGAGGATAATTTTAGGATTTTCTGAGAGCGATAACTTTAGTACAATTCTTTTGTTTTTTTGGAGGTGCCATTCTGTATCAAGCAATGCTTCCAGGAAACACTCCCTGCAACAAACACCACCCAGAAATAAATAAAAAGAGTACAATTAATTAATTAAAAATAGATTTTAGAAAGAAAGAATTTCACGAAAATTTCGCACCGAAAACTTTTTAAATCTTTTCTCCCCTAAAAAGTATAAAATTTTTGAAAAAAAACGAAGCATTTAATTGGTTAAAAATGATAGTAAATGGAATTTTGAAACATTTGGAAGTATAATGACATATTTAAATGTTAATAAAAATTTTTAAAATGATTTTTGGCACGAGCCGAGGGATGAATAAACCAATCCCGAGTTGACAAGTTACGAAAAACTCGTTATAGCGATCAATGCTGACCCGTTATTTCTTTTCCCCCCTACTTAACTCGCCCCACCTCTACAAGGTCGTTGAATCGTAGTTACTGCGCATGAACCTAATATTTAAAAATTTTAAAACGCCCGTCATTGGTTAATTTATTAGACGTCTTTACGTATCTACCAATAATATTTATTTTTACGTAATTTGTATAAAAGGACACGTTAGGATCGGTAAGAGTCATTATTTTACAAGATGGCGTCGAGCGAACAAAGACGAGTTGAATGTTTTGTTGTCGTTTATTGAATTGTAATGTTTTTACGGCTATGAAACTTTGATAATTTTTTTTTGATTTGATTTATCTTCGACTAAATAATGCTCGAATTGGAAGTCTTACCGGAATGTAGTTTACGTAATGATCAAGTGGAGTTTGCATTAGGTAAGTTGACTTTGTCAATCAGCTGTTCGTGCGCTTGTGTTTTTTTTTATGTTTTGATCCCGCTCCAAGGTGAAGGAAATCGTTTTTTTGTGCTCTCTCTCCCACCAAACACGTAAAAAACTTGCCAAATACACACGACACAATGTTTATACGTCAAAAAACTTCCATTTTAATACCACGTTTTATATTTACGAAGCATTTTACTTTGTTTGTATGTGTTACGACGGTATTTATTATTGTCTTTATGGGAATTGCGTAGCATCCTGTTATGCTAATGAATATATAGGTCAGGTGATGTTACATGTATACAATTATTTCAGTTGTTGTACAGGTGGAGAAAGCTGTCAACAACAAAAAAGAGAAAATAATTTATTTAGGAAATCACATCTCCATGTTTATGCTCCAGTAATAATGCTGGTTATTTGAGTTTATTTCCTTTCACTTTTTATTATCATCTGTATAATATATATATGTTTTGTTTTATCAATGCAATTTGATGCTGTTCTATGAGTTTTTGGGACTTGTGGTATGTGCAGAGGGCACAAAGTGCTCCTGGTAGCTTTGAGATTGTTTATTTTGCAAGATTTCTGTGTGCAAAAATATAAAAGTAATTAATATTAAATCAACAGTTATAATAAAGAAATTATGCATTTTTAAAATAGGATATAAAGACACCGAAACACCTTAGTTCAATGTCTTTGTATACTGTAGTAGTTCTGGCTTTGCCTATTAAAAAAGTGTACAATTTTCTAAAATAACATATTCGTAGTTTTATTAAATTTATAAATTAAACATCAGTAATTGAATTATTTAAATATATTATTTTATTTGTTCTATAGATTAAATTATAATTTTCTAAATTAACATTTTATCTATTAATTTACTAGAGAAAGTGTTGTTAAAGATGTTTAAAATGAAATAACATCTTTAAACTATTCTGAAGTCAATAGAAGGACAGAGGTTTAGATTTGATACTATTTAATTATGCCCATATGCAAAAGATTTATCATACTAAACCATTGTGAGGAGCAATAAAAAATGAAATGAAAAATATAAATACATAGCACATTGAAATAATTATTATGTTTTGCAGTGTTGTGTTGTTTGTGAAATTTCATAAGAACAAATTAATTTTTAAATAATTTATTCTTATTTAATTAAATTTAATGGAATAAAAAAAATAGCATAGAAAATACTTAAAATAATATCCAATCATTTTCTGAATCATGAATATACTACAGATATAATGATTTTTTAATCTGTACTATATTCATAATTCAGAAAATGATTGGATATTATTTCAAATATTCTCTATGCTATTTTTTTTATTTTACTAAATTTAAAATAATTTAAAGCTATATAATATGATTTCTATGAATAAACTAAAATAAAAATAATTTATAACAAGATAAAGAATAAAAAATAAATTTATTAATAGTAAAAAAAAATATATGCTTTTTGTTATTATTTGACAAAGACTTTCTTGGCTTCATGAATATATAGTGTGCCTGAGATGGACTTTTTGATTAGTCATCAATCTTCAGATAAAACTTCCAACTGTATTTTTTAAAGAAAAATTATGGCAATAATTAAATTTAAATTTTTTAGAAGATGAAATTTTTTTAAAGAACATCAAAAAAATTTTTGTTAGAAATGTTTTTTTTTAATTTGGAAATTTATAGAGAATGTGTCTGATAAGTTTTTTTGAATTTAAAAGTTTTAAATTGATGATTATATATATATTTTAAATATTAGTAAATTAATTATTGACTTCAAAAAATTTAATTTATACTTAAATGTTTTTATTTCCTCTTAATTTAGTTATAAAATATAAAGCTCATTAAATTACTAATTATAATTTTTGATTTAAGTTATTACATATGCAAATTTACCCTGTAAACATTTATCAAAACAGTATTGCAGATGATGTATGAAATTACCTTGATTGATTTTGATGATTATTCTTTATATTAATTCACTTTTAATAAGTGTATTATTTGCATTTATAAAAAAATCTTCTATAGATTAGCCTGTATAATTTTTAAATAAAATTAATAATTGTCTTTTTATTCTATTTTATATGTAATAGAAAAATCTATTTTAAATTTATCTTGATCTGTTTAATGTTAATATATTCATCAAAATAGAGATTAATAACATCTAACAAAAACTGTCAGTTGTAATTGTAATAATCAGTGAAGTCTGTAAAAGATTTCTGTGCAAGAGAATGAAATAACATAAAAGAGAAGTAATGAAAAGCAAAAGAAGCGTGACATTTTTGGAACGCTTTGTTCTAGGAATTCTGTAACTGCTGTAGTTTGTCGTTTTCTTGTTCTATAAATCATTGATTTTGATCTTTTTAATAAATAACTTAATATATTATAAATTCTGGATATATTTTGGCTCTTTGTTTCTGGCCTTCAACAAAATCTGTCTACAATATATAATTTAAGAATTACCTAAAAACATATATAAGATAAAAAATATAAAATATAGAGCATGTTATAGAATGATAGGCTTGTTTATTCATTTTTATTATATCAAAGAGCCTTAATTGAATTCCGACAAGATTTAATTTGAAATAAGACATTTTAATAAAGTCTTATTTTGAATTAAATCTCGCTAGAATTCTATTACGGCTATTTGATAGACATGTTTATTGCTGTAATATTCTGGTCTACCAATTGGTGTTGTAACGCCAATAATAAAAATGAAGCAAATAAATTCATTAATTGTAAGAATTTGTAATCAGTCAAGAAATTTAGCGATTAAATAATTTTAGAAAGATCTGGAAAATAAATGATTCAAATCGTGAGTTGCATCTACAACCCCCTCCCCCCCCGTGTATTGAGCAAGTATCTTATCAGTTACACTGCCTAGACCTCAGGAGTCATGTTTCCTCCTTGATATATAGGAAAGTAGATATATCATATAACTATTCTTATTTTCCATCATTCTAATGGAAGATGTCATATCTTTGGATCCTGAAATAGTGATTGAAAGATCATAATGTAAAATTAGGCTAATAAATGTATTAGAGAGAATCTAATAAGCAATTATACAAATGAATAATTTTATTAGCTTATTTGATATATTAATTATTTTAGTTATTTTAAATATATATGAAGATGTATGTATTGGGAATATTTTCTTGCAAAGTATCATAATTTTACATTTTGATGAGATTAATAATTAAATTTAGTTATTGATTCACGAATGGAAAAGTAGAGAAATTTTCAGTTTGTATTTCAATATGAACCTTTGTATACATAAAACAAAGTTTATATCTTGGTATTAGTTTAAAAAATATTCTTTTCTCCTTGCAAAAATGAAGATTTACTTCTTTAAAAATAATCTAAAAATATTTTCTTTAAACTGCTTTTTTATGAAAACTTTGGATCAAAGCTTCACAATGGCATTGGTATTGGTCCCTACAGGTCAATTAAAATTTAAGAGGGGTCGATAAACTTTGCAAATATATTTGCAAAGTTTCTCGACCCCTCTCAAATTTGTTAAAAATATTAAAAATGTTACATACTTTTACTCTCAAATAAATTTAGGAAAATGCCTTTTTAAAAATTATGTAGAAGGGCTGTTGCTTACATATAATATTTAAAGTAATCAATGAAAAAATTTTTCTTATTGTAAAAGGAGATCCATACATGATAGAGGTTGGAAACCCTGCTTTAGACCATTATATTCTATGTAATGATTGTTTGAAGATTTTTGAATGATTCAGTTTGTACACTTGCTTTTACACCTGTCTGCTCTTCCCACTTCACTTTCAGTTCAGAAGAACAAGCAGTATATTCATTCAGACCAATTAGATTTTTTTTCACATGTTGTTAATTGTTGAAAACCTGCCATTTTGCCTTTTGCCATTTTGCCATTTTGCCTTACCTTTACGTGGATTTATACCAGTGGATGACACAATAACTGGAAAAATTGCTACAGTATTGTTAGCCAATGAATAGCATTCTCATGCTTATGGCATAGATGATGCAATCATTTTGCTGCAGACTTCCAGCGAATTACGATGATTTTTTTAACTGAAGAAAATACTAATATTTTTTATAGAATTTTGACTTTAAATCCAATAATAAATGGTATAAACAAGTTTAAGAAAAAATTTTTAATTTATTTAATTACAAACTATTCTTTCTACTTGCATTTTTCTTTCTATACTTCATCACATTTGCTAATAGTTCAGCCTTTGTTTAGTAATTTGTAATACTGTTCATAATCTATTATACTATACAAATTGCTGTTTTATAATTTAGTATTATATTTAATTAAAGAATAATAGTAAAAATTTACTACTGCACAATATAGCCCTATATATAAAATAAATTATATAATTATTTGATTTCTTAACTTGTTCAGCCTTTTTTTTGTGAACATTTAACACAATACAGTAGATATTTTTGTATTTCTGTAGATTGATTTATTCTTCCTAGAGATAACCTACCAATGTAACAAAAACTATAAATAGATTGGATATTTATTGCTGATTTAATATGATTTTAATAAATTATATTTTATTAGACAACCTAATGTTTAAAGATATTTCAGTAATTATTAATAAACAAAGTAATTAAATATTTCATAAAATTGGATAGCCTACTAAAAGATGAATCTTTCTTGTTGTTTAGATGTGATAAGTTTCCTTCAATAAATTTACTTTTTGTAAACCGATCAGGTTATGTCAGAAACTATTAATATTTCCATTATTCTAGGAGAATAATTTGATGATATATTTAACCAGTTCATAAAGTATTTACATATTAAATTACTTTTAAAATTTAGTTAAAGGAAGAAAGATTTTTACCTTTCTAGCAACATAAAGTGGATATTGAAGTTTGTAAGAATTCCATGATTACAAGATGAGATAAAATTATATCAGATTCAATGGTGGCTATGGAAATTGCATCACTTGTAAAATTCTGTAAAATGTGTGGTTTTTTAAATTAAAAGTATCATTATGCAATCTTTGAAGGAAATTGCAAAGATTGCATAATTTATGCCATCATAAACATGAGAATGCTTTTTATTGACTGACAAAGTTTGCTGCAGCAATGTTTCCAGTGACAGCATGGATTTTTATACCAATGGATGGTATAAATGTAATGCACTTTTGTAAGCAAAATGGAAAGTTTTCAGCAGTTAACACATGTAAAAAAGTCCATAATTGGTCTGAGAAAACATACTGATAAGTACAGTACATTGAGAAGAGCAGACAGATGTAAAAGCAACTGTATGAACTGTTCATCATCTGTTCAACATGGTTTTAAAAGCCTGCCATCATAAGAAGCTGTTACTAATGAGTAAAATGAATAGACAGCAGATGAACTAAATAGTATGCAGACTGGAGCATTGACACTTGGGGTTCTGCTATGTTTTTGGATGAGTTCAAATTTTGTGTGGATTTGATGCAAACCTTACATTAGGTATAGAAAAAGTAAAGCTTATAACAGGGATTGCTTAATACATACAGTAGTACTCAATGCAGACATTTTATAAAATGTCTGCATTGAGTTACTAGCAATCTGGTTGAATTTTCAGTGTGTTGAATGGTATGGAGATGATATTCAGTAAAAGTGTCAGCAGACTACACTTTATAAATGGGTCTGCAATAGCACAGTGCTACAAAACCATTTTATCTGATAAGAGGAAATAAAGATATACTGAGTGTGGCATTAACAATTATCTTTACTTCCTCTTATCTGATATTTGGCATGAAGATTAAACTATGTTCTGTCTATCTGCTAAGCTAATTCCAATAATTAAGGAAATAGTTTACATTTTCCAGGAAGATGGTATCATGTCATTGCACTTAAATAGTGAGTGAGATATAATGTGTCCTTTCTCCACTGTTTGTTAGCATTATCATTACTTAAATTGACATAAATTGTTGTTTAGATAAAAGTAAAATTCCTAGAAAAGGCTCAAAGTAAGATGCCCAAGCTGGCCAGATAATAGTCCTGACCCCTGATCTGTTGAGAATTACTGGCATATTATGAGCATGAAAATTACAGGGAAAAAACTTGGAAAAAAAATAACTGCAGAAATGTATTAGAAGAGTTTTGTGCCATAGCTTTGTATAGAATTTGGTCTGTTTTGAAGAAATTTATCCACATTCTGCCAAAGCACTGCAAAGATGTTATTGAGGCTTGAGGTAGCACTATTAAATATTCAGATTTTATTTAATACTTTAAGGTTTTTAAAGTTAAAAATTTGTTTGTACTAATAAGACTTATAGAAACTTTGGAAACTTCTTATAAAGCAAATGATATAAAACTATTTACAAAGTGTTTATTATTAAATTCACTTTAAAGTTTAGTTTAATTTAAAAATAAAAGATTTTTCCTTCCATTAAGCATTTCTTAATTATAATTTATTACATTTTCCTTTGAATTTTAAAGGAAAGCTTAAATTCTTGAATTAATCTTCTAATTGAATTTAATTTAAAATTTTAGTTTTAAGTAAATAATTATTCAGTTTGCCACTTTTCTTTATATTGATTTAATAATAATAGTTAATTTTCAAATTCTTAATTTTTTCCAATAATTTAAGATTTTAAGTTCTCTGTTTTTTATTATAGATACATTTTTGTTTCTAGTTCCATATTTCTAACTTCATACTGTTATAAAGTAATATGATTAATATATTCCTGGAATTCAGTATTTGTAACTATACTATTTTAGACTATTTATTATGAAAGTAGAGTAAGTCTGTTTCCCATAGTCTAATTAAACACTGGGTAAGCTAAGGAGTAACACTGGCATTTTATAATTAGACTTGCAATATAATACAGACAAGTTTATAAAAGCATATGTAATTTGCTAATTTAATAACATCAACGGAGGAAGCAAAATTTAAAATTTTAGATTTATTCAAATCCATCTGATGAACAAAGTGATAATAAATACAAATACAGTGGTGCCTCATATAACATACTTAATCCGTTCCAGGTGCATGTCCGTTAAGTGAAACGTCCGTTATACGAAACGCATTTTCCCATAGAAATACATGTTAAAACATCTACCGTATTTTACGGACTATAAGACGCACTTTTTTCTTCGAAAAATTGCCTCCAAAATTCAGGTGCGTCTTATACTCCGTAGCGTCTTATAGGTATTTTTTTTAAAAAATTGCTTAAAAATTAAGGTGCGTCTTATAGTCCGTAAAATACGGTAATTCGTTCCGCAGCATAAAATAACCGTACTGTATCATAAAAAAATGAACATGGGGTGCGTTCTTTTATTCCTCGGCGTAACTCTGCGCGAGCGACATCCGTTTAAAAATTCCTGCGGAACGCGTTCCTAAATTCCGGTGGGAGCACGCGCCGTCGAACGGCAAAAACGGCGTTTGTAGCAGTAGTTTATAGTGGAAAGCAACATGGCGTCCTCCATGGCTCAGATAGTTTCGTTTTCGGGTCCATTATGTGGTTTTATGAATGAAAATTTAGAAATTGTGAAAGCGCGAGTTAGCGCATGCGGTGATGTAAGTGTCTTTACGAATTTTTTTCGAATGGTAGCCGGCATTCTAATTTTTTTCGTGGCTATTTTGAATGCTCTTTCAACAAATAATCCATTTTATGGTTAAATTTTACAATTGGGATCCTTCTTTTGCCTTTAAAAGCTCATATTTTAGAATTATAGATTCCTCCATCACGATACTATCGATAGTGCGGGCGCTGCCATCTTTCTTTCACCATCGTTCTCAAATGCCTACAAACAGCAGTGCACTCCCGTAGTAGTGGAGACACAGAGCGACCGCTATTAAAGAATGCACCCATGGAGCAGTCACCAATTATGCCGGAAAGTCCGTTGTTTGCAGCCAGTCCGTTGCTTGAGTCACGTAACGGCCAAACAGAAAGTCCGTTGTTTGCAGCCAGTCCGTTGCTTGAGTCACGTAACGGCCAAACAGAAAGTCCGTTGTTCGCAGCGTCCGTTATTCGAGGCGTATGTTATACGAGGCACCACTGTATGTCGCACTAATCTTGTATAGCTTTGCACTTAATTCTTGAAACGTAACACTAACATTTTTGATCCAGATGAAAGAGACTTCCAAGGTTTAGGAATGTCACACAAACAACTTTACAGAGTTGTTCAAAAGTAACTCACCAGAGGATGCTTCCACACACAACACCCCTGTATGGTACTGTACAGTACATACATGTTATCCTAGCAGCATATATATAATTTAAGGTGTAAATTGTTGTAATGTAATCATTGAGATATACCGTAAGTTAATTATTAAATATTTTATGAATGTGTAACTCAGAAAACTAATGTAAACAGCTAGTAACCTGATTCTTAATACCAAATGACCTGCCAGATTATGTCAAGCTATATTTATTAATTAAATATTAAGTAATTTTGCCTAGAGGCTGGTGATTCTGCTGTGATCTTGAGATAAATTTTATAATTATAAATAAACAAATGCTTAATTTTTTATTTTAAAAAGTTCTGGAAGAAAAGAATTGGCCTAGAGTGGAATTTGAACTCTCAACTTCCAATCAAGAGATGGCACCTAATGCTTACCACTAAGCAAAATAACCAAGTATTTAATTATTAAATGGTAGCCATATTATAGCTCTATATAATCTAGCAGATTGTTTGGACTTAGTGAAATTATTAAATTTTAATTGAAATTTAAATAATTTGAACAGTTTAATAATTATGAAAATAGTGTAAGTCCCTTTATGGCCAAAAATACAAATTTGGTTTAGTTAATTTTTATAAAAATTATTTGTATAATGAATTTGCATAGACTTAAATTCATAAAAACATCTGATGATAATTTTTAATTTATTTTAAATTTAAATCTGTAAGCTATATTCAAAATAAATTACATTTTAAATTAATATTATTGTGTATATAATAGAAATTTATTTTCAACTCTTGCATAATTGTAAATCATAATTGGTTATATAAGCTCTTTTCAATAGTAAATATTGCACCTGTGAAGTGAATCTTAATTTTTTAAAGTAAGTAGGGCAATTTATATACGATTTAAATCATTTTGAATGCATTTGGAGCTGCATGGCACTCTCACAGATGCAAATTTGGCTTGACATTCAAATGCATTTAGAGATTGAATTTAAATTGTATGTAATACAGTATTAAATTTGATTCAATTTAAGGACTCTTAAATTAGTCGACTGGTTAATATTAAACATCTGTTGTTTATTTGTGAAGAAATTTAAGAGAAAATATGATACAGCAATATCTTTATAGATCATATCATAGTTTTTAAAAGATAAACAGCAATTAAATATCAAGATCATTTAATAATTTGAAGTTTTCATTGAGAATTTGTCCATTAGTATTGTGTAAATGCTAGATATTATTTCTTTCCTTATCATAAATAATTAAATAGGGTAAAATAATTTAATGGTAATTAATAAGGGTTGGGATTTGTATGCATGCATGTTTTTTTTTCTTTAAATGCTATGATAAAACCTCAATATAAACATGATTTGGATCCAAGTGGATCAAATTAAGGTTGTCTAGTAATGTATATTTTATATGTGATTTTTCTGCATATTTTCAGATTGACCATTTTTAGAATAAGTCTTTTATAAACTTGTTTGCATGTTTTGAAGTGCTATTTTTTAAAAATGATCTGTAGTTTATTTCTGCTGTCTGTATAGGGCAGGGATGGGCAACCTGCGGCCCGCATTCATATATTTTGCGGCCCGCGACGCATAAAATGTGAATAAATATATCAATTTCCCAGGTTAAGGAAGTATGCAACAAAATTCAAACGTTATTTTTACAACTTATGTATGTGAATAGTTTTTCCTGCAATGAATTTAGTAAAAATTAAAACAAGCAAGCGGCTAACAGACACATCGAAACTAATTTAAAGCTAGCAGTGATGAATATTTAACCAAATATTTCCAATATATTACGTTTACATCAGTTCCAGAAGCTAAATTAAGTATACCTATGCTAATTTATAATTATATATGAATAAATAATTCTGATTTACCAACATTTTTTTTCTCTTTCTCTTGTATGCTGCTCGCATCAGTTAAAAAGTCTTAAAATGTGGCCCTTACATAGAAAAAGGTTGCCCATCCCTGGTATAGGGAATCTTTTTCATTCACATAGTTTGCGTAAGAAATATCACTCTGCTGTCCAATTACGGATGAGTATGCAATAGTCAAATGTTTTAAATTGGGCAGTTTAACTTGTATTCTTTTTAAAGTCCCACAGATGAATATAGGAATGAATTGGAGATTTTCACTTTTGCATAGCCATGGAAATTCCCATTTTTCATATTCTCAAAATCCTTTGAATTTAATTAAATTAAAATCATTATAAATGTTATATTTATTAATTTAATAATGTTAAATCTTTCAAAAAATTCTTCAAATGCAAGTTCTTGTTGCCTGAAACTAACTTTATTAGAGTTCATGGCATCAATTGGGAACGAAAATTAATATCAACTTGGATGGACACTAAATCTTAGTTAATGACTTGATAAGAGTACTTACTCATTTCTCATCATTTGTACAGGTCTATAAACAAAAATATACAACTACTTTAGACCAGTGAAGAAAGTATAGGATGAGGGAAACTAGGTTAACTCAATCATCCTCAAACGTCTTGTAAACAATTGTGTACATTATATCAAAATAACTTTCTATACTATCTAAATCAATCATTATTAAAGTTATAAAATTTTATTGAACATGTAATTTTATTCATAATTAACTTGATTATGCATCTTCTAAACAAAACATTATTCTAATGTGTCTTGGAATGTCATAATTTTTTAAATTTCTTGTGTTACCTATTGTTGCACATTTATCCCTTCCCACCTAAAAAGTGAGACATAATATATGTTAGTAAGATTTGCTTGCAGATAGAAGAATATATTTTAACCTACCAATTTTAGTGTATTTACTTCCTTTTTTAAACTTGCATAATGCATACCAAAGAGCAAACATTCCTGTTCATTTTAATAGTGTTTTGTGTAAAAATATTCATTAATCTTAGCATAAATCTATCAAGTTGGACCTGTCAGATTTAAATAAACTGTATACAATTGATGGAATTTTAATTAAAACAACTTCCAGTCTTATCAAAAGTGGAAATTTTGGTAAATAAGTGAAGTAATTAATTGATTGAACTAGAGTATAACCAAAATGAGTATGATAAAGTGTATTTAGTCAGTTGAAAGCATTTCAGCTATCACTAAAGTGGTGGTGATTTATATATACTGTTTGAGTAATCTGCAGTGGAAATTGAATGTTGCATGTTGTAAATGGAAGAATATTTGTATTGATTTATAAAATATGAAACTTTAAAATTCATTTCGTTACATTAAGTTTAAAAATGTACACATTTAGATCAATGGTTCTGAATCTTTTGAATTAGTGATGTGGACAACTTTTGATGGCATTCCAATGAGTTGGTGTGGCTTCAAAGATTCTCTTATTTATGAACAAAAATGACATTAAAATCTGATCTGCTTTTTTATATTTTTGAAATTTTGTGTCATCCTTATGAGAAATTTTGGTTTGTTGGAAACTGTTTAAGAATCACTTTATTAGATAATGTAACAGGGTGTCCCAGGTAAAATTGGTCCCACTCTATGGAAACAGTATAAATAAAATTATACAAAGGACACTCACTAGAAACTTTATTTTGATATTATTGTGAGCCCGCAGGTTTTGAGGGCGTGAATTCGAGAGTTAAAAGGGGGTTCATGACCCGCGGGTTCAATGGGAAATCGATTGGATATTGATTACACGTCCGATTCGATCAGAAAGAGAAAACAAAAGTCACAGTCATCACGAGTCAGCCAATTAGTCATCGAACATTGAATAATAGACTGGCTCAGTGCCAACCACGAGTGTATAAAAACCTGATCGACTCTGGAAAGGGCGCGATCGTCCAGGAAGGTCTGAATCCAGTGTCTCCAGTCCCGGACATAAGACTGATTCCAGCTTCCATAGTCCAGGAGGTCGTCGCATATGGTCATCAGACCACATATTGAGGTATATTGACTTTGTAAACTCTCTCCCACTCGAGGTTAGGCACGTGACTAATTTATTGGTTAGATCGCGATTAGTGATAGAGATATTTTATCCGCATTTTAGCAGTAATTATCTGTATACCTTTATTTTATGTGTATTTTATTGTATGTTCGCTTTTGTTAGTTAATAAACCTTTATTGTTATTTGTCAAACCTGTCTCCTGTCAAAGTAAGGACGCCTGTCGACTTACTGACGCACCTCACCACTCACTTTTGCCCTCCATAGTCATCCAACGACAACGAGGTCGGGTTTTACCAACCCGTGCAGCGTAAGTGGTCAGCGAGGTTTTTCCCCTGACCCTCTGCTTATCTCACACTATTTTTTAAATGTACAGAAACTTAGAGGATGCTGACACTGGTGTCCTTGTGCATCTATGTACCTTTCTATATGCATAATCATGTTTAGACAGACTTTAGGTAAAATACTGATTTCAATAGCTCAGTTCTTCTGTACATACTTTTCTTCAGTTTGCATATATCCTTAGTTCTAGAATTGATTTCATACACTTTTGTTTTAAATATTCTCTATAAAATTTCTACCACTGTTTTATCATCTCAGTTGAGCTGATTTTAAGTCGGATACAATTTGTGTGTGTATTATTATTATATTATAATTTTGATTTCTTAACAAGATGATAAGCCTTCTAGAAAAGTTATTAATGAAATCCTAATAGGAAACCAGATAAACAAAGAAAAACTACTATTTATAGTTTTATTTAACAGAAATTGATATTTGTATGAGGATATATTAGCATTTTATAAGTTTAAAAAGTTTCTTTTTACTGCTTTATTCAAAATTATTGGTTAATTCAGCTTGCACTATTTAAAGATTTTTGCTCTGAAACATTTAATAGAGTTCACATGACAATCCTATTTCAGCTTTGAAGGAAAATTTTATACATGTTTTGATCAATGTCATTAGTGACTGAATTTTAAGAAATAATTTAAAAATAAATAAATAAATAAATATTATATATATGTATATATAACTCTCTGCCCTGTGAGCTCTAAGAAGACTTTTTTAACAAGCCTGTTATGGGTTTGGCCAGCACATGGTGGGGCAGCCAGATGTTATGGAATGGGGACTGATGTATTTGGATGGACCACCTCCCAAAAATTCTTGGTGATTTTCAACTCATCCAGATATGATCCTGGGTGCCCCAGAGCTATAGACTAAGGCCAAACAATCTACCAGATTAAGTTGGGCTATTATAAGGCTACTATTTAATAATTAAATATTAAGTAATTTTGCTCCATCTGATTTTCTGACTCTAGAACTACAGTGGATTCTTGATCTATCGTTTGTTTTCTCACAATATTCATTTTGTATTTTAACTGAAAGAAAAATGTTATCTCTCATTAATTATTTTATTCACAATAGAAGGTGCTAAATTGAAACACTGATTTTGTGTACTAAAAATAAGAGCACATCAAATTTAACAGTTAACTGGTTAGTTATAGTCAAAGGGTTTTTTTATTGTAATTTTTGGCTACTTTTTGTTTACTGCTTTACAAAATACAGTATTTATTGGTGACATTTCCTCTTAAAGCATGGCAACACTAGTAAAAATTAGCATGTTGTTTCAGGTTGCCATCTGTATGATAATTATCGTATTTGTATGATTATTTCGGGTGCCATACGATATATAATAATGTCTGTATGATAATAGGGTTTTGTATGATAATTTTATAAATATGCCTTACTTCGAAAACAACCATTAATTATTGAAAAAACCAATTCACAATCACTATTTTTATATGTATTGTCTTTTTTTGCTGCTAGAGGGCTACTAAATTTTTGGAAGTTTTTAGATTGGCTACTATCATATATTCTTGATTATAAGGCTCACATTTTTCATACTTTTCGAGTCTGCTAACACTATAACTTTTTACCTACTGATAAAATGCTCAAATTGACATGAAAAGAACATTGTGCAAACAAATGTTCTGTTGGAATGCCATTATGCTTACACTTGTACAAAATGTAATAAAATGTATTAATGTAGAGTCTATAGTGTAGTTTCCATGTAGTAAACTGTCTAGAACAGGGATTGCAAACCTTTGAGTCTGCGTGCCACATAGTAAGCGTATTAAGCATACTTATATTTAAAATGTTTATGCGTGCGGAAGTTTCAGACTTGGAGTAACTATATTTAAATTTGGCCGAATGGTCTAGCGGTCAAAGTGGTAACTTATCGCTCTTGTGAACCCGAGACCAAATAAGGACGAATCAAAAAAGCCTCAAAAAATTTTCAGGTGGTGATCCGTTTCTCGTCACTCAGCTGTCCCATTGTGGGCTTGACAGATAAAAAAGCCCTCTTAGTGCCCACAGGGCGAAAAGAGTTTTAAAAAACTATATTTAAATAAATAAAATAATATGCTGTAATTAGAGTAAATATAAAGAAGCTGATTGAAAAAGATGATAAACCGAAATCGTATAATACGTTATGTGCCGGATGATTTCTCCGATGTGCAACTTTGGGCACGCATGCCATAGGTTCGCCACCTCTGGTCTAGAACAAACTTTTTTTTTGCATAGGGAGTCGTGACCACTAGACACGTAGACTAAAAATTTTAGATGGTCGCAAAAATTTGGAAAAACTAAGGTTTATGCTTATGGAATAAGTGTGGTATATAAAGGAATACATTACATATTTGTTAGTAATAATTTGTTAATGTTTGATATATTGAAATTGTATGAAAAAATGTAAAGTTTAGCTTATTCCCATTTAGAGGTTTGTTTTGCATCATATATTATAAGGGAAAGTCATGAAACTTCATTGTAAAATGAAATGTAAAAAAAATTTTTTTTTGTTGTAAGAAGGGATTGCAGATAAAAAGTTTGAGATTTTGGCATAGGGCAAACCTTGTTAATATTTCTATGGATAAAGGGCTAAGTATAAAGGATCAAGATGGATGTATGATAATTTCAATGGGCAGATACAATGATTTTCTCCCGTGAGGTTGGCAACCTGCATTGTCTTGGGATAGGAGAGATCACATCTGGACAAGTGAGAAAAGTCAGAACTTTTTTTCTGAATCAACACATCGTAAGTGACAAAAATTTATGATTTCACTGAAGTTTTTGACACTTGTATGGCACTTGTTTTGACACTTAATGTATTGACCCTTTTCTTCCACTTGAAGATAATAATCTTCAAGTGGAAGAAAAGGGTCAATACATTAAGTATTTGTACTGAAAGAAAATAGAACAAATTTCAGTATTCTTAACAGTTTTTTAAAATGTAGAATAAATGAACGTCTGTGCACGTGCTCCACATTGTTTAGTAATACAGAAAGCCATCATATAAGCCTATCACTGGAAAATACATGTTTCATGTGAGATAAATAATAAAATCATCAATGTCATAAATTTCCTGTGTCAGTCGTTTTTTTTTCCTCCAAGTCCCACCAAAAACAATAGATCAAGAATCCACTATATTAATCATTTTGGATACAACCACACTGGTTACTCATGGTGATAACTTTTTGGTGGCACTCAGTATGCTATTGCTTTACCCTGGCATGGTGTATATACAGTAGAGCATTGATTATCCGAATATCGATCAACCAAAACATTGGTTAACCAAAAGCATTCCAGTCGGCAAATTTAAATTTCTGCTAGTGCTGTGGCGCTGCAATATTTGGCTATGTCTTGGGCTACTCCAATATTTTTGTTGGTGTGCGTGTTTTAGCTGGTGGCACTGGTGCAACCATGAAAGGGTACTTAAGGACGCACCAGGATTTGAACGAATTTCAGCATGGGATAGGTTAATATATTTTTTCGTACATAATTGGTTATTCAAAAAATCGATTATGTGAACAACCCCAGTCCCAAATTGTTTTGGATAATCTATGCTCTACTGTATATACAGTCCGTAAAGAAATTATAAACTCAAGTGAAAATTTTCTGTGTTTTAATTTCTTTTCATCTACAGTCAATTGTTACTATATGAGATGATTTTAATTAGTCTTAAGAATATATAATGAAATAAACAAGTCTTTGTATTGTATCATTTTAATAAACAATCAAAAATTTGAATTGTTATAATTTTTTGTTGTAAACAATTTATAAACTCAAGGGTGAAAACTGATTATTACCGTTGAATGGAACAATCCACTATGCATGTATTTATGTAAATTAGTATGTGTAACATTTTCGGTGAGTCTAAGAATTCAAACTAAAAAAGTGACAAAAATGCCAAGGGGAGTAACCTTAACTGAAAGTGAAATACGAAAAATCTATTTCTTTAAGGGAAAAGGATGGCCAACTCGTAAAATTGCTTCAAAACTTGGAAGATCTCAAACTGCAGTACAAAATGTACTAAAAAAGGGTGATAATTATAGCAAAATTAAACGTACAGGACGAAAACCAAGTCTGCAGCCTCGTGATCATCGCTGCATTGCTAGTCTTGCAACAAATGAATCATTGTCTACTCGTGAGATAGGTGCAGTTTTACCAACTCCAGTGTCCCACCAAACTGTGTGGAAAAGCTTGAGAAAGAATAAAACAATAAACTTTATGAAAGTGAAGTCCAAACCAAAGCTAACAGAGTTACATCAGTCAACAAGGCTGCAATGGGCAAAAGATCATGTTACCTGGACAACTGAATGGAGAAAAATAGTTTTCTCAGATGAGAAAAAGTTTAACCTGGATGGCCCGAATGGCCAAGCATATTACTGGCATGATACAAGAAAGAATCCCAGGGTCAAATCCAGTAGACAACAACAAGGTGGAGATTCAGTAATGATCTGGGCAGCAATCGGATATGAAGGGAAAACAGATTTGGCATTTATTAATGGGCGAATGAATTCTGAGACCAAGCTATGTTATATGAACATCTAATCCCATTTGGTCCTCTCATTGGTGGTCAAGACTGGATCTATCAACAGGACAATGCATCTGTTCACAAGTCAGCCAGTACTACAAAGTGGTTTTCACGTGAAAAAATTGAAGTGATGGTTTGGCCAGCACATAGTCTAGACCTTAATCCCATTGAAAACCTTTGGAGTCAACTTGTGGCATTAGTTTATCGCCATGGAAAACAATACAACACATCCGATGAGCTTACAGTTGCATTGTATAATGCCTGGGACAAAATTAAACTAAGTGACATTCAAAACCTGCTTGATTCAATGCCTAAACGAGCTGTGGAGGTAATTGAAAACAAGGGAGGGTCCACAAAGTATTAAAAACTTACTAAATCACCCTTGAGTTTATAAATTGTTTACAACAAAAAATTATAACAATTCAAATTTTTGATTGTTTATTAAAATGATACAATACAAAGACTTGTTTATTTCATTATATATTCTTAAGACTAATTAAAATCATCTCATATAGCAACAATTGACTGTGGATGAAAAGAAATTAAAACACAGAAAATTTTCACTTGAGTTTATAATTTCTTTACGGACTGTATATACACAAATATAAGCATCCATTAACCTGATTTTGATTAAGGTCAAACAATTTGCCAGATTGTATTGGGCTATAATATGGGTAATACTTCTGGAGATGAAGATTGGATGGAGGTTCAACATATTCACACAGTAAGTGGGAATTGAGGATTTGAGTCCTGCTCTAGACTGATAATTCTAAATTATTAAATATTTATTTTGATAAATTTAATGATTAGACACCATCTCTCATTATAACGTATACCTCTAGGCAAAATTACTTAATATTTAATTATTAAATAGTATATTTAGTATATAATAGTATATAGCCATATTTTAACCCAATTATAATTCAGCAGATTGTTTGGCCTTAATCAAAAATCAGGTTAATGGATGTTTATATTTGAACAATAGGCTGCCACTCTAACAACTCTGCCATCTGCCCACTAGTGTGTTCAGTGTGGAAAGACCTGAAAATGAAAAAAACTGTCATCATGTGGGTGATATTTTACTTTTTTGAAATCTAGGAATATATGATAGAAATTTTTGAGAAAATAGTAGCTGCTTTCTCATGAATAACTGAAATTGGTGCAAAAGAATGAACAATGTATATGTCATTTGGATTTACAAATTAGAAAGGTGAAGCATCTGTTATGTCTTACAAGACAAATCCAATACTTTTGTACTAATATGTACATCAAGCACTTATTACTTAGATTTGAAAGTTTACTTTGGTAAAATGAACTCATTTTATATTTATTATCCAATTTGTGGTGGATGCAAGGTAATGTAACAACAAAAATATTTTAAATATACATTTTCTCATTTGGATCATCTCTAATGTATTGTAACTGTTGAAAGTTTAAGGCATTATGACAAATAGCTAGACAAAGCACACTCGATGTTGTTTTGGAAATGAAACAGATTCTCCGAGTCAATATTTATGAATCATTTGTTACTTTAAATGAAAAAACATTAAAGTACAGAATGATTTATTACATTTGTAACATTTTGACTAGCATTTGTCGTAAGAAAAACAATGTAAAATTTTCATATTTTTGTACAGTTATTCTTTATTGTTAGGCAATATAAATTATATTTTATTTATAATTCAGATTTCTAACTGTTGGATGCTAGGTTTATATTTCTAACAAACATGTTTGTTTACTGAAAAAGTTTGATGATTTAATCATTAATTATGTTAACGTCATGCTGATGATTATTTTGTGTATAGATTTATTAACTTCCTAATATTCAAATAATTTTCTCTTTGCCAGAATATAAAGTTAAAATGATATCATAGGACATATACATGCAATTATTGAATAAATGCATAATTAATTTTATAAATTTATCACAATTAAATACAAATAATAAATACAAAAATGCAAATTTTATAAAGTATGTTCCATTTTCAAATGTTAAAAAAAATGTAAATGTATATTTAAATTTTTCCTGTGTGTGCTTTTTGTTTTATTTTTATAAAGCTGGTTGTCCCAAAGAAGAAATTTTATAATGTCAAAAAGTTACCAAATAATTTTTTTTATTTAGTAGTTTTGCATACAAAAAACAATTTCCTTTACTGATATGTTCCTCTCTATTAATCTTTGTTTTATTGCACATCTATGTTCTGTGGCTTTTATATTTAAAATAATTTGTTCTAGATCTAAAGATAACTGAAAAATTCATTTATAATAAAAAAAATTTTTACTAAATTACAAGTGTGAGATCGAGGGAGGTAGGAGGAAGTCGTATCTCCCCTTTCTGGCAACAGGTCGTTGACCTTTCACTTGTCAAGATGGCTAAGTTTACGATTTTGGTCCTGAGAGTCGGGACTTTTCTTGTTGGGCGAGTGGATAGGAGGTGAGATGGGGTCGACGATAAGGCGAAAGCGATATTCGAGTCAGAGAGGACACCATTTAACCATTAAAACAAGATTTATTGGAATTAAACAAAGGACACAATTACAAAAGTTGACTAATTTCCCTAATTCGCGTAGGGTTCGATAGAGAGCTTACAGGTTCAGTTCATACCTCATTATTAGTTTCCTTATCGAGTTAGCATTTAGATAT
The DNA here is from genome assembly GCF_030686945.1 of Centruroides vittatus. Classification (NCBI taxonomy): domain Eukaryota; kingdom Metazoa; phylum Arthropoda; class Arachnida; order Scorpiones; family Buthidae; genus Centruroides; species Centruroides vittatus. Next base: position 256,416 of record NW_027122722.1, on the reverse strand, counting down.
CCAAGAAGTGTATATAGGTATTCGGGAATGGCACACTTTTATAAAGTCATGACTGAGCGCGGTGACGCTGGAACTTAAGGTCCAGAGTGGCGACGACCTGCGATGGTGTTGGTCCGGCAGAGGATAAGAGACTCCCCGGAGGGGAGAAAGAAGCGGCTTTTATAGTTTTAGGCTGGGAAAATTGGTCATGTGATCGATGGTTGTATGTTTTTATTTTCTTGAAAGTGTTTTTTAGCTGTTTCCTTAATTTGGGTGTTATGTTGTTTTTAGTGTATTGTGTCAGCCTGCCTAATTGCTGTCTAATGTCATTTATTTGTGTTTCTAATCTTCTCTGCCAGGCAGGCTTGTGATAGAATTGTGTTTTCTGTGTATTTGTCTGTGATTGTACTTTCAGTCCATGGTGTGTCACTACTGTGACTGCCCCAGCATAAACTAATGTATGAATGTCTGCGAGTGTAGAAATTGAATGAATGTAGTGTGGTAGTAAGTGAGTGTTTACGTAATTTAGTGTTTTTCGTACTTCTTTTGACGTGTTTATTTTTGGTATTCGTGGTCGTTGTGTGGGATCTGTACCTGTATATTTAGTGAGTGTTTCCTGAAATATAAGTGAGAGTGTATTAACTAAATCCATGTCTATGTTATCAGTGATGGATGAGGAAGTGTCTGTAGTATCATTAGTGGTAATTGTTGTATGTGTGTTATTATCAGTGCTTGTTGCTGGATTATCCTGACAGGTTACATGATCTTCATTAATGTTAGATGTTTCTGTCTGTTGATGTATTTGATCAGCAACCTGTTGTTTGATAAGTTCGAGTGTTGTTTGTGGAATAAGGTTGTTGTGTATAATTGTTCTTTTTTGATCAACAACCCTTTGTTCGGTGACAGTGAGATGAGGATACTGTTGTGTGAATCTATGGTGTAGTTGTTGTCTGTATGCTGTCATGTTTGTTTCGAGTTTTGTGATGGTGTAGTAAGTACGGATGATAAACTCGTTCATTTCTACTGTCCATTTCATCCGTTGGCGTGGTTTTCCAGCCTTTGTGGTCTGTGGATGCATTGCCACAGAAACATCAAGGCTGGGTTGGTTCCTCACATCAGTTGAGGACATTGCAGTAGCCATGCTTGGGCCAGTGCTGCTTTCGCCACCGGTAACCAAGGGAGACTGTGGCTTATTTTTCGAACGTGAGCCTCTGCCTAACCCATGAACCTTGTTAACCCGGGCGACATCCGAGCCAGTATCACACTTTGATCTGGTTATTACCATAATAAATATCTCCACAGAATGTGGGTATGGTCACTTTTAGCTTCATTTCTCCCCATAGACCTTACTGGCATGGGTGTCCCTACCAGGAGCTTATGCTCCAGCCTGCATTGCCCTATGGATCAGTAAAATTACTGGGCTCTCCCACCACGACCAGGTGGTGACTACGGGAGAGTTATTATTATTATTATCAACTCGTCTCGATTATATATATAGATTGGATTAAAAGTGGGCTATTAAGTTGCTATCTCGACAGCAACTTGACTGCCTACTTTTAGTCCAAATTTCTTTTATATCAATTTACTTAATTGTTATTTATTCAGATCAAAACTAAAGAAAGTCGAATGGAAACTGGAAACACTTTCTTTGTCTCTGGCTATAATATCTTCTGTTGTCTTAATTTTTATTCTGCCTGCATTTTTATGTAATGGTGCTGAGCTTTGGACATTTTGAAGAACTTGATTTAGAACTTACGTCGACAATGAGATTACGAATGCGAAAAACTAATTGCAACTCTAATTATTTTTTTCCCTGTGCTATTTAGAAGTATATTTTCTTCAGTGATCTTTTAAAATTTTCTGTTAATAGAGTAAGGTATCTTGTGAAATCAATGAATTTAAATAATAGTTTTGTAAAAATATATTTAAACTTAAGTGTCTGAAGTAATTATTTTTTAAAAAGTAATACCACTTTATCATAATCAAGAATCTCTAATTCATTAGTTATTTATGAAAGATCTTGTCTTCAAAGTTACAAAATATCAATTAATCTGTAATTATTAGAAGCCAGTTCATTAAAAAAGAAAAAAAATTATCATCTAATGGTTTGAGATTAATCGACATTTTGGGGTTATTAGGATAAATGTACTTTAGTATCTTATGTATAAAATCAATTTTTCCTTGTTCTGTGCATCAATTTCTCATGTAGCCATCAGCAGTGACTGGCTTCAATGGTTAAGTGTTTAGTTCATTATTTTTTGGGATATTTAAGTAATGATTCTAGACTTCAGAAAAATGTGTGGGGGTTTTTTTTCTTTTTTAAATTTAATTAAGGAGTCCAGAAAAGAAAAATACTACTGTCATATTTTAAGTGATAAATAACCATCTGTAAGTCTAAGGTTACATTGTTTTTGGTTTTTTTTTAATAAAATTTATCCTTGAAATATAATTTTCTACTTTTTGGGAGTTAAATTCTGTCATCAGAAATCTCTTCAAATCTTTGTTTTGAAGCAATCAAAGTTAAAAATTTAGTTTTAAATGTTGTTTGTGTTTGTAAGGGAAAGATTTAATTTCAAATGATATCTTGAAAAGGTTTCTTGTCTTAATTCTCTGAAAAAAAACAAAAAAAATAGACTGCTATGCATAACAAGAAAAGCATTTCTGGTTTCAACTGTAATAAGTTCATAAATTAATTAATTAAAAATTATAAAATGAAATATTACTGTTTTTATAAAAGAAGAAAAATATTTTTAATTAACTGTTCATTAAAATCCTGTTAATGATATGCAAATTAATGTTATCAATTTAGTTTTAAATATATTATGATATTTAAAATCCAAATGTGTCATTAACTTACTTGAATGAAAAAGTTTAAATCTTATTTTCTAATTATACAACACAAAGAAAAAGCATTGCCAAATGAATTAGAGGTAAAATTTACATTATGTAACAAAAATTTGCCGTGTTTTCATATAATTGTTTTAAAACAATTCAAAATTCTTGAAATGATTTCTAATAGGTTTGTAATTAGATTTTGATAAAACAAAAAAGGATTTCTGTTGCTAATGAATAAAATTTATATTTTAATAAAATTCAATATTATTATTCTTAAAATTATAAAATAGTTGTTATTGTATACAAATGATACATGCATATTTAGGTATGAAAAGTTAGTCATTTGTGGATACATTGTTGTTTTTTAGTACATTATTATTTGGAGTTAGTAGATATTATTTAGTACTATAGATTACATACTAAAAGTTTCGTTTTATGAGGAAGGTAGGGAAGAGAGCAATATAAAATAGCTTGCTTGTGCACACTTTCAAAGTTTTCCCATCTGTTGCTGACTGGTGGCCAAGTGGATAAAACTGCCAAACATCCGTAGTCGATTGTGGATTCGGGTCTCATTAAATGGTCTGGTTAAGAGAAGTTTACTAGGTTTTATTTGTGTTTAACACCTAAATACTGGCTGGTTTTGTAAAGTATATTTTGCAACACAATATACTTTACAAAAGGAAGAATAAAGACAAATTTTTTTGGATTTCAGTTCATATCCTTTGAATTTTAAAGTGTTGGATAGAGTAACCTATATCAATGCATAGTATTGCCAAATTTGTGACATATTTAAGATTGAAACTGAGTTGGGATTATCATTTTTATGTAGTCATTTTGTTTGTTTAAGTGATTAAAAAGATATCTTTTGGTTTTGGAAGACTTCTGGAATTTCTGAAGTTTTAAACACACATTTATCTTTCTTTGCTGAAAAAGATTCTCCAATTCAAATTTTGAAAGTTAGATGAATTATAACAGTGTTTATCAGTTTATATAGTCATTGTTACATTCAGTTAGTATGTAATATGATGCTTGTGACATATTTTTTCACAAGTCTGCCAGAAATAGTAAAGTTTTTCATGCAGAAATATCATTCAAAATGTCTACAAATACTATTTTATGCTGTCTTTTAATTCAAATTTGAGCAATATTTATAGTTATAGAATACTTGCATTCATCAATTATAGTAATTTATTTACAAGAAATGTGTTTTTATTTTAGGCATGATATTTAATCAAGCTGTACAGATGATACAGAAACAGTGTGAAGTAATTAAAAATGTACAAGTACTTTACAGCGAGCCAGTAAGTAATCAGTTTTTTATTAAGAGGTAGATTTATATTTTAAAAAATACTTATATTTAAGAATAAGTATGTTTTTGAATTAATTTCATAAGTATTTATAACAATGAAACCAAAGATAGCAATTTAAATAAAAGTATACAATATTTAAAGACAAACACAAAAGTTTTCTGAAAATGTTTTTAATACAATAAGAACACAAAGTTGATTTCTTTTTATAAGTGTTTCCTTATTTAAAAATTTATAAAATTGATGAATATATTGGGCTATAATAAAAGTTTGTATAAATTGTATAACAATAAAAATCAACATTTTAAATAAATTATGCATATTTTTGAGCAATTTACATATTTTCAAATTGGAAGAGGCTAAGAAAATACAAGTCTTCCAAAAAGAATGCTATCATTTTAAATCAGTGTAACTATGTTAATTATTATCTGAGAATGCCATAATGTACAGTACATTAAAACATCGGAAAACTGTAAGTTTTATGTTTGACCATTTCAATTTCTCGATTTGTGCACCACATGGCACACATCCAATCAATATTCATATTCTTCCTGTGCTTGCTATGGCATATCCTACATTACACTTCCCGTGGCAGCCACATTTCTATAGCTTCTGCAGTGCAGATTACTCACATTGCACAATGACGACTGATACCAACTTTGCAAACTGCAGACACACAAAATACTGCTTTATTGTGGGATTGCCAATTTTTGTTTACAGCACTTCCTAGAGGAAGTAAACAAGATGTTTGAATGCAGATGGTAGACTGAACTTGGATTATTACTCTTTCAATTGGTATTCGTCCTGTACTGTTTGTATTATAATTAACATAATTACAGTAATTTAAAATGCCATCATTCATTTTGGAAGACTTTCACTTTGTTCTTGTGGCATGATAGGACTTACTGAAAAGACTTGTTTAAATTGCATTTTATTTGAAAATGTTTATAAAAACACACAACGTTGTTTATACATTTCATGTTTGTAAAACTTAAGTTACAATTTTTATTTTAATGTTTTAATTAATTATTATTTTTGTTTTGTTTATTTTGTGATGTAACATTTAAATCCATATTATTCAATATTTTATATCAAAGTTTTTATGATAATTGTCATTTTGTTTTTAATTAATTACATGCAGTTTCTGATTCCTTTATTACAAAACGTTTTTATCGTTTAGATCAATAACAATTTAGAGATAGTATAATGTTATCTCTGCATTAACAAACAAGTTGGGTAATTAATAAATATAACAATGGCTGATAATCTTCTGCCATAAAACAAATTTAATTATGTGAAAACAATTTATTACATAATAACAGGCTGTATAGCCTTTTGAATCAACTTTGTTTTTATATTTTAACAAAAATCTTTTTGCACTTTTATAATTTTGGTTGATAATTTCAGTGCTGTCAATTTAGTATCATTTTTTTTAATGCTGTCTTTGGTAAAATAGCCTGCATATTATTTTCTAAAAGATAATAATTGGACCAATTAATTAATGAATTCATTGACTTCTTCTTTGTCAAAGAAGTGTTACATTTCTTTGCTGTAAAATTATTAATCAATTATATAACAAAGTATAGCATATTTGATAGAATTCTTGGGATTTGTCTGTACCATTGATTCAACTCTTGATACAACATTATTGGTCTGTAATTTTCAAATTGCAGGTCTATGCATTCCCACTGTCATCCGTCCTTCCTTCGTTAATCTTGAAATGGAGTTAGTTAGATAAAAATCTAGACCAGATATGGAAAGCTTATTTTTAAATTAAAGTATGATTGATTAAAAATTGCAACCTGGTATTGTGACAATATCACTATAAGTAATTGCTCATTCTATAATGTATTTTCATTTACTCAGTTGCTTGGTTTTTGTAGTTTCACTACATAAGCATGATTTTCTTTAACTAGAAACATATTTTATGATAAACTGTGCTTTTTTAATAAGTTTTTTGTATAAATAAGAATACTCTATATATATATATTTTTTTTTTTGAAGAATTTTACATAGAGTTTTTAGTCTTCTTTAAGGAACTTTCAGTAAGGATAAATAATTTTTAAATTTCTAATTGTATTAATTTTCATTATTTTTTTTTAAATAAAATTACTTGAAATTTTGTAATCAGAATTAATGTTTTCTAATTATTGTTATATTAATATTTAATTAAAAACTAAATTAACAAGAAATTAAAAAAAATTAAATGTGCTTTTTTTCAAATCTGAGGATAGCCATGTATTTTAATATGAATACTTAAATGTAGTTATATAATTCATGATATTTTAAAACTAAATGTACATAATGTAAAAAATTTTTAATTTTCATTTTAAATTCATAAATTTTATGCTTAATGTAGCTTTTATAAATCATTTGAAATGGAAAATTCTAATCTTTAAAATGATTTTAAATTATGAATTACATTGTTGTATGTTGTGGCAGTTATATTAATATCAATACTTAGTTGATTTCAGAATTTTCCTACTGTATAAATCATGTATTTTGACATATGTAAATAATCAAGCCTTATAATTTTTTCCTGATATTAGTGATTGAGAATTTAATATGAATTAATTGAATAGGAACTTTACATTGCTAACCATTTGAAATTAGCAGAAAAAATAAACAGAACTTACATATTTATGACAAAAAAAAAAAAAAAACAGCTGTTTCACTAAACTGTTGCTTTGAAGCTTTGAAAATATAATAAAGTACACAATGGTTAAATTTCTGCAGGTTAATGATTAGCACATTTCAGGTATAAGCATTAAAGTGTACTTAATAAATTGTCATACTATCGACATTTTCTTGTGACTTTATCAATTTAACTTTTATTATTTATTAGAACCTAAAACCAGTGTCTATAGCATTTTTAATTCCGTAAAAGTCTGGCCTTGATTATTGATAATGCTTACGTTTTTGATTGTCTAGGTTAGCTCCACCCTTAAACTGGTTTATAATCATCACTGAGTGTTCTAATTAAACTATTTTAAATTAATACAGTAAATAAACAGTTTTGACACGAAAACAAATGCATCACATTTAAATCTTTTAAGCTGAAAGTTATTCTAAATTTCTCTTGTATAAAATGATTCAGATTTTAAATACAGAATGTAAAATATTAAAATTCCAATTTCTTTTTCATAAATTTGCAATTTTAATTTTTAATATATTCTGGTTATGAATATGTATTTTTTGAGAATATTCTAGTATGCATAAATAATCAGTCTTACTATATAATTTGCAATCAATACTCATGATATTTACAATAATGTTTTTTTAAAAGTTTTGAATTATTTTGTCAGTTTATCATTTTTTAAATTCATTGCAGTATGTATTTTAAAATATTTAAACACAACATAAATTCAGTAAGTATAAACTGTATTAAAAATTGTATTGGGGATAATTTTACCATATATTATTTGGCAAAAATATATTATTTTCCATACTGGATAAGGCTATAATTTCTGTACCAGACCCAATTTCCATATTAAGCCTATACTACGCTACATAGTTGTCTGACATCTCATTATTTGAGCTAGTCATAATATTTCTCATTTGTTTATATGAATCTTTTTGCATATAATTTAGAAATAATAATAATTAAATTTGTTTTAGAATTATTTTCTTTAGTAGATTTCTCAAGTAATCTGTTACTCTTACAGAATATGTTTTATTTTAACTATTATGTTATTTCACATACCGTGTTTCCCTGAAAATAAGACATCCTCTGAAAATAAGACCTAGTGCATCTTTGGGAGCAAAATTAATATAAGACACTGTCTTATTTTTGAGGAAACAGGGTATAATGCTTTAATAATAATAGTCAAGTGAATAATTTGTATTATATTACTGAATTTATAGTTATCATAATAATAATAATAATTTAGTGGAATGTTCTGATTTTTGCATAATATAGGTCTTTTAATTATTTCTTCCCAAGTAACGAAGCATGTTTTGGTTTGCTTCTAATGTTAATTATGTGCTCCTTTTTAAATACTATTATTTGATTAGCTTAATATTAATATTTAACCCTATTTATGATCAAATTCTAAACGAAACCTTATTGTGTATATGAGAACATTTATTGATAAATATACAGAAACATTTGCAGACTGCCCAAAGTTATATTACTGCATGATTTAAATTATTGATTGTTGAGTTACCAGTCTGAGATTAGAAATTCAGTCCATTCGCTTAAAAAATTATCAACAAACCTTGATATATTTAAATTGTGGTAACACTGAAATGTGATGTTTTTACTAATTTAAACTGTAATGCCTCCTGAATCTCAATTATCTAAAAAATTTAATATTTTATATATATTCAATCATTAGCTAAACACAATATAAATTTGTAGGATAAATGAACCAAAGGTTGATGTAAGTGAAAGATAGTGTAAAATCTATCCAATAAACAAAGCATTAATATAAATATACTGCACTAACCTTATAATGCTTTGCAATTTTTTGTCTTAGGGTGGACTGAAAACGTTTGTGTTAAGTTTTAAAAGTAACTACAAAGCATTATAAGGTTAGTGTGGTATATTTAAAGATAATGTATGTATCAAAAGTCCTTGCGTATTGCATATCCACTTCAAAAAAGGGATTGGGTATTTAAAATGTGTTTAATTCTGTAATTTCATCAAAAGAAATGGGTTTGGATGGATTTATTAAATAATTCAATGAATTCTCTAACTGTTAAAGCTGATAGGATATATTCTTCTAAGTGGGCTCTATTTCTACAAGAAAGCAGAGAATTGGTTATGGTTATAGTTTCTGTGATGTACAGTATGTGACAGACTTTATGCGTCTTTGTGAATTAGATAGATAATATTGCTGCCATTGAAGTTCAATTTAGATATTGTATAGATGGCCAAGGCATTTAAATCTGTCCCTAGTCCAAAATGAACTATGGACAGATTTAAATGCCTTGGCCATCTATACAGTATCTAAATTGTACAGATTTAAATCCAAGTTGGAAATTTCGGAAACTTTTAGTGGCGGTCACCCCGACGTGTCGGACCCCATCCATCACTGACTGGCCACCCTTCGTTGTGGATTCAACTTAATGTACGATGGGTACGTTTCAGGACAGAGTCAAAAATTAAATGGATGAAATACAATTTGGATATAATATTGGGCCAAAAACATTTTTTGTCTGAATTTCATTTCCTTTTCTTTGGATTACTAAGTAATTTATTCAAAGTTTAATTCTTAATTCATATTGTTTGTTAATTGAGTTTATTGTAAATGTCTGAATTGTGTTACTAGAAAATTTATTTTAAAAGAAAAATGCCAATGTTTAAATTGTAAGAATGTACTAAATTATGTCTATAAAATTAAAATTTAAAATAAAGGTTAAATTATGAATTTTAATGCATTAAATTAATAAAAATGTATATTTTGAACTTTTAATCTTTTTTAAATTATTGATAGTATATTATAGAATGACCTATTTTAAAGTAGTCATTGGCATCTTGCCAGTGTTGTGGGTCACGTTTTCTTTGCGTTTTGCTTATTAACTGCAATACATGCTCGTTGTAATTTCCATGATACATTTGAATGTTCATAATTATTATTATTAATCCCATTTCAAATATGATAAAAAGATAATTAAAAACTTTTAAGTATTTTCATTAGGAAATGAATGAACATTTTTTTTATTTGCAATTAAAACTTCAGTTTAAGTATTAAAGTTTTTTGAAAGAAAAATCTCAGTTGAAACTATGAATAATAATTTTTAAATGTGTTTTCTTTAATATAATGAAAGAATCAGATTTATAAATTAGTAGATTAAACTTAATTTTTATTCCACTATCTTCATATCAGTTTTAAAGTTTATTAAATTCCATAAATGAATTTTTTAATCTAGTTTGTTTATTTATAATTAGGATTTAATTGTTTGTGTAGGAAACGACACATTAGATAAGATTTAAAATTAAGTAGCTCATTAAATGTCTGCTTAGAATTTAAACAGATAACCCCAATGTCCGCTATGCAGAGATTAATTTCTCTCGTTCTTGTTTATTAATAAGTTTTTAAGATTTAAAATTGAATTATGACATTTAAACTTAAATTACATTGTATTTTTTTTAAGTAAATTAATATTGATATATACTTTAAGTCTATATTAGTTTTTAATTTATTAATTACTGCTTTGTATTTTATATTTTATTAATTTTTTTATGAAGTAGGTTAATTTGTTATTTTGTTGGCAAATGGGAGAATTTCTTATCTTAGAAATATGGAGTTTACAGAAGAAAGTTATTTTCTTTGGCAAAATTACAAGTTTCAGAAAATGATTTACAATCTTTACTGATGAATTTCATAATGGCAACTTTGTACAGATCAAATGAAAAGTTTACTGGGTTGGTGGTCAATAATTGACTTGTCATGTATTGCCAGTTTATATATTTAGAGTATCAAAAGTTATCTCTCAAATCTCGTAAATATATATTTGAGACTTAAATGTGCTTTCACAATGCATAGTAGGATGCTATTGGAATGGCCAGCTTACAGTTGCTGTGATTGTTGACAGCATTAGTACTGAGTCTAAGTCTTAAGTAAGACTGTGGAGTTAGTATGTAAAAATGCCAATTCCGACTCCAGTACCTCAGCTTTTAAATTTGCAATCCCAGCTTCTCAATTTTCAAATCTTTTCGTAAAGGTTCAATAAGTATTAAACCTACTAAAATTATAAATAACATTAAGATTCTTCATTGCCACCACTGAATCATCAGACTAACTTTACACTTAAACTTATACTGTAATCTATATTTAAGTATAAGTTTATATTGTAATGTCACTGTGATTTTATTGACTCCTTAGCCAAATTTGCAAATAAACTTTTCATTAATCAACCAGTAGAAGAAAGTAAGTGTACATTAATAACATGAAAAGTCAAGAAAAGGTGAATTATACTAGCAATACACTTAAAATTTATTATTAGATATTTTCTTAAAATAATTTAATACAATTTCAGAATCCTTTATCGATGGATTTAGTAATAAACCTCTCCCAAGATGGAATAAGATTAATTTTTGAACCCAAATCTCAGAGCTTAAAGGTATTTCAATAATTATTAACCATTCTTACCTAGATATATCTATCATATATCATATATATATATATATATATATTATACTATTATATTGCATTTAAACTTACAGGCTTATCATACATGAGACTATTATGCTATTTAGACCATTTTTATTAACATATCCCAAGGTGCATTTCATCTATCTTAGTTCTCTTCAATTGGATTATAGATCTTAAAATAAAGGAAATTGTTTTAAGACAATACAGAAATATAACATCATTACACATACTAGCACATTTGAAAAATCAACAAAACTGTTAAAATATGGCATTTACAACTATTAAAAGAACCTTAGGTTTTGGTGCTAATCACATTTAACCAAACTAAACAATCAATACATACAAAAATATGACAACATTCTATGTTTTAGATTTACAATACATGATAAAATACCACACCATCTAAAATAATCTTCTCTTATATGTGACTAAACAACACTATGAGAACCCAATACATTATAATAATAAAGCCAACCACTGCTGTATGCCATCAGGCTATATAACGGCTGTATTAATAACTAGCAGATAAGCCCAGCGTTGCTTGGGCAAAAAGTAACAATAGTGAAGATTAAGATTATTACATTATAGCCAATCTTACCCGTTTTCACAGAATGCAAGAATTAGGTCCCCCTGTTTCCAAACTAATTAGAGAATTTTTAGATGGGTCTAAAAATATGTTTGGTTTTTCTGCAACAACACAAAAAACCACATCTGTGCCTGTAAATCTTGCACACTGCTTTCTCTTAACACTTCCATTGGTAACAAATACACTACTTTCATTTCCATGTAGTACCCTACTAAAATGCAGTTAAGAAACAAAAAATTGCATCTAAAATAGTACAGTAGAAGCTGAGTTCTTTAGAATAAGCCTTAATTCTTTCCCTCTCCCCTGGGGGGATTTCGAAAAATCCCTTCTTAGCGTATGTTCTCATGATGTACCCTAACTGTGTACCAAATTTCAACTTTCAACTCCTAACCGTTTGGGTTCTGCACTTATCGTCGTCATTATTATTATCATCATCAACCCATCTCGATTATATATATATATATATATATATATAGATAAATTACCAAATAATTTGACCCTAGAGGGAGGCATTAGGAGCCATCTTGTAATAAATTTCATAATTATAATTTTAATTGAATAATTTAGGTTAAACTGGAAGAAAAGAATCAGCCCAGAGCGACTCAAACCTGCAACTGCTGCTTACCATGCAGATGTGTTGCCAATTATGCTACCAGAACTATATATAATGCCACCTGGCATATATATATATAAACAAACAATTTGTTTATATATATGCCTTGCCAGGGTATACGATGGATCCAGGTAACATAATTGGCAATGCATCTGCACAGTAAGTAGCAGTTGCAGGTTTGAGTCACGCTCCGGGCCGATTTATTTTCTTCAGTTTAATCTAAATTATTTAATTAAAATTATAATTATTAAATTTATTACAAGATGGCTCCTAATAATTTGTCCCTAGAGGGAGGCATTAGGAGTCTCCTAATGCCTCCCTCTAGGGTCAAATTATTTGGTAATTTATTATTAATACAGCCATTGTATAGTCCAATGGCATACGGTAGTGGTTGGTTTTATTACTCTTATATGTGTATTATAATTTACAATATTTCATAATCTTGAGTTGTAGAATATTCAAGGAATTAAGTTGATATGTCTGACTAATAAGGTGTCAATTGGGTGTAATAATACAGTAACCATTTTGGTGTAATATGAATACTAGGAGTAAATAGGAAATTTAGTCAGGTTATCCAACTAAATTAAATTACAGTATTGTGCTTAACATAGATTATACAGTAATACCTCTGTTTTTGTTGATTTTGGTTATCGTTTGTTTTGGTTTTGTTGATTTTTTTTTCGTGAAAAATTTCTCTTGGATTTTGTCGGTGCGCTTAAGTGACCTTGCTGCTAATTTTTTGAAGACAAAGGGCGACCCATGCGTTTTTCAGCTCAGTGTGGCATTATTTCTCGTTGTGTGAGCATTATCCTGCGACAGCCCACCATTGGCCAACGGTTCCATTCCTCGAACACTGGGAGTTTGGTTGTGGGTTTGCGCTTCATCAGGACAGGCTGGCCACATGAAGTTTTCCAGGTTTTCTCCATGTCTGTAACGCCTGAATAGGGCCAGTTACCCTTAAACGGACCTCCCGGAAAGCATTATTCCCCACGATACGATCATTATAAATGCATACAACTGCTATTACGTGACAATTATGTCACTTTGCCACGGGGTGATGTAAGCTAGAAGCTCATGTCCAACTAGCTTCTACAAGACAAGACTAGCGTCCCCCCCATGTGTCTAGCCAAACAATTCCATTGCTTTTATCTTAATGCTAATTAGTCTTTTATATTAATTTTTTATTGCTTTTAGTATTTAATGCTATATTAATTCTCTATAAAATGTGTTTTTGGTATATATTTTGGACTGTCTAAAATGAATTAATTGGATTTACATTGATTCGTACGGAAATAATTGCCTCAGTTTTTGTCAGTTTTGGATTTCGCTGATTGTTATCAGACAGATTGTTGACGAAAACCGAGGTATCACTGTATTACTATAGAAGTAAGGTGTTCAAAAAATTAAATGGATACAATGTTTAATGAGGTCTACTTCACCCAAATGACACCTTTTGAATATGTCTATCACGGTGTATAGGGGAACACCAGAAAAACTCCTTGAATATTCTATAACTCAAGATTATGAAATATTGTGAATTATAGTACACACATAAGGGAAGATTATTTTAGATGGTGTGGCATATATTTTATCATGTATTGTTCAGTACATTTAAAGCATAGAATGTTGTCATGTTTTTACATGTATTGATGATTTAGTTTGGTTAAATGTGATTGGTGCCAAATCCTAAGGTTCTTTTAATAGTTGTAAATACAATATTTTAACTGGTTTTGTTGATTTTTCAAATGTGTTGGTATGCATGATGATGATATATTTCTGTATTGTCCTAAAACAATTTCCTGTACTCTAGACCTATATCCAACTGAAGAGGGCTAAGATACACGAAATACATCTTAGAATATGTTTATTATGCCATTTAGACCATTTTATTGTTTCATGTATGATAAGGCTGCAAGTTTAAAAGTTTAACTATTACATTATATGATGTAATAGTGTATATATATATATAATAGTATTTAAATAAATTAAGATTTAAATATTTATTTTTAAAAATTAAGAGTAAAAGATTAAATTTTTTTTAAACAGATCATAGAAGTGTATAGTATGAATAAAGTTAAGTTAAAATATTGGTAAGTTACTTTAAATTTAATGATATGCTCTGCTGTTTCTTAAAAATTTATTTGTTGATACTCAGATTTTAAGGTATAATACTGTATAATATGTGTTACTGACAACATAAATCTTTAATATGTTATAATTTATTATAATTTTAAAATATAAGTTTTTGTTCTGTAATTATTAACTTACTTTTTTAAGTGGAATACCATTTTGTTCACCTGAAGTTCCTCCTACTTTAGACCAGATTGATCATTCCTTTGGAGCAACACATCCTGGAGGTATTACAGATTTCAATAAATTTTATTATGTTAAAAATTATAAAAGTCTTGCAATTATCAATCTTGATTTAAGTTTAAATTGAATTGTGTGACTAACAAAATACTGCACACTTAAATAAATAGTATGTATATTAGTAAATGCTTTCAATACAAACAATAGAATATGTACTTATATATAACATTTGTTCATTTGTTTATATTTATCTATACTGGACACTTTCATTGATTTATGCAACACTAGTAACAATAAGCAATTTGGAGTGGTCAGTTAGCTAGATTCTATACATTTAATCTGTAATACATGGTCTTCAAAATGATTGCTACCATTTCAAAACACTTTAATTATGTTATTACCCAAGAAGTACAGTACATGACCTAATGTCTGAGTTTCATCTCCCGTCTGCATTTGAACATTTTGTCTACTGTCTTTAGGATGCACTATAAACAAAAAATAGAGAAGGCATTTTGTGTTCTGCAGTTTGCAAAGTTGGAATCAGTCATGAGTAATCTTCATGAGCCATAGAATTGTGGCTGCTGAGTGTGGAGTGATAACTGTAGGGAGAATGAGTATCGGTCAGATGGGTACTGTGTGACACAGCAGGCATGCATTGAAAATTTGTAATGGTAGACAAATGTGAAACTTGGATGGTTTTTCAATATTTTAATGTACATTGCAACATTCTTGGATGATAATAAAAATAATTTAAGATGGTAACAGTCTGTTTTGTCTGTGAAGGGTCTTCCAAACAGAATTCATTGTGTGTGTGTGTGTGTGTGTGTGTACAATGACTTTCAAAGTTATCTCTTATATTATGAATTTTCATTGTTTTTTAAAGAAACTATAATGTAAAATAAGTAAATGTCTCTTCAATCCAAAAAAAAAATCCTTCGGTAGACTGTCTTGCAGCTCTTCAGGTTATAGAACTCTTTATTGTTTTTCTACAGATGCATTTCGGGCAAGTTCAATTTTCTAGCCCCTCTTCAGTGCCTAAGGATCTCCAAGTGTTTCTTCATACTTATACAGTACTTCTTGTTTCAATTTACAATGTTTTAAAAAATTTTTTTTTCTCTTTAAGGGCGTATTACATCAAAATAATTTTCACTATGATACAGGTTTTCTTTTCATTAAAAGTATTCCATTTTTAAAAGAACACAGCAGTATATGTTGTATAATCTTTAAAAGGTTCAACAAACAATATAATTTTTCTTACGTGACAATGTATAATTCTTACAATATATGTACAACTATAATGTATATTATGTAATTAGATTGTGATATTCTAATTTTAATCAAACTATTAATATATATACTAGAATGCAATTGGGTAATGACTTCCTGAATAATAACCTCTTTCAAATATATGTTCATAAAATTTGCTTAGAGAATATAATAAAATGAATATATTTGTTCGAATGAATATCAGTTTAGTGTACTGTATACCTATAATACATAATCTAGAAAAACTATAAAACACGAACAAACAATTTCAATATGTAACTGGTTCAAACACTATTATTTTCTAGGAATTATCACATTCAGACTCAAAAAATACTATCCATTCAACAACTTTAATTTACCTAGATGCATTTCAGAAATTACAATATTTTATTCCTTGGTGGGGTCTTTCATACAGGCTAAACAAGCCACAAACACGTTTTCAATACTCTCACTATTTTTTTAATGTTTCAACCATAAGCTAATGATGCCAAAGACTGTGGATAATATTTATAGTTAAGAAAAGGAACACAGATAGGAAAGAACGATTTTATTATGGAAATTAGTAAAAAATGATTGTAATATTGAAAAGTTGTGAGAGTATTGAAAAAGTGTTTGTGCCTTGTTTAGCCTGTATGAAAGAGCCCACTGAGGAGGGAAATATTGTAATTTCCGAAATGCGTCTAGGTAAAATAAAGTTGTTGATTGGATAGTATTTTTAGAAATCTGTGAATGTGATCATTCCTAGAAAATAACAATGCTTGAAATTTAAAAAAATGGAATAGAAGCAGAAGGATAAATCATGAACAAACAATACCATCTGATTGCATTAGAAAGAAACATTTAAAGCTATTGGAAGAGTCACAACTATTTAATACAATTAAGCATCTTCAGATCCTTTACATTGGATGTTAATATTCTAATGATTCAAACAGAACAACTGTGTGTGCTTACAAACTTTTGAATCAAGCTAAGTAAAAGCATCTTTTGCTCATCTTGATTTAAAAGTTGACTCCAATAGTTTCAAGTACTTTTTTTATAAAAATAAGCTGGAAAGATTACATTTTCAATTTCCTTTACTTTTTCAACCAAAAAAATGAAAATAAATTTTATTATTTTCATCGTCTTACACCATTCTTTTACTTTATTATTTTAAATTTTTTGATTCAATACACTTACTTGATTTAAATATTATCTATAAAGAAAAAGTTTTGCAAAGTATTTTTAAGTTTTGCATTTCACAATAATTAAAATTGTAGTAATGGAAAATAGAAGTTTAAGCTATAGAAATTATCAGATAATTTATAGTTTAAACTTCTATAGCTAGAACAATTAAAAATAACCTCTTGTCAATTTAAAGAACTGTATTTATGTAATATATGCAAGTATACTACTGGCAATTTACTACTAGACTATATTTTATTTTAGATCAATAAAAGATTGACAAAGTAAAGAAGATATTTAATATTTCATTCTATTTATATCATTAATTTTACTAGTGCTAAAATTTCAATATTCAGGATTTTTATTGACTATCTTAGTACATAATTTCAAATACTGTATATTCATATATTGTTACACCTGTGGACGTATTACGTACAACATAGAAATCACTATTAAATGTTGTATAATTTATAAGATATACCAAAGATATAATTACATTTATATACTTCAGTTGTTATTTAACATAAAATGCTATAAAATTTTTATAATTTTCTAATAAATATAACAAGTATAATAATAAATTTTTTTAAAAATGTGATATTTTGAATCAAATTTTATAAAATTAAAGTCAAACTATCAACTCAGATTTGAAATTCAATGAAATTTTGATGTTTGCAGGATTTGTTATAAATATGCTTATGATGTAAATAAGTTATTTATAACAATACTCAAACACCAAAACACTTGCTGAGCTTACTGCTACCTTTAATTTCTAACGTTTTCAACCTAATTTTTATAGGTCATCTTCAGGAAAAATTTATTACATTTCCACATTCGAACATAAAGCTTTCGAATGCTCGCAACATTTAAAATTTTTCGAATCTTTAAAAAAAAAACAAAAAAAATTTTAACGGTTTAAATAATAAAGGATTAAATATTAAACCAACCACAAACAAATTATAAATACACTACTAATCAACAAACATAAAAATAAATAAATAAATAAATATTGCATCGAAAGTAGATTAAACTAGTTAAAGCTGCCATGTCCTTTCTACGGGTTTTTTAATCCAATTTCTTTTTCTATTATGTATTTCCAGGCCATTGGGAGAGTATTAGCGTCTTTTGCATTTAAACACTTGTCTTCTACCTTACTCTTGTATATTTCTACTTTTTCCATCCCTAACGCAATCGTCTGGGAATGGATCGTCTTTACTATTCTCGCTTCATCCCATTTTACGTTTGCTCCTTCTGTTTGTCCCATGATTGCCAAAATGGTGTTATTATCCCCTTTTTTTACATCATATTTGTGTTCCTTTATACGTGTCGCCAAATTCATCTTTCGTTCTTTCAAAGTAAAAGAAATGGAAAATTCTGGACAGCCTCCAAAAGACGAAAAAGAAGGTCTTTCAGTTAGTGAAAGTGAAAAAATTTAATAGGAGTTCACACGTTAGGAAGAAAAGCACCCTGGCCAACTGAAAGACCTGAGAGGAAAAGAAGACCGAAAAGAATTTGCGAGACTCGTGAAGTAGTAATGGAAAAGAAAGGAAAAGCGATTGTAAGAACAGAGACCAGAGAAACATCAGTAGAATTTCAAACAAAAATAAAACGAAAAACCACACATAAAAGTCGGTTCAAGAACTGTGAGGAAGAGAAGAGGAGTCGAAGGGAGTGAAAGTAAGAAATATCAGGGCCAAAGGGGTGATGAGTAATGTCTTCGATTATGAATAATGGCGTAGTTTAAACTTTTATAGTTTAGTTACTATAAAGTATAAAAAAGTACATCTATGGGGAAATTGTGGAAAATATGTATGTAGCGAATGATCCAAATAAGGTAGTAAAGGAGTTACAGGATTTGACTTTAATGAACGATGAAGTGGGGACGGTAATGGATTATGAAAGCATGTACCCGTCCATGAATATAACATCGTGCTTCAATGCCCTTATTGAATTTTTGATAGAGCATAATCCAGGGTTGGCGGCGCATGTTGAGGACTTAAATAGACTTGCGGATTTGATGTGCTATCAATCATTTTTTGGATTCGATGGGGTGACGTACAAGCAAAAGAAGGGTGTCCCGATGGGAAGTCCCATGTCGGGACTCCTATGCGAGTTAGTGGTACGTCAACTAGAAAAGGATGTCCTGAGATCATTTGAAGAGGACATTGTAATGTACAAGAGGTATGTGGATGATGTATTAATAATTTGGAAGGATGAACGAAAGATTGAAGATTTTTTAATTGCTATGAATGACAATCCTCATGGGTTAAAGCTAAGGATGGAGCAAAAAAGCCATACACAGCTCCATTTTCTGGACATAAATATAAGGTTTAAAAGGGGCAGTATACAAACATCAGTGTATTTAAAACCCACACTTGCGCCACTATATATACCAGCATGGTCAAATGATCCGTTCAAGTATAAGATGTCAGCGTTTAAGGTGCTTATTAAAAGGGCGTTCGTATATTGCACCAACGTACAAGATCAAATTAAGGAGATTAGCAGAATTAAAAAAGTGGCAAAGCAGTTAGGATATAAAGCGAACGTAATAGAAGGATTGCTTAAGAGTTACGAACAGCATAGACACAGAGGATTTAATAGAGAGGATCGGATCAGCAAGTTCACATACGACTAAAAAATGGAAGGAGTGATGGAAGAGTTATGTAAATATAAAAACACAAAAATGATATATAAAAGAGCACCAAGCATATACAGATTGCTTAGAAATGATAAGGACATAATGAGAATGCAAGATAAGGCGGGAGTTTATAAAATTCCCTTTGAGAATGAGCAATTAGGAGTGACAAAAGATTATGTTGGAGTCACTAGACGTAATTTGGCGACACATATAAAGGAATGCAAATATGATGTAAAAAAAAGGGCATAATAACACCATTTTGGCAATCATGGGACAAACAGAAGGAGCGAACGTAAAATGGGATGAAGCGAGAATAGTAAAGACAGTCCATTCCCCGACGATTGCGTTAAGGATGGAAAATGTAGAAATATACAAGAGTAAGGTAGAAGACAAGTGTTTAAATGCAAAAGACGCTAATACTCTCCCAACGGCCTGGAAATACATAATAGAAAAAGAAATGGGATTAAAAAACCCGTAGAAAGGACATGGCAGCTTTAACTAGTTTAATCTACTTTTGATGCATTATTTATTTATTTATTTTTATGTTTGTTGATTAGTAGTGTATTTATAATTTGTTTGTGGTTGGTTTAATATTTAATCCTTTATTATTTAAACCGTTAAAATTTTTTTTTTTTTTTTTTTTTTTAAAGATTCGAAAATTTTAAATGTTGCGAGCATTTGAAAGCTTTATGTTTGAATGTGGAAATGTAATAAATTTTTCCTGAAGATGACCTATAAAAATTAGGTTGAAAACGTTAGAAATTAAAGTAGCAGTAAGCTCAGCAAGTGTTTTGGTGTTTGAGTATTGTTGTAAGTAATCTGCTGAGGAAGTGAAGATTGTAAGTTATTTATATTTCTATATGACTTACAGAATACGATGCATCTCAACAATTGTACATATTAAACTTCAGAGGCCTGTCTTTCTCATTTCCTGTCGATTCTAAGTTTCAGGTAAAATTTTTAAGAAAAACATCTGAATTATCAAGTTTGTTTTTCTAATAATTTTTAATATTAAATGATTTATGTGTAGTTAAATATGTTTTTTGTTAAGTTTGTAAGATTTATTTATGTTTTTATTAGTCATCAATAAACATTTTACTGAATTATGATATTTCTGTGTGATAAAACTGAAATTTTGTCATTTAGTAATGTGTATAAACTTATAAATTATGTTAAAAATTATTTATAATTATATTTGTCTTTTTACACTATATGCATTTCCTTCATTTTTCCCCCTTAATAATTTGAAATAAAAATTGAATTTTTAAAATATTTATATCTGTATAGTTAAAATCTGTATAAAACAATGATACAATGCTGAAATATTACATAAATAGTATAAATATTTGAAAAACAGTTTTAAATGTTCAATTAAAATGGCTGACTGTGTATTTTTTAAAAAATTAAAATAACCACTTTCATACCAATGCCAATTTTATCCCAAAGATCTCTCCCCCCCTCTCCAGATAACAATTGGAAAGGAAGATGAATGGACTTCACACATTTAAAGGTCACAACTGACAAACCAACCACTTCAATCCCAAAATTCAATCCCAGCTCATCCAATGTCATTTAAACCACTACAGATTTTCATTATATATATACAAAGTGAGTGAGTAAGTTAATAATTGAATACAAATTTTTATTTTTATCTAGTAATGTGAATTTTTAAATAAGTAAAAAGCCTGTTTTGAAGTTAGTCTGAACCAAATTTTTTGTAGTTTACTTGAATCATTATCTACAAGAATTAAGTAAAAGTATCTGAAGAACAGTTTTAAATTTGAACTTTAAGTTGATCAACATTTGAAGAACATTTAAAATTAAAAATTTGAAGAAACTAAGTCATTTTCCTTTCCATCATATCCAACCACCAGGAACAAACTTTTAATAAAAGGTTGTCTGTGAAGAAGTTTTTTGTTCCTGGTGATTGGACACAATGGAAAGGAAAATGACTTAGTTTCTTCAAATTTTTAATTTTAAATGTTCTTCAAATGTTGATCAACTTAAAGTTCAAATTTAAAACTGTTCTTCAGATACTTTTACTTAATTCTTGTAGATAATGATTCAAGTAAACTACAAAAAATTTGGTTCAGACTAACTTCAAAACAGGCTTTTTACTTATTTAAAAATTCACATTACTAGATAATTGAATACAAATTTTTATTTTTATTAACTTACTCACTCACTTTGTATATATATATATAATGAAAATCTGTAGTGGTTTAAATGACATTGTGGTTATTTTGCCCACTTCTCTGCTGTTTTAAGAAAGATCCTTATTTCCTTTATATAAATCCTAACACATACTGTACATTCAACGACATTCTAGAGATTGTTAGAATTGTTTACTTTTTGCTGAATTTTTTGTTTTGTTTCTAATTTTATTATTTTTAAATTTTTCAAAAATTTAAATCAATGCAGTGAACTTCAAGGACTCAGTCTCCCATAATGAACCAAAAATTTGATATATTGCAAATATAAAATGTGTGAAACTATAATGTACGTTTAAACATTATTATTATTTAGTATTAGTAAGGAAATAGTTTCAAGTAATAAATAAAAGGATATTCTTACTACAGAGGATATATTTTATCATTAAAATGTTTCTCTTCAAACTCCGTTTTAACATTTTTAATATCATGTAACATAAGATCTATAAGTTCTCTTTTGCAGCTATTTGTTTGCCATTAATCAATGTTCCAAATGGAAATAGCAGAAATAAAAGGCATTCTGTCGAGTTTGTGTTATATAAACCTTCATGTTAAAATTAGGAATTTTATTATGATTAAAAATTATAATCCCGTTACCTCTAAATTTAATTAAAATCTCATATTGACTATAGTTCAGTCCCATTGATAAGTCTAAGTAGACCTACAGTTTAATTGTATTCTGAAATTAAAGTTACGGAGATATTTTGATATTTTTTGTTTCTTAAATAATTTGACAAATTTATATTTTCTAATTTAAAATTTACGGACAGCCACGGTACACGCCGGGACTAAGAAGCCTCCATTTTCCGAACGGTGCTTCTGTCGTAGTGTCTACCAAAATGTGCATCTATAGCGGGAATAATTACATGGATCCTAAGTGAGTTAATCTTCTAAAACTTTGGTCGATGTGGTCGCTGGCTTAACTTTTGCATAAGTAAAATTCAAATTATGTATTTTCTCTAGACCTCCCGCCATGCCGGTGGCCTGCTTCTATAATTATTGCTACTTGGAGAAGTTAGAAGTTTTACGTAAAAAAGACAAAACGTTGGGGCTGAAGTTGTATCTTATAACCGAAGGTAAAATTTAATAAGTTAATTTTAGCGAAATAATATAATTCACGAAATACTTCAATACATAAAACTGAGATTAAAATAACAAATTAGGAAGGAAAATAAAGAAATTGTCCGAAAGCAGTTTCTAACGCACAAAATAATTAATAGTGTGAATGTACTGGGAGGTTTAGTTGCCACTTCTTTTGCTTCGTTACGTCCGTTTTACAAATTAATCATCAAGAATAAAAAAATGATAACCGTTTACCTTTATTATTTAAGGTGAAATTGCTTAGTTTCTGGAGATTTTATTATGTTAAGTCTTCAAGATTTTAAGTTACCTTTTTGAAAATCAACCGATACTTTTATTATTTTTGTTGCTATTTAAGCGAAAGCTGTTTGAGGTGCCGAATTCAATCCAAATTTTCAATTGTAAATTGGACCGAAGATAAAATATCGAGTGATGTGATTTTAAGATACACACGATTATGTTTAGAAGTTTAAAATTGGGAAGAGATCGTCTTTGTGTCTAGAATTTTAATAAATAAAAAATAACGTTCCTGGAGCTAATTGAAACCAATCGATGTGCAAAGAATCTTAACATTGATTTTATTAGTATTAAGTTTCCCGTGTTATATTTCCTGACGCAATTAGAGGCTCTTATCAGTTATTTCAATTTGCTTGCGAAGAGACGGCATGGATACGGGATTTGTTACCAGTATAAAATACACTTGAGACTAAACTTTTGTGACGTAACAAGAGGGGTAAACTGTCGACTGAATCCTCATTAGTTAGTTGTTTAAGTTCATCGACTTTTAAGAAGTTAGCAGTAAGTTTTGTGGGTTGTTTAATCCGTACATCCGAACATCCGTTCACGCTACCAAGTTCAGAATTTTTATCGTCTAAACATTTTTATCCCACCGTCCGTCAATCGAGGGTGGACATATCTCGTAGTAGAAAATAAGTTTAAATCTCTTTCCGTCGGTAATATTTTAAAGAATTTTTCCACCTAAATAAAAATGAATAGAGTTTACGAATAAATTAAGTGTAATTAAAAATTTCGTTGTTGATTTTTACGTTTAGCTCCCGCTCAGAAAAAGTCGAGAGAATTAAAAAGGCAGACAATAACCAAGACAATAACATTCGGCAACACGGCTCAAGTAAGTGGATTTCTCTTCGTAGTTTTTAACCGAGCAGTTTTGCCATTTAAAATATTGTAAATAAAAACAATGGAATGGTGGCAGGACATAACGTCTCTTCTGGGATCTCCCCCGAAGATATTTTTCAAAGCCGAAGACAAAATGAAGATCCACTCACCTCGGCCCCACAGATTCGTGGCATCCACATCTTCCGACTACTTTTTCAACTACACCACTTTAGGAATGGTTAGTCTTAGTATGTAACCTTTTCACTCTCGCATAAAACCACTATCATTTTCAAAAAATTTCCCGTCGGATTGTTCGTAGTCGAATGCCGTAACTAATGCGGTGGCTCCACCCTCCTCTTACAGGACATTCTGTTCGATTCCAAGTGTCATCGTGCGAAGAAATTCATTCTGCACACGAATTACCCCGGACATTACAACTTCAACATGTACTTTCGGTGTAATTTCTCTATTCCTATCAATTCGCAGTCCAACGACTCGCAGGGTGCAATATTGGTGGACGTCACCGACCAAAACGTGCAACTCATTTCCGCCTTCACCAAGGTAAACCCGAGTTTATTTTTTCTAACTGTTCGAGACGTTTCTTTACCGGGAAATTAATTAAAATTTATAAAATTTATGTTTTTCAGTGGGACACGATACAAGATAGGTTAATAAAACCGGACGAACAGCCGGTCGTACTCAACAGGAGCAATTCTCTTAACTCTACTAACCCTTTCGGTTCTACTTTTTGTTACGGTTATCAAGATATGATATTCGAAGTAAGTTTCCTTCTATAACAGCTTTTTTTCGCGTTACGTTTATTTGACGTCCATATTCGGAACTTGCGTAACGCGGAAGAAAGAATTTCGTGTTTGGCGGTGGCAAATCTCGGATTTTTAATTAGTATAATGAAAGAGATTGCGTAAAATTGTAAAACGAACATCGTTACGGTTAAACTTCAAACAGTTTAATTATTTTGAACCAAATATTTAGAATCTAACCGGCAATTGGTGCGCGTGACACGCCCGATACTCTACCGTTTGTCAGAGAATTCGGCCACGCCCCGTAAGCCGAACTGTGGCAAAACCCGGGCCCGCCACAACCGATTTTAAAGGGCAGTTAGTAATTCCGAAATTTCGTAGGCGCCATAAGTTTGTTACGATAACAACTGGGAAGGTATATTTATAATTAACCACGGTTACGGGAAATCCGAGCGTGCCGTAACGAAGTTCGGACGGCTTAATGTAAGAGTTAGGCCGCGTTCGGACGGGCTCTTCTTGAGTTAGGTTACGTCTGGTCGACGGAAAAAGGCGTTACGAGTAAACGTAACGTAAAAGGAGCCCGTCGGAAGGCGACTTAAAATGGAGACTGGGCACTAACGGTGTGACGATTTTTCCGAGTGCAGATAATGTCCAGCAACCACATTGCCTCCGTGACTCTGTACCAGAGATAAAGACGAGGAACCAAACAGAAGTGTAAATAGCCTAAACGATATTTATTGCCGTCGTCCGGACGGATCCTTCATGGTGCTCATCCGACCCCCTCTTCTGGAAATCTTTGCTCACCCGGACACTCTCTTCGACCCGACATCGAACGTCGCTCCAAATTTCTGCAAATACTCCGCGCCTTCGGCCGTAACCGGGTCGAACGGCGAGTCGACCAGCAAGAAAAAAAAATATGCACAATTGTAATATGCAGAACGTTCGAAGAAGAAACAAACGTAATTTGTGATTGTAAAGTCATGCAAAAAAATCTCTCTCTCTCTGCCACGCGTGCCTGTAACACGAGGACCTTCGCTTCCCGGAAAAACACAGGCAAGTTTACTTTTACCGAGTGGGTTACGTTGGATTCGAGGCGAGAATTCTTAGATTAGGTGTTATCGTTCGCTTCGACGTTACTAATATTGCCATTTTTAACGCGCGTTATCGTTGCCAATATCGTATTATTAATATCGTCACGTCTCGTTTTACACGTTTGCGACGGGCCATTTCCATTTAAAAATACAAAAAAAAACATTTACTGTTAGCGTATGGCGCGGTTAATCGGGGGAGAAGCTCTAATCCGAGTCACCCTAAACCCGCTTCTTATTAAACATTTTTTAATATTTAATCTAAAATAGTATTATTATATACCCCTATACACGTATTTAAAAAAGTTTTAAATAACGCTTAAGGATTTAGCTAAACATTTAAAGAATTTCGGAGGAAATTTTAAATATTTATACGTCCCGCGTACAAAAAAATGTTTTATACAAAAATTCAAGGTGGCGTCGGTCCGTCGGCTGTCCGCTACGTAAATTACGCGGTGTTTTACCGTCCGGTACGAAATTTGGCGTTATATCGAAGGGGGAACGAAACGACACTTTTCGGAAGCTGCCCGATAACCTAATTTTGACGTCACCGGTGCGCAATATAGCGTGTGTTACGGACTACGCGAAGTCCGTTTGCTCGAGTTTACTTAGTTCGCCAACGTTATAAGTTACGCATTAACGCTATTTGAATTTTCCATTTTAAAATCGATAATTCTAGGACGTGGACGGGAAGGAAAGAGAAACAAACTTTTAATTTTTTCACAAAAGAAAGGTAATATTGATATTCTCACGAATGTCGCGACAGCGTTTGTGCCCGGTCACGCAGCCGTTCTTACAAATCTCAGATTTTTCGGTGGGGGATTTGTTTAAAAATAAACTTCAGCATTGTGACGATTTAATTCGTTTAAACGTTTTCGTTATTTATCTAAAAATATAAAGAATGTCTTGGACTAGATTTACAAAACTTTTGAAATTTTTCGGCTCTTTCGGACGTGCTATTTTGAGAGTCCGCCGAATATTTTTAGCCTAGTTTTTCGGGAGTTGGCTCTACCGATGGTCCATTGTATACGAATAATAAGTTGTTAATGAATTTGTATAGAGTTTCGCAAAAGAAATTCGGTAGGACTTTGTCGAAGAAATAGGGACTTTTAGGGAATTTTCGCCCAATTTTCTACCAACGCTAGCGTGTGTCCTCTCCGTTTCCTCCCCCCTTCGGCTCGGGACATGTTAAACCCGACGGTCCGATTCGATCTTTTGTATTCCGGTTATTTCGTCTTCTCTGCGAACCTTTCGACAATATGGTTTCAGAAACACCCGCTACATCCGTTTGCGCTTTCACGAAGAGTAGAAATCGCATCCAAAATGTTTATCCAAATTGAATTTATTTAATTTTGGAGTATAAAATTTAAAAATAATGTTTTTCTTATGTGACAATACGCTTTTACGTGTCTCGACCCCTACAACATTTTTAACGTCAGAATTTTTAGTTGTACCATAGATATACTGGTCCCACAGCTATGTTCCAAAGTAGAGTTAGGGCGCGTTTTTTTTAATGCAGCGCTCGAGAAGCGCTTTACAGCTAATCCTCTGAAACCCGTTTCTAAATTGCCAACGCTGCTCGTGACGTCATTTCGCTACACTTTCGCTGCATAAAAAAACGCGCCCTTAAATGTCTCAAGTAGCAGACAGCTGGCGCTCGAGTCGCTTTGAGGCTGGTAGAAGCCGTTGTATGCATTCGGTCCGTAGATAGTTTTGTCATTTTCAAGTGGTTTTGTAATTTGTTTTTTCCTGCGAATCTGTGAAGAAAAATCTTATAAAATATTTTAAAAAATGTAATTACTAATATCATGCATAAAGGGGGAAAAAAGTGTATTTTGTTTTTGGAGAATGATGATGATTGAAATTACAGATGAGGATGTGGATAAATTAAATCGAAAATAAATTTATTTGATTCAGTATGTTGAGAAATAGCATTTGGGGTGAAATAGTTTTGACGTATGAAATTACATTCCTTATTACAAACACATTGGCTATACATATTTTGGTAATTTATAAGATATTTTGCACCATTAAAAGTAGAAT
The DNA here is from genome assembly GCF_030686945.1 of Centruroides vittatus. NCBI lineage: Eukaryota > Metazoa > Arthropoda > Arachnida > Scorpiones > Buthidae > Centruroides > Centruroides vittatus. Next base: position 228,323 of record NW_027122722.1, on the reverse strand, counting down.
ATGAATGCAGATTTATTGATAGCCTATTGACACTTTCGTTTATGTATATGCATATATCTCATGTTACTTGGTATTTTATGCGATGACATTGAGTCTGATTGATATATATATATATATCAGACTCCATGTCATCGCATACTGTCAATATGTTATAATACTATTTGAATTCTTGAATTTGTCAACATGTAACTTGTTGTCTGTCTGTCAATACGACCCAAAATACTTGGAATTTACATTTTTAAAACTCATTCTAAAGTCTAATTCCCTCTTTCCTCTAATAGCCCATACCCAAATTCCAAGAACTGAATCTTCTACCGAAATTTAATCCCCTATTCTCTAATCTGTCCCTAACCTTTTCTGGCCCAATTTTAATCACATCATTAATAAAAACTGTCAATTGTGAATAACATATACCATAGCTCCTTTCTCACCGCATCATGCAATAATTCACCTAATACTAATAATAAAGATATGGGCATAAAGTTAAACCTTTCACAAGGTTTAACTTTGTGCCCATATCTTAGGATAGATTTGGAGTTTATCAACTCCAAATCTATTCTGAATCCCCTTTTTGTAACACTTAAATCTATCCTAACACTTGGTTTAACTAACTTCTATACATTTCCATAATTAAGTTAATATAATTCTCATCAACCCCTTTTCTTCCTGACGAAAAGAGGGTACTCGGTAATCCCGAAGGCATCCCATATTAATAATGTATAGGGTTTTTTGAATACCTTTTCTTACCCATTATGAAAACTCCGAAAAATATTTAAAAATGAACACAAATTGTGAACAAAATACAAAAACATTAGCGCCTACTTAGGCCCTTGTGCCACAAAAACCCCAAATCCAATCAAAACGTTAGAGCTGTTAGTATCTGTGGACCAGTATATCTATCAACTTCTGGATGGCGGACAAAGCCCCAATTTTACAACTCGTGTGCATTGACTACTACGAATGTACAGTACATAATGCCGCATTTTTTTGTTCTCCATTGTATAAAGTCACGCGCTTTCGGAAGGTAATCTTGATTTTACGAGCCGGCACAGATTTCTAGGTACCGGTTAGATGGTAATATCGGGGTCCATTGTATCGAGGAGAATTCTTTCATTGCGCGTAATAAGAAATTTCTTTTTTATCGTTTCGTAATAAAAGTTTATACGAATGGAGGCGTGACAGGGCGTTTTTCCCAGCGAAATTCAAGCGTTTCGATAGCTTTTGCTCCGGCCTTCTGCCGATGACGTCACGGAAAAATTCGTAATCGGGCTTTTCTCGATTCAGGTGGCGCCCGATCGATTTTCGATGCCGTTCCGTAACGTGATTCGAACGCGACGTCTCTTATTCTCGTGAGTTACGAGTCATTAGTTACGCGTTACCTTTATCTCGACCAATCTTGCTATTTCTGCCGCTAAATATGACACTTTCGCACTGGCGGAATATTGCTAAATTTTTACAAAATTTTCGAACGTCGCATGTTCTGTTTCTTAATTAGCACGTAACAAACCTGAACTCATTGGCAGAAACGAATTATCGAAGTCGAATGGCGGCATTCGACTCTAATCGGCAGTGACGTGGCCTGTCGATAGCCGAAGTTTAGAAAATAATTTAATCAATTGAAATCGTTAAAGTTAGCGTTACGTCACCAAAATTGGCAATGACGTCCGTTGCTCGAACCGTACTTCCGAACGGGTGGTGCAATACTGCTGGTTACGCCGCGAGCGATGGGCGGCGACTCGCGTAACAGTTTAAAAGAAGTAACTGCCAGCGGACGGACCGACGCGCCACGAAAATTTTAAGGAGCTTATTAAGTCTCGACCTCTTAGGATTAATATTTGAAATTTAAGCAATCGTAATTATCTTTAACAATTAAAAATTTCTGTATTAAAATCAGTTGATTAAAGCAGACTTGAAATATTCCGCTTAGATTTCCGACCGGTGTGACGCAGGTGAGGCGAATATAACGTACCATTGTATATCCACGTATACAGTATACATATATATGCCACGTGTATATTTGTTTACTCGGTTTATTTTGGAAGAAACGTTCCAAAAACGTGTTTTAAGTGTCGTATTATGCATTCGATGTCGTCATAAAGTCCGACCCTTCGTTGTCTGTTACTCTCATTTCTACGTTCGTCGCGTGACGGGGGAAGAGAGAACTCGAAACGTAACGGACGATTGCGTTTGGTGGTGGTGGTAGTAGTGAGTTTTTTTAAGCTCCGTTCAGTGCCATTTCGGTTGGAATTTTTAAAAAAATTTCGTTAATTAAACGCGTCGTAACAACCTTTCTTCGACGGTAAAACGCAGAAATCGCAATTTTTTTTTGTGCGTGTTTTTTTCTTTCCGAAAAATTCATTAAATCACGAATCTGTCAGTGCCTTTTCGTGAAGAAACGTCGAGCGAGTGCGGTGGAAGGGAGCGGGTTTGTTCAGTTGCCAGGTGTTTTGTTTTTTGCGTAACTGATTTTGCCGCACGCGTAACGTTTGCGCGTGTTACGTAATTACCATTTGGTTGTATCGACAGAATGCTCAAAACAATAGGGGAATAAGGACATTCCACTTAATTATTCGTTTACCATGCCATACACTACATAAAAACACCACAGCGTGCGTAATCGGTAGTTTCTCGTGTTCTGGCTCGACAAGGTACCGTTAGCGTCACCGAATAGAACTTTTTATTTTCCTACTTAGGAGTTCCGTCTTAGGGAGGTCGATAAATATCAAAATTTGGCGAAAAGCACTTGATCCACCAATTGAAGAATGACGTTTGCGATATCAAAAAGAAATCGTTTCCGATTGCCGCCATTTTGAGATTGTTTCCGTTGTTTGTTCGGAGTTGAATTTTTGCATATGTTTATGTTGAGTTGGTCCGCGAAAGTCTTAAAAAATGCAAATGCCCGAAATTATCGACGACAGAGTAAAATTGATGGTAAAATGCGATACTTTACGCATTGCGTTTCGCGTGTTAACATGCGACTAAGAACGTTCGAGTTTTGGGTCAATGGCAAAGCTCTCGGACCAGTAGTTCGGCTTCTTTGATGCTGGTATTCTCACCCCGCGCGCGCGACACTTGATACCTAATTAAATCCAATTATTGAGCTCGTCGCCACCACCCGTCGCATCGTGTAAACCACTGGCTTAGACGTTCTTCTGTAATGCCAGCATTTGAATTGTTTGTCCGCCATTTTCTTTCGTAATAATTAAATCGTTTGTATAATATTGTTACCGGCACCGGTTGCAGTTTGCGGCGAGATTGCTAAACACTAAAAGAACGCCGTGCACTCGTTGGTTATTATTGTTATTTTGCGAGTGTCCAATTTTGCCAACAATTTCGCTCCGTTTTTAAACTGAGAGAGTGCAATGAAGTAACTTTTTCCCCCTGCGCAGAGAACTAGGGAAGAAACAATTGTCCGTGTGCCTAGTGCCTGTTGCGTTGTTGTTCGAAGTATGTGATAAAGGCGTAAACAATGGGTCAAGTGCTTTTAAAATTAAACAACATTCAAAACAAGTGAAATGTCGGTACGACACGCTCCTACATTTTTTTGTGATTACTCTTTCCTTTTTGTTATACTGACATTTCGCTGTGATCGTATCGATATATAAATATATATATATGTGTGTGTGTGTGTGTATATATATGTGTAGTTACGTTGTTAGATTTTAAATATGTGTAAATTTTAGAAAGTAACCCTTTCTACAGTACGCTAACTACCAAAGAAACGGAAATAGCCACCCCAGTAGCTTAGTAATTTGTAAAAAAAAAACTACCGGAGAAATGCCACCATATCATCTAGACGAAGTGTCAAAGTAGCCACTAATTTATTTTTTAACACTTGGTTTTTTTTATTTAGTTTCATTAAGAAAACTGCGTACAAATGTGATAAACGTTACCACTTCGATCGTTTGTATATATAACAATAACACTTCTTCGATTCTCTGTCGTTTCATTCCGACATATCAAATGGGTCCAAGTCCATTCGTAGTGTGTTAGTTCGGGGACTCGTCATGCTTCCATGTTTACTTAGTGTTAGAAATGAAACAAAAGTGGAGCCGCGGCGTCGTCGTCTGTGCCAATATTCGTCAACAACAACAAAAATTGCTCAGCTAACTATAAAAGTTAACCCCCCGATTCGTTACGCACCTCTTAAAATACAGCTGCGAATTAACGTTCCTTTTCCAGACGGGACACTAAAAACACAAACAAACAAACAAACGTGTGTTTAGTACGTAACTTAGATTCGTTTTTTATAATCTTAACACTGGGAACAAAATAAAAAAAACGTAACGTAACCGAACTTTCGAGATTTCTTTTTTTATTTTTAGAAATTGTAAGTTACGACAGTCGACTGTGATACTTTTAAACCAACTGGCAGACGTGTAAGTACTGTATTTATTTGTAACAACGTGAATATAGCTAGAATATTGTATAACCCGCAGCTTCTGCTCCCCCTCCTGTAACTAGTATATAAGAGAAACCAGAAGCGGCCATATATAAATATATATATAAACATAAAATAATTGTTGTAATAAAATATAAATTCTGGTCAACAACGTAACGTTTGGGAAATTGTGTTACGCGTTACTTTTTCTTAAGAGTTGCATTTTTGCCTATATATATATATTTCCCGTTCGTTTCCGTCTTGTATAATAATAGTATAATTGAAAACGAAAATGCACTCTCCCGAAGCGTGTTTGCATATTATTATTACTTTTTCTGTTGTTTAATTAATCGATTGTGAAACTGACACCGCATTCAATTGTGATTGTACAGATGAAAAAAATCATGTATATTTATTCTTGCAAACGATTATTTCTTACTCGATCTCAGAAAAATTGTATCGGTTCTATTTCTCCGTATATAAATCTATATAAAGGGATTTTAAACGATTCTCGATTAAAGATATTTGAACAGTTGTCTCGTCGATTTTTATTGTATTACGTCATCAGTAGTAGATACAACGGGTTCTGTGGAAGGGCGTAGCGTCCGTTTCTTCCCTGTGTTCGCGTCTGTAGTCCCACAGGAAGTAGTCCACCAGAATGGAATTGACCACCGCGTTGCCTCTCCCCTCCGTCCTCTTTCGCAGTTCCTCTACTATCTTCTGTAATAAACAACACACTGTATAACGCGGGCGTTTATTGTATATAAAAAGAGAAAGGTAAGTCGTACCTCAGCCGCCCAAATGGTACATCCTCGAATCTCCACTTCTTTCTCCGAACCGTTTTCCAGTTCCTTTCCTGCGTTCGTTAATCTTAGTACACAGGTCGAGTGCTTTCCACGTGTACTAAGGTTTACGCTTCCTCCTCTGATGCACGTAGACCACCCATTGTGATCCGGGTGTATCAGGGGAGGAAGCCGACTTGCCTTTTTTCAAATCTTCTGTCAGTTCCTCCGAGTACTCCAAAGCGCCCAGGTGGAGCAGCAATTGTGGTATTCTGGGACGAAGTGGGAAACTTTGTTAATTAAACCTAATTAGGTGGAGGTGACGAAAGGGGGCTTACCTGTAGTCGGCGAAGACGGTGACGACGTCGATGTCCTTAAAATATCCTAGGCCCTTTCCGTCGAAACAGGCCCAGATGTCCCCCACCAAGATCTGCGCCCTCTTGTAGAAACACACTGAAAAGCCAAGCAGACAGGAGTGACGTCGAAGGATTTCGCGCCAAACTACGTCTTACCTCTGTGACCTTTATACACGGCCTCGTCTCTGTAGGAGGGAAAGTTCTCCACCACCAGCTGGATCAACTTCCGGGCGCTCCCTTCGCACTCGGATAGTACGTTGACGAATTTGCTCCCGAATTTCTACGAGTGTCATTTTTGCTCGAGAGAGATTTACGTAATGGGGAAGGAAGACGGCAAAAGCGCTTACCTCCTTTAAGACTGCTCCCACTTCTCTCAGAATGCGACACCTTTCGGGCACCAGGGGCATCTCGTGATCCGAATCGGAACGCAGAATGTCCCTCATTTGCTCTTCCGTCATCTCGGAGTAGAAGTCAGCGTGGCAAACGGGAATTCCTTTCTGAAAAATTGGCCGGTGTGACGTCACGAAAAGGAGACGGGCCGGCGCGCCAACGAAAAATACTCACTTCCTGCGCCCTGTTGACGGCGGCACACAGGGCCCAATATCCGGTGTAAGTGGTGCCCCGGAAGGAGATCCGACACTGGGAGTTCTCGTCCGGGGCCCAGAAAGAGAAATTGAGGGTGTCCACCAGAAATATCCACTCGGCGGCCTTCTCATCCGCAGTCTTGGGATGGAGCTCGTGTCTCTTCCACGCTCCCGCGTCGTATTCTCCGCCGAGCAACGGCTTCTCCAACTAAAATAAAAATTCCAAACGTGGGATTTCCGAATTTTCGCCACTTTCGGGAAAAACTCGTGGACCCCGACTCACCAAATCGGCCGTTTTTCGGACTCCGGATGGACGGATGGTCACGTGACGAGAAAGACCGGCTACGAGTCGGGCCGAAGATCTAGGACACGGCCCAGCCATCGTTCCTGTTCCAAAGAAAAGTAAAAGAAAATTACACGTCGGGGCCTTCATTTAGCGCCATCGACGGTGCCAGTTTTCGAACCGTACACGTGGCATTCCAATTACAAATGACCAAACGTGCAGAACGAAACCCGGGGCCGTATTCTAGCCACCGTCTCTCACAAGCCGGTCGCTGATTGGCTAACATTTGTTTACGTCTCGAGAGATCATCGCGTCTCTCCAAACGCGATTCTGGACAACTTTTTTTCTCGAATATTCTCTCGTTTCGCAGAGATCAGCGGATAGTTTCCTTTCGACCGGTCTTTCGTCTCGATTTCCTTATATCCAAAATGGATGACTGGATCTACTCGCGCTGTACAATCGTATTAGAGAACGTTCTCTATCTCTGGAAAGAATATTTCGAGAAAGAAAATGCTCCAGCTTTTTTCCAGTGCCTACTTGGAAACGCCACTGATTCCATTTTTTTAATTATCCTACATCAATTACTGAACTATCGAATATGATGTTAATCTTACTTAGATAGTTAAGGATAAATTAGATGGTAATATTTCGAAAAATATCTAAGTACGCACGCCTTTCTAACTTAACAAATAAAAATTTTAATAACCTAAGAGACAAATTGACATCACAACCTGTAAAAACGTTATAAAACAAAAAACACGTCTTTGTCTAAATTACGTACTTTCCTTGCCACGTGATGTATAATTACGTACTCTGCATTTTCGAAAATTTTACAATTTTATTGGTTAAAATTCTATATCATGTTGCGCGTGCAGATAACCCGAACATGTATAATCAACCTAGTAGAATCGTGACGTCAACAACGAAGACGAGATCGTTAAGTGACCACTGCCTCTGAGGGACGAATTTCGTCTTTCGTTTTGTCGTCTCTTCTTTCAAGGATGGATGACGTCAGATAAGTGTGACCAGAATACCGGTTGCGACGGTGGACGAGACGAAAAGAATTTCTTTTCGTAAGAACGGGCAGTGTTAATGCCTTAATGGCGCCACCCGTTTACTTTGTTTCTTTTGAAGTTCGTTAATGCGGCGCCAACGCGTACGCGTAAACGTAGCTGTAGTAAATATTAGTGATGTTGAGGCCAAAGTTTTCAACGCGAAAACGTGTACGTCGGTCGTTCAGCGCCGCTTTCCTGTAAACCTAGAAGTTTGACAATGGTGTTTGGAAAGTCCGTGGAATCATGCTCGACATCCAAACGCCATTGTCAAACTTCTAGGCTTACAGGAAAGCGGCGCTGAACGTCCGACGTACACGTTTTCGCGTTGAAAACTTCGGCCTCAACCTCTCTATCACTAAATACCCGTGACTTTCCAACACGAATTGTAACAAGAGCGCGCAAATTTGACTCGTCGTTTGAAGTTTATTCCACTTGAAGCCGACGCTAGATCGAATCCTGATTTATCACCGCAATCGAAGTACCACCGCAAAATGCAGAGTTCCTAAAAGTCGACGTTGTCAAACCCGTACTCTTCACACCGCGTCGTTCCTTAAATCGACGTTATCACGGCGCTAGGCGTTTGCGAACGTTGGTAAAATATTCTCGCGTCGTCGCGTACGGCATTTCTAATTTCAACGTAATTTGTCGTACGGATTCGAACTTGTCGGAATAAGTATGGCACCGAAAGTGGAATCTCGGCATAAAGATTTCCACCTATTCTAGTTTTTATAATGGCGAAGTGCGTTAATTTTCTTTGAATTTACAGTAAGAAGTTTGGTCTACTGCCGTTAATGCACGGAGCGACTCAAAAGTCGGTTAACCCTGGTGCAGTAGACGTTATTACGAACAATTTTAATAAAAATTGCACGAGTCGATTCGTGCATGCGTAAACTTTTTCGTCTGCGAATAATTTCAATTGTCAAACAGGACGTTAGGAACCGCCGATACACTAGAATTTATAACCCAATTTTCGAGCCTCGAGGGCTCGTGCGCGACTTTCTTGCCACTCGAACAGGATGAAGTTAAGGCCAGGGGAAGAAAGTCCGATAACTTTCAATTTTATTTAAATTTTTGTTTCGAATTTTAAAGCTTTTAAATTTTTTTAAATAGAACAGAATTTCGTAATAGTTGTTAAATTTGTGTGGCGCCATCTGTTACGACAGTTTATTAAAAGTTTTTTATTACATGACGGTAAACCTCGATTTAACGGGCAAACTCTCTGGTCCGTATGTTCTACGTGAAACTTAACAGAGGTATAAAAAGCATTTTAAAATTGAGACAGGAGTCACGTGGCGTATCTCAAATGGGGTCGAACTGAATGAAGATTTTCGTTATTAGTTAGCACTTGCAAGTTTTTATAAAAACCTCGTCTCCCTGAAAATGAAGCTTTTTGCATTTTATAATAAGTATTTTAAATAAGATCTCGTAACATACCGCGCCACACACAGTTTAAATGTTTTTGCCGGGAAAGTTAAGCAGGTCGTTGCTGGATTTTTTGACACTGGTTTGAAAAACCTATTGTATGTAACGGGCACCCCCTCGCGCGAATCAGTCCATTAAATCGAGGTTTCGCCGTACTATAAAAAAATTAGCAACGAGTTGCGTAACTTTCCGGCTTTTGAAATTTTATTTTAAAAATAACACTTTTGTTTTTATTGGTGCCACATACAGTTTTAGTTTTGTGTTACTATCTGTTATGAGATTTTGTCATAAAAACCTTTATTTTTAATTATTATAAAATAACATAATTTTGAAGATAGAAATAAGCTGGGCTGTGGAGTAGTGGAAAAATCTACCGACTCCGACCAGGGACAGACTTGTTGCCAAAATAGACTCGGAAATTCTGATGTCATCATGTGTCCTTAGAATAAAAGATTTAATAGACTTCTAATAAAGATTGGAATAAAAGTTTCTACGTTATAAGCTAAAACACTACTATAAGTAATGACACAGTCAATATATAAATATGTGTTCGATAATTTTTACTTTCCCGGCTGTTATATATAACAGGAAAAGTGTAGCATCGGTCGAAAAATGACCTCTCGCAAATGTTTACCTTTTTGGACTCAAGACACCTTAAAATGTCGAGATATGCAAAAGATTCAGTTTTTTTTCCCCCCTGTATGTATGGATGTTAGACTGTGTGTGGGGGAACGATTTTGTCCACCCTGTTTGAAGCCTAATAACTTCTGTGGTTTTTAAATCGGAGTCGGATGGTTTAACACAGGAGTTATTAAGCTTGAAGCTTAATAACTCCTGTGTTGAACTAATTCGTGCCCCCATACCCATTCCAACATTTCAGGCGAGAACATCTTAACTAACGGGTTTTACCGTACTATTATAAAATGACAAAATGCTTAATTTTGAAGGTAGAGACAAATTTTATTAAAAAAAAATTATGCTAATAACGAGTAAAATAGTCATTAAGTCCGACCACACTGGAGATATGACACATGATTCCTGTCTCCCCATCCTGTCTATCTTTAATTAAGAACCAAAATTTAATAGCATTAATGCCCTTTTATACACAACCTACTGTGCCAAATGTAGTTTCTTAAACTATACCCATTCTGAGGTATTGTTTAATATCTCAGAACAGAGAATAAAGAAATTAAACAAATTAGATGCCAACACACACGCACACGAATTTTCCCCTTTATTTGACATTTTTTTGGGTTCAGGAGGTCTCCAAACGTGTAGATTTGCAAAAAACTGAGGGTCAAATTTGACATGATTCCAATGCTTTTCTGTTTTTATGTACATAAATAAAAAGGAGTGGGAGTCGGCATGACTCCGACTCCCACTCCACAGCCCTGGAAATAAGTTATTAGCATCACAGTGCTTTATATAAGTAAAATCATTAAGTCAGACCCCTCACGAGATATGACACGTGATCACTCTCTATCTCTCCATCCCCTCGACCTTTCACAACCACAATTTAATAGCATCAATGCTCATATACAAGTTACTGTGCCAAATTTCGTATCTTTACCTTCACCCGTCCTGAGATATTAAGCGAAATAGATACCAACGCGCGCGCGCGCACACACACACATACATACATATCCACGAATTTTTTTGGGTTCAGGGGTCTGAAAACGTGGAGATTTGCAAAAAAACTGTGAGGGATCAAATTTTACACGATTCCAATACTTTCCCTTGTTGTGCATACATAACAGCCAGGAAAGTAAAAGGCAAAAGCCTTACTTCTGGAGATAGAGTGAGTTTATTAACTTATCATTTACGATTTTTAATGAAAATTTTACTAGTTAAAATCTTACACCTCATTCTCTTGACCTATAACCTCCAAAAATTAATAGCATCGTTGCCCCACAAAGGGATTCTGCAGATCTGAAAAAATGGGAGATTTGCAAAAGACCTCAAATCGCCACGTTTTCAGAACTGAACCCAAAATAACAGGAAACGAAATAGATGCGTATACACAAACCCACACCTAACTTTTTCCCCACCTTGGGAAGGGGCAAAGATTAAGAAATGAAATTTGGCACGGCAGCTTGTGTATAAGGGACTTTATTAATGCCCCTTATACACAAGCTACCAGGCGTAAGGGGCATTAATAGCACCTTACTGTGCATCGATGCTATTCAATTTTGGAGGTTAAAGTTGGAGAGGGTAGAGGTCACGTGTCATATCTCGGATGGGGTTGGAGTTATTTTTGTTGGCATTTACTATATTTTTAAGTACTCGTCTCTTTCCTCAAAATTAAGCCTTTTTGTCTGTTATAAATAATAATATAAAAATTATTGACAAGACTATGTCTTGTTTATAAAATCGTACTGCCAGCTTCTGTTACCAGCTTAGAGGTATAAAGGAGTACATGTCAAGAGTTGATATTTGGCACAGAGTATTAGGTGGCCAAATCATTTGCGCGTAAAAAAAATCCAGACTTGTAGGTAGTCAGGGGACCGAGAACCGAGTCAAAATAACATATAAAATGGCGACCCTCTTCTACAAAGGGCGCGTTTTTTTATGCAGCGCTTTACAGCTAATCCTCTGAAACCCGTTTCTAAATGGCCAACGCCGCTCGTGACGCCATTTCGCTGCAAAAAACGCGCCCAAACAGGCAAAACAGGCACCTCACCCCACTGAAGTCAGGTGGGGAGTGTACCACCCACAGTCATTCTAGGAAGTGAACTCTGACCTTAGGACTGAACACGTAGTATTTTCTTTGTTAAATAAAATCTGTAATCTAATTTTGTAAATTTGGGAGTGCTTCAAATATGACGTTAAAACAGGGTTATATGTCGTTACAAGTGGGTTTTTTTTAACATTATCTAGTATAGTAAAATCGTGGGACCAATAAAAATTTGACGTGTAGGGCAGAAGGCGCCACCGCGTGACCTTCGCCCTCTGACCTCACTTTGCTCCCGAACTCCAACGAGGAGAGAACTTTTCACTTCACGTTAGTTAACCTTTCGAGTCGACAGCCGTGCCGATCTTGGATTTGTATTATATCTCGACGCTATTGTAAATATCGCATAGTCGATCCAAATAAAGTAAATTATTTGCCTGGATCATTTTTCAATTAATTTTTACCGGTAGAACAAAAAACGCAGAAAAAGAATTTTCAAAATTTCCCGATTTTGAAATTTTAGGCATCGACAAAAATTCAATCCGGGCCGACACGCAACGGAAAGAAATTTCGACGTGGATAGATTAATTTCACCGAAAATGCATCGTGGACGACCTCGTGGACGTGGCTGGCGAAGTTTGAACGATCGCGCTCAAAACCAGCGATACCAAAGATTGGAGAATGAGAACAAGACCCGCTTGAGCGTCAAAGCGATTCCGCTTAGTAGTGAGTCTCCGAGACATAGTCTTGTCCCAAATACGGCTTTGCCGTTTTACTTGTTTTTAAAATAAAATCTAATGACAGCCGGGTAAGTTAGGCAATTCGTTGCTGGATTTTTTTTCTATATTCACGTGAGAAGGCAGAATCAGTCATTTTCATGTATTGTAATTAGACCACGGAAAAATTGCTTTACACACTTATTGGCAAAAACGTTACGCACCGAGGGAACGTTGCGATCAAATAAAACTTTTAAGTACCCGCGCGGTGACGTCGGTAACGAGTGATTACGCTATCTCGGCAAAAAGCCAAGTTTCTCATGGAACAACGGTATTGACACGCGAGTGGTGCCTTTAATCCACTGGAACCTCCTCTTGCCTGGATACTTGCGGCAATACCACCCCGCTCGTTTGTTGCCTTTTGTGGCAATGGAAGGGCAGGATTTAACGAAGGCACCGCTGCGTCGTCAAAGGCCTTGGTGTCACTACTACGGGTTATCTACCGTCGCGCGAGATGGAGTGCCGGCAGAGGGAAGTGTGCCTCTCGAAGGTACAGGCGGAATGTTCGCAAATACATATATATTCCGAAAACCAAATGGCGGACTCGAGAGAGAGAACGACACTAAATTGGTTTAGTGCGCAACGCTTGGCACATCTCTGGTGGAATTTATTCTGTTTTGGAGACGTTACGTCATAAGAACGAATACTTTCGCTACAAATAACGGTTACGCTATTGGCCGTATTTTGTGACGTAATACGAACAGTAGCGTATCCGACAACTGGATCGATCAGAATTTTATCCGTGGGCAGTAGCTAATAGAAATGCTATTTGATCGCCCAAATATACCGGAAATGTAACGAAAAACGACTTAGTACAATGGCGCCTACGCCAGCCACTGTATTAAATGCCTGGGTGTACTTGGCTTTATAATTCACTAATCACTGTTTGATAAAAGTTTCCTGGGAGTACCAAAGGAAAAAATTTCCAGTCTCTTCCAATATCTAATTACAGAACCCATATAAAATTTTCCCGATAGAGAAGATCTCTATGAATGCTCTATGAGATCTTTTGTGAGATGTTCCAAAACTAATGCGACGACAAAGATTGTCGTCGCATTAGTTTTGGAACATCTCACAAAATTTTGGAACGAAAAAGAACGCGGAAATGGAAAAATCTCTAAAAAATGGAAGTTTTACGCGCGGAAAGTATGCGCCGAATACGAACTAAAATAAAATAAAAACGGAGTAATGTTTGCGAAACTTTACATTAGATGGCGCAGCAGGAGTGACTGAGATCGCCGGTGGCGAACTACGACCGAAATTTTCCCGAATTAAATGAATTACGTCGCTAGCCTTTTTGACTTCGAACAAAAGAAATTCGGACGAAATTTTCACGGGGATATCAACTTGCCACGCAATAAAGGAGCAATTATGTGCGTTGTAGTACAGACCAACGGCAACGCGTGGTATAGTTTTGTCTCTCGTTCTGTTTAACGTCTTCGACTGACGCATTCCTTATATTCCATGTAAGACTAACAGGAATTTTTTCAATACGAACGGGTTCTTATCCAAATTAATTCGTCCTCTTTCGACAATAACATTGTTCCGAGTCGAATTCTGACAATCGGATAATGCCGAGGTGATTACAGAGAATAAAACAATACTCTGGAGTGTCGGAAGATGGATGTCTTTTGGAACACGAATTTGTGAGAAAAAAACGCTTAAATTTCAGGATTCGCGTAGAAAATAACCGGAAATTTCTGGAAAAATGGCCAAGCAGACCTTGCTTGTAATTGTTCCCTCCTACCTCAATTGTAGATACTACGAGTGACGACCTAAAACGAAATGCAAAAAACGCGTTTCCAATTTCTGAAATCCTCTGAATTTCCTCTTCCTCGCATAGGAAAAAAAATCAATAAAAATTTGCCTAGTTTCCCGATTAATGTAGTCTCAATTACGTTACCAAATAAGTAAAATTCGAATCGTAATTGATTGCAGTGCGAAATCCAGTTTTATATGTCGCTTTATCGGGATGTCTTCGCGATTTATCTCTATCTAAAAACCGAAGTAGCGCCGTAATCAATCGAAAACCGAGGATCGCCGATGGGAAAAGGTCATCGACGTTCAAACCGTCGTCGCTGCAAGATGTGGATGGCAACAGCGTTCCACTTACAACTCTCAGAAGGGGAGGATACGAGCGATACGACACAACTCGATATAATCTCTCCTCGCTTCTTCGCCCACTATCAATGCAGGAATCTAAATTCAAGTGTGGAACGGTAAAACGAGGATATTTTTTCCTATGCCCAACAAGGCGTTTACTTTCTGCTTTATTACTCGAAAACTACACAAAATTATAATTTTTTCGAATCTACAATCAGATTTTGTACAGAATCGAATGCAAAACTGGACGTTTCACTGCCATTCCAGATTTTCGCCGTTATAAGTTAGTGTGTGTCTTTATAGGAGCTCTCCGAGCAATTCCATCAATATAATAGGAGAGCGTCCAGGAGAGAAGTCCCCTTCTGTTGCCTCACCACACAAAGCATCCGGTTGGATCTAACCTCTCTCTCTCTCTCTCTCTCCTCGCACGAGACAAAAAAACTGTACGATATCCCTCCAGCGTGTGACTTCCTCCTCTTACGGGAGGAGAGATTACAGAAAAGGAGCTAAAACGGAATATAAACAGAACGATAAAGTTCAACTCATAAATGCAAATTGGCTCTCCGTGTGCTTCGCATAAACGTTGCCATACTAATGACTCTTACGAGGATCTAGAAGAGACTTAGAGATCCTCTCGTTTCGTCACGAAAATCCAGGGAAATCCTTTATTTAAAACAAGGAATGTGTTTTCTTTTTATCTACTTTAGCTCAATTGATTATCCGGACGTTGCAACACTTCGTTGATACATTATACGGTGTCTGGATAGACTGGCGTCTTCGACACAACGAGTTTATCCGGTTCCAGCACCATTCTTTGCATGAATGGAGGTTGACGACCAAGAATATCGACGATTGCTGAACAAAGACCGGTCACGCTTTCTTGCTCGTTGATTTGGAGTGAAAGTTACGATTTTAATTTTCAAAAATGTAACTTTTTAGCTTTCCTATGTAAGAAAACATCAATCGTGTTGTATACGAAACTGATTTACGCATCGGTTTCTACGATCGTATTGTAATATCACGTGTTTCGATTAGAAGCACACAAAAACTCGAAACTAGTAAGAGCATATCTTCAATTACACTTAGCAGTTCGCCAACCCAATCTTAGTTAAGTACCATTGTCCGTTTAGGAAATACAATTTACGTGTGTCAGGTGTTCTTGGCCGCTTAACACCGTATGTTGTGTGCCAATTGGTGGAACGACAGTGGCATTGAAACAGAAAGAACGGAACCACAGGACCTGTTGTAACAGGTTCGAATCCTTGTAGATCTCCAATAATCCATTGATTAATCTTTACAATGATTAATCGGCATCCATTGATTAATCATTGTAATTTAAAAGACTTGCCCTCAATTAAACAGAAATTACTCTAAAGATGTCATCGTCGCGGTGACGACATTGATTGCATAAAAGTTGTTACGCAAGTGACAGAATTTCACGTTTCTCGATATGCAAGATTTCTTTCGGAAAATTTTTAAATTCTTTCAATACTGTTTGAGAAAATCAATAGAGACAATACTTCGTGCGACAAAAGCAATAAATAACAATAAATAATTTCAACCATTCGAATCCATAAGAAATTCCACATCATTAACTTCAAAGCCGAAGGATTCATACGCTTGCAATCGAAGAACGAAGAGAGATTCCTAACAAATGAAATTCCTGAATTCGAAAACTTCACGAAATACAAATTGCTATTTATTTTTTCGTCGTATTTTGTGGACGACGATCCGAGTGAAGAGCATCGACACAATCGATAACAATTGATCAAAGGAATATTGAACGGATCTTATTAGAAATCGAACGACAAAAGAGTGGACGGGTTCACCAATAAATACAATTTTCGAGTATTGTATTAAGGATCGTCGAAATAGATTGAAGACGTAACGGATAATTGGTAGAAACGATCGTAGTTTCTCTTCGTTAGCCAGTCGAAAGGCGGGTTCGAGTGACGACACAAGCTTGGTATAACCATCCATCAGATAAAATAATCCGCGATGCTCTTGAACATGGTGGCACACTAGATCACCGTGGTAGCTCTAGAGCACTCTCCAGCATTTCTTTGTTCCATCTAGAAGATTCTGCGATTCGGTGGCTTTACCATCCATTTTTGTGTATATTTTCTGTTTATTCGGGATCAGAGAAGGGGCAACAACCTATTGATAGAACTGTAACCACGTTCAGGTTCTTAGAAGCTAACTGCTTATCTCATATTTTTAAAGAAATTGTTTAAAACTAAGTTTTTACATCCACTACTAAACCAGAATACGGCGTAGCAGAACCACAACCGCAGTTAACTCCATGCCAATATTTCGTACTGCTACAATTGGAAACGATGTCAGAGTGACCGGATTGTGTAGCGAATTGCAAAGTATCGACACTGAAAAAAAGCAATGCAGTACACTGATTTTTGACTTCGAAGAACCTAGGGATGCTCGAGAATACATTGCATAAAAGAATAATTCTAAATACAGCAAGTGAAGAAAGAATCGATATTCTGTTGGCAAATATAATGATTTTTTCGAAAATCATATTTGCAGTCATCAATCACGAAATCGAACAAAATCTTTTTCGAGAAATAAATCCATCCAAAAACACTGAAATGCCCTTTTATCGAAATTCCGAGCCTAAAAACGCGTCAAAGATTCGAAAAGATTTATCCCGCGGGTTATAATCCGATCAATTCGACTTTCGCGAAACTTGTTATTGAAGAAGTCAATGAAAAAAAAAAAGAAAGAAAATCGATTCTGTGAACGTCACTGACGACGGAAGAACGATCTCCTCCACATTTTCCACTACACTCGAAGAACTTAACAGGAACCAATAAATAACGGTAATTAAAAATGTCAATTTTTTACAACATTTTCCTGTTTACCGATGACACAAACTAATATTTTCCTTTATAATTTCGTGTCTACGTCCGTTAATTTATCAGAGCGATACATACAAACCATTATCGTCATCGAAGACGACACAGATGGTAGAGGTAGAGGTAGAGAAGACAAAGTACCAGTAGTGACGTCAATCGTTTAACCTTGAGTATACTGTAGGCGCGTGACTCAAGGACAAATATTTTATTAGGAGAAACAATAAATATACGGTATTTATTTACTAATGTTTGAGTTGTTATGAAATAATTTAACCCGTTTATGCGCTTCTGTTCCTTTACACTAATACGTGAATCTCTGGTGAAATTTGTATCAGTTTTCATTTGTGTAAGGACACGTGACGTCAAGGAAGAAAACTCGAAGATTTAAATAAAGCGTAGACACGGTGCAACGAGCAAATGATAAAAGTCGAGTGGCACAGCTCAAGAGGTTCGAGATGGCCGCGGCTTATTCCCATCAATTAAGAAATCTAGTTACTAATTCTAGATTCATAATTGAATCTGTGAATCAATTTCGGCTAAACTAATTGACACTCGTAGGGGAGGAGGATGGCTAAACGGTGGTCGGTGAATCTAATCTTATGAAATTCTACAACAAAGGTAACTTCTAAATAAGTAAAGGAAATTAAATACAGAAAAATGGCAATAAAAAAACTACAGCCACAATAAATGGGCTGCAGAAACTCCTAGAACCTATCGAAATGTTGGATTCTTCGAAGGCGTTTCGATCGTGGGATAATAAACCTGGTGTTTTCCTATAGAACCATTCGAGGAATACGATTTTAAACCAATCAAAGTTCGGCTAGGATGCAACCCAAGCTTCTAATTTGCATAAAAAGTGTTGTGTGTGTTACTTTCCACTGCTGCATACACTAATCCAGGGATGGGCAACCCGCGGCCCCGGCCATGCGGCCGCAATATTTTTTGCGGCCCGCGTGGCATAAAATGTGAATAAATATATCAATTTCCCAGCTTAATGAAATATTCGACAAAAATTCAAATTCAAACGTTATTTTCTACAACTTATATTTGTGAAAAGTTTTTTCGCAATGAATTTAGTAAAAATTAAAACAAGAAACCGGCTAACGGACACATGGAAACTAATTTAAAACTAGCGGTGACTGATATTTGGCTAAATATTTCCGATATATTACGTTTAAATCAGTGCCAGAAGCTATATTAAGTATACATATGCTAATTTATAATTATATATGAATAAAGAATTGTGATTTACCGACAGTTCCCCCCTCTTTTCTCTTGTGTGCGGCTCGCGTCAGTTCAAAGTTTTGAAATGCGGCCCTTACGTAGAAAAAGGTTGCTCATCCCTGCACTAATTTATTCATTCCCTTTAAGTATAATCACGCTTCCTCTTTACTTCATCTGACTGAAGATTCCAGAAAGTTGCCAGTTTATTAATACACCGGGTGATTTTAATTAAGATACCCCTATTTAACGCTGTCTGCAGAGATATTTAACAGTTCAAATGCAACCAAATCTGGAATGGTGAGACTTGCGGAAAACATTTCCGTAAACAATTAGTACAAATACAGTCCGTTACGGCACTTTTGGCGCTTTGAATCCGTATGGTTTTTGATTACGGAACACTTAAAAGGCGTGGTTCATCGAGGACACGTTGCAAATTCGGCAGCCACGTGAGAAGGATCAATTACGGTTCACGGGTCCCGCCAGTGGCCGCCTGGATAACACCGCCGAACACTAGTTGGTCGCGGGTTCGCGTCTGTCCAACCGGCGTGCAGTTTCTGTGTTTTCTTCACCTCTAAATATTGTTATAGACAGCGTTGATTAGGGGTAATTTAAATTCCCGAAATTTGTTCGTACTGTATATCGGTGATCTCCAAACTTTTTCGATCGTGTACCTCTAAGACAGAAATAATATAAGTTGTACCCCATAATATAATTAATATAATATATATGTGCGTGTATGTAGTCAAAAATCAAATTATTTATTATTTGTTTATTTATTTTAAACAATATACACACGTTTAAATTAAATGATAAATTTAATTGGCGTATCCCCAGGGATAGGCGTACTGTACCTCACTTTGGAGACCACTGCTATATGTGACGCTAAATAATTCAGTTTGGAAAAATAATACTTTTTAAATAATAGAAAAGACAATTTTGGGGTTTATATTTTAAACTGCAGTCAAAATTCGATTTAACCATTTGTTCGCCTCTAATTCAAAAGTTGCGCTAAACCGAAGTATATCAAACAATACGAATTATATGCAGTAACGATGTCTATATGCAGGTTTGAGTGTGAGAGTTTAAAAGGTTCTCTGTTCAATATTTACGGGTAAGATCCGCTCACCATACTTGCTGGCGCTGTATGGGATGGCGCTACATCGAGGTTTGATCTATACACCATTGAAATTTACTTATTATTAAACAAAATCTGACGAATTAGTCTTTAAAAATATTCAAAATATTCAGCATTTTCATAATCCGACCGTGTGTCTGACCATCGAAATTTGCTTCAAAGAACATTTATCGGGAAATTTGTTGATGTTCTATCGACTAAAACAACATTTTGTTGACTAAAATCGATAAATCAAAGCATGAAAAAATAAATTACGTACTTACCATATACAGAAAATTACCAAAAGGCGGCAACTAACTGAATCAAATTATCTGAAAATACAAAAAAAGGTCATATTTTAAGTTTTCTATTTAGATTAAAAACAAATTATCGCGTATTTTAAAAAATAATATTTTGATTTAAATTTAAAGAAAAACTCCAGCTGTTAGTCTCTAAAATTTGACCTGTATTTCACGGCCTTAGCGTGCGTAAATTAGTGTGTAGTGTATGTATGTGCGTGGATTTAACAATATACAGTGGAACCTCTATATTCGTCACAATTTGATGACTTCTCCATTTTTCCATATTCGTCAGTATTTTCTATATTCGTCGTCATTCCCAACACCGGAAGTGGCACTATAATCGCACGCCCGCGCCGATCAGCTAGCTGTGTTATCTAGTTGTAGTTAATCAGTCTGCTTTGTGCGGTCGTCGTGTGTATTGTTGAGTTATTGAAAAATAATCAATGCGAGAAACCAAGTTCCAATCGGCTCCAAAGTGCCACCCAAATGTTGCTATAGTCAACCAAAATACAAATACAGTCAAACCTGTTTTTATGCGGGGGATAGGGACCGCATTAAAAAAAACGCATTAAAAAAAATCTCACGAAACTTCACGAATGGCTGTAAATAATAGTTTTCGCGACACAATTAAAAAATATTTTTTTTATGCGGTCAACAGGGACCGCATAAAAAAAGTCTCACATAGAGAAATAACTCAAAACCGTACGAAATAGAATTTATTGACAACAGATGTCAGCACTTGACTGCATCGTCTGGTCTATCGTCTGTTTTACATATTTTTGTCCAGGTGGTGTTTTGTTGACTTAAAAAGTAAATTATTTCATTTTTCGCATATTCATGCAATAATATTACTATAATAAGTGCATTTATGCTATAATAAGTTTATTTAGCTATAATAAGTCAACGTAAGACATGACGAATCGCACGAGACTAGTCGCCAACTATACCGCACAAATAAAAATTCGCATTAAAAAATCGCACAAATTAAAAATTCGCAATTAAAAAAAATCGCACAAATAAAAATCGCACATAAAAAGAGCGCATAAAAACAGGTTTGACTGTACATTCAATGATACTGTAATTGCCTACTTCAGAAAAGTTTTAAAAAGCAGACAGAAACACACAACACTGGGAAAGATCTTTATTAAATCGAGTGCTACTGAATCATCGGCAAAACAGACCCCATGATCATAATTGGAATTACCTAATGTTTTAATTGATATGTCGTCTTCTAAACACTAATTTATATTATTAATAACTATATTAATAATACTGTTCTTCCCCTTCTACCACTATACTGTATTTATTTAGTACAATAAAGATAAAGTTTTACAAACAAATCACAGTAATTTTTATTCTTGTACGTTTTTTTTTCAAGATGGGAACAAATTAATTGAATATCAGTTATTTATTATGAGAAAGATTGTTTCTATATTCGTCACATTCCATATTCGTTAGAACCTTAGGAACAGATTAATGACGAATTTAGAGGTTCCACCGTATATACTTTTGGACACAGAAACTCAACAGTTTAGCGCAATATCGGAGCTTTTACGTTTAATAGGCAAATGAAAGAGCAATGAGTGATAGTTACGTAACACGTTAAGTTGACGGTTACTTTTAAGATTAACTTATTCACAATCTGGTATCGAGTTTGCTGCTAAAAATAACAAAATTTCCCCTCGTATAATTTATAGCCACCGTATCACGTGACGATTTAACATCCTGCCAGTCGACGATATCGATTCCAACGACAAGAACACCTTCTTGGAGGATCACTCGACATACCACTTTCGAAGCACGAATGCTTACAAAGCTCGATATTCTCTCAAAAATTATTCTTTCTTATTTATGAATATTTAATTAATATTCAAAAATAATTCATTCGACACCATTGAATCAATTCGAAACGCATTGTAAAGACGATTACGTCTATCCATTCCCGGATAGATCCCTACCCGATGGATTAAACTTCTGAACACTTGGTAGTGGGTTCGCGCCTCACAACGGGCTTACCACGCCTTTTCCGGGTTTACTTCGCGTGCCTACCCCTAAACAGGGCTCCCGGGAACCACTATTTGGGTGTAAGCACGTGAAATCCTCCGGAGACGGAGGCAAATCCTTCTTGTCAGATCGCCCACGTGTTGCGCTGCCTTATAACCATCAGTCCCCTTCAATCCTTGGATGGATCTAGCCAATATTCGTAAGAAATATTCACTAATATTCCTATTTTTTCTAGTAACGAAGTCTTTACAGTCGTCCTTAACAAATTATTTAAATATAGAGATTGAAATTTCTGCTATATTTCGTAAGTTGGGAGCCATTTTGAAACTGTAACGCCAAAAATTCGATAAGACTGAAGTTTTCATCAGTCGAATTCGGTTAGTAATGCGGAACCGATCTTGCACAGTCTTTTTAAAACGAAAAACAATGCTTTAAAGAAGGAATTGAAAGTAATTTGCATATTTGCGCGTCTGACAACGCGTAAACCACAATGAAAAACGTCAGTTTGTGATACGGGGTGAAGCGATTTTGATAGAATCCGTTGCAAATGGTTTACGTGATGTTCTATAAATAATTGATTCGTATCGAAATTTAAATTCCCGATGCGCTCGAAATTATTTATGAAACGTCCAGCGAGGAAAACACAATAACGGAAAGGATAATGCTGTTTTTCGCTGTGTTCTATTGAACTAGACGTCTTATAAATACATTTTTTCGTATTTGAAAATATAACTCGCTCAATATTACAATTAAACACTGAAATACCAAGTGTTATACGCAACCCTATCGCTGTACGTGGTATAATTTTTAATTGTTCAATTTATTTTGTACACACAACATTATTGTTGATACGAAAGATGCATGTATTTTTGACAGCGGTGTGCGAGTTCGTCAGTATGACGTCATAGTAGTCTAGTTCTTGTTAGGGGAAGCGTTAAATGACCTCACAATAATAATAATAATATAATAAACTAAACGAGTGCACAGCAAGGAAGTTATTTACTACAATAAACGAGATCTACTCCAATAAATTGGAATATAATGCGCATCCAACTTAGCAATCAGTGTGTTATCTCTTAAATAAAACGAATTTACTGTAGAAATCTTTAAAAGACTCTTGATGAGTTCGAGCAGATCAGACAAACGAACGGATGCCGAGATCCGATTAAACTTCCTAAAAATTGTGTTTAGAATTATCCAAACGAATATTTTCGTAGAAATCTAGCGACATATTACGGAAAAATCAATGTCAAAGATATAGTAACACATTGTACAAACAACTCTGTACTTGTGGATAAAATATGCATGCACTCATGCAATATTTCGTGATGAATAAATTGTTCGTTACAATAGCAAAATAATGTTCGGGAAGTGTCCTTTTTTGTAGAAACGTGGTGGAGGAAGTGCAGGCCACCAGGGTATATAGGGCTCCGGTTAGTCCAACAGTAAGTTAACCGTCGTGAAGAATCAATTGCTTTTCCTCTATTTTAGATCCTCCTTCGACACACGTTACAAATTACTTTCTCAGGCTTCTTGCAAAGAAGCGCGGTTACCCGACTTTTGAGCCACTCTGGATGGTCATTATAATGAAACAGGGCGCGAAAACACGAAACTTCTAGGTCATACGGTAAGGTTTCAATGGTTATTTTATGCAGTAAACAACCTACAAAACAGTTCGAAGGGGTTTTCAGAGTATGAATAATTTATTATACGTCACTTTTTTATGGGTGCACGTTTCTCGTTTACTTTAAAAGAAACTGATGATAATTCTATAATTAATCATCCTTAAATCACGTGACACTCCGCATCTACTCGAGTGTGTCTAGACTTTTGTATTGTCCAGCCAAACAAAGTCCTCTTCCTTCCCCTCTACGGTTACAATATAAACAAAATTCCTTAAAATTGATCCCTTTCGACTATTTACACTTAGATCAGCTTCCAGCATTGTTTATGGTAATGTCCGGGAGTCGATTTTACGTCATCGCTTCGGCGTATTGTTTACGTGTACGTTCAGTTTATACATTTCTACACTATTGAACACGTGTCAAGTATATAAATTGTCTGGAGAATTTCCAATATGAGCATTACAGAGTCAAGTCTCTATATACAGGAAAAGCCTTGTGTATAGAGGACACGGGCCCACTCGTGGCAAACGTGTGTATAGTGTGATACGTATGCACGTGTATCACGAGTGCATCATTTCGCGTGTGTTTTGTATACAGAATCACCTCTGTATAGCAATCAGTAAATATAGATTGTCAGAAATTACACGTTTCTTATCATTTCTGTGATCAGATATAACCCATCGCATAATTTTCATAGCATTCTTCATTTAAGGATCCTTTCTTTGGCAGAAATTCGTACAATCTAGGCGAAAATTTAATATAATTACGTTTATTCCAGCGAGACATAATTTCGGGGGAGAAAATAATGCAGCGAACAAGTTATTAAACATAAGAGTTTAAGGGCGTAAACTTTAATAATGTTATTGCTAACATCACAACACACGATCCTAAATCAATTTTAGGCGCTAGAAATCTATTTTTAAGTGTTCGAGGGCGTTAAGAGCCAAGTAAATGAAGATTAAATTATAAATCTTAGCTCAAAAATCGAAGAAAATTAACGTTTAGCCCTTTAAAAAGCCCAAAATTTAATGAAATCTACAGAAAAATAAAAAGTTTTACGGTAATTAAAATTAAGATTTTTCGAGATTGCGGTATGATGGATGAAAGTAGATGAAGACGACGATGCGGAGCGGCCACGCCATATTATAGTGTTTTCGGGTTTTGGAATGGGGTCCCCCTAAACATTAAAGTGCATTTTGCCATCGGACTTAAGCATCTTCTGAAAATTTGTCTTCTTTATTAAAAAATTTAAATTAGCCATAGAGAGGAAAGAGAGAGAGAGAGAGAGAGAGAAGATTCTACATTATCAATTTTGGCTCTAATTTATGACTTTTGCATTCGTGGATGCGAAAGAAAGCAGAAAAAGTGGCACACTCGCCAGTTTCCAGCTTTAATTTGTCTACGAATCCGCAACACGAGGGAAACACGAGAGCTTCGATCTCTTTTATCAGAAGATGGTTAAGAAGAAGCCTTATCTGAGTAAACGAAGCGATAAACCGGGGTATACGAAAACTTCTACCAGTACATCGAGGATGAACTGATGGCAGTCCAGTCTCCACCTTAACTTAATCTCCTGTAGATATTAAGTTAAGGTGGAGGCTCACTGTACATAACTACATTCTCGCCCTTCGATCAAGCAGATAAAACTGATTCAGAGATTTATGAGATAAAATTTCATGAAATTATTCATTTTTGTTCTGAATTTACACGAAATCTCGCCCTCTCTAAACGTCTCCGGATACAGCCGAAAGGATTTTGAATCGCCCGAAAATCGATAGAACTAGTGAAATTATAAAAAAGACGAATCATCACTGGATCATCTGGATCTCCAAGAAGCCAACATCTTGGCTTCTAACGGCCTCCTCCCCCCAAAAAAATCGATATAAAGTGGATTAACGACTCTGACAGACGACATGAAAGACTAAATTTGGTGAATTTATTACAAATTCCCTATTTTTCAGTGTTTAACGAAGATATAAGGAAACTATCGGGATGATACTTGACCAATTTGGGTAATGGAATGCGGCGACGCAACACACGGGCAACCTGCCAAGGGGAGATGCCTCCTAGAAGCATTTTCTATGGGAACAGAACCCTATTTAGGTGTCAGATACGCGAAGAAAACCCGGTAAACTACACGTGCTAACCCGTTGATCAGGCCGAAACCACTACTTCGCTGGATTTTTTCCACTGGGTTCCAATTTGAGTAGCATTCAAGGGGGTCCTCTACTCGGATCGATCAAGTATAACTTAATAACTATACACTACTCAAAAGTGCCTAATAAAACAAGATTTAAATAAAAATAATCCTAAACGTATCCATTGAGAAGAGCCGAAACACGTCAAATAATTATGGCCCTCATCGATAGAAATTGTATAATTTCGTATATTTTCTATATAATATTTAACGTTATCTTCCTCTCTTTACGCTTTCTGGCACCATTTAATATACTTTAAACTAGCCTAGAGAATTTTATACGCAGGGTGGCCCAAAAGTCAGTTAACCGCCGTCGAGACTAAACGGATACGCCATCGTATTGTTTTTCTCCCGTTTCCACCGGCGATTCGCGACTTTTAAGTATACTTAAAGCGTGGTAAACTGACTTTTGGACCACCCGTAGAATGTATAAATGGGTACAGCTTCGTTATCTGCTCTTTTAAGTGAAAACAAGTTAACAATAGAGTAAGACAACGTAAATATTCGCAGTAGAGACGAGAATTATTAAAATTAGAGAATTACCGAAGAGGTGGTGGTTCGTTAGGTTACTTCTATGTAGTGTTTTCTTTTGTTTTTTTTTTTTTTTTTAATTGTCTCTTCCAGATTTGTTAAACTGGAAGAGTTCCAAACTAAATCGTTTACAAATGAATTGACAGAAGGAATTTTAAAAATTCGGAAGGTTTTTTTTATAATCTCGAGATCATCTGGACACGTTCAAGCTGCGCTAGTCTCATTCATTGTCTCTCGAGTAAGAACGAGAGGGGAGTGGGGAGTGGGGAGTATTGAAGTGCGGGCACCAGATGCAGGAGGCGCGTCTCCTGCCAAAACTCATTGAGGACGAGCACGTGAGGAAACAATCAACTCTTCTTCGCTGGTTTCCTCCCCTGATCGGAGTCGTGTTCTTGACACAAACTGAAGACGTCACCAGAATGTTTTCTTGATATCATCTACCTTTAAAAAAATATTGGTGTGTATCCATTAGGAGATCACATCTACACAGTGGAGCATTTAGAACTACGGCGCCACTAAGCCACAATATGCAGGGGCCCCAAACTCTTACGCCCTTCGTGGGCCTAATTAGAAATCCACCACTGCCTCTCATGCTGCCAAGATTCCTTCGCCTCCCTCGGAACAGGTAGGAAGAAGACGAAAGAATCTCCGAGACTGTATAAACCATAATATTAAAAAATAAATGGTGCGTAGTGCAAAAACCACACTCCATTATTAAATTTTTTTTATAAGCTGGCCCATATTAGCCTATAATATATTAACATCACTTTTATATAACTATTAGAATAAATGAGATATCTGATAGGTTAGAACATAGGCTACTGTAGAACATTTCTTTAAAAATTTCTCATTTAACAGTTCGTGTTCAAAGAAAAGAATCAATACGTTCGTATTGTCTTCACACCATAAATAATACATTATGTTGGTTATAAATTATATAACGACCTTTTTTTTTCTTCCTCCAACGTTTCTACGCTTGCAAGAGTCCAAAAAATGTCGTTAATGCTTAAATACGTTTAAATACGTTTAAATAGGAGATGACGATGCAGTTAAATTGTAACCTTACTCCCAAAAAACACCAGCAATCTAACTGCATTATCAATTTACTTGACATGAGCATAGGAAAAAAAATCAATTTTGATACTCTCATTTATCCAATCGATTCTACTTGAAAACCTTTCTTTCTATCTGTTGAGTCGTGGGTTCGAATCCTATTTTAGAAACGGAGAATATCCATAGATCGATTTTCTGCCAGAAAAGTTTGACAAATCGGTAATTTCATAAGTTAATAACATGGCATCTTAATGGTTGTCACGGTTGTATTTCCAGGTTTAATTTTTACCGAAATAAGCGTTAAAATCGATAAACGATTATTGGTTGTAGGGCATCTCTGTCGCAAAAGAACGGAAACCTCTAGATAACACTTCATATCCCACATACAGGCGAAAAAAATCAGTAAATCTACCTTCCTGTAAGCGTACAAAGTAAGTATCCGCTATCACGATGCACTCTATTACAATACAAGAGCTTTAGGTTTACGCTTTATTAAATCTAAATTCGAATTACCCATCGAATTATCAATAGCTGAGAAATTAAAGGGGTCATCTATACTTCATCCAACACGTAGAATGCCATTTCTAAGAGTCCTTTGCAGCTTTATCTAAATTAAGTGACAAAGATGAATTTTCCTAGTGTTTGCGGCTTTTTCCCTATTTCTGGCAACTTCTCATCCTTGTTTTAAGTCGATTGACTGGTAATAAAGTTCTGTTGAAAGTCACGCTTGTCTCTTTCCTTTCGAATTTTGTGTAAAGACGATAACCATTTCGGTTTTTATATTGGGGAAGTAACGTATTAAGTAAATTGTAAAAGAAAATAATAATTTTTAATATTAATAACTGTATAAATTAATTTACGAAACTGTCGATAATGTTCGTTAAATTTAAAACGATAACAATGCAATTAAAATTGGATTTTGTCCAGTTTGTACGGAGTAATGAAAGAATATTAGAAGAAAGAAAACCGTCAGCATAAAAAACACCAATAGAGAGAGATGATATCAGTACAGAAAACTATCAGTAGAGAAAACATTAGTATAGAAGAACGTCAACATAGAACACCAGTATAGAGAACGTCAGCATAGAAGAACATCAGTAAAAAGAACGTCATCATAGAACATCGGCATGGAAAAATATCAGTGGAAAGAATATCGGTAGAATGAGAACGATCTCTCTGTTAAAAATTTGATTTATATTTTAAAATATAAAGAAATATATTTAATCAAGCTCGCTATTTAACTTTTATATAAAATTTTTTAATAGTTAAGGCGTAAAAACCCAGAGAATTAAAAAGAATAAAGACAGCATCTACTTATCTACAGCCATTTAAAAAAAAAAAGAAAAAAAAACTTGGCTTAGAATTTAAGCGTTAAATGAGAAAACTTTTCGGCGTTTTTTGATAAAAGTAGTTTTGTGCTTTTTCTGAAACCAATCCGAAGTACTTTTAAGCAACTTGGGTAGAGCCGCGGGTGCAGACAATGACGAAAGTGAAGAGGGGATCGACTACAGAATAGAAGCAATTTGTTAGATAAAACTAGAAAAAATTCTCTTACCAACTGAATAAAAATAACAACCAATCAATTTATTTCAGTAAATTTCTTTAAAAATTATTCAAAAATACAATTTAATTTGTCAAATATTTCGTTTTAAAATGTAATTTTTTCAAATAAAAATCGCTAAATAACAACTCCAATTGCACGTTATATAACCTTAAAGCTATATAGTTCGTGTGTCCGTTTTCTTAAAACGGACACACGAACATAAAAAAATACAAATAAATAAATTAATTAAAGTCTAATTAAAGGAAAAACAATCACAAAAATATATCCGTAAGAATTTTCCGCAATTTTTAGATATTCTCTTCCGAAAATTTTAAATTTACAATCAAATATTTCACGAGTTTTTTTGAAATCTTTTAACGCAAGGTGGCCGAAAGTCAGTTAACCAAAGTCTACATTTCTGCTTTATTCGAATGCTTTATCACTTACGAACGCCACCGATTTTGCAAAGAATTGAACGTGTTGTAAACCGAATCTATCGCCTATAAAACACGATAAACTCAATTTCGAACCAGTCCACAACCCGCAATTTCAATTCCTTCCTCGGATTTTTCTTTGGCTCTGCGTAATTGTCTTGATAACGAAATTTCCTCTTGTCAAATTTCCTTAGCAACGCAATATGTAACTCGCCAGGAGGAAGGAGCTGCGTAACAAGAGCACCTTTAGCAACACTGGAACAGGTATTAAAAAATAAAATTAATTATCCAAACATGGAAATAAATTACAAAAATGGCCATTCTGTAGATGGAAAGGTTACTCGATACTGTTTAACGTTCGATTTTAAACTTCACCCAAGCTAATCTATCCCATATTATAGAATTCCTACAAGTGATCTAAGTGCTTAGTAAGTTGCTCTACGTTAATAATAGCACGTGCTAATTAGGACTTAAAAAAGCGCATGGAGAAAGACGAAACGTGGTCTAATCTATTATATTTAGTCTACTTCGTGCCAGTAAATAGGACAATGAATCATTCCACTATGTAAGAATCTTCCCCTTATCATAGAAGTGTATAAAATGAAAAGTGAAAAAATATGTGGAGCCAAAACGGAGAGAACAATAGTGGTGTGTAGACAATGCATTGGTGGAATGCGGTGTTCTGACGTCAGCACGTTCAATACGTAGCGTCCTTGGACGACCAACAAAATCCAGCGGCTGGATGAGAGATTTTTCGAGGGTCTCAACTCGCGTGGACGTTGCTTAACCGCAATTTAATGATTTATTAAATCGAAGTAGGTTGTGAAATGCCCCTAATTACCGTATCAAACGCTCTAAACTCGCGTCTGCTCCCTTGTAAATATCTGGAAGCGATAAACTCGCACTATTATTTGCTTGTGCTTCAGGAAACTTTGCTTCTATTGTTAAAATTTAAATATTAATTGTTGTGGCGTGGTAAACACTTAAAAAATCGAGATTTATCGGGCAAATACTGCCGAGTAAATTAATATTTCGGATCGTAAACACCAACCGGATACGATCGTTTCGATGACCTTCAATCCTGGAGACGTTCCTCTTCGGTTCGTGTCTGGAAGCTAAAGTTGAGCAACGCACGAAGCCACTCAGAAGAATGGCTACTTTATAAAAAATAACAATAATAATAATAATAATAATGCTTTCAGATAATTTCCAGATGCAACCCCGGCCGCAGTGGAAACGAAGAGGAACACTTGGATTTTCGCGTCATCGAGTAATCCTTTCGACCATGTTTCCTGTTTTTAAAAGTCGCTGGAATATAAATGCCACCATCCTCGACGCGTTGCTATTTTGGTGAGGAAATTCCTCGTACGTTACTCGAGGGCGAGCTGGCAATGACGTCGGATATCAAGCTGTCGATTGACATTCTCGCGCGTTTTTTTAAGCGCGTGGATATAAAGAGGAAACTTCAACGAGTTTCGTTAACTGGGTCAAGTTAGTTGCCATCGGGAAGGTGCATTGCGAATCATAAACGTTAGTTTGCCTATTTTTGCATAGGGAACGTTAAATTAGGACCCACCAAACTATTTTCGCTCGCAGATTAGGCGCGGGGAGGAATTAAATTGCAAGATCCTTCTTGCCAGTTTCTGTTCTTCGAACAAAACACGGTGGAAACCGGTGTTTATATTTGTAAAAGGATCAAACTTTAACTAGTTTGTTGCCAGAGTGAATCTTGGCTTGTCAATGTTTCCTTTTGGATTGAATCCAGATGGGTGGCGGTTCTCTTCTATTTTTCCTCCGACCAGATGCTCTTCTAAGAAATGTGACACCGCAATCACAATGCACTTCATTGTTGTTTAATTAGTTAATTAACGTTTAATCGGTCGTAAAAATATCATTAAAAGAGCAAACAGTGTATCAATCCTCATGCAAACAGTAATTAAAACAGCTCGAATGACGTAATTTTAATGTATCAAAGATTATTTTCCTATTTTCTAACAAAAAGAGATCGAATCTGCTAGAAGCCAATCAGTAACCGAAGCGGATGTTCCTTAAATCGCGAACCTGAAACGGATGCCGTAAATTTAGAAGTCCAAAATTCTGATAGATTATTTTTACAAACTAGAGCTCCCGGAAGCTTTTAAAAGTCAAAATTTGGAGCAAATACGGAGCATAAATAACGTTTCTTGATCCCTGAGATCCACTAAAATCCTCCAACTTTTGTGATTATTACGCCACTAGTCTAAATGCGACCAGATAATCAGGTTTGGACATTGGAATAGTGAAAAAAAAACATGAGAAAAATGAGCGATTTTAAGCCAGAATTAATTACGGTAAAAAAGAAATTAAGTGATCCATATTACAAGCAGAATTTCAAAAATTTCACCACATTTAATTAAAGTCTCTCTTCGTCTTAATGCAGTTAAAAACGCCCGAGGAGGAAAAAATCGACATGAGAAAGCGATCAGAATTCTTGGAGAAGGTTCCGTACCACTCGGAATATCGATTTATTCCGCCTGGAGCTTTTACGTCTATCTTGTTTGCAAACTATGACAAGAGAAAAAGATCAATAAGGAGAAGGAATGACTTTAACATCTTCGAACGAGTCTAAGGATAGATAACATGTTCCAATTAAAGGCCACCATCCTTTGTAGATTTGGCACTCTTAAATTAAATTCTAATCGAGTGACTAACGAGACTAAAGAAAACGTCCGTGTCAACGCACGGTAAATCGAGCGTATTTCCGATAAAAAAACTACAGTCCTTTCGTAAAAACCCGTAAAAATAGAAGATCCAATCTACGGATCTTAGGTAAACAATAACAATACGATGGCTCTCGGAGAAGGTGGCAAAGCGTTATTTAAAACGCTAGGAACACAGATTTACATTAAACTGGAAGGAATTTACGGTGCTCCTATGAAATTGTGAGCGGTAATAATTGCTTAGCCTGGAATATCTGGCAGGAAACGAGAGAAACGGCGAGCCATAGTAGCAGTCGGGTCAACGACCCTCAAGTAGGGAGTTGCCATATGGCGATGGTACTCAGTCAATGCTGAATACAAAGGCGGAGTGCACACGCGGATTCGAGCGATTTTAGGATGGAAAACCGATCCCTCTAGTCCTTACAAGCCTTCTTTAGACTGGCAATTTTCGAAATCCACTCGAACATACATCAGAGAAAACTGAACACTCGACAGATCAGTGTTGCTGGATGTAAACGCTTAATTGTAACTAACCTCTGTAGGGAATTTTCGATGATATTCGTAGAAATTCACAGGATGTTAGCGTCGGATTCCGGTACATGACGTTTTCTTGCTCGTTTAACGCGCCAAAGAAGCCTTCAAAATGATGCTCGTTCTTTGCGGCATCAGAAGGGATTTGACTGTCTGTCGACGGTAACTGAAAGGCAAATTAAATCCATCGAGAATTGCAAAATAAATGCAATTTCTTCGACTCTAAGGTATTTTTCGAAGTGATTTATTTTCTGAGTAATTACTTTTCGTATGGTTAAGCCGAATGACGCAGTGTCACCGATGACAGATAGGATTTTCAAATTGCGTATGTCCTTTCGGAGAACGAGTTTTATGTTTTAACTAATTTATTTTGCATAAAAACGTACGATTTTCAGGTATTTTGATGTTTTTAATTATAACATAATAAAGAAAATACATCCCTAAATTATCACCCTCAACACTAATCGAATTTTAAGGTAAAATAATCTTTGCAATTAGCAAAGGGGCATCTGTTAAATTATTAAGTTACTGCAATCTTCACCCCCTCAGAAAAGATGTGAGGTGAAGAAATTAATTAATTAAGAAGTAACTAGCTGAAGAAAATGTTTATGAACTTCGCATTGGCACAGGAAGTCTTCCATTAGATCTATCGACACTAAAACTAGTTTCCTGCTGGAAATTTTAAAGATAAACAAAGAATTAAAGGAGTGGAGCAACGAAAGAGCTTTACTCGAAAATTTTCTTCTGGCTCCTGATGAATCGTAAGCCAAGGAGAGCGCAGGACAGTTAAAAAGAGATCGATCTATTTTCGCAGCGGCTCATCAATTATAGGAAATCTGCATCTCACAACGTAGCAGAATTCTAATACAACGATCATTCGAGCAAAATTATTATCGATCCTCTCTAAATTTATTTAATTTCAAGGCTTTTCTGTACGATTGTTTTCGTTTATTTTGCAAGAATTCGTTAATTATTAAGTAGGATAAGCAACAATTGCCAAATATGCAGTCGACTTTCGCACAGACAAACATGCTCTCTCTTTGATAAAGCATCTAAACAGCTAGTCAAATCACAGCTTCATCTTATGCGAGAGGTGATTTCGTTACTTCTACGTTGTAATGGTATACTAAGGGTGCGTTATAATATACAAACATTAGCAGTACAGTATTGTAATTCACGTGTGTAACTATTAAAAAAGTTGTTCTAAATACAACTGTTTATCAGTTTTTAATCTAGTTTAACGTATTATTTCTATTTTTTAGCATTTAACCGAGCGTATTAAAATCATCGTTATCTAGAACAGCGATTCTCAACCTTCTTAGCTCCGCGACCCCCCCAAATAGTAAATATAAATAAAATTAATATTTCGCGACCCCCACCCAAAGGAATAATAACAGTAAGCCTTACTATTACTAATTGAATTTTGATTGTAATTATAAATGTAAATAAATGCAACCATCACATTAATTTCTTTTCTTCACATGTGTACTTATTGTAAGTAAAATGTTTATAAGTTTATAATAAATGATTTTTTTCTCATAAAATGATTTCATTATTGTTTCGCGACCCCCAGGTTGAGAAACGCTGATCTAGAATATAACCGGAAAAAACAAGATAATGTACAGTACTGTATACGTCAGCATTAATAATTTAATCAGCAAATTCGTTTTAAATTTACAAAATAATGCATTTATAAATTATAATTAATGACGCTTAAAGTTTTTCCTCAGTTTCGTAATTTTAATTTATAAATTAATTATTTAGCCTTATAGCTGGGAGGAATCAAAGGTGCTCATGTACTAAATATCTGATTGATATTATAAACAATTAACAAAGTACAAATCTCGCTACATGAAGCACACGTCCACCAATTGCCGGATACAGAGCGTGGGTTGGGATCCGACAGGAGCCAATCGTCATATTTTTTTCTATCTGCATCTTAGTTTGCTTCATTTGTCGTTTGTATTCCGAGGGAGGGACTTTTTACATGAAACTGGCCCTGTTAGGTGTTATAACGTGAAGAAAACCTGGAGAAGTCCACGTGGCCAGCCAGCTGGGCTTTGAACATTGATAAATCTTCGTGTTTGTGTCCCGTGTTCATCCAAAGAAACAAATCTTTGGATGAACTTCTGCTTAGAAGAGTTTTCAAGCTACTTCTTCCCAGTTTTGAAACAATTCTTCTATTAGAAACTGAATCACAAGCTTTACTCTATTCGTATACGAGAACCACAGCAGAAAATTGTGTTCCTCGGACGAATATTGTTAAATCTGCACAGTCACATTCCAACTCGTACTCGAGAAAATCGATACTGCAAGAGAGATTCGTGTGCAGTCCGCAATACATAAAACCCCTGCATGATTCTCGATGGATCCTTTCTGAATTGTATATTATATTAAATAATTGTTTTCCCGAGCAATTTAGTGAATACTTTAATTGAAATTACGTTACTAAATCTAAGAATTCTTGGATTCAGTAATATACTTCATCCATCGACCTTCTGCTTCATAAGATGGATGATTATGAATAATTAAAGCTGTGAAAAGATATTTTAAGTATGATGATTTATCAGATTTCAAACCGGATGAATCAGCAAAAAGATATTGAATATAGAAATCTATGATCTGTGAGTCACGTGGAATGAATCATATTTTGAAATTTCTCGAATTAAAATCTAATTATGTTGATGCATACAATTGCAAGAATTAAACTTACTCTAAAGATTAGAGAAAATCCTTAGTAGGAGAATCCTTGCTATTTGAAGATTCCTTCGAAATATTTAAATTATTTATCATTCAAAATTATAATTATTTAACGATATTCACTACTTTTATATTTAAAGCTGAGTAAACGGAATTTAAATAATGATGTTGCACGTTAGAATTAAGCAGGGACGATCGAATTGGCATGAAGATAATTTTAAAGGTGATTTAAGAATATTAATTTTAATTAAATGATGTAATTTTTCATAAATTACAATCAAAATTTATAAAATTCTGGCTTTTTTAAGACAGAATTTAATATCTAAAATTATGTTAAATTTTGTAGATTTTTCTAATATTTAGCTGAATGTATCCACGTAGTGCACAGTATACACCCCGATACAGATATAAATTTTGATATTTCTACGCATATTTCCTTCTAAAAAAGTCCAAATAAAATATTAAAAGTCATAAATCAATATGTAATAAAACAAAAAATAAAATAAACTTCAGGAAGAAACGTTGAGAACAATAAAATATTTGGGAAAAAACAATTTTGATGTTGATATTTTTCCACAATTTTTATTTAAATGATGGCTTTGCAATGTGTACACAGACACAAACACACACACACGCAATTGTACAAGTGTCACTAAAATAATACGTGCATCTACGTTACGTGTGCTAAACACCTGTCGATGATGCCACGTGTTAAAATATTAAAACTAAAATTCGAGCTAAAAGATCCACACCCCTACATTACCCCTTTATTCTCACTTCTAACAGAGGTCAAATGGTTCTCACAGTTGAAGGTGAGAAACACTTGACCACCTCCGAATATCGAAAAGGATAGAGACACTTGTTCATGTGGGGCCCGAGTGATCCCGTTCTAACACCCCTTTCAAATCATTCCTCTATTCGAAAGGATATCACTTATCTTCAAAAGTATAAGTCTGCACATGCTCAAATTTCCATTTAGCGCTTACTTTCTAAAATTAGCACTAAATAGAGGATGGAGCTAAACTGGACTACTTCAAACAATGAGAATTGTGTGTGGTAACGAGGTATACACACAGGGATGAGTTTCACAGTTGGAAAACCGCATAATTTAACGACAATTTCGCTTGAAAATCGTACAGGCATTGTAAGATTTCTCTAATAATTCCCTAACTGACGGAGAAGAACCGTACCCAAGTCAGCGCTGTACCGGGGTGGCGCTATATCGAGGGTTTGACCGTACGTTTAAATAAATCTAAAACGTGCCTCAATCTCTTAATAGTAATAGAACGATAAAATAAACGTATTTAAAAATCTCAATATATTCGAAATGAATTTGAATAATTTAAACGAGATCGAGAATCTTCAATTATACAGAAAGCCTCAAAATTATTTTATAAATTATAAAAGGATGATTTCACGATATTTTACGTATACGGTGGCCCAATATTCTGTTAACTGTGCGGTGTTCCAAAATTTACGCTAGCAAATACGAACAGAACTTGGAACAAAACAACGGTTAACTGACTTTTGGGACACACGCAGCCCTATTGTGGTCACAAATATTGTAGTTTAAACGAATTAAGAGGCGAAATATTATCATAAATCGATATTTTATAGATTAATAAACATTTTATTCCTTAATTTCCTTCTAAAACACTTCATTTTTGATATTAAAATTTCACAATACGAATTTTTGAAGTATTTTCCTTTACAAACTGAGAATAAGAGCTTTAATTATTTAAAATATTGCAAAATTGTCATTAATGGCGGCGTATGTTATTGTAGAATTTCACCCAAAAATATTTTACAACGAATTTTATTCTATCTTTTGTGTATAAAATCAGCGAAATTCCAACGATTTTGATGACTTTTACCGCCGGAAAACGATAGAAATTGTTTATTCATAAGTATACATAATTAAAAGACAATTTTTTTTTTTTTTTTTTTTTTTTTTTAAATTTCACGCGCTATATTGATTAAAATACTTCATTATTTGCTTCAAACAGTCACATCCTGATGCACGAACGAATGGAAAATATAAAATAAACTGCATACTTTTCACGTGGAAGTGTATTTACATAAATATTCTTAAGAAAAAACAATCGTTTGATGATATATTAACCTTCTAAGGAGTGTAGAATATTTATTTTCCTTTGAATTTTTTAAATTTGTATTGTAGAATGATTCTAATAATAATACTTTCTTGTTTCATGAAGCTGTTTCAAATATTAGGCGAGTTTCAGAGCGAAAGCTTCCATTAAAATGGCTCCATTGTGATGATATCAATTGATTCGGAGGAGGAAAAGTATCGAACTTGGCATTGAATTAAATAAAAACAGTAATAAATTTTTAAAATTTCTTCTGCAATTACACTTCAGATGTAATAATGTAAAAAAAATGTACACGATAAGCGCATTCTTACGTAACAATAAGTTAGCATTGCTGCAATTACAACGAAATGATTATTTAAATCATCTCAGCTTGTGACGTAACAATCTATGAAGCCAACAGTAATTATTGTGTAATAATCGATTGGTTCTATATTACGTATAACGTAATAATTAAGTTCATTGTTATTTGTGACGTAATAATTTAAGTTGTAAGTCGTGACGCAATAATTGGCCCACTGTACTGTACTTGACGTAATTCTTTCACACAAACTCCTGACGTAGTAATTAACTTACTGTTATTTGTGACGTATAACGAACTTATTATGACGCAGTAATGTTAAACATCAGGATAGAACATTTCATTATTACGTCATAAATTTCTTTAGTACTCATAATTCTCGTTTGTTACGTGACCTCTCAATTGCCATTGTTGCAAACAATAATTTTGTTTAAAATTCGAATTGGAATTCTTCCAAAACAGTTACAAGCTTTACAATGGAGGGTCGTTTAAAAAGATGATTCGCATCTGAACTTGTACTTCAAATTTAGCCCAATTTAAAGAGAAAAAGAGAGAAAAAGGAAACAATCGAATCAATTATTGCCAATCAACTCGATTTTTCTATCCGTTAACACGCGGATGCCGCAATAAATCGATTTATTCTTTTACAAATTACAACAAGTTTACATCGTTTAGAGTTTTTATAGATTTAACGACTTATTTTGGACTTAATAACAATTCAATTTGCATAAAAACATTATCGTTATCGCAATTATCTATTATAAAATATTCCAGGTCGATTCTATGAGATAAATTACTATTATTGTGAAAAGATCCTTGATGAAGCATTCTGAATACAAAGCCATAATTCTGAAGGTCTTCCCTAATCAACAAATCAATACATCAGAATTACTACAAACCTAAGCATTTTCTCTAGAAGACAGCGTAGAAAAACCCTTTCACCTCGTATATACATGACAAGAATCATCGAAGCTTGAATATTTTCAACTTTATCAGAATATCTTCCATAAAATACGTGTTTAATATTTTAAAATATTTATGGATTGACGTTTCGGATCAGTTTTATTTACGATTGTCATCACTGTTACTGGACGTAATAATCGAACTTAGTTATTGTGATGTAATAATCAATTAAATTCATTGTTATTGTGACGTAATTAAAGCTCAATGTTACCGCGACGTAATAATTGAAATCATTGGTATTCTCGACGTAACAATTATTTTAATTCACTGTTGTGCTGACGTAATAATCAATTAAACTCGTCGTCACTGAAAAGTAATAATGAATTAAATTCGTTGTTAATGAAAGTTTGTTTCATTGAAATATCCCAAAATGGTTTAATATGAATAAAAATTCTTTAATTATATAAAAATATTAAACATTCAATTCCTAAATTATATATCAATTTAACCGAATTTAATCTTCTATTATTAATAAGAAAAGACAGCTATATTTCTATAATAGGCAAGTGTTTCATTAAAAGTAATTTAGCTCTGTTGATACAGAAGATTAAACAAACTCAGACATACAAATTACTGTATTGAAAATGGAGAAGCAATAAAGATTAACTTACACAAGATTGCTCTAAATTCATTTAATTCGGTGACTAATTTTCACTTACATCATCTACAAACACTATCATCGAATGTAATTTCATCGACGCTTCTTTCTACCAGTTTTGATTAATTTTAGCAATTTTTTAAAATTGTTAATTCGAAAAATTTGTGCTTTAAAACACCGCAAACGACTGAGAAAATATGCAAATTTCTCTACAAAATTTCATATTTTTCCACTAGCTTCATCACTACTTTAGGAATCATCTATATAAATATACAGCTGACCTCAAAGTTGTGGTAAAGCTAATTCCGCGAAAAAAAAATATTCTTTTAAAATTTGAGTATTTAATTAATTTGGTAAATTAAATTAATCGAAGAATTTAAAACTGTTTCCATTATAGACACACAGTGGCCCTAAAGTCAGTTAACCGTGTATTGTTTTTGTGTTCCACTTACAATTGCCAATGTGAACAGTAAAATCAGCTTAGAATGCGTGTTTTTATTTTACAGAATTGGTGGAAACACGATAAAAATGTGATTAAGACTAAAATTTAGATTTTTCAATGTTAACTTACTTTCGGGCCACTCCATATATATACGTAACTTCATAAAAATGCCTCTAAAAACTTCCAGAATTCATCTATAAAACAGAACAAGCTTCAAACACATGTATACGAGTGTATGCTTTATCGCATAGCTTCTAAAGCACCTATTGAGAATGTACTGTACAGTACCTACAAAAGAAAAACAAATCAATAAACAATGCGAGCGTAAAAACATTCCCAAAGAAAACGCAAATATGAAATATTCCTCGAGAAAAATCCAAAAATAGTAAAAAAATACCTCTACAAAACTGCAAAAAATAAATGTAAACACTTGCTTTTATAAAAGTTAAGCGAAAAAAAGCACTCCCCAAAAAATTCTACCTCTCGAAAACAAAAAGAACGAATCAAGAAGGATCCACGTATAGAACATGCCACTTGATCCAATTAATAATGTAGAATGGGAATTGTAAACAAGATCTCAAATGCAAATTGCCTGGCAGCCCACATAAATTTGCAAATCCTCCGTAAACAATTGAATATTATTGTTTAAACATTACATTATTACAGTAATGAATCTACTCTTCGACTATAAAATTAATCTTCAAAGAAATGGCACGTAAATTAGTAAGAGTCCCTCGTTAATACGTGAAAGATGTATATTTTTGAGAAATATTCTATTCTAACCGTGTAATTTCTATGTAAGATTTCTTTTAAAACATGTAATGATCGATAGGGGGAAGATCCTGACGATAAGTCTAGCGAACAATGAAGGAGTGCACCTAAGAGACAGTTTATCAGCGAATGTTGGTGGAGTCTGCGCGACCGTGATGCAGCGCTTGTCAAACAGAGCAAAACAGGAAGACAAGCGAAGGGATAGAAAAAATAATAATATAATTTAAATAATTTATTCGAGAACAATCGTAACTTGTATTAATTCTAAACATGAATACCACTCGCATACACTGGCGTTACTCGAAGAATCATTGATTTTAAATGGAAATTACTGTTAAAAACTGGGTGAAAAAGGCATAAATTTTGTGCGTTTACGCAGAACTTCTGTCCTTAAAAATCTGTTTTAATGGTTTATTTTGTATTAAATTAACCACGATCGATAAAAATCTTTTCGTCTTAGCGAATATTAACTATGAATTCCGGTGCCGCGGCGGATCTTAATTGGATTTTCGTAGGAGATTAGAACTGTGGAACCGGAGGAATTTAGCTTTTTCCACGTTAAAAATTTCTTACGAGTCCTTGAATGTTAAAAGATACGAGGGATGTAAGGAGATTTGCTGTATCATCTTTGATATTTTCTTTGTAGCAACGTGAACCCGCTTCCTTATCTTTTCTTATACATTGTTCGCCCTTCAATAATATCTAATCCAAAGTTCGACTTTGTTAGAAAACGAGGACAAAAGCAGCGTAAAAAAAGTAGATTAAATTTTTAATTCACGTTCTAAACGTATAAAATCTGCAATTTTTACTTATATCGGGACTAGAGATTGCATCTATACACTTTTTTTTAATATAAAAACTTGTTTTTTTACTTTAATTTATTTTTTGTTGTTTTTAAAACTGAAATTCCGTTTAAAAATTCGCATGAATTGTAGAAAAAATGAAAATTATAACATATGGCAAGTTAAATGTGATTCTATCATTTCACGTGTGTGCTTTGCATAGGGTAAAACATATGGTGAAGTTGTGGTTGCTGCAATCTGCACCTTACGCAACCCGTTAATTTGTTCGAACGTGTCGAATTTAAAGGCTCGGAATGAAATTTTTGCATAAAAATAATTAGAGTACAGACATAAAAAGAAACTTCGCTAAAATACGCATTGGTTCAATGGGTGCCACAATCATCCGAAACAAAACTAGGCTAAATGTTATGTAAATAAAAATAACAAGAAGGGGAAATTAAGAGAATTTTCAACGGAAATAAATAACGCTTTACACAATTATTAAAAATAAATTTAGGTTAAAATATTTAATAAAGCGGCAGATGGTTTCCATCATGCATCATCGCAGTTGGCACGTTGCATCGGCCAACGATTCCACACACACAGAAACTACACGGCAAACAAATGGATATTTATGACGTCACACGAGAGAAACTGTTGTGAACTCGGTTACATATACAGCAATAATCGATACTTTAAAAGATCAATTACGCCTTACAAACTCAAATATCCGATTTATGGCCTTTGATAAACGCTTAGTGTTTAAATGTAGTTTTGATTTTTGCATCCTTCTTCTGCAATGGGGTCAGGTGCAAAGGGGGATCCCTAACGAGTTTTTGAGTCGGAGAATTACAGAAAACCCCAAGAAAATCGGGTGTACATTAATATCCCATCGTGAGCCGAACGGTACATTAGTCATGTCGAAGATGATCGATCGATACAAGTCGTCACAGCTCAGCAATCTTCGGAGTAATAATCGCGCAGAAGCTGCAAACGGATTACCGCTTACGATTTGTAACGCTACAATTGAGTTTTTAAGTCCGTACGTTTGTCTGTTTGCTTTAAAAATACACCAGAAATTAATTTTAAATAAATAGTCTAGTATTAAACCGGGATATAGAAATATGAATATTTCGCTTTGGTAAATATATATCTATATACATTCAGTCATCTAGATCGCTTACATACCGGATTGTATTCATGTGGAGGATTTTAGAGCGGATCGTAGA
The DNA here is from genome assembly GCF_030686945.1 of Centruroides vittatus. Taxonomy (NCBI): domain Eukaryota; kingdom Metazoa; phylum Arthropoda; class Arachnida; order Scorpiones; family Buthidae; genus Centruroides; species Centruroides vittatus. The sequence goes on along the minus strand of NW_027122722.1, from coordinate 185,889 downwards.
ACCTGCTTTATCTGGAACGTACCACTGCAGAGCAAGGGGTGTCGGTACGAGAACCAGGATGCGTGGCAGTTGACGTCCACTTTGCTCGACACAGGAAGAGAGCTTAAATCACTCTGCCATATGAATATACTCGATAGAATAATATATAATATCGTCCGTACGCGTTACGCAACGCTCCGAATTGGCGCGTATCTTCTATACAAAGCGACGCGCCGGTGCATTAGTTAATTACAATAATCGTTGTTCTAATTAAAAGGCGTGTGGAGTTTAAAAAAAGGTGAAAGCAATGAAGAAAATAAGTGAAAATTAAAAAAAAGTTAATGAAGATGATTCGGGAATTAGGAGTCAAAATGCCACACGCACAACGCGAAAATCGTAAAGGTCATCTTAAAGGCACCGGTACCACTCCAGTTTGGAATGACACCAACAACATTGGATAACGTTAACGTTGTTTGTGAGTGAATGTGTGTGTCGATGCCGCACTGCAGTTTACGGTTAAGCGATAGGTACTCTGCTACTCTGCACACGACCTTATTCTCTCCCTCTTAAACACATATACACAGACATATATCGAAGGGCATCGAGCCAACCGAAGATACAGGCAGAAGAGCGAGTAAAGAGCGCCCCAAATTCCAAGGACGTCATTAATTACCACTCAGGATATTCGTCATGTGTTCGCTTACATAAGTAGTGTAATTGATCGCGAACTGGTAACACGATGCACCTCGTTATGCTATTATAATGATGAAAGATTTCAAAATAACAAATTCGTACGATTTATTATCGGTGCCTTCTGTAGTTTACGTCGAGTTTTGTGTAGTTACGCGTGAGGGGGGTTTAGCAGCAATGGTTTAATCAATCGTAAATGTTCGATTTTTGTTTAAAAAATCGTTGGCAAAGCGCTGATTGCAGGAGAACGAAGCACGATAATGGACCACGTACGCTAAGTAGAGGATGGGTTATGCAGATGATGGTACCAGTAGGAGGGCGTAATTAGCTCAAACTAACTCTGGATCATCTTGTTAAATATCTCGGGCATAAAGAGAGAAGTATAAGCGTGAAGTTTCGTTGCCGTCGACGTTGCTCTCGAGCATTTATAGAGAGATCTCCAGAAGCGCTTGGGATTTGCCACTTTCCCAATAAGGATGTGGTACTTCGTTACTTTAAACTGAACCATGGCCAGAAGGAATCGATAGAAATGGTGGCAGGGACCACGCATCAAGCGGGATAGGCGTGTAGAGCGTCAAACCAATCCCACCTTCGAGTTCCGCAGATCCATTCTGGTTGGTCTGCAGACTCGCAGCAGAGTTGGGAAGACAAGATGGCGGACGGGCGCTCATCCGTGCCAACAATCGTCCAACTTCTGTCCCTCGGTTACGATTGTTTTCGACTTTGTTACCAAGAGTTAAACGGAAACGTTTGTTAAATGTCGGATTCTTACCTCTTTCCGTCGGACGGCCGTCGAAATAATAAAGGTAAGGATGATCTTTAAGGTTGGCTTTTGTTCTAGATCTCGACCACGGCCACCATATTGGATTTCCGTGGATCGTCATCGGGACTGTTAATCCAGGAAGAGATTTGCAAATTTTATTAAAATCGCGTCTCGTACCCATTCATTTCGCACGTTTTAATAAACGTTATGAAATTTTCATGCGTTTTCCTGGAATTTTGACGTCGTTAACCATCGAGAATCTTGTTTCGGGAATGGTAGGACCATGCAGTTGCGGAATGTTGTAGGAAGTTGTCCGCCATTTTTATTTTATTGAGGTTCACGAATTATTATTATTTTTTCCTTTTTGATTTCGATTATGGAAATGAATTTATTTAAAACTTAATAAAATTTATTTGTTGTTTTCCGCAATATCTTGAATAAGAAAATATGGCGCCATTATCTTTTCATCTGCGCAAAATTTATCTTCAAACATGAAGATTTCTTTGGAATTGTTGCTTTGTTTTACAAATAATTACGATTTTAATGATGATGATTCATTTATTATTGGAGGATCTGTTGAAGAAGTTTTTAAATTAATTTTTCAACGGGAATTTTTTTGAAAATATATAATGGAATTTTGATTTTGAGCATAAAATATTTGTATTATGAAATTGAAATACAATAAAATAAAATCATTTTTTAAAATACGATTCGGGCTTTATTGGGTTTAACTGTAATAAACATGAAATTAATTGTATTGTAATAATATTACAATATTACAAAATTATGTAATATTAATATAGAGCCTTTTGTGCTTTTTGGACATTACAGGCAGAAAAATATTGCGCAACATAAATTGCTGCATATAATTGAGCATGCTTTAACAGTATTCACTAATGATGAATAAAACAGTGAAATTTTTAATTTTTGTATATTAATAGAATAACAATTAAATTTTTCATGACAATTCATTATTTACTATTAAAGTAACCCTTGAGCATTATTTTCATAACGCCCAAGCACATATTGTGGGTATAGAACCATAAGCACCTAACTCTAAATTTTACAGTTTTTTGACCATAGAATATTTCTATTGTATTTAACATATTTGAAACCGTAAGCTGATATGTAAATTTCCAAATGATTACATAAAATATTTTTTCATAGTCTAATTTTCAAATCTCATTTTCTGAAACTTAGTTTTGTAGTTGGCTGATTACAGATCTAGACACCTCTGACCTTCCCTTCCTGTTTCTGGTGACAGATGGACTTGTTATACTTTTTTACTTAAACTTATTGATTGATATAATTAAAAATATAATTTTGAATTATTTAAGCATATGAAAAATTCAATTATTAAATATTCAAGTTAGTTTATTGATTAAAAACACATATCTGCATAATGCATTCTTTGTTATATTCCCATTTAAGCTATAAAGCAATTTTGTAAACAATTGAAATTCAGTAAATTAAATTCTTCATTGTAGTTAAATATTCATTTATTCTCTTGTCAATTTTTATTATGTTCATGCAATCATAATATAAAATTTATTTTCTATGTTTTAGAGAAATTGTTTTATCAACTATCTTCTATTAAATCTTATATTATTTAGGTACATTTTCTTATAAGAAAGGACTATTTCTTATAAATACTACTTTAATAATAATTTCATTGAATAATATTTTTGCTAAATAATATTTATACAATTAATATTATTTGGTTAATATAGTTCTTGAATTGATCAAAAGACACAGCAAAATCTCTTATACAGGAATTTTTATAAATTGATTTTCTAGTGTAAAAAGTTTAATTCTGTAATGCATTAAAGAAAAGAGTTTAGAATTCGGTTATAAAAATGGAAGTATTTTCTTTGATGATTGAAATCGTTTATATTTTGAATCTCAAGTGATTAATACATAGCAATATTTCTACATACTATTGGCATCATGTCTGAACTGAGATTCACACACTTCTCTATCGCTTAGAGATTAAAAGTATTTAATCTCTTCTTGGATACTAAAACCATTATAACAGGAGGGTGGAATAGAGACTTCTCTACTCCATCTTCCTGTCATAGATTACACAATTTCACTCATTCCCTCCTCCCTCTACAATAATGACCACATTTTATAAGAGTCCTTTAATCTTTAATTAATTCCTTATTTATCTCCAAACTTTCTGAAAGTCTTTTAACCCTACAACATATTCCCCTACCTCAAAAAGCCCTTAATGTAATCAGTTTTTGCCATCCATTTCCATGCAGTCACCCAGGTCTTTTCTTCCTTCCTTTTTAAAATCTTCAAACTCTAAAATGGAGAAGTGTACAAGAACAAATAATTGTATATATATCAAAATTTGATTTTATGCAGAAATAAATATGAAACTAAATTTTAAAGAATGTGATTTTTGTTAAAGATCTTACATTAAAATAATTTTATGTTTAAGGTCATGATAATATTGTTTGGTATATGACTTATTCATTATGCTTGAGAATCAATGAATATATTTAAACTTTAAATAAGTGAATCTGGTTATTGTTTTAGATGAATTTTCAATAATAATTGCTTATATAGCAAAGTATGGCAGTTCTTATGAATTTTATTATCTAGCATTAGTTGTTAATTAATTAAAAGCACAAATTACTTAAGATTTTTGTGTATAATGTAAAGATTTTAAAGAGTTGCATAGATAACAAATATATTTCATTTTTTTGTGTGCACTCTTAAAAAGTACTTAAAGCTAAGTATTATATTTATTGAGAATATATTTTAGAATTATAGAAATAAATCAGTTTTTATATTTCCCTTTTACATGAATTATAAGTATAAAGCAAATATTTTTATTGTACAACTAATTGTATCACAGGGTATCACTTTTAAACACTCAAACCACACTGCAACTGCAAAAATATGACACACATATTATATATATACAGTAGAGCAGTGATTCTCAACCACTGTGACGTGGCACTTTAGTGTGCTGCGAGATTTTTGAAGTGTGCCGCCACTGCGAATAACCATACATAAGCGACGTCAGACAAGTAGTTTATTCGGTTCTACCTTGTAACCAGTGTTATCGGTAACTGCCGGTAGTTACCAAGGTGTTTAGAAAATGTACCTAAATAACCAACTGCGTTTAAAAAATCACTATTATGACGTCACCGGTTGTCCTGCGGTACTTACCAAAGTAACCGCGTGTGCCGCCAAATTTTTAAATTATTAAAAGTGTACCGTGACAAAAAAAAAGTTGAGAATCCCTGCAGTAGAGCATCGATTATCTGACTTAATTGGGGACTGGGGTTGGTCGGATAACTGAAAAGTCGGATAACCGAAAAGTATGAAAAAATACATTAGTGTAGTGTATTAGGCCTGGTTTAAATACTAGCCTCCTTTCATGGTCGAGCCAGTGCTGCCAGCTAAAACATGCAAAAATTTAACAAAAATAATATTAAAGTAGCCAAGACATAACCAAATATTGTAGCGCCACATCACTAGTGGACATTTGAATTTACCGACTAGAACGCAGTCGGTTAATCGGGGGTCGGATAATCGATGCTCTACTATATATATATATATCTTTAAATCATTACTTTAGTTTAAAAAATTATTTATTAATTATGAAAAAACTTTCATAAAAACTTTTATCTTATTTAAAATTCTCTTTATTACAATTAATAAATAAATCATATTTCCATTTTTATATAAATAAATGACTTAGATTGGTATATGTTTAGTTGCTACTTTAGTAATTGAGTTTGTTTATGTTACTGTGAGAGTAGAGATGATTTATAGGTTTGTCTTGAATCTAATCTCTTGAAAATCACTTTCCAATTTACTTTTAATGCTGTTATAATTTTTAAAATTCCTTTTAATGTTGTTGTAAAATACAAATACAATAATAAAACATTCCAGTTTTTTCGTCATATTTTATGGCTAATGTTACCTATGGTTCCAAAATGGCGGCTTGTCTCTGATTTCAGCAAATAGAAGAAAGGAAACAGTGAAGATGCATGTTCTAACTTAACCTAACTTATTCTAATAATTTCTTTGGTAATAATTATGGCAATTTATTAGAATAGGTTAGGTTAGGTTAGGTTAAAACGTGTTTCCTTTCTTCTATTTGCTGGAATCAGAGATCAGCCGCCATTTTGGAACCATAGGTAACATTAACCTATTTTATGTTTAGCATATCAAATTTTTTTAATTTAAAAGTTAAACATTACATGAAAATATGTGATAATTTATTTTGCATCATTCCAAATTTATTAAACTTTATTTTGATAAAACTAGTTGTGATAAGGCTACTTTAAAGTACTAATAAAACAACATGATGTCTATCTTCAGGCTCCTGAAACTAAAGGTATTAAAAATAATTGCCAACTTACTTATACAAATCCCTTGCTTTTTGCAAGGGATTTCTATAAGTAGCTTTAGTAAGTAACATGTAAATTAGTAATAACTTAAACTAGGGTAGATGTACCAGTTTTGGCCAGTGTAGTACCAGTTCTGGCCAGAAAACGAATTTAACTTAAAACTATAATCACAAATGAAACAAACTTTTATTGTTAACTGTTCACACAGTTAACAATAAAAGTTTGTTTCATTGGACAGATTTGAATATGTGGTGATTATATTTTTAAGTTAAATTTGTTTTCTGGCCAGAACTGGTACACTGGCCAAAACTGGTACATCTACCCTATAAAAAAATTTACAATTCAACAGGAATTTTTGCAAAATTCTTCAAAAGTTCTTGCTGAACTGTAAGGTCTTTGTGGTTTAAGTTGTTATAAGTAAGGACTAGTTTTTATTTTTAGTAAAGTAAATATGAGATGGATGATAGTATATAAATAAGCTATGCTTGTTAATAGATTATAGAATTTTGTTATAACTTTATTAACTTCATTTCTTTTAGCTGGCTCACTCATCAGACAATGCATAAACTACATATTGGCAGAACAGAAATAGAAAATAAGCATTATGTAATTATATTTGTCATAAAAAAATATTAAATTACTTCATTTACTTTTCTTTTTACTTCATTATTAAATTCAAGAACACAAATCCTTGTAACAAACAAGGAGCAATAGAATCATCATTACAAACATTCACATACAAATTATTTATTTTTGTTTCTTTCTGACTTAATAATCCCAGACTTGATCCTGTGCACCATGATTCCAGGAATGTCTTGGCCAAACCTGGTAACCTTATCTAAAAAGCAGTTATATAATGCAGTATTATGTGTTAGTTGAAAATACAAACAAATGTAGCATCATAATATAAATAATTTTCATTTTGGTCTTAAAGATATAAATAAAGAAATATTATTAGTATGTAATCATTATTCTGAAGTTTTTTGTCTCATTTTCTCAATTATTTTTGTAACTTTTATTTGCTGCATTAAAATATACATTATAATAGTCATATTTTACCACAGTATTTCTATCACATTGTATAGATCATTTGAACATTTTTGCACTGTACTTATGACATGCACTTTCAAAAGTTGAAGGTTTGTCTGTCTTAAAAAATTATTATAAGCATTTCCCTTTTTTTTTCTTTTTTTAAACCATTGCCAATGATCTCTGTTTGTCTTGTAGAATCTCTTGTTTCTCAATAAATTTTCAATATTTACTGTCTGCTATAATCCATTTTTTGATGTAACATGCATGAATTTCAGGATTTTATTTGTAACTGAAGATTAGCATGACAGTTTCATTTCTATAACAACTTTAAATTGGTGATTTAATTTTATGAATTGTAATTTTCCTTTGTATTACTTTACCTTAAAGTAAAGTACCACTTGTACCTAGTACCTAATCTTAAATTGCTGGAATACATCTGCTTTCAAATTTTTAAAACAGATAACTCACAGGTTCCTCAGGACATTACAGTACAAGTTATAAATTTAAGTATAACTGCAATGTAGATACTTTATAGAAGTATTCAAAAATAATAGTAATAACAAATTATTACATTTAAAATAGCATTATAGTTTTTTAACATAAATCAAAATCATATTCTATATGTTACAGTCAAAACCCGTTTTAGTTAGAACGCGTTTTAACTAGTTGAAACTAGTTTATACTGGATGTCTTCGTTAAAACCAGTTTTGTCTAGTTAAAACTAGTTTTAACTCGAATTCATTTTTGACTAGCAGTAAATTCTAGTTTTAACTAGACAAAATGGGTTTTAACAAACCGCGCATTCTTTTATTCAGCAGTGCGCTGAGCAGTTGCTACTGGAAGTGACGTTTTTGCTGCTGATGGTCGAAAACACTTTTGCTGGAGAGAAAGCTATCTCAAAATGGCCGATGTAAACGATGATTCTCTTACTGCTATATTTACGCGCGTTTGTTCAGTATTATTAGAAGAAAAGCCATTAAGTTTGATGTTTTTTATAAGAAAACGTAAAAATGATGATTTATTTGTGTCATTGGCGTTGACTGATTCTATTAACACTTTATGTATTTTTAAATGATTTAATGATGATAAGTCTACTTCAGAAGGCAAAATTTTATTCTCTCTCAAATATTGCAGTAAATTGCTAGAATCTGTAAATAAAAATTAGAAACAGTATTTCATAAACCAACTTTTAACCGGTAGGTTTGACTTCATAAACAAAGACAATAATAATAGATTCTTATATTTCGTTTTGTTATTATACATTTCACATTTATTAAAAAGATACTTGAAGCAAAGGAGTTAAAAATCTGCTCATTTAATGTAGCAAAAAAACTGTTTATCGTTTGGTAATCGAAAAAGATACTTCTTCACGGAGGCGTCCATCTTGTAAGCAGTATTTTTAGCGTGGTCGAGAGGTGCTGCCAGTGCGCTGAAAGCGCAGCTTAAGCGCGCTGGCAGTAGGCTTAATAATTGAACACATGCGCTAAAAGCACTGCAAGCGCGCTGAATAAAAGAATGCGCGGAAAGACATCCAGTATAAACTAGTTTCAACTAGTTAAAATGCATCCTAACTAAAAACTGGTTTTGACTGCAACATGTAGAGTGATTCAGGGTAAGATGGTAAGCGGGGGATGATGCCTACTTTTTGATATTTTCAAACGGTGACGTCAGATATTGTCATGTGTTTGTATGATGAATCGTTAGGCCAATATTGAGTGCAGAAAGCTGTAGTTTGCTACCGTTATTTCATTTTCTACATCTGAGAAGAATAAAAGCAAGATAAGAACGAAGTTTTTGTTGTAAAATGTTTCTAGAATCATTTTAAAACTAAAAGTTAAAACAGAATTTATTAAAAATTGCAAAAAACAATTAATGTGTGATGTAGTTAAGGTTTTAAAGTTTCCATTGTGAGCTACTGCCGATCCTGATCAGACATGCTAGAACACGTCACGCATCTTACCCTGACAAATGGAAAAGATGCCACATTTTTCTTGGGGTAACATGCCTATTTTTTGTTAATTGAATTCCAATATGCCTATTTTTAATAAATTTTTGTTTTCTCGTTTTATTGCAGGATATGCATAGAAATTATATAAGGACTTTTCAAAAAGGTTTTTGGACTGAAAAAAGCTTTCAGCTAGCTATAGAGCACGTTAGAACAGGCGGAAACTTAACAATACTTATACTGTGCTGTTATACTTACTATGAAGTACTTTGTACTACATATGCAATAAATTAAATTTGGTTAAGATATTCGAAAATTAATTTTATTCAATTATATTTGTTATCTTACCCTAATGGCATTTGGCATCTCACCTGGATACTTAGGGTGAGATGCCTAAAATGCCAGACAGTAAAAAAGTTGTCATTGCAAACACAATATACAATTATTTTTCATATACTCCAAAGTTTTATTTGAAAAACATGCTCAAGAATATGATATTTTCGTTAGAGGCCTCCAAAACCCAAATTATTGCTATAATTTCCTTCATAAGCAAAATATTAGGCATCTTCCCCCGAATCACTACACATAACTTTATTTATTTCCCCCAAACATATTTATGTAGCTAAAACTAGTGTTATCTAAAATTAAAGCATGTACAGGAGTAAATTAACTAGACAAAACAAGTTTTAACAAAGATGTCCAGTATAAACTAGTTTCAACTAGTTTATACTGGACGTCTTAACTAAAAACGGGTTTTGACTGTAACATATATATAAATAAAATTTTCATCTTAACAAAACTGTTTCAGAAAGGTGATAGAATTATTTACATAATGAAGTATAAAAGATGGGAATTACTTTTACTTTCCTGGCTGTTATGTATATATAACAAGGGAAAATATTGGAATCGTATCAAATTTGACTCCCTGAGGTTTTGCAAATCTCCATGTTTGGAGACCACCTAAATCCAAAAAAGTCAAAATTTTCATGGATGTGTGTGCGTGTCTTGGCGTCTATTTTGCTTAATATCTCAGGATGGGGTAAAGTTTAAGTAATGAAATTTGGCATGATGACTTGTATATGATGGGCATTGATGCTATTAAATTTTGGTGGTTAAAGGTGGAGGGGGTGGGGAGATAAAGGAGGTCGTGTGTATCTTGAGTAGGGTCAGACTTAATAACAATTTTATTTGTTATTAACATTTACAATTTTTTTATAAAAGTTTTATAAGCTTTTTGCCATTTATAGTAATTAAAAACATGAGATTTTGTTATAAAAAACTTTTTATAACAGATGGAGATAAATAATTTTAAGTTATATTGTAAGTAAAATTATAAAAGTTGTTTTCTAATTCTAAATCTAAGATCTCATGATATCCAGGAAATTTGTGCAACCTGTTGCTGGATTTTTTAATTTTGCAATTATAATAAACTTTTTAAAATAAGATTAAAAATTCATTTGCTAGATTTGAAGTAATTAGTAATTGGAATTTATTATTTTGCTGCAAGGATCAGATTTTTTCACAACTGTGCATCTTTTTACAATTTCACAATTTTTTAATATAAAATTATCAATTGAATAGTAAAAATCTTATGAAAATTAAATTTCAACCATGCATATTGACTTTAATTTTGCATTAAAGCTGATTGAATTTACAAGTTTCTTAAAATTATTATAAAAAGTAATTCTTACTATTTGTTTGTAGATAGGCAATGCAATGCTTTTTGCTGTGTGTAAGTAAGTATTATTTTTGTACTAAACTTAATCACTTATACAGTTTTTGTATTTCTTTTGTTGCATGATATAAATCCCTCAGAACAGTGGTGTCAAAGTCCTATAACAGGGATGGCAGACCTTTTTGAGTCCGCGTGCCATATTGTAAGCATACTTAGCTTTAAAGATGTTAATGCGTGCCAAAGTCTTAGACTTCGAATAATGATATTTAAAGAAATTAAATGAATTTGCTTTAATTCGAATAAATGTAAAAATCTGATTGGAAGAAGGATGATCAGGTGATAAACAGAAAGGATGATTGAAAAGGACAGAAATCATATGATAGATTACGTGCCAGATGATTTCTCTTACGTGCCACAGGTTCGCCACCCCTGTCCTATAAGATACATATAATGCCACCAAATACAGTTTTAGAGTCTGTGAGCTGCAATTGAAAAAGGTCTTTTATGTATACTCTAAAATAATTTATTTGAATTTCACATTTATTTCTTCTTTAATGAAGTTACAAAAATTTAACAAATACATTACAGTATTTCTACATATTATCACTTAATGTTACAATAAAATTTAGAATCATAGAGATTAAAAATATGTTTTTTACTAAAAACTTGGTGTCTTCTGGCAGAACTGCTTTGCTTCCCCTCCTGGCCTTAAGAAATTGCACAAAATATTTAATACAATAATAAATTTTGACATAGGTAAATTGCTGAGTTTAAACATGAGCACAAATATTTTAATTATGTTCTATAATATAAATGTGTAGTTTCTATTCTAGTGCTACTTTTCTAATATACAGAACCCTAAAAATTGTATAGAACCTACTAAGGAACTTCTTTCCATATCCCATCCCCACTGCTGTTGAGTTAAAAGTTTTGGTATATTAACATAAAATTTATATATATTTCATTAGTAGATAAAAATGTAAATCAAATCAAAAATAAAAAAACAAAATAACAGCAATTATTTGTCTAAAAGCTTCTGGAATGAAACTGTGATGGATTATATGTTTGCTATAGTGGCTGAATGATTAATATTGAATGCCATAAAATTTAGGGTCAGCAATACATTTTTTAAATTATTAGAAATTTTTATATCACAGTATCTTTTGAACAGTGAGATTTGTAAAATTTGTAGAAAGGGGTTGATCAATCAGTTTATGTATGATAAGCTTAAAATAATATCTCATTTTAGTATTAAAGGGTGGGTAGCACAAAGATTATGGTAATAGTACTACTACAGTGAGAAAAGAATTCAGATTATTTATATGTATTGTAACTAATATTTTTTGAATTGCTTTAAAACATGCAAGTCACACAAAAGGATACCACTAAACAACTCTTCACTGAGTTTGTAGTTCAGAAAGAGATCATCTAAAGAGGCATTAAAGAACATTAAAATAAACGTTTCATTTTCCTGTGAGTGCTTTCGACATATTTAAAAACGTCGTCTTCAGGAAGAAATAGAATTCGAACAAACTTTTTTTTGAAAACTTTTTTTAGAACAAAACGGCATTAGCCACATGGAACATAACAAGTTTAAAGTAAGAGAACACAAAACATTATATTTAAAAACTTATGCATGTCAATGTTGCGTATGCATCCTGCCGTGCAAAACCACGAACGGCGTTAGCCATTTAGAACATAATGCAAAACTTGAACTTAAATTTAAATTTGTGTAACATTGACGCGCATGCATTTAGAGCGCAGAGAACAGAAACGGCAATTGGCCGCTTTTAACAAAAAGGGTTAAAAATAATAAAGTTTACAGAAATAATTTAAATACGCGTAACATCTTTGTGCATGTGCCTTACTGCACAAGGAAGGCATGGATATTGAAATGGACTTGATGCAGGTGTTTTATCCATTTGTATAGATTGATCCAAGTGCCGGGCAACTCAAGAGTGGGAGAATTACAAGGAGACAGCAGTGTGGTGAAGAAGGCCTCCCAAATGTGCACCAATCTCCTTTCATCACAGCACTTGAGCATCACCGCATGGTCCCAAAGTGGGGTGTGGTGGTGCTGTACAACCAACTTGGACAACTCAGTGTCACAGCTGGCCCCTGCGACAGATTGTTGGTGTTCTGCTATACTGGTGGACAGCATCCTGGTGGTCGCCCCTATGTAGTGGGTATGTGCCCCCGACAGTGGGTTTTTCAATGGAATGAAATATATGCCAGACTTTTCTAGGATCGAAATTACATCCTGGTCGTTACATAAAACCTCCTCAGATTAGGGCGAGGGGTAATAGCTAATAGTAAATTATTTTGTCTAAAAATGTGACAAATCCTGGCCGTAACGTGGCAACAGAACGGCAGGGAGGGGCGGACTATAGTCCAGTCTCTTGGATTACGTAAGGTAGTGGCTGGGAAGAGAGATCTTTTAACTTTGTTAAAGATGTAGTTGTATTTGGTGGTGCTATAACCTGCCGCACGTACCGCTGTGCGGATGATTCCCAACTCAAAGTTGGTAAAGTGTTGCGTGGAAGGCACCAAAAAGGCCCTTCTGATCAAAGAGGCTATGGCTGCATCAACATACTGTTGTGGCTGAAAGGACATGGCAGGGATAATTGGGGGAATGTTACCAAATTTGTGATGTACCAAGAAAATCAAGCCTCCCTGGGACTTGGAGATATCCAAGTCTAAAAATGCAATTTTACCCCCAGTTTCCTTCTCCCAGGTGAAGCTGATGGAGGAATAAACATTCGTGAGGTGACGTTCTAATATTAGGAAGGAATCTTCCGTATCCTGCCACGCCAACAGAATGTCGTCCACGTACCTCAAGTATTTTAATGGGTAAGCTATCGTGAGAGGGGATTTAAAGACCCTGTGTTCAAGATTTCTCATGATCAGTTCTGCTAACACAGCAGATAGCGGTGAGCCCATCGGTACCCCCTGCTTCTGCAGGTATATCCTTCCATTGAAGCGGAAGTAATTGTGCTCTGTGATGAAGAGTAAGGCCTCTCGAATCTCCAAAACCTGCTGTGCAGTGAAACCCCCCTTGACAAGTAAGGTGTTGGCAAGTATTACCGCCTCGAAATGCGGTACAGAAGGATATAATGCGACAACATTCATTTTATAGAAGGTGTACATATCAGGGGACAAATTACCTAGCGTAGTGGATAGTGTAGCCTTAGCGGTGAGAGACGAGGGTGTGACTTGGGAGGAGGAGGGAAGAAGCCCACCAAGCAGCTTAGCAAGAGCTTTCTCAAGGAAGTAGGTGGGGTGGGACCTCTTGTTAACCACTGGCCTCAACGGCCAGCCCTCTTTGTGAGTTTTGGCTTCTATAGTAGTAGATTGTGAATATTTCTCTATGTTAGTAAAATAGTTGGCATGATGTCCACTCGAAGTATTTAATTTACCTAACAAGATCATATAAATATTTATCCTCCAGGGGTGTTTATTGTAAATGTACACAGGTATGTTATCTTAAGCATTCCTACACATTTGTGTCTAGCAGTACTGACAACAACAGAGAAGCAGAAGAAAATCTTGATTATCAAAAAAGAAAACAAAATGGTTACTGACCACATGTACTCTGTGCAATCAGTCTTTTGGGAAAAAAATCATACAATTTTACATTTATACAGTTACACTTATAAATCACCTTTGTAGTTTGTATAAAATTAAACTTGTGGGTGTTGAAAATTTTACAATTTTGACAAGAGCTAGGCTGGGATACAGTAGAATCTGTTTAAGAAGTTTCTACATGAAAGGTTTGCTGTATAAGAAGTCCAAATTTTCCAGTTCCAGCATTTACACTGTAAGATGTATATTAAAATTTCCCACATAACAAGTTCTGTGTAATAAGTTTTCCCATGTAAGAAATTCCAAAATATTGGCCCCATTGACAATATTTTACCCACTTAAGAAGTTTATGTTAGAGACAAACTGTAATCTTCTTCCTCACCATATACTCACATACTTTATTAAAACTTTACTATTTCTATAAGTGATATGGTGAACATCTGCAGTTAACTTTATTATATATCAAACACCTGTATACCTGAGGTGGTTGCTAATTTAGCTGGATCATATTGTTTCGACCATATTCTCTTATCTGGTGCTGCCCATAACTGTTGACATGTCATATTGACACCAGACACTTAAGCACCTTGCTATAGTCAGTGCATCTTGCTGTTTTACTGTGTTACACTATACTATGTTTATATTATCTTCATATTGATATTAAATTGAATATACAAATAAAAAGTTATTTTTTACAATTCCTGCATAAGAACTTTTTTACTGCAGTCCCTTCAAAAACTTCTTAACAGGGTTTATTGTACTTCTGTTTCTGCAAAGTCAGGGATATGAGAGGTAGAAGGGAGGAAATCCCCACCATGCCCCCTATTCAAATTGCACCCTGTTTTTACATTCTTCCAAGAAACTTCTATATTCTAAGGAACCTAGTTTGAGAAATATTGCTCTACTCTAAAAATGACTAAAAAAAAAAAAAAAATACTATAATAAAGAGGTGTTTGTTTACAAGATATTAATGAACATCCTCTCTAAATAAATAGCATGTTGTTTCAAAGTTTTAATATCGAAATAAACTTGTCATTAAACAACTTGTTCTGGAATTCTATAGATATATTAGTATATAATGGCTAGTTGTTTATTTCAAACTGTTCATTATTTAAAGAGAAATTACTTTAAAAAATTTATTAATAAAACACATTGACAGCAGATATTTTTTCCTATTTTTACTTTGAATCTAGACTCAATAGGAGATTAAGAAGAATTAATTTAAATTTTCAAATTTAATCAATCACCAAAACTTCTTATTTAATTAAAGTTTTGATAAAAAAATTAAATTTAACTGATGTGCATTAAACTGCATATAAAAAGAATATATAAAAGTCATTCTTGTAACTGCTAGTTATTTCTCAATACAACTATTATCTTCAGAATGTTTGTTCATACATACATTCTTTATTGTAATCATTTATCAGCACTCTGTCAGTTGTATGAATGAAACATATTAGTTCAAACAAACAATAAAAATAACATTCTATAATGTAATTATTGTCATCAGCTATAGTAGTAGATTTTGAATTGCCAACAGGTTATCTACCTATTAAAACTAAGTTTAAAGCTTAAAAATTTATTTAGATAGAATAGCCGTTGAGAGTAGATATTGAAAGAATAGTTAAAATTAGTAGAGAAACAGAAGCTGAATATTATAAGTAGAAGAAAACCAAGGGAAGAATGAAAGAACTCATTGTACTTTGCTTTAAAGGCAAGAAGAGAATAAACTCCTAATGTAAAAGATAAATAACGATTTTTCTAACTTTATTTTTTCTTTTGGGTGTAAGTTGTCCCATCTGAAATTGGAACCTTTTTGTACCTGCGCCCCCCTTTAAACAAAAAAAATTGTTGCGCCCCCCTAATTTTTCTAACAATCTAATTTCATAAATACTCAACTGATATTATAATTTATTTAATGGGCTACAAAATAATATACAATATTATGTAAAAATATATATAAAAAAATAATTATTTATTATAAGAAATAATAATTTTAAATGTAATAAAAACAAATCTTACAAAAATACAAAAAAAGAATATATAATTAATACAACATTATAAAAATTTAATGCGATGGTTGAGCAGCATGCCCCCCTTGCAACAGCTTCGCGCCCCCCTAGGGGCGCGCCCCACAGGTTGGAAACCACTGGTGTAAGTTGTCCCATCTGAAATTGGAAGCTGAAAATGTTTTTGACTTTCATTTTTCTTTTTTTTCTTTTTCTGCCTCAATCCTTTGCCTCAACTGTATATACAGTGTTTCCACAAATGTCATACTCCATAGGCAGTTTATTATACTGTATAAATTATGTAATAAGAAAAGGATAGCCAATTTGAACTTTTAAAACACATGACCTTAGATTTGATCAAAGTAGAGCGAGATTCTCTGTATTGGTTTCAAATTCTAATGTGATGTTATTCTTTAGATTTTCTTTTGTTTTAGGTTGACATAAACCACAGATTTAAGATGGTTCCACAGGAAAGAGAAAATGGTAGTCAAATCAATATTTTATAAAATTATTGTCTGTAGACCTGATCAGTTTTGCCCAATATGGTTATTTAATGCAATTTATACAATAATTTTCCACATTTAACTTCACTGCCCTCTGTATATTGTTTTGCTTATAGAATATTATATATTAATACTGTTTTCATATTTCTGTTAAAAACAATTTTTAAATAATTTTTTGATTTATTAAAAATAAGACAACTGATAGGTTCTAATGCTGAAAAAATTTTACAGCTTTTTCCCGTGTTTAAAGAGGGAATGCTAACCCCATATAATCTGTCTTCTCCACTTTTTTCTCTATCCAGCACATCCTTTTTCTTCCATTCTCTCTCTCCATCTCAGTTTCAGTCTTCCCCACTTCCTCCTTCTTATCACTTCCAACTTCCCAATCCTCTTTTCCAATATAGTTCTCATTTCTTCTCTCCACATGTCCAAACCATCTTAATCTACTTTCCTGCATCTTCTTTCTTATAGGACACACCTTGACTGTTCCTCTTATATAATCATTCCTACTTCTGCAAAAACTATACATCATTTTTTTAAAATCATTAACGAGTTGTTCCTTGAAAATATTACTTCTAAAATAAACATATGAGATAGAAAGTTAGGAATTTTGGTTAATGTTACCTTAGGTATACAAAATGGTGACTTGTCTCTGACTCCAGCATACAGAAGCGAGGAAACAGTGGGGATGCATGTTTTTCTAAACCTAACCTATTCTAATAAATTACCATAATTATTAGCAACTGAATTATTAGAATAGGTTAGGTTTAGAAAACGTGTGTCCCCACTGTTTCCTTGCTTCTGTATGCTGGAGTTAGAGACAAGCCGCCATTTTGTATACCTAGGGTAACATTAACTGGAATTTTTATTTACAGTAAAATTTAGTTACTGTATTTATTTTTTTATCTTGTTTCATTTATTGAGTTTTGTGAGTAGGATTATGCAAAACCTCAACTACTATCTCAACACTTCCTAACTGGAGCTTTCTTTTGCATAATAATGAAAGGAATTGCATACCACTAATTTAGAGTTTAAAAATGATTAAAAATATTACAAAAATGTAGTAGATTATTATTTAACTAGATATTAGTACACCTACAAGTTAAGCAAAATTGTTTTTGTTAGCACATTTATTATGCAAATCTGCACTGTATAAAAGATGCAGCAAGGTAGTCTTTGTTTTTTTACTGTTTGTTGTATGGCTGTTGAATTGTAAACGATTGATTCTGATGGAGAATTTTTTCTTTTGCTAGATTCTTTTACGTAATCAGGTTAATTGTTTGAGATTTTTGAATAATTTGTAATTTTGTAAATTGACTAATAAACAAATTTTATTGTTGTAATTATTAAATTGAAATTTGTGACATTTTAAGTTTTACACTAATTATTATTGTAATATATAATTTTTGCATTATACAAATACTGGACTGACTTTTTTAGCAAAAATTATGTATTAAAATAATAATTAGTATAAAACTCAATGTCACAAATTTCAATTTAATAATTACAACAATAAAATTTGGTTATTAGTCAATTTACAAAATTACAAATTATTCAAAAATCTCAAACAATTAACCTGATTAGGAAAAAGGGTATTTTCTTCTGCTAGGTTCTTAGGACACTTTACATTATTTGGGTGATGCCCACATGATGGTTTCAGACAGCATCAGGATTTCATCTAGGTATCTCTTTGAGAATTTCTCTTCTTCTGGTTGAAAGTGAGCAGTCTCTGAAGTCCATTGCAATGGATAACATGTGCAGGAAATTCCATGCTTCTTTCCTAGTTTACTGTCCTATACAACTGACTGAAGTTCTGTGGAGCCGGTGCAGAAGTTAGTCAAAAGGTAGCTAGACTAATCTGAAGCAAATGCATGTATTCACACATTTGCTCACTGCTCTACTGGATGGCAACATGGACAAACACCCATGCCAGGGCCAGCACAGAGCAGGTAAAAACACATGAAAAATAATAGCGAGGTTGAGGCCGAAGTTTTCAACGCAAAAATGTGTATGTCGGACGTTCAGTGCAGCTTTCCTGTAAGACTAGAAGTTTGACAATGGCATTTGGAATATTGCTTAAGTATCAATTTCCCTTGAAAATTTTCTTTTTTTCAATAGATTAATTGATTTAACTTCACAGTTGGTTTAACCGTAGTTATTTCGTCTGTACCGCATTTCATCAGAGACAAAGACTATTGGGTTTTATTCACATTATTCTTTATTTCACTATGCATTTCGGGTGCAATCTTTTCCGTTTATTTTGCACCCCTCATCAGGTGTTACATTTCTACAATTGGTAGAGAATACATTTGTTACATTAATTATTGTAGATGGGTTTCTTAATATATATAAGTTATAAAAGATTATTACAGTTTTTTTGGACTAGTCATAAAGAGTTATTACAATTATTATAATTATTACATTATTTAGATTGATTTAACACAAATTAATGTAAGGGATTATTTCAAATTTTATTATTGTTAGTATTATTCGGTACTAACCTTTTTTAAGACCATTCCGTTATGAGGTGTTTATGTCACCGTCCCCCGAGGCATTTCTAACTGTCCTTCGTTTAGTTTATTTGCGTTTCTTAAGCCCCTCCCCATTTCCTCCCACACTTCGTCTACCTCCATGCCGTTGTTTAGATTTATTGTGTTGCTTTTATTGACTATTGTAAAGTGTTCTTTGAATTTTCGTAAATAGTTGTCCTTCTCTCTGTGGATTATTTTTATACTTTTTTTATCGATTGTGCATCCGAATTTGCTGCAGTGATCGGTCCATGGTGATTGGTTATATTTGAGTCTGATTGCTGCTTCATGTTCTTTAATTCTGGTCTTTAGTTGTCTTCCTGTTTCTCCTATGTATATTGCTGGTTTTTTGCATGTACATTTTATTTCATACACCACTCCTGTTTCGTCTAGTTTGTTTTCATTTTTGATTTCGTTGATGTTGATGCTGTTTTTAATTTTATTTTTTAGTTTGGCTGCTATTATAATACTATTTTTTCTGAAGACTTTTCTGTATTTTTCACATGTGTCTTTAATATAGGGGAAAGACGTATGTGTAATATTCTCATTGTTATTTTTCACGTTGAATCTGTTTTTAATAAATTCAGTTGTCCATTTTTTTAATAATCTGTTTGGGTAATCGTTTAGGATAAAAGTATTTATTAGGTCATTTTTTTGTTTTTCTCTCTCTTTAACTTTAGATGTTCTGTTCCATATTTTAGACAATGCTGTTATGAAGTTGTTTCTTTTAATAGTTATGGGGCAATACGATTTATAGTTAAGGATTTTGTCCACATTGCTGCTTTTTTTGTACGGTTTTATGTTGATGTTGTTTCCTTCTCTGGTTATAGTTTTGTCTAGATAATTTATTGCTTTTTTACTTTCAGTATCACTTTTAAACTTTATTGTATTGCTTAGTGTGTTTGCATAGTTGCATATTATATTTTCATTGGTTATTGCTTTGTCGTATATTATTATTATATCGTCTACATATCTAGCCATAAAAGTTATCCCATTTGTGTTTGCTAATTTTTTATCTATTTCTGTCATGCATATTTCTGCGAGTTTCGGTCCGATTATTGTTCCCATACTAATGCCATTTTTTTGTCTATATATTTTTTCTTCTATATGGTAGTAATTATTGTAAAAACTGTATTTTATTAGTTCTAGTAGCCAGTTATGTATGTCTATGAGGAGGAAAAGATTACTCAAAAAAATGCACAATAGTAAAAAATTATTTAAAGAAAAATAACTTAAACATAATCAAAGCTGATAAAACCAACAAAATTATCATTGTTAATAAAGAATGGGAAAAAAAGAAAAAATCAGAAATAGTCCAAACAGATGACTTTGTTGAACTAACCGAAGACCCAAAAGATGAAATTGAAAAATGGATGAAAAAAGAAATTACGAAACTTTACAAACAACAAAAGATAACACCAGGGGAAAAAAAACAAATACTCAACTTCAAAGACATCAGAAAACCACAACTTAAAATCCGTCTTAAAACACACAAACCAGGCGAGATATGCAGACCACTAGTGGACTTTAAGAACACAATATTATCCAACCTAGAACTGTTCATAAAGAAAAAACTAAAAATAGTCCCATACTCAACCTACTCTATAAAAAACACCGACGAACTAATAAGGAAACTAATGACGGTTAAAATGAAACCAACATACAGGTTATTAAGTCTGGACATAATCTCTATGTACCCATCAATAAAATGGGAACTCATTGAGGAAAGCCTACGCAAGATAGACATACATAACTGGCTACTAGAACTAATAAAATACAGTTTTTACAATAATTACTACCATATAGAAGAAAAAATATATAGACAAAAAAATGGCATTAGTATGGGAACAATAATCGGACCGAAACTCGCAGAAATATGCATGACAGAAATAGATAAAAAATTAGCAAACACAAATGGGATAACTTTTATGGCTAGATATGTA
Source organism: Centruroides vittatus (assembly GCF_030686945.1). Classification (NCBI taxonomy): domain Eukaryota; kingdom Metazoa; phylum Arthropoda; class Arachnida; order Scorpiones; family Buthidae; genus Centruroides; species Centruroides vittatus. The sequence continues at coordinate 164,867 of NW_027122722.1, read as the reverse complement.
GATGATATAATAATAATATACGACGAAGCAATAACCAATGAAAATATAATATGCAACTATGCAAACACACTAAGCAATACAATAAAATTTAAAAGTGATACTGAAAGTAAAAAAGCAATAAATTATCTAGACACAACTATAACCAGAGAAGGAAACAACATCAACATAAAACCGTACAAAAAAAGCAGCAATGTGGACAAAATCCTTAACTATAAATCGTATTGCCCCATAACTATTAAAAGAAACAACTTTATAACAGCATTGTCTAAAATATGGAACAGAACATCTAAAGTTAAAGAGAGAGAAAAACAAAAAAATGACCTAATAAATACTTTTATCCTAAACGATTACCCAAACAGATTATTAAAAAAATGGACAACTGAATTTATTAAAAACAGATTCAACGTCAAAAATAACAATGAGAATATTACACATACGTCTTTCCCCTATATTAAAGACACATGTGAAAAATACAGAAAAGTCTTCAGAAAAAATAGTATTATAATAGCAGCCAAACTAAAAAATAAAATTAAAAACAGCATCAACATCAACGAAATCAAAAATGAAAACAAACTAGACGAAACAGGAGTGGTGTATGAAATAAAATGTACATGCAAAAAACCAGCAATATACATAGGAGAAACAGGAAGACAACTAAAGACCAGAATTAAAGAACATGAAGCAGCAATCAGACTCAAATATAACCAATCACCATGGACCGATCACTGCAGCAAATTCGGATGCACAATCGATAAAAAAAGTATAAAAATAATCCACAGAGAGAAGGACAACTATTTACGAAAATTCAAAGAACACTTTACAATAGTCAATAAAAGCAACACAATAAATCTAAACAACGGCATGGAGGTAGACGAAGTGTGGGAGGAAATGGGGAGGGGCTTAAGAAACGCAAATAAACTAAACGAAGGACAGTTAGAAATGCCTCGGGGGACGGTGACATAAACACCTCATAACGGAATGGTCTTAAAAAAGGTTAGTACCGAATAATACTAACAATAATAAAATTTGAAATAATCCCTTACATTAATTTGTGTTAAATCAATCTAAATAATGTAATAATTATAATAATTGTAATAACTCTTTATGACTAGTCCAAAAAAACTGTAATAATCTTTTATAACTTATATATATTAAGAAACCCATCTACAATAATTAATGTAACAAATGTATTCTCTACCAATTGTAGAAATGTAACACCTGATGAGGGGTGCAAAATAAACGGAAAAGATTGCACCCGAAATGCATAGTGAAATAAAGAATAATGTGAATAAAACCCAATAGTCTTTGTCTCTGATGAAATGCGGTACAGACGAAATAACTACGGTTAAACCAACTGTGAAGTTAAATCAATTAATCTATTGGAAAAAAAGAAAATTTTTCAAGGGAAATTGATACTTAAGCAATATATACAAAAAACCGCACCATTAACGTCTAATACTTATGGAAGGCATTTGGAATGTCAAGCATGATTCCACTGACTTTCCAAACGCCATTGTCAAACTTCTAGGCTTACAGGAAAGCAGTGCTGAACGTCCAACATACACGTTTTCATGTTGAAAACTTTGGTCTCAACCTCGCTATTGTAACTAAATTAATATCACTACAGGCTAAAGAAAAACTCTTGCTACCTCACAACAATGTTTTCATTTTAGTTAGGTTTGTTTCATGTATCATGAATGAATTAATAATGATAATAAATAAAGATTATAATACAGTCAGTGTAAATTCGTAAAGTTGTAAATTATTCATTATTATTTCAATATGTTACTAAACAAGTTTTCACTGAATTGGGATAAGAATTTAATCATCATAATATATTCCTTACTTATAATCTAATGAACAACTCATTTTACAATTTTATGTATTAAATATAATACAAATTTATAATTCATCAAGTTCAGTCAATGGATATTTTTTATGTGCATATTAGCATTTAGGTATGCAGCTGTAGTAATTAGTTATTTAGTTTGCTAATTGCCAGCTAAAGGAGTGATTCATATATAAAATCTGAATTGAGGAGGGGATATGTAAAAATTTTATGACAGATTGTGATGGAATGGGACAGGACAGATCAGTAATGAGATGATATCCTAAATACTTCAAATAGGAAAATTTTTGAGAAGTATTTTGATCAATGATCACAAAATGTTCTTCTTCATTTAAATAGTTGCACTTTAGTAGAAGTTTCTCTGTTGGAATTGCTCTAGTAGAACTTTTAAATGTAAGGATAATGGCAAAAATTTAACCTTTACAGATACAGAGTACAAAAGATACTGCTGAAAGATAGACTAATATAAGTTGGTAATAAAGGTAACTAAGTTAAGGCCAGAAAAGACACAAACTTTACAGTCAACTTTATCTGGAGAGGGTGAATGGGAATAATGTGTTCCATGGGCAGTCATCATGGTCTGAATACAAAGTGAATAAATAACAAATGAAATGTTTAACAGAAACATATAAAATTTAAAACAAATAGAATTTTTTGGAGCTAACACTGATATATAATGTTAACTTTAGGAGTTTCTTAGTACAATATCATCTCTTTTTTTGTGGTAAATTTGAATTTTTTTAATACTTTTTTGTTATTGGCCTATTTTTAAAATTAGCCATGCCTTGGCAGGAAATATGAATAAATTAATGTACTGCAATATTAAAAATAATCACAAACCAGAAAATCCAGCAGTAAAATTTTAATTTAAGAAATACTTTAAAAGGTCTTTAATTGTTTTTATTAAGACACGGTGATAAATTATAGGGAGGCAGAAATGTTTTCCCATGCTTCGAGATCTTTATTTTATATTCCCTTTTGATGTTTCAATCTTATTCTGCAACCTAAATGACAACAACAATCACATGTCAGTTACAACCAATAATAATATATTACATAAATTTTTTTTCAAATTTCTTGTTTTATCTTCCTAATTACATTTTAACCTGAAGATGAAAACCAACGTTTTCAACAAACTTAAGTATTTAATTAAGTTAAAATTTTACTGCTGGATCTTCTTGTTTGTCAGTGTTTTTAATATATATACAGTTCTTAGTTGTTATTAATGTACTGTAGATGTGTTTTATAGAAATGCATGATTCTAATATTGGGTTGGCAGATCAAATGTGACATCAGCATGGGGATTGTCTAAAAATTGGTGACAAAATGTGATGGGGGAGTATGTAGTCAGTAAAGTCTTAAAATTGGTGACATCAATATTGAATCACTCCAAACATATAAACATAAAATCAAAATTTAAATTTATTCAACTATTTTTATATAAACAATGCAGCAAATCCAATTTTTAATTAAACTGGGTTTGTTGAGTTGAGGGTTAACTAACCATAGCTTAATAATTTGGCAGATTGTCTGGTTTAACTCATTCTGTTCTGTGGGCTTTTTTATACCAATCATGGGCAGTTAGATAGTAAAGGATGGAGCCCAATATATCTGGGCAGATCATCTGTAAAATTTCTTAAATAATCCAGATTTGAACCCAAGGTCTCTAGAAAAGAGCACTGATTCTTTTATCTTGACCATTTGTAATCAATTATTTGATTTTAAAAAATATTTTGATTATTTGTAACTATCTCTGTAGTTCAAATGGATACATTAATTGGAGGCTCAAAACCACTTCTTTTAAAGTAATTTTTCAATTCTTGTACTTGTTAGTTTTCATATTATAAAAGTTTATATTTTAAAAGTGTACTAAAGAACTTGACTTAATTATGATGAATTTTAAAGCAGTGTTTCTGTTTAGAATATGTAAAATATAAAAATATGGAATTACATATGTATAAATAAAATATAAATTTTTTTTTTATATGTATTTGTAGTCCTTTGTATATAAACCCATTAATCCAAATGACCCCATACATAGTTCAAATTAGGAATTGTGCACTGTAATTTTAAAATTTTGAAGGAATTTTATGCAATAAAATTAATTAGAAACATTATTGTATTTTAGATATAATCAACCAACAAGTTACCCATAGCACTGCCTGGGGACGTATTCAATGCCCATTGGCCTACTCCAACGTGGTGCTCTGCTCTATTGCACTATGACTATTTTTATATTGTTCCTAAATTAAACTCTAGGAAGGGTTATTTTTAAAACATAGTGTATGCATCCTGAGGTTTTTTTGAGGCAGAGGTTTATTACCTTGCAACAATAGATGAGTGAGTAAAGTTTGAAAGATTACTCTCACATTTTTTTGAACTAACAGAATCATTTATTGACAATGTTTATGAATTACAGCTACAATATTTGAAATTAATTACTGTTTTCATAGTTTAGATTAACTCAACATCTTCTGATTCTGAGTTTGAATCAGTTTTCTTAATTATCCTTCGTCTGATAAGCTTTTGACTTATGAATTTGACTGTGGCTTTCCCATGCTCAATATTTGGCAATATTTATAATTTTATTTCAAAAAATATTCCTGTGAATCTTGTAATAGAATGTGCTATCCGACTAGACAATTTGAAGAGGTAGTATTTTAGTTAAACTCCTTACCTATCACTTTAAACTACTTACGCTATATAGTACAGTACTTTGTGTTTCCCACTGTTTTCAATTCAGTTTATTTTTAACAGCACCTTTATTTGCCAGAATTTATTTGAGGAAATATGGTATATAGCAGACATGGGCAAATGTGGCTCCGAGAGCCGCATGCGGCTCTTTTTGAGTTATATGTGGCTCTTGCTGAAAGTGTTAATTTCTGCTTCTTATTATTATTTTTACAGTTTTTTTTCCACAATTTTGTGAAAATATGTTTATTAAAAAAATTCGATATTTGTTTTATATTACATTTATATTATATAATAAAATCGCGGTACAAAACTGCGGTACAGAATAAAAAAGTACAGAACTGCGGCTCCCATGCATTTTGCAAAACCTACATTTCGGCTCCCACTGAACTTTTGCTTGCCCACCCCTGATATATAGTATGATTGCAACTTATTTGTTGATAAATATCTATTAAAATAGTTTAAAATAAAAGATTTATTAAAATAGCTGTACAAAGTAAAATATATATGTAGGAATTCAAGAAAGATACTTGCTAGCTTACATTGCTTAAGTAAGTCCTGATGCTTGTTGATTCAATGGAGTAATATTCTTGATTTACTAGATCTTAAATTCAAATCCTGCTTTGGGAATTGTTATTTGTTTGAATGCAGTATAGTTGCTAATTTTCTGGCATTGTAATTATTTAAAACTAAGAAATTGCCACATCTATACCAGTAAAATGTTTAACAAATATAAGCTATTGCTCATTCTCATTCTTTGTTCAACATTGTGAAGTACAAATATACATCATTTAATTTAAGATAAGTTATACAGTCTTGCATTGTAAAGTTATGCCTCAGTTTTCTCTTCAAAACTTTTTGTAATTTATTAAAAAAAAAAGAATATTCATTTTACAAAATTCAATAATACAGTAGTCAGTTTAATAACTAAATTATCATTTCATTTTTAACTCCACCCTGTGGGCACTAAGAGTGCTTTTCTTCCATATCCAGTATAGGTATAGCCAGGCCCATAGTGGGAGAAACTGGATGGTGAAGGATGGGGCATTGACATATTCTGGATAGATTGCTTGTTAGAAATTCCTCGATAGTTCATCATTTGAATTCAATCCTGAGTCACTCAGGGTGGTAGACTGATGCCTTAACTGTCTTAGCCATCAGCCAAAACTAAATTATTTTGATTTTTATTGTCTTAAAATCTCTATAAGTGCTTTAGTTAAGAAATCTATTTTAAACTACTTGTAGTAAAAGTATTGTACTTTTTAACAAATTTGTTTTTATTTAATTTGAGCTTATAATAATTTCAGACAAGTGTTAAAATACTATATTATTTACTAGGACATTGAGCAACTTTGACGTATTGCAGTAGAAATTGAGGCAGAGCCAGAAAAAAAGAAGAAATTCCTGTACCTATTATGCACAGAAAAGGCAATCCTTTTACCTGGCTAATGTGGGTGGTGAACTCTGTACATGCAGCCACAAAAGAGGCTATCCTTGTACTTTACCTGCCAGCCATGGGAGACATGATCCTAGCACAGGCTGGATACAGAGAGATTATCCTTGCACTTGCTGACACAGAGAGGTGATCCAAGAACAAAGTAATCATCATCGATTGCTTTGATTATCAAAATCGATCCATTAAATTTTGGATCCATCGATCCATTGAGAATGAACTTGATTCTATAAGCCCATAGAAGACATCCTAGCAACCATGAAACATTGCACTACGAAGTCATGTGAAAGATATGATATTGCTTTGTTGCACGTGTTCGTGAAATGACCTTATATCTCGAAAACAAAGTCATAGACCTTGAGTTTTTTTACTACATTTTTGGATTCCTCATTGCAGTTAATGAAAAACGGCAAGTTTAATCAAAATCATTTGAACAGATTTTGAGAACAAACACAATTCTGTAAGCCACTTAGAAGAGGCTTTGCTAATGCTTCACCTCAAATATGATTGTGTTCTAACATAATTAATAAATGTTAATAATTATAAATATGATACAAGGAATAATTTATTAATTGAACTAGTTAATGCTTTTTACTTTTTGAAAGTGTTAAATTTTATAATATAATGGTACTTGAAATTAGTACCTATGTTGCATAATGATCATCCACACGTGAAAATTTTGTCTCTGATTAATTTATATAAAGTATTTGCATATGAATATGGGATTATTCTCATTATAATTATTATGTCATATAAGTAAGAATCATGGAAAACACAAAAATTAAGGATATAAAAGATATGTTTTTTTTTATTGATTGCTACTGTTGTTTAATCCCATTAAGTGTGTGTTGTTTCTTGTGACTCTATAAACAAAAGTACAGTAGTATAGGCTACATACAATATGTTGTCCTATTTCTGATAAGATTGCTCAATTTTTCTGAAGCTAATCTACTATATATACCTGAAAAAATGGGCAGTCTCTTTCTTTCTGTCACAGTATGCCAAAAACGGCCACTGGGAATGCCCCTAGCTGTTATTTAAATTAACAATATAAATTATTTTATATTTTTACAGTATAATACTCAGTATATTATTTTTATTTGTAATTTAGTATGCCCCAATGACTGCATTGGGCCTTTCGACTTGTCTAGTATAAGATCCATATCTGACAGAACAACAAGGCTATAAAGGAGGAGGAAGAAGCTGAAGCAATATCCCTGGAGCTCAGACAAGAAGCTATAAAAGAACATTTTAATTATGAAGTACGGAAAATAAATTTATATAATTTTAAGTGTAAAGAGAGAGAAAAAAGAAATGCAATAAATTAAGTATCACATCAGAGTATAGAAGAACACCAGGATCTGATCTCTCTTCATGGTCCAGTAGATCAAATATGTTAATAAAACTTATTGATTTAGCCATCTTCATTTCTAGTCTATTGAATGTTTACTTCTTCTTTTAGTACAATCCATTCTTTTCTTCATAATTCATTTACTGCAGTACATAACACTGAAACACCTTATGAAGGCAACTAAATTATTCCGACAACATATGAAACTGTTAAAACAGACACATCTATAACTTGTAATAAGTGATCATCCAATTGCCAAACAACAGTAACTGACTTCCAGGCATTGATCCTGAAATTTTGATATTTTTATGTTGAATGGGGCTGGAAATTATGGACTTTATAAAGAATTTCATAATTTCCAGCCCTCTTGATTTGAGGCTTCGATACCAGAGGGTAATGTTAACTGAGGTATGTCTGTAATTTTTGATGAGAACAGAGTATTTTTGAATTAGAAATTACCTATTATAAGACATAATAAAGATTTTCTAGAAAATGAACTGTCTTCACTTTTGTAAATATATAGGGAGCTAGATATTTAAAGTAACTTAGATATATTTTTAAGTCTAGTTAAAACTGTTTTGGAACAGCTGCATATTTTTTATTTATGATTGTGTTGTTTTAATTTAAGCAAGTTGCATAATAACTTTTGGCATAAATATGCATAAAATTTGATCTAAAAAATGCTTTTAATAATAATCTATTTCAAATTTAGCATTGATTTATATTTATTTCCTGAAGATTATAAGAGTATGAAATTATTTAGTGTATACTTACAACCTAATGTTTAAATAATTTAAAATTAATCTTGTTAATATCTGTTCGAAAATATTTATTTTTAAAATTTAATTAAGCTATCTTTTAGTGAACTATTTTCTAATGATTATTTTCATTTTTGTTTTTTACAGATACATTTTACTGTTAGCTTTCATTTTTGTGTAAACAACAACTTTCTTAATTATTGTTCTGAATGTTTGCGATGCCTGGTTCGTTTTCCTGTGAACTATGTGGCTATATAGCTGGAAGTCATCGAATGCTTGCGAGACATCGTGCCACCACGCATGAAACCAAAGTGTTTCGTTGTTCTGAGTGTCCATTTGTTACAAGGTACCGTACAAATTTATATCGACACAGAAGGGAGATACACGGTTTAAATAAGGTCAATGCTTGTGCGTTCTGTGGGTTTTTTGCTACGACGACTGATGATTTGAGAATCCATAGACAGACTTGTCCTGCTGGAGGTCTTCAGGACATTCAGTCACAGCCTCTCTTTCCAAGTGAAATTCCTCAATACGAAATTTTTCCTAATGATTATGTACAATTTGGAACAGTTCCTACTTTTAAAGAACCTTTTCCTGTTTTGCCACAACCAGCTGTGAGTTGTAACGAATATAATCCATTTAATCAACCTCCAATATTTAACGAACCATATAATTTTATTCCTCCAACTCAACCTATTTCAAACAAAGTTCCATATAATGAAATTGAAAGTACACCTGATATGTTTGTTTTACCGCCTACTATTCCCCAAATACCAATAAGTAAAGAAAAGATTGTTACAGAAACTCCAAAATCACCTGATACAACAAACATTAATGATTTATCGAAAAGACTTGAACCAAATAAAATGAATGAAATGGCAAAGAAGCTTGAACCAGCTAAAGTAAGACGTAGTTACGTTTGTGAACCTTGTGATCTCAAAACAACAAATCCTCGAGAATATTTGGCTCACCGTAGAGATGTTCATAAAGAAAAAATTACAATATACGAATGTAAATACTGTATCTATGCTTCAAAAAATCCTCAGAAACTTCAAAGACATTATGGTCTTGTTCATAGACAAATATCATCAATTAAAAGAGCTTATAACTCTATAAAAGGTAAAACACAAGTTGCTAAAAAGAGCTGTGTATCACAGAAGAAAAATAAAATAATTGTTAAGCCAGAAATAAGAAAAGAAAAACAGAGAAGCGATGAAGTAGCATTAGAACCAACAATTCCGTCTGAGGATACATCACCAAAACTTCCATCACCATCATCATCAGGTAATGCATATAATGAAGTAGAGAAAGATTGTTTACAAAAACCAATTCAACAAAAATTTAAGTGTTCTGCTTGCCACTTTCATACAAAAAGCAAGCTAGTATTATTACATCATGAGAAAACTAAACACCTCAAAAAGAAATTTTATCGTTGTTTGCAGTGTGTTTATGTAACTCATGTGAAATCTCGATATACAAAACATGTAAGATATCATTCACTTTCGAAAATAAAATGTCCTCATTGTGATTTTAAAACTGCATACAAATGGAATTTAGACAGACACATGAAAAATCATATTAGTGAAGGAAGTTACAGATGTTCAAAATGTTGTTTTTCTGCTCATAGCAAGCAGTCACTTACAATTCATATTGTTAACCATCATAGTGAATCTATTAATTCTGTAAATGATCTTATGATGATTGGTGATAATAGTGATGATGAGAAGAATATGACAGAAACAAATTCGTATAATGATCTAACCTGCACAAGTGAGAGGATAGTCGGAAATGAAAATATTGAAGCTGAAAGAAGTACTGAATCAAGAAGTATTCATATCTCTAGAAATAATGGGAACAAAACAATGAATTCAGATCTAGTCAATGATCCATATCTAAAAACACCTCTTATTGAAAATGCTCCTATTGTTGCAAAACCAAAAATGCAAAAAGCTGTAAAATCGGGTGGTGGCTCTTCTAGAAGAATGATGGAACATTCAGAAAAGAAATATTCTTGTCCATTATGTGAGGTCACTTTTGATCATCTTGCTTGGCTGGCTAGACATTTGAATCGCAGACATAATAATGAACAAGCAAAAGACATAACTGCTATTGTTCAAATGCTAGCAGCTAAAAGCAAACCTGGTGCAGTTTCAAAATTAAAGAATAAAAAAAATGGAAAGAAAGCGCATCGTGCAACACCCGTATGTGCAGTGTGTGGATATAAAACGAAATGGTTTTCTGAAATGAAACGACACATGCGAGTACATACAGACGAGAAACCATTCGAGTGTCCGTTTTGTGAATATAAATGTAGGTGGAAAGGTGATTTAACAAGACACGTTCAAAAAAGACATGATGATATAACTATACAAAATAGTGAAATTCATTCAAAATCATTTATTAAATCTCCCGAAGACGATAATGCAATATTACCATTGAAACATAAACGAGCTTGTGTTATTAGAAATGAAAAAATGAGAAAGTATTTGAAAAAGTCAGATGATCAGGACTGTCCACTGGATCTTAGTGTTGATCGAAATATGGCTTTATCATCTCGATATCAAAATGATTTTCCATTTTTTGAAGGAAGTCACTTCTATAAAAATGATAAAAATTTACAAATGGCCAATGATCAATATTTTGAATCATCAAAATTATCAAGAAGTTCTTCTGCAAATTCTAAAAATTCATTCATGATACAGTCATCGTCAAAATCATTCTCCTGTGTTTTTTGTGACTTCACTACAACAAATGAATTCAGTTTTAAAGTCCATAACACAAGGCATTTTACCAAATATCCATTTATGTGCTCCACCTGTTCTTTTAGATCTAATTGGCAAATGAAAATTGTAAAACATATCAAATTAAAACAGCACGTTAGTCGAGATCATGATAATGCTAGAGTGTTATTGATAGACTCAAAAGGAGATATCAGTGAATGTTTTAATGATAATTGTGAGGATCTGGATGATGGTTCTTTCACTAAACAGGATGATGACAAATTATCAGAGGAACATATAATGTTTGACGAATTTGATAGAAATAAACAAAACATATCCGATAGAACATTTAAGATTCCATTTATGATGAAAGAATCTTCCAAATCATACTTCTGTAGATATTGTAAATATAAAGATAAAGAAAGAAGGAATGTGCTTGCACACATGTGTGAACATACTGGACAGAAACCTTATAGATGTCGTATTTGTGGCTTTTGTTCGTTATGGCTTAATGTTTTAAAAAGACATGTTAGAAGGCGACATAAAGGTCGACTTTCTGACATAGAAGAAGGTTTTAAAATTATTGAAAAGAATCGTGTAATTAGTGTTATTGGATCAACTGTACTTAGAATTTCAAAATCAGAAAATTCAAAAATTACAACTTTATGTTCCTGCAAGATTTGTCCCTACAAATGTATGGGGCAAAATGTACTGGAAAATCACATGAAGCATCATAATTCTGTGGGTACTGCTAGCTATAAGTGTAGGTTTTGTCCATATTACTGCAAATTTAAAGATACTTTAGTCAAGCACCTAAATGTGCATGGCATGAGTGTATCAAATGCTACCAAGATAATTTCTCAATGTAAACTTTCTCAATTGGAAGGATCCACACATGAGAAGTATAGATGCTCATATTGTCCTTACAGAACAGATAGTACAACAACATACCTCTATCACAAACAGTGTCATCGTCCAAATAGAAGTGCACCTTTTAAATGTAAACATTGCTCATTTTGGGCCACTCACAAAGCTGTTTTGGATGATCATGTTAGTTTACATTCCAGACATTCACGTGATCGTAAGAGTTCTAGTAGAAGTCAATTTCCTTCAATGCCAATTCCCATTGAAGTTAAACAAAATGGTAAAATTATCAAAGTATATAGATGTCGCTTCTGCCCTATGATGGGTGACAATTTAGATACCGTGTACAAACATGAATTATTACATTCACGCAGTTCAAAGATGTATAAATGTAATATCTGCAAGAAAATCTGTGAAAGTGAAAAGCATTTGACTGCACATTTAAAATCTCACACATCCCCTATTCAGAATGATTTGCTGAGATACGGAAGTGATTCTGATGGGAATTATTTCAAAGGTTCTCTAAATAATTCCATCATTCAACATTCAGAAGACAACAATAAATTTAATTATTTTTGTACCAAATGCCCAGCTGCATTTGTCAATAAAAGTGATTATGCAATACACAGAGAAATCCACCAAAATACAGGAAATTCAATGCACATCACTGATTATCGTGGTTTTGACAATGAAAAATATTCTCAAAATTATGGTTCTGAACATTCTAGACATAAGAACCAAGGTTTTGGTATGATTGAGAGAAACAATTTAGTGGAACATCATAATTATGATGCAGGAAAGGGAGCTGAAAAGGATAAAACTGAAATAGTTGAGCAAACAATGGAAAATACTGGATTTGAACAAATGCTCTTGTTAGAGGAAGCAGAAACAAAATCTTTTGTAAATGGAAACAACACTAGCATTCTACCACAGAAACTTCATAATTGTTTTCAGTGTCCAGCTGCCTTTTGTAAGCCTGCCATTCTTGCATTTCATACTTCATTACATGGAACTCAAGGTAAATATGTATGTCCAGAATGCAATTATGCTACTGATTCAAAGAACAATGTTATTGCCCATTATCAGCTACACGTTAAGCCAAAATCAGCCAGCAAGAGCAGTTTGCGACTATATGAATGTACCAAATGCCCTGCAAAATTTCAAAAACCCAAAGGTTTACGCAAGCATTTTTCTTTGCACGGGCAGAAAAATAAATTTACTTGTGAAATTTGTGATTATTCTGTACCTTGTGCTGTCAACTTATTTAGACATAAAGTTGTTCATGTTAATGTTAACAACAACAACACCAGCAGCAACAATAATAACAACAGTAGTAATATTAACAATAATAACGGCATTAATAATAACCAGATAGAGCATAATTATGTACAGGAACAACCAGTGGAAAACACCGAGCAAATAACTGAAAGTCCAGATCAGATTTCAAACCAGAAAGAGTCTGTGGAACAAAAGAAATCTCCAAAATCCGAACGCGTGGAAGACAAGCGTTATTTCTCTTGCACTTTCTGTCCATATGTCCATCCTAGGAAATTTGCCGTGCAGAATCATATGCGTCGACACGCTAGCACCGAAGGTTTACAATGTCCTCATTGCAATTATAGGTCATTGCAAGCTTCGGTGTTAAGAGACCATTTGAAGTGGCATTTCCAAGCCCAGTTTGTCTTCAGCCCTCAGGCATTTATGAAGTTTGATGATATGGAAGTTTGGTTGGTTAATGGCAAAGAAAATGAGAATGAATTGATTTTTAAAGATCACGGGCAAAATTCAAAGAATAAAGAAGGTCGTTTCTTTTCTGCCATCAGCGAAAATTACATTGAAAATGAAGAAAAGAAACCTTTACCATTTGTAGATACAAAGAGTATAGAGAAAATGGTCGAAGAAGAATTGAATTTGATAGTCGAGGACAATAAAGACGATGATGAAAGAAAGGATGATGACTATGATCAAAGGAAGGATGACGACTACGATGACCAAAGGACGGATTACGATCACGACCAAAGGAAAGACGACGATAATGATGACCGAAGGAAGGACGAGGACAATGACGACCAAAGGAAGGACGAGGACGATGACGACGACGACGACGACGAAAAGAAGGAAGATTCAGAATATATGGAAGAAATAGAAAAATTGAAGCAATTGGCCATGAAACAAGAAGTAAAAGTTGTGCTGATGGACGTACTTTCTCAAGATAAGAATAAGAGCGAAACTTTAGAAGTGCAAGATAATACGGAAACAACGATAGGAAGTAATCAGTGCGGTCAGAAGAGCAACGAAGAATCAAAAGAAACAAAGGAGAAACCGAAAGAAAACACCATACAACATTGTGAAGAATCCAACAGTTCGGACAGTACTGTTGTTATCGAAACTCCTTTAGAAAATACCGAAACAAATGTAGACAACAACAACGTGTCAACATCAGAAACAGCGGTAACCAAAGAAACAGTGGTAACTTTTGAAGAAGTTCAAGAAGTTACAACCACCATAGAGCAGCAAGCACCCGAAGTGGAAGAAACTAATACGTTGGTGATAAAAGAGAACGAAATTGTAGAAACGAACTACGTGGAGAGAACGGCACCAACAATTTGCGAGTACACGAATACCATAGTAAGCGAAGAAGAAAATTTGCACACTCACCTCTATGGTAATGACGTGATGATGGTGAGGTTCGACGACGATTATCTACCATCCGAATCGGGAATAACGGAAGTGATTGAAGTAGAACAAGCACCCGTTCAAGACGTGGATCTATCATTAGATGCCGCCATTGTGGATAAAGAAGGGATCATGGAAGGGGACATGAATGGCATGTTTTCCGACGACGTTCAGGTTGTTGAAGTGGTAGCAGAGAACGAAGACAGTCTGAATGATTTCTCGGCGGAGCTTAAGAACGAACCGGATAGAAATTCGAACGACTTGATGGTTTCGTGTCATCCCAACAACTTTACAACAGACTGTGAACCGACTTCTATTGCTGAAGTCGAAATAAAAGTGTAAAATTACCTCTAAAGTTTGTTAAAAAGACATTTTTGCAGGTGTTTATGTATATAAGAAGTCCAAGACTGCCAATTATATATTTAAATGTAAAATGTTCACATTTGTAAAGTCGATAATATAGAGTTATATAGTTTATTTGTGTTCAATATGTATTGATAGAAAGATTTTTATTGAAATCCACCACATTATTTGTGTCCTATGGACATAATGTAACAAATAATCGTCTATAATTAATTTATGTATAATGAATAGTAGGCATTACGAAAATCTTCAGTTAATTTAATGCTCTTGCAAAGCAAGAAACGCTTTGTGTATGCAAATTTTATTTTTTAAAAGTAATTTTTTCTTGTTTGTCGGAAGCAATTCGTACTCCTAGATGTGTAAATGAGACAATAGGAATTATTTTGCACCAGAGTTTTTTGAGAGATGTAGCGATGTTTTAATGTTTGAGAATAAAACATGTGTTTTGTAATAATTAAACATGTGTTGAATTAAGGTGAAACGGTAAAACTGCATTACGCGGAACCACGAATTCGAATTTTTAATCATATGCCATGATAAAACAATAATAATGGCGTGGAATTGATGCTGTTTCATTCCGTTTATATTCGAATTGTAATTGCTGTTACCGTTTTGAAGTACTACGCTTCATTATGGTATGGAACAATGGCTTGCACACTAGATCCGAATCGATTTTGAGCTTCGGTCGAATGCTTAGTGTTTTGTTTTTAAAAATAATTTCATCGTTCTTTCAAAGTGATTACTCATGTCAGGAAATATTTTTGTAAACTTTATAAAACTAAAAATAATCGATATGGATACATGGATGGTTCGCAGAAAATTTTTCAAGGGGGCAATCGTAGAGACAATCACAAATTTCATTCATTTTTGGTTGTTTCATAAGTAGATTATAGAATACAATATTGCAACAATGCAAAAAGACACCAAGCGTACCATGTCGAGGGTGTAAGGTTTCTTATCTCAATCACTTTACAGTTATAATTTGTGGAATTTTTTACTCGATCCCAAAGGACAAGTGTTTCGTTTGCCTCCTGCGGATTCCCATGTACAGATATTTTCATTCATTTGAAAATAAACTAAAATTTAAGTGATAGGCTTATACCTAAAGAAAATTGCGATTTCAGTAGAATCGAGGTTACAGTACCCGTGCCATCTGCAGATAAAACGAAACAAGAAACTTTGGATTCGAACCTGGATCCCCGGAGGTCTAGTTGCCACCTCAACCACTGGACCGCCCGATTGTCGTGACAGTCTGTTGGACTAAAGACTTCTGAAATGGAATCAACGAATAGAGAACACTAACAGTTGTAAACAATTCAAAAAGTCGAATTTGTCCTAAGACACATTAACAACTAAGTACTTGGAAGTAGTGATTGGAAAAGTAGTTACTTGTAAATAACGGTAACTAGGTACAGTGTTGCTATTTTAAAATAACTGTTACTAATGCTGTGCGATGACTTCAAAATCATTGATGGATTCATGCAATCATCGATGGTTGATCAATGGTTACTCTGGCCATAGGGAGGCTTCCATAAATTACTTAACCCAAAGGGGAACATCTATATCAACGTTACGGAGCATTACGCGGATGGAGTATTCTTTACACAGCGTTACGTAATACTGTTCAATTTCTGAAGTTACAGAAATTTTTTTGCAGGAAAGTATTTTTCAATTTCCAGGGCAATTACAAAAATCCAAGTCTGTTATTTTGTCTTATGAAAAGACAAAATAACTGACTCGGCATCTAGATGATCGGTTTGAATTTTCTTCCTGTCTGCGCGATGTAAATTACTTAGCCAACTAAAATTGGTCACTAGTATGCGCACGTTTTAAAGCTGGACGAAAATAGGACCAATTACAATCTTTTTCTACAACAGGTAAATGCTACAATTCGACTCTGTGATCACACTCTAGCCTTCGTATCGGACATTCTAGCAATAGGCGGGTGTCTTTAAAATGTTACGTAATTCTGTTGGGGTCTAGGGCATTACAGTGTATTATGAGGGTAGGAGGGTTGTAAACATCGTAAACATTATTACCTAATTTATGGATGCTGTCCTAGTCTTTTTTTTTTTCTTTACTCTTTCCGCTATGTGTGCTCAGAGGATTTTATATCTACTTACTGCCAGTAGTAGATATACTGTATACCTAATTACTATTTACAAGTAACTGTACAGTACGTTTTAACACAGCCGCGACATTTCCAACATCTTGCTAAATGGAACATTTTCAATTCTCTTTGTGGCTCGTGTTTAGTGCTATTGAGAACTTTGTAAAATAACGAAACTATAGAGGAAGATTAAAATACAGCATCAGTAGATTAAATATACAGGAATAAATAATACTGGGCAAGTGAATAAACGTAACCCACCATTCCTGCAAAAATAAAAATAAAAAATAATTAAAAAAAACAAAATTTTGAACACAGGACAACACAGACATAGAGTGGTAAGCCAACACGTAACTTTACAACTATGCCAATCACTATTTTTATTTTCCCGTCTCTGTTATTTATAACAATGAGAAGGTATGGCTACCGATCATAAAAGATTTTTACATGTTTGGACTCGGGGATCCTTGAAACGTTGACAAGTGCAAAAAAATTCGGGGGTTTTTCTGTATGTATTGATGTTAGTGTGTGGGCGCATGATTTTGTTCACCCTGTTTGAAACTTAATAACTCCCGTGCGACGGCCGGATGGCCGAGCGGTCAAGGTAACAGCCTACCGCTCTGGGGGACCCGGGATCGAATCCGAACGGGTCTAATAATCCCCAGGAATTTTTCGGGGGGTGGTCCGTTCGGATATGTCGAGCCCCGTTCCTCACCACCCGGTCGCCCCATTGTGGGCCTGGCCGAACCCATAATGGGCCTTCTAAAAGAGGCCCTCTTAGTGCCCACAGGGCGGAAAGAGTTAAAAAAAAATAAAAAAAAAATAACTCCCGTGCTATTTGTCAAAAATTTCTAAAATTCTGCGGAGAAGTTTGTGTATTAGGAGAATTGATGTTATTAGATTTTGATGGTTAAAGGTCGACGGGTTGGAAAGATAGAAAGGGAGTCGTGATGTATCTTGACTAGAGTCAGACTTAATGATTTTACTCGTTATTAGAATTTAAAATTTCTTACAAAATTCACCCCTATTCTCAAAATTAACCTTTTTGCCATTTTATAATAATAAAAAAAAATTAATAAAATATCCTAACAGATGACGTCACACGCGGTTTAAAACGGTGCGGGGGAAGTTAAGCAATTTGTTGCTGAAATTTTTAATTCAGTTGTTAACGATTTTTTTAATTATTATGATTATGACGTAAAAATAGACATTAAGAAATTGCGTTTTAATCTAACCAAAAAACTTTTAAAACTACTCCACGAGCATTAAAGTGTATTAAGTTTTAAATATCAATTCAATTTTTGTAATCAAGTTTTTCTTTTTAAACACATAACTTTTTATATTTTTAATTATTATCAAATGGCAAAAAGCTTAGTTTTGAGGGTAGTGATGAATTAAAAAGAATTATAAATGTTAATAACGAATAACATCATTAAGTCCGACCTCTCTCGAGATATGACACGTGACAACCCTCTATCTCCCCACTCCATACCTCCTTAATATTAAGGAGCTATGATGCTATTAAATTAAGCTATCATGCCAAGGATCGTTTTTCATAGACGCCAACACACCCACACATACACGAAATACTTTTTTTTTTTTTTTTTTTTTTTACTCTTGGATTCAGGAGGTCTCAAAACGTGGAGATTTGAGATTTATATATATATATATAAACTCTGAGGGTCAAATTTGATACGATTTCAATGCTTTCGCTTGCTATATATACATAACAGCGGAGAAAGTAAAATTAAGAATGTTTAGAAATGCATTAACTTATCACTATCGAACTTGTTTAGAAACGTTTAAATAAAGGGTTAGAAAAGAAATGCCTTGTTATTTAATTTCAAAATTAAAATAAAAACTAAGGTCATTCTGACTCACAACGTCTCAGTTAAGAATTAAAACTCTTCTCTTTCTATTTACAATTTTATACAATGAGTTAGAATATTCTAGGTTTACAATAATAGCCTTTACGCAACACGAATGGCACGCCCCTTGACTAAAAGGAAAATAGCGGACGTGTATTCAATTTTCTATAAATATGGCGTCATTACAGCCACCCTACGTAGTATATTTCATGGTTCAAGCTCGTTGGCCATATTGTACAGTACAACTAACGCAATCTTCTTAATTTGTATATTGTCAACTACGCCAATCGCTCTTATAAATGTAAACTGGTATTATATATCTTTCCGTCCTGTGGGCACTGAGAGGGTCTCTTTTAGCAATCCCATTATGGGTTCGGCCAGGCCGACAATGAGGCGGCCGGATGGCGAGGGACGGGGCTCGACATCTCCAAACGGACCACCCCCCGAAAAATTCCTGGGGACTTTTCGACCTGTCCGGATCGATCCGTTTCCCCAGAGCGGTAGGCTGCCACCTTGACCGTTCGCCCATCCGTCCCTAATTTAATTATAGTTAAAGCGTTAGCCTGCCGCTCTGGGAGATCCGAGATCGAATTCGGATGAACATTCCAAAGAATTTTCAATAGGTGGTCTGTCTCTCACTACCTGGTCGTATTTTTGGGGCCTAGCCGAATCAAAATGGATCCGGGGAAAAAAGATCTTAGTGCCCACAAAGCGGGAAAAAAACGTAACCTAAACGCTGAAAGTGTAAGCGAAATTTTGAGAAGCATTAAAAATGAAATGTATTTCACTCAATCGCGATTATAAATAAAATATTATAAATAAATAATATTTATAATTATAAATAAAATATTTGATTATTTAATACAATAAACACCCAATTATCGATTGAATAGAATATTTTACAAATAGTTCCCCCAGCTGGCAGCACTGTCGAGAATAATTTTCCCGCAAAATTAGAAGGTTGTATAATCTATTGTCGAAATGGACGGATATTCGAATCAAACAACAAAATATCGTATTAATGGCACTCTCTTGCCTCAATATCAAGGAAAAAATGTCTGTCTTCTTGGCTACGTTATTCAGGTTTGTTATTCGTTTAAGTTGATCGTGAAAATAGTTTTTATATTATAAATAATATAGTTGTGTATTCTGAATACACAACTATAACTATATTACTGCGTGACAATAAAAGCACATAAATAATTTTTATTAAATTTTCTTTAGTAGCTGTATTTTATGTTGATTTAGTGGTAGTCTCTTTAATCCGATTGACGGTAGACTGTCTCACAGCTAAACAGGTTCAAAACTTCTTTATTGGCTTTTTTCAAATGCATTTCGGATCAGTGTTATCATTTCTGATCCCTCTTCAGTGCTATAAAAACAAAGGTTTTATATTAACAAAAAATTAGCGCGAGTAAAAAACAATAAAACACTTAAAAAACACCCCCTTTCCCATACCTTTAAGTTCTTCACATACTCTCTAACACCCATACAGCACTCTCAAGTTCTGTTTACATTTCAATTTAAAAATATGGTTATTTTACTTTCCACAAGTGTACCACAGTAATACTACAAGTAATTACAAAGTTTTACATCTAATTAACAATTTAAAATATTTTTATGTACAAAGTTTTAAACAATACGTACGTACTGGCCTTCTTTAAAAATATTCCAAACCTTTTACACATTTTTCAAAAAAGTTTTGGGTATACTATAGATTACTCCCTATGGAATTTTGTGTGTTTGGGTATATATCTGAACTCGGGACCGAGACGAGTTCAACGATACTCTACTTTTGGACCGGAGACGAAAAATAAAAAAGTTATCATACTTTTTTTCGGCGATCGCGCGATGATAGGGAGTTGCGTCGCTCTCCGCTAAGTCGGCCTCGCTATCGCGATCGGGAGTCCCGTCGCTTGCCGTTAAAATTGCCTTTAGTAGACGTTTTCCCCCTTTTTTACTTTGTTCAAGAACTACCATGAATCGATCACTAGTTTAGCACATGGCGGCGTGTGGTGGCGCCCATACGAGAGGTCAGTCGGGCCGCCATGTTCGCTGCCATAAGTAACATTAACTGAAATGGCGATTGCGCGATGATCGGAAGTCGTGTCGCTCTCTCCGCTCTCGTATCGCTTGTTTAACGCTCCGGGAGATGACCGTAGTCCGACGTCACGGTTTGCAGACTTTACCGCAAGATGGCAATACTAGCAACTATGGTGCCGTCTGCATGAGAGCATTAAAAAAGTATGGTAACTTAAAAAGTGTGATAACTTTTTTATTTTTCGTCTCCGGTCCAAAAATAGGGTACCGTTGAACTCGTCTCGGTCCCCTGAGTTCAAATATATAATCAAAGTCCTGAAATTCCATAGGGAGTAATCTATAGTACACCCAAAGTTTTATAACGCTCTTTTAAAATAATCCAAAAAACACTACGTTTTTCCAATTCTAGAACATTTTCCTCGGTACAGTTTTCACACGTCTACAATAATTCTATTTACATAAACTATTGGCTTGTTGCGCCTGTAATGTGTTGTATTAGAAATATTAAAATGTAAATTATTAGTGAGTCCGCCAGGTGGCGATCGTTGCTGATGCATCATGGGAACGGTACCTGAGCGCTCACTTTGATTGTAACGACAAGGCAATAAACATAACATGGCGCAGTCGACAAACGTTTAGAAAAAAAAGAAGATTCTCCGGTACTGGATTCGACATGTCCACGTTTCAAAATCTTCCTCCTCCCAAACCGATGTTGGTAGAAGGTGACTTGGGAGCGAATTGGAAGAAATTCAAGAAAAGTTATCTACTTTATTCGACGGCGACCGAACTCACGACGAAGAACAATGAAACTCAAGCCGCCATCTTGCTCCATTGTTTGGGGGAAGAAGCTCTAGAAATTTTTGAAACATTAGAACTTAATGAAGAAGAAGTGAAACAACCGAATGTAATTTTAGAAAAACTCGAGTCGTATTTTATTCCGAAAAGCAACCAAAGTGTTGAGAGTCACAAGTTCAATACTCGTGTGCAAGGACCGAGCGAAGCCTTTGACGATTTTGTAGCAGACCTACGTAAGCTATCGATAAATTGTGAGTTTGGAAATTTACGGGATCGACTATTAAGAGATAGAATTGTGAGTGGTATTCGTGATCAGAAGGTAAAGGAACGTCTACTACGAGAAACGGAGCTATCATTAACAAAGGCAATCGACATATGCAGAGCTGCTGAACAGACAGAGAGCCACATTAAACTCTTGTCGAATCACCCGAAGAATATAGAAGTCAACGTGGTAAAACGAAAATCAAGAGAACGTCTCAGTGAATCACGTGATCAGGAAAATAGGTCTAGTGCAGAAACAAAGAACCATCGGACAGAGAACAATTGGCGTGGATATCGAAGACCGGAAAATAAGTTCCAAGGAAGACAACGGAATTGTGGGAGATGTGGTTATAGACATAATAAACCGAACTGTCCAGCAATGGGCAAACAATGTAATAAATGCAAGGAATACAATCATTTTGCGAAAGTGTGTCGAAATAACATGATAAATGTACTGGAAATGGCGCCAGAGAGTACAAACGACTACGTATTGGCGTCACTGGAAAGCAGAGGTAAGAACCTTGATCTAGACTGGTCAGAGACTTTAAGAATTTTAGATTGTGATAAAAGTGTTAGTTTTAAGATAGATACTGGTGCACACGTCAATGTAATCCCCGCATATATTTTTGAGACTCTTAATCTAAGAAGATTGCTAAAGAAAACGAATATTACGATTTCAAATTACGGCGGAAATAGATTAATGGTGTTAGGAGCGTGTGATTTAACAGTACGAACTAAGGATAAGGTTAAGGAACTTTTGAATTTTATAATAGTCAAGACAGCTGACCAAGCAGCACCTATTTTAGGACTAGAGAGTATTCAAAAACTAAATTTACTGCAGAGAAACCGAAATATTTTAGAAATAAAAACGGAAAGTGATTATTTTACTAAATACAGTAATGTATTTGAAGGCATAGGCAGGATCAAAATAAAACCCTGTGAATTTAAATTAAAGGATGACTACAAGGCTGTGGTAGTTCCTACACGCCGAGTACCATTTAACTTAATGAATCCACTAAAGAAAGAATTAATGAGAATGATAAATGATGGAATTATATGCAGCATAGATGAACCGACAGAGTTTGTAAACCCAATCGTCCTAGTTCGCAAACCTGATGGATCCCTGAGAATATGTTTAGATCCACAGAATTTGAATCACTCGATAATGAGAGAACACTTTGAAATACCGACCTTTGAAGAAATCACAAGGGATATGGCAGGTTCCAAATTTTTCTCTATCCTCGATGCAAACAAGGGATTTTGGCAGATTGAACTGGCAGATAGCTCATCAAAATTAACAACCTTTAGTACACCTTTTGGGAGATATAGGTTTCTGCGACTACCCTTTGGATTGACAAATGCTCCTGAGATCTTTCACAAAACATTTACAGAAATTTTTGCTCATATTGAAGGAGTCAAGATTTACATTGATGATCTTATCATTCATGCAAAGGACACAGAAGAACATGACAGAATCTTAGAATTGGTTCTGAAGACAGCAGAAGAGAAAGGGGTTAGGTTCAATAAGGATAAGTGCAAATTTAAACTAAAGGAAGTCAAATATGTGGGACATATCTTGTCAGAAGACGGTATTAGAATTGATCCAGATAAAGTTGAAGCAATCAAACGCATCCCAAAGCCAACTGGTTTAAAAGAACTTAATCGATTCATGGGCATGATAAATTATGTGGCAAAATTTATACCAAATTTAGCTAGTCATACTGCAAAATTAAGGACTCTACTGAAACAGGATTGTTTGTGGCAGTGGACTGATCAACATGATAAGGAATTTCTGAAGCTAAAGAATCTTTTGAGCAGCACCCCAGTCTTACAATTTTATGATAAAGATAAACCACTAGTACTGTCAGTGGATAGTTCAAAAGATGGAATGGGAGCTGTACTACTTCAGGAAGGTGCTCCGGTGGCTTATGCATCAAAGACTCTCACGGAGACCCAGAAAAATTATGCACAAATTGAAAAAGAGGCACTGGCAATAGTGTTTGGCTGTCAGCGTTTTCACCAGTATGTGTATGGTCGTGAAATTACAGTTGAGAGTGACCATAAACCACTAGAGGCAATTTTTCAAAAGCCACTAAATAAATGCCCACTACGCCTTCAGAGATTAAGGATAACCTTACAAAATTATAATTTTAGAGTAAAATACAGACCAGGATCACAACTTGTGTTGGCTGATGCTCTTTCTCGAGCTAGCTATATGGACAGGAATTTTGATGTGATGGAATCTGATGTTGAAGCTCAAGTTAACCTTATCAATTACTGTAGCATTACTCCAAAGAAATTTGAAAAGCTTCGTCATGAAACAAAAAGAGATAGAGAGTTACAGTCACTGATTAACATAATAAAGGGAGGTTGGCCAGAACAGAAAAACATGATAGATCCACTAGTCAAACCATATTGGAAGTTTCGTGAAGACCTGAGTGAAGTGAGAGGCATAGTATGTAAAGGTGAACAATTAGTTATTCCCAAGAGCATGAGAGCAGAGACAATTGATAGACTACACTATAATCACATGGGAATCAATAAAACATTATGGAGAGCAAAAGAACATGTTTTTTGGCCTTTCATGGAAAAAGAAATAATTGATGTTGTAAGGAACTGTCCAGCATGCCTAAAGTATCAAAATTCAAATCCAAAAGAAACACTTATTAACAGAGAACTTGCCACAAGACCATGGGAAATTGTCACCACTGATATCTGCCATTTATTTGGTAAAGATTATCTATTAGTAGTAGACACATTTTCACGATTCCCAGAAGTTTATTGTATGAACCAAAACACCACTCATTCCAAAATAGTTGAAACCATGAAATCAATATTTTCCAGACATGGCAAGCCAGAAGTTGTATACTCGGGTAATGATACCCAGTTTGTGAACAAACACTTCCAACAATTTCTAGAAGACTGGGAAATTACACACAAGACGAGCTCTCCACGAAACCCTCAGTCCAATGGTTTCATTGAACGGCATGTACAAACTATCAAAAAATTACTTAAAAAAGCAGTGTATGACTCAAAGGACATCTATCTGACCTTGTTGGAATACAGAAATACACCTTTAGGTCGAGGTATTCCATCCCCAGCACAACTTCTGTATGGTCGTAGGTTGCGAGGGCAAGTGCCCATGAGGAATAATCTCTTGAAACCCAGAATACTTGTAGACAAATTTAGAAAACACCATACGCAAAGACAACAAGTACAAAAACACTATTTTGATAGGAATGCTAGAGATCTAATAGCATTAAGTCCACATGACAGAGTGATGGTGCAAATTGATAAAAGAAACTGGGAGCCTGGTGAAATAATAAAAATAGACAGATATCGACCAAGGTCTTATATTGTGCGCCTAGACAAAGATGGCAAACACTTCATTCGTAATCGAAGATTTTTAAGGAAGTTTGACATTAATAGATTTAGAAACATACAGAATCACTCAAATGAAGTGTTAGATCAACCAATTGAGGAGAAACAGGCTAGTGAACAAGAGGAAAACATGGAAAGCTCCAGTGGTAGAGAGGAAATGAACACAGAAAATGAGGAGTTGGAAGATCGGGAGGTGAACGGCAATGAGGCTAAGGACTTGACAACTCGAGCAGGTCGGGTGGTCCGTAGGCCATCGCGTTTCAAAGACTTTGTATAAAAGGGGGAGATGTAATGTGTTGTATTAGAGATATTAAAATGTAAATTATTAGTGAGTCCGCCAGGTGGCGATCGTTGCTGATGCATCATGGGAACGGTACCTGAGCGCTCACTTTGATTGTAACGACAAGGCAATAAACATAACAGCGCCCTCTATTATGTTATACCACTGCTTGTTGATTTGCATCCCATTTGACAAATTTACTAAATTATTATTATTATTGTTATATTTTATTATTTCTACATGCTCTTTGAATCTTCGTTTATAGATATTTTTTTCGGAATGTAATATTTTGGTCTTATTTCTAACTATTTGGCATTTACTGTTTATTATGTGGGTAAACCATGGGGAGGTATCATGTTTCAACCGGATAGCAGCTTCATGTTCTTTTGAACATGAAGCTGCTATCCGATTTTTGTACAGCCTATTTTCTTGACATTTTCACATGAAATTTTTTAATTGAAGTAATTAGATAACATTAAACATTTATCATTGAAAATTACTCTGTAGTTGTGTACAATATAAAAGTGTAAAATAAAACAAAATTTTAAAGACATAGGTCTAGGTTTAAAGTGATTTTATTAACCTTTGTGAACAAAGTCTATTATAATACCAACTATTTTATATTGCTAATAGTAAATATATATGGTATAGGCCTAAATTAAATGTTTAAAGAATAAAAACATAACTAAACTAGGTTAATAATTCAGTTGGCTATAGGAAAGGAGAAAAGGAAAGGAAGGAAAAGGAAAAATACCGTATAATGCAAATTAGTAAATACACTTTTTTCACAAATATTTCGGATGCATTGTGTCCTCTTTCATCAGAAGACAGACTACTTTCCTTTCTTCTCTCCTATAAGGAATTATTAATAGTAAACACAAAGCGTTATTCAATGGCCTGTTAAAAATAATGGTGTAATAAAAGAGATAGTAACATAGATAAAGTAATTAGCCTACCACTAATTAAAGAAAATTTACATAACTAGCCTAGTCTAAATAAAATAGGCTTACACCAAAATAAAACGTTTTAGGAACAATTGATTATTTATTTAATTAGCATGGAATAAAAGTAATGAAGAAAATAAAATCATAGCCCTGCTGTTTTCTGTGTATTAACATTAAGATTAAATTAGGTGTAGACCTATTACATTTAAAAAATATTAACAGGCTGAACTTAAAAAGTTTCATGGAAATTAATAACTGATAAATAAAATCTGGTGTCTTATTTTTTGCCTAAAGTGTGTATCATTTTCTATCTCATTTTGAAATGCACAAAACTCAGACAAAAGATGATACAATAAAAAACAACTAGCAGCTGAAAGCTGCATTTATATACTACATACAAATTTCTAATTAAATATCCATGTCTTTTGCAGACATGTACAGAGCAAAAGTTAGTTGAACCAAGGCCGCTTGATCACTTCCCTTGTAAGGCCATCCGCCGATTCTCTCTCTCTATGAGACCAAGCGTATAGACGCTAGTTAATATTTTCTCTTTTTGTGGCACTGACAATCGGTGACATTCCGTCATCATCGTTTCAGGTATTGTACGTTAGAAGAGGAGTTCGGAGACGTTGCTGCATTTAAGTATTTTCCTCATTAAAGCAGGTTGAAACTTTTGACAATTAAGAAACGAGCTGCTGCAAACGATGTTCTCTAGTTCATGAAAAAAGCATGGAAATGCTTCGAAAAAGGCGAAATAATAATAATACAGTATTTTTCGCATCTTTTTTTTCATAAGACGTTTTTAGGAAGAAATAATAACCGAGTATTATTGGCACGGAAAATACAAACTTTTCCACACTAATACCATTTAATAATCTCTGTTCGATTCTTAAAGATACCAGTGGTTAATCATTAATGGGTTAATGTTACCTTAGGTTCCGAGATGGCGGCGGTGGGAATTTTTCCCTATCTTGGCGACTGCGGCAGGGGAAAAATTTTTTCCCTAGAGTCGTGACGTCGACGCCGTTGAGAATTTTTTCCCCGTTTGGTTTCAACCCTGAGATCGACGTTGCCGAGTATCCTGTAACCTCGAAACGGCGACGATCGTGTGTAAATTTGCGACGGTAGAGGGAGCCTTTTCGTGACGTCGTGCGAGAGTAATATCGGCGGGAAATTCGTAGTTGTGTTACGAACGAATATGCAAATACTCGATCTGTGACGTGATTTCTGTTTCATTTCAATGCAATTTTATGCAAATTGACTAGTTTCCAGTTGGAATCGTTTACTGCAGTGTTGCGACGAATTGCGTATTGGAATATTTGCTGTTTATTTTTTCTGGTTACGATATTTCATTTTTTTTCCTCACCACCTCCCCGCATTTAGTTTATTGCCAATTATTCGATAATGAGTAGTTTTGCCGATTTGAGTTTCAACGACGAATTTCGGTCGAGTTGCACCACACGTGATTTCTACAAGTTAATGGAAGATGACTTCTTGGAGCTAGGTTTGCCTCCCCGTATCGATAACGCATTGAGATTTCTGAAATTTGCTGTAAAATTAGGCATACAGCCAACTAAGTCCGTTTGCATTCCGTGGCGATTCTAAATGCAAATTATATCATCGGAGTAATAGAGAAAGCTGTTTCTTGCGAAGTAGTAAGTGCGGAACGAAGACTTCTGCCTTTGAAGGAACATTTAAAAGTAATTTTGGCCACATTTCTTGGGGTTGCATTCTGTTGTTTATATGGCTAAGTAGTAATAAATCGAACAGAGGGAAACGCCAATCGACCAATAAAAGAGCAGCCGAATCGAAAAGAACAGGGAAGAAAAGAGTTGTACCAAGAAAAAAGGAAAGTATCCAAGCTGGCAAAACCGAAGAAAGAATGGATCGGAAAGGGAAAAAAAAGTAGGAAGAAGTAGGCAACCACCATCGAAAAGTGAGTAAAATTATTTTTTTTTTTTTTTTTTTTTTTTTTTTTTTTTTTTTTTTTTTTTTTTTTTTTTTTCGGTTAACGTCTACAGAGAAATTCAAGATGGCGGCCGGAAACGCGGCCATCTTGAATTGAGGGAAAAATTTTTTCCCCGCCGCAGTCTCCAACGTAGGGAAAAATTTTCCCCATCGCCATCTCGGAACCTAGGGTAACATTAACCCATTAATGTAAATATTTTTTTACTTGAAAAGTACGCAAACTTAGCAAAACTAGATCACCTACAGTATATTTTGTTTACTATGAAAAATTTTACATTTTCGGACCATATATGATAACTTTTTAAATGTTGTATATTAAATCTGTTATAAAATTATTACTTTTGTTAATCAAGACTCTCTGTAAGAAGAAATACCGATATAACTCTTCAAAACAATTTGCTTATTTTTTGCAACTAGTTTTTATATTAAAAAAATTGCGCAAAATATGCATGGAAATATGGTGATATTCAAGGTAAGAACTTAGTGTAATTAATATTGGAGAAGTACACAGAAATATGAACAAAGCAACATATATTGTTTTAAAGTTGAAATTAAAAGTAAAAGTAACATTGCTTCAGGTTACATCTCTAATAAGTTTAATCTCAATCAGTTTACATCTCTAAATAAAATTATTTATAGAAAAAGCAAAAGCTTGTTACAAGGAAAAATTAATTTATTGAAAACTGTCATAATATAAAGTGTACACTATGTTTTTGACTGAATTTTACAAACTGCAAAGAACAGAAATGTACTTATCTTCTTTCTTGTCAGAAATTTATAAATGTAAAGTAGACAACATTAGACTTTTAATACTTTTTTTGAAGTGGGCTTATGCTGCAGTCTGAGAACTTTTTTCACAGTTTGACTTAATTGTCCAGTCCAATTGGTCAGCAAAGGGCTAACAAACTTTGTTGCTATTATATTGCACATGTGGTTATTGTGATTTGAATTTGCACCTTCAGTGTTAGTCTTACACCACAGTACCAAGCAGTATTTCAAGTGCAAAAGAATGACCTTTACAAGCATAACTTTCAAACCATCCTGGCAAGGATTTGTATATCTCAGTACCTTGTCAAAAAATCTGCAAGAATTTAATTCTCACCAACGATAGTCTTGGATACTGAAGTTATCCTCTATTGTGGTTTGATATTAACCACTTCTGTCTCGGTCCTTCATTCGATGGGATTTCACGAAATGCAACTTTTAATCCTTCAGAAGTTTTAGATCCAGCATATGATGTGCAAAAAGGACCGCAACAATTTTTAGGCAAAATGTGCCTTTTCTATTTGAACTATACAATATACTATTATATCTATACACCAAGCTACTGTTGAAGAAAAAGTCTCATCAACCGTATATAACTCATGAATAAGTATAACTATATACAACTATAACTTTATGTAACTACAGTAGAGCATTGATTATCCGACTTAATTGGGGACTGGGGTTGGTCGGATAACTGAAAAAGTCGGATAACCGAAAAGTATGAAAAAAATACATTATTAGTATAGTGTATTAGGCCTGGTTTAAATACTAGCCTCCCTTTCATGGTCGAGCCAATGCTGCCAGCTAAAACATGCAAAAATTTAACAAAAATAATATTAAAGTAGCCAAGACATAACCAAATATTGTAGCGCCACATCACTAGAGGACATTTAAATTTGCCGACTAGAATGCGGTCGGTTAATCGGGGGTCGGATAATCGATGCTCTACTGTATTACAATTTCATAAAATAGCCATATCTGCACATGAAACGATCAATTTACTCAAACATGATTCTCGCCAATAAGTAGTGCCAAAATCTTTTTGCAGCGGTGAAAAATGGAAACAGTGAATACGGCAATTTTCCTTACGGCGAATGGCCTTACTAGCAAAGCGATCAAGCGGCCTTGGTTGAACTGACAAAAAGTTTTTTAGTGTTTCTTAAAATTAAAAAGTCTCAAGTCATCTCAAAAGTCTCTTGCCATTTTCATTCAGAAAAGTTATATGTTAAAAAGCACTAAATAAACTTTATTTTGTATTAGTACAGGACAGGTCAGACATAGATTAAGTCAAATTTCACAACTGTCTCATATTTACCCATTTTTCAGGCTGTCTCATATTTACCCACGTTGACCCTATCTTCTAGGGAACAAAATTGGTAGAAGAGTAACTGTTTGTTTAGTACTTAATTTATTACTAGGACTTATTATACTGGTGACATGGTTCTGCAATTCAAGAAAACATATCAGAAAAAACAGTCTTTATTTTTCTGATATGTTTTCTTGAATTGCAGAACCATGTCACCAGTATAAATAAGTCCTAGTAATAAAATAAGTCCTTGTAGACAAATTACGTACTAAACATAAGATAAGGACACAAAGGCATATAATTGGTAACTGTTTGTTGTTTATCATTTATTATTATTGTAATTAATGTAAAGATTTATTCTATTGTTTGGTCTTAAATTCTGCTAATTTTGTTATTTAATGCAGTTACTTTTTTTAGTACTTTTTTTGTGAATTAAAAGTGTAATTATAATCAAAAATCAAATATTTCATGCCGTTTTATTTGTAGAAATATAAGGAAACAATTATATTTCTGAATGAGATGGTTGGGACCTTATCAGAGCCGTAGACCATACCCATTGGAGCAAAAAAGTCAAAGGACCCATACCTCTATATGAGATACGGTCCCCTCGAAATTGGCCTACTTCTGGGTTGTGTGCCATCGGGAGTTGTGCCACCTCACTAAGACTATCGCCTTTAACTATTTAGCTAGTGCAACCATGTTGACTTTTAAGTAGTCCGCTTGACTATTTGTACACCTTTCTTTGGTACAACAGAGCTCACGAGAAAGGCGCACAATCTGAATTACAACCTGTTGTGGACTCAATCTACAATACTCAGAGTCTGCAGCAATCCGAAAACTCCTCTTTGTATGGGAGAGTCTATTCATAACAACCTCGGAAAACTGCAACACACCCACTCTGGAACTGCCCAACATATGGATTGCCCTATATAAACGGTTAAATAGTGATTTACATCATCTGTCACACCGTTGATGTGGATCAGCACCATGCATGTGCCGTAGTACATCGCACGTGTAACATCATATGTATTCGAAATTTATAGCTGATTCATATCAAGTTTATTCCAAAAGCGTTTTATTTAAAAATTTATATGCATTCCTTTTCTGTTTTGAATGTATATGTACAATTTAAAAGTTTTTATTTTGCCTGAAGACGACGAAAATACATTCGTTGAAAGTGCTCAAAAAGAAAACTATTAATAATGCCGCACACAGTGAAAATTTATTTTTACTACTACTGTTACTTGGCATGAGTATAACACTAAAACTGTGATTACAATTTTTCTTAGCAGACAGAACTTTTTAATATTTTATTTTTATGAATTAATTTGTTAAATAAAGATTTTAATTTCGATGCTGTAGACAAGAGTTCTAAATGGTAACAAATAGGATTAGTGTGTTGGATCAAAACTCAAACCCATGGCGGTGGCAGGCTGATACTTTTATCATTTCGGGCAGGCATTTTGCATTATCTGTCTGTTGCAATAAAAGATTATTTAAATATTGTAATTTAGAGATTAAAAATCATTTAATGTTATTGATATGTATGAACATAGCTTTGATTGTAGATTGCCAATGTATGTATGTCGAAAGATTTTTTCACTATTTCCTTAATTATAATATGCACTTTTTATCACTTTTGCTCATACAAAATAGAGGTGTGTCTTTATAGTCCATTTGCATTTACTGCAGTACAAAACAATAGTTGGAAGTCATCGCTGGCAGATTGTGCGATATGTTACACACCAATAATACACATTATTGGTTTTACTGCTCGATAGTCACGTTACTTCATATGAGCTTTGCTGATTTTGCTGATAACGAGCATTTAATTTAAACTCCATTTTAACATGTAAAGTGTTTTCTAGATGACGTTACAATGCAGCGTTAAAACAAGGTTACTGTATTTGCAGACAAGAGTGGAAATATGGCTGCCAAACCATAAAAAATTTCATTTTAAATGATTTATTTAGCTACATGATGACAGTTGCTTGGATACAAATAGGTTTAAGCTGAAGATATTTGTTAACATTTTCATTTGCTTAAGTGTTTTTGAAATTTATTTTACATTGATTTGATTTGATTTATTATTTTTTGCAGCGTGATCCAAACGGAATGTCTTTTAAACTAAAGGCCAGTGACAATCAAATAGTTGTCATTCAGATGAAAGAACCAGTAAGTTAATTTAATTGAATAAAGTCGGAGACTTCATTACATTTTCTATTAATATGAAACAGTAAAACTAATGTAAACTTATTTTGTTTTTTTCTGTTTTCTGTCTGATAAATAAAGTTTATTTTTTCGTATTTTATTGCAGTTAATAAAACCATCTCCAGATACTATGAGATATGCTTTAATGGAGTATGTAAACAGTCATTGTGTAGTGTTGAAGTAGTTCCACGTTATCTCGTTCATCTCCAGGAAAAACAAAGAAGAACATATTGTAAATCACTCTTTCTCTTTTTATTTTTGTATTCAAAAAATGTCTGAATGTTCTATTTTGGCTCCCAAGGCAACATTTTCTTGTTTGTTTTTCCAAAGATGAGTGAGGCAACTCCAAAGTACTCGAAAGCTGTGTAATGTAAATAACAAACAATACCTGATTTATCTGTATCATCAAATGATCTGCCAGATTATCTGTCGGGCTATTTTAAGGCTTGTAAATATTTAAATACAAATCAATTTGGTTAGAGGTGGTGGTTCCACTGCCATCTCTTGATTATTTCTAATTAAATTTACTACGAGATGGCAGATCACCACCTATGTCTAGCCAAATTGATTTGTACAGGGTGCGGCAGAAAGAACGTTCTGGTTTGGAAAAGCAAGATAGAGAAAGAAATCTTTTATACCTGATAAGTACACAGTATGCCATTGTCATCCATTAGGTTTCGAAGAGTACATCAGTTAAATGGCGATCGTTTATGTTGATGTCGATGCAGTTTTGAAGTCTCTTTTGGAAATTTTTCATTGATCTGCGGACCATGTCCAGCGGAATTGCTGTGATTTCTTGCATAATCGTGCCTTGAGTTATTGCAAATTTGTTGGTCGGTGTTGGTACACTTTTGATTTGAGATAGCCCCACAGAAAAAAAATCACATGGGGCCAAATCGGTAAACGCAGTGGCCAACCAATATCACCTTGTAAAAAGACAAGATGGCCCGGAAACAAGTTTCTGAGAATTCCAAGTGACCTAGAGGTATGCGACATGGCACCATCTTGCTGAAACCATACATCTTCCAGATCATTATTGTTGAGTAAATCGTTAACTAATAGACGGAGAAAATTCTCAAGTGCTCTGATGTTGCTGTCGCTAACACTGCCCTCTTCAAAGAAATAAGGACCCCACACACCAAAATCACCTAAAGCGCACCAAACCGTAACTTTTGGACCATGGAGTGGTTGCTAGTGGCATTCTCGGGGATTACTGTCAGACCAGTACCTAAAGTTCTGTTTGTTGACCATCCCCGATAAATGAAAATGGGCTTCGTCACTGGAGATCAGTACTGCTGCTGGGGGAATGCTCTGCAGAATATCCTGACACAAAGTTTTATGGATTAGATAGTCCTCATCATTCAACTCCTGAATGACCATCATTTTGTAGGGATGCATGTGGAGCGAGCTGTGTAAAAGTCTGTAGAGACTACAATCACACACGTTTAATGCAGCTGTGTATTTGCGTGCAGATTGTTTGGGAGACTGCTGTATGGAAGCTGTAGCAGTTGCCACATCTTCTGGTCTTGTTATGCTTCTAGGACTTTCTGTTTTAAAGCTGAACCTGTTCACTAAAATTTGAAACCCAACAGCAAATTGTTGGTGCAGCTGGAACTGGATCATGACGCCTGAGCTGAAAGTGTATTTGGAAGGCCCGTTGCATCATTATCACAGATTTACTGTTCGTAATGAACTCTTGGACAACAAAAGCACGATGCTCTCAGGTACATGCCATGATGGTAACTAAAAATGGCATGTGCAAACAAAAAGAAACCACGCTCACTGCTGTACCTCTACAAGCAAAGCAACGCTTTTGCCAAATCAGAACATTCTTTCTGCCGCACTGTGTATTTAAATATTTACTAGCCTTAAAATAGCCCAACAGAGATTTGGGAATTGTTTAGCTATGTAATGGTTCTTTAAAAAAAATATAGGATAATCAGAAAGTTGGCCACAACCTTAAAAATACATCTCGGTAAATGTTGACCTAAACGTACAAAGTTTTCGCAGAAAGCAACACGGATTGCCAAGGTGGCATTCGTATAATGAAACAGGCATGTCGATTCCCTTTTGCAGCTCATTATCTCTCTTTGTATCTGTCACTTTTATGATATTGTGCAATGACCATACTCCTAAACACTACCATTTACTGGCAGAGATTATAACTAAAATGTTTGAAATATTTGTGAAAAACTGCATACTGCATATTTAGGATTAAAGTTCATTTAGATGCAAATTTTAAAGTTGTGCCTGGCTTTTGGATTGCATGGTATATAAATATATGAATTAAAACTAGTAAACTGGTGAATTAATAATGAATGTATTCTCTTTTATACAAAGATATATTTTGTCCACATACAGTATATTAATTTCAAAAAAAAAAAAAAAAAAAAAAAAAAAATAGAAATCATTAAATTAACTATCATCCATGCTGAATACATGGTATATGGCATACATAAAATGAATTAAATATTCTTATTTTAATGTGTTTGAAAATGTTTGTGTTTTGTGTTATTGAGCAACATTTTCGAAAAGCAATTTTCTTGTATTTTTTGAATTTTAGATACAAGATTCCTTGGAAGGATTGGTCGAAGTACAGGGAACGGTAACGCCGAGGAATAGTGTCTTGTGTGATCATTACATTGAATTTCCCACCGATATGGCATCGAATTTTGGTATGTCAATAAAAATCTTAATATATTAAATATTCTTTCATTGTATATTTCCAACATAATTTGCCTGCAGAAGCTTTTTTGTTAAAAAGCCAACATTTGAATCATCTCATTTTATCTTAAATTAATAGATTGTTTTAATATTGTAATATATATATAAAATTTAAAAGTTTTAAATATGACAGCTGTTTATATATTTTAATCGATAACCGGATGACCAAGATGATAGTCGCTCGCTGCTCCTAGGAACTTTGATTGGAGTTGGAACCTCGGAAATTTTCACAAGCGGTTTGGCCCGAATACCTCGTGCCCAGTCTCTTGCCACTCGACCATTCAATTTGGGAATCCAAACATGTGACAAACACGAAAAAGGATTTTTTGGTGTCTGCAGTGTGGAAAGAATTAAATTTGAAATTAATCTTATCTTAGTTGTTCTGCAGTTCATTCTGACTCGATTTGTCTTATAAAAACATTTTTCAAAATTTAATTACTGTATTTACTCGCATATAAGACGACCTCACGTAGGATGAGGTGTGACTTCAAAGATCAAAATGAAGAAAATTAGATTTATTAATATAATTCTAATTTTATTTTGTTTAATCACAAGTAAAATATGAAATGTCAAATGCATTTGATATTTCATTATTCATATTCATTCAAAAATGAATCCACTCTCCATCGATTACACTTACGAGTTTCTCTGAATTCTGAATAATCATCTGTTTTCACGTGGGAATGGATTAAAACTTACATCGGGCTTCCGTGTGATTTTGGAATTTCAATCTGGAATTCAATTCAAAAGCTTTGCTTTTCCTATTCATCTTTACTTCTCACAATATACAAGAATGATTCAAATGACCCAGATAAAAATATTTGTTTTTAAATACAAGAGGGTAAGCATCCGGTAAAAAATGCTAATACATGGTTTACAAAAATTATTTGCTCCTGCATATAGGACGACCTAGGAATTTGAAGCTGTGATAAATGAATAAAAACCTCATCTTATATGCGAGTAAATATGTTATATATCAAGAGAATTGAATATTGTCTTAATTTATTGTAATTATTTTTCAGATGCGAATCTCTATAACGAAGCAGTTCAGCTGATGGCCCGATATCCAAATTACTACATTACCTTTTAATTTCATCAGTGGAAAAAAGATTTTGTTTTGCATTTATATAACAGATTTACACAAGTGATAAATGGTATGTAAATTAATTTTCACACAGTTCAGTTGTTACTGCAAGAATTGCATTAACAATAAAGGTCCAGAAAATAATGAAAGTGATTTACAAATTACAAGCAGCAACTTAACTTTATACAAGTGAAACATCTTCCATTTAACTTTTGTAAATATTATTTGTATGATTTGACAAGTAAAATCTATACCTTATCGCCGAAGAAAGTTTATTTTAAATACAACATTTTCAGTCTTCTTAACAGATCATTCACAGGTCACAGTTCTAAATTGGATTCAAAATACATCAAAAATATTTAAACTATGGAGCGTGTGCAGAATGCATTTCAAATCGTAACCCAAAGACAGTTCGTCTAGCAAATCGAATGCATTTGTTTTAAAACCTAACCTAAATCACCATTCATTAAGGTACATATTTTCATTCCTTTACTGTCACTGATGACTACCGCCCATTTCCGCTTATATTTCATTTGTGCGGATGAGCTCAGATGTTTGGTCTCAAATCGATTATTGAATAAAGATTTTTCACTGGTAAGGACAGAATTAAGAATGCATTTGCACAAATATACTCTAGCATTACTGTACTATGTTTAATGAGTATTAGCAGAGATTAGCATAAGAATTTAGTATAACAGAATTTATATTGTTTTAACTTGAAATAACAGTAAAATTGCCAATAAATTCCAATTACAAATTAATGTGTATTAGTATTATAATTTATACATCTATAATTTTAATCCTCTCTCTATATAAATCAAATTATTTATCTTTGTGTTGGCACATTGGCACAAAAATATGGTAGTTAGTAGAAAATGTCCAAATAATGCATATATGCATTATTTGGACAAACTTGAAGTGAGCTTTCCTTACTTTGTCAACCTTAAAATTTATTGAATTTGCATATTTATTATTTGTTAGAGGATCAAAAACTAAAATGCAAAAATTAGGCAAAATCAATGTTCATTTTATGTTATGACCATTTACAGGTGAAGAAATTATATGAAAAACTAGGTAAAGGAAGCAAATGCTTGCAGTGCTTGGGCCTCGGTGACACGCATTTGGTACACCCTGATTTTAACTGCCTTGGCTGCGAGCATGCCAGTCTCTGGCACAAATGCATAAAATGTCTGTTTCTATGAATTCTGTGAAAAAACTTGACATTATAGTCACATAATATGGAATATTTGTCATATTCTATTTTAATATTAAACTACTTACTACAACACCTTGTGAACGTGCAGCCCAATTTTATTACTTCCTAATAAAGTAATAAAATTGGGCTGCACGTTCACAAGGTGTTGTAGTAAGTAGTTTAATATTGAAGATGTGAAACTGAGCCAGGGCTGTTGGCAGTGTCCCCATTGAGAAAGAGACTACAAAAGGTTTTGAAAGAAGTGATGTGGAAGTGTGGTAGAAACCTCACTTCCAATGGACAAGTTTATTTAAAAGTTCACTCCCTTGATACCAAAGCAATTGATTTTGTTATTTTAAAATGAATATAAATATAATAATGCAAATCATACGACTTTGATTTGTTAGAATAACTTTAGTTTCCTAACCTTAAGGTAATTGAGTAACATTCTCCGAAAAACAATAGGGCACGTTCCTCTCGCCCTCCCAAATCTGCCTGAAGTGGCACCTACATTCTCAAAATCCTGGACATGCCACTGAATTTGGTAGTTTGCAGACTAGAGTAGAGTAGAATATAATAGTTTAGTTGGAAAGTTTAATGGCCATATTGACACTGACAATCAAGAGTTGGTTGTGAATAAGTCGAGTAATGGCCATAAGCAAACCAGTAAAATGGGTTTTTGCTCGCATTGGTCCAATTATCGAAGTTGTGTGTTTTTGCATCTGCATAAAAAGAAAGTCAGGTCTTAACATACTTTTGACAGGCAGGTGAGCCACTTTTAAGAGAAGATTTCATAATTTACAAGAAAAAGTTTTATGGTGGACAAATTTGTGGTTACTCAAAATTGTTTGAGTGGAGATTTCATGGTGACTAGATTAAATGGAGAGGTTTGGTTGCCCATCAGTAGGCAGGCAGGCAGGCACATGTGAAGTCAAGTACACAGGTTTATCTGAATGCATGCACAAAAAAACTAGATTGGCATTTATTGCCTCCCATTTCTTTTGCCAAATTGTCATTCTGTTCTAAAGGCCTAGCTTGATTTCTCTGTATGCTTAATTTTTTTCTGCTGCTCCTAATCAGGAGTCACAGATTTTCAGGGGTGCCATATTTTCTTGTTCTCCTTTTTCTTCATCTGGCACTGCAGATATTCTTAGAGAAACAACTACCACTGGTCTAGAAAGCTTAAATTTTAAACTTAAACCCTTCAGAGAGGTGCTTGATTAAATTTTATGCCCATAAGGATAAAATTGCATAGAAACAAATGAATTTTATTCAAAATGTTACTCGGAATAACAAAAGCTAATATATATACCAATTAAAACTTTTTATAATGATTTTTCTAAACGGCACATTGAAAGTGTCTGTCGTTATCTTATCTTGGCAAAATTTTATTACATCAAAACTTTGACTCTTGTCTAAATTATCATAAATTTTTACATCTCGGATGTTTTTGTTTGGTGTTTGGTATATGGCACAAGAACCACATTTCTGCTGTCTATATTCTACTCTGCTCCCTTACGTTTAGGATCTCCCATAGGCAAGAATGGTACCTGTGATGCATTGTTCATATTTTTGGATCTGCCTAATTACATGAAACCTACTCTTACAACAAGATTGCCTTTACTTCAAACTAGCTACTACTAAATGATTTTGTGCAGTGATACACACCTATTAAATATATTCTATTATAGATCCATCAAGAACAAGTTCTTGGTATTACATCACCATCCTAGTTATAACTAACTAGCATTTAAAACAAATCTCAGTCATTTGATTTTTCCAAATGTAAATTTTAATGTAGTTCTTTTGACGAATGATCAAATATACAGGTGATTAGAACGTGTCGTGACTCTTTGTTCAATACTCAAACAAAAATGCATAGATTCGTTCGTATCTACATTAGGAGTTTCATAAAAGTACCGGATGATCGTAATTTGAGTGTTTGCATTTGGGCTGCTAACTCTTTCTTGGGACCATTTCCGTTATAAAAAAAATTAGTACCAAAACTTGCCACTATGGCACTTTTGATGCTCATGCAACCTGTTCCGAAGGCACGTTGATGACCGGTAACTATGCTTTTTGCATGCAGTGTGATACTATCTTTCGGGGATGCAAAATTTAGAACATACTCTCTGTACGTGAGGACAGATAAAGAGCGTTTTGCTAGTATTATTTTTTTTTTTATACAAAATATGGAGGACTTTTGAGACATACATCAGATTTGGCTGCATTTGAGCTGCTAAATTCTCTGTAGATAGCACTAAATAGGGATACTTTAATTACGACCATCCGACACAATAAGCTTTATATCTTTTGAAACCTTGATTTTTTTTTTGTGCAACCTCAAGTATGACAATATCTGTGACATTAATCTTAAGGCATTGTTAGCTATCAGATGTATCGAATGATACATATGGAGAAATCAATTCAGACACCACAGATACTGAAATAGTATTTAAAAATACAGTATTAATTTTTGGCATGTTTACTTGAGCATAGTTTCAAAAATAGCCCAAAATTGTATAGATTAATTTAGCTAAATTAATCTTGCCACTTGTTGGAAATGATGTGGCTGTTGCAAAACAAAAAAAATCAAGATTTCGCCAGACCAGATTACCCTCTGTGGCACAATTATCACAGTGTCTCCATGGACGAGACCGGTCGACCTCATCCGCTGTTCACAGAATCCAAAGACATGCACTTGCAGTTACAGGCAGTCACAGGACATTCCGAATGATCTCTGTAATAGAAATATATAAGTATATTTGTCATTGCACAATTGCAAAAACTTTATCTCACTAACATAAACCATTCCATGATGTGAGCAGAGTGTCCGCCGTGTCGACAGGACTGACACCACGTGAACCAACTTGAAAATTTGGATAGCTTTTTATCCTTCATTTCTGAAAATAAAATAGAGAAGCAAATGCTAATCCATTTAAGAGTCAACATATGCAAATTTTCACTGCAACTTAAAATGTGATGCATTTGTCAAGGAACAGTATGTCAAATAAAAAGCAAATTACCTATTTTTCCATCTGTAGTTCTCCTCCAACAACTTCCTGACGGAGTACCCATGTTTGTCAGGCAGAGGGCACAGCGTGGCAATGGTTTTCTGCATCCCGGACAACAACTCGTCTGAAAAAGAATTCCGACAGTTTAAATTTTTAACAATGTAAATGAGCAGAAAAAGTTTCTCTCACC
This sequence comes from Centruroides vittatus, assembly GCF_030686945.1. Classification (NCBI taxonomy): domain Eukaryota; kingdom Metazoa; phylum Arthropoda; class Arachnida; order Scorpiones; family Buthidae; genus Centruroides; species Centruroides vittatus. Next base: position 124,006 of record NW_027122722.1, on the reverse strand, counting down.
TTAGATTTGTTTGCAGCTGGGATCGCCAACCGTGCCAGGGGGCGTGAACAGTGACCCTGACCCAACATTTGCAGGTAGCTCGAGACTGACTTGCCACAAAAATTGCAGCTGACAAACACGTGCGGTGGCGGCTTACTAGAGGGATTGGCCTTGTACCATTCTATGTCGAATACGGCCCTAAAACAGAGGAATTAAGATTTAAATTAAAACTTACCAGTAACATTTTATGGGAATTCCACCTGCTCTCTACCTCTGGTGCCACAGTCGCCATCTGTCGAGGAGTTGCTGGTAACTTTCCACCCAAGACTGTGCCCTCTGATCCTGGCTCAAATTACTGGGCATGGTGTGCAAAATTACCAAACTGGCCGTCTGCACATCTCCGGTGAGATCCACATATTTTTGAATGAGAGGAAGGCAATCCACGGTCAATCCTGAGGAATAATAATGTATTATATATATATACTAGCAGATAGGCCTGGCGTTGCACGGGCAAAAGTAACGATAGCGAAGATTAAGATTATTATGTTATGGTCACAGAAGAAAAAGAGTAATTTCATCAACAAACTAAATATTTCTAAAGAAAGGTCGAATTTGAGAATCGAATATTCTAATATTGTTCGATTTTCATCGAATGTTCTAAAGAAGGTCGAAAAAAACCGAACTAATCTGTTTAAATTTGAAAATCGAATATGTTCTAACATATTACTCTTTTCCTTTTTTTTCCTCCAGTGCCTGTAAATCTTGCATGTTGCTTTCTCTTGTTCTCCATTGTTACTTTACACTTCCATTGTTGATGGAAGTGTTAAGACTTAATCCCGTCCCTCCCCCGTGGAGAGGAATTTCGAAAAATCCCTTCTTAGTGTGCGTTCTCGTGACATACCCTAACTGTTTACCAAATTTCAACTTTCAACTCCTAACTATTTGGGCTCTGCGCTGATTATTATTATTATCAACTCGTCTCGATTATATATATAGATAGAGATTTTGAGAAGGAAGAAATGATACCAACCTGTTAACAATATGCCATCCAAGTATCCTTTTTCTGTCATTGTTTCTGTTAACTTGGTTAAAAATTCCATTAACTGAAATTACAAAATTTTATTTTACTTGAAAAAATATAACTTTACCAGAGCTGTTAACTTCGTCTCCAATTGACAATATTACTAGGTGGAGGTTGAAAAACAAATTATATTGCAATGATAGTTATTGCAGCAGTGTTTACTTAGTTGGCAATTTCACCCATTGCTGTTTTGTAACCATGCCTAACAAAATTGATGATCGTGTCAGGTGTGAATTTTTTTATCTAAATTAGTGTGTGAGAAGCAAACTCTGAGTTGAGTTTCTGTTCCAAGTTGTGGAATGACAAACTGATGTTCACGATAGGGAGTCAGGAAGGAAGTTTGAACTTGACAATGCCTTGCAAACAAGTTGACACAATTTCTGCAGCCTCTCTACACCATCGTGGGTTCCCAAACAGCTCGATGAATGGGGGTCTTAACATTCATGCCTTAACATTCTTGCAGATCTACCACAAGGAAGGGGGAAGATTGTCTTGACACCTATCACAGAAGTGCAGTCCAAACAGTGTATGATAGATACTCCTGTTGCCATGCAACTGTGTCAAGACTCCTCTATGGTACCAAAACAAATGTGCACAAAGGGTAATACAGAACAACATGAATGCGTCATCTGTGACGACAGCACGAATTGCTTCAACAATTTGGATGGAAGTTTGTACCAAGTGAATTTAATCTGTTCACCTGAACGTAAGTATGGTTCGAAAGCAGTTGAAGACTAGTGTGCCGCCTGGATTTATCCTCTCTTCATAAAAGGCTGGTGCCACATTACAGCAAATTTGAAGTTGGAGAAGTAGTATTACTATGTACATAATGTACAAAATTAACTGGCAGCATTATACAACAGTAATTTCTTTATTAAGCATTAACCAGTGATATTTTAGAATCTTCTTAAGCAATTCTATTATATTGCTGCATAAGGTACAGGTGCTCCCATACTTATTAACAGGGCAATTTTTAGGCTTATGACAAATACTTTTTGTTCGTATTTGATCCAAAATAACCTAGAAAGTGGTCATTCTGTACACTTCAATGTACTTAATAGAATACATTAGACTCATTTATCTGCCAGCAAGGGAGGGTTTTTTCGTGTCGGTCTTACATATTAATAAAAGAAAAAATATGGGCCTTATTTGATAACAATATATATTTTATCTGTCAGATCATCTGTTCATAAAAAATAGGGTTCTAAAATGTAATGTAATTCATACAGAAATATTGCACCGATGGCACAGTGGACAGGCTGGGAATATTGAGGAAGTGGTTCTGCTGAAGGATTTTACTTTTTATGATTTACATTTACATTGTATTTTTCTTTTAATGTTTAAGACTAATGTGCTTGTAAAGAATTAATTAAATGAAAGTATTTCTGTCAATAACATTATGAGTTTCTCTAATGTTCTCTTCTGTCATGCATACATTAATGTGTGTATAAAAATAGAAGCACTTAATTGGTTATATGTAAATGCCCAGTTTGGCCATGGCACCATTGATGTAATGTAATTTATATAGAAATATTACAATATTTTAGAACCCTATTTTTTGTGACCAGATGACCTGATAGATAAAAAGACAAATTGATTATATGTATTTTATTAAAATGTAAGACTGACATGAGAAAACCCTTGTTAGTAGTGGGTGTTTCAAACATGATTTTTTTCATCTAACAAACTTAGAGCAACACTTCTTGCATTTATTGCCATGGAAACTAAACTGGACATCATAGTAAATCTAGCAGTGGAGATAGTTTTATTGTGTTTTTCATGATTAGTGCTTCAAACATGCATTTAAGTTTATAAAAAAACAGCATTACTTTGATGACACTTGGAATTTGCACAAAAACAAAAAATTACAATATGCAATAGAAGTAAATTTTACACAATAGCGAGGTTGTGGCCTATGTTTTCAATGCGAAAATGTGTACGTCAGATGTTCGGCGCCATCATCCTATAAGCCTAGAAGTTTGACAACGGTGTTTGGAACATTGAGCATGATTCGCTCAATGTTCCAAACATTGTCAAACTTCTAGGCTTACAGGAAGGCAGCGCCGAACATCCGACGTACACATTTTTGCATTGAAAACATAGGCCACAACCTTGATATTAATTACTACTGGCCAAAGACTGACTTTTGCACAGATTGTAGGGTTGTGGAAAATTTAAATTTTAGATGTATGAGTAGTTTGTACCTATGATTGAAGAATATTTTTTGATTTTTACTTTTACCTGCCAGTCTAATGGCGGTAAAAGCAAATCACCTTCACAATCTTGGCAATATTCGTAAAACTCTTACATTCTAATAAATCTTAACAGAGTAGCACAAAAAAAGTCTGTACTGATGAGTAGAGTTAAGAATCAAGGGTAGAAATTGATTTAGCACGTCACACAGCATTATTGGCTTATTATATTTTTACCCAACAGGCTTTTTTATGACTAGAGAAAATCATTACCATGATTTTTAAGAGCATTTAGCTCTGAATTAATTGTTTGATTCAAATAAAATATTTATTTCAACATTTTATATTAATAGTTTCATATTTATTACAGTAAGCATGAATAGACTATTAAGTTCAACTGAACCTACTTTAAAAGTTTTGATCAGAATTTAGATGTAGTTTGCCTTTAATTAAATGTTATTACCTTGTTATCTGAGAGAAAAATGCAAGCAAATGCCACTCTGTCTTGAACTGCAACATCATTTTCTTTCTGAAAGTGCAAAATATACACATTATATATATAAAAAGTGTGCATTTAATTTTGTACAAAATTATTTACCAATACTTCGTCGTAATTAGAATTTTCAGAAGTAAGAAAAGCAAACATGGCTCTCAGGTATGGATTGTTTAACTGGGAACGTATTTTGCCGCACGTCTCTCCCCACAGTGTGTTGTCGTCTTCAGAATATCCGGAAAGTGCCATGGCCACGATGTTCAGATTACTCTCTTTACCTGAATCGGAGAAAATTAACACCGGGGACTAATATATTTTATTTTGCGTGTCATGGAGAGGTCGAAACTTTACCGAGAGAGGACTGGACTAGCGCTCCCTTTTTCAAGATCTGAATGGCACTGCGGATGTCGAGATTGAAGACGGCTATCATGGATGCTCGTTCGAAATGTTTGTCAGCCTGCAACCTGAATGATCAGATTTCAATTACAAATTTATTTTCGTATTATACATATTAATATATGGAAGGTTTGAGTGTAAAAGATGGTAGTTTACGATAGATACCATGACCATTAGTATAACAACTGAACACAGCATTGTATTTTAATTTAAATTTTTATTAAGATACACAATATTTAGAGAAATGGAAAAATTATAGTGCTTTACCATCTTTTACCTTGAACCCTTTATATATGTGATAAAATTTACCTGTCTAAAAGAAATGCCAGTGAAGTTCTATCTGATGGTCTACCCCATCCGCAGAGTTGTAATGCTCTGTCTCTATCAATTAAAAAAATATAATACAATTTTATTATTTACTATTGCTATTAAAATATGTAAACTTCACATTTGCTGACTCATAACAAAGACAGATGTACTGTACATTAATATATTGATGTTTTGATTAGAAACAATCTATATTAAAAGAGTTGTGTATAGTGTGTGTTCTAAAAGATTTTCCTTGTTGTTTTAATGCATTACTTTATTTCATTCAGATTTTGTGAATCCTATTTTAAAATTTGAGACTTTAAACAATGCCCAGTTAAAAAGTAAAATTTTTTAAAATACAGTGGAACCTCGGTATACGACCTTAATCCGTTCCTGATGTTTGGATGTATACCAAACCAACCTTTCCCATAAAGAAGTAATGTAAAAATGATTAATCCGTTCTCACGTAAAAAAAAAACTCCTTGATATGGTATATTAATGGGGTTGTAAAATAATTGAAACACTGTTTGAGCACATTATAATAAAATTTATTTTTTTATTAGATTTTTAAAGTTATTACAGTAATAATCGCAAATAATTGCTTCTAATATGCTGTTGCCAGCACACTGTTTTTCAGTTATCTAAAGCGAAAGCAATTTCTCAACATGATCTAATATCTCCGATCTCTGTTTAGAAATTGATTTAACCCCTTTAGCAGATTTAATAATGTCTTTATTTTTCATGATTGTCGATACACTGTATGCAACAGCTAAATCTCAAACACGCATGCCACCTTCATATTTCTCAATAATGTCTTTTTTCAGTTCCATTGTGATTCTAGTCATTTTTTTTTAGTTTTCTGTTGCTTTTCACATTTGCCTTTTTGCAATTCATGATTAATAAAAATAATAAAGTTTTACTTACAAATTAAAATCAGAAGAAATTTTTACAAAGTTATAGACCGTGGCACTGCGAACGTCTAGTCTGGTCTAGTACACTGATAGTGCTACTTGTTCATAGATGGTGCGTACTATATCACACAAAATACCCAAAGTATAATAAGTATTTATTAATTTACCTTTTGAATAAACCACTGTAATTTATTACAATCACATTGAGAAATGAGCATAAGTGGACATACAGTAAAAACTAGTTTTCCTCCAAAAAGAAAATATAAACAATTATAATCATGCTGAGATATGAGCAAAAGTGCACTAAGTGTGTTACCCTGTTAAATTATTAAATGCAGGTGATAATCCCATTAAAAACCCAAAAAATTCTTTTTACAGTAACTGCTTACTATTTTTATATCCACAAACACCATACTGTCACAACCCATTAGGAGGAAGAAAAATATAGAGGAATAGTTAATTTTCGGTTTTCAATATTGTATAATTTAGAACAATATATTAAACAACGATTAATGGAAACAGAATATTTACAATTTGCTTTAAGAAATGCAGATGATGTAATTAATAGAATAAGTAAATTAAAAAGGGGAAATTCAGATGTTAAAAATATATCTGAGTATAGGATGGAAATTAAGAGAGATGAATTTGATTAAATTAAAAGTGGAAAATTGGTTTATACAATTAATTAAATTTGCCTATAACAATAATTATTTTGAATTAGATGATAACTTCTACAGACAGACTAATTGTATTAGTATGGGGTCAAAGATGGGACCAAAATTAGCAGAAATTGGTATGAAAGATTTTGGTAAATTATTAAATAATATAAAAGGTGTAAAATTATGTTAGATATGCAGATGATTATTTAATAATAATATATGATGATAAACAAATAAAATGAAATAACTTTTTGTAACTATGTAAAATTAACAGTGATATACAGTTTGATATTGAAATGGAAAAACGGAAAATTAAATTATTTATAGTCTATTTATCGTAACTTGGCACCTACTGTAAACGAAGATTTTGTCGTATTAATCCGCCGGAGATTTTCATTGGTTAAATCACAAACGAAAGTGGCTAGACACGTGTTGACCAGTTAAGTCCCTTTCTCTGCACGTGTTAAAGTAGGTCAGAGTGGTCACAACAATTTAAAAATTACCGAGATAATACTTAGAAAACTCACTATAGCTTACTTTAACATTTTTACATAGCTGTTTAAATTATTACCATTGTTTAAATATAGTTTGTCAAAATTATTATTAAATATATATTATTAAGACTTACACAAAACATATTTATAATTGTGTAGTTGAACATAGTTCAGAATTTTTATCTACACAACTATTTTATTAAATAGATATAAAACAAAACAAAACAAATTCTCCGGCAATCCTTAAAAATCATACTCAAACCTCTAAAGAAAAACGTTATTGTAATGTATGAATTTATCTACATGATATTTATATAATTAAAAATTTTAAAAAATAATTACAGTGTAACCTTATTAATCCTCTGTATCAGAAGATAGTTGCTCAAAGTAATCATTTATATTGCTTTTGTCACTACTTGTGTTCGACCAAATAATCAGTTTTTCTACAACAGTTTCCGAAATCTCATCAAGTTCTCACATTCGTTCTTGTTCTATTTCTATAAGTTCAACACATTTTCTCCATCGTTCTTCAGTTATTTGTTCAATAGCTGTATTCATTAAAGTTTGCACATCCGACAGTTTGAATGTTGTGTTGTGATGTGCAATGTAACCTTTCATATCTGCCCAAATCAATTCAACAGGATTTAAATTACAATGATATGGAGGTAAATGTAACATATCGACACCTATTTCTTTGGCTATTTTGTCAATAATATATTTATCGTATTTATGTTTTACTTTTTTAACAATATCCAAAAGTTCTATTTTTAACATTTTGTCATTATGATAAACCCTATTTTTTTTCCAACAAAGAAATTATGTCATTTTTTTTCCAACTACAATTAGGAACCTTCTCAATTTTAGCTGAGTGATATGGAACATTGTCCATGACAACAATAGCATTACTTTCTAATTTTGATAATATTTTTTCAAACCAACTTTTGAAATTATTGCCATCCATTTCTTCATGGTAATCTTTTGTTGACTTTGATTCAAATTCATATAGACCACCATTAAGAAAACCTGTATTGCTGCCTATATGAACAAGAACTATTCGTTTTTCCTTTCCAGAAGGATTTTTTTAATCCAGTAGATCTTCCAGACATAAAAGCCTCGCGATATGACGTAATTGAACAATCCTTCCATACTTTATTCTTGGTATGGCCTGCATTAATCCACATTTCGTCCAAATAGTAAATCTTATGGCCTAAAGAATGCATTTCTCTTATTTTTCGTAGATATTGTCTTCGCCATAAAATGATATCGACTCTTTCAATTAATATACTATTTCTATTACGGTTTGTATATTTAAAATTAAGTAATTTTAACTAATTATATATCGTGGATCGAGTAAAGTCTGGTAAATCTGGATCATCATTAACAGCCTGTAATACCTTATCTACTGTAGGTAATTCATTTAAAAAATAAAAATTGTGTACGTTACCTCTAATGACACATTTTGTGAATTCATCATATTTGTCAACAAGTTGAGTACGCTTACGGGTTTTCGAAGGAGTTATTACTTTACCATTAGTAAAATATTCTTTGCAAATTCTGTAAATGCTCCTTTCTGATATCCCTGTTGTCTTTGCTACCATTTTCACTATATCCTTCAGACAGACTTCTGGATTTGTTTCAGTTAGAGAATTAAACAAATTTAATACTATTCGTTTATCCGAGCTCCTCAGCAATTTTCTTTGTTGATGTTTAATGGTATCTACATTCAAGTTTTCCATTTTTGTAATTCGACAGCACACAGTTTGAAATAATGATAGTTATTATAATGAATGGAAAACGAAACCAAGACATTACAGTGCGCATGACCGGAAAAAGTTTATTTTTAGTGATTCAGAATGTGCAAATATTCATTAAAACAACAATTTAACAAATATGAAATAATTACATTTATAATCATTGCTAAGTGACTAGTATTTCACTAATGATTTTATAAATAACGAAGAACTATTTTCTGCGGAGAAACGAGATGAAACGCGGTTTCTAATCGATGGACATGGGTTTAAGACAATAAACAAAGGGAGGTGTGTCTTAGTTTGTTTACAATAGGTGCCAAGTTAGGATAAATAGACTATAGATATAACCATTGTTAATGGATTAGATAAATTCACATTTTATCTACATTACATAATTTCTTATAAGTTAAAAACTATTAATTATAAATCATATTGTCCAGAAAGTATGAAAAAGAATGCTTATATTATGGAATTAAATATGTATGTTAGAATGTGAAATGTTAGAAAAATTATCTTTCTATATTTTTTAACATTTCACATTCTAAAGTTAAAAAATCTGGATAAAAAATTTATACTTAATGATAATCCAAAATTAAAATTAAAAAAATGGCACAAACAATAGATATGGTTATAGATATAATATGAAACAATGTAAACAAGATAACACATATTCCCAATATACAGAAAAGAGTAATATGTTTGAAAAATGTAACTCTATTCTTAAACAGAATAATATATGTTTGGCCCCATCTTTGACAAATAAAATATCACAAAATACATGTAAGAAAATTAATGATAATGTTGATACAGTGATACCTTGGTGTTCGTCGATTGTTTTCAGACAAATTATCGACGAAAACCAAGGCAATTATTTTCATGTGAATCAGTGTAAATCCAATTAATTCATTCTAGACAGTCCAAAATACATACCAAAAACACATTTTTATAGAGAACTAGCTGACCCAGCCACGCGTTGTTGTGGTTCAAAATGTATCTATTATAAATGTATAACATTTCCCCGTGGGGTAAATTTCAAAAAATCCCTTCTTAGTGCACAGTACATTCTCTTGACGTACCCTATTAAAACGCAATCAAAAACGCGTCTAAAATAGTATAATAAAAGCAGAGTTCTTCATAGTAAGCCTTAATCCTGTCCCTCTCCCCCGCAAGGAAATATCGAAAAATCCCTTTATAGTGTATATTCTGTTGACGCTATTAAAACGCAATTAAAAACGCAAAAAACCGCATGTAAAATAGTATAAATAGAAGCTGAGTTCTTCACAGTAAGCCTTAAATTGTGTGCCAGTGGTTCAGTTTTATAGTTACTTAAATATGAGAGTAATTATGTTGTTTATTACATTATAATTATTGTAATATTGTTTTAAACAGCACTGAAGAGGGGCTAAGATAATACATTAGCCGAAAATGCATAGTAATATTTAAGAGTTACGCCAATAAAAATTATATGTCATTAACCTGGATAGTATGAGCTGTGAGAAACAATCAACCTGATTAACAGGATTAAAGTGATTATTACTATCATCTTCAATAATAAAACAGCATCCCAACAAATAATAAAAATTCTAAGTTTTTATCACATTAATTTCCTGTCAAAATGATGTATGTCCAATTACAAAATAATAAAACAAAGTACAATAAAATAGTATTTTATGTAAATCTTATTGGACAGTTAAGGGAAAACTTTTTATATTGAGAACTGTTTTGAAAGGATTTTTGATGTTGCAAATTTCTATAATTATTTGCACTATTTATCAATATCCAAAATCAAACATTTACCTTTCTTCACTAGAATATTTCATTATTCTGTGCGATGTGCCAAAGTTATTCACATTTTCTATACTGGAACAAGAACCAGATGAGAGTGCAATCTGCTCCGTTTTACTTGTTGCATGAGAACTTCCGCCAATGACTGTAAGGACTCCTTCATACTTCACATCCGTTTTCACAACCGATTTTAATTTGCCTTCTTCCCATAAACTTTTCATAAGTGAACAATGTTAAGAAAAATAAAAATTTATAGATTGTCCACTCACAACAAACAAGCATCATTCAATAACACTAAATAAATCATCTCTATAGAAAGAAAGAAATAATTTATTGTTATCAAGTTACAAAATGTTGAAATATGTTTTTATTAACAGGAACTCAATCATTTTTATTGTATTTTTGTGCCATTTGACATTTCAAATGCAGACATCTACACTAACTGCATGACACATTTAATAATAATACTTTGCTTTGTAGTGTGATGTGATGTTTCTTATTGTTTCTGGAAAACTGTATTTGTAATGAAGATTCATTGTGTTGACGAAGCTTTGTCCTGTTTCTGTACGTTGTAACAGCAGTATTTTTGTGACAGATTTTGGAAATTGTTATTTATGTTTCGTTCATGTCGTTAGTGTTTTTGCGAGGAGTTCTAATTGTATATGTATCCAATGTACAACTGCAAATAAATATATGTTATCCTAATTTTTATGTATTTGTTGTTTTAATTGTATATTTTTCTTTAAATTTGGTACTAACCTGTTTTTATATGAGTTTTGTATGCTGAAGTTTAAAATATTTTTAGACTTCACTGTTACTCAGACTTTAACACCACTTCTATTATTATTATTATTATTGAATATTATTTTTGTTGTTATGTTTTCAATGTATAAAATAAATTGAAAATAGTGAAATTTTATCACTAAAAATAAAAATTAACTAATTGAAGATCCCCAATATAATTTTTTACATAAGATACAAGTAAACAATAATTGCATTTTCATTTTTATAATACAGTAAAATCTGTGTAAACCAGGATCTCACTGTACTGAATATATTTTTCCAATTGGCAGCTTACTGTTTTATTTGGGTTCCAATTTGTACAAGCTTTATTATAAATATAACCATTAAAATTATTATGTATATTTTGTGTTTAGATCTTACTAAACAATGCTTATTTTGAATCAAGAGACATCATAACTGTTTAAAGAACACCTGGACACACAACAAACATACAACAAAATTTAAATTCTGTCCATTAATTTTGTAAGTATGAAAAAAAAGGATATTATCCAACCAACTCCAGAGCCTACGTAGCACAGGATCTTCAACCAATTCACCATTCTGCCAAAGCTGTTCCATCTAAAAAAATTACAGATATTTTATATTTATGCATTTGACTTAAATGATTTGTTTTTCACCTAACACAGGCCTGGGAGTGCCATTTGCCCTCTGAAAAAGTGAGAAAAGTGAGTTGCAATACAGAAAAAGTGAATAAAAAGTGAGTGCAATAGTGACAAAACAAAGTGAAAATACAGAAGGAAAACTCAGCAAAATAGCAGTAAAAGTTATTTTCCTTTTATTCTGTTATGATTAAACACATTTTAAAAATTTCTGTATATACTGTAATACAGTAGCCACTCGTTATATCACGCTTTTTTCCCCCAAATTTTAAAAGCATTTGAGTCAATTGCCACTGAATTTCTATTTGCAACAAAATATGCTACTATTGTCTTTGAAACTACCACTGAAGGTGAAACAATAAGTTCGTTACGATCTAAATATGCAGAACAGGTGGATAGATCGATTATCATTTGTTTACTTTTGATATAAAAGTTGTTTGTTTATTAGTTTTAAGTACTGTCTCCTCATCTACAAGTTCCTGTGACTTCGAATTTTCACACCTTTATGTGAATTAACGGTATTGTGTCAATAAAGGTGTGAAAGTTGGAATTTGCCATAATGTGTAAGGAAAAGATTTCTTTAATTCTGAACAGAAAGTTCTAAATTTTTATACAGTAGTAACTTTATTTTGCTTTTTAGAGAATTTTTACTCTGTAATTTTATAAGTTTTGATGTTCTATTATATATTCAATATTTATTTTTTTGAATTTTCAATTACAGCATTTATAATTTTTATTGAAAAATATAAACTACACGAATTTCTAATAAAAAATTTATATAGTACTGTATAATAAAATCACAATTGATATTTTGTTTTTATATCGACAGTATTTGTCTTTCAATGTCATTGTAAACAATAATGCTAAATGGGTGTTCATGGTATCAATGTTTATGTAAACGTCAATTAATACGATATAACCACAAATAAAATTCAGGATTGAAAAACTAAGCTTACTTTATATAAGAAACACTTAATGATGAAAGAAGAGATTCCATAGCATGTATAATCTGTTTAGTAAAAGCCCAGAATTTTTATTACTCAGTTATATCATGTTTTTTTTCTGTCTCCCGATAATGAGTGGCTACTGTATTTCCAGTAAACCATGAATACTTGAAAAGTCTTTGGCTTCTGTAAATAATCAGTCATGAAAGATGATGTTCTTTTATTAAGATTATTCTGGATGTTTTCAGCTTCCTTCTTTTTCGCTTCCTCTTGCTTTTGATCACTTAAAGCCTGGTACTCACATGTGGGAACGGACGACGGAACGGCAAAATGACGTCACTTTTGCCGTCAAAGCTGACGGAATACAAAGTTGAAAATTTTCAACTTTTGCCGTCGCGGAAAGTGGAACGGCAAAAATTAGACCAATAGAAAGGCTATTTAGCAATTTCGTCATAAAGATCGCGTGGGACGATTGCATTCGAACTATGGTGGTTGGCAAGCTAAAAAGCTTTATTTGTACACTAATACATTTCATTTATACGCTATATTACTATCTGATTTAAATATTAATGTCAAATAGATGTACTTATTGTGTAAAGTTTTGGGAATGGTGTAATTGAAATTTGGTGACAAAAGCTAACTTTCGACGATTTAGAATATTTTTCCTATCCAAATTATTCATTTTTGAGGTTTTTTTTTTTTTTTATTGTGATAAGATCAAAGGCAAACTTAAAAAGTTTAATTGATATAACAAAGCAATCTCGGTAGATGTCATTTTTGACTACTGGCACATGGCCTACCTACTGTAGTAGCTTGTTTATATTTATAGCTGGCAGATGGCGCATTTCAATTGTAGGGTAATTTCCGCATGTGAATACACGCAACACGGAAAGACGACAGAACGGCAACCATTTCCATCGACGGTTTCCATCGTCCGTTACCACATGTGAGTACCAGGCTTAACACTAATAAGCATCACACATGCTGCTCGTACTTCATTCATGTTCTTGCTGTTAATAGCCTTCTCCAGTTTTTTTTTGTTTGCTGCTTCTAACAAAACTTGGCCTGTCGCATGTATTTCATTTTCTTCTACATTTTTTCTGGTTTAAACTCAGCTGCAGTTCCATAATCTTCATGTTACGAACAGCTTTCTTTTGTTGTTCTTCAAAATGTTTCGGTGCTCTTTTTTTCTGTTTCTCTTATTCTTTTAACTTCTTTTCATTTTCCAATTATTCTTGATAATTTCTATGCACCAAGGGAGCTAATTTCAGTAGTCTTTTGTAATGGGTACAAGCTGGGGCTTTGGTCATACATGTTTAGTCCCTCCTTAACAATCAAAAGTGAATTAAGCATTCTTTCCAACACTGATGCTCTATCAGGAGAAAGTGCCTGGCATGAAATTGACCCTCTCTCTCATGGGAATACTGATTTCACTAATTTGGCTATACAGGTACTGGGATATTTATCGTTATCAGAAGCTGTTTATTTTTTAATCCTTCAAGATGTGTAAATATTGATTTCAAAATAAAATAATAAATCTGAAATAAAATATTTCAATAATATAAGTAAAATAATATTTTATTAATGATTTCATAAATAAAAAGGATCTTTTTCCTGCAGATGAATAAAAACAACATTGTTAAAACATTGTTAACCTTTTGGGAAGCCTGTGAAATTTTTCTCACAAGCAATCACGTGTTGTACTTTTTACAACAATTTGAATCTTTTAATTTATTTTGTAATTTTATATGTAAATATGAATTTACATTTTTGTTTACTTTTTTAGTCTCTCAATTAATGCACAATTATAATTAGCATTAGAGAAAAGATTAAAAAATGGATATTTCACAAGTAAAGTAATCACACATTTATGAAAATAATACTTACTACATGGAATAATTATACTTGTAGTCAATTTAAACATACATTTATGGGAAGATATAGATGTGATTTAACGTTAACAATATGCTATGAAATCATTAAAATAATTTTATTAAACTCAAGTTTATGAAATTATTTAAAGATAAATCAAGTAAAAAAATATTTTTGTAAACGACAGCTCCATAACCTGATTGTTAATTAAAACTAACCAATCTGCCAAATTATTGGGCTATAACAAGGATAACTAAATGGTCAGAAACAAAATAATTTGTCTAGTGGCAGGAGGTTATGCTATTATCTCGTGTTAATTTTAAAAATTATATATTTTGAATTTACAAGCAGCAGCAGCATTTTCAGCTTGAGAGATTAATCCCTCCGCATAGTGTGTTTTCCCCTGAAAAAAGATTTTAGCGATTTTCTTAGAAAACAGCTAAAAACACAGGGATGCTTAGAATACTCACTTTTAAACTCTGTAGAAGGAAATGCAACTCTGAAGAACTAGATTTTGGTTAATAATGAAAATATGGCATGAGTACATAACTTTACTCAACACTGGCTTCTGAATTTGTAATGAGAGGGATTTTTTAAGTGCATAAAGGATTTTTTTACATACGTGAAATAAATTTTTGTTTCCTATAACCTAACAACACCGAGCGGCAGTTGCGATTTTGAGTCCCGCTCAGAGCCGCATATTTTCTTCCAGAGAATTCTATTCCAATAGTCTGATAATTCGGCAGATCGTTTGGCTTTAAAATTATTTTTGATTTGTCCCACATCTTAATTAGGCATGTGAAAATGACCAAAAAAGTGAGAAAAGTGAGCAACTCTGAGGCTTGCCTAACATAATAAAAGTCCTCTACTTGTCGGTTTATAATACTAAAATATTAAAAGTTTACTGGAAAGTCAGAATTTAAGTCTAGGAGTCTGAAGCTAAATATGATATTTTATGAAGAAGAATGTCTCTGTTAAATCTAATTATCTTAAAGTATTAACTTTATATTAAAAAGAATGCTTTTATTTTTCTACATGTTAACATGGTTATAAATAAATGAAATTACCTTTAATCCATAATCTAAAATAGCTCTTTGCCTCATTTTGATCGAAAGGTCGTTAAGACAATCATAAAATTTATCTCTAGAATCAACACACTGCAATAGTCTTCTTCCCTGAGTCCAAACTATTTCTGAAGTTGGTGACCAATTCTGGAAACAAATATTTTAACTATTTACAAAAATGTAAAATGTAGTTTGAAAAATTAGAAGCGTATAATTGTGGAATTTCTAATTGAGCTCACTAGTGTAATGCGATCAAAAACTGTGCAGTCGCCGACATGACCAGAGTGTGTGATAGTCAGCATTCTGTTTTCTTGTTCAGGATGCCAGGCAAATGATGATAACGAATGCTGTCCAAAAGCTGAAACATTTACAATAAATTCTAATGTTTCTAATATTTCATAATCTTATAATTATCATAATATATTTTGAAAATGTGCATCACTGCAATTGTAAACAGTGCTTCATTCAGTACAGGATTTATAGCTGTTTTTTCCCTAGGAAAAACTTTATTTGTAGTCAAGTTGTACATGGTTTTTACCACAAAACTGACTGCATAAAGAGAAACTTAAAACCAATTCCTAATATGTAAGAATAAAAAATGATGCTAAAATAGTTTAATGGGCAACACTTTGTGTATTATTCACAACAAACATGCATTCTTTTTTGATTTGAAGGGAAAGTCAGTGATGATTCTATTTTTCTATACTTCATATCCTACAATTGTTTGTACTATTAAATACTACTCTAAAAATAGTTTTGTTTTAAACAGTTTAATTAATTTATCAAAAAGACTGAATCATTTCTAGATTTGTTAATAAAACCAAGATTTTAAATAATTATCATAACAATTGTTAATAAATTTACAGCAGGCCCTCAAGTTAACAGACCCTATTTTAATGAACTAAAAACTTTTGCCCCAAGCTGGCTTTAATCTCAACATTAAATGTGCTTTAATCTATAGCGTTATCTTCAACATTCTGCATAATTGTTTACCTAAAAGATTAAAGCACCAGCCATTTTTGGATGTCTAAACTATATTCTGTAGGTTAATGAAGAAACAAGATGTCTGATCAGTTTTGATTACGTGTATAATCTATTGAAATAAAGTTTATCCTAATATATCTGACATTTTAAAAAATATCTGCCTTATAAATATAAATTTAAAGTCAATCTTGATTTTTATGCTAATTTTCAAAGCTAAATTAATCTACTTTATATAACAATTATTTCTTATTATAAAGCACATAAATTAAAATATTGTAGCATCTATCAAATGTACTAATACACAGTATTTTTTTGTTTGCATTCCAATCAGTCCCATTTTTTATTTACTCATTTTTGTTTCTCCATCTTGTTTACCATTGCTCTTGGTAACACAACTGTGCATAAAAAATTTTGTCAGCTAACTGGCCATTAGCCATCTGCAGAATAGAAGTAACTTGTGCAACAATTGCAGCTTATTCTTTAGATTAATGTGAGTTAACTTAAAAATGCCCCAAAGCATATAACTAAAGAACCTTTTCTTTATTCATCATTATGGCAGATTAAAAGAGGTTGAGTCAACAAGTTAATGAATCAATGCGTATAAATTATTTTATGCACATTATAACTTCATAATTAATCTGTTTTAAGTTACGTTCAGTTTAATGGACTTATGGCAATGGTGAATGTTCCATTCCGTCAATTAGTCTGTTAAATTGAAAGTTTACTGTGTATTTTGTCATATGTAAATAAAAACATTTTAAAAGCATTGTTTATTAAAAATATTCAATAGAATTATAATTTTTATACTTGCATTTGCTAGTATTTGCTTAATGTCACAAACTTACGATTCACAGAATGTTCCACGATTGTAGGTTCTATCTCGTCGCTGCCAATAGAAACTTGTTGTATATTATACATTTTTATAAAGGAACTCTCTCTGGCAAGAGATGAAAGTGTGCTGTTCCTAATGTATTGCCCAAAAATTTGAATTAATAAATTTGCTCAAAAAATATTGAAATGGTATAAGAAAAATTCTTTACCTTGTAGGACACCAAGCTACTTTTGCAATATGCCTCACCTCTTGAAGAGTTATAACATAAAAATAATTAAGGAATTATAATTTAAACTTTATATTCTTTTCTTATACATATTAAGGATACTGGTTTTTCAAAATTTCTTACATCCCATAAAACCACTTGGTTCTAGAAAAGATTTTTTAGAATTATCCATCATTTTCAAAATTATCATTATATTAATTTAAAGAAATGTAAACTAAAGATGATAAAATTACTTCTACAAAAGAGGCTAATCTATGTTCAAAAAAAGGATCCACGCAAACTCCGTACACTGCTTTTGTCGTGGTGACATTATGATGTTTTGATGTATCTGAAATGAAATTTCAATTTATAATTGAAAATTTTGTAAGCTAAAATTAATATATAAACACATACCTCTGAGATCAAATATTTTCAAAAATTTATTATTCATGCCACATACTAAGGTCTTAGGTTGATTACCGAACCATTGTAGAGAATTTGTTGTTTCGGATAGTCCTTGAATTTAAAATAAATCAAGATTATATATAAATAATTAATGAGAACAATAAATTTATTTAAATACCTAATTCTACCACGGCTCTAGAACCAGGCTGGAAGGCATGATCATGCATCATGTTTCCGAAAGCCTGCCTTTTTTCTGGAAAATAAAACCCATCGCCAGAAACAGAGATCTGAAAAGATGGCGATTTGGTAATGTCCCAGACAATTATGGCATAATCGGTTCGATATTTTTCTAAACCAGCTGCCAACTGTAACAATATACTTATTGTTTAAATTATCGTCAAAATGTCTAAAATAAAATTAAGAGCTTATTCTCCCTTACCAAATTACATTCCACTGGATTCCAAGCTATGCTATTACAAGGTCTAGTGTGTCTTGGAACTAAAATAAATTAATTTTAAGATAAAACTGCAAATATATTTTCAATATTGATAAAGCAAAAATATCATTCACTTATTATTTTATGCAATAATAAAGACATTTGCTCATTAGTATTTGTTCTTACCAAATTCTCGTGATAAATGATCTCCCAAATTAACACCATTAAAGCTAGAATTCCAAGGAAATAAACAGTCATTATTAATAAGTTTAGTACAAATTTAGCTAGTTTAAAATATCTAGTGTTATCTGATGAAATATAATAATAAAAACAGCAACTAGAACAAACCTAGTGAGAACCGCTTTTCCATTTTCTAAGCCGACGGCCAGAAGATTACAGAAATCGGGTTTCGGATACCAAGAAACACACTAAAGATAATTTATTTATGTTAAAATTAAATTTCTACTAAAAACAAAAACTTTGATCATATGCATGTTCTTGTTTTATTAAAAATTATTTCTGATTAAACATTTTATACGTATTGTCCTTTTTGAATATATGTACGTTATGATAAAAAGTAGCAATAATTTTGTTTTTGAAATTGGATCTTCTACACACATCTTTAGAAACCTCGTGGAACCTCACTTAACAAGCATCTCTCATAATGAGTAATTCGCATAACGAGTAAAGCAAATTGTAAAAAAATGATTTGCTTAACGAGTGATGAAGAGAGGGGAAGTCCCAGATTGTGCGCATGCTACATCAGTCTGTCTTTAGCACTCATTCTGCTAGCCTCTTAGTGTTGCTTATGATCAAACATTTTTTCAAACTTGTGTTCACACATATATATAAACATCAACAACCATTGCCTGTTATATAATAAACATGACAAACAATATGCCAAATTCTTGGACTATGTAAAGGCTATAATTAAATATTAGAAATGACTGTATTTTGATTTTTTTTGTTTTCTGCAAATCGAATAGGCATTCCAGGTTGGTTCATTCCATGCTAGAAGAAAAGATGATGATGATTCATGCACCTTAACAATGTATATTGTATACTTTTCTTTGAATAAACATTATACATAAAATATTTGAGTATTTTTTTTTGGCATGGAACACATTATCATATTTTGCATTAATTTATATGGGAAAAATTGTTTTGCTTAAAGAGTGTTTTGCTTCATGAGTAACATTCTGGAATGAATTATGCTCGTTAAGCGAGGTTCCACTGTATGTGAAATGAAAAACAATATCCAAAACACAAACAGATTATTTTGTAAAAAGAGTAAGAAACAGCAAATATAACTGAAGATATATCGTCATCAAGAAACAATCTACTACTCTTGCTAAAACTGCCGTTTTGTCAAACTGGCATGCATCAAAGTTTACCAGAACAAATTAAAAAGAAAAGATTAAAGTAACAATTTATATGAAAAGTGCATAGTAAAGTTCTCATACACTAACATGTATGAACAACACACAGTAATGAATGCAGCACAAAGACAGAAGAAAATGAGAACTATACATGGTATAAATAAACAGACAGGAAATGAATGAGAACACATGAATGAACACGTGAAAAATGCACATTTTACTGACTGTTCTTGATGTGTGCATTAGCATTTCATGCTATTTGTAAATGCAGGATGTACCTTTTGTACTAAATTTGTTGTGCTCTGAACTCTGTAATCAAATTTTTTCCGTACCGTGCACCGTTTTCAAAATAGGAGTGCTAACAGTGTTGCAAGCATTCCCATCTTGTATTACATAGTCTCTTTAGCTTTCTGCATTTGTCAGTTACATGCATATATAAGAACTTACTACGCAATATATAGGCTATACAGTAAGATCCCGCTTAACGCTGATTCAATATAACGCAGTCTGCTTGATGCCTAAAAAATGCTGATTCAAATTAACATGGTGTTTCATTGATTCATATATAATACAATTATTCCCAAACATGAACCAATCAGCAAAAGGTGGCAATTCACCATAGCACTGTACTTCCCTTAAATCTATGTTTGTTTTGTTCAATTTTGGAAAAAATATATCATGGATGCCATAGGAAATACCAACTTCTCTTGGCAAGAATTAACTGATAAATGCATGAACAGAGTGTGGAAGAAGTTATGGCTGAAGGTATCCAAGAATTCTCATTGAGAAGAGTCTATCACTGTATTGTTAGGTTGACAAAATTCTCAACTTAATCGATACAGGAGATGTAGACGAGCAGGATATTGGGGAGTTACTGCAGGTTTCTGGTAAGAGCCTTACCAACAACTTCAAGAACTGGTAGAACAAAGAATTCATGTAGAACTGGAAAATAGAGATTCTGAAGACAAAGAACCCAAAGAACTTGCCACAGATTTCCTTAGGAAAAGTTTGGTAACAATAACCGAAATCGATCAAATTTTAGTGAATGATCCAGATTTTGATAGGAGTGCCAAAGCAAAACGAGATATTTTGGATGTGATCCTCTGCTACCAACGTTTGCTTACCGACCGGAAAGAAAAAGAAAGTGCCAATGAAATACAGGACTTCATCGCAAAAAAACAAGAATTTCAGAAGAGCCAGGACCTTCTTCACAAAAAATTAACTTTACATTTCTGTGCGCATATGTTTATGTGTTATTTAACATATATTATTATGCAAAAATTTATATACAAATAACTTAAAATTATAGTAAAATTGCTTATTTTTTGGTCGCGTGTTCCCCTATCCCTATTTACTCTATGTTAAAATGGTCTCATTTAAAACACTGTTTTGCTTAGCGATTTGTTGTCTGGGAATGCAGCCCCCGCATTAAGCGGGATCTTACTGTGTATATATATATATATATATATTTATTTATATTCATTCTAAATATCAGAGGTCAAAGAGAGTTTCTGTGACAATAATTTCTTCACATTAGCCAATTTTAGAACTTGACCAAATACATGTTTAGTTCAGAAGATTAGATTAAATATATTCATATACATTCCTTGGAATATATTTAAATATATTACAGCCAGTGGTGATATTCAGCGGGTTCGCACAGGTTCGGCTGAACCCATTGTTAAAATTTTCAGTTTCCCAAACCTTGTTAAACACACGGAACATTTCTCAGTGGTTTTGTTTTTTTTAAAAAATATATTAAAATATATGTATTATACTCTGTAATACTACTAAACTAGAGCCTTATACCCTGTTTGCACCAAGCATTTCAATCTAGATTGTGACCAATATAGATATGTGTGGTTAGGGACTATGTCTTGGTGTGATCTCTCTCGACCGTTTCAATCTCGACCGAAATGAGGTTTAATTGCGATCGATTCAAGAGAGTTCTTGAAACTAGATCCAGTCATAAGAAAGATCCCACAATCCCACGCGTGTGAGATAATACAAGATGGCCGTGGAAGCGTGTCGGGCTATGGACAGCGAAATAAAAAGGATATTGTATTTCGAGAGATGATGACATCTGTCTATTATCTCAGCATCCCCTATTCAGTGTGAAAAATCTCTCTGCCAAAGAAAAGAAAAGAAAAGAAAAAAAAAAAAAAAAAAAGGTCAACAGCACTAATATACTATTGTTACCTGGTCTCGTTATGTTCCAAATACCCACTGATTATTAGATATATCACAAGAAAAGGTATTGTATGTATTTCTAGCCAAAACTTCCATTTCGTTTGTCAGTGATTGTCAGGGAAAAATTTTCTGCTAGCGAACCCTTTGAACTATTTCGAATATCACCACTGATTACAACCCTCTTTTTGTTTCTCTCTCTACTTATGTTTCGCATTTCATGACATGCTTTCTTCAGTTAATACAAAAAATAAAGTTCAGTAAATCAGGATTTCATCACTGGCCAACTTCATCAGACAGATTAGCAAACAATATAAGTATTTTCAACATTAGTTAGATCAAACCCTCATGATCCAATGAATTTATACAAGAATGGGTTAATATAAGCATAAATTTCTCTACACAGAAAGGCCTTTTGTTATACTAGCACATAAGAAAATTTGTTAAAATAAACGAAAGCAGATGAATAAATGCAAATAAATATTACATCCTAAAATTTTTGTATTCGATAATTCAGTTCAAACATAGTCAATTTTCCATTGTTGCCATCTAAGCAATGCTTAACGTCACATTAAAATTAAATGTGTTACAAAAAGTATGTAACTAAATCAAATAACACATAAATCAATATTTCAGCTGTTATTATTAATCAGTATGCTTACCTTCATGTACTGGTTGTCCGAATTGACGGATAATAAAACTGCCATAGTCTTTTCAGATATGTTAATAGCTGAAAAAATTTTATTATATATTAAGAAGCTTCTAAACAAATTGTATTGTTCACAATTTTTTTTATTTTAAATAATAGTTGCTATTAATTATTACCTGAAGGTTTCTGATTTCCATCTTTAGATATGACTTGATATAATCTAAGATCTGTCCCAAATGTGATAAACCTAACAAATAGAACAGAGTTAACTTTTATAAAATTAATTATAATTTCCAATAGTTCAATGGAATTTGAATATTTAACCAAAATTAAATATTCATATTCTTAAATATTTTATCATTATTATTTTAACTGACTGTTTTGATTGGGGTCGTATTGCCCAAACATCTATCAATCAAATGGCTTTTGAAATATTAACAAAGGAAGAATAGTTGCCGTTTTTAAATTACTGTATGCTGATAAGATAGTACCTATGACTATATTCAGGATTAGGTTAATCTATAGGACATGTTCTGTTGTAGTCCGAATGTTTAAGTAATGCCTACAGAATATTTTGAATTTGCTCTTTGTTCAAATTAGAACTATTGTGATCTGACAATGAGGCAAAATCTGCTAAAATTGCAGCTCTAAATGAGGCAAGTTGAGACCATATCAGAGTTGCAGATCATACCCATAGGAATGAAAAGAAGTCAAAAGGAACTGATAATCTACATATCAACCTTTGCAAGATAGAGCCTCCCCAAAATAGACCTATCTGGAATTTTGAAATCTTCAAAAATGGGACAATATTTAAAAGTGAAATAATTCAAAACTTTCTCAAAACAAGGCTAAAAATCAACTGATTTTCAGTTTACTAGAGAGGGTTAAAAGCCCATAAAATGAAAAATGCCATTGCACCACTTCCTTGGCAGAATTGAAATCAGGCTGACATTCTGTTAAGCCCATTGTGTGTTTACACGCTGATTTCAGGAGGCCATATCTTACAAAGGGTCATATGTAGACCATTGGTTCCTTTGGCTTTTTTTATTCCTAGGGGTGTGGTCTACAGCTCTATTTAGGTCTGAGCTGCAATTTTACCCAAAATGTTTCAAAAAATATTTAATCTCAATCTAATATTCAGACTTCTAAATATTTTAGTACAGTATTTTCATTCCAACCAATTATTCATAGAAACTATTAAAATTGGCAGAATATAGCATTCAATGCTGGTGGATGAATGCTATAAAGTAATTCCAAATCTATGAATTTTAAGAATTAATTTTCTGCAATTTAATGTTGTGCTTATCTGAAACTATTAGTTCAGAATTCTGATTTAGCCTATAGTTACAACATTATAACACAAGAAAATTACAGTAGAGCGTTGATAAGTGGAATGCCCGGAAAGTGGAACGATTTTCAGTCGGACTGTGTCGTGCTGAATCGAATGTTTTTGATACTAAATTTACTTCTAAAGTATAATTTTCATGTTTTTTTATATTCTTTAATATATTTATTTTGTTTGTACAAAATGCAAAAATAATTTTTAACGATACAATAGCCTCGATTATTATAAAAATTTTCGTTAGGCTTAAAATCGATGAAAATTCAACACGAAGCGACACGCAACGGAGAAAAATTTCAACATCGGACAGGTTAATGTATTTTTTCGTACAAAGTCGGAAACTGGAACAAATCATTAACTGGAAGGACCCCAGTCCCCAATTGGTTCCACTTATCGACGCTCTACTGTAATTTTCTCTAGTTTATTATATTAAATATATATATATATATATTACCTGTCTTCTTGATTTGGAGACCACAAAACATCCAATTTTAAACTGCTCATGATTATCTTAAAAAAAGTAAAAGTAAAATTACTTTAATAATGGATTTGCATTTATAAAATTAATAAAATATTACAAATTACAATAAAAAAATCTATTAAATATATTTTAAAAATAGAATTTATGTATTTAAATTAATAAAATAATCAACAATATATGTATTAACTCGGCGTGAGTGAGGTCGGGTATGTCATATCCAAGAAATTTTTAAACACAGATTATTTAATGTTATTGTTGCCATGCAAATCCCATCATCACAGTAGCTGGAGGTAAGAGAGTGGGGCGAGGTGCAGTGTTGAGTTTAGTGTCGCACTGGCGTCAGTGGGAGATACACATGCGCAAAGGTGGCTGGGGTACATCACACCCGACCTCGTAGTCAGTATTACATTTTTGAGTTGACAGTAAGTTTATGAGTTACAGTTATTTATAGTATTCTTAGATTTCTCAAGATGTCTTATGAAGAAAATGAACGTCAGCTACAAGAATTATTAGAAAACTGTTCAAGTGCTAGTTCCTGTGACTCTAAGAGAGAAGAAGAGATTGACAACGTTTCTCAGAAAAGTGAAGAAAGCAATTCAAAGCAGGAGGGTATTTTGGATGATTACTTATTATAATACAACTAAAGCTGGTGTCGATGTCGCAGATAAACTGAGTGCCACTTATGATGTTTAGTGCAACAGCAAATGGCCTATGATGATTTTTTACAGTATACTCAATATGGCTGTCATAAATGGTAACATAATCTATAGAAAAAATAACATAGGTGACAAAACATGCATGAAGTGCTGAGACTTCATTCATAATTTCAGTGTGAATCTGATAAATGATAGTCTTTACATTAGACAACAAAATGTACATCTTCCAAGGGAAACTCGAAAGAGGATTGCTGATCAACTGGGAGAACCTTCATCACCAGTTCCCCCCCCCCAAAAAAATGGCTGGTAAATATGTCAGGTGTGGTGACTGTACTAAAAAAAAAAATAGGAAAACAAAACATTGCTGTTTGAAGTGTGAGAAGCCAATATATATGGAGCATGCGATTTTTATGTGCAGAGATTGTGCTGATTTGTAGGTGTAATGTTGGTGCTGTGCTAATTGATCTCATAAGACCTTTTAGTTTTTTTTTCTATTTTTATAATTAGAAGATACTATAGTTATGTTGATTAACCAAAGAAGTTGTAATTTTGTTAGAATTTTATACAAAAAAAATGTTAAACTACCAAAACTTGTACTTTTTCAAAGAAAATATAGACACTTTGTTATTTCAATAAAATAACACTTTTCAATCTTAAACATAGTATTTTATTTACCCATCTTGTTGAATGGATACTATTATTATTATCCCAAGTAAAAAAAATACTTAATACATAATTATAGTATCAAAAATTTGGCATCAAAGTTTCAGGTATCTCCTACCCGCCTCGTAGCTGGTGTAACAATTTCTCATCTCATTCAAGCCGGGTTAAGACTATAAAAATGTTTGAAAATAACTTACGTTTAAGCACGTAACAGCCAAAGAATGTGATATGTTTGAGTTTTGGGCATGACAATTATCTCCAGTCAAAACAACACCGAAGTAAGAATGGGTTTAAAAGCCATCGAATCACCATAAAGAGTGAGAGAAATGCAAAGATGACATAAACAAAAACTGAAAGAAAAACAAACAATTAGAATCAATGCAAGCATTTTATGTTGTGCATTAAATATATACAGTCTTCCAAAATGAATTCTACCATTTAAGATTACTGTAATTATGTTAATTATTAACTGAGAAGTATATGAAGTATACTAATTGATAGGGTAACTGTCACAGTTTCATCTTCCCTCTGCGTTCGAACATCTTGTTGGCTACTACTTCTAAGAAGTGCCATAAATAAAATCATCATCATCATCGGATGCTTAAATATACTCAAATATTTAGTAATACCAAGTGTTAAGTAATACCATATAATTAAGTTATCCCTATTTAACAAAGTTTATAGAGACTTAACAGTCCAAAATAGCAGTTCAACTGAATTTGGTACAGTGACTTCTTGGAACACACAGAAAACATTCCCATAAAAAAGTTAGTATTAAAACTTGCCACTATGGTACTTTCAGTACTGTGAGTGATAAACATTTCATCTGTACAAGACACTTGTGCTACATACAGACCTTAGTGATGCAGGGGATACGGTCTCTGTTCTGAAGATGTAAAATCTGAAGGTTACAAACAGCATGTTCAACAGTTGACCGTAACTGATCCTCTTTGTATTGCACTGCAGGTGATAAGTGTCAATCATTTGAGGATGTCAAATTTGAAGCACATCCTTGATAAACCACGCTTTTTAAATGCGGTTTATTGTAGACACTCCAAAATTTCATGTTTTCTAATGCTCAAAATTTTCCAAACATTTCCAAAAATTAATTTGTTTTATTGTGGCTCACAATGCCAAAATTGACCCTGTGTTAAGTTTCAGTAATAATTCTTCTTTTAAGGAAATATCTTTCGCATGTCCTGAGATATTACCATATCAGATTTGGACTGATATTTCTCTAGATGGCATGAAATAGGGTACTTTAATTACAATCACCTTGTATACCTTATGGAGACTGTATACTATAAAATATACATTCATAATACTCAGTAAATATATTTTTAAACACAGTTTGTAAAATATTTTATTTAAAAAATGCAGAAATGTAGTAAATGAAATAATTAAATAAATAATGTTCATTTTTGTCCTTTTATTACTAATATAATAAAAAACAGAATGGTGACATTAAATTAAATATCTGGCGAATTGATTTACTTCTCTTTGCTATGTAAGACGAGTGTTAGATTTTTTTTTCTTTGGCATTTGCTCCTTTCTTAATGAGTATCTTGCAAATACTCATTAAGAAAAAAGGTAATGGGACATTTAGAAACAGTGGAATGTTCCAACTATCCCTTATATCTTTTGGTGATCTGACTTTACATCTTAAATAAAAAATAGTCTTGCATCTTTCTATTTGATTTAATCTATTTCTGCACACTCATGCAAAATAATTTATATATATATATATACCTACATATACATACACATACGTACGTACACATAGGTCATTTGATACCTAAGCAATTAAAAAATTATATACAGTAGATTTCTGCTGATTATTAGTATCATTTTCTATTATTGTATAAATTTGGCATTTTGGTATATATTACATTCAGCTGATAGAAAACAGCTTTTATAAACCAGTTATGACATAAAAGCAGGGTGTCTAATTCATATTTTTCAAAAGTAATGGTATGGAGGAACATCTAGGGAAAGACATGCTGCTGGGTCCCATTTAGTCCCCTCTCATACAAGAAACCAAAGTGTATAGAATATGATTTGGAGGCATCAATTAAATTGACAAATTCAGAACTATGTTATTAACAAGTGGAGACTACAATATTGCACTAGTAATTGAAGCTGTAGAACTGCATTGCAACATATATCTTTGAATGTTTCTGAAGAGAGAAGGATTATCTTGTTCTTCATTAAAGAGTAGCTAAGTTGACTAAAAAGGAACGGAACTGACAAAAATAAACCCTGAAACTGGCTTGGATTTAGTTTTTAAAGGGCCTATGACCAATAGGAACCAAGCTAGTGTGTCTGAACAGATGAGCCCTTATTTAGTCTGATCTCTTCCAAAATCATGTAGATCTGAACTGAAACATTTTCATATTTTATTGATAATTACCTGAGTGACTGACTAAGAACATTTTTAACATTTTCCATTAGGAAAGTTTTTAATTGAAAGATATATTGAATTTTCTTTCCCCCTCTCTCTCTCTTAAAAAAGTTCATTATCGTAGTTGAATGTACAGAGTAAACTGGCACAGAGTTCTGTTTTTTGCATTTCAGAAATAAAATGAAAGCATTTAACTAAAGTTAACAATATTTATAACAAAGAATAGCGGAACTCAGTGATAAATAAAACAATAATAGTTTCCAGTACTACAACAAATTATATTAAACAAATTTCATTGAAACATTGGTGATCAATTATGCAGCACAAGCCCACAAAAGAAATTCTCCTGCAGTGTAGTAGCTTGATAACATTTTCTTGTATTGTACAGATACAGTCTTGGACTTGTGTAATATTTGATATAAACACAACATTATTTCAAGTTATGGCTGGTCAACAACAAAGTAAGGCCAAAATAAAATATACATTAGAAAAGTTCAGATTACCAAAGTTGAAGACAAGTTGATGTATGACAAAGAATTCGTAACAAATGCTACATGGGCTACAAGTCTTAAAAACAAAAATAAAGTACTGGCATTACAGCAATCAGCTCCAGAACAAAAAAGAAAGACCTTTGGATTATTTGAATTTTGAAAAGATTGATGCTGCTGTTTTAACTTAGTTGAAGAAAGTAAGATTGCAAAATGTTCCAGTTAATGGTTCAACAGAAGAGTATGGTATTTTGTGAAGTGTTAAACGTTAAAATCTTTTTAGGATGGCTTTTCAAGTTCAGGAACAGATATAGAATAGTATGGAAGTGAGTGTACAGAAAAGAAGCAAGTGCCAACCTGGAAACTGCACACAAATGGACTGAAACAAAAAAACAGTATTCGAAATTTCCTCCTGAAAATGTCTTTAACATGTTCATTGCCAGTATAAAAATTGATTTCCCTACCAATATGCCAAAAATGTTTTTTATTTGTTTTAAATTATAATATCTATGTTAAAAATGTCAAAGGAATTTTTGGTGCTGCTGTTTCCCTGAAAAAATAGGGATGACACTCAAATGTCTATGAGCATCCACAGCATTTATGATAGTGAAAAGTTTCATAATTAGACTGCAATTTGAAAAAATTGTAGACCTATAAATTCCCACTGTTGTCCATCTGTCTCTGTCCATTATAACATTATAATGGAAAAAGACAGATTGACTTCAGGCGTTATAATGGTACCATCTGGTAACTGTTATAATGCCTGAAGAACTTGGAAGTAGTTGGAAAATGTTTGCATTTGTTATTTATTTTTTTCTATTTAACACTGGTTATTGGTTCCATGTATGTTGTTAACTGTATCCTGGTGTGGTGTGTTGTCTTTCCTTTATCTTGAGAACAGAGTTAGATAAAATCCAAAATCAGATATGGAAACCTTATGGGAAGGAGGCTCTGATTAACTATATATGAACTTCTAATGCAAAGCAAAAGTCATGTTATTTCAATTCAAAACTTTTCCCATGAAAGCGGTTAATAGGTGACTGGCACGACTCTATTGTTAAAGGAAAAGTACAATGTGCAAGCCATTACTAATTTGAGGTGGAGAGCATATATTTTAAATTAAATAAATTAAAACTTGCAGCCTGGCATTGTGACAATGTCACAGTAAATAATTGCTCGTTATTAAAAGCTGTTTTTTGTGTAAAATTAACATTGTGTAAGATTTATGATTAACATATATAAATAATATTTTTTGGTTTATTGTTAAGATATTTTGACAAATTCAAGACTGGGATATTTTACTAATTACTCTCCGACAAAACTACAACATTTAAAAAAGAAGCTTGTGTTAGCAACAAGCATTCAAACTTACATCTGTCTATTTTGTTATG
Organism: Centruroides vittatus; assembly: GCF_030686945.1. NCBI lineage: Eukaryota > Metazoa > Arthropoda > Arachnida > Scorpiones > Buthidae > Centruroides > Centruroides vittatus. The sequence goes on along the minus strand of NW_027122722.1, from coordinate 94,174 downwards.
TTGCAACAGCACAGGAACAAAACACTAAAACCTTTAGTGCTTGGAAGTACAATTATCTATGATGCTTTAAAAATGTTTCAAGCTTGCTATGTTATTATGTCCACAATCAGAAAACACATATGACAAAAGAAATATTTTTGGAATGACTCACTAATTTAAACAAGAACATTTTTATTTTGGTTGATAACTGTACTGTGTATATAACAAATGTTTGTCTCGGCAACATTACTGTGGAATCTTTGCCACCAAACTGTACTTCCCAAACCAGCTTATGATAAAGGAATTAGAAAATTTCAGTTTATTTTATAGAGAAAAAACTATTCTAATGCAGCTCAGGCTAGGAATAAATGAATTAGTCAACATCTGGCAGCTGTTGAAATGATAGCTGGTGCACAATGGGATGTAAAATAGGATTCTATTTGCCATTACTAGGGTGAATCACCAATAATAATAGTAAGTGGTGATGAAATAAAATATGTGGAGGAAAGCAAAAATGGATTTTGGTAAAAAACCTGTAATGCATTAAATGTGACTGATAAATCCTCTGATGATTATGTGGATTGTTATAATGATGCCATCACAGCACCAGAATCATTTCAGGAAATTGTTGATTCTGTTTGAGGCACAAGTCAAGATAGGAAGAAAAAATAAACTGTGGAAAGATAAGCCAGTCACATTGAAGAAAGCACTGGAAAAATCTCAACAAATTAAAATTTGTGTATTCACAGTGCAAAAGAGGCATTAAAGTCAGACTAGATGACATTGTCTCTAGTCTTAATGTCATTGTCTATATCAGACTAGATGACATTGAAAAGTTTCTGCAGCATGCAGCATGCAGCACTTAACACGTGTACAACTCAAACAAAACTACAAATTCTGTACTATTAGAATTTAAACTTTGTTTTCAGTTTTTTAAATCTATAATTTGGTTGTGTTTTTTGTGTAATGCTTCAATAAATGATTAATAGGTTTATTCATCTTTGTTTTGTATGTGGACTTCATATTTAGCTATTCAAATTATTTGAAGATAATTTAAATATATACATTTTTGATTATAACAAACTTTCAATTTAACAAATATTTTTGGGATTGCCTCAAGTTTTTCATAATGAGATTCCACCATACGTAACTTCTAACCGGGACTAAGAAATTGGAATTTCTTTTTGCCGAATTCAACTGTACAGTCAATATTTTCAAATTGGCAACTCCGACATCAGCTCAGTAGAATATATATAATCCACCATTTCATCATGGACATTTAATTCATTACATTAATTTAATAATTAGTAATGCACCGGTGGTCTAATGATAATCAGAGAATTGTAGCTACAGGGTTTTTACTTTATTCAAAAGACAGAAAAGTAGAAAAATTTACAATGTCCTATATATATATCCAAGTTTCAACGTCTTAGGTTTATCCAGTCCCAAGATATAATGCAAAACAGACACAAACAATTTTGTAAGGGGTTACCTTTACATTATGGGGTCATGGCATACCAAAAGTCAAAAAATCGAAAAAACTGGGGGAGTCAAAATTTGACTGACCACTGCACTTTCTCTACATTATATTCTACAACAACCAATAAAGTCAAAATAATTACAAAATATCGAGTCGGCTAAGGAATTGGAATAGGCAAATCTTTTGTCACCATCCACTCCTTAACCGTTTTAACTACGAATCACCGAGTCCCCAGCCATACTTTTAACTAGACACAAAAGGATTTCACAGATACTCTACAGCAGTGGCTGTCAAAGTATGGTCTACATGCACCAGACTGTCTGCAGACTGACCTGATTATTTTACTAAAATTAAAATCTTTGCTCTTTAGCCAGACGAAACAACACTTTCACACATCACATATGTGAGAGCCGAGTTTGGAGAAAAATTTGTTATCAAAGAAAGATTTTAGGAAAAATTATTTTAAATTATTGTAATATTTTGTTGTTCAAACCAAGATATATTTTTTTGAAAAATTACTGATTAACTCGGCAATTAAACTGTTTTCCACGAATGTAGTTCCTTGTTGGGAATGACACATCAAGTGTGTCACTTTGACTCAACGGGTGAAACGTGTTGATTGGACCCAAAATACTAAACTTCAAGTGAAATAATGGGAAAAACCCAGGAGAGACCCCCCCGTATAAAAAGGAGGGGATGATGACGATCGGGCTTTTTCGTCATCGGTTGCGAACCCTTCAGTGTGTGCGTCCCACCATCGTCACTCCTTAACCCTACATCAGAATTGTACCTGAACCCAACCTGAATTTGTACCTGAAACCAACCTGAATTTGTACCTGAAACCAACCTGAATTTGTACCTGAACACAACTTGGATTAACACTACAACTCAAGCATTTGAACTCTCTTCATACTAGCTCCTGAACTCAACCTCAGCAAAGATCCGTCATCAAGGACCCACTCGGACTCTAGGTATTCGTCGTTGCACGAAAGTTTTGTAAACTCTCTCTCAAACTGCTAAGATTTCTCTTAACTCATTATTAACTGTAGTGATAAGCCACCCTGTAAATAGCTTTCATAAATAAATGGGTATTTGTTAAATGAATAACCTTGTGGAGTGTACTTCTTCCGGATCTCTCCCTCCGTCTCCATTCCAACCCTAAGCTCCTCATATGTGACCGCTCGCACGAGAACAAAATTTGCGGCCAACTCAGTTTCTGAGTCTGTCCGAAAAGACACAGTGGTGTCATCCTGACACAGTGCCAATGAGGTACCAACCCTGCAGTCGCACATATCTGTTATGTTAGTTTGCTGGATAGGTGAAATATTATGGCACACGTCTAAGATATATTTACGGGATAAGAAACGAACGGGGCGAGGGTTGTTGGCGGTTCATCCGTAACTCGGTTTAAGCGGCCTGCGGATCAAGTAACTTTGAGAATCACTGCACTACAGCACATTAAATATTCCCTTCATCACAATATTCCTCTTCCTTACATAAATACAATTACCTCATGATGATATCAAAAATAAATCAAAGGTAAACATCAGATCAGCTGACATCCTCATAACTCATTTGGCAAATAATATATTCATTATAATCACATGACTTGAAACTCAATTTATTCATGCTTAATTTTTAAAAGGCAAAATATAATTTATTAAAAATGAAAGAAAGGATCACCACAAATCACGTGACTCGAATGGACTTTCACTTTCATTCTGTAACTGGATTTTAAATAACTAATTTAAACAAAAAAATACAAATGTGAGTTAAGAGAAAGTTTGAAATAAATTTCCGTTCAAAATTCTCTAAATATTTCCTTAAATGTAACAATCAATGGAGAAAAATTACCTTTTAATTTAAAAGCAGAAGAATTTCATCGTATCTGATTCAAATAACATCCCTCCATTATAAATGAATTGCGCCACCTGTCAAAAGATTCCGTTTTTGTGTTTATTGAAAGGAAAAAAATAAAAATAAAAATGTTTTATAACTCGTAACGTCTAAAAATACAAATACTTTTAACTATTTAAATTCCGAAAATAATAAAAGTAAAATTTCAATTTATATATTAAATTTAATTCTCTTAGTTATTTATTAATTAATATATTAAAAATTATGTATGCCTGTTTGTCAATAACAATTGAAACTGTCGCCATAGAAACAGGATACTAATGAGAAAAGACGCACAGTTTACAAAAAATTGTGTTACCGAGTATTTACTTATCGTGATCATAGAGATCGCTATTTTCATTTGTGACCGCCATCTGAAAAAAGTAATAGAAAAGTAATAAATTTTACACATAATAAAAGCGTTTTATTTTGTGCGAGGAAATATTCGATTTTAAACCGTTATTGTGTTAAAAGATAAATATATAAGAGATTATAAAGATAAATATAGCTTTTAAATATTAATTTAAATGACGGCCGATGACCAAAACGGCATATCATGCGTTTGCCGCTTCTAAGGACCCGGGTTCGAATTCCTGTGGAATCCGCAAATCTTCATAGGTGGTGTGATTAGAATGTGTCGGAACCTGGTCATTGCTATCCGGCCACCTGGTCATTGCCATCCGAGCTTGATTGATCCATTAGTACGGCCAGTCGAATGGCCTACGCGGTTAAAGCGTGTTGAGATTACAAAATCTTAATCTTAGATTTTGGATTACCAGATTTTGGATTACGTTGCAGAGCCCCGTCCCTCACCACCCGGTCACCCCATTGTGGGCCTGGCCGAACCCATAATGGGCCTACTAAAAAAGGCCCTCTTAGTGCCCACAGGGCGGAAAGAGTTAAAAAAAAAAAAAAAAAAAAAGGGTACGTTGTATGATGACGTGAAGACATTTGTCAAATAAGTTTGTATAACGCGAAAATACGAAAGATTTAAACATCTTGTACAGCCTTTTCTGTTTCAATCTTTCGCCTCGTTATGTGTAAGGTGTACTGATTATACGTTAAATTGTATTAACGATCTTATTTTCGTATGCCTGTTCTTGAAAATACTTTCAAGTAAGATATCAACTCAACAAAGCTACATCCTATCGCTCTGGAGTACTGTAGATCAAATATGAGAGGTTGACAAATCCCAGGAATTTTTCGAAGGTTGGTCTGTCTCGGATATGTCGGGTCGCGTCCGTTGCCACACGGTTGTCCAACTGTAGACACGAAAAAAGATTTTTTTACTGTCTACAGGGAGGAAAGAGTTTTAAAAAATCCTGTAGGAGTGAAAAAAGATATTTTTGTTGTTTACAGAGCGGAAATAATAAAAAAGAAGCCATTGACGCTACGAGGCCGACCACAGTTTTGTTTATTAGAAGTGAGCCCAACTTTTGATGGGGTAAAGAATGACGAACAATGTCACGACAGTATTAGCTTCGATAAATTTTGGGGCCAGGTCAAATTCGAACCCGGATTTCACCAAGTTATGCTGACAAATTAAGGAAAAATTCAAGCTACTTCTATTATTATTTTTGAAGTAAAGACTTCGTTAAAAATATCTTCGTACAATGATTGCTGACATGATTTATGTCTTCAATGATTACTTTTTCCTGAATTACATATTACAATTTGCACGAAAAACGTGAATTTTTGAGCATTCTTTAACGTATGAATGCTTTTCTAAAAGAAAAATCATAAAATTTCTTATTTTTAAGTTATTTTTTAGTTTTAACTACTCGGCAATCTGGCAGTTAGGTTGGTACCTCAATTACCGGGTCGCCGAGCAGTTAGGGTGGCAACCTACCACTCTGAGAAACCCGGAATCGAATCTGAATGGATCGAAAAGTTTTCAAGAATTTTTCGGGAATGGTCCGTTCGGTTATATCAGGCCCAGTTCTTTAACTCCCGGTTGTCCCATTGTGGACCGGGCTGATCCCATAATGGATTTGCTAAAAAATGCCCTCTTAGTGCCACAGCTCAGAAATAGTTAAAAAAAACCTAACTAAATAAACAACTAAGTGTAAACTAAGAGTCTTCCTGGCAGATGAGGGCAATGTCTTTTCAATCTGATATCAACCCTATGTGGATAAAGATCATAGCCATTCTCACCTGACCTTCAATATGTTTGTAATGAAAAGAATGTTACTTCCATTCATCTACTCGTTTTAAGGAGATTACGACCTTTACATTGTTATAAACACCTGAGGTACTGCTGCTTCTTCTGTTTACTACGGAAGTCCTGGCTGTCTGCAACAGTCTGTCTGGCTTTGACATAGAGCGAAGCTCCAGAGCTCAATGAGTAAACAAAGAAGACATAAACATAAAGATAGAATGAGAAGCAGGTACGAAAACACTCAGGACCAAACACAAGACAGCAAGTCCAATATACGTAAGACTGGTATACAAGTCAACAAATTAAGATAAAGAGCACGAACGACAGGCTCAATCAGCCACTTTGGTAAAACTGGTCGTTGATGTTAATTGTTGCCTTAATTTTGTCATCGGTGCTACCTTTATTCTCATTTGTTCACAGTTAAGAAACAGTTATTTAGGAACTGGGATATTTAATGACATCCCAGTTCCTAAATAACTGGCAAAATAAATTTATAAATTCAAAAAAATTTAAATCGGGTGAATTTTAATCAAAAAATTTGCATTAGCCTGAGTTCTCACATCATTAAGCAAAATAAATAAAATTATGTGCAGCACTGTTATCAGATTTTTTAAATAAAAACTTTGTATATTTTTAGTTACTATAAAATGGTAAAGAGCCTAACTTTGAGGGTAGAGATGAGTTGTATGAAAAACTATAAATGTTAGTAACGAATAAAATCTTCATTAAGTTTTACCCCTTTCGAGATATGACACACAACCCTTCTCTATCTCCCACTCCCTGGACCTTTAACCACCAAAATTTAATAGCATCAATGCTCCTCACATACAAACCACCATGTCAAATTTCGTTTCTTAATGTTTACCCCACCCTGAGATATTAAGCGAAATAAATGCCAATACACATACATACATTCATATCCACGGAATTTTTTGTCGTTTTTTGCCTTTTTGAATTCAGGAGGTCTCAAAACGTGGAGATTTGCAAAAAACTCGGAGGGTCAAATTTGACACCAATTCCATTACTTTCCATTGTTATATACAGGGTGGGCCAGCGAAAACGAAACGGCAGAGTGTTCGTGTTCGTCCAAGCAAATCTCTCGAACAGGTCGATTTTATTCTGGAGGGAACATCTTATGCAATAAAGTTTTTGCAAATCTGATGTAGTGCTACGCAACTATGTATTATTGTTATTATTATTATTATTAATTATTTTCTCGGTTTCCTTTTTGTATGTATCGGGTTTTCTTGGTTTGTACCGTGTCGCGTGGAATTTTCTTATGATGTCACCTTAGGATACGTGAGAAGCTTTCTGATTGGTCCAGAGTGGGACAATAAGTGAAGCGGACTTCCGGAGAGCGGGAAATATAAATTGAGGGACTCTCACGATTGAGGACACTTTTTGGCTGCTTTTGGATTCGTCGAGGAAGGTTGCCGAGGAAGGGTCAGCAAGGACGTCGGAGTTAGACCGGGAGAACAGGAGTCTAGAAAGGGCGACCACTTTCAGTCGGGAAGCACAATCCGTTTCCATCGTAGTGTAATTGAGAAGTATCAACGAGGGACGTACTTCTGGTGACGTAAATTACGTTCAGGTATCGGAAAGAACTATTAGTTTTGTGAATTAACGTAAAGAAAAGGAACGCTTGGAACTCGAGATCGTGTTGCATTTACTTAACATAATACCGTGATTCGTCGAAGGCTAATATATGCAATTATTGTATAGAAGGAAAATGTGTATGTATATATGTATATAGAGTATTGTAAATTTCGTTAGTTTTAAGTCGTGTATCGTGTAAACTTGAGGGTTAGGAAGCATCTCGCGGTTATTGTACTGTTAGAATAAATTACTGTTGTTTCGCCAAATTCGTGCACGTGTAATTGGTCATTACTTGAGTCCTTAACATACATCCTTATTACATCCGTGGACTTAGATCCATCGGATAATCAACACTGAATATTAACTAAACAAACATTTTTTTTTCGAAATAAATGTTTGTTTAGTTAATACAAAATAAATGAGTTTTTAAATTTTTTTGTTGTCTGTTGTATTCGGAATCGCAAAAACATTATTGCAAAAGATGTCCCATCGAGAATAAAATCGACCTGTCCGAGCGATTTGCTTGGACGAACACGAACACTCTGCCGTTTCGTTTTCGCTGGCCCACCCTGTATATATATAACATCTGAGAAAATATTATATGTGGTGTATTAAAAACGAGTACATCTATGTTGGACTTTATCCCTGACGTTTCAGATGGTGGCTCTGGCCTTTAATTATTGGTTAAATCACAAAGGCAATTTATACTACCACCGATCATAAATCACCGGATAGAGTATTATCTATTGCTGCCATAGATCTGGATTCAAATCCGAACGGAAGTATTGTAATTTATCTGAATAAAGACAAACCCACTCGTAAGAGATAGTTGATGCCAACTATAATGTTACGGATCATTTTCGACAAATGCAACCAATTCTCTACTGTTAATTATTCTAAAAACGAATCGCGAATACCAATACTAAAATTTTTCAATTTAAAGCTGTACGAATTATATAAAATATTTGAAGTTTGTGCCTAAAATGATGAAAACTTTCTTTAATTTAAAGTAAGAAATAAACGTCACATTCAGAAAATAAGTCCGATTCAATGAGTTTGAAAAAGTCATTTATTTTTTCCTCCGACTGCTCGATGCTTTTCATAATATCTCGAACGAGACGAGAATGTTTTTCTTTCTTTTTTTTTTTTTTAACTCTTTCCGCCCTGTGGGCACTAAGAGGGCCTCATTTAGAAGGCCCATTATGAGTTCGGCCAGGCCCACAATGGGGCGACCGGGTGGTGAGGGATGGGGGACACATCCGAACGGACCACCCCCCGAAAAATTCCTGGGGATTATTCGACCCGTTCGGATTCGATCCCGGGTCCCCCAGAGCGGTAAGCTACCACCTAGACCGCTCGGCCATCCGGCCACTAAATGAATGTTTTTCTTTAGTGACGGAGATGGTCTTTTCTTTTTCCTGTCCATCGATCATTCCTGTCGCATACAAACAAGCTTTATCTTCTTCTGACACCAGATCTACGGCCGTCATCTTCAGTTTGGCCAAGAAATATTCTTTGGATTTTTCCAGGTATCTCGGGATAACGCTTACGTTGGGTTTTTCTTCGTTTTTCTGCAAAGTTTCCAATTCCAGATTGATTTCGCGCATCATATCGCTGCTGTTTACTATACCGTCGAGTTTTTCCGACGAAGCGCGAAACATAACTTTCGTTGTCACTTTATTTTCGTCCTCTACGAGTTTTTGTTCTATATTTTCAGAAATTACTTTCTCGAAAGATGGCGTATTTCTTCTAGTAACCGTGGTCATTTCGGAAGTATCTATAAGTGCTTCTTTTTCGTTATCGACAGCCAAAGGAATTCGAGATATCGGAACTTCAGAGTTTCCTTCGTCTACTTCGTCTTGTATATTGACCAGTTCCTTGGATTCAGATTTTTGTTTACGCACAACAATTTTTTGAATTGTTTCTTGGAATGATTTATAGCTAGATGTTGTTATTTTTATAAACTGTATCGATTCTTCGCCAGTTTCTTTACTTGAAAATTGTTCCTTACTTTCCGAGGCGAGTGAACTCTCGATTGAATTACAATCTAGATATAGAGAACACTCCTCGGTAAAAGAAGAGGTTGCAGGAAGAGTATTATTTCCTTTCGCATCGACCTCGATCTCTGACCATTCCGATTCCTGTCCAGAAATCTCATTTTCCTCCAAATGACAAAGGAAGGGATGGTGGTTACATTCCAACTGATTGATTTTGAATATTAAATAACGGACGAAGCCGCCGATCAATACTTCCACTAAACATCTGACCGCCAAAATAAGGCATAAGATGGTTCCTCCCGAAATTTCGTCAAGCATTTTTTATTCTTTCCTTAAATTTTTCTCTGTTCTCTGTTATAGACAATGAAGATTTTATTGTTGAGTAATAAAACAATAAATGTTATTGCGTAATTTTCTCTATAAAACTACTGTTTGTCACTTTATGCGAAAGAGAAAGTAGTGATTAAAATCAAATTTGAAGTAATTGCAAACTTATTAGTTCTCATTTTATGGTATGATTTTCAGAATTAAATATATACTTTAAAATCGTACGATTAATTTGGTTTCCTTAATTTGAAATCTTTGAACTACAGTATATTTAAGATACAAGCGAGGTTGAGGCCGAAGTTTTCAATGCGAAAACGTGTACGTCGGACGTTCGGCGCCGCTTTCCTGTAAGCCTAGAAGTTTGGCAATGGCCTTGGGAATGTCGAGCGTGATTTGACGACTTTCTAAACGCCTTTGCCAAACTTCTAGGCTTACAGGAAAGCGGCGCCGAACGTCCGACGTACACGTTTTCGCGTTGAAAACTTCGGCCTCAACCTCGCTATTAAAATTTCACAAACTGAATTTATGCTATTTCATTAATTCGCGTAGAAACTAGCTTTCAAGGTAGAAATCTTCAGCGAGAATCAAATATTTACGAAGGAATAACCGAAGGAAAGATATTTGTAAGAAAATATAATGCTCTCCACCTCAAATTAGTACTTGCTTGTCCCTGTACACCGTACTTTTCCTTTAAGAATAGAGTCGTGCCGGTCATCTATCTAACACCTTTTAGAGGAAAATTTTTGAATTGAAATAAGGTGACTTTCGGTTTGCATCGGAAGTTCATATATAGTTAATCGGGGTCTTTTGCCCTTAAGATTTCCATATCTGGTCTCGTCTTCTATGTATCTAATTCCGTTCTCGAGATTAAGGAAAAACAGATGAACAGACGACAGTTGGAATTTATAGGTCTACAATTTTTTCAAACTGCAGCCCAAAAATTGTAGACCTATAAATTCCCAATGCCGTTCGTCTGTCTTTATATTTTTTGCCGGATCCGTCCCAAATTTTTACATTTTTGGACTTAGGTCACCTTGAAACGTCGAGAAATGCGAAAAAATTCTGGGGTAATTTCTATATGTATGGATATTAGTGTGTTTATGGGTGTGAAAGGCACGACTTTGTTCACCTGTTTAAAGCTTAATAACTCCTTTGCTTTTTGTCGAAAATTTCTGAAACTTTTAGGGAGGTTTGTTTATTAGAGCGATTGATGCCGTTACATTTTGGTGGTTATAGGTCGAGGTGATGCGGGAGATAATGGGACCGTTTGTATCTTCAGTAGCGTCGGAATTAATGACGATTTTACTCGTTATTAGCATTTAAAATTTTTATAAAATTCGTCCCTGCCCTCAAAATTACGGTTTTTGCCATTTTATAATAGTTAAAAAATTAGTGATGTAACGAATAGTATATTTGGCCTCAGCCGAATACCGAATATTCGGCTAGGAGCGTGGCCGAATACCGAATATTCGGCCAGGAGCGTGGCCGAATGGCCGAATATTCGGCCAAACTATTCGGCTTGATTAACGCAAGTACGAAAATTGGCGCGCAAACCGCATTATGGCAAGGATCGCGCACTCTGCTCTCTATTGGCCCGCTGTCACTATGATTTTTTCTTCCAGTAGGTCTAAATTATTTAAATTAATTAATTAAATTATAATTATTAAAGTTAATATGAGATGGAGCCTAACGTCTACCTCTACTGCCAAATTGGTTTATAATTTATGTAATAGCCGTAAATAGCCCGATATGATTCGGCAGTTGTTGGTATTTAGATGTAAGTTATAACTTATAAGTTATTTTATTTGCAATCGATCTTTTTAACTCTAAAATTTTGTTTTTAATACGTATTTGTAGACTGAATAGTGCCCTAAGGATATACTTTAGTGGGGACATATGGTCTAGTTTCTGCCCAGTTGTGGAACAGTTCAAATATATTATTGGGGGTTTCTATTTGTGAAGTTTTGTGATATTTTGTTGCTATTGTTTTTGTCAATATTTTTAAAATTTAACATGATTTCAAATGTTATCTTTTGTATATAATGAGAAATGCTCATTCTTTGCTTTATATATAAAATAAATTATATATTAGTTACTCATCTTCTAGAAATAGATAAATAATTCTTTCATTAAATACGATAAGTTTCAATAAAACGTTTCGTAAATCATTTTAAAATATCATTAAAAAAATATTAAAATATACGCGAATACGAATATAACATAATTAACTAATCAATAATGTTAATGCCCGATACATTCTAACCTACACGCCATCAATGCCATAAGATATCCGGCTACAATATTATTTAATTACGAAATAATTTAATACTAGAGTTAGATGCTATTTCTTATTAACTTTAATAATGATAGTTTAATGTTCAGCATTAATAAAAGTTACCAAAATGATTAATTTACTGTGTTTTTGTTATTTCTTACTCCTGTTTTTAGGTATTCGGTATTCGGCCGAATAGTGAAAAACAGGCCGAATAGGCCGAATACCGGGTAGTAACCGAATATTCGTTACATCACTATTAAAAATATAATAAGTTTTTAAAATAAAATATGATAACAGATGGCGTCACCAAAATTTTAAATGGGTGCGTTTACTTTTAGCTCCGATCTCGCCCCTAGCGCGCTCAGCATGCATACTTAATGTTTTCTGCAACTCGTTGCTGGTGTATTTCAAATTGCAGCCCAATAAATATTGCATATACTTCAATATCTAGTTTACTAGCAATACAGTAGAGAGTCGTTAATCCGAACCCCGGTTATCCGAACGATTTTCAGTCGGACGGTGTCGTGCTGAATCGAATGTTTTTGATACTAGATTTACTTCTAAAGTATAATTTTCATTACAGACTCTTGTACACCTTTTAAACACAGCCGTTTATTGCTATCATTCAAACGTTTACGTTAAATTTACGACCGCATTCGAATGTAACGGTTCTTGAGAAAGGTTATTAAAAATAACCGAAAACGTTTGAATGATAGCAATAAACGGCTGTGTTTAAAAGGTGTACAAGAGTCTGTAGTGTAAATTAACGCAGTCTTTGAAGAGTATAAAGTATAATTTTCATGTTTTTATATTCTTCAATATATTTATTTTGTTTGTACAAAATAAAGAAATAATTTTTAACGATACAATAGCCTCGATTATTATTATAAAAATTTTCGTTAGGCTTAAAATCGACGAAAATTCAACACGAAGCGACACGCAACGGAGAAAAATTTGAAACAGGTTAATATATTTTTTCGTACACAATCGGTTATCCAAAGAAATCACTAATCCGAACAACCCCAGTCCCCAATTGATTCAGATTAACGACTCTCTACTGTAGTTACGTAAAATTTTGCAAGATTTTTAATATAGTTATGAATTTAATGTAAGCCGACAACTTTCTTGCCAATTTAGTGTTGTGTTTCGAAGCAAATACAGTATCTTGTTTCTCCCTCCATCTTGCAAAAAAGTGCAGTCTGAGAGTGATGTAAAAGTGTACAACTTTCACTGTTATAACAACTCTAAATCCGACATTTTCATATCCCACTTGCTAGAAATCCAACGATTCTAAATTAACGTGCTCCTTCGTAAAAACCGGCGATTTTCGCCTCGTCTCTTTAAAAGCGGACGATTTAAAGCCGAATGGACAATCGTACATTACAAAAAAAAAAAAAAAAAACTGAAAAAATAAAACTAAAACAACTAAACTGTCACAAGAACACTTTAAAAGCACACACATACCCTTCCCCTTATATTAAAACTGATAGAATTATTTAATAAATAAATCCTCTCTCCCATAAATAAATTCGGGTAAAGGTAAATTTGTCTCGGGTGCATATACTTTTGGAATCAAACTGATTTGAGATATTGTTCAAATCGTTTATATCAACAAACTATAGTGATCTGATCGATCTCTATTCGAGTACGTTACAGCAAGGTCTGGACGCGATACCGTGATGCATAGCTGCAATCGCCATTTTGGGTCCTGCGAGATCGTGTGTACGGTGTTTCTACAGAGAATTTGGTTATTTGTTTTTCGAATTCAATTAGTTGAATTTCTTGTTATCTATTTTTTAAAAATGGTTTGGTATTCGGCACCGGATTGTAAACATTCGTCAGCCGGAGGTGTAAGATTGTTCCGTTTTTTCGCTGACAGATTCAGGACAGTGATGATTTATGATTTAAGAGTTAATTAAAGAAATGATTTATTAATGATTATATACAGAGAAACCAGATTTATTAAAATTGAATAATAATAAATTTTCCTCGTAAATAATTGAAGAAATGCTGCTTTAAAGATTTTTGTCCCAAGACAACATTTTATTGTGTGATAATGTACTCAACTTTTTCGACCTCAACTGTTTTCGACGTTCAGTTCAGTTTGGTTATAAAGAACGTGAATTCGAAATTATTATCGTCGCAGAAGGGTTTGATCGTAGATTCTAGTAATTCAAGGGTGTGTACGCTAAATGGGAAGGTTTCTTGTTCATGATTCGATGTCGTCCATCGAAGTTCTTGTTCGCCTTTTTGAAAGATGATTGTGAAGTTGAATTTAGATATGGTGTCGCTTGATGATATCAGTTCTGTTTGAAAGGAGTAACTGAATCGGAATTGATGTTGTTTCTTAATCTTGATCAAAAATTGATGGTCGTAACAAATTAAAATTGCTGACAGTGTTGCTGGAAAGTTTGCTTGAATGTTGATCCCAAAGACTAATGTATTACGGTTGACAAAAATGGAAACTTGCGGGTGACTCTCCATCAGATGGGAGCGAAGATAGTCCACCTTTCCTTCCCAAAAACAGTGATCTTCTGGAAAGGGACATTTGATAAGTCGGAATGGGCATATCCATTCGTGTTCTCTTCTATTTTCGCTTAGTAAGATTGCTCGGCAGCCTAGATTTGAACATGGGATTCCCAATGTCTGCACCATCTGTTCGATTACGAGGCAACAGATGTGGCCAAGAACCTCTCGACCTGTGTGGCACGTCGTGATGCGTTTCCGACACTCTCCACAGACAAGGTGTCCGTTTGAGCATTGGAATACGGGGGATTGCATCACGGTGTAGCAGATTGGACATGTTGCTAACTCGATCCATTTCGGATCGGAAGGTGTAGATGAATTGGAGTCGGCCATTTTCTTGATCTGTAGGTGAGTCTGCAAAGAAGAGAGTCTGATTCAGGTGCGTTGAAGATGAAATCGATTGTAGTTGTAGCTTGTTGAATGTTCAATGGATCCCTTTGTCCAATCTAGTTTTTATCATTCCTCCTTTTTTTTCTTGTTTGTTGTGGGTGAAACTGGTTTCCTAACAAGTTCGCGACTTCGCAATGAATATTGTTCTGGAGTCGATGTATTGTTTCGTGTTCCTTGCCCTAGTATTGTTGTTGATTGTTTGGGAAAAAGGATCACGGGTAAAAATGGAACGCCTAAAATGGTCAGTATCATGACGAAAAGAATTGTTCTGATTTTTCGTAAGTAGTTGAGAAGTTTTATCGGATTTGGTTCCGGATGTTTCTCTGCTTGCTGAGTTGTGTCCGGTTGATTTTGATTCGCTTCAATTTCCGAGTAGTTTCTTGTTTCTGAAGTCGGCGAGGTTGGTAAAGTTGGTCTCCTTTCTATCGGAGGCGTTGGGAGTAGTTCGTTGGGTTGAGAGGAGCGGATCGTCCGCTTGATCCTGGGTTTTATCCCGTTTTGTTTTTGAGTTTGTTTGAGTTGAGTTTTGTGGGGTTGAAGTAGTCGATTTTTGTTCCGTTTCTTTCTTCTCTCCTTTCACGAAATCGGACTACCCGGACAGTTTTCCTGTCGGTAGAAATTCTTTTTATTGGAAGTTATGTATCTTTCTCTCTAGATTCGTAGGACTCTCGGAAGCTTATTTCTCTTCCATCCGGAAGTATTATCGTTTCATCCGCCAAGTGTATTCCAAAGTTTAAGTCTGTTATTAAGTCTCTTCCCATTAGTCCATCGAATGGGTAGGTGATTCGATCGTCGACTACGTAGCATGTGTAGTTGAATTGCAATGGACCTATGTCGAACTAGAATTCGCTTTTCCCGTGCGAGTAGATTTGATGTCCGGTAACGCTTCGGAATGGTATTTCTTTTCTGTTTGTTATTCGGTGTATTTTTCCTATTCTGTTCATTAGAGACCTGGACAGCAACGTTACTTCTGAGCCGGTGTCTACGGCTAGTTACGAATTCGCGCCGTTTATGCGGCAGTGAAGTTTCGGTTCTTCCTCTCGTTTTCTGGTCCTTTGAAACTCCTTCGTTTCGTAGTATCGGGAGATTTTCATCTCGTATGGTTTCCGCGGGTAATTTTCTTTGTTGATTCGCCAGTTCCTATTGTTCCTTCTAGGATATCGTTGTTTCCGAGGTTGTGAGTAGATTGAGGGCGAGGAGTGTGTGTCCGTAATCCGTCGTCTGTTCACTTTCCTAATTTGCTCGTATGGTTGGATTTGGGATTGGCGTGAGGATTGTCTGAATCGAAGTTTGTTCGCATGATCTATCGTTCGATTGGTATTGTTGTCTTCCGCCTCGCGCTCCTCTAACATATGAGTCAGGCCGAGGATATCTGCGCCCTTCTAATGGGGGTAGTATTATGCGTGTTTTCATTGTTTCTCTCGTTCTTCATGCGCCATTTTTTCACCTAGTGGTAAAAATTCAAACTAAATATTTTTTTTTTGCATTTTCCTTTTCCCCATGGTCCATATAGCATATATACCAAGTTTCATCAAAATATGTCCACGAGAACAGACTCGACAGGTCTGAGTAGGGCAACTTTAATTATAACCACCCTGTAGATCGTTTCTGGTTACTAAATTAAGTCTTTGTAGCTCTTCTGGTGTTGATAGGCTGTCTCTGACTTCCTCTATTATGGCATTGAAAGGTTTCCTTGAAGAAATTTTTGTTGCTAATGCACTTCTCTCATTTGATGACAAAACTGTATGACATAATTCATTTTGAGGCCTACATGTTGCAGAGTGAAGGTAACAACACACTTTTCATCATCTTTTATGCTCACTTTCATTTGGGATGGACAGAACCCATCAATCTTTTTGCTTCCTTGTATTTTTAAATGATAAATACCTTTTCCCTTACTTTTGAAGTAACCAAATCTATGACAGTTGTAATATATAGAGCTATTAGACTTAATGTTTGTTCCTGAACCACTCATTATAATGTACTTAACAGTATTTTCCACTTCATATTTCTGTTTCCATTCATTAAAATCAGCAAATGAATTAAATGTCTGAATATTATTAGATATAGTAATGTCATGTACTGTACCTTACTGAAATGTGACAATATTTCTTCTTTTTTCTGATGTTCACTTAAACACAAACTACATTTAAATAATTTTAAAACTTTATCATCCGTGTTATAGTTCTTTTTATGCTTGTCTTTCTTATGTCCACTCAAACTTTGCTTGTATTTGTATTTTAAATGGCATATACTGCATTCCATTATTACTCAAGAAAATGAAACACCAAAGAAAGACAAGACCTGAAACTGACAAATCCAGTTGCCACGACTGGCGCTATTTTCTATAGCGGCATAATTTAGAACTAAGATTTACCTGGGAGCTAGATGCTTGTTTAGAAACATGAAGAAACGTCAGAAAACTCCACACAATTGGTTAGGTGTGAATTTGCCACCAACAGTAGTTTTATTCACTCAGCCACTAGTGGGCACATTATTTTGGAAGATCCATTTGAATATATTAAAAATTTGATTCAAGAGACAGTAAAATAATAAAAAAATTGTTTTATTCAAACGTATTTTCCACAGATCTATTTTTATTTGATTATTCTTTCCTCATAAGTAAACAAAATTTCGAAAATGTTCAATAAAGTTTTACTTGTTTCAAATAACAGGTGCCAAACATCAGATCCAATTAAGAGGAGGCTTTGGAAATGTTCTTCTTGGCAAACCATTCGTCACTCTTGTCTTCTTCCATTGCCTGTAAAACATTGTAAATTAATTTAATAATGTTGTAGTTGAATTATTGTTGTTATTAATTAATTATTAAAATCTGCTCATTCTACAATTCACTAATAATTCAGTGCAACAATAATGCTCCTGCACTGATTTTATTGTCATACCCAAGATTGCTTTGATGTACAAAATCTTGCCTCGTTCTCTGACTGCTGAACTGAGTGTGTCAAAACTTGCTCCCCTTGGCATTGAATTATCCACTAACAAATTTTATAATCCTTTGTAACAAGGCAGTACTGAATTTTCTGTAATAAGATCAGTCCATGAACATTATCGTCACAGTGTATATGACGTGTTTTTAAAAGATTAAGTTAAAAATCTCTGTCAAGGGTCTCTTAGTATGACAATTTCATTACAGATTCACTGTACTCTCAAATGTTTCGGTTAATGCTGCGGCCCTTTTGTTACTTGCTTAACTGAATATTCATAGACACTATATTGCCAGAAATGACCAGACATCTGGAATGTATGCAGAATTGCCAGTGCATCAAAGATGCAAATCCTGATGAAATAAAAAGACCATGAACCCATAGTAGATGTGTATTACAGTTATTGCTATCGAAATAAACAAATGACCGAGTGAGCTAAGTGAGGCTGAACATGGTATGATTATTGGCACTCATAGATTCTGCCATTCTATCCGTGAGATTTCTGAGAGGTTCCAGATACTGTGTTAACAGTGAGCGAAGTTGCTGTAAAATGGAAATGTAAAGGAGTTATAAAACCCAAAACCTGACCTGGAAGACCAAAAATACTGACAGATTGGGATTGCCGATGCCTCTGATGCATGGTGAGATCAAACCGGCAGTCCTCATTAGAAACTGTGGCAACAGACTTTCTACTGGCTTCGGGAAGTGATGCCAGTTCTTGTACCATCTACAGAGAGGTGTTCGCACTCGAATTCCATGGGCGAGCTGCAGCGCATAAGCCGATGATCACTACAAGAAATTCTGCTCATCAACTGGTGTAAAGTTTGTTGCCAATAGACACTGGCACAATGGAAACACATCTTGAGGAGCAATGAATCATGCTACATGTTGTGGAGATTTCCTGGCAAATGCTACTTACTGGAGTGTATTGTTCCCACTGTGAAATTTGGCAGAGGAGGAATTCTTGTGTGGTCCTGTTTTTTTGTAAACTGATTGTAATTGAACTCCAGTTCAACAAACTCCTTTGTGTGTCCAGTCATTTCTGGCAATATAGTGTATGTTTGAAGCAGCAACTTCATCCCAAAACAATATTACATTTTTATTACTATTACTGCCCTCACTACAAATGACTTTGAATCACTTCAACGATGACACCATTCTATCTTCACAAAACACATGTGCATCAGTATCTAACTCACCTACAATGCACAACAGAATAGCTCATTCACAATGTCACACAATTCTTACAAGAACTCAAGATATTGCATGCATACAGCAATCCCAGGTTCCCATACAATGCCAATTCTCTGTGTTTTTCATTCATAAGAGTTGCACTATCTAATTCTTGAATTACTGATTTTTTATTATATTGCAAAGGAAACATTTAAAAAAATGTTTTAGCTTCAATTTCATCAATGCAAGTTTTTGTATCAACTCCTTTTGAAATAAAATCTAGTCTTGATTCAAATATAAATAAAATACCAGGATGATATGTTTGATGAAACTGTGTCTCGTTCTATAATTCAGGCTTAGTAAACACTAGGTGTTGTGTTGTGTTCCAAAGACACTTAGCAAGTTTTTCCATCAAATATCTTTATTTAATTTAGTCGACTAAATTAAATAAAGATATTTGATGGAAAAACTTGCCAAGTGTCTTTGGAACACAACACAACACCTAGTGTTTACTAAGCCTGAATATAGAACGAGACAGTATAGTTAACTATCACATGTGGAAAAGAAATACTAAATTAAAAATAAAAGTATCTTCATTTTTCATCCGTCTTCACATCTTGAAATCCAACAATAGAATAATGAGGGTTGCAGCCAAGTCGATCTTTATCTCGAGGCACTCGACAGACTATTGTTGAATCCCAAAGGTGTGGAGGACAAAAGACAAATACACTTTTATTTCTTAATTTAGTGTTTCTTCAACACTTCTGATGATAAACTAGTCTTGATAATTTGTTCTTAAGATTAACAACATTTAAACCTCACCTTTTGTAAAAGTTCATCGGCATTTGGATCGATCTGCGATAACTGTCGGAATGCCTCGTCTCCTACAAAGCAAATTTCGTGACTGTCCTGAAATAGAAATCCTTTATGAACTGTCAAATTTTAGCTTAATTAATGGAGACTAAATTAATCAAAATAATTATCTGCATTCTTACAAAACATATACACTCACATACATGAAAGAAAAATTATATTTAACAGGCCAATGTTTTTGGCTAGCTTCAAATCTAATTTAAATAGAAACATATAAACAACCATTCCATAGACCTGATTAGTTTTAATTAATGTCAGATGATGTGCCAGATTATTGGGCTTTAATAAGGTTAATTAAGTACAGGTATCCCTCGTACAATGTGGCACTTCTACAACCCACCTCGAAAATTGGGGAAATCCCCCATACAACATGGTTTTGAAAATCCTCCATACAAAATTTCACAGTTTTTAAGTATAAATTCCATTATTTTGTATGTTTTTATTCAAGTAAGCATGCGTGTCATCCAAATTTGCCCACAAAATTTAGAATATTGAAATTTTCAATTTGTTTTGTGCCTTTTGTCAGGTTAACTTCAATGAGAACTGATAATGCAATTGTTTTCTTCCTTGTCCTAATTTCTCTATTAATCAGGGATAGTTGTAATAGCTTTCAGACTTTAGCCATTAAGACTATCACTGTGTATTATTTTTATAAATTAATCTTTGTATTTAGTAAACTTTATTTAAACATTTTTAGCTAAGTGTTATTAAACTATTTTTTTAAGCATAGGTATTACATACCTATGAATGATTACTTCATTTGTAAAAATAAACAAAATACAGTAGTATATTGGTATTGAAACAGTTCCCAACTTGAACAATTGGTTATTCAAACACAAATTCTGGAAAAAAAATCACTTGGTCCTTGATTGAACAAATGTGAACCGCTAAAACACATTTTCGATTAATAACATATCTTTATTTTTATTTTGTGATCCATAAAAAATCATGATAGAAATAAAAAAATGAAGACATTGCTGATATTTCTGATAGATATCAACAAAAAAGCTCAGATGACAATAAAGTATCATTGTCATCTGAGCTTTTGTGAAAATAAAATGCCCTCATTTAACTAAAATTAATATTAACACATAATACAGTACTTCTGACAGTGATTGTTAGTTAATTATTGATTGTAAATGTATTATTGATTACTTTCATAAACATATTTCTCTTAGTAACGAAGAAGAATAGTATATATTTTTTTTAATTTTTGGAACCTAATCCCATGTTTTGCATTAATCCTTTGTTTTGTATAGCATGTATTCACATAACACGGCACTTTTTTGAAACATAACCACCAAGTTATATGAGAGATACGTGAAATTAAATACAAAGTATTTTGTATAGAGATAGGCAATTAGGCCAACATCTCGTGTTTTCTGTTTGATTCTGTTTAAACTGGATTCAAAGGCTAGTAAAGCTAACTGAAAACATTAGCATATTGAAGAATTTCCATTGTATAAAATGCATGTTTCCTATTACAATGAAACTAACCAATTTATACTTTATACTGTTAAAATTAAAATTTTTAGCACTAATAATGACAGTTATCATCATAATGTATTTTCTTAATATATATTTCTTAACATTAACTTATGTAAAGTGCACAAAGTTCAGTATAATATGTTTCAGGAGGCAGTTCAAACTCTGAATCATTCAGAGTCCAAATCAATTTTCCCTGTTAGAAATAATGGAAATTGAATTAATCTGGTCCCAGATGCTAAACAATATCCATTTTGATAAACTTAAATGACAACTATACATATTTTAAGATAAATATAACTCAATTAATTGTCCTAAATAATAAATTAAAAGACAAAAATAATAAGTAAAATATGCAAATACTGTATAATAAAATGAAAATGGCATTTACTCATCACACAGTTGACTTTGGCATTTAAATATGATTGCCAGATCCGCCATGAGTACAGTAGACTCTCCCTATAACACAGGTTCATATAACATGGATTCATATAACACGGCTAAAAGAGACTCGTATAATATGGTAAAATGTCATTGCCGACTCGTGTCGCGACAGGATTGGTCAAATCTGGACCAATAGCAGATATTGTACAAACCGTTAAATTTAAATGAGCACTGGACCTACTAAAAAACATTTATTATTCAATGGCCTATAAAAATTATATTTTTATTAATGATGTCTCCAAAGTTAAGTTATTTTTCTGAGAAAAATTTGCTGATCAGGAAACACGCGTCTGCTGTTCGATGAGCTGCTCCGCGATGAAAACAAGCTTAAGCAATGGCATTGTTGAATGGTGCACACTCGGTAAGTAATTCTACAATTTTTTGTTTATAGCATAGTCTATATGGATTATTCCCAAAAAATTATATGTGATTTGGAAATGTTGAGTCAAATTAGTCTAGAATCGATTAATTTTATGGAAGAAAACTTTTCAAACAGCTGTAGCCCCTAAACTGCACACGTGCCGGGCTGTGATTGGCTCATGTATTTAAGTGACTCGTACAACACAGATTCATATAACACGGAACGTATCAACCATGTTATAGGAGGATCTACTGTATACTGCTTTTGTGCTTTACGATAAGTTCCTGTTTTACCTCAATTGTCAGTACTATAACCTTCTTAGGCTTTGTTGCTTCCACATTCTTCTTGGATGCCATGATTAATAGGTAGGGGTTTATATATATATACACTCAAACACACCAAAAAATAAAGTGTAAAAACACTGAAAACACTGGAGTGTAATGCAAGAGATGTTTTCACAGTGAGAGCAGAATATGATTTGTGCACACAACAGATAGTGTTTATGCAGTGAGCACATTTTTTCACTGTGTGTGCAGTTTGAATGCAGAAGCATCATTTGTACTTCAGACTGAATGTAGTGTTTGAAAACTCTGGAATGTTCCAACTTGGAATTGTTCAAAGTACAAGATACCACTGTATATGATGCAGATTCTATCATTTGTGTGAACTGAATATAGATAGACCAATCATTCTATATGTTCATTTCTCATCATTTTACAAATTAAACTGTAATTAATTGCACTTACTGGATCGGCTATGATGACAACTCTGACAGTGGCTTTTCCCGGCGTATCCAAACTTATTAAAGGAGTCAAAATAGTGTAATCAGCAGTTTTGACTTTTTGTTCTATTATTGGAAGCTGTGGAATTATAACATAAATTTGAAAAAGTAAATATTTTTGTTTGAAAGCTTTACATATTCAAAATAAATAGAATAAACTACCTGGTCTTCTGGACAAGCAAATGCAATTCTACCAAAAGCAGTAGCATGATCAACAGCTTTGTTTATGCTTATTAGCTCCAGTTTGCACTGAAAATATTTTTTAAATATTTGTTATTGAATTTCTATTAATTAAATATACTTATATGCAAGTGAAAATTCATACAATAAATAAAATTAAGTTTGCTCAAGTTTATAAACAAAAATAAAAAGAAATTAATTAATTCTTACTCATCATGAAACTTTTGTGATGCATTATGAAACCATAACTAATTGGAGATTATTTTGAACTTACACAACACTTTAAATAGCAAACTTGCAAGTACATTATCATTTAAAAAACTAAGCATTGATTCTTATATTTTACAAATATAAAACATAGTTTTAACTTCAGTTTGTTAAAGTATAATGTAAAACTCCAACCGTAATTAATCTTATCAATAATATCTGGTGCACAAGTTAATAGTGTAAAATCTTCATCAAGTTTCTGCTGTATATCAAAATCCATAACTATTAAATTGCAAGGATAAATTTATAAAGTTGTAATAAAAACTAAGAACAATTGAAAAGAAATCTTGCAAGCAAAATTGAATAATGCTAATAGGATAATCACAAAAAGCCAAAAACATATTCAATCATTTGATTTAAATAATGTAGTTTTTAAAAATTTTTGTCTAATTTCCAACTAGAAATTTCTTGTAGATAAAAAAGTGAAAAATTTTGAAAGTTAAATAATGTAACGAGAATTTTATAAAACAAAATATAGATACCTGATTGTCAGCAAATCCCAAAAGTGCCATATTGTCATCTTGTTCATATATTTTCATTCCTAATAATTCATTCCAGAAAGCTGCAAATCGAAAATAAAAATTCAATAAATTTTATGACTTATTACATAATTAGAAGCAAATTTTCACATTGGTATTTTCCATTATAAAATGCTTTGTTGTAACCTTATAAATAGTTGTAATGTTACAAAGTATATGCGAAGTTTTCTGTTGTAAGCTTATATTATAAAATATAAACAGTAGTAAATTGGAGTAATCATTTGATTATAACCAGGGCTGTGGAGTCAGAGTCATGGAGTTTTGGTATTTTAGTCAGAGTCGGAGTCGTCAAAAATCCCCGACTCTGACTCCTTTTTACTTTCCCAACTTGTTACGTATATAAAAACGAAAAAGTATTTGAATTGTGTCACATTTGACTCTCCAAGTTTTTTTGCAAATCTATACATTTGGAGATCCTATAAACCCAAAAAATGTCAAATAAGGGGAAAAATTTGAACGTTCACGCACATATGTTGGCGTCTAATTTGTTTAATTTCTTTATTCTGTTCTGAACTATTAAACAATATCTCAGAATGAGTAAAGTTTAAGAAACAAAATTTGGCACAGTAGCATGTGTATAAAGGGTATTAATGCTATTAAATTTTGGTTCTTTATTAAAGGTCAACTGGGTAGAGAAATAGAAGGGGTCATGTGTCATATCTCCAGTGTGGTCGGACTTAATGAACATTTTACTCGTTATTAGCATTCACAATCTTATAATATAATTGAGATGGGTTGTTAATAATAATAATAATAAGCTCAGAGTTCAAACGGTTAAGAGTTGAAATTTGGTACACAGTTAGGATACATCATAAGAATATACACTAAGAAGGGATTTTTCTCGCGGGGGAAAGAAGGAGAAGGTTAAGGATTACCCTGAAGAACTCTGTTTCTACCATACTATTTTAGATGCAGTATTTTGCGTTTTTGTGAAAAATTGAACATACTTTTAGACCCATCTAAAAATTCTGTAATTAGAGTCTTGGAAGAAAGAGGACCTAATTCTTGCACCCAGTGAAAACGGGTAAAATCAGCTATAATCTAAATATCTTAATCTTTGTTATCGTTACTTTTTGCATGAGCAACATCTGGCTCATCTGCTATTTTTTTTATTTATAAAACTCGTCTCTACCCTCAAGATTAAGCTTGAGTTCTAATATGAGTACGGACAGAAAAGGAAATCTTACAAAATTTGAAGACAATATTTACTATTCACTGAAAATAATAATTCACATTGACCACTCTACAAGTTTGGATGTTAAAACGGCAATACTGCACTATCCAGACATTATCCAAAATACAACATTGATTGTCACAGCATTGCCACCAACCAAGTTTCAGTAAAGCATTTATTTTCCACTCTTAAAATTATTAAATACGATTTAAGAGCTTTGGTGAATGCTGACTTAATATTAGTGATTTTTTCTGTAAGGAGTAATTCAGTTTATAACAGAGATGAAAAATAATAAATTAATCAACATGGCAAAATAAGCAACTTTTTCTTTACCAGTCTAATGTTATATTTCTCATTCTTGACTTAGTTTAATGTATCTGTATACTTATATATTACCCAATATACTTGTATATTATGTACTGTACAACATTCTTATTAAACTAATTTGTTTGTATAAGAATGTATTTACTATTTTTATTCTTACACACTTACCAAATACCAATGCCATCATCAAACAAGTCAATAAATGTGAACTTATATATTCAGTAGATGGGTCAAATTTTAATGTTTAATTAATTTTTTAAAATCGTTTTATTTTGTATTTTTAAAAAATAATCAGAATCGTCATCATTATTACTTTCCCAGCTGTTATACAGTATAGGCCTATAACAAAGGAAAAGATTGACGATCAGTCAAAAAATGACTCTCTCAGATTTTTACTCTTTTGGACTTGGGAAGCTTCGAAATGTAGAGAAGCGCAAATGGATGTTAGAATATGTACCAACCGATTAAGTTCAACCATTTCAAGCTTAATAACTCCTGTGTTAAACCATCCGACTCCGATTCAAAATTGTACCTCCCATACATTCTAACATTCATACATACAGAAAAAAAAACCGAATCTTTTGCATATCTTGACATTTCGAGGTGCCCTGAGTTCAAAAATGCAAAAATGTGGGGTGGGATCATTTTTTGAGTGATTGCTACACTTTTCCTCTGTTATATATAACAGTCAGAAAAGTAAAAATTATCCTATTGACTCATTACTTACAGGAATATTTCATGTTTGAAATAAAAAAGTTTCTACGTTCTATCTTTATTAGAACTACAGTGGGTGATCAGTTAACAAACAAATCAGATAATGCACACTTTTGTGAAAGATTTTTGTGATCGGACAACGAACACATGTTCGGATAATGAACACTTCAGTGAACAAACATAAAAAGAAGTGACAGAAAATAACGAATACTGAATGATTTTCTTTTCTCTTCAGGTAACGATTCGAAACCTTTCGGAGTGAGGGAGACGTCAACATTGACGCTCAACCCAGTATATACTGATCGGATAGTATTCCACCGAACTTTGCAACTCTCCCTTGTAATTCCAGCCTTTTATTTTTCTGACAGAAACAATTTTTTTGTAGTATTTGCAAGACTTTCGGGCAGGCACTCATTAAGTTTTGCGTCGGTTTTTCTTTTTGAAAGGTGAATATAATAGCAAAGGAGTATAAAAATCACATCTGAGAAATAAAGAACATTGAAAAGCTCATAATGAAATCTGCAACAGATCTTACAACAGATGAACCACACGAACTCAAATGAAGAACATCAAGAAACTTGGCAAGATATGTTTTCTTCTGAAAAAGAGGATTATCCGATATCTGCTATTAAAGATCTTTTGACAAAGTGGGGGTATGTCAGAACAACCGTCTGAGAGTGGCATCCAAACCAGGTTAAGGTTAATAAGCTTGGGGATCTCTACAATTACAATGCTATTAATTACTTCTGAAAAATCCTGAAGAAGAGAGAAAAGCAATTGACATTAGACAGATTCTTTAACCCCAAATAAATGGAAAAACACATGACTAATAAAAATGCGAGACTTTGTATATATGTATTTTTATTATTACATATAAATAAACGTAGTAAGAAAGTATATATTTTTTATTTTTTGGAATCTCCAGAACAAATTAATCAAATTCCCATAAAAACCTATGATAAACTGATAATCGGTTAATGAACAATTAGGATAATGAACAAAGTCTTGAAACAAATTATGTTCGTTAACCACTCACCCACTGTTTTTAAAATGATGAGA
Source organism: Centruroides vittatus (assembly GCF_030686945.1). Lineage (NCBI taxonomy): Eukaryota > Metazoa > Arthropoda > Arachnida > Scorpiones > Buthidae > Centruroides > Centruroides vittatus. The sequence continues at coordinate 67,231 of NW_027122722.1, read as the reverse complement.
AATGAACATATAGAATGATTGGTCTATCTATATTCAGTTCACACAAATGATAGAATCTGCATCATATACAGTGGTATCTTGTACTTTGAACAATTCCAAGTTGGAACATTCCAGAGTTTTCAAACACTACATTCAGTCTGAAGTACAAATGATGCTTCTGCATTCAAACTGCACACACAGTGAAAAAATTGCTCACTGCATAAACACTATCTGTCGTGTGCACAAATCATATTCTGCTCTCACTGTGAAAACATCTCTTGCATTACACTCCAGTGTTTTCAGTGTTTTTACACTTTATTTTTTGGTGTGTTTGAGTGTATATATATATAAACCCCTACCTATTAATCATGGCATCCAAGAAGAATGTGGAAGCAACAAAGCCTAAGAAGGTTATAGTACTGACAATTGAGGTGAAAAAGGAACTTATCGTAAATCACGAAAGCAGTATACAGTAGATCCTCCTATAACATGGTAGATACGTTCCGTGTTATATGAATCTGTGTTGTACGAGTCACTTAAACACATGAGCCAATCACAGCCCGGCATGTGTGCAGTTTAGGGGCTACAGCTGTTTGAAAAGTTTTCTTCCATAAAATTAATCGATTCTAGACTAATTTGACTGATTGATGCTAATATTCTGAGGTCATGTGACGACGTCAGAATTTTCGAGCCTACTTTGTTAACAAGTCCACCCCTGGTCGGAGTCGTGTAAAAATCTACTCCACAGCCCTAATTATAACAGAGACAATAAGACATGGCAAAACATTGATGTCTCAATTTTTTAAGGCCGAAATACTCAGGACAAGTTGCAAATTGTTTAATAATGTTTGGGAGGATACTTAATGATGTAAAAGAATTATGGAAGAGTGTAAGTTCGGTACTGTTTCAAGATACATTAAGATAAGAAATATCAACTACATTAAATATGATAATTAAATTGATAGATGCTGATATATATTTGTATTTTTAGATTCAAATCTTATAATTTAAGATTATTTACTTGATCAAATAAAAATGTTTATGAAATGAGATGATCTTAAGGCCACAAAAAATAGTTGAGAACAATTGATCAAAGACGACAATCTCATTTTCAAAATGTAGTGTTATAAGTATAATGAGTTATTGCACAAATGCATTTATAATGTTCAACATCAGACTATTTATAAATTTATATGCAAAAGTGAAAATATCAATGCGCAAACTCATCAGTAACGTTTATATAAATTTATTTTTATAATTTATATAGGCCATGGAACAGCAGTATGTAATGTTGTTGCTTACTGATAAAAATTTATGTAAACTTTTGCTGGCTGGTACAAAATTTTAAATTATAGAAACATACTTTGCATTCCACATGAAGTAAATGAAAAATCCAATTATGAAGCAAAAATATGTGGATGGAAAATTTTTGATTATAAAGTGTTTGTAGTGGCATACGTCTTAATCTTTTTATTGAATGTTTTAAAGCATACCATTGTAATTTTTCGTAAATGTAAAGCAAAGAAACTAAATAAATAATTTCTGTTTATAAATTTCATGAGTAAAATTTTATGTAAATCAGAAAGTTTCACGAAATGCAACTCTTAAATAAGTCAAACGGCTCAAGTTGTAAATATACAAAAATTTAAGATTATTTCTACTTACCTAGTGATTTTTTTAAATTAGAGCTGGCCAAAATTACTTTTTCAACTGGATCTGCATATAAAAAGTATAGAAAAAGTATAAGTTTGATAAATAATTATATAATATTAAAATTATTCATATTAATTCATGAACAACATTTTAATATCAAAGCAATGATGACAAATTTTTTTACTTCTATGTCCTTAATGTTTTACTTTTTTCTTTTCAAGGTAGTTGTGGATAAGATAAAACATACATAGGTGAAACAAACACAAACTTAAAATACATACAAAGGAACATATCAGATCAATTAAAGGAAATTATGCAAATTCAGCAGTAGCCAAGCATTGTAACAAAGAAGAATTCAAAATTAATTTAAATACAATAAAAATAAAGAAAACAGAAAGAAATAGATTTAGAGAAAATGTAACTAATTTTTATCTTATTTCAAATATTGTTTGATGTATTATCATTGTTTAAAAGTTTATACAATTGTTACAGAATGTTGTAAACCTGCTGAAGAGGGGTCCAAAACATACAAAAAGAATGTACAGGTGAAAATATTTTGTTTTACCTTTTAACTAAGACTTCCTTTCTTTCTTTCTTTGCTAATCAGAAACTACACCAGTATTTATAAACAAGGTCCAAGTAGACGATATAATGATGACAAAGTTTCTGTTGTTGTTTTAAGGATTTTTATTAATATAAAAAACAAGAAAAAAATCAAAAGATAATATATAACAAAAGTAAAATATTAATTTTCTTCTAGAGGTGTCCGTTAATTGTGTGTACAGTTTTAGAGCCACTTTTGATCATCTCTCTCAGGTTGTGTACAATGATGCATTTTTACCAAACCATCCCTATGAGTGCCACAATTCACAAACCCCCAGACATTTGTGAGATCGTAGGTCTCAAAATTCCAGAGATTCACCTTTGGACCTCTATTTTGTTGAATGTATTACAAAAGTATATTTTAAAAATGAGAAGAAATGCATTTGTATAAAGATTTATTACATCTTATAGCTAGTCTAGAGCCTTGGGTAAGTTATTATTGTAGGCAGCTATCTATAATTTAAAAATATATTAATATGCTTATAATTTTTTACACTAAGCATGCCAGAAAAATTTTACACATTTTACAGAGGTAAATTTTTGAGTCAAATTTTTAAAAATATTATAAATGCCAACAACGAATAAACTTTTCAATTAGTCTGACACCATTTGATATATGATGCATGACCCTCTCTATCTCCTCATCCCCTTGAGTTCTGTATTGAAAAAAAAAAAAAAAAAAAAAATCAATGTCTCTTATATACAAGTTACTGTGCCAAATTCTGTTTCTTAATCTTTATCCCATTCTGAGATATTAAATGAAATAGATACCAACACAACAACAACGACCCATAACCCAATTTAATAAATGATTACCAAATGATCTGCTAATTATCAGCTATTTTTGGGCTATGTTAATGATCAGTTACTAATTTTACTAGAGGTAGGCAAATATGCCACCATTGTATATTAATTTTAACAATTATAGTGGTCAAATTAATTAGTAACTAATCATTAAATATGTAATTGTCATCTGTATTTTTAATATAGAATTTTAAAATTTATAAGTTCTAATTATTATTGATATAAAGATTTTGTGTCGACTGTGTGTTTTAAGAGATGAATAATGTCCTTTTATACAACTCAGCACAAATTATTAACAAATTAAACTTTCATATGATTCAGTTTGTTTACTGTTTACTTATTTTCACTTCAGTTGTGTATATTTTCCAATAGTAAATATTAGAATAAAGTAGAAACAGTATCATATTATCTCTATAATGTAATTTATACAATTAGTGGATAATTTCAAGATTTCAAGTCTAATATATGTTATGAATATTTCATTTCACACTATTTTTGTAAATAAAATGAACTTCTGCAGAATTATGGAAGCAAAGTTTGAGCTATTGAAATCATTTATAGAAATATCTTTATATTTTTCTGTACAAGGTGTTCATTTTAACATTTATCCAGGTACAAAAAGAGCTCTTCCCGGCATTGTAGAAGTAGCTATATTGCTTGTGCAATTGCAAAAGCAATCATTTTGCAGTAATTTACATTTTTGTGTATGTAGAATCTACTTAAACAAGATACAAGTAGACAATATATACACAGAAATGTAAATTACTATGAAATGATTGCTTTTGCAATTGTTGCACAAGCAATATAGATATTTTATTTTTTGTTTATGTAATGCTACACATTGGGTAATTTTCAGGCTTTAGAAAAATTGAGATGTTACAGTATTGATGGGAATCAAATACTGACAAATTAGCATTTCATGCTTTCTATTCATATACACAGGATGTCCTTTTCTACTACATCAGTCATTCTCTACAACTCTGTAATTGACTTTTACCATATTGTGCATTGTTTTTGAGATAGGATCACTAAATTCCAAATTTTACTGCTAGGGGCACTGCAAGTGATCTCATCTTGTAGCACATAGTTACTTTACTATAGCTGTATGTCATGTTTGAAACTGTAGCTATCTGCATTAGTCAGTTACAGTATGTGGGTGTTTAAGGACATGCCATTGAAAATATCGACGACCTGTTCTATATTTGGCTTAGTTTTCCATGTAATTAAGATATCATCAACATAACATTTGTATACTTTATCATGCACCTTGTAATTTAGATTTATTTCTAAACAATTCAATAATTTTAGAATTATGTTAATTACTTTGCTAACTCTTAAATCATTTCATAATGATATAAATTTATGACTATTTTAAAATAAAAATTTTATGTACTGTACCTAGAGAATTGTTAGACTCATCTTTTAAAAAAAATTTATATCCTCCGGGAGCTTCGATTACTTTTGTATTATTTTCTTCTGCCATAAGATACTTGTTTTTAATGGCATTTTCAATAGCCTTACTTGATTTTATAGTTATCCCCTACAAATGTAAAGTAAAAAAACACATTCAAATTTATAATAATAAAGTTTTTAGACAAGAATGAAACTGGAAATTAATTTATTTCTATTCTATAAAAAGGCTAGAGAAAAATACAGCAGTGCTTAATTGCATATCATCATTATTGTCATCATAAAATGCAATATTTAAAAGTGTAATTACAAAATAAAGAAATAGTAAATAAATTAAAGTAAAATTACAATTTATTATTGTTTTAGTAAATGAACTGTTTGTGAAACAATAAACAAGATGTATAGTAAAGTTACTATGTGCTACAGGTGAGACACAGTACCTGTAGTGGTAAAACTGAAGTTAATCTCCTATCTAGAAAATGATGCATGATACAGAAAAGAAGTCAATTACAAAGTCGTAGGGCATGACTGATTTAGTATGAAAGGACACTCTGCATACATGAGTAATGTGAAATGCTGATTTGTTGGTATTCAATTCTTGTAAATGCTACATCACTAATTCCATCACAAAGTAGCAAATTGTGAGAATTAGGAAATATACATTTGTATCTGGGATACAGCTTCTTATTGCTTGGAATAATTTGCCATGTCTATGCCTAATGTATGGTTTTGTTTCCCATCCTCTGTAACATGATTAGCAACAACATAGCATTGACAGAAATCAAATTATCATTTCATGCTATTTGTGTATGACAAGTATCCTTTCATAATAAACTGGTCATGCTCCATGACTCTGTAATAGACTTTTTTCTGTATCGTGCAGCCTTTCCAAGATAGGAGCACTAATATCCGAATTTGACTTCCAGAGGAGCTGCAAGTGGTTGCGTCTTGTAGTGCAAAGTCATTTTACTGTAATTATACATCACGTTCATAACTGTAGCTATCTGCATTCATCAGTAATGTGGGAATATAAAGCAGGCATGTCAAAGATATGGCCCACGGACTGTATTATTTGCGACCTGTGACATAAATTCAATAATGCTATTTGTTTATTTTTTTATTATCTTTATACCAAAGAAAATGTGATATTTTGTATTTAAGCAAATAATATTTAATAAACAAAATTGTTGAACTCAATTATTATTGTTTTTATTTTTATTTATTCATATTACTTAGAGTTATTTATTTTGATTTATTTTTATGTTTAATTTCTTGTTTACATTGTTTTCTCTATTTCATCTTTTGAATTTCAAATTAAAGTCCGTCTTCGCAAGATCATTTATTTCATAATTTGCACTATTTTGCATATAAAATGAGTGTTTTCGAAATATTAGTAAATTACAGTTTATCCTTGTATTTTGATTCTTGCAATCCTTATTTTGGATCAGTTTACAGACATGCTTCAGGACTGTAAATTTGCCGAAAATGTTTGTTCTATGATTAAAGTTATTGCTGGAAAAGTACAAATGTTTTTTTTTATATTTTATTGTGAAATCTCGAGTTATTAAAAAGGAATTTTTTGAGTTGGCTACTTTTGGGCTACTTTTTAGAAAATTTTTGGCTACAAAAGCTAAAAACATCTGGCCCGCTGTCATACTCAACACAAAAAATTGGCACTTAAGCAGTTTGAGTTTGACACCCCTGATATAAGGACTTTACAAAGCATCCTGCATATTAAGTGATAAATAAGTAAATACTTAAGAAATTTAATAAAATAAAGCTCTAATAAGTTGTTCCATTGAATTATTTCTTTCATTTATGGACATAAATCTGAATATTTTTGTATTTCTGATTTGCCAAATTAATCAATGTACCTTTAACATTGGGTGGTAAAGTTGAATTTCTGATTTCAAGTTTAGAATATTAATTTAAAAATACATTTACACATTTTAAAAATTGATAGATTGGAAGTTACAGCAGAAGTTTGTCAACTTTAAATCAATAATCAACTTCACGAATACTTTAGATCAATTGATCACAAAGGAGAAAAAGATTACCGCCTGTACCGATAATCCCTTTCTCCTCTGTTACGAATTGATCCCTTTTTTAATTTTAAATTTCATCTTACTTTTTGTATGAAAAACTGTTTACACAATTCAACATAAATTAAATATATATATATATATATATATATAAACAAAAATTAACATACCAGAAAGTCATTTCCCAGTCGGTACGAACCAATTCCGTAATTATACGTCAATTCCACTACGAAGTGATTATCTTCGGCTCCATATCCGATCATGGTCTTGCTCCATTTCCCGTCATACGGTCTAATAAATTGGAAAACAAAAACCTTCATTTTTAGCATAATAACAGTGTTAAAAACAATGAATTTCTCACAAAATTCAATCCTTTACAGTTAATTCTTTTATAATCATCTTTAAAATATTGAGGCAATTAAAACACAATTTAAATTTTAATTTATATTTCTTATTAATAAATAATGTAGAATTTACACTTTAAATTTAAGATATGTTAATAAATATATCAATTTGGTTAATTACCCATTACATGCCGCTTTACAACCTTCTTGAAATTCTTCGTGCCTTAAAACCTGAAAATTAATTAATAATTACAATACTGAAAAATATTAATTTTATATGAATTTCATTTTATTTTATCATTATAATTATATTAAAAGAAAACTAAGTGTATTTTTTAACAAAATTCAATTCTAATAACATGTAAATGTTTTCAGAATTTTTAGTTTCAGCATCAGAATAAGTAACAAAATTAAAGACTTTAAATGTTTATATGAGCAAATGATTTGTTATATTTCCACTAAAAGATGCTTTTGTTTATTTTAAAGCTTAGTTTATGGTCCAGCTGCAGTTCCATGCTGTAACTGTAATAATGTATTAAAAAGTATATTCTGAGAATTCCATTTAATTAAGTGATATATTTTTAGAAATGCTTAAAAATTAAAAGTAAATAGAAAGAAAGTTTTGGTCACAATGTTTAAAAATATCTTATACTACCACAAATATAAATAAAATAAAGATAAAACTGCTTTTTAGGAGTTTAGAATCTTTAATATTGGCATTCTAATGCTGTTGAACAAGTAATACTCATCTACAGAAACACTACATTAAAAAACATTTTATTTTTCATTTATTCTTAATTCTTGACAAACATATTTTTTACATAGCATTCCCAAGCTCTATATAAATCTCCTTAGAGGCATTGCTAACTCGACAGTGTCGGAGCATTAGTATTAAATACAATACAATACAATACACTGCACAAAGAATAGCAGAACACAAATGGAGAATTGTTGGTATAATCATTTCCCAAGGGCCACGGGAAGGAGGAAAAAAGTGATGTGGACTAAAAACAGAGCAACTGCCACGATCTCCTGGTTTCTTTATAAAGATTTCATTCAATTCTTATCTAATTATTTCGACTTTTCTAATTTCTAAATCTCTCCGGGTAGATTTATATGTGCTGTCGGGAAGAGAAAGCAATATTTTAGGGATAACTCTTTCTCCCATGAAAAACTGTATTCGTTAGCACGACAGCATTGCACGCTACAGGGTATTTAAAATTAGAATTATATTTTTGTAATGTTGACAGAAGTGATCTGGTTGTGCTCAAACCCATTCCCATCGGCTCATTTTCGGGTTCTCTAGAGCAAAACAACAACATATAACACTAACTAGATTACTAAAGGTTTTTAAACCCCACAGTTCTATCTACACGCAAACAAAAATTATCAAAGTTTTATTAATTGATCAATCGAAACCGATAATTATTTAAAAATAGCAGTCAGAAAAGCTATACAAAATTTACACTCAGGAATCCACCAGAGTTCGAAAAGCACATCCAATTTAAAACTATAATACTTTAAAGAATTAATTGATATTTAAATTGGCAATCGGAGAATAAAGAAGAATATTCAGAGAGAGCATCTCATTATTACAGTTAGCTGCGTGATGGATTAACGTCTTGAATTTGTAAATCTATCGCTTTGCTCATTTACAAATTCAAGACGTTAATCCATCACGCAGCTAACTGTAATAATGCTTATTACAGACAGACTTTGATCCATAATAGCTAGAGTGGGCGAGAAATGGTAAATGACGTCCAAACTCATTATCGACGGTGTTCTGGAGTCCAGACCGGATTTCGGCAAGCATAAAGCATCGACATAGGAAGCACGATAGGGTCGAAAACTATGCTTCGAAATGCCAGTTTGTCATCTTACTATAAGGTCGACCTAAATTAAGACACAAATCAGGTAGTTGAAACCTTACCAGAACTGGGGGATGTAACCCCCAAATTTTAGATCTCCTCGAGGACTGGTATTTTAAGGTATTTTAATTAATTGGAAAAATTGCAATTCTGAACGAGGAGTCTCATTGAAAACTGCAACTTTACCAATTAAAATACCGTATATTAGATAACATAAGCAAGAAAAATAATATCCACAATCGAGATACTATAAATGAATGCATTATACCTTCATACCCAAGACGTCTTTATAAAATTTTATAGTTTTGTTCCGATCTCCGACTTTAAAAACGAAATGAAGCGCTCTTCCCCTTATGGCATCCATCGTGACTGGCTTAATCGCTCTTCAACTTGACGCTCGATCGATGACAACTGTTCAATTCTCAAAATTAAAATGGCGCTATCGAATTACAAGGGAGAAAGTCGATTAATGACAGCGGAACGGCTCTCGATACAGATGATTACCTGTCGATCCGCGTGAGTGCCAATCTGCCAAAAACAAATGACGTGTTTTCCGTCTGCAAAAATAACTCTTTCGTCTTGTTAGTGTTGCCAGCTTAGCAGAGTTCATTTCTCATAAATATCTGTAAAGTTTCCCTAAAATTAACAGATTGAGAAAAAATATTCCTTTTCATAACACGAGTAATCGAATTTATATATTTTTAAAAAACTTCAAATAATGTTTAAATTATAAAAACTGAAGTGATTTTATTTTAATCTTTCTCAGTCCTGTGAGCACTAAGGGGCACTTTTTTTTAGCATTCCCATTTTGCGTTCGGCCAGGTCCACAATGGGAAAGGCCGCGTGACGTTGGACGGAGCCAAACGTAACGGGACGGTCCGCCCCCGAAAAATTCCTGGGGTTTTCGACACTTCCGGATTCGATTCCGGGTCCCCAGAACGGTAGTTTGCCATCCGGCCATCGAAATTTAAACGATTATCATATTGAAAATTCCCTAAAAATTTATCCAAATGAATTTTCCCTATTTTTTCCTTCTTAGTCAGATAAACACTAAAATTAGGAGTTAAAATTCCAATCCGGTATCGCTATCAACAAATATTCATATTTTCAACACGAGTTTTTTCCATTCTTCCTTCTCTCTCCGCCCCGTAGGAATTAAGAGGGCGGAGAAAAAAGGAAAGAATGCCCAACATGGGTTCGGCCAGGCCAACAATGGTAGAAACCGGGTAGTGCGAGAGGAGATCCGATATATCCGGTATAGACCCGTCTTGAAAAATTCCCGGAGTGCTCCCCCGCATTCGATTCCGGTTCTCCCAAAAAAGGAATCGCTAATGATATGTCAACGAAGAAAATACTGTATTTACAATATCCTATCGTCATTAATATCGATTATTCGTTTCTTTTAAGAAGTTAATACATTTTTATGCTTAAAAATTCGATGAGATTTCCAGTCATATCTGGCATACTTTGTTATACGATTTCGAACTCTTCTTGTATATACGACACGATTTCGTGCCGCCACTCAAGATAACTCAACGCGATTTAAATGTACCTCTAACAAACGTTTTTCGTAAAAAATTTAAAAATATTAGATAAATATAGATTAAAGATTTTTTTAATTAATTTTTTCAATCAATAAACGTAGATGCACGGAGAATATATCAGAAGAGAGCCACTTGCCGACTGGGTAAAACATTCAATGTTTTTTAATAAGCACTGCATAAATTTTCAGTATAAAGAAGTTAAGCAATAAATAAGACCATTTTAAATCCTGGACATTCAACGAGGAATTGTAAAAATAATGTAAGTATATAACGTTATAATTCGTAAGAGTATCTCTCCTTTAATATCGACATTGATGTCTCGGAGCGCCCGTAGATGACATCGACCGAGAACGAATTAAAATTACGTTGCATAGCATTATTTCATCAATAATCCAAGAGATAAATCCTTCACAGCGTGCCAAATAATGGAGATTTTTCAACGAAAATTATTAAAATAAAATAATAAAATTATAAACATTGTGGACATAAAGTAGAATTGATTGGTTTCAGTTAAAGCAAGCCATCTGATACGACGCGATACTTTAGATATTGGAAAAAAAAAAACGTTTGGAATGTTTAATTCGCTTCGGGAAACGTCGTTCTTACCGAAAAATCGATTACTGTACTTAATATCTTTCAGATGTGGCCATTTTGTTTATTTAAGCACGGTCAAACTTAGTGTTAGCGTAGTATGAATAGTGTATTAGTCTATATTAACATTATAAAGTGTATTTTAAACTATTACGAAACTACATTATTATTCAGTGTTATGTCAAGTTACTTGGATTGGTTTACATTTCGGTCGTCACACCAGAAAATTAACAAATTATAATTTCTTCTACTACTGTAGATGACGATATTTTCTTCAATTGCTTCAAAGATGCATCGTACCGGCCTTCCGCGATGCAATGTTTCCAAACTTTTTACGATTGTAATATTCAAATGGTTGTACAAACTCCAGATTAATACTTTTCGCCTTGTGCCCCCTCTTAATTTTTATTGATATTTCGTGTCTGTAGCTTTGAAATTCGCGTGAACCTTCTCTGTAGCTCTCTTCTGATTTGGTTTTTAACATCTGCCCATTTAACAAGTACTTCTCTTTGTTGCGTATGCCGTCCTGATAAAGCGCCGGGATTTAAACGCTTTTTCGTTTGAATAACTCTTTTTCACAAAAATAGAGGAAACAAGTAAACACACACAAATGAAAAAGATCACTCCAAAAAAATGGCACCCCTTTGAAAAAGTAACAATTCAATGTATTGAAAACCTGCTCATATTGGTTAGTGGAGTTTCAGCGACTAGTAGTAATAGTAGTTTTCAAAAGTCACATGACTCGCGATTGTTATTGCGAGAATCTGACAGAGAGAGCTGGAGCAGGTCGCTTCGTCACACGATGCTTTTGCTCAACTGTGCCCAAGCCTCCTGAAACATTAGTTTTTTTGACAATCTAGAGAAAATTTTTTTTAACACGCATTGTACCCAGAGCAAAACTATTCAGAGGAAAATTCAGGTCTGTTCGGGGGATTTTCTTGACAGAAGATTGGCAACTGTGATCAAAACCTCCATCTGCAGCTTCTTTCATGTTGACGGTAGCTGCACTGGAATTTTCAAGAATTGTAGACCTATGAATTCCTCACTGGCATATGTCTGTCCTTCTTTAATCTCGAAAGTGGAGTTAGGTAGACGAAAGTCGAGACCACACAAGGAATGCTCAGAACGGGAAGTTACGTCATTTCAATTCAAACTTCTCCCAAACACAGGTACTCTACATAGATTACCAGCATGACTCACTTGTTAAAAGTATGATGTACAGGGGAAGACACTACTAAAATTTAGCGTGATGAAAAATGGCCCTGGCATTGTGACGCCACAATAAATAATTGCTGGTTCATGTATTAAATTATAACCTACATTTTGAAGCACAGGTGGTTAGTAACTTGTGCATTTCGATTATAAAAGGAGACTCCAAATCATTTCTCTGTGACTAGACACACCAAGCAGCAGTTTATTCATATTTAATGAAGTAATTTTTGTTTGTTTTAAGCTAATTATGACTTCTTGTTCTAGAGATTACTTGTTGGTTAGGAGCCATCCATTAATTTCGTACACAGTATAAGAGGCCACAAAAAGTACATAAAGAATTTAATTATATTTACCAAGAGATGGCACCTCGCCTCCTGCAAATTGCTTGGTAATTATTTAGCTTTAATAACTCAATAAAAGGAATCCAGCTGTCAGTTTAATTCTTTAATTTAAATTACTTATCATATTTCGGAGTAAGCCATAACTGAATTACTTAATTTCTAGGAAGCTTATTTTTCTTCCCTCCAATACACGCTGCGGAAACCATTTTGAATCTTGCATACAGAAAACAAAGGAGCAGACACTCAGGTACTGTACAAGCCATAGTGTAACTGTGATGAGAAAATTAACTGTAGAAAGAGAAAATGCAAAGAAAGCCATGCAAATATGGAAAGTTTTTTCTTGCTTTAAAGTAAAAGTACAATACTACAAAATACAGCTTAAACTCAAAATATATTTTCATTGTAAAGTTAAATAATTATAGAAATTCACAGTCAAAATGAGAACATATCTGTCTGATTTATTGTGATTTTATTCTTGTTTATACAATACTTAAACAAGTTAATAAAAGTGCATTTGTAATTCATTATCACAATATGATTCGGTGTTTTCGCCGTTCAAGTTATCTTGTAAACAACACAGTTGCCGCACAGAAGTTGGATTTCTTACAAGGAACAATTATAACTCTTAAAGTTTAATTTTAACCATTACTGATGTGTACTCCCCTTATGGATTCGGCACGAAAGATGTCTCAGCTCAAACTATAAGTATTACAAGAATTTGGATTTAATTCAACTAAAATACCTCACTACAACAGAATACCAAATGATCATTTAAAACAATGAAAAATCAAGTTTGATCTCAAATTTTCTTCCACTTGCAATTCTCTATTATAAATTGACATAGGAGGAAGCTATTTTCTTGCCTAACATTCCAATAATACATTGTGTTTGGGATAATTTTCAATGTTTAAAATCAACAATTTGGCTTTTATATATTTTAAAAAATTTGCCAGCAAAATGCAATTTTTGCCTTATTCAATATACTGTAAAACTACAAAAATACCTTTGTTATTTAGTCTTTCGGTTATCACATAAATACATTAAATAACACTCATTTATAAAACTATTGGGTTGTTCGGAGAGTAATTTCGTTTTTTTATTACTAGAGGAATTAGTTGTATTTTTACCAGCCAGTTTCATTTTAAAGCACATTTTCATTATATATTTTGACAGCTGACATTTTAAGGCTTATTTGCAAAAAATTTTTGTTTGATTCTGTACAATTGTTTTTTTTTCGGTGTCCCATCAAATTTGGAAAATCGAAAGAATCATTTTCGGCATATTTTGCTTTTTTATTACCAAAAAATCAAAATGCTGTTCAAGCAAGAAAAAAGTTGTGGTACATGTATGGAGAAAATGTGTTGAGAGAAAGGCAGTGCCAAAACTGGTTCACAAAATTTCGTTCTGGCAATTTCAATATTGAAGATGCACCATGTTCTGGATGGCCTGTTGAAGCCAATGAAAACAAAATAAAGGTACTGATTGAAGCAAACTGCCGAATAACAACACATGAAATCACTAAGAGATTAAATTTGTTGAATTGAACCATTTATGATTACTTGAAACAAACTGGTTTCGTTTCAAAGCTCGATATATGGATTCCACATGGAATATCATCAAACAGAAAAAAACCAGAACTGATCAACAAAAGATGTAGTGTTTTACCACAATAATGCCAAATTTCACACAAGTTTGGTAACTTGTCAGAAACTGTTACAGCTTGGATGGGATGTACTGTACTACCACACCCACCATATTTGTCAGATCTGGAACCCTCAGATAATTACTTGTTCTGGTCTTTACAAAATTTTTTAAACAGTAAAACATTTACTTCAAATAAAGATGTCAAAAATCACTTGGATCAGTTTTTTTGTAAGCAAAAATCAAAACTTTTACGAATGTGGAATCATGCTACTATCAGAAAGATGGCAACAGGAATTTGACCAAAATGGTCAATATATAATTCAATAAATTGTTTTTTTCCCCCCATGAAAAACGAAATTACTTTCCAAACAACCCAATACTTATACTAAGTACTGGTGTGTATATTTGCTAATTGTTAAATATTGAATAGTTATATAAAAGCCATATAATAAAATGGAAATATTCAAAGTTATAAAAATAAAACATCAGTCTGTGTGCATCAGGATATACAAATTTTCTTTGTAGTTTTTTCACTTTATGATAATTAATAGTATCGTTCTGCTCCCTTATCCTATGAATATCACCTTGGATGTTTGCCATAATATTTTGTATATCCCATAATCTAACGCAAGAGATGTGTGAAAAATGACTATTCCTCTAACAAAAGGGATTGCATTTTGGAAAAATAACTAAGGTCGGTCTAAAGACCACCCGGTGCATGACCTGAGACCACACTTTGAGAATCTCTGCTCTATATTACATCAAGCAAGATATTGTTCTGCCTACAAACTATGCAAAATTCTCAAGTTATGACCATTGACAAAGTAACTTTTGTATAACTTTTGCATTCCTTAAGAACTTTGATATAAGAATTTGCTTCAGAGAGAATATTTTAATCCACGTAGTGAATTTTTTGAACCGTACTCTTTTATTCTTTTCTATATTCATGACTCGACAAATTACAGTAGCCGAAACAAACTGAAGATGATTCTTCTGTGTAAGCAACATATTGCAACAGTTAACATTTGTGTATTATTTTAAAATATTGATAGAAGAATTTGTTTTCCAAACAAAGAAAAAAATTTTAACCAACAAAATTAATAAACCCAAAATCTTCTCATACCAGATTTGTTAAGATGTCTTTGGATGAGTTGTCATAGCCATTAAACCTGAAAAATAAATTATTCAGATCTAAATGCTTTTGGATTATCTTTAGTGTATTTACACAAAAAAAGAAAATTAAAAAATCAATAAACTTGATAATGGATAGTCTAAAAGATATTTTCAAATGTAAAACATAAGTTTATGTTACATGCTAGAGAGTTTGCGAGACATTAAAGCAATTGCTTCTAGATCTAATTAGTAAGGAATAAAAGAAACATAGCAATGAATACTTATATAACGTACATACATATTGAGTGGTATACAATAGAGCATTGATCATACGAGCTAATATCAGCTGAGGGTACCTTGGATAATCAACCCTGACAAACACCGAATACTTTATCTTTCCTATCCAAAGACACCCAAATGTTTGTTTTTCACTTGGGTTTACACTAACTCTAATAGCAGACAATACTCACAAATAAAAAAAATGCACATGCATCGTGATTTAAAATTATAAAGTATGAAAAAGGTCATAAAATGAAGAAATGTAAAAAGCATGGTACAGCACAAATATGTTCAGTAGTAAAGACTATTCTATTCAGTAAGTGAAGGCTGTTTACGTAACATATACAGGGTCATCAAGGTAAATCTGAAATTTCTTTGTGGGCAATCTTAGGCAGTCTTGGAGTTAAGACAATTGACAGAACCACAAGTGTGTGAAAAGTCACTTGAGAAAGCACCAGTCGACAACTGGGATCTGCTCAGACATATCGCAAGAATATGACCAAAGAGCTGCTATACTGGAATTGTTTTGTGCCAAAAAGTTTCCATTGAAAATCATGCAAGTTTATGATATAGCCAAAAAGTTTGGGGGGGTCTGACAACAAGGAGAATGTGACTCCCGATGGAGCAATTTACAGTAAGCATTCTGATCACAAGAGAAATCTGGAATTTGTAGCCATATTGAAGGAAAACATCAAACAGGATATGCATGGAGCACGAGTGACCTCTCAAAAGAAACAAATGTGGTGAAGTTGACACTCAGTCTGGCAGAGCATAAGAACCTGCAATACCATTCTTTTGTCCTCAGGAATTGCCAGTTCTCAACTGAGAAGAACAAGAAGGGCACCGAACTGAAGGCTTGGGGCTCTGCCAAATGACATCAAGCACAACATAGTCATCTTCCCAATGTTCTTCTTGGATGAGAAGAACTTCATCTGGGATGGGAAGGTGAAACCACCAGAACACTTCTGATGTGCCTACTGTCAGGGTATGCAGGATCATCACAGAGGCAGGAAATTTAGTTATACAAGCTAAATTTCCTGCCTATGTGATGATCCTGTGAGTTGTGAGCAGTGAGGATGATGTTATGGTGCCCCACTTCTTCAGAGAGCTTGAGGTTGAATGTTGGCTACTACACTAATGTGTTGGAGATAGTTGTGAAGTCCTGGATGGCTCAAGTGGCCTTTGGGAGGAGTAAGTGTTCCAACAAGACTCAGCTCCATCTCACAAAGCAAGGTAGATGCAGGTCTGGCTTTACAGCAACCTCCCACATTACCAGTCCCAATTTGTGACTCCCATCCAGCCCAGACTACAATTTCCTTTGTGTACCTATAAGATTTGGTCAAGGTTTTAAAGGTAAATGCTAAGCATCACAATAACAAGAATGCTCTAAAAGCTTCTATCACAGAAAAGGAAAACATGAACAAGAAGTAGGGCAAGTGCGCCTGCAGTCGTTTCAGATCATGAAAACCGACAGAGGCTATGTAAAATAATTCATTCTGTATGTTGTGTACTACTTTTGTACTAATTTTTGTAAGAATATATTGATTTTTCCTTCTATTTTTTAATTGGTTTTCCATTATACAATGATTTTTCTGGATTTACCTAGACGACCCTTACTGGTAACATGCAACATACTGATAACAATATTCTTATAATTTGCCAAAATCAAAGTTTCACAAAAATAAAATTTGTTTAGGAAAATGTAAAAATGATTTTGCTCTAGCGTTTGGATTTCATAATTGTAATTCAGAATGTAACTAAAAATTAAAAGGGCAATTTTAGAGTAATTTTATTCTTTCAATTTATATTAAAATGCAGTATCTGAAATCTATTGAGTATGATGTGATTAGCATTAGTCAAATCTGTTTCATTGCTACAGTTTTTTGGAAAAAATTTTCTCCCACTTTGTGGTACTAAGAGGGTCTTGTCTCCCAGGCCCATTGCAGGTTTGCACAGGTGTATGATGCAGACTTTGGACAACAAAGGACAGTCTGACATAACCGAGACAGAGCACCCATGAAAAATTTCAGGGTTCGTCACTTGTCCAGAATCAATCATGGGTCCCGCCAGTGCACTAAGCATGAATCTAAATAAACTGAAGCACTGATTTAGGTATGAAGACTTCACTTGTTTGGAGTACCTCATTTAAATTCTTAATTTATAAATATGACTGGCAATATTTAAAACTAATTGTTTAAATAAAAAGACTAAACAGAAAAGTCAATATGTTATATAAATGTCTACTGCAGGGGTGTCAAACTCAAACTACTTAAGTGCCAATTTTTTGTCTGGAGTATGACAATGGGCCAGATGCTTTTAGCTTTTGTAGTCAAATTTTTAAAAAAAGTAGCCCATAAGTAGCCTACTCAAAAAAAAAAACTGTTAATAACCCGAGGTTTGACAATAAATAAAAAAAAAAAAACACCATTTGTACTTTTCCAGCAATAACTTTGATCACAGAACAAACATTTTCGGCCAATTTACAGGCCTAAACCAGGACTGTAAACTGATCCAAAATAAGAATTGCAAAACTCAAAGTACAAGGATAAACTGTAATTTACTAATATTTCAAAAACACATTTTATATGCAAAATAGTGCAAATTATGAAATAAATGATCTTGCGAAGATGGACTTTAATTTGAAATTCAAAAGACAAAATAGAGAAAACAATGTAAACAAGAAATTAAACATAAAAATAAATAACTCTAAGTAATATGAATAAATAAAAATAAAAACAACATTAATAATAATTATTATAAGTTAAACAAATAATGCTTAATAAACAAAATTGTTGAAGTACAAAATATCACATTTTCTTTGGTATCAAGATAATAAAATATAAACGAATAGCATTACTGAATTCATGTCGCAGGCCGCAAGTAATTGTCTCCCGGCCCATGGGCTGTAGTTTTGACATGCTTGGTCTACTGGGACATATCTTATTAGTAGGACTTACTATACTGGTGTCCAGATTCTGCAAATGAGAAAACTCATTCAGAAAAAACAATCTTTATGATTTACCTGTTTTGTTGTACAGATTGTTTTTTCTGAATAAGTTTCCTCAAATTGCAAAACCTGGACACCAGTATAATAAGTCCTACTAGTAAGATATGTCCCAGTAGACATTTATATAACAAATTGTATAATAAGGACACAAAAGCATATGAATTAAGAAAAGTCAATAATTCAAAACCTAGATAAAGTATTTTAGAGTTAGAATAATATGAATTACATCACTAAATTAAAAGACCATCAATCAGAAGTGATGAGAGAGAACAATTATGTGATGAATGTGAATCAACAACATTCAAGTTTGTTTCCGAAAAGCAAACATCACCTTCTGAGAGCTGTCTTTATTAAAATCTTTAAGATTTTCAAATGTAATTTTCTTTTCTTTTCAACAATTTTATTTAAAAAAATTAGATCAAGATTTATTTAAAAAATTCTTACTCTATTTTTGCAATTTCTGTTGCGGAAATGTCACGTTTAATTTTCTACCTTCTTCCATGAGTTTTTCTATTTCCTCGACCGTACGAGGGACGCACGTTAACAGCTCCATGCCGTCAGACGTTACCACAATATCGTCTTCAATTCTGACCTAGTGAAGAATGGTATTGTAAGAGAAAACAAAGTAAAAATATAAAACACTTTCTAACTTGAATAAAAAATCACATACTCCTCCAAATCCACGATATTGTTCGATTACTTCGGGAACCAAAAACTGGGAAAGTTGAGGATCATTTAAAGCTTGATCTAATAACTGCAGTAATAGAAATAAAATTTTAGGGTAAGATTGATCAGACTATGTTTAATTTTTAGAAGTATAATAAAACTTCAAAATTTACGGAAAAAAACATTTAACACATGAAAAATTATATTAAGATGATCTCTTCAGTCTCCAAACCAACAAGAATTTTTAATCAATATTTTGTTGGATCATCAATGTTAAGCAGTGAATGGCCTGGAAAGTATTTTGAACCACGTAGACTTGATATTGCCAAACACAGTTATCTAACCTCACCTGAAGTCTAGTTGCTATGGGCAGATTTACATCCAAATTTTAAAAAATTTGGAAAAAGAAGGAAATAGCAGCAATCTCATAAGTGGGACTAATAATGCAGAACAAACTGTTCAAGTTTGAGAAATGTGTGTAACTCAGTCTGATTCATAAAAAAATCTGCGTTAATTTATAGAAATTGCATATTTTTTTTGAAATTTATATTTGTATGGAGAGAGGTGAGAGAGAGAGAAAGAGATTGAGAGATTTCACAGATTAACAGTTGACCTATGCAAGCCATTCAAGAGCTTGATTGATTTCAATAGTTCAACAGGAGCTTTGTGGAGGGAGAAGTCACTGTATGTGTGTTCCATCATTTGAAGTTCTTGGCATACACAATTTTTATTACTTCTGTAATTCCATTTATGATAAAGACTCCATGCCTAATTTGGTCCAGAGAGTCCATAATGAGAAAAATACTGGTGCTAGAGATGCTACATGATAGGGAAAATCCTTATGTTTTATCAAAGAGATTGGAGACAAGAATGCAATTTGTGACATTTTTGAGCCATCTTCAAAGACCATGCTTCATTGATGTTTAAGTCAGAGGCTTCAAGTTCTATGCCAGTAATCCAGAGGATTTTCTCTACTTAGGTCTAAATTTGGGAATTTACTAAAGTAGATTGCATATGGGAAATAGATTAGACATGATTTTCTTATACTCCCAAGTGTCATTGGATTTTGTGGTCATAGAGGAGTATTGGCAAAAACAAGAAGCCAGTCAATAAGAAGTGGTTTTAATAGTACAAGTTGTTATACAAAAAATTGTAAGGAGTCAATTCTCACTCGTCACATTTTCTTTGGGGATTGTTTTTAGTTCATTTTCTTATTTATTTTGGAGCATTTTATTTCATTAAGAATAGACTAACGCACATTACCCAGACAAAATTTTAAACTCACCTTACTATGATGACTGCTAACATCATTGAACATGGAAATGATATCTTGGGGGAAACTTCCACAGGAAGTTAAAATGATTTCCCACCCCAAATTGTCACTCAAAAAGAAAGATGAAAAATTATAAAACATTAAATGTAAGGGTGATGACAATTTAAAGAAAGATTACTAGAATTAAATGAATGTTAGCCATTTAAGTAGGTAAATAGGATTGAGTGGGTGTAATCATGTAATGTCATCACAACCGCACTATGAAGAGGAGGAAAAGCTCAAGATTGAACGAGGTAATAGAAAGACTTACAAGTTCCATTGATGATGTAGAAGTTTCTTGGTGAAGATTAGGCAAAGTTAATTTGTAAGATTTCCTTGTGAATTTTCAATGAATTTCAATTTCATATTTTTGGTTTTCGGTTTTGTGGATATTAGTTATAATTTAATTTATATAATCTTAAGTCCCCAAGTGTCTGAAAAAGTTTCTTATATATTATATATAGAGATATTTTGTTATTAGATTTTTATAATAGATTATAATACATTTTTTGTTATTACATATAGTAATTATTTCTGGTTTTTATTCATTAACAATTTTTTGTTACTTATTGCCAATATAAAGTCCAGGCCAGGCACTAACCAAACCCTTGTTTACGTAATGCACTGTTAGGAAACTATCTGGGTTTTTGATAAAAATAGATAAAGGCATTACAAAATCTCATCTAGATGTTTGTATTTATTACATGGTTTTATTGCTGAGTATTGTACACCAGACTGGTGCACAATACTCAGCAATAAAGATGGCCAGAGATACAAAAGACTCATTTATGTCTCATTTCCCCAGATAGTTCTTCCTTTTTGCTAAATCTTTTTCTTGTGTCTTCCAACTGTGGTCTGAAGGTCAAGCTACAAATGACCTCGATACCAAGATATGTAGGGTTGAACATATTTTGTATGCTATGGTACATTTGTGACAGCTTTATGGAGCCAATGGAATGATCAAAAAATTAAAATGTGGATTTTTAAGCTTAACTGAGATGAATGGGTGAACATATACTGGTTACTTGTGGCACCAACTGGAGATGGTTTTCGTGTAATTGGGATGCATCTGCATGAAAGCAGAAGTTGCAGGTTCAAAACCTGTTCTAGGTCAATATTTTCTTCTAGCATAATATTTAAATTTAAAATTTATAATAAATTTATCATTAGCTAAACCTACAGCCAAATTGTTTTATATTTATTTAAATCATTAAATTAGCCTTGTTACATCCACACAAATAATCTGACATGTCATTTGGCATTAGTCATTGAATTGGGTTGATAAATGACATTTAATTAAAATAGCTTAATAATGTATACAAGTATTTTATATCAAAATTGCATTGTATAAGCATAAGTGCATCAATTCCAGAATTTTTTTTGCATTATATGAAGTTTTCAGCTTCTGTGTATCCTGAAAATGGCTACACAGTAGTGTCAGATGGCAACAAATTTCAGCCCAGAAATTTTATTGAGGCAGAGTGTTTGTGAAACGTCTTCTATGTGGCTTACAGAATTGTGTTCATTCTCAAAATCTGTTTAATCAATCAATTTTGATTAAATTTTGCCATTTTCCATCAATTATGAGGAGGAATCCAAAGAATCTAGCAACAAATTGCACAACTTTTCTGGCTTTTATGAGATTTTACTTTAAAAATAATATTTGTATTATTAATTAAAACAAATAAAATTGTATGTGGCACCATCTGTTATGAGATTTTGTTATAAAAACTTCATATATTTTTAATTATTATAAAATAGCAAAAGACTTAAGTTTGAGGGTAGAGATGAGTTTTATAAGACACTGTAAATGCTAACAAGTAAAATCTTCATTAAGTCAGAACCCTCACAATATATGACAGTGACTACACTATCTCTCCAATCTTTCGCAACTAAAATTTAATAGCATATAGCAATGCCCCTTATATACAAGCCACCATACCAAATTTTGTTTCTTTATCTTCACCCTGTCCTAAGATATTAAGTGAAATAGATGCCAACACAGAATCTTTTTGTTTTTTTTTGGATCCAAGAGATCTTAAAACAAAGATTTGCAAAAACTCAGAAGATCAAATTTGACACGATTCCAATATTTTCCCTTGTTATGTATATATAACAGCCCGGAAAATAAATGGTAATGAGGGTTCATTTAAATTTAAAAAATAGTGGTACTTGACTTTGTTTTTGATATAGCCTACAGTGGAGTCAAAGTGACAATGTCCGTGCTCTCTGATGACTGAGCACGTATAACGGAAAATAGGCGCAAAAAACAAACAAAGCAATCAAAGGCAATTGCTTTGTTTTTGGATAGCCTTTTTTGTGGCAGCAAATGAAAAGTTCACCTGTCCACATCTGTCAGATACAAGGATTGCCTCTTCTATGCCTAACAGACATAGGGATCACTTCTTTCTTTCTTGCTCCGCCTCAATTCTATCATGATATGACAAAGTCATGTGATGTCCTAGTTTATTCGTTTCTTTTCTTGCATGTAATGTAACACACATTAAAATAAGGAAAAGTCACCAAGTGAACAACCCAGTGGGAAATTTCAGATTTCCTGGTGAGCTGATCCAACACTGCACAGCTTTGTTTCTCAAAAACGTTTTTGAGAAACAAAGTTACTCATATAACAGTGTCAAGTTTCATTCATTTTGAGGACACTTTTCATTTAATAAAACAAGGTTGTAAGAATTTAATTTTCAATCTCTAATTTAATTTAGATGTAATAATAATAATAATAATATACTAGGAATCATGAAACAAGGTAGAAAAAGATGCACTTGAATTACAAGCAAGAATAACTGTAGTAATCATATTAGTTCACAAATTAAAATGGAATTAAGTTGGTCATTTAATAAGAAGAGAAAACAGTAGAGGAATACTTAAAATTCTCAACCAATGCCCAAGAGATGACAAAAGTCTGAGGGGAAAAAAAAAGTCTCATTCAAATGGAGAGATGTAACCATACAAACTGCATGGACTGCTTGAGCTGAAAGCTAACAAGCAGAAATGGAGTAAAATCAGAGACCTTCAATCAGCAGCAAATTGAAAATGTTGTCATCATATTCAATGATATACAACAAATAAAAATCTGCAATCCATTACTGGTGTAATATTGATGTAAACATGATCCTAAAACAGTCTCTTCAATTCAGAGAATCTGTATTTATAATTTTCAAAGCAAGCATACAAGTTTGTGCCAATAACCTCCAATTGTCAGTCCCGTTCTTCATTCAAATAAAAAATATTTCATTTTATTGAAACAATTTTGACATTATCTCCCATGTTCAATATCTTCATGATTATGGAAGTCTACAGGAGAAAGATTTTTTGAATATTTTACATGAAAAATATTTTTGCATCTGAAGGTTTAGGTTTACAAATTAGAAAGCTTAGCCGCTATTAAAAAAAACTCTGTATCTTAATTTTAAAACTTTCCAATTTGATAAACTTTCAGTTCAGTAAATAACAAAATTACTATTATATAATTTATAAAGTTTGTGTAAAATTAGTAAAATTTGTGTAATTGTATTTGTATTTACATATAGTAACTTACTGCATCAATAAAATATATTCCAGGTTCGATAGTTAATACCATCCCTTCTTCGAGGAGACGAGCGGTTCTCAAGTTTCTTAATCCAGGAACGTTTACTCGTTCTGGTCCGCCCTAAGGTCATACATAATAAAATTGTTTAACTATAATACGTAAAAGGCATTTATATGTAAACACAGTTTGTACCTCTGGATAACCGCCGACGTCGTGTACGTCACACCCCATGAAATGTCCGAGACCATGAGGAAAAAATGTTGCCGCAAGATGGACCTTCATCATATCTTCTATGTCGCCTTTCAATAAACCATGCTTTTTCAATTCTTCTAACTGAACTCGACAGGCCAATAGGTGCATGTCGACCCAAGAAACACCTACAATTATTGCAATTCTTATATTGTGTGTGTGTGTGTATATATATATATATTATATTATAATTTAAAAAATTCTGCAAGAGAAGATTAATCTAGGATGGACTAATCTATAATTCCTCCACACTGACAAATATATTACAAGTTACACATACATTGTTAGGGCTTTTATTAATATGACAAACAACATGCAATACTTCTAATAAAATGGAAATATTACATGTTTTTCATATTACAAATGCCACAAGATAATTGCGATCCATAGAGATAACACGATATAAAATATACAATAATTATAATTTTTACCTGGTTTAACTGCCTTCATTACAGCACGACTAGCTTTATAAACGGACTCGTATATGGCTTTTTGCTGTGTCGTAAATTTACCGTTAGCGGGAAATGAGCAGGTGATGTCCGACGTATAGCAATTATATTCGCATCCCATGTCAAACAGACTAATAAATAATAAAACGGCTTTAAAAATTATATTTAAATTCTTTCTATTTTTAAGTATAAAACGATTATGTAAAGGACTCTGAAATGAGTCATTTAAAATTATAAAATTTTAATATATATATATTTTATTTGAAGGAAATTAAAACATTTTAAAATACTTTTACAAGGAAAAATTCTTCTTACAAGTATTGTCATAATGTGTGCAAACTGCAAAGACCTTCCCTAATTAAAGGCTTTTTTTACATGATACAACTACTATTCACACTCACTCAAAACTGCAATATGCACAGATTTGTCTTGTTTTGAACAAAACTTATGACAATCTTGCTTCAACAAGTCACACTGTCATGAAAATCTAATCTGTCAAATGTTTCTCGTCCAATTTTTGAACCAACCAATGATAGTATCAGAATCATGTTTTAGATTGTATTCTGACTCCTGAGAGAGATGTATGTTCTTGAACATTCTCAAAATGATTCAAAAGTCATATGCTAGCAGATTTTGTAAATGTCGGAATTGTTAAGCAGTCTGGTTTGCATGCTTTTGGGTCAATGAAAATGTCAGTAGCAGTCATGTTGTGTAAACCTGCCTTTCAAAAGTTGAGACATTGAAACTGAATTTAAAAAAAAATCTCTTAAAATCTTATTTTATAAATGCAGTTTGCTTGTAAAACTTACATATAAAGATTTAAAAAAAAAAAAAAGTAAAAGACAACATATGTAAGAAAAGCCTTTTTGTAATTCAAATTTTCCTATTAATTTGTGGAAAACTTATAACTAGATTATAATTATTTTTCAAGTCACTAAGCAGAAGATCTTAGTAATTAATGAATATAACAAAATGTTTTATATTTTAAGATATTAAGTCCAACATGTACATGGTCTTCTAAGTTACACCAATTCAAAAATGGTAGCAATGTTAATTATTACCTGAGAAGCATGTATTGCACACCAAATCGATTAACTGTTCAAATTTCATCTACCATTTGTATTCAGAAAGTCTTTTTTCCCTACTGCCTCTAGGAAAAGTTGTAAACAAAAATGGTGACACTGCAACAGAGAAGGCATTTTGTGTTCTGCAGTCTACAAAGTCAGAATTGGTTGTCATTGTGCAATAAGATGTATGCCTAAAATGGTGGATTACTTTGAAATTGTCTGGGAGGAGAGGAAAAACAGAAATCATTGAAAATCATGTTGCGCAATGATGACTGATTCCAATTCTGAACTGCATAACATAAAATGTATTTTATGATGCTTCCTAGACAGCAGACAAGACTATTTGAATACAGATGCTAGATGAAAATCAAACAGTTACTCTATCGAATGGTACACAAATGCATGTTTATCAGTTAATCATTAAAATAATTATAGTAATTTAAAATGATAGCATTCGTTTTGAAAGACACTGTATAATAATTATTTTATCATTTAAAGCAGGAAATTAACATTTAAAAATTTCTCTTTTAATGCAATGTAAAAGAAACTATCTTATCCTATAATTAAAAATTTGGAAATTTAAAGTACATACCACATATCACCATCTTGAACAGTCTTATCATTTGGTGCACCGGCATGCCCGTAATGTAAAACTGCACCATTTTCACCACTAGAAATAAACTGTATATTTAACTTATGATGCATTTTTTGGAAATTTAAACATTAATTAACAAAATTACCTGCCGCATATGCATGTGTACGAAACGTGTCGAGCTCCTCCTGTATAATAACAATAATGCAAGAATATGCTAAAAGAAATTGAGAATTCTTTTAGTACAAACTGTACATATATACATATAAATTTATGTTATTGAGGTCAAAAACTTTCTCTGAACAGAAATAGTATTATTAGTTTGCACTGTACAGTTAATTAAAAGTTTATTATAGATATGCGCCGCTTAATGACAGGATATGTTTCGAGAAATATGTCGTTAAGCAATCATCATTACATGTACAGTACTCAGACAAATCTATAAAGCTTACTAATCATATGGGTTACATATAACACAATGATAAATATTTATGTATCTGAACATAGGAAAAGTACACATAGCTATGAACTTTATTTCCATTATAATCTTACAGGACCATCATATGTAATCCGTCATTATGTGGCACATACCTACACGTAGGAAAATAATTTACCTTTCCAATTGATATTCTTTCATTCCTGGTCTTATTTGTTTCATTACCTAATAGAAAATGTAATACGATAACATAAACATTTCTTCTAATAGTTTGCAAAAATGGATGACAAATTCGACATACTTCTTTGTGTGCTTCGCTGCTAATATGGTTTGTATACCTAAAAACTTCTATTTCATATGGTGTCTTGATAACACGACTGAAATTTTTATATATATATTAAAAAAGTTGTTTTAAAAAAATGATGTTGATAAACTGTACAGTAAGTGTTTTTAATACAGTAGATTCTCTTAGAGAACCTTCAAAGCAAATGTGTCAAATAGTCCTTTTCCAATTTTGACAGAAAGGTACAAATTACATCATAGTTTCATACCTACAGAAGAAAACTACTCCAAAGCTTCAAATCACTAAATTTCTCTTAATATTTACAGTTTAAAAAAATCCTTAAAAACTTCTAAAAACTATTCTATGATTTTTCAATAATACACAAATGCATGCCGTAAGCTAGAACAAAGCTTTATAGTCTTCCTAGAAGTTTCCATTTTTAGTCAGTTAAATGATGGAATTTCACTAATAAGACCATAATCATTTACAAGTTTTTATATTCATCATAGAACAATATATTATTCTTAGGAGAAAATAGTGGAACATTCTCTGTTGATCTTTAATTTGTGATAAGTCTACGTTGAAGGTTGCAATAAGGCGAGTCTACTGTGCAAATATTTTGTTGTTAAAATATTTAATATGACAATAAAATGGAAACAAATAGGTATTAATTGTAAAAATATAATTTAGATTTCTTAAAATCGTTAAAATATTAGAAAAAGAAATTTATATTTAACCATTCCACAATTTCTGGATAAAGAAGTGTATTGTTTACAGTAAATCTGTAAAAATGATAAGAAAACAGAATGAATATTTTATCAATAAAGTAAATTCAAAATTTAAATTTAAATAAATTAGGAAAATAACACACTCTTCTCTTTATCAAATTTTTGATTTCAAATATCAAACATAATCTTATTCTCCTTTTATGCAAAAATTATTATTTTAAATCAAAATAATAATACTTTTAATTATTATTTCTTAAATCCTATCTCAACAAAGCAAGTTATGAAAATATTTTGTAATAATTAAAAAAATGGTTTCCGTGAGAACAAAGTTTTATATTTACATACTATACTTAAAATTTTTTAATCAAATAAATAAAAAAGGTAAAGTCTATTATAAACTCTACCTTTTTTACTTCATTGTAATTCTTTAATGTGTTATTTTCAAAATCGTCAATTTATTAGTAGTAATAATATTTTATTTAATTATCGTACATTAGAGCATTTAAATAATTAGAATAAAAGATAAGCAATTTTAAAATACGAAAGAAAACAATTCAAAATAAACAAAAATAAGTAAATGGCCTAAATTATAACTAAGAAGTTCCTTATTAAATAATGTTAAAATAAATTGGTTTCCTTGACTAAACAGCTTAAATGTTATCAACCTGGTGCCATGTTTTATTTTCAAAATTTATACATTCAATATAAAAATACACTCAGAAAAAATGTTTTAATTTACATTCAAAAGTGAAAATTAATTTTAGTGAAGCCCTTCAAATTTTAAATATATTTCTGCAGAGTAATGGGATTGTTAATTAGGATACAAAAAATAATCAAATTGCCATTCATCAGTAATATAAATGCAATTTTGCACTATTCTTGAGAAATGAGAAACAACAATAAACAAAAACATCAAAAATTTGGAATGCAATGTTTAGTTTAAGCTAAAACTTTATGATGATATTATTATTATTATTATGTTGGGTTAAGTGAGATATACTCGGTTAACACCGGTGGCTGTGTACTATGCCGGACCAAAGTAAAGGCATAGTAACCAAACCAGAAATTAAAGAAGTGTATCAGTGTGTGTGTGTCTGTATTCAGGAATTTTCTCACAATATGACATGTATTCAATATAGTGGCCTTCTGTAGAGTGATATATGTGTTTCTATTCAATTCTAATGTGCCCAGGCTTTTGTGTAGTGTGTGTGGTATGACACCTGTAGAGGAGAGAACAACAGGTACAATAAGCACCCTATCCATCCTCCACAGATGCCTTATTTCTTGGGCGAGTTCTGTGTACTTGCTAATTTTTTCAGTGCATGCGTTTTGTATATTGTGAGTGTTTGGAATGGATATGTCTATAACGTATGTGATTTTATTGTGTTTGTCAATGAGTGTGATGTCTGGTCTGTTGTGGTAAATTGTTTTATCTGTGATTATGGCTCTGTCGTAGTAAATTTTGTGCGTGTTGTTTTCCAATACTGTCTGTGGAATGTATTTGTAGTATGGTTCGTGGATGTCTACTAATTTGTGTTTCTTTGCAAGCTCTTGGTGTATTATATTTGCTACTTGATTATGTCTGTGTAAATAATCTGTCTGTGCCAAGAGCTTGCAACCAGAGGTGATGTGTTGTATAGTTTCTGGCATGATGTGACATTTTCTGCATGTGTCATTTGTGAGTGTTGCATCTTTGAGTATGTGTTTTCTGTAGTTTTTAGTATTTATGACCTGATCCTGTATGGCAATCACGAATCCTTTTGTCTCCCCAAACAGGCATCCCCGAGCTAACCAGCTGTTTGACGCAGTTTTGTCAACAAAATCCTGGGCCAGATCATAAGGATGCCTGCCATGGAGTGCCTTTCGAGCCCACGATTGCTTAATGGTGTCTATGCTTTTTATATGTTGTGTTGTGTCCATATGATGTGAGTGTAAGTTTAATGGTGTGTTATTCGAGTCTGCTAGAGTTACTGCTTTATGTAATTGTGATGTTTCTTGTTTTTTGTAGAAAAACTCTCGCAGTGACTGTATTTGTTTGTAGTGAAGGTTAACTATGTCAATCAGGCCACGTCCGCCATCTTTACGTGGAAGGGTTAATCTTTGTGTGGCAGATTTAGGATGATGTTGTTTATGCTTAGTAAGTGTTGTTCTTGTTTTCCTTTGGAGTTGCTCAAGATCAGTGTGAGTCCAATGTATAACTCCAAAAGAATATGTGAGTACTGGGATGACATATGTGTTTATTGCTTTAACTGTGTGTTTTGCATTTAATTGTGTTCTGAGAATAGCATTTAACCTACTTTGGTATTCTTTAATTAATCTTTGCTTTATTTGTGTATGTTCTGTTAGTTTGGCCTGTTGGAATCCTAAATACTTGTAGAACTCGCCCTCTTCCATGGATTCAATAATGTCTCCATTTCCAAGTGCAAAATCTTCTTTCTTCAGGATTCCTTTTTCTATGTGAAGTGTTTTGCATTTATCTAGGCCAAATTTCATTTGTATGTCCTTGGTGTATGAATGTGTGATTTGTAGGAGTTGATGAAGTTGTTTTTGTGTGGATGCATAAAGTTTTATGTCATCCATGTACATGAGATGTGACAGTGTAAACTGTGTTGTTTTTTCGTGTCTGATATTGTAACCATATTGCGTGTTGTTTAACATGTTGGATAATGGGTTCAGGGCTAAGCAGAATCAGAGAGGACTCAAGGAATCTCCTTGAAAAATTCCTCGCCTAATAAAAATTTGGTTTGTTTGTATGGAAGTGTTATGGGCCCTGAGATGTAGTGTTGTTCTCCAGAGCTGCATAGTGTTTTGAAAGAATGCAATGAGTGATGGATGTATTTTGTACATGTGTAGGATATGTAGCAGCCAACTGTGTGGAACACTGTCGAATGCTTTTCTGTAGTCTATATATGCCATGTGTATGTTTCTGTGTTGTTTGTGTGCTTGCCGTAGAATGACTGAATCTATGAGTAACTGTTCTTTGCATCCCCTGTGGTTTCTACGACAACCTTTTTGTTGTTCTGTTAGAATGTCGTGTTCTTCAACATGTTTGTATATTTTGTTTGCAATACAGGATGTCAATAATTTGTAGAGTGTTGGAAGACATGTAATTGGTCTGTATTGTGTGGGGTCTGTGGTATTGTTGTTTTTAGGTTTCATGTAGGTGATGCCCTGAGTAAGAAAATTTGGCATGTCTTGTGGATTGATGATGATGTGTGTTAGATGTTTAGCTAGTTCCTGGTGCAGTGATGTAAACTTTTTGTACCAGAAATTGTGAATGTTGTCTACACCAGGTGTCTTCCAGTTGTGTGTTCTGTTAACAGTGTATTGGAAATCATGTATGTTTATTTCAACACAGGGCATAGTTGGTATGTTGTGCAAGTTTCTGTTCTCCTCCTCGATCCAGCCTGCATCAGCATTGTGCGTGACAGCACTGGACCAAAGAGAAGACCAATATGTTGTGAGTTCTTCTTCTGTTGGTGTGCCACTGTGCTGTGTATCAGTGTTTGCTTTGTTATTAATTTGTCTGTAAAAGAGTTTTTCATTGTTTGTAAATAATTTATTTTGTTGTTTTCGTAGTGTACATGTTTTGTATCGTTTGAGTCTACGTGCTTTGGCAGCAAGTTTTTGTTTTAGTGTATCAATGTATTCTGTAATGCGTGTGTTGTGATGTTCATGTTTTGTGTGTGTTTTTATTTTCTTGAAAATGTTTTTGAGCTGTTTCCTTAATTTGGGTGTTATGTTGTTTTTAGTGTATTGTGTTAGCCTGCCTAATTGCTGTCTAATGTCATTTATTTGTGTTTCTATTCTTCTCTGCCAGGCAGGCTTGTGATAGAATTGTGTTTTCTGTGTATTTGTCTGTGATTGTACTTTCAGTCCATGGTGTGTCACTACTGTGACTGCTCCAGCATAAACTAATGTATGAATGTCTGCGAGTGTAGAAATTGAATGAATGTAGTGTGGTAGTAAGTGAGTGTTTACATAATTTAGTGTTTTTCCTACTTCCTTTGACGTGTTGATTTTTGGTATTCGTGGTCGTTGTGTGGGATCTGTACCTGTATATTTAGTGAGTGTTTCCTGAAATATAAGTGAGAGCGTATTAACTAAATTCATGTCTATGTTATCAGTAATGGATGAAGAAGTGTCTGTAGTATCATTAGTGGTAATTGTTGTATGTGTGTTATTATCAATGCTTGTTGCTGGATTATCCTGACAGGTTACATGATCTTCATTAATGTTAGATGTTTCTGTCTGTTGATGTATTTGATCAGCAACCTGTTGTTTGATAAGTTCAAGTGTTGTTTGTGGAATAAGGTTGTTGTGTATAATTGTTCTTTTTTGATCAACAACCCTTTGTTCGGTGACAGTGAGATGAGGATACTGTTGTGTGAATCTATGGTGTAGTTGTTGTCTGTATGCTGTCATGTTTGTTTCGAGTTTTGTGATGGTGTAGTAAGTACGGATGATAAACTCGTTCATTTCTACTGTCCATTTCATCCGTTGGCGTGGTTTTCCAGCCTTTGTGGTCTGTGGATGCATTGCCACAGAAACACCAAGGCTGGGTTGGTTCCTCACATCTGTTGAGGGCATTGCAGTAGCCATGCTTGGGCCGGTGCTGCTTTCGCCACCGGTAACCAAGGGAGACTGTGACCTATTTTTCGAACGTGAGCCTCTGCCTAACCCACGAACGCGGACCTTGTTAACCCGGGCGATGTCCGAGCCGGTATCACACTTTGATCTAGTTATTACCATGATGAATATCTCCACAGAATGTGGGCGTGGTCACTCTTAGCTTCATTTCTCCCCATAGACCTTACTGGCATGGGTGTCCCTACCAGGAGCTTATGCTCCAGCCTGCATTGCCCTATGGATCAGTAAAATTACTGGGCTCTCCCACCACGACCAGGTAGTGACCATGGGAGAGTTATTATTATTATTATTATTATAGATATACAAGTTTGGTTAGTTTAAAAATGAAAAAATGTTTGCTTCCTTCACAATTAAAAACATCTTTAGATTTAAAAAGGAAATCCTGGAGAAAGTATGGTACAGTCCACTTTACTACTTTACTTTAATCTTTCTATATTGACTTAAATTTGTTTTAAGTTCTCCATATTTTTCCATGGAAAACCATAATAATAGAGAGAATTCCATAAATAAACTAGAAAAAGCATTATTTAAAATGTTAAATCAATAGATTAAATCTTTTTTGGTTATGAAAATATTTTATATTTACATACTATACTTAAAATTTTTTTATCAAATAAATAAAAAAGGTAAAGTCTATTATAAACTCTACCTTTTTTACTTCATTGTAATTCTTTAATGTGTTATTTTCAAAATCGTCAATTTATTAGTAGTAATAATATTTTATTTAATTATCGTACATTAGAGCATTTAAATAATTAGATTGTCTATTTTGTTCAATTTTTATGAATGGCTCCTTTGTTATCTGTAACAAAAACTGGTTGAATGTGCCTCTAAATAACAGTCAGAAACATTTGTCTGTTGTTAAAAATGAATGAATTAGCGAGTTGTCCAAAAGTCAAAACATTGCCTGTATATTAATGCATTTAAACTTCCAAATCCTATTAATTTATTAATTTGGATAATCTTTGTTTTCAATTAATCAAGATTAATGGCAATTTATTTGCTTTCTAACTGACAGTTTATATATAAATTTTAATTCATTGTAATATACTTCTTTGTTTTATATACAGATATAGAATTAACATAATTAAATGCTATCGGATTTCTTACTTGCCAATGCCGTCAAATGCAGCTTCTCGCGATATCTTTCCACTGTCCGTATTTAATCCTTTCTAGAAATGGAAAAATAACATTTATATATGTATACTTACAATATTTGTAGTTGATATTATTATATATACAATTCAAAAATATCTTAAGACACTATAATACACAAACTCAATAAATAATAAAAAGATTTTGATAAAATGCAGCATAAAAAAACAATCAATTGCTACAAAATATTAAGATAAAAATTACTACCAAATCCCTAAAAACTTGCAATAAATGAAACAATGTTTAAAAAAATTTGACTTTGATATAAGTTAGAGTTTCATTGTAAGAAATAATATGTCACTTTTTATTGAAATATTTTGATAACTTTCAAATAAATCATCAATGGGCATTGCCCACAAAATATCAGTATATTCTTCTCAATGTCAGATGTGGTAGCTGTATATATGTAATGTGAATGCATGGAGTACCTAACCTGATAGCTATGAGGAAGTCTACCAGATTTATTTATTCGGATTAAAGAGATATACATTCACATTATCAGTATATTGCCTAATATCTGATTAAAATTAGTAACATTAATTTTAATTTAAAGTTTTATAAGAGAGACAGTCTGTCGAAATAACAGTTACCATTTATTCACTTTCACCGTTCTGGAATACAACTTTTGATGACCAATCTTTCTTCGTGAGCTACTTGGCCACCAAATTTTTAAAAAAATTCTTTTAAATACAATATCTAATTAAAAATAAACAATTCTTAGAGCTGATAACAACTGACATTTTCTTTCACTTTCCATCCATACGACATCAGTATGGATGGATATTATGTTAACATGTTAAGGTCCTTAAGGTCAATATCAATATTGATAAAAATTGGAATTTTTATCAATCAACAATTACAATATACACTTTTTTATACTAGAAATGTTTTCTGCTGAAATCTTCATTATATACTAAAGCATTTTTATATGAAGCAGCAAGTTCAAAATTTTCTTAAGAGTTATGCATTGATCTGATTGATTTGATCATTGGTGCAAGTTTTATTGTTGCACGAGCATTCTATTACTGAAATTCTTTAATTATATCTGAATGATTTTTAATATTGTAATCATTAAAGACAAATTTTGCACCCCAACTGTCATCATGATAAATAATGTTTTTAATAGATTTTTGCATTATTATAAACAATGATAAATTGTTGATAGGTTATGCATGAAATTCCAATCTGTGATAAATCAGCATTTGAAGCATTAGTGAATAATAAATCCAAACTCTCTCAGAACACCTTAGTTAAAGGCAATCAGACATTGAGGATAAGAGGAAAAGAAATGAGAAAAATATTTACATAATGAATCACATCTTATTGATACCATTGCTTTTCTTAATACAAGAATGGTCTATGCAGTTCATTCTAGCTCACAGTATAGATTTCTTATGTCTGTGTAGAAAAATATTTTAGTTATCTTTTACAATAGGCTAATTTTAAATTTGTGTATACTAATAAATGTTCTAACATATCACCTAAAGCAAAAGAAATTAAAGACAGTTTTATAAAATCAAAATAATAGAAGAAACAACAAATTTTAAAGATATATTTTTACTTAGCTTTGTTTAAAAATAATTTAGTTATTAATTAACTAAGCCATGCCCATTGTTTTTACTTAAAATAATACTCACGAGAGTTAATAATACTTCAGGTTGCAATGAAGTCAATACATTTTCAATCTGAAAAATTCAAATTTTATATTGGTACAGCAATAACTAATCATAAAAAGAATGAAATCATAAAATTCAATAATCATATTTCTTAGAAATTAAAATGCAATTTAATAATTATGATTACATAATGCATTTATATCCAAGGATAGACATCTTTGTTTTTACAATTATTTCGAGAATATACAATCCTCAGAGTATTTAATATAATAATTATTATACGGGTATCCCTCATATAACACAGTAGATATGCTCTGAAAAAATGCTGTGTTATGCAAATCTGTGTCATACAAAACAAAGGACTAGTGCAAAATATAGGGTTAGGTTCCAGAAGTTAACAAAAGTATACTATTCTTTCTTGTTACTAAGAGAAATATCTTTATTATAGCAATCAATAATTAATTAAAAATCACAATTAGAAGTACTATACTATGAAATAATATTAATTTTAGTTAAACGACGGTGTTTTCTTTTAACAAAGTATAGTCTTTATCTTGGTTTTTTTTAAATCTCGACCAGAAATATCAGAAACGTCTTCTTCATTTTTTAAATTTTAACCATAAAAGTTTCTTTATGTATAACAAAATAAAAAGTAAACTGTTATCAATCAGAAATTTATTCTAGTGCTTTGTGTTTGGTCAATAGAGGATTGAGCAAATTTTTCCAGAATTTGTGTTCAAATACCAAATTGTTTGAGTTGGGAACAGTTTGAGTACCAAAATACGCCAATATTTTGGTACTCAAACTGTTCCCAAATCAAACTGTCCTCAAATGATTACTTACCTATGGTTAAAAAAACATTTAACAACATTTACCTAAAAATGTTTAAATACACTTTACTAAATACAAAGATTAACGTATAAAAACAAAAATACAGTGACAGTCCTAAAAGCTGAAGTCGAAGAGTAAGGAGAACAACACCCAATTGATAGGAAAGCTAGGACAAGGAAGAAAAAATTGCACTATTAGTTTTCATTAAAGTAAACCC
Source organism: Centruroides vittatus (assembly GCF_030686945.1). Classification (NCBI taxonomy): domain Eukaryota; kingdom Metazoa; phylum Arthropoda; class Arachnida; order Scorpiones; family Buthidae; genus Centruroides; species Centruroides vittatus. The sequence continues at coordinate 30,999 of NW_027122722.1, read as the reverse complement.
AATGAAAAGCATAAAATCAATTGAAAATTTCAACATTCTAAAATTCATGGGCAAATTTGAGATCAGCGTGAATGATTACTTGAATAAAGGAAAAATATCGAATAATAAAGTTTGCACTTAAAAAGTTGTGAAATTTTGTATGAAGAATTTCTCAAATTCTTGAACTGTTTCAAAGCGAAACCAAAAACTGCAGTGTATGGGGATATCCAAATTTCAAACAGTATTACAGCAAAACCATATTGTATGAAGGATACCTCTAATTGTGTCAAATAAGAAAATTTATTTATATTTGTAATTTACTTCTTTTCTGCACAGATTCCCTCCTCTTTGAAATTCTTTTCGAGACTGCAACTCTGGGAGCATCTTGACTGCAAGAGATGAACGAAGTCAAGACACTCCCATAGTTACAGGCCCAAAAAGAAGAAAATTTGCAATTTTAATCAAAAAAGTTATATTTTATGTTCGAGGATTTTTACTAAAATTGTATATAATCATTTAAAATCAAGTTTTTAATTTCTTTTATTTTGAAATTAAACTTAATAAATAATAATTATTAATAATAAAAATAAATAATAATAATATTAATGTCCAAATGTCTATCAGTCTGCAGTCACAAGCATTCAGAGTACAGTAATATCTGCTTATTGCAATAATTTTAAGATGTGCCTGTAACAATAACAATGTTCAACCAATAACATTAAATGGAAAAGTACATAATTTCACTAATTGTAATTTTATTTTTGATTTTGTTCCAAAAGCACTAAGATGGCCTTTTTAAACACACGGTAGATTTGACTAGTCCCATAATCAGAGCAGCTAAGTAGTGAGGGATGAACCAGACAAATTCAATATCAGACTACTCATAGAAAAAAAAATCCTGGAGTTGCTTGTCCTGATTCAATCCAAAGTCCCTCAGAGTGGTAGGCCAGTGCCTTAACAACCTCGTCTATCAGACCATCAGATTTAGGGGGTTTATCGACTAACATTAAAAGGATAAGTTAAAACTAATTAAAAAAAATTAACAAAATCTTTTTTAAAGTTATACATTATAATTAATGGCAATTCCTCCAGTGCATAATTAAAGTAAGAAACACTGACAATTTAAACTACTGTGCCAAGAACAAAACAGCTAAAAAAATGGTTAAAGTGTGAGATTGGTGGCAGTAAACTCTCGACCACTAAACAAGATGAAAATTTGTAATTGTTTTTGAAAGATTGTTTCCAAACGTCAGGTGCCCGACACCAATTAGGATAATTAAAAATATCATGTCCCAACTGACGATTATATCAGTTATTCAACATCCAAGTGGCACTTAATTTAAGGGGAACTATAAGTTCGTCAATGGAGTTAGACCATATTAAGATTTAGAAAGTAATAAAATATCAATTCCAAGACATTTTTTTATTAATAATAAAAAAATTTCGGGATTACTTTTATTTATATATGAAATTAACTTATTATACACAGAGTTGTCAACAAATTTCAAGTTAAGTATTATCATCAAGGGAAGCAAACTAACCTTAGTAAAACAGAAGTCCCCTTACCCTCGTTAAACTTCACTTTACTTTTGAAATTTAGTTAATTGTTTAAAAATTTAAGTGAAATTTGTTAAAAAATTATTTTCTCAACATCTTTATTTTACATTTACTTTAATTCTTAAATCTCGTTTTAAAATAAGGGATTGTCTGATAAATTCTAGATTTAATATTACTCATACCAATTTTGGCAAATAATTTCCAGATTCTCACAAAAACAATAATTAGATGTTACCAGCTATGTATTGAAGCTAATATGAAAAGAAAGCCATAAAAAGCAAATTTGCCCAAATGTAATGAGCTCTTGTATAAAAACCAGATTTTGATAATAGTTAAAATTTATAAATATATTGTAACTTATATAGAAACATTAATTGTGATGACATCAGATGACTTAATGATATTATGATTACAATAACTAGATTCTACTGTAAATATGAAAACAAAAACAATCATTTACAGGTTATTTTTAATTATGTATTTATAATAGCGAGGTTGAGGCTGAAGTTTTAAACGTGTACATTGGACGTTCAGTGCCGCTTTCCTGTAAAGTCGAGAAGTTTGACAATGGCCTGTGGAAGGTCAAGCATGATTCCACTGACTTTCCAAACACCATTGTCAAACTTCTAGGCTTACAGGAAAGTGGCACTGAACGTCCGACGTACCTGTTTTCACATTTAGAACTTAGGACTCAACCTCACTAATAAGTAAATTTTATTTTTGGAATAACTCTTACTAATTATAATATTTTAATAAATATTTCTGTATTAAGGAAGAAGTAATTTAAAAATACTTAAAGAGAAAAATTAAATGAATGCAATTTGACTTACATCACAGATATAATGAGCTTCGTCAACTCCATATTTTTCTTTGAAGTATTCAAGAGTATGCAGTCTTAAATAAAAACAAATCAAAACATTCATTTCTGAATAATTTTTTAAGCATATTTAAAAATTACATTGTTAAAAAATTACTGGAACTTTTACATTCAACCCACACGACACATCAAGAGTTGCGTCTCATGTGTCACAAGTTGCAATTGCTTACAAAATGACATGCGGAGTTACAATGAAGTGCAATGCACGTTTTTGGCATCTGGAGTAATACATGAACACACCAAAACAAAAAATATAGTTTTTGCTCTTTTATTTTTCAATTTTGAGTTTTGAGGGATGTCATTTAGGTAGGAATTTTTAATGTATACTAAATTTAGCAAGTATCCTTTATTCAAACTGTCATTCAACCAGTATTAAGTACATGTTTTAACATTAAATAGTAGTACATAATTGTATTATGTTCTTATTATTTTTAAAATAAACATTTTGGGCTAATTTTTACAAAAATTTATTTCAAGTATGCTTTACAGTAAATTAATTAAAGAAAGAAAAAGCACAGTACTTAGTTATAATTTTTTGAAAATTCATTTAAATTCGCCTCAGAATGATGCCATGTGATGCAGTGAACTGTGGGAACGTGCACCACACCATGCCACACAAACACGGAATGCAATACAGAACGCAACTGGCAATGCGCCATGCAAGGACCAAACATAAAAGTTCCGAATTATTAATAAATTAAGTTTTAAATGCACAATAAACTGTAAGTTCAAAATAAACTTTTGAGATGAACTTTACAGAAGTTATTAGTTACATTCTCAATTATAAAGATTTTTTCCATAAAGCTAAATGAAAAAACATTATGAAGTTCAACATACTACTAAACATATCAGATATGTTACCAATATAAAAAGGTAAAATTTTAATTTTTAAGAAAATATTCTTTATAAGCAAAGAGAAATATGCATTCTCAAGAATTCAATAAGTTAATGAGTTTAATCCAAAAAAATAAAACCATAAATGAAATATCCTATTCAGATACTGAAAAGGGAATATATTATGTAATAACGTAAATGTGCTGAATTATTTTCTTACTTTCCCATCCAAACGGCATAAGATTCGGGAAGTTTAGGCACGAATATATAAGATTTTCCAGTTTTTACATCAACGGCGCCATAACAATCCGGTTCCAAGACTCCAAAAGTCCAATGAAAAAAGGATTCCTGTATAAAATTTTAAAAAATTATGTAAAATGCATGAAGCCAAATACCTACAAGTTAATCATTTATTATTTTTTTACATAACTAAATAAAATATTTTTATCTTGCCCATTTACTTTCAATTCATGTAAGTGGGTCAACTACCAATTTTACTGGTTACCAACACTACCAACATGTCTGGTTACAAAACCTTGATCTAACATGACTGGGAGCACATGATTACTCAATAGTACATCCCGAACCACTAATTATATGCCTACCACATCTCACATATTATGGACTGATGAAAGTTAGTTATAATTTTTTGATGCTTGGGAATAGGTAAATATGCATGAATACATTTTATTTTAAAAGCTGCCAATAGAGTTAAATTAAGTGAAATGAAATAAAAATTCCACAGAAAGGGAGAAAACATTGGCAACACACACCATGTGCAATTCCATCTGCAATCTCTTGCTGAACAAGTATGCAGCTTTGTCAATTTTAAGTTACCTCTTATAATTTGTAAAGATTAAGAAAGATGCCAGATCATCATTTGCTAGCAAACTGATACTAAATCTTTGGTTTCAAAATAAAAATTTATTTAAAAATCAATAATGATAATATTCATCTTTAAATTTTACCTGACGGAAGACATTCTCCATGTCAGAACAGTAGCGTGTGGTCGACTCTCCACCCTGCAAAAGCACAATGGACTTTTTGGGAACATCGTTCTTTTTTCTCAGTCGCTCGCAAAGTCGTTGACGATTTAGGGAATGAAGAGCAACTGGTACAGATAACGTGTGCTCTCCCAAACAGAATGCTGCTCTGGAATGAAAAGTAAATATTTGTTTGAAAATATACAATTACGTAAGATTTTTGAGAGAATATATGAAGCTTTATGCAATTTTTATTATTGAATTTACACTATTTAAACATATACAATAATAGTAAGGATATTTTTTTTTATATATAAAAATATAGAATTATTTTTCTTTAAGAACTGAAACATTGTAAAAAACTTGCATATCATCCAAAATTGCATAACATTTAAATTATATCAATAAATTTAATGGTGCATTTTTAACGTGAAGTTTTATGTATGCTTTCAAATGAATTAAAATCAATCTCCTTTACCAGTGTGTGATGTTTAAAATTGCTAATGTTTTTAACCCCATTAATGGGCAACCTTCCGGTGTGGATTGTGAAAGTTAATTCCACCTTCAACCAAAAATGACCCATTAACAAGATAGAAAACATTGATCATTGGTGTTCTTTAAACACCACATACTGGTAAAAGGCGAATTGATTAATTCAGTTCTGTAACTATGGTGGCTAGTTCTACCTTATGCATGCTTACAGATTTACAAATAAAGCTTTTCCTATTTACAAAATAAACATTTATGCAAGTAGATATATTATAAAATTTTTATAGTGCTTATATATATTCAGGTGTTTTCCTATGCCAGTTTTACTTGATCGACCTTATTTCTATTTGGCCTCTAATGACAATTCTAATATTTGGGTCCCATGTGCAATGATTAAACTGAGGGCAAATAAAGTAAGACTGCCGACTAGAACACACTGCATTTGGATGTTGATTTTATCTTAATTTGTACATGCAATATCAATATAAGGTAGAGCATTTTTGTTTAAATTGATTTGGATATTTCTGTTCAAACTTTATTCAGGAGAATTTCAAAACAAACTTCAAGCTCCTTGGTAAAATTTTGAAACAAAATATTTAAATTTACAAAAAAGGCTAATACAAAAAACATTTTGAAATCTTCTATACATCCCTTTCTAACTGTTGAAACACAAATTGACAATAGTGGAGGCATAGGATCTTCTGTTTGTGCTGTTAGTTTGAAAGTTCCTTGGGTATCGGACACTTATTTTTACAAGAAAAATTTTGAAAGTAAAATTTTACAAGCATCTGATACTACAGAAACTCAAAACACTTGCATATAAATATGCAGAGAAGAGCCTATATAGAAAGGCAATTCTGCTAGTGTCGAATGTGTTCCAACAATTAGAAAAAGGGATGTGTAGAGGACTAACTTTAGTGTTTAAGATGGTTTTTAAGTGTAAACTATTTAAACTCACCTATTTCTGCCATAAAATCTGTTTTTTTTCCCTGCATTTGAACTTTAATTTTTTTGTATTTTATGCAAAATTTTTATTCTAAAAATAGAAATACTACAAGAAGTAAATGTTTCCAGTTCTCACATTTATTGTAATCTTATTTGCTAAGTATTGCTTGATATATAATATGAGAGCCCGAGAAAGTATACATCTTTTGAAAGACCAATCAAATTATAAAAACACTGAATTAACTTTGTTTTACCAAAACACCATTTTATCAATTTTAATAAGTTAATGGTTATAACATATAATAGAAAATTCATCAAATTTTGAAAGTCTATAAACACTGTACTGTCTGCAATGCATGCAAGGTTAATACAATGTATACAGGTCAAGCTTTTATAAAATGATATCCAGTGTCTTCTGAAAAGACGACTAATTTTTAAATGATATTGGTTATGTTAATCATTATTATCCAAGAAGTATGTGATGTACACCAATTGATAGAGTAACCGTCCGAGTTTCATATCCCATCTGCATTCAAAATGTGTTGTCTACTGCTTCTAGGAAGAGCTATAAATGAAAATAGTGACAGTGTAGCAGAGAAGGCATTTTGCATTCTGCAGTTCATAAAGTTGTAACCAGTCATTGTGCAATGGGTTACACAGACAATTTCAAAGTGGTGCACTGTCTAAGACAAACATTCTTCTGTGGTATTGACAGTTCCAGGAGAAAGGATGCTTTTGCAACTGGAAAAGTGTACAACCTTGAATGTCAGAGGAAAATGAAAATAAAATCAAAAGTTGATATTTCATCTTGATAATTGCCAAAGAATGTTGGTCTTACATAGTAGACTTTTTGGAAGACCCTGTTTATATTTGGAAAGAACCCAATTTAGAGCTCAGAATTAGTAAGAAGCCACTCTGATACACAAAATTAATTGAAGAAAAATAGCCGAGAATAGTTCAAGCTTCGCTACAGACCATTTTTTCCTCTAAGTTGGTAAAAACAAGAAGCTAACAAAGATAAATAAAAGTCAATCTGATTTTCTGGAGTTCATCTTTATTTACAAATTGCTCTCTAGCACTTTCGAACGACCTGGTCATCATTGGGATACGTACGATGACTCAGATGTCCAGAAGTGCCAGCAAGAAATTTATAAATAAAAAGGTAAACTCCAGCAAAACATTTTGTTCTTTGTTATTTTTATAGAACTTTGAGTTGTTTTCCCATTAATCAAATGAAGAAGTTATTTACTTTAATTCTTTTACTTATTAAATTGCTTGTTATCTTAAAAAAAAAATCTGGCAATACATTAATAAAATAATTCAATCATGTGTATACTCTTAAAAAAATTATGCAGCATTAGCTAATTGTTAATGTTATTGTAAGCACATTAACTTAGTTGTGCCTTAAACTAAAATGATAATACCTTAAGAAAACATTATCAGATTAAGAGACAGTGTAATGATATGATGAATAACTGTTCAAACAAGATTATCATTTGTCTGTAGTTGATAAAATAGTAAAGTAACATTATATCAATGTCTATCTCATAGTTGTCTTGCAATCTTTCTGAAGTTCAACAATTTGAAATTATCGAAGACAGTTTAATACAAATCTCGACTTTATACCCATATTTCAAGTATATCTTCCGACATAAATTTCATATAACTACAATTCCGATTAATGATTACTTTGCATTATTAACTTTTTCCTAAGATTTATAATATTAAAATCAGCAAATAATTCCAGTTTAATAACTTATTTAATACTTAATGCAAAGCAACAAAAATGTATTTAATTATTGCAATAATAATAAAATATTTATATATATTTACGCAAAATTCTGTGCATGTTTTTGTTCAAATGTAAACAGACTCAACAACTTGGCCATTCCTCATACGGACGGGTGCCGAATTACAGAGCATATGCCGTCCGTTGCCTTTTGGTATACTGATTCAGTTTTGGAAGCGGAAGGGTAAATAATACAGTTCTCCAACACGCAACAGAACTCGAGCATACAGAAAAACACCAGGATTTACAACATGATTCGGCCAATCCCCGCATAGAGGAACATCAAATTACCGAGCGCATGCCTTCCCAAAGCCTACGGGCAACAAACGTTTCGATCCATCGTCTTTCGAACAGATTTTTTTTCAGAGGCGGGAGGGCAAATAACACATGCAATACCGTACACGAAAACAGAAACAGATTAAACAGGAAAATAGGATTTCTGACACAACTGACATTTTCATGCAAATGGAAGCATATAAACTATCATGCTGAAGGGTATGCAGGACGATCGAGAGGTTACCGTATGTACGAAAAATAATAAGAATTGTGTCGCTAGGGCTTTAATTCCTCGATTTCACCAAATTATGCAAGATGTAAATTTAATTATCGTATACGTCAGCACTATTTCTTCACTTATCTACACAATGCAAATCATTTTAACGTAGCATTAAATAATTAAAAAAATTAACTGATTAATTTCCGTACGTAACACTTACTGAGCTTTTCCTAAACTCATGACTTCTTGCTTAGACGTGAAGAATCAGTCGTAAACCAGAATTCACCGTGGACGTAAACCTCGTGACAAATGTCACATGCGATACACCGGGAGCGTTCGTAAACGTGCTCTCTTATAACCAGTGCTGCCGTCTGCTTTTGGTGGAACTACCTTCGTTTTACCAAATAGTTTATACGACAATAGTGGAAACTCTCGTGAATTAGCATGTAGTACCGTAGGGGCGATAGCGCAAACTAGTGACATCTAGCGGTTCGGTAGAACACTAACACCGCAGACTGTAAAATCTAAGAAAACTTGCAAAAATACTACGAAATAAATATTTTATCATCTTTTTGTCTTTATTTTATTATCTTAAAACATGAATTATGACTTTATTTAGTAAGAAACGTGGATGGATAGTGATTTAAAGCAGTGGCGTACCGTCATTGGAAGCGGTGGAAGCGCCGCTTCCACCTTCCAATGACCTTCAATTGTATTTTCTAAAATATAAATTTTCATATTTTAACGTACTTTGAATTAACTAGTTAAGTAACGCTGTATCAGAGTGTAGTCGGAACGAAGCTGCTCGCACCTTTATTTTCTAGATTATGAGGAAAAAAAGAAACAAAGAATCATTCGTTCTCAACAATATATATCAGGTGTGGCCAAACTTTTATCCCTTAGGGGCTACTTTTTCGGTAAAATATAGTCTGCGGGCGACTATGAATATGGGCAAACAATTTTAGGATTTTTCAAATTTTTCATAAATATTTTAATAAATAATTAACAAGAATTTCAACTAAAAAAATATTATGGCAAATAAAGAAAACAAATAATTATATTTTTTTATTTTATGAAGCACAACAATATTTATTAAATTAAAAATTACATTGTAAAGAAATAAATACACAAAAAAAATTTAGCAAATAAAGAAAAAAATGTTAATTATAATTTTTTTATTTTTTGAGATGAAATGCTTATTAACGTAAAAAATACACTGTGAATTAGCAAATGAATAAAAATGTTTAATTGGACGAAATCTGACATTGCATAAGTGCAGCAAGTTTTTCAAAATTTGGCTCATATGAACTTAAGGCAATTCTCAAACATGATTCCAAATGTTGATCTGTTAATTGAGATCGAGTTTTTGTTTTGATCGAATTCATAAATGAAAATGCGGATTCGCATAAATATGTTGATCCAAAGAAGGCATTGAAACGTGCAACAATTGTCCAAATATTTGGATATTTATCTTCGTTTATCAGTTTTCAAAAATTACAATCTGAAACCAGTGACTTAAGATTTATGTCACATTTAATATTTATTAGTTCTTCTTCCAAGCCTGCTAAATTTGTAGTACCGAGAAAGTTGTTTAGTTTCTGAGCTACACTTTCAACATCGATGTTGTCATTAAATGGGCAATACAAAAAACTGGCAATATCTTCAAGTTCACTTACAAGGGAACTGTCGAAGTGTCATCTAATAGATTTTAATAAAATTTAGATAATAATTACGTTAAAAGTATACAAACTCTATGACAAATTTCTAGTATTCACTAAAAGTGTTAATCAGAGTTATTAGCAATCAAATGTCGTACTATTTTATAGTACTTAAACACAAATATGCAAATTTTTAGAAGTGAAAGGGTCGCGGAGGAAGACGGCGATATTACATTTAGAATAAATTCTGGAATTTTCGAAAATGGGAGAAGAATTAATAAAATTTAGTTTAATTACGTTAAAAATATACAAACTCTATATTAAATTTGTAATGTTTACTAAAAGTGTTAACACAAATATGCAAATTTTTAGTAGTGAAGAGGTCGCGGAGGAAGACGGCGCCATTACATTTATGAATGAATTCTAGTTTTCGAAAATGGGAGAATTAAATGTAAATATTCAAAACATTATAGCAGAATTTAAACGTTTATGTGATAATGTTTGGCCTACAGAAAATATTTGTAGGCCTAATATTTCAGACGTTGATAAACAGGTAGCCAAACTGCTTTTTAATGCATTTAGCGATATTTTAAGTAGTTATGTAAGTAGAGATGACGAAGAGTTTTGTCAGATGGAAAATAATAATTTGATTATAGATAGGCCTATTTCAGATAATAAAATAACACGTCTGCTTCTAGAGAAAGAAACTGATAACGCAGACACTGACTGTGAATCGGGATATTCAGATGATGAAAAATTCGATAAGAATATAATCTCAACAAAACGAAAAGAAGAAATTCTTAACTTGCATAAGAAACACCCAAAATGGAAATTACACACATTACAGCGGAAAGGAGCTAAAGAATTAAAACGTTTTAGTGATTTATATAAATGGGAAAAACAATTTAAATCTCGAAAGCATAGAATTGAAACGTTAAAAATCATTAAAGAACATACTAAACAAATCATAAGACAAAAAACACCTTGATGCTGAGAACGTTTAAACAAACGTTTTCGGCCCACTCCATGAGCCATCGTCAGGCCAACTATATTCGAATACAATTTCGAACAAGCAATTTCAAATTGAAATAAACTACAAAAAAAGGAACTCACGCGCTACGCTGGATAACGTGAACTAAAACTAATATAAACAACATAGAAAATAATAAAATAAAATATGTCAATGTTACATGTGTACATTGTAAAAATCTATAGTCTATAGTTCTCTAGGCAATCCTTTTGCCGTATCTAATGTATTCCTGTGACTTTTTTAATTAAAAACTTCCAAGCTGATGGTAAAATCGCCGCATCCTTGTAATTTAAGCATTTTTTGGTTAAGCCGGACTTATAAATTTCACATTTTTCGGTTGTAGCCGCAAGTGTCGGCGAATGTATCGGTGTTAAGATCCTGGCTTCATCCCATTTCACCACGGACCCCTCAGTCTGCGCCATTTTTGCTAACGTTGTTGTGCATTTACCCTTCGCCACGTCATATCTGTGTTCCTTAATCCTTTTACTTAGGCTTCTCGTCGTGACCCCGATGTATTCTTTATCAATCTTTAACTGGTCGTTGCTGTACGGTATCGAGTACACACCTGGTTGTTCACTCGGTCTAATTGCATCTTTGTCGTTCCTTAGTAGCCTATATATCGAGGGAGCTCTTTTGTATACAATAGTGCTGTTCATGCGGCCCGCAATACCTTCCATGACCGATGATAGACGTTTATTATACGTGAATTTCGTGATACGTTTGTCATGGAAGGTATTGCGGGCCGCATGAACAGCACTATTGTATACAAAAGAGCTCCCTCGATATATAGGCTACTAAGGAACGACAAAGATGCAATTAGACCGAGTGAACAACCAGGTGTGTACTCGATATCGTACAGCAACGACCAGTTAAAGATTGATAAAGAATACATCGGGGTCACGACGAGAAGCCTAAGTAAAAGGATTAAGGAACACAGATATGACGTGGCGAAGGGTAAATGCACAACAACGTTAGCAAAAATGGCGCAGACTGAGGGGTCCGTGGTGAAATGGGATGAAGCCAGGATCTTAACACCGATACATTCGCCGACACTTGCGGCTACAACCGAAAAATGTGAAATTTATAAGTCCGGCTTAACCAAAAAATGCTTAAATTACAAGGATGCGGCGATTTTACCATCAGCTTGGAAGTTTTTAATTAAAAAAGTCACAGGAATACATTAGATACGGCAAAAGGATTGCCTAGAGAACTATAGACTATAGATTTTTACAATGTACACATGTAACATTGACATATTTTATTTTATTATTTTCTATGTTGTTTATATTAGTTTTAGTTTACGTTATCCAGCGTAGCGCGTGAGTTCTTTTTTTGTAGTTTATTTCAATTTGAAATTGCTTGTTCGAAATTGTATTCGAATGTAGTTAGCCTGACGATGGCTCATGGAGTGGGCCGAAAACGTTTGTTTTTGATTAAATTTGAACGTTCTCAGCATCAAGGTGTTTTTTGTCTTATGATTTAATAGAGTCTGAGTGAAGTTAGACGAATACTAAACAAATGTTTGACGAAGCTCGAGGCAGCTATAAAATTGTTAAAGGAAATCAATTAAAAATATGGGCATTACAGAAATTTCTTCAACTGAATAGTTCAATTAAGTTTACCGCTAGTGATTCTTGGGTTGCAAAATTTAAAAAAGAATATAGATTAGTATCTCGAAAGATTACAAAACTTGTAAATAAAACAGAAATAGTGAACGAAAAGGATATATTAGTAAAAGCTGCGCAATTTCAAACAACAGTAAAAAATTTATTGCCGTCTTATTCACGTAACTTCATATTCAATACGGATCAGTGTGGTTTTTCATACGAAATGATTTCACCAAGAACACTTTCATATAAAGGAGAAAAAAACACTATTGGATTTGCACATTCTCCAAGTAATAAAGTAACGCATTCCTACACTGTTCAATATTTAATTAATGCTAACGGACAAGTTGTAGGTAATGTATTTATTTGCTTACAAGAGGCTCGTGGAACCTTTGGACGTAGAGTTCAAGCATCGCTGTTCAATGCCCCAAACGTAACTGTTACAGCTAGCTCATCTGGCAAATTATCTACAGCAATTATTACAAACTATGTAAAAGACGTATTATCTCCAAATATAACAGAAAACTCTTTATTAATAATTGACTCGTGGAGTGGACAAACAAATATTAATATTTATAATACAGTATTTCAAACATCTACAAATCAAAATTCATGCGAAATATTACCGTATTAGCCCGAATATAACGCGACCCCGAATTTAACGCGACTCCAAAATTTTCATAAAGATATTTAGAAAAAAAAAAAATAATACTCATAAAAGAATTCAAAGAAAGTAAATTTCAATTAGATAAGCATTTATTTAGGTATTTATAGCTAATAACACAGGTTACATTCATGTCAATGATCGAGTTAAGCCTAACACACGACTATATCACATAAAAAATTAAAAATAAAATTCAAGTGGAAAAATGTAAAGAAAATATCTGTTAAATCTTAAACACAGCATTTTTCTGAGTAAAACAAAATAAAAACTTAGTCAATTGGTCGATTTACAACTCAGAAAAAAGCATTTGAAAATAGGGTTATAAAACAATTAGCGTTTATTGACTTTCGCGTTAGGGGGTAAAGCGGGTCTATTGACAAATTTTCTCGCAGTAGTACGAAATTTCTACTGACTTAACTTGAATGAGTCATATTTCTTCCCCATTTACAAACAAACCCGATGGCAATCGGTGAAACATGAGATAAATTACAGTGAGTTGAAATTTGATATGTTTATTTTTTGCGTTTTACGTATCAAATTACATTAAATTCGACACAAATAAAGCATTTTTGTCAATATAGAAATATTTTACATTGTTTAAAAGTAGAGAAAATAAAGAAAAGAAAGATGTAATAATAATTTTTCGAGCAAAGCCAAAAATTTCACAATTTTAAGATAAAAAATGGCGTCTGTGAGAGCCCCCGTGACTAAAAGGAGGTCGAAAAATCACGTGACTAATGAACTTCGAACAAGCGGAGACATAGCCTTACTATAGTAGCGCTATGCAAACAAAAGCGCAGGCCTACTAACTAGATCACATGGTTGTTTTGAAGTGGTCGGTTGAGCTAGGTCTGACGTTCAGTCGCGTTTTAATCTCTGTAGGAAAATGTCCTTGTTTATATTACATTCCATTACTTAAACCCCGAATTTAGCGCGAGTCGATTTTTTAACGAAAAATAAATGGTCGAAAAATATCGCGTTATATTCGGGCTAATACGGTAATTATTCCACCAAAGTGTACGTCTATATGCCAACCTTTAGATGTCGGATTTCATAGACAATTAAAACTTTTAGCTAAAGAAATTTTAAATGCTATACAATTATTCTCTAATGATTCTTCGATGAAATTGTTTTGAACAACTAGAAATGGCATTATAAAATTACATTCGATTCTTCATCATCAATTATCTGCGCCAATATTTAATAATTTGATTAAACATGCATGGTTCGCTTCTGGACTCATAAATGAAAAGTGTCAATTCTTAAATGTAAAACAAGTTTGTTTTTTCTTTTTTAAACACTGACAGTTTAAATTGTGTCGAGAGTAATTGCGAAAATCTTCGATTTGTTAAATGTGCACGATGCCAACAGATTCTTTGTTTATTTTGCTTTGTTGAAAAATATCATGTAAATAGTTGTCCATCTAATAATTTGTGAATATAATAACTTTTAAATATATCTATTAAAATGTATTTATTTATTACGTTTCGATTGTTTTCTTTATATTTATTCTATCAATACTTTTATAATAAATTTCATTGTTAAAGTAGTATATATATCTAATCTTTTATAATATTTATTTGAGTTATTTCTTCTTCTACTCTGTAAATGTAATACAGTGATACCTCTGTTTTCGTAGTGTTTAATACTAAAAAAATTAAGGAATTAACATAAAATGAGTATAAAAAACTAATACAATGGTCTCCGAAACAGAATCACCATCTAACTGTTTTTGATTGATCGAAATTAATAATAACTGTTCGGCCTCTTCAATTGTTTGCGGTCTCTGTTTCATTAGCACATTTACGCCTTTCGCTACATTAGCCTCCTCTTTTCGCCACAACGAAACTTATTGTGGATGATGACGTCCCGAAAAGTACAGTACAGGTACATGCGACCGATTTCAGCAATTTTAATGCCAGTCACGTATTTTTTAATGATTTCCTTCAACTCGATCGTGTTCCTGGCCTTGTTCGAAGGGCTACTGGCTCTGGAAACTTTCTTTGGTCCCACGATGGAACTAAAAAGAATGGAAGCAATGGAATTGTTTGGCTAGACGCGCGGAGTAATGCTCGTACAGCAAAAAACACCGCCACGAGGACTTGTGAGCAGAAAAATGCGTGGGTCGCTCTTTGTTTTCGCAAAATTAGCAACGAGATCATGTGGCACGCCGACGAAATCCGAGGCAAATTTTTTGCAAAAAATCGACGAAAACCAAAGTCAACGAAAATCGAGGTATTACTGTATCTTCCTCCGCGACCCTTTCGCTACTAAAAATTTTCATATTTGTGTTAAACTACTATAAAATAGTACGACATTTGATTGCTATTAATCCTGATTAACACTTTTAGTAAACATTACAAATTTAATATAGAGTTTGTATACTTTTAACGTAATTAAACTAAATTTTATTAATTCTTCTCCCATTTTCGAAAATTCCAGAATTTATTCTAAATGTAATATCGCCGTCTTCCTCCGCGACCCTTTCACTTCTAAAAATTTGCATATTTGTGTTTAAGTACTATAAAATAGTACGACATTTGATTGCTAATAACTCTGATTAACACTTTTAGTGAATACTAGAAATTTGTCATAGAGTTTGTATACTTTTAACGTAATTATTATCTAAATTTTATTAAAATCTATTAGATGACACTCCGACAGTTCCTTTGTTAGTATTAGAAATCTTCTTTCAAATTCTTTTAGAAGCAGTGCAATAATATCAGCATATTTGTTGTAAGATTTTTTTTTTAATTTTTAGACTCATCAGCCAGATTTTGATAATGCTTAAAATCACGACGTTTTAATTGCATTGCAAGCATATTTAGTTTCTCTTTAAATGACTTCAAAATGCTTATCATGTCTATTATTGTTTTACCCTTACCCTGTAGTTGCAGATTTAATTGGTGTAATTTTTCAGTAACATCACAGAAAAAAGCAAGATCAAGAAGCTATTTTTGATCATTTAATTGTGGATATGAATCACCTTTAGTTTGTAAATATGAGCGTATTTGTGGCAGAAATTCTCTAAATCTCGTTAAAAATGTAGCACGACTTAACTATCTTACGTCAGTATGCAGCAACAGTTCACTGTGTTCATCGCCGCATTCTTTCAGCAAAGAGCGAAACTGACAACGTGACAAACTTTTAGATCGTATAGAATTTACTATTTTAAATGCAACATCCATAACATGATCGAATTTCAATACTTTTGAACATGCGTGAGTGTTTAATATACTGTTAATGAATCAATTTAATAATCAATTAATAAAATATTTTCATTGATTTTTATCACACGAAAAAGGCAATAAGTTTTTAACGTGTTACGAGTAACTTCACAATTATATTATCGGTGTGGTATGTTAATCCTCTTAACGAGGATGACTAATTACTACCTAAAATGGCCTTGACATGGTTACCCTTTGAGTAAAACAGGTGGTATAGGGAAGACAGGTTTCAAACTTTTACCATTCATTTGGCTAAAGATTTTTGAAGTGTTAAGACCAATTGAAATTTCTCTCCTTGCGTTACTTCGTATATTTCTTGATACGTCCTTTACGGTAAGTACGAAATTTTAGTCAATATATACGTAGTTACGATAGCAGTATGATTCAAATTATAACTTAGGAAAATATTAATATGACGTACAGTTTGGGCCTCTAGAGATTTGAATTAAAATAATTGAATCAAATCATCAAATGAAAAAATCGAAAGATCGTATGTCCGCTAATTTTTATAAAATTGGTACATGGGGCCTTTTTAAATTGTTTAAAGAAACCTATTTAACAAAAATAATATTAAACTACCCAAGACATAGCCAAATATTGTAACGCCACATCACTAGCGGACATTTGAATTTGCCGACTAGAACGCGGTCGATTAACCGATGTAACGGTTGATCGGGGGTCGGATAATCGATGCTCTACTGTATATGATTTAATATCATTAATTTTTACAATACCATCTACCAGTGAGTCTGCTGAGCGCAGTTTTTCGACCACGAAGCAAATTCATACATTGGCCAGGAACGTCCACTCGGTCAGAGGAAAAATTGTGGTCGCTAGCGTTGCTTTCGATAGAAAAAGAGCTTTCAAATACGTTGATGGAGTCGACGACCAGCGACTTTTATGATAAAGTAATTAACGACTTTGCGGAAAATATCGCCGAATAGAGTTAGTTTATAAAAAATTAAAAAAACAAGTTTTTCTATTATTGTTTGTGTCATATCAATTTGTATTATGTATGTATTATTTGTATTTTAGAACTAAAATATATAAATTGTTAATTTTTGTCATTTCCAGTATTTGTTTAAAACTTTTATGGAAATGTGAGGTTCCGGACAGGTCTGACCCGTCACCAAAGACGCGAAAAAGCGGTTAATTTAGAGAAAAATTTATTAGTTTAAAAAACCATAGGTAAAAGTCGTTTGTAATCGGACAGCCATTGTTTATATCAAACTGCCAGGCGGAAACCATAAATCGCGGAAGGAAGTCTTCTTATGATCGGTGGAAGATCGAATTCGTCTTCGATTTTGACTTTTTTCGCGCTTCAGGTAAGAGTCTCGTTACGTTTAGTAACCAGGGACCAACCACTCGGGAAGCGTGATTGAGGGAGAACGACCAATCAAAATGGATGAAAGAAAGAACGGAGATTGATATAATCTCTGACAATCGAGGACACCTGGCGCTCGGTTAACGTTCCGAATAACCATAACACCGTGTGTCAACGCGCAAAAAGAAAAAAAAAAAAAAAAAAAAACAGTTTCTCGTCTATTGTGCCAACCCGTAACCCGTGCCACTTCGGTCTTAGACCGTGTCCCCGACGCCAACGGAGGAAGTCTCCCCGTGCCCTACAGACTTGTCAACGCCGCTGTCCCGGGGCCAAAAGAACAAACAGGAATTCTTTCGGTCCATTTACCCCAGCTGTTCCTGTTTATTGTCCTAAGTGGTTAACTTGATTCATAAAACTGCTTTCCAAGAAAGGCTCTTTACTCTGCAGGTGGTTGTGCTATTGTTTCAACTCTGGGAAAATTCTACAATAGATGTTCAGTGGATAACGTCGAACATTAGTTTAGCTTTGCCAATGGTTAATTATAAGTAAATTTAATTACATTCGATAAAATAAAAATAAGTGACTCGTCTACTTTTTAAATAAAATTCATTCTTTATACATAATTTACATCACTATACTGTATACACAAAATACAAATTATTCTTTTCGGTTAAACCATACTATTACCAGTGTCCCCATCAGCTACGAATAACCAGAAGGCATGATAGTGTAGCGTGATTCCTTGCATACTTTATGGACGTACTTTGTACCGAAAGAATAAAAGTCAGAATTAAATAATACACGAAACTTCGGAAAATACTTACTAAATTTTATCAAAATCCGTTTCATGTGACATTTGCACGAGTGCGAAGAAAACATGAAACATAAACATTTGGTTGGATCGATTTCGTGGTGCAATTTTATTGTTCTAAAAATTTTGTCCGATTGCTCCTCTAAGGCATTTTTAGTTAAACTTGGCTTTCGCGAAAACACGTAGGACAGAGCATGGACACCGTCCCCCGCAAAGGCCAATCCTTTGTAATTCGCTGGGCTTGTACCAAAGCCAGATATTCCACCTGTAGCATACGATGGCGTAATTTTCCAGAAGGATTCCTCCACACTCCCTTCCACAAACCACAAAACGCACTTTAATGGATATCTAGATATATGTATGATATCTGACCAATTCTTCATTCCATTTGCTGTGTACTTTTCAAGTTCTTTAGAACTGAATTGAACACGATGCAATCGAAAGCCTCGATAGGGTGGAATTATCGCTACGTTTGTGAATGTATAACAATACTTAAATTCCTTTTCTATATACTCTCGTCCTGTAAAAAGCAATAATTAAAATTTTCAGAAAATTTATAAATAAATAGAAAAACTTCGCACCTAATTGATGTATACTTACCGCGCATTGATTTACAAGACTCATATCTTGCGTTCAGACACCTATGACATGTTAGCATATCCTTCCTGTGAATTTCTGCTACGAGGTGTTCGTCGTTGTTTATTTTAATTCGAGAATACAAAACGGACAGATAAAGAATGGAGTCTATAGTCACATTCCAGGAAAATATCTATAATATAAGAACGGGCATTTTAAATATTAAATACAAATAATTACTTTAAGAATGCACCTATTGATAATTTTACCTTATTAACGAGTCTCACTCTTTTTGCCATGGTCTGTCTGACTATATCCTTCCACAAAACACACACTCGTTGACACCTTTTTAAGTCGTCGTCTCCTAAATATTGAAGGATAGGTTGAACTACGTCGATCATATTTCCTAATATATATCCAACTTCGCTTCGGGATAGCGAAGATGATTGAAATTCATCGTTCGTGCTTGTTCTACTGTTCATAATGACACTGCAAAAATTAAGTACGTTTTGAGTTTTCTTGAGAATTAAATACGTAAATTATTTTCAATATTTATACATTTCATTCTTTCGGCGTCACTAGACAAAGATCGCTTGCCCAGCCATTGTTGGTACGGAATTAATATTTAATTTAAAAATATAAATTTTGTTGTTTGATGAATAAAGTGAACGATTTAATGTTGAACGGCACACATGGTTTCGACACGACCCATTTAATATAAAATGTAACAGTGTGCAAAATTCTTTGAGAACTTTATGAAATTTTTACATTTAACCTTAACACGCTAACAATGTTTTTGTTACCGTTATAAATTATTTAAGAAAATGCTACCCACGGGCGTCAGAAGTAAATTAAGCTTTGTAAGGAACCAAAAGAGAACAAGTGTGAAACAGTTTCGAAATATTATTCGATACTGTATTACTTGAAGTACGCAAGGATATTATTCAGTGTATGTATTTTATGACAGAGTTCGACCACACAGATAAAATTATTTGCCGTAAAACAAGATTAAAAAGTTTAAAACTAAAACACTGGATTCTCATATTACGGTTAAAATCGCTTTATAACCTCTTACATATTTAAAGTAACAACAATAATTTTTGTAATAGACAGTAACTAAGTAACTAACCTTTACAGACAAATGACAATTTAAAACACTTTTGTTCATACATTAAACTTTCTCAAGGCTTTATACTATAAAGCCTTGAATGTGTACATATTTATAACTATAAAGTTTATAGTTATAAATATGTTCACGTTCGAGGTAAATGATTTTAAAAGTTCGTACTCACCGTAATTGATGAGCAAGACGAAACAGTCTTGGAATGCCGGTAACTATATGATTGGCCAGTTATTTCAAGAAGCTTGTGACAACAATCCTTTCCTGGTCAGAATAGCCTTGTTTTAACACAATAAGTACTTCTACACCCATTAGTTAAGACACTCTTGTTAAGCGATGGACTAGTTTACTAATCATTCGCAGGGGTGAAAGTTCACCGTGAGACTGTTAGCATAGCTTAAGGGGAAAGAACTGATGTACTGTACAGTGTACACGTTTCGATGAACAATTGCATAGAATATTTCTGCATGTTCAATTGGATGGATGTGAAACAGCTATTAAGAGAAAGTTAAAATGTCGTTAATGCATACAGTTTCAATATCAACATCTTTTATTTGTAATATCAGGACTTTTGCTTACAAGCAGACGCCAAGACGTTCGGGTCTCCAATTCGAACGAAACTTGGTGAGCACATAGCCCTAAACACAAGCAGCTCCTTATCTAAATAATAAGACTCACTTCTCAAGGGTTTCCAAAAAACGAACCTTTGAAAATTAAGTGTTTAGTTTAGTTTTGAAAGTTTCATTTCTCTTTGTTCCTTTTTCGCCAAAAAAATGACGTCAAGCTTTTTTAATCTCTTGTTTTATAACCTTTAGACGAGAGGAATAATAATGCTAATTAGCGTTTTTCATTTTCCGGTCCTTTGCTTGTCCCGGGAATCCGGGATAAAAGTGAACTGTTTCCGGGATAGAACTAATTATTTTTAAGATATCGTTTGATTTCAAGATATTTTGTATATAATTATTTTTCATTTTTTAAAGTATTTTAATACGTTCTGCAACCTCCAAAATCATATTAAATATACTGTGTAAGATATAATTATATTGAAAATTACCGTTGAATTACGTAGAAAATTTTCACAAATAGAAAAAATTTATTAAAGTTTGTTGGAAACTGCATTCAACAACGACAAAATGCTTTAAATTGAGTTGAAAATTTAAAGAATAAAATGAACTTAGATCAAACTTCTAAGTTAGAAGGTAATTTTCAATATTTAAATAAAACATAATACAAAATATTATTGTAAATTTTTATAATAAGATTTTAAAAAGCAAAGATGGTCAAAACTCCGGTCAATACTCACTCGATCTGGTTCTTATTTTAGTAATGAAAAGTCCTGCTACCGAGAATGTTCTTTCCGATTCAATTGACTTGAGTGGAATCGTGTTTAATGCATTTAAGAGAAAACAAATGTTACGTGTTTTTTCACCCGTAGCCTGGAAGATTTCTAGTTCGTTTTCGAGATTGTAGTACTTATTTTACTCTCTAGTATTCTTGATTTGTCTGCCTCGGCTGCTTTAATAGAGGCATCAAGCTTATAGCCCGATAATTCGGCAATTCGTTTGGCTTTAATAATTAGGTTTATGAAGAAAAACTTCATACTTGCAGACTTTGTACTCGTTTGTATCCTTGCCCAATTTGCACAACCGGGCGTTACAGTCATTGAAGCTACTGAGCATGGTTAAAAATTAAGACAACATAAGCACAATTGTTCCATATATTACAGGTTCTGACAAGTAAAGAATTTTCAGAGTTCTGTCACAAATAAACTACATATTGATTCTTGACAATCTATGACATGCCATAACAAGGAAAAATTTAAAAAAAAACTAATAAGTAGGTTTAAAATTAATAAATACAAATGTATTCTGACAGTTTATAAGTTAATTATACTTTCTATTTGCAAAATTTCCTCAACCATAACACAAAATAAGAAAAATCATGAATTTTTAAGAAATTTATGGGATGACAAAAATTACCTGGGTTAAAAAAAACAACTGGAATCCCGTTTCAAAACCCTAATACGAATGACATGGTGAAATAATAAAATAATTTTGCTTGACATAGAAAAGAAATTAAAATTGCAAAGGTGGAAGCAAGATCGTATGGTTCCAATGCAGTTTCTTATTCAGTAGGCTAACGCCGGTACAAGTAAATCCTTATTAAATGGAATGTGTTTTGAAAACATGAATAGAATAAAAGAAAAGTTTGCAAAAAAATTAATTTTTCTTCTGTCTTCTAGTCCGAAAATGTTTGAATAATATTCAAATTAACCACTTTTTTCCTACTTTTTTAAATTAATTATTAATTTTAATGTAATTAGACATAAAAACGAAAAACAATTAAAGAAATGTGTTAATTTTGAAGAAAAAGCTTCAAAATACAATTTCCTTTGTCTCGCCTTTGCTGGAAATCTGACACCGATGAGTCATTGTTTACACAGCTGGATGACCTTGAGAACAGCTGGTGTCGTCTTTCGCGGGACATTCTCATAAACTTCTCCAGGAGTAGGGTAAAAAGTAGGGTGAATACTAGATGGCGGTATATTTCTAAATATTTTTTTAAAATTACGATTTTAATTGAAATTTCCGACCCCCCCGACTTAATTAAACGTATATATAATAAAATCTATTAATTAAAAAAATTAAAAAACTATTGGATGTTGTTTTTGACATCAGAAAATAGCTTTAAATAACTTTACCGAAGTAAGATCGACGCACTAGAACTTTAGAAGGATGAATAAAATTTTATAAAAAAAATCTCATAAAAAACAATTAAGCGTTAATCGCGCGTCATTAAAGGTTAATTAAAATCGCAATAAAATTTTTTCGCGCGGGTAAAAATTTTTCAAAAAATTTGGGGACTTAGAAAACGTGAAAATTCAAAAAAGAAAATTTTTCCCAGGGCCCAAAAGACCGTTTTATTTGCAACGCTATGTAAAATGCTCGAACTGAGTTCGAGCGCGGGTACGAAGGGCTAAAATTACGAATGTTAATTGAATTAATGTCATGTGGTTTTAGAACGTGGAAACAATTGAGAAAAGACAATAAATAAATCAAAGTTCATCTTCAGTTCTCAGTTTGTTAGAAACTCGGCAGAATACAATGCTACTGCGTGTTTAATATACTGTTAATGAATCAAGTAATAAAATATTTTCATTGATTTTTATCACATGAAAAAAGCAATAAGTTTTTAACGTGTTACGAGTAACTTCACAATATCTTAATCCTCTTAACGAGGATGACTAATCACTATCTAAAATGCCCTTGACATGGATAAACCTTTGAGTAACACAGCCAATGGCCTTTGAGTAAAACAGGTGGTATAGGGAAGAAAGGTTTCAAACTTTTACCATTCATTTCGCTAAAGATTTTTGAAGTGTTAAGACCAATTGAAATCTCTCTCCTTGTGTTACTTCGTATATTTCTTGATACATCCTTTACGGTAAGTACGAAATTTTCGTCAATGTATACGTAGTTACGGTAGCAGTATGATTCAAATTATATAACTTAGGAAAATATTAATATGACGTATAGTTTGGGGCCTCTAGAGATTTGAATTAAAATAATTGAATCAAATCATCAAACGAAAAAGTAGAAAGATCGTATGTCCGCTAATTTTTATAAAATTGGTACACGGGGCCTTTTTAAATTGTTTAAAGAGACCTATTTAATAGACATTTTTAAGAGAGATCGTTCTATACAACTGTGCTCTTTGTGTTAAAAAACATTAGCTTTGACATCTGTCCCATCAGGGCCGTATTTACAAGCTATGTTACCTTTTAGGTTAGGGCCTCGAGTTACAAGAGGCGTAGTTCACAACAAAAAAAAAAAAAAAAAAAAAAAAAATTGGAGTCAAATTTTGTATTAAAAATTTTTTACGTACCAACAAAATATACTTTAAATACTACACAAAATAAAAAGTAGTTAATATGTTTATGTTAATTCTTTTCTTTTTATGGTTGACTTCTAAAAATGTGAAGGGTTGGTAAAGCGCCTTAGCTTAGGTTCAGCTTAGGGCCTCGAAATGCTTAAATCCGACCCTGTGACTCACACAAAATTACTGGCATTTTAAACTTTAAGGAAAAATCCTTTAAAATTGACAGTATAACTTGTTCATATAAAGCTGGACAATCGGGAAACTTTTGCTAATTCTTAACAGTCATCCACTCTTTCTGTCGGTTATATTTGAGCTGCTCCGAATTCTGATTTCCGAATAATTATCTATTTTTCATGTGGGAATAGACGAAAACTTATATGGGTTCCCGTATGGCTTTGAAATTGCAATTTGGAACGAACAGAAAGCTGCTTTTTCTATTTCTATTCATCTTTACTGTTGACAATTCACAAGAATGATTCAAGCGATCCAGATAAAATAGTTTTGTTTTTAAACACCAGAGGGCGAGCATTCGGTGATTAGAGAAAGGCGAAGTAATTGATTAATGGCGTGAAAAGAATTTTAAAATTAAAGATTGTAAATTAAACACACTTATCTGTGTAACGAATACTTTTGTTTCGAGTAAATTAATCCAAACAGAGCGCGTAACATGTTAAAACTTTCAGCAAGTGAAAATTATTATCATTTAGGGTAAATACAGAGAATAAGGAAATATGAATTTTACTTATTTTATTTTAAAAATAATAGACATTTAGAAAACGCATAACATTTTTCCGGAAAATCCACATATAAAGTGCTTTAAACATAAAATTGTAGGACTTCTTATTGATTTTGTCCCGTTTGAGATGCCATTGTTTAATTAAGCATGTCCTGGGGACCTATTCCGAGCTCTTCCGATAACTCAACAAAAGCGATACACGAGATATTCGATAAGTCCCTTTAGCGAAAGGCAGTTAACGAACCTTAGATAAATCGCTATTCTGTGCTCCACGTTAAGTGGGTTTCGCTACGGGTAGTCGGTCGAGATGCGTCTGGGTTCCATGCTATCGACAGCTATTACGCTTTAACCAATCACAGTTTAGTTAACATTGTATTTTTGTCACGTGACTGTAACCCGTCATTTTCTAAGCGAAGCACGTGGTTTTAGCATTGTCGTGTATCAGCGCTAATGAAATAGTTTTGTTTTAAAATGACGAAGAGAGGACAACGAAGCCAGCGAACTACAAGTCGCCAGTTCGAGATGCTCGTTAATTTTATAGAAGACAACCCTAAATTAATGTCAGGGAAGTTAGATGCTCCCTTTACCGTAAAAGATCGCCAGAAATTGTGGCAAGAAATAGCCGACCGTCTGAATTCCGATGGAGTCGGCTCACAAAAAGTTCCAAAGATGGCGAAAAGTAACTGATAGCTTAGTCATATATTTATATTCAATCATTTTAATTTAAACATATGCGAATGAAACCTATTTCAGAAATAATGTTCATGCTATAGCTACTTACTTTAAATTTTAACAAGAAAGCAATTACATTACTCATACAATATTCGTAAACAGTTAAGGTAATTATTTTTAAGCAATACAACAACATGGTTTATTAACTCTCTTTCCAATTGCTCGCGAAGTAAAATCATTCTTACACCTAAAGACGCCATGTTGTTTTCACTTTCGTTACGTTCCTAACGGCAGCTCGAGAGTGAGCGATAACAAAAGCTTAGTTATCGCACGTGGCTATCGGCACCGAAAACGAAACGTACGGCTCGGAATAGCATTTTCACAGTTGATTAAACGCGAAACACGTGGTTCCGATAGGAACTGGTTTTTATCGTATTCGTTAGCTTAACGATACTACTCAGCAGTGGCGTGCCGTCATTGGAAGCGGTGGAAGCGCCGCTTCTACCTTGCAGTGACCTTTCCTTGTAGTTTGTAAAATATAAGTTTTCATATTTTAACGTACTTTGAATTGATTCAGATTAATATTTTATTATAATTGCATTACGTATTTTATTATCAATTTCTATACTACATCTGAAAAAAACGATAAGATTGCTATTGTATATTCGAATATCAGTGGAGGAATGGAAGCGCTCACGAGACAGCTTCCACGGCGAGAATAACTCAATAGTGTAAAGCAGCCAGAGAGCATTGGTGCATGGGCTTTACAGAGCACCAACCTCATCCGGTTTAGCTGGTGGAAGCTACACACATGTAACGCTTCCAACGATTCTATCCCTTAGCCACTGGGTAGGGCGCTATGTGACTAAGTGAATTGTTTAAGATTTAAAAAGTAAAGAGTATTCAATGTTATTGTTATGTACATTTTTCTTGCAATGTCATATTTAATTATAATTTTCTTATAATTATACCGTAATTATAATGATAGATTTTCAGACATAAAATCTTTAGAATTTTTAACACTTTTAGATGTTAATAATTTAAATATTATGAAAAACAATTTTTCCAAGCGTGTTTTAATTCTATATATTAAGTAAATTTTATGGGAAATGTTTTGATTTATCTAAATTACAATTTATCTAAATTAATCGGCAGAGGAAAAATTGTCGTCGCTAGTGTTGCTTTCGATAAAAAAAATTTTTAAATACGTCAATGGACTCGACGACCAGCGAATTTTTTGACAAAGTAATTAACGACTCTGCATAAGAAATCGCCGACTAGAGTTAGTTTATAAAAAAATTAAAAAATTAAGTTGTTCTAACATTGTTTGTATCGTATCGATTTGTATTATGTATGTATTATTTGCATTTCAGAACTAAAATGCATAAATCGTTTATTTTTGTTATTTGCGGTATTTGTTTAAAACTTTAATGGCAATGTCATGTACCGGACCGGTCTGACCAGTCACGAAAGACGCAAAAAAACGGTTAATTTAGAGAAAAATTTATTAGTTTAAAAAAACATAGGTGAAAGATGCAGCTAACTGATTGCCCCTGGAAGTCTGCTTCTTAGAGAAACACAGCTTCCCTATCATCAAATGTCACAGCACGCCACTGCTACTCAGAATAGGTCCCCTGGTGGTGATGCACACAAATCGTGTCACGTGACCCGATTTCGATGTCACACTGTCAGGTGACTAAACCTCTGACGTTTTCCGAACAGCTTCGCTTCTGGGGAACAATCCGTTCTTTTTGCACCACACTTTGCAGGCATCACGTGATAGAGCAACGCCATCTTACTATTATCACGTGATTACCTCTTTTGTGACTTCGAATAGCTCGCGGACCACAGTTTGACGAACTTTGCATAGTACGCTTTCGTAACACCTTCACGTTCTGTACTCAAATCCCAGTTAAGATTTGACAACGACGATTTATTTTCCGATATTAACTTTGTAAAAACTACAAATAAAATAATAAATAACCGAATTATTTTGAAATTCAGATTAAATGCTTATAACTAAAAATTTATTATTTAAATTTGTAAACATATGTTTTATATAACTAATCCCTTTAATTTAATGTAAGGTTATATAACAATAATATATAAGTTACTGTATGTACAATACTACATGGAGACTTTCCGTTTGGAAAGAAAATATTTTATATTAGATGCGACACGTGTTAGAGCAGCGCTTCTCGTACCTTGTGTGTTCACACGCCATTTTTTTTTCATTCCATTACCTCGCGGACTAATACTTTTGTGAAAGTAAGTAAAATTAATTATAAAATGGCGTTTAAATGTACGGGGCCCCAAAGCTGCCGACAAAGAAAAATTGCAGACAGAAATTGTTAATCGATGAATAACAAGTTGAGTACATATAACCAAATACACCAGTAAAAAAGGAAAAAAAGCACTAATTGGAAAAACACCTGAACATATTGCAAGAGTTAACAACAGCACATTTATGCTTCAAGTGCATTTTTTCCTTTGTGTGCTTGTCAAATTTAGCATTTAAACTCTGAAACATTTGAAGTGTGAGGTATCACTTGTACTTATTATCGACTGAAAATGGGCAATTTTCTTGTCTTTAATTGACATATTTGTTCTGCTCTTGAGCATGTGTGATTAATTTGAGAATGGATTGAAATTTATGCACTTTCTTCAAATATTATTCATGTGCGTGCCAGTGTCATTTACAATATCACAAAATAAAGAAATGATTTAAATGTTTCCATTAAGGAATAAAATTACCATCTTTTCAGAAATTCCATGGCAAAAGTAACGTGTCCTTACCATCCCGACGCGGCGTTGATCGAGGACTACAGTGCAGGCGACACGATTTGTCCCGAATGTGGTTTAGTGGTTGGCGACAGGTAAGTCTCGTAATTTTAATGCCTTCCGGGTGGTCTTGTAAGAGTAACTGGCTCCTATTCAGGAGTTACAAACGTGTAGAAAACTCGAAAACTCCACGTGGTCAGCCCGTCCGGGCCAGGCACGAACCCACCCCAAGCTCACAGTGTTCATAAAATAGAACAGCTTGGCCGCAGGTGGGCCGCGGATAATAATTTAGAACATAGAACTAGAAATAATTTTTCATAATGCTCAAAATGAATAGTACAAAAAACAAATCTTAACAATTTTATATGTTCAATTTAAAGTAATTTTTTTTCATTTTTTAAATAAAAGAATTTATGAGCAAGGTAGCTGTAAGAAAGAAACTTTTCCCACTTGAAGAAACAAACAAACGACTTTAATTAAAAAGAAAAAAATTAATAATGAATAATAAATGAAATATTAATACTGTAATAGATTATATTAATAAATTTCTGTTATTTAATTCGAGTTAATCACCTTTAAACACAGATCCGTGGATGTCGTTACGTGAATGTTAATTATTACAATTTTTATTAATTAATTTGACTTAAATTCAATCGTGACGTGTATCGTTAAACACAAGTAGTATCTTACTTACAAAATACAGTACAACAAAATACAGTAATAACATTGTATGTAATTCGATCCACTTAAAATCAGGAAGAGTTTTCGGTTAGAAGACGATAAAACAATTAACGACTTATTGACATTAGTAATAGCAGTAGTTAGTCTGTGTGGGCTATACCAAACTTAAAAGTAACACCTTCCTCTCAAATTTCACACAAAGCGCCCATGTTAATCGGTGTAAGCCGAGATAATTTACAGCAGTTTCTTAACTATAACATGTTTATTTTTGCGTTTTTGAATCAAGCCTGAGTCCTATTATTTGGACGAGGAACTATTTGCGTTTCAAGTTTCATGCGAATCAGAGAGGCGTACGTCTGACTGTCTTCTTGTAAGATTTTCTGCAAAGCATAGGTTACGCAGGTCTCATGTATCGGGGAATTTATCTGAAAGCGAATTAATGTTAAAATTTCCATTAATTTGTAATTTA
This sequence comes from Centruroides vittatus, assembly GCF_030686945.1. Lineage (NCBI taxonomy): Eukaryota > Metazoa > Arthropoda > Arachnida > Scorpiones > Buthidae > Centruroides > Centruroides vittatus. The sequence continues at coordinate 1,815 of NW_027122722.1, read as the reverse complement.
TACTTACTGTATTTCGTTTTGTTGTAATAGAGTTACAATATTTACAACTTCAAGAAAAATACAATAGTTTGTGGCAGAGGATCGATAAACTATAATTAACATCAATTTACTTACGATTATTGTTACAGATAACTTGATAACTTGTATTTTTATGTATTTATAACATGATGCCTCCACGTCGGTTAGGCTGCCTTTCTATTTTTTCTGTACAATAGAGGGGGTGCACGTGACGTCACATGACTCCGCTCACATATACAGGCGCCATATTGGTTGCTGATTTCACGTTACCCTGCTTGATCACTTTATTTCGTCAACGTGGAAGAAAGGAATTTTACTGGTTTTGCAGCCGATTTAAGAGGTAATGATTTGATAAAATATAAAGAGAAAACTTTTTTTATTGAATTGGATCCTCAAGAAATGAAACAAACGGATTTTTCATCTAACGTTTAACCACGTGGCCAACTATAGAACATGGAGACACAGTAAATTATTTGGTTTTAACAACTAACGCTGTCACACTGGATCAGATGAAGGCATACAAATCACTCGATGCTCATAATTATTTGACAAGCGGATTTATTTATCGTGATATTTTATTCGTAATCATTTAATTTTGCTTGTAGGAGAGGTACGTATCTTCATGCGAGACTTTCCATTACTCATAACATAACTGCGTTAATATAAAGATGAATGTAATTTTATATTTAGTCACATTTTAAGTCAAGTTGTATTTATAATTACCATTACATTTTTTCTTTTGTCACTGTGGTTTTGTGTTGCGCAAGTCTCTATTATTAAGATTAAATTAATTAGCCTAATAAATATGGCTATAATAAATTGGAGGGCTTATCACATCAGGGACTGACTGGAGCAAAATAGACTAAATTTTTACAAAAATTAGCCTTTAATTAACCACAATCAAATTTTTAGTAGAATTCATTTCGGGCACAAAATCTCATCAGCCTACATACACCTATACAGTATAAACACAAATATCTATCAAGACCATCCTAACATAAATAGCAATTCCAGACAAATACATCCTGGAATTGGCTGATCAGGAGTTTTTGTGTAAAGGAGTTTCCAAATAATTTACTGTGTCTCCATGTTCTATAGTTGGCCACGTAGTTAAATCGATGGATGAAAAATCCGTCTGTTTCATTTCTTGTGGATCCAATTCTATAAAATAAGTTTTCTCTTTATATTTTATCAAATCATTACCTTTTAAATCGGCTGCAAAACCAGTAAAATTCCTTTCTTCCACGTTGACGTAATAAAGTGATCAAGCAGGGTAACGTGAAATCAGCAACCAATATGGCGGACGATTGTTTTATTGGGCGGAGCGATGACGTTAAATCACGTGACTGCACCCCCTCTATAATTCTTTAGTTTCGATGTAGGGTTACTGTCACCTTCCAAGTCTCGCAAATAGCCAATATGTCGAAACTGCAATCATTATATTTTGTTATATTAATTATTTGCAGATATTTTATTCACACTTCTAACGTATAAACCGTTTTCAGAAAAATTAATTATTATTCTATGTATATATAGTATTTCCATTCTGAAAGATTTTTTCGATACAATTTGAGGTCCCTACACAAATTGGGGAGTGAGGAAATGTCCTTCTTTAAATATAGGCTATATTACCATCGTTTGTCTACGTATTTAATATCTTTCCTTGTTTCTTTAACATTCTAGTCTTTGAAAAACAGGTTTCTTAGTAGGCTTTAAGATGTTCACTTATATATGTATTCATTTCATTTATGATGCCACATTCATTTATAGTATGCTAAACAATTTTGTTTTCTTCTT